>NC_140768.1:157379293-158623793 GCF_044657685.1 Stegodyphus dumicola | reverse complement strand
AGTGAAACCACGCAAAATCTCGTTTTGAGACTAATAGCCCTCTGGGTCTAACGCCCCTTCGGGCTAAAAAAAAAAAAAAAAAAAAAAAAAAAAAATTAAATTAGCAAGTTAAAAATAGGAAATAGCAACATTTAAGCGATAGAACTCCTTACTACCTCGGTCGAAAAATGCAATTTTGAATAAAATGATAATTTTGCTTCTTTATTAAATTATTCTTATAACAGGGCTTGCACGAATGGATTATATTCTACTACAAGAAATTTTTCATACCAATAAATTGCCACAGTTAGGGACAGAAAGTACAGTAAACCCTTTCTAAGATGACCACAGGTTCATAAGATTTTGGGCTTTTGCGAATTAGAGAAATAGCTCTCAGCACCGATGTCCAAGTTCTCAATACTGGTCATCATAGGAAGATAATCACCAGAAGAAAGTTCACTGTTCACATTCTGAAGTGCATTATTCTACAAATGAAAGTACATTAAGCCGATTCGATTGCGTGTATGCCCGTATTTATTTATATATAGAAAAAATTTTAATATAAAATAAATATAGAGTAAAATATATGTTACCGTTAAAGCGTATAATTAAGTTATTTCCTCGAATAAGTAAGTATTTGGCGGGGGGAAAACTAGCCAAGCCGGTTTAGTTAATTATTTTAAAATAACTATATTAATTAGTATAGAATATCATATTCTATAAACTAACCAATGATAAATGCCGCCCAGACGGTGTAGTGATTAGGAGAGCCAATTGCGATACCTAACGGCTTGGGTTCGAATCCAGGGGATTGCATAGTTCTAATTGTCCGTCCCTTCATAGGAGGCAAAGGTGGAAAACCTATTAGGTGACTGCATAATAAAGTGACAACTGCTTCTGGTCAAGTCGAAGTCGGCTGAGGAACCATCATTCATATTTAAAAAAAAAAAAAAAAAAAAAAAAAAAAAAAAAAAAAAAAAAAATTAATAACAAACAAACAAACAAAAAAAAATCTCAAAGGTTTCAGGTTTTAAACTACGTCCAAAGAGGGCGTTTTTTTTAACGTTTTGTGTGCTACCTTTATTTATTAAATATCATGTTCTTTGCACTTAAACCATAAAATTCATTTAAATAGCAATGTCGCAAAAGAATTTAAAAAAGAGCATATCTTTAGAAGAATTTCCGATACACAGTTTCGCGCGCTGGAGATAATTTCTTTTTCGTATAGTGTTGCCATTCCTCGCTTTTAAATCGTTGAGTTTGTTAATCAAAAATTCGTTAAAGTTTTACAAAATATGAAATAGATAATAAAACAAATTTCAAATTTGGGCTTCCAGATGCCCATATTCGCAGGAGGATTACGTCATTCAAAATTCGATGGCTCTATGTACCGTTGTTTTATCACAATGCAAGAAATATGCATATATTTATGCAGATTTTTCATTATTTAATTTCTTCGAATATAGTCAATTGACTTTAGATTTAAAAAATTCAGTTGCTTGCGACAGTAAAGCTTCTTCTTAAAGAAGCAGGAGGGGTTTCCTCCGGTCAATGACTTAAGCATGCAAGCCTCGATAGGTGGGAAGGGAAAGGAACGAGAAGTAATTATTCACATGCATATCAGTGTGAGCATACCTTGCCCATTTAAATGGGTTTGGAGCATAATCCGGGTTGAGAACCGATGTCGGTCTCTTCCTAGATGAGGCGACTGCAGGATCATATACAGGTAGCATATGCAGCATAGGATTTGCAACATGTTGAATATTTTTGAAAAAGTTTTCCGAAAGTCGCTGTATAAAGCGATTAATGGGCATAATTTCGAGATCATTATGAATCTCTTCGTTCCTTATATACCACGGAGCTTTGAGTATTTGCTGAAGCAATTTAGTTTGAAAAGTTTGGATATGTTTCTGTTAGTCAGTGCTGATGGGCATGCATAAGTCAGAACAGGCCTTATGATAGACTTGTAAAGCAAAATCTTGTTGTCAATTGACAGGTCGCTATTTAAAGCAAAGAAAGGGCGCAGATTGGATTTGACAGCAGTCGCATTCGCAATGATTTTTTGAATGTGAGGTTGCCAAATTAATTTTGAATCAAGTAATACACCAAGATATTTATATGAAGAAACTCAGGGAATAGGTTCGCCGAAGAGAATTAAGTTATCTAAATGGGGGATATTTCTTCGGATGAACAGCACATTTTGCGACATTGATTTTGATTTTATACAAACCGAGCCAGAGTTCTAAGGCTGAAAGGTAACTCTGTAATGTAGAGATTACTGTGAAGGTGGAATGTTGTGCGATGATGGCTGTATCGTCCGCATATAAAGCAAGATCGATACTAGGGGCCTTAGGAATTTACGTAGAGGTAGAAAACTGAGGGCCCGACGAGACTGCCCTGTGGACAGCCGGCATAGATTGGGCGGGGAGTGGAGAATTCGTGGTTAACTCGCACACGGAAACTTGGTCCGGTCAAGTACGAGTTAATAATTTTAATGAAATGAGCCGAGAAACCAAGCCGCATAAGCTTGTAGATAAGTCCGTCATGCCAAACCCTATCAAAGGCTTTGGCTACGTCAAGATAGACAATACCAGTTTTCTCTCGCTTGCGAAAGCCTTCATTAATGAATTCCACTACACGTAATAACTGATGTACAATGGAGTGTTTAGGTCGGAAGCCGAATTGTTCCGGGATGATCAAATTTTGATCTCGACAGAATTCATTCAGGCGATTAAGACATACTCGTAGATTTTTGAGAGAGACGAGAGCAGACTAATTGGTCTGTAATTCACGGGTAAGTTTAAATTTTGTCCCGGTTTTGGAATGGGCACGACTGCTGCAGTTTTCCAACAGTCGGGAAAATAGCTTCTCCTGAGCATTAAATTAATAAGGACCGTAATCCAGACAATAAACATTACGGGGAATTTTTTGATCATGTGATTCGAAATTGAATCTATGCCAGGGGCCTTGTCAGGTTTAATTTTATCAATGTAAACCATGACTTCAGTTGGATCAGTTGGCCTGAGGTCAGGCGTGAAAGGTTGTGATAGAAAGTCTTCAACCCGTGAATGGATGCGCCCCTGTGTAACCGGGCGGTTACAGTAGAGTCGTTGTTTGGTGTGAATTGAGTAGCAAGGCTTTCAGCAATAGCTTCGGCCTTTTCTGAAACTGTGTAGGCCATCTGTGCGCCATCGTCCGTTTCAAGGGGCGGAATGAGCTTGTAATGAGCGTAATCGGGGGGCTGCACGCCCGATTACGCTCATCATAAATCGATTTGTTTTCAGTCGTTAGGGACTCAATATAATTTTTCCACTCCGCTTCTTTTAATAAGCGGGTTTCAGTCCTTATCTCGGTTTGTATCTTGGGAATTGGACGCAAATACTGGGATCGCGCGACCTTTGCCAGATTCTTTGCAAGTAGTTCCGCTGCTTAATTTTGAATTTAGTCTCAGGTGGGAGTCTAGCACCAGGGTGCTGAATAGGTTTTGAAGCCGCAGCTCTCGCTTCTCTAAGTAGACTCCCAATTTTAAATCTGCCTGTCAAACTCCGCATTGCTGGAAATCTGTATGGGAGGGAGTGCCGTGTTTTCCAAAATAAATCGAAAATCGTCCCAATTTGTTAAGACTCGCTCCTGTAATTTTGAGTAACGATTTTGAACATCTAAGATTATCAAAATAGGATAGTGATCAGAGTCTAAATCTTGTATCACTTCAATTTCATGCCTAAAGAAAATATTATAGAAAGCAGCCAGATCGAGTATTGAAGGGGACCCTCTTACAGGGTAGTAAGTAGGGAGGGTAGGAGCTATGATCTGTACATGGTTACTCTGGCACCATGAATTTAGACTAATGACTAGACCTGTTCCTGTTAGGACAAAACCATGCGGTATGACGTGAATTTAGATCGCCAGCAATGATCAGGTGTTTTGAAACATTCAAAAGTTTGTCAAAATCACTGACAGGGAAAGAAGGCCTTCCACGTGCAGTTGATTGTGAAGGTTAGTAAGCTGAAACAATTGTAAGTGGGGGAGAATTTTGAAGGAAAATTTGGATAATAGTCCCTTCCAAAATATTTAAATCAGGGGACTGTATTATGTGATGTTTGATCGAATGTTTCACATAAATACAAGTGCCACCACTCGTATTTCTGCCTTGTGACACCCTGTCCGTCGAGTAAATGTCATAATTCCCAATTTTGGGAGTATTCCTTGAGTTTAGATGAGTCTGTTGGACTAAAAACATGTCAAGATCGTGTTCTACCACAAAGTCTCTTCTTCATGGATCTTGTTTTGAAGTCCATTTTCATTCTAGGAGCCAATGGTTAGTTCAGAGTTGGTAAATGAACTTTTTCTGACACAATTGAATGTTAGGCCGTTTAAAGATTCCTGACTGAAAAACAGAAGACATAGGTCTAATGAAGGTCGAAATTAATTTGAAACCTCGATATAGCTTTCATATAAGTAAAAGGCCCTCATCAGAGCGTCTGCCTGCCTAAGCTTTGTCATAGCTCTTTTGAAGGCTTGGAGCAGAATATGCTTGTCTACCGTAGGGTCACGGGAGATTTCAATTAAGCATTTTAGTGTGGATGCGAAGACATCTTCGGAATCATTTGCACACTCTGCAGAGGTTAATACTGCTGGGGCTACAAGTTTTTCTGCGGCCAGCAGTCTTGGATTCTCAGCTCTGAATCCGTGCCCGGTGGCGTTCTTCACCGCCGTTGCATACGACGGTGAGTTGACGTCGTTAGGGGGAGCAGGCATGGGACGTGCTTTAGTAGCTTGTGCTTGGGGCTTAGAAGAACCCTGAGGGGGGCTGTCTGAGCAGCTACCCTATGTTTAAGCGTGGTTTTCTTTCCACGAGACCGCTTATTAGCTGGATGTCGAGGACAAGATTTATACGAGGCTGGATGACTTCCACCACAGTTGCAGGTACATCAAGCCCCTTGGGGAACTCACGTGCCCAGTGGGGTCCAGAGCATCTTACACAACGGATTGGCAAATCCGTTGTCTGGCCCATTCGAGAGTTCCGAAGAATGGAAAAATCCTTGGCACCTAAAGCATTGAGTAGGGCCCTTTCGACCGCGATAACGCTCAATGCTGACCTCTGTGCCCCACATGTCAGTGACAGCAAACAGTTGGTGGAGGAAAGGGTGTGGGATGACTTGTACGTAAACAAGTGGCATAGGATGTCTGGAGCCGGGCTGGTAAAGCCGAACGCAGCGATGCACTTTAAATTCCAGTGACTCGATTTCCTCTTTGACGTCCTCGACATCAGTTTCCACAGGGAGGCCTCTGACTACAATTTTGACTGGCCGTCCTGTTTAAGATCAAAAGTTTTGAATTGGATGCCGGCTTGCTTCATACAACGTGTGACCTCCCTGAACTCCAGTTCAGTCTGTACAAAAATTTTTAAATATGGTCCAGTGAGAGTACTCTTAAGGTTTGGGGCAATTTCTCTTAAGAAAGACACCCGGGTCTTCCAGTTCCTGCTACTCCTCATATGAATAGCCGGGATTTGATTTTCAGGCTGTGGTGGAGGGGGGAACGCTCCGTGCCTGCTCGGAACTTCTCTCGGAGGTTTGCTCCTTGACGGGGTCACCGCCGTTGATGAGCCATTCTTTAATAGCTTCATACTTGTTTTTACTGTTTTTTCTAGCAATATTAGTACTAGCTAAGTGAGAATTTGAAATAGAAGTATTTGAATTTTGAATAGTAGTTTGGTTACTGTTATTATCCAAAGTTAAATCAATTATGGAAGGTTTTCCCATTTTTCTAGTGATGGGAGTAATAAACTCCTCAGAGTCCACTGTTTGCGTCTTGCGCTTACGGGCAGAAACAGGTTTTCCTCGGATCTCGTGGGTCGTTTTCGTCTCCGTTTGGGGAGGGAGAGGATTTTCAACGGCTGTAGCGGCCATTTTGGCTAACCTCTCAGTCTTGATGATTTTTAGAAATTCATCTCTGGTCGGAGGCAAGTGAAAGATAGGAACTTCTAACACGTTCGCTATCTCGTTGATCTTATGAAAAAGTACTTTACCAGCATTATCAAGTTGATTGTAGCTGGCAGTATCCACAGGAGTCGGTGTTCGTAGCATGAAGCTTTCCTGCTTCTGAATGGATTCGAACTGATGTTTGAGTTCGTAAAACTGGTTGACAAATCTTCCTCGTTCATCATCCGGTGCAGGAGGGATTTGCTATGGTTGCGAAATGCTCACTATAGTACAGAATTGCACAGGCGAAGTATCCAATATGGTATTTTGCACATTTTGCTGTGAAGAATCACAAAATTCCATAGTTGAAGGCTGTGTCGGCGGGAGCTCGCAAAGCGAGTGACCGTTCTCATCCGCGTCCATACTCAGAATCCTCTGAAAAGGAAGTGCATCTACTTGCAAGACAGGCATTGGCCGGGGGGCGGGGTTATAGTAATAACATAATGTACAATATTTTTGAATGGTATAAGTTAATTTTGAAGTAAAGAAAAAGGATCATGGAAGGTATTAAGAGTTACTTCTATGGAATTAAATTAAGATAGATATTAAGCTGGTTGAGATACAGCAAAACTGAGTTGATTTACATAATTGCAAAACTTATGTGGCAGAGCTTTCTATCAGATGGCGACATAAATATTTCAGAATCTGACAGTAGTTCTGAAATTAAATCCTAGATGGCGACACCTATGTCGCGATAAAAAACAGAGTATAACTACTTGCGAAAATGTCATTATTAGATGATCAATTGAGATTATAAGATGATTTACCAAGGGGAATAGAGAAAACAATCACATTTTACGTGTTTAGATGTATAAGGACCGCTTTCGGTCGTTTTCTGTTGTCTCTATCATGGTAGTTATAGTCCAGCTGTGGGATAGAGCTGTTATTCACTTTATGAATATTTCTGAAAACTTTTCTTGCAATTTTTGCAAAGCAAACAAAAATCAATATTGAGTTCACGATGAATTGCATCGTTCCTAATGAACCAGTGACAATTTGCCATCTGTCTCAAAGTCATATTTTGCACTTGTTGAATTCTTTTCATAGTTGTGTCACAGAGGAAACCCCAGACTCGACAGGCATAAATGATGATGGGACGCAAAATGGATTGAAATACAAGAACTTTATTTTCGATAGACAAACCCGAGTTTCGGGCAATTAGGGGGTTGAGTAATGCTTTAACACCCCGAAACTTGTTTAAAGTATATGTAACGTGTGGGGCCCATGTGAGTCTTTGGTCTAAAATGACACCAAGGTATTTACCTTTCTTGGCCCAGGGAATGCTGATACCATACATTTTGAAGGTGATCCAGGTTGGTTTTGTAGGTGAAGTAAACAGCTTTTGATTTCTCCACATTCGTCTTGATTTTCCATTTTATCATCCAGGACTCTAGTGCGTGCAACTGCGGCCATAGACGCGTTTTGGTGGAGGATCGCGCTATCGTGTACGTAAAGTGCTAGTGTAGTGAGGGGGTTGTGTGGGATGTCGTTCGTATAAATTGAAAATAATGTGGGGGAGAGCAAGCTTCCCTGTGGCAAACCCGAAAGGGTTGCTTTACGTGTAGAGTGGGTATTGTTATAACGAACAACAAAGTGTCTATCGTAAAGATAGGAATTGATAATGTTTATGATGTAATCTGGGAAACCCAGGGTGATTTTGTAAGTGAGGCCCTGTAACCATACACAATCAAAAGCTTTCGATATATCGAGGAAGAGAGCTCCGGTGATTAATTTTTTCTTAAATCCATCTGCAATCAGCTCCGTCACTCTGTATAGTTGATGTGTGGTAGAGTGTTTCCGTCTGAATACATACTGCTCTTGAATCAAGATGTTATTTTCCTGCAGAAAATCATGAATTCTTGCCAGGATAACAGCTTCCGCAATTTTGTTTAGAGTCGATAAGAGATTTATCGGTTTGTAGGAGGCGGTGCAGGTTGGATCTTTACCCGGTTTCAAAATCGGTGGTATAATTGCTGTCTTCCAATTGGTCGGGAAATGCTTAATTTTAATCATAATGTTGATGATTTTCGTGAACTTACAGAGCATCTTGGGTCCCATTTCTTTTATCATATTGTTGCTTATTTTATCCAGTCCTGGACTTTTACGATTTTTTCTCTTCTCGATATAACTACTAAATTCTGAAGGCATAAATAAGGGTGTGTTGTTTGTGTGTGTTCTTGATTGGAATTGTGTGTTGAGGGAGGAGACTAAGTGTTCTGTTTGTGGGTGAGAGATATTGTGTGTGCGAAATTGAGAAGCATAGTTTTCTGCAATAGACTCAGCTCTCTCAAAATCGGTGTATGCGATCCCGTTGGGGCCGTTAATGGGCAGAATATTGGTGTTGCGTCTCTTAAATTTAGAAAGCGCATTCCGGATCGAATTATCATCCGCTGAAAGCGATTCTAAATGTCTGGCCCATTCGAGTTGTGCATGTTTTTTAATAGAGTCCTGATTTGTTGATTTAGCTGGTTCAGTAATGTTTTATCAGAAGAACATCTGAATTTTTGCCACTGTTTGCTTGTGTGGCCCCTTCTTCTAATCAGTTCTCTTATGTCACTGTTTTTATACCTCTTATCCTCTCTTGCAATCTTGCTGTTTTTGAGTAATGCATCATGCAGCTCTTCAGTGAATTCTTCTGTAAGGGCGTCTAATTCATCTCTCGTTTGTATTGTGTGTGTTGGGTACTGAATGTTGTTTAGAGCTTTGGCATAACCTGCCCAATTCGTAATAAGGGCTCTTTTGTGTGGTGTACTGTAGGTATTGGTGTTCACTTCCATTATCACAGGATTGTGATCAGATGACATTTCAGTCATGCTTTCTATGTAACTCGGCGAGTCAATATTTTTTAAAATGAAAATGTCAATGACAGATGGTCTACCAATCCCACAGTGTGTTGATTTTTCTGGAAATGCTAGGTTAATGTTGGCCGCTTGGGCAAAGTGACTAATTATGCGTCCGTGTTGATTAATATCCCAGCAATTCCACTCGCGGTGGTGTGCGTTGAAATCTCCACTTATAATGACTCGATTGTTAATGTTTAATAGTGTTTGCAAATCTGCCTGGACAGAATTTGTAGGTGTGTGTATAGGAAAATAGGTGGAGACAACAGTAATTGGTCGTGATGTGTTTGGAGTGAGTGTAATAGTTAGAGCTTCAATTGCTAAAAGCTGTGGTAATGGTGTGACATTAGGGATTTCAGTAACAGTATTAAATTTATCCCGGTTAACAATATGTTTGAAATATTGTTCATTTTGTTCAAAGCCATTTAGGAGGAATTTAATGGGTAAGTGATCACATGACATTTCCTGTACGACTTCAAGGTAAGGAGTTTAATAATATTTTTAATGATAACAATGTTGAGATTCCAGATTTTTTAACTAGGGCAGTGTTAGCAGTAGACGCTTTTCATTTTTCTGGTAGACGCTTTTCGTTTTGATTGGTTAGTCTCAGCGATTTCGTGATTAGCGCATTGGTTGAGTTTAATATCAGTACTTTGAATGAGTTTTTGAGATCGTACAGTTATATCTTCGAGGAGGTGAGGATCATTATTCCTAAAAGGATTTACAATATTTAAGAAAACTCCATTCTTAATTTGAGGGAGTTCCTATAAATCAATGGAAACGTATTTAGCTTCAAATAACTGAAGATTTTCCCTAAAAATATCAATCCTAGCTTTTGCATCCAAGTGCTTTACCATATCCATCATCAACGAAAGCAAAAAGAAGAGAAGAGAAATGGAGTGCTTGATTAAAATAAGTAATCCACCTCTTGCATTACCTCTAGGCGTATATCTGCCTACAGTTGATCTGTCCCATCTGTGTGTGACATAGTTGCAGGCTCTAAAAAAATTCTGAGGGCCAAGCATGTGTTCTTGTAGGAGTAGAATATCAGGGGCAAATTCGTGTAAAAACTCCTTGAGCTCGTCTGATACATTATGAATTTCATTAACTATTTCAAAAAATAAGAACATTTTATCAACAGGATCCGTTAATTCTCTCAGCTTAGGCATTAAAGTTTTAAATACATTATTCATTATCTTTATGTTATGAATTCCAAAAATATTATTAAATTCTGCTACATTCTTAACAAAATTTACAAATTCTGAGCATTGATTTTTCTCCTGAGGAGAACTGGAATCATTATTTTCAGAAGACATTTGTTTAACATTTTTTACATTGGAAACATTTAAATTTTTCAGAGCATTACTAATATCAGTAACATTAAATTACACATTGTTCTTAACTGACTGGTTTTGTGCAGCAGTAGCCGAGGTGGGGAGTTGCATATTAGATTTATCGTTAAAATTTGGAATTTGATTTTTCGTCATAGCTGCATATAATGTCAGTGCAAATGGTCTCAGAGTTTTATCACGACATGTATTTCTTTAAAAACAACTGAAATGCAATTATGTAAATATGTGTATAATTTACAGATAGTTACAAGGAATGTTTATGTAATATATTTGTAATTTAACTAAATTCTTGACACAGGATATTCTTCGTCTTATTCTTTCCCCCATCTTAACTTTGAAGTGGTTCCAATTTTATTTCTTGTTTCTTCTGAATAGCTTGTGTAGGTAGCGTACATAATATATCCCATTTACCGACGGATGTGCAAATGCCATGTATCTATACATGTCTACAGGGTGAATCTAAACAAGTGTGCAAAACTTTAGAGGGCGATAGAAGGCAGCTATATGATCAATATGCATTATAGAATGTATGGTCAAAATGGAAACGAGCCAATAGGTCGCATCGTAAAAGGGTTACTCCTCACAAAGGAACCTAATGGCATTTTCTACCGTGGATTACCGAGAGGATGGCTGGTTATACGAACTCCGAAATTTCCAGGGAAATGGATTGGTGAAAGTAGTCCCATAATTTGGTCACCAAAACCACTGGATCTCTCGTGTTTGAACTTTTTACTGTGAGGTCATGTGAAAAGCCTAATCTATGTGTTTAGTATTTTTTGTTACCAAACGAATTACTAGTGTGTCTTTGCAACAATAGATGGCGTTGCTGCCTGATGATTCAATTCTGGTTGCTATGGTAACGAACTTTCAACTCATAACTTATGTGATTTGTATTCTATTCTTTTTTTTTTAATTGCTACAGTGCTAAGAGTGAAGTGTGCTGTGTCGTCACGTAGACGGCATTCCTTCTATTTGAAAGTGTTATGTAAAATAAACAAGTGATATTACAGTCCGCTTACCTTTTTTTGTGAGCTTATTTTTAACATTCCTGGTCCGTAGCGACCGGAGAGAAGAGTTAGCGAGCTTTGGATATGATGTGATTTATTCAATTAGCAAGTTAAATCACTTTCGATTTATGGATTAATAATCAGCTTAGTGTACTTTCGATTCGATTTGTGGATTAATAATCAGCTTAGTGTACTTTCGATTCGATTTGTGGATTAATAATCAGCTTAGTGTACTTTCGATTCGATTTGTGGATTGTGCGTGTGCATCTGTGGTGAATTTAGTTTCGATTTGTGGAATATTCCCGTGGCATGGTGTAGCGTAGAAACCTCAACATTGGGGTGAGTACGTTCCAATATTTCGTCTTCTTTTGCTAGAGTTGTTAGAATAATATTTATTGTTATTCATAATGGCTGATTTGAAACCAGTTTTAACTAAAAAGAAGGTCCTAAAAAGCAATATAACAACATTTAAAGGCAAGGGGTTGGCTTGCTCCTTGTATTATTTATGTCAAAATCTTGATACAAGACATGTGGAAACTCCATTTATCGTGGGATGAACCTGTTAGTGATGAGATTGCTAACAAATGGAAGATTTTCCGAAATGACTTACATGTTATTCGACAATTAAAAATACCGAGATTTGCTTTGATTCCTGACGTGAACTATATTGATATCTGTGCTTTTTGTGATGCCTCCGAGAAAGGCTACTGTGCAGCAATTTATTTGCGTTCAGTGTCACGTAATTTGGACATCAAAGTAACACTCTTCACATCAAAAACAAGAGTTGCCCCTCTGAATGTGCAATCATTACCTCGATTAGAGTTATGCGCTGCAGTTTTGTTAGTGAATTTGCTTAAATCAGTGTTAGAACATTTAGAATTTCCTATACGTAAAGTTTTTGCCTGGACAGATTCAACTGTTGTACTGTCCTGGATTTCTGCAGAACCATACCGTTGGGTTCCCTTTGTTGCAAACCGCGTTGCTAAAATACAGAACACAATTCATAATGTAAGGTGGAACCATATCAATGGAAAGCGGAACCCAGCTGATTCAGGTACAAGAGGAATATTTCCAGCAGAATTTCTAAAGTGTGAGCGATGGTTCATTGGACATACTTGGTTATATTCACAAGATTTCGAACCATGTCCTGACAGTGAACATCTTGCTGATGTAGATTATGAAGGAGTTCGTAGAGAAGAAAGAAAAAATTGCATTTCAGTATCTTGTGCGGTAAAGGAAAATGACATTTTTAAACGGTATTCATCTTGGACAAAATTACGTCGTATAGTTGCATTATGCCTAAGATTTATTTACAACTGTCGAAACTTCTCCGAAAATCGTTTGAGAGGTTTTATGACAACCGATGAGCTTCGATTAGCTACTAAAAAAGTGATAAAAAATATCCAAGAATCATATTTTCCTCAAGAGCTCTCTTATTTAAAAACATCGAGAGAATTAAAAGGTGTGAGCAGCCGAGTAATACAATTAACTCCCTTCCTTGATGAAGAAGGCGTCATTCGAGTAGGTGGTCGCTTAAAAAATGCAAACATTCCTGAAAATAGCAAACATCCTATTTTGCTTCCAAAGGAAGGACATGTCACTAATCTCATCATAACTCATTACCATGTCAATTATTTGCATGCCAGTCAAGAGTTATTAATAAGCACTTTACGAATGCAGTATTGGATTCTTCCGGTGAGAAGCGTAGAGAGAAAGATTATTCACAGATGTATTCCTTGTATTAGAAATCGAGGCAAGACCGTGACCGAGATAATGGGTGATTTACCCTCCCCCAGAGTTCAACCATCAAGACCTTTTGCAGTCACCGTTGTTGATTATGCTGGTTCATATTTTATTAAGTCCCAAGTTGGGAGAAGAACAAAAACTTTCAAGTGTTACGTATCCATTTTTGTGTGTTTCTCAACAAAAGCTGTACACTTGGAGTTAGTCAGTGATCTATCAACTTCAACGTTTTTAGCAGCTCTAAAAAGATTTATCGCCCGACGAGGCAAACCATCTAAAATTTCGAGTGACTGTGCTACTAACTTCAAAGGTGCTAGTAAGGAACTGAAGGAGATTTATAAAAATGCAGCTCGCATTGAGAAAAGCAGTGAATTATGTGACTAAATTACCTCAGAAGGTATAACTTAATTATTTAATCCTCCGACATCTCCTCACTACGGTGGCTTATGGGAATCTAATGTGAAATCCATGAAATTTCATCTTAAACGAGTATTAGTATCCACACTTCTAACTTACGAGGAATTTTTAACAGTGCTTACACAAGTGGAAGCGTGTATGAACTCCCGTCCTCATTGTGCGATGTCTAGTGATCCAAACGACTTTAGTGCATTGACTCCAGGTCATTTTCTGGTTGGAGCCCCTTTGCTTGCCATTCCGGAATCTGACTTGAGTGATGTGAAATCTTCACGACTTAAACGTTGGTCTCTAGTTCAACATACTGTGCAACATTTTTGGAAACGATGGTGTGCAGAATATTTAACAACATTTCAACAACGGGGTTTCGTGCGTCTCCAAATCTAAAATGTGGTGATTTAGTTCTGATCAAAAACGAACAACTGCCTCCAAACTGATGGAAAATTGGAAGAATTGCCTTAATTCATCCAGGTGGTGATAAAAAGTTCGAGTGCCTACAATCTATTCAGCCGCTGGTGATTTCAAACGAGCTGTTACTAAATTGTGTCTTATCCCCAATCATGACTAATATGAACTTTTTTCATATTATTGAACTTTAATTTTAGTTATATTTTCAATTAATTTTTTGTTAATGTTATTATGTATGCTTTAACTATTTGTCTTTTTTGAACCCTTACAAGGCTTCAAGGCCGGGGGCTATGTTTAGTATTTTTTGTTACCAAACAAATTACTAGTGTGTCTTTGCAACAATAGATGGCGTTGCTGCCTGATGATTCAATTCTGGTTGCTATGGTAACAAACTTTCAACTCATAACTTATGTCATTTGTATTCTATTCTTTTTTTATTTTTTTTTAATTGCTACAATGCTAAGAGTGAAAGGTGCTGTGTCGTCACGTAGATGGTATTCCTTCTATTTGAAAGTGTTATGTAAAATAAACAAGTGATATTACAGTCCGCTTACCTTTTTTTTGTGAACTTATTCTTAACACTATGAGTGTCCTTTTGAAACCGATATGGATCTCGTCACCGTGACCGTCATTGTTGTCAGCGATATTCAGGAATATCGCATCCTGGTATCTTCGCAAATGTGTGTCAATGTCTGCAGGTGTGAAGTCCATTACAGCTGGCGGAAGTCTTTTGAGCAAAATGTTTTCTGACATATCTTCTCTCATTCTTATGTTAATCTTTAAATATTGTTGCGTGCGTACGGGTTCGTTATGAAATGAATGCACAAGTCCGATGAAAAAAAATGAACAAAAATTTATTATTATCACAACAAAAATGCTTAAATTTTCTCAAATTATCACGCAGTATTACAATATCTCACAGTAGTTTTCTTTTAACTACTCAAATGTCCAATAGAACGTAATTCAAAACAGCTAAAGAACGCTAATCCACGAATTCGCTACAATCAACAACAGTAGTTTTTTTAAACAACAACAAACTAAGCAACTACTACAAACTGAGATGTTTTCCTCCTTTTATAAGATTTTAAAATCACGCGCTAGAATTTTCCAGTACTTTCTCGAAATCAAAAAGAGGTATTTATTTATTTAATGCACGCGCTCTTGTATTTTCAGTTTTCCGGCTTAGCTTCCTTTTAATATTCGTCACGCGCTGCACTGCGCGAGAAATAAAACCAATTAATTTATAATTGAACTAATATTAGCTTTTTAAATACCAAATTCGTAACACTGCCCCCTTCCCAAGGACTGCACGTCCCGGGCAGTACAATCCCTGGACAGGAAGCTAAATTTACAACTGTGGCATAAATGCAACTGAGGCATAAACATTACATTACAATATCAAACAATATAAACAATAAATGCAATAACTAACTTGAACAAATCAAATGCTATCAAATACTAAATACAAAACAAATACTAAATACAAATCAAATGCTAAATACAAATCAAATACTAAATGCAAATCAAATACTAAATACAAATCAAATCAAATACACATTTATAAAGAAAAAGGACCATGGTCTTATACTATTTACAATTATTTACATTATGTACTATGGCCATAGTAATGTGCTAACCTGTCGTAATGAACGACTTTAGGTTTAGAGTTCGAAGACTTACGAATCCGAACCACGACGTCATTCAGCCTGTTTAGGACTGTGTACGGGCCATCCCAAGGTGACTGTAATTTCGGACAAAGTCCTTTCCGTCAAGTCGGATTCCACAGCCACGCCTTGTCTCCTTCGTGGAATTGATGTTCAGTAGCTCTTGTGTCGTATCGGGTCTTCATCTTCTCCGTCGCCAAGTTGACTCGCTCTCGTGCAAAGTTGTGCATCACTTCAAACCGGGCCTGGAGATCTTGAATATATTCCTCAGACGATGAAGGAGCATCCGGAGGGCGGCCAAACAATAGATCACAAGGCAGACGAAGATCACGACCGAAGAGCATTTGTGATGGAGAATAGCCGGTAGTCTCGTGGACAGCACTGCGGTAAGCCAGTAAAAAGAGTGGTAATTTCTTGTCCCAGTCCTGTTGGTTTCTGGAAACCACTAATGAGAGGTTATTAAGGATGGTTCGATTGAACCTCTCTACCATGCCGTCCGACTGGGGATGCAATGGCGTCGTTTGAGTTTTGTCAATGCCAAGTAGTTTGCATAGTTCTTTGATTACTGCCGAGGCCAAATTCCTTCCCTGATCGGAATGTAACTGAAGAGGCACTCCGAACCTGGAAATCCAGTGCTGTATCATTACCTCAGCTACTGTGACTGCCTCTTGATCAGGAATAGGATAAGCTTCAGGCCACTTGGTGAAGTAATCAATGACAACGAGTATGTATTTGTTGCCATCAGCAGTTCGTGGCAGAGGTCCTAACATGTCAAAGGCGATATGTTCAAAAGGCGCCCCTACGTTGTAACGTTGCAGCTTGCCTCGGCTGCGTCTCTTCGGTCCTTTCCGACCTGCACAGGCATCGCAGGATCGGCACCACTTTTGCACGTCATCCTGTGCATTATTCCAGTAAAAGCGCTCACGAACTCTCTGTAAGGTCTTCATTATTCCAAAGTGACCTCCCGTAGGGCTGTTATGTAGTTCTTTAAGGACATCAGGAATGCGGGATCTTGGAAGTATCAGCTGCCATCGGAACGTCTTCCCATCATCCGATTCAAATTTCCGGTATAAGACGCCGTTTCGAATGTGAAGTGAATCCCAGAGTGCCCAATACTGTTTGGTTGTAGGACTACAGATAGAAATGTCCTGCCAGGTAGGTTTTCTGGTTGATGACTCCATTAAATCAATTATCGGTTTAATGTCGCGGTCTTCCAGCTGGTCTTTCCTGACTTCATCATCACTCCACGGTTCTCGATCAGCCGATGTTGATGTTGTAATTTGTCTTGCGACCGGAGTCAGCAGCTCATATTTCGCTTCCACCCTGGAACAATATCGGCAGCTTTCTTGGCAAGATCTTCTAGACAGGGCGTCGGCGTTTCCGTGTGATGATCCCTTACGATGACGGATAGTGATGTCATATTCTTGGAGTCTCTGTATCCACCTGGCTATTTGACCCTCAGGATTCTTGAAATTTAAAAGCCAGGTCAATGATGCATGATCGGTGCGGAGCAGGAATTTTCTGCCATATAGATAGTGATGGAACTGTTCTACGGCTTTGACTATGGCGAGCAACTCTTTCCTGGTGACACAATAATTCCTCTCCGGTTTAGACAGGCACTTGCTCCAGTAGGCCACTACACGTTCTTGGCCGTCTATTTCTTGGGACAAAACAGCACCGACACTTTCATTGCTCGCGTCGGTGTCAAGAATAAATGGTCGGTCGAGCTGAGGATACGTCAGGATTGGAGCAGATGTTAAAGCCTCCTTTAAGTTGTTAAATGCATCCTCGCATTCTTTTGTCCACAAGAATTTTTGCTTGCTCTCTGTCAGCTTGTGAAGGGGTCTTGCGATGGAAGAAAAGTCCTTCACGAATCTCCTATAGTAGGTGCAAAGCCCTAGGAAGCTTCTCAGCTGATGGACATTTTCAGGACGTTTCCAGGATTTAACCGCTGATACCTTTTCAGGATCCGGGCGCACACCTTCTGCAGAGATGACATGTCCCAGGTAAGTCACTTCCTTTCGGAACAATTTGCATTTAGCAGGACTCAGCTTCAGATTGGCTTCTTTCAGTTTCTGAAGCACCTTCCTAAGATTTTCTAAATGTTCTTCAAAACTCTTTCCGACGATGATGATGTCGTCCAGGTATATCAGGCAGGCTTCGTAGGAAAGACCTTTCAAAACAGTCTCCATAAGACGTTCGAATGTTGCCGGCGCATTACACAGTCCAAACGGCATCACCTTGAATTGCCAAAGCCCTTGTCCCGTAGTAAATGCCGTCTTTTCTCGGTCTTCAGGCTGTATTTCTACCTGCCAATACCCACTCTTTAAATCAAGTGTTGAGAACCACTTGCTTCCAGAAAGAGTGTCTAGAATGTCGTCAATTCTAGGAAGAGGGTAACTGTCTTTCTTCGTAACCTCATTCAACCGGCGATAGTCAACGCAAAATCTTGTTGAGCCGTCTTTCTTTCTGACGAGAACGATGGGAGATGCCCATGGACTCGCTGAAGGCTCGATGACATCGCCTTCTTCCATATCTTTTAACAGTGTTCGCACCTCTTCCTGTTTAGCAAACGGTAGACGTCTTGGATGTTGCTTGATCGGGGGATGATCGCCGGTATCTATTCTATGTTGTGTCAAACTAGTTCGACCCACGTCAGAAGACGAGCAGGAGAAAACAACTTGAAGATCTTTGATGACGCGATCGGCAGCATTCTTCTCTTCATCGTTCAATTGCGCATTCTGCAATAACTCCGATGTAATGCTCTCTGATGAGGACACGGATTCTTGGATATTGCTCTTTCTTTCAACGCTGGTTACTGGAGTACATGCTGCAACCACGTCGCCTTTCTTAATAACTCTCGCCTTCTCAGTTACATTGGCAACTCTCATCGGGATAACCATTCTCGATAGGTCGACGAGTGTTGAGGCTACTAGTACTCCTTTCGGGCTATTACAGTTATTGGGATATTCTATGATGCCGTAGCGGAAATCTCTGTTTTCGGCTATAGTTCCAGGGAGTAAAATTTCTGTTCTTGCCGGTATTGTGATATTGTCTTGTGCTATGATTCTGTGGACAGATTTAACTTCTTCATTATTAATTCCAAATAACGTTATGTCCTCAGACGCAGAATGCAATTCGTTATTTTTAAAGTCCAAGGAAAAATTGTATTTCCTTAGGAAGTCCAATCCGAGTATGCAAGAATCAGTGATCTCTGCTACATATGCCGTGTGATGGTAAGCGGCACTTCCAAACGTGATGTTAACATTTACTTTCCCATTGATGTCGATCTTCTCACCGGACACAGTCTGTAGGGTAACGCAGGGCGGCGTCCAGATAAGTTTGCTTTCCAGTTGTTGAGCCAAATCTTTTCGGATGATGGTAACGTTGGCTCCTGTGTCTATCGTCATATTGCAGGGGACTCCGTTAATATGTCCTATTATGAAAAGTCCATTACTGCCGCCTCTCACTGCAGAAATCGGAAGCGCTTTAAACTGGGGCTTTTCATTATCTGGCAACCTCCGCCCCGCGAGATGGCCACTAATTAGTTTCTCTGCTGCTTGTTAGAAGCGGTCATAACATCCGTACCCTGGGGTATTCTGCAGTTTCGTCGTATGTGTCCTTCAGTACCGCAGTTCCAGCACTTAACGGTCGGTTTCTTCTCACCAATATTCCGTCTCAAGTCGTTCAGTTGTCTAGTTAAATCGTCTAGACGAGCGGTGACTTGATCCCCTGGCTTCTGGACTTGAGCAGCTCTGACTGGGTGGCGGTCTCGACGAGTGGCTTGCTAGGCTGCCTCGAATTTCATGGCGTACACTAGAGCGCTTTTTAAATCTTTTACATCCGCCATTCGTAGAGCTTTTTGTATTTCAGTATCCCGGATGCCATCGATGAAATATTGCAGGGACAGGATTTCCCTTGTTTCTGTCGGGCACTTCGAAAAGGCGTGATGTGACAGCCTTTCAACATCCGTGGCGAGCTCCTGAAGTGATTCAGTGGGCTTCTGTTGACGGGATTTTAATTGAAGCCTGCTGTAGTCTTTTAAACATTTCTCGCCAAAGCGCAGCTCCAAAGCGCCGGACAGAGCTTCGAAATCTAACCTTTTGTTTTCGGGAAGAGTCTGAAGGATATCCGCTGCGTCGGCTCTTAAAGAAGCGGCGAGATGACAGGCCTTAGCTTGGGAATCCCATCCATTCGCATCCGCAACGATAGAAAAACTGGGTCTTGTACACTTGCCAGGATGTCTTCCCATCATATGTGGATAGCTTCAGAAATGGACGAGCAGGCATCGATAAGAATTTAAAATCATCATTCTTGCTCCCTGCCGTCGCTACGAATTTCTTTAACGTTTCCATTTCTTTGGCAACTGCAGAAACTCTCTCATCAATTTGTTGTTCGACTTGGTGTTGGACGGCACAAACTCTTCCTTCAATTCGTTCCTCCACAGCCGAAACTCTCCCTTCTATATGTTCTTTTACAGAAGAAACTTTTTTTTTCTATTTCTTCTTTCACCGAAGAAACTCTTTCTTCAATTTGATCTTTTACGAAAGAAACTTTTTCTTCAATTTGTCCAACTTTATTTTCAACTGTGTCAATTCTGCCTTCCATAGCTTCAAATTTATTTTCTATTATGCAGGTAATTTCTCTTTTCATTTTTTCTTGACATGCTTCAATCTTTTCTTGACCAGCTTGAACGGCTTTTATTTCGTCCTTAACGGATTCCTGGCCCAATTTCATTTCTTCCTTAACGGATTCCTGGCCCAATTTCATTTCTTCCTTAACGGATTTGACGGCCCCTTCCATCTTTTCTTGGAAAGCAGCAAATGCAGTCATTATTTGCCTGAATTGTTCTTCCATCGCTCTTGTTATTGGCATTCAAATCCCACTTCTGACACCAAAAATTGTTGCGTGCGTACGGGTTCGTTATGAAATGAATGCACAAGTCCGATGAAAAAAATGAACAAATATTTATTATTATCACAACAAAAATGCTTAAATTTTCTCAAATTATCACGCAGTATTACAATATCTCACAGTAGTTTTCTTTTAACTACTCAAATGTCCAATAGAACGTAATTCAAAACAGCTAAAGAACGCTAATCCACGAATTCGCTACAATCAACAACAGTAGTTTTTTTAAACAACAACAAACTAAGCAACTACTACAAACTGAGATGTTTTCCTCCTTTTATAAGATTTTAAAATCACGCGCTAGAATTTTCCAGTACTTTCTCGAAATCAAAAAGAGGTATTTATTTATTTAATGCACGCGCTCTTGTATTTTCAATTTTCCGGCTTAGCTTTCTTTTAATATTCGTCACGCGCTGCACTGCGCGAGAAATAAAACCAATTAATTTATAATTGAACTAATATTAGCTTTTTAAATACCAAATTCGTAACAATATGATAGTGGAAAACTACCCTTTACCTTCTCATCGCTTTCGTTCCAATCATACATTTTATGACGGATATAGCTACCTTCTATCACCCCCTTCAAGTTTTACCCACTTGTACATATGCAAATCCCACCTATTTAGACATCCATATGTGTGAAAGAGTACAGGAGACTAAGGGTCAATGTTATCACATATGCGCAAATCAGTGTTACACAATGCATGACTCTTGAGGGGTGCCTGCATTAGTTTTGTTACCCACATGAGCCTGATTGGGAGAAGAATAAAGCTACTTGATATTACACATGTTGTTAATATACTGTCTAAATTTTACTGTTATAAGTTAAAAAATAGGTAAAAGTACTTACTCTAATACTTTTAAAATTTGAGCTAAGGGGAAAACATTTTTTGTATGTTTTAGAAAATGCAAACTATGTATGTATAAAATTCTAACTCTAGTGTAGAATTAGATGCCCCTTTGATTGGCGGCAGATTTTGTTCAATTTTGGTGATGAAACCTTATTTCTGGTTACCATGATAGTTTTAACTTGGTTTTAGTTTTGTGATTTTTTTTAAGTGAAAATAGATCAATGTGTACATGGACAAAGTCAAGGCAGTGCACAATGCCAAGTTTGTGCAATTTTCTGATGTTTTTTGAAGTGAAAATAGATCACTGTGTACACGGACACAGAGTTTGTGCAATGCAGACTTCTTATTTTGGTTTTGAGTAGAGACCATCTTGAAAATTTACCTTCCTGGTGCTGATCTTGGCGGGGGAGAAAAAAAAAAAAAAAAAAAAAAAAAAGAGGCAGTCAGTTGTAAACTTTTACCAAAACTCTTTATTGTAACTACACTTGGTACAATGTATTTATATTCGTAAATTTATTAAAAAGCTATTTTATTTGACTTGCAAATAAAACAGTTAATTTTATATCTGAGTATTGCATTACAAAAGAGAAAACCATTTAGTTGCTCATTTATTAAAATGTTAATGTTTTAAGTTCTTGCCCTGTATTTCTTTTATGTCAACACGGAATAATTTGCATTGGATTTCAGTGATTTTTATGAAAATTTAAAGATGCCGTAATAAAACTTATTGTAAATGTGCTGTTGTGTATTTTTAGCATGATTATTGACATTTGAATTTATGAAAATTTGTATTATTTTCTAACAAAAAAAAATCTGATGTTTAAATATAAATCCGTCTGCAAGCACTACAACAGAAACTATATTCTGGAAAATAATTTAGTATGCCATTTTAAAACTAGTACTAAAATGAAAACAAATTTCTTCAACAAGTAATCTTTAATGAGGACGAAAAGTTATTCTGACATATCACATTAAGATTGAGATTAAACAAAGAATACTTTATACATACATTGTTTTGTTTACAATTTGAATAGTCTTGAATATTTAAGACTGTTTAAAAGCTAAATAATATAAAGCTGAAAGTTTAAAAGCTGACTAATATATATAATGTTTAAAAAGCTGAATAATTAAAAGCATTTTTACTTTAAACAACATGTACCCTCTTGTGTGAAATATTTCTATGAATAACACTGTATTCATTAATCTATTTGAATTTTAAAAGATTAAGGGCTATATACAGAAATCTCGTAATATATTTTACTTATTTATAATTGAACTAGGAGAAAAAATAAGGAAAAGTTCATTACAAACCTTGCTTTTTATGAAACTCCATTTTCATAGATTTTATCATGTTATTATAATTATGGCAAGGCTTTAAAGTGAGATCCTAGATCTTAATCTCCTGTGGTGGGGAACAGTTTCTAGACATCCTACTTTGCTGCACTTCATATTTTTTCACTTTACATTATGAATGCGTATTCTGTGTTTGTTTAAAAGGATTTAAAAAAAAAATCTTCTGACGAACATGGCGTAACTTTAGCGACGGATTCTTTGTGCATACTTTTCTTATGTGCTTTCAAATATCTCGTCACATATAAAGACGCACTACAAGATTTGCATTTAAATATATCCATGTCAGTAATAACAGAAAAAAAAAAAAAAAAAAAAAAAAAGCAGTATTTAAGCAAAGTGCAAGCTCTTTGATTTAAACAAACTGGTAACAATTGGCGAGATACACAATTGCAGTTGGCAGAGAACCAGAAATAGCGCCTAAACTTTTCAGGAGTGTCGCGTTATATACAGCCAATGACAGTAAAGATAAGCATTTTAGGTTTTTTATCTTAAGATGCCTGTTGCAGCTAAGCCCGCGTCTAGCCTAACCGGAGCCGTCGTGCAAATGTCTGGCGAAAGCTTTTATGTAGTGATGACATTAAAGGGACATTGCCTTAATGATTAATATTAAAAATGAAGCATTATTAACAAAATAATATGAAAAACCAAAAAAAAAAAAAAATTACATTTTATCTTTTGTCTAAATATGCAAACATTTTGTGCTTTGTTAAAATCCACACGCAAACATATTTATTGAAGAATTATACATACATTTATGTTATAAAAAGCCATCCAACCAGTATAGTGTTTAGCGTTACTGATTGCCGTGCCGAAGAGAGCGGATTTGAATCCCGGAGAAGACATGGATGTTTGTAAAGGTATGGTGTCCATGCAGCATAGGGGCACTCTAAATATGGAAGGTGAAAGCCCTCTCGAAAGGGTGGTAGGGGAAGAGGGATGGGAGACGCTCGGACCCATCCCCCCAAGGGTGCTCTGCATCAAAATTGGGGTCGAAACTTAGCTAAATCGCACTGCCACCTGTAAGATGCTCAAGGCTGTTGCCAACAACAGGCTTTGCGCTCCTTGCCACTATTCGTGGGCTTGGGCTGACTATAGGTCAGATAAGTGAGCATTATTCAACAACATGTTATAAAAAAGTAACACTGCAAGCGAAGCAAAATAATTTACTGAACGCATTAGACACCAAATATATCGCTGAACACTATTTATTCAGGGTTTGTACGGTCCTTAAGAGTCCTTAAAAGTCCTTAAATGTTTTTAAATCGATTTTTGGTCCTTAAAAGTCTTTCATTTCGGCCAAAATCGTCAGAAGGTCCTTAATTTTAATCATCTGAAATTTCGGTCTTGTTTTTACAACTACTATTTTGAGTGTGAATTATCATTTTGGAGATTCACTGATAAATATGATTATCTTTTGAATGAGTTCATGGGTTATAATTTGTTCCTATTTCTAATATAAAGGATGGGTACTTGGAGTTTCTGAGCAAGAAGTGAAACATAAGCATTTCAAAATTATTTCATTTTTTTCTAATGAAAAGCTCTTAAACAACTTTCCGCTTTTGTGGATGTGAATTCTTTTATAAAACGGCTCGAAATTTGGTGACTTATCAGCATTTCGGTGATTATATATCACTTTCTATAGAAAATTTTTAATTCGGAGATCTGGGAATTTTTCGTCGATTTTTTTAAAAAATATTATAACATTGATAAATTTAACTGAATTAATGGTAATATATTGCAATTATATTTATGAAATAAAATTAAAATAAAACATTTATAATTTTTTCGCTGTTATATTATGAAGAGACATTACTTTCTGTTTTAACGACTTATATAGTATTTTGAATATGAAAAATAAGCAAGATAATAAATGTTATAAAGCACAGTTTACAAATCAATTCATAGCAAAAGCAAAATAGCTATGTAATTAATTAAAAATTTCTTCCTTTCAATTTTTTCATGCTAAAAAGTTTTCCCATGTAATTGTTTCAGAATTATTAGAATATGCATCAGTTTTCTCTATAAAATTAATTTCTCACTTTTGTCCACTGATTTTTTTTTCAAACTATTTCTGGCCTTTTTTTCTATTACAGAATTGGTAGAGCTAATTTTTCTTTAGTATTTTAAACATTGCAACTTGGAAAGTTTAGAAGGATTTGAAGGCAAGATTTACAGACGCACAATTCTAGAAGGCTCCATTAAAATGTGACAAAATAAAAAAATATTTTCATTGTATTAACACATAATGGATGTATTTTACAGAAATTTTATGATGAATTTCATACATTGTGAAGAAGTTTTGGAACGATACTGAAAATATAATGTTAGAATGTTGTACTTCTGATGCTAAAAGTCTTTTTCTTAACCTGCTTATCTTCTCTTTATTTTCTCAACTTTTCACTAGACGAAATACCAAAAATGTTTCTAATCTTTTCGCCTGGACAGTCATTTATAAAAAAAGAATTTTTTTATTAATAAAGAAATTGAAAACTGACAATTTAAAAGATTCACCTTATACGTCTCAATGGATCATACACACGGCTGGCGCTGGGCCTTTTTCCCACTGATGAAATCTCTGTGGTTCCTAAATTCTGCGGCCTAGTGCCTTCCCAAATTCTGCTGCTTAATGCTCTCCTAAATTCTGCTTCCAGTCCCTGTCCTAAATTCTAAAAGTTTTTGCCATTTCTAGATTTTGTTGCTCAGCATGTCACTAAAATCTAAAAATTCTGCCTCATCAGCTCAAACCAGCCTTACCACATATCATTTCATATTTATTCTGAATGTTCATATTACTAAAGAAATAAAATTAGCAGCTTTTTCTTTATATTCTAATGCATTTTGGTTTTTTAGAATAACAGGAATCTTTAATTTCAAAAATTCTGAAGTGAAGAGGAAACATATTGAAAGAAACTGAATACATATGCAAATTAATCAGTTGTTTAGAATTTTAGAATTTACTAGCTTTCCCTTTCCGTTTCCTCACCATAATGCAAACTGAGATTTTTGGATTGTAAGACAGAAAGTTTTTGCCCTCCACTTGGATGTTGCCTTAGTTCCTGCTGCATCTGATAATTTGTAATTATTCATCTTTGCGTTATCACTGCTAATATTTGAATTTGTTTCTACAATAAAGTTACTGAGTCACCTTAGATTAAATTTAAATTGCGTAGTCTTTGAATACTAGTCCACATTTTTAGTTTGAATTTGACCGTTCCTGTTTCATTGAATCACCATAAGCTGTAGCTGATTTTTGTGAGCATAGGAACCTTCCTGTATGTTCTAAGTTCTTTTTAAATAGAAGGTTTATTTAAACCTTTATGTGACTTTATACTTACTTTTACACATAGTGATAATTTTCTTCATGTCTGTCAGAGGTTTTGGACTGTTTAACTTTTACCAGATCATGTAAAACCTCATTAGGTACACCGTTGAGAAACTACAAGCTAGGAGATAAATCACGCAGAAATTAGTGGGAACGTTGTTTTGTGTATTGAAACAGATTTCTAATTGTTAGAAAAGATGTTTAAAGAGAAGAAAATTGATATAAATTAGCCAAAATGTCCAGGAACACTTCGAATTAAAAAGACTCATAAATATTTCGTTTTGTAACTTAATGTGTAATTATCCTAATACTGTTTAAGAATCAGTGTCATAAGTTACATGCATTTAAAATTGTGAAATGTTATTAGATTGTGATTTTAATAATGGTCATGTAAATCTATAACGACTGAGGGTATTTAACTACCTAATTTAATTATTTATAAATAACTCATCTTTAAAAGTTATCTATGCATATTAAAGCAAGTTATTGCTTTTCATTAATCATTACTGTGGCCACAAGATACGGCACGAAAATGTAAAAACTATTGTAAACTTATTCTTTCCATCTACTGAGACTTAAAATAATACAAAACAACTTATCACCTCTGCTATATTAGTGGCTTATTGGAACCTTAAAATATATTAACCAGGTTACAATCCTAGAAACTCTATATGAAGGTACAACACTTGTAAAAACATTAGGATTTTTTTTTAAACAGGAGCAAATGTAAAAGCGCCTTCACCGAGAATCGAACCGCGGACCTCTAGAATACGCGCCCAGGGTGCAGACCACCACACCACGAAGGCGTGCCAAGAAGGCGGAGAAATACCTTATATACTCCCCCTTTTAAAAGGTGACTGGAGTTTTAGGGGATCCAATCGCCAAATCTTGGGTGAGGAGAATTCGGACCACCACCCGTTTAGTTCGGGCGCCTTTGTAGAGACATTAGGTATTTTTTGGAAGCAGGAAAGATGAAAAATATGCAAAGCCTTCGCCGGGAATGAAACCGCGGACCTCTCAAATACGAGCCGACTGTGCAGACCACCACACCACGAAGACATACCAAGAAATGTGGGAGAAATACCTTACCTACAACAGGCTTTCAGGTTTTTTTCTGATCAACAGATCTCTCGTCGAGCAGCAGCACTAGCAACAGCTAATCTTCTGTCACAAATCATGTTCATTATGATTTTATTTCTCATTTTAACCTATGCCATTTGACATAAAATATTTACTAAACCTCTAGACTGAGTAAGTACATGGCAAAATGAGACATAAAAGAAAAAATCAGCATAAAGTTGTTAATAAAATGTAAATGAAATGTCCCCAATCTTCTTTCAAATATATCCAACTATTATACGTGTAAAATATTTAATGCTATTTGATAAATTTTATAGCGTGGATTTCATTCTGAAATTTGTTTTAAAGTTATGTTTAATAACAATGCATCCTACTTACAGATCTATTTTATTCTTAGAATATTATTACAAAAATGAAATTCAGATATAAGCTGATTGAATTGAATTTTTTAGCTCCTATTGGCTGATAGGGCCTTAATTTGTTTCATTAATGGTCCTTAAAAGTACTTAATTTCCATGTGCAGAAATGTGTACGAACCCTGTTGTTGCGATGTAATGTGAAGGAACTAGATACCCGTCCTCGTTTTAAACACAAACTTATATTAAATAATTGCACAATACAAGTATAAACAAGAAAATGACATATAAAACGTATAAACACGAGAACACAACAAAAATAGTGAAAAGTAGACAGCATTCGCTTTGCGAATGCGTTCGTCTTGGATCTTGGATCATATCTTTACTGCTGGCTTTAGCTACTAGGAGCTCTTACCAGTATATTATCATTTTACCATAGGCCATAAAGTTAAAAATTTAAGAGGTGTATTTAAAATACACCGCGCCCGAAGGCGAGATCAATAAATGAGAGAACTCATAAAATAAGTTTGGCTAAGTTGCATATCATGGCATAGCATGGGTGATTATATACGTAAATGGTGGCGAGAAGCGAAATGAAATTCTAAGCTTCTGCGTGAGTCAAGAAGAGCAGGAGCACGTGATCAGCGTCCGGCATTTAGATTGGTCGAGGAGTCAGAGTTCGAAAAATGAAGTTTTTGTAGTTTTGGGCAATAAATAAAGTTCGAACATAGTAAAAGCAACATCTATTTGTGAATTTAAGAGTCTTATGTCTTTTGAAACACTTGAAAATCTTCTAAACTTGCGATATAACCATTAAATGAATAGGAAACTGTAAAAGGTGAAAATGAGGTCATGTAGCTCACTAGAGCTAATGAGTGAGAGTAAGCACTTGGTGTTACCACGAACTTTGATTTTGAAACACACGATACGAAATATTAAAAATAAAAAGTAAACATCTTGGTTAAATAAGTAGTAAAACGAAGAATTCATCGATGAAAAATAAAGTCCTAATTTTGCAAAGTTCATCTTTCTTGAATAGTAACTGCAAAGAAATAGTAATTTTTTTTTTTTTTTTTATACATTATATACACTACCACCACTTAGAATTGTGGTGGATCGTTCGAGGTCTTTTCACTACGTTCTCAATAGTAGGGTCATAGTCTGTAAGCGATTTAATAGCTTCATAGGGAGAATTTCTCATATCTTCAAAGAAGTTGTGTGCAGAAATTAGGATTTGGTCGTGAATTGTATTGATATCCAGGTCTTTGTGAATTTGAGAATTTCGCACGAACCAGGGTGCGTTCACTATGCATGCGTTCGTCTGAGTCTCACTGTTCAACTGAATTCAATGTTCTTTGGCATAGTTCCAAATGCGAAACAATCAGGTTGAGTTGTTCTGTTCCGGTGCACCGGAATACCTGTTATTATCTTAAAATTAAAAACAGATTAATATAAATATTTAATAAGTTTGCACTGAATAAAAAGGTTCAAACTGTGATTACAGCAGGGCAGAAAAATGCTCTAGGGTTGATATCTAGAAATATATCCAAAATTATTTACTGCACACCGCTAAGTTGTTGACAAGGATATAGCTCAGAATTTCAACCGGCGATGCTACATTTTCTCCAAACGTTTGCAAAAACCGTAGTTTGCGCATAAGATCTATACTATTTATATCGCTTTGATTTTTATCAGTTATTACTTTTTGCAGTTTTTGACATAAGTTGAGATGATCTTGTAAATAAATATATGTGAATGAAAATACGTAATGCCGATGCGTATGTAAGGGTACAGGGGTGCCGTAGACGCATTCGACAAATTGCTTAGTCCTTTGTGAAACATCTATTTTTTTTTTTTTTTTTTTTTTTTTTTTGGTGACTGCTTGTTGTTATTGCTATTCTACATAAAAAAAAAAAGGTAAGTACAATTACATATTATGTTAAACTTAGGTTAGCTTTTTAATTCAAAAAAGCGACGATTTAAACATAATTACTCGAATTATTATTATTACTTTTTTTTTACATGAACCATTTGTTTATTAAACTAAAAATTATTCTTTCGAGAAGAAACATATTTATGGAGTACCACTGAATTTAAAATATACTTATTTGAGATTTGAAGTGAAGTAAAAATACACAAGGTATTCTGAAATCAAAAACTGGCCATTTTCCAATTTTTGGCTATACAGGAAACCGAAGGAAAATGTTTCATTATTTCATTAAGTTTTAAATACATACTTTAAATTTGATTTATTTACCTTAATAAGCAAAAGAGTAGCACTAACTCCTTGAATTATTTGGTATTGTTCTAATAGTTCATATATTTTAAAAGTAATGGTTTAAGATATACTCACGTTTTCAGAAGTAAGGTAAAGTATTTCAAACAGTGACTTTCTGAGTCGTTTAAAGGTTAGGTTAGGTTAGGTTATTTAATTACGGCAAAGCTTCGAGGGCTATCTGCCTAAGGGAAGGGATGCCTTCGTGGAGGACTTTCTAAGGGAAACTTGCTCGTGTACACTTTACGCATGGGGAGAGCATGAAAACACCCACGCAGCCAGCCCGTTCGTGGGATTCGAACCTAAGACCGAACAACCAGTGTTCAGCGACTTTACCGCTCGGCCTCTGGTGGGCCCGAGTGTTTTTAAAAAAGAAGTGTTTTATGCAATACTTATTTAATTTTTACTCCCACTTTTTCTTTTTTCATTTTTCTTTAGATGTCGGAAGAAAAACAGGAAAAAACTGTCTGACTATTTGAATGTAATGAAGAAAAAGAAAGTGACAGGAATATTTAATAAACCAGAACTTTAAAATTACTCAGTTTTTCCAAAGCCCAAAGAATACCCAAGCTGACACTTCTAGTACTAGTTGTCCATCAACGTCTCAGCTACCATTGAAATTACCAAAAGAACCTAATAATCAGAAAGAGTTAAAAAGTGTTTTCACCCAGGAATTGCCTTCAACTTCCGCAGCTGGTCGAAAAAAAGATCTAAGTTTAACATAAAAGACAGACAAATATAATACAGCTAGACAAATATAGCAATAAATATAAATTAAAAATAGACAGATATATAATATAAGACAAATGTAGTAAAACAAGACAAATATAATAATGCAAGACAACTATAATGATAAATATAAATTAAAAAATAAGACAGAAGAGAACGAACACCAGAGACGAACATAAGCCCTGGTTTTAACTTTCGGTCAAACAAGACAGTGTGTTAGAAGGAAGGGGCGCTCAGACCTGGCAAGCTCATGGCTGTCTTAACACAGTTAAACCCCCAAACCCTAGAGGCGATCCAAGAGGACGCTAACCTATCGATCAAGCCGACGAGGTAAGCCTAAGCTGATTCGACAGGAATACTCAAACATTCTACGTCCACGTTCTGGAGGGATGGTAAAAACATCTGCCTTCAACAAGGGCCGCAACCCCGAACAGCAGAACGAAGTCATTTAAGCACTAAAGGCAGACCGGGTCACCAATTCGGCCTGCTAAGACTACGTCATGGTATACAAATGTCGGCTTTAGGCGTCCCCAGTGGAAAACCAAAGAAGGATATGAATATGGAGTTTTGAGGCTCCGTGCGCCCACTGGGAACCTCAAGCAGTTTAAAGGCTCGCTGAATTGCCCAACTCCATCGGTTTGGGGTTGTTTCGCCCCAAACAACCATACATATCTAACTACTGGTATAAAGCTCCGCCACAACCAACGGAACGGACAAGACAGTACTATACGGTCCCAGCCAACTTCCCTGAGGGGCATTCAAATAAAACATGAATTTTCCTGCTCAGACAGGCAGCGAGACGAACTGCTTGTTTTAACGATTGCCCGGAACCTTTTTGACTCAGCGTCGTCGTACGCCTCACGACCTTGCACCTATTGTCGGCGCGGGCCTGGTTGCAGCATGGTTCTAGAAACATCTGGAAGAATTTGGTCATGGGGCTTTGAAAATGGGTTTTCGCTGAATCTTGCATAACGCATGCTGCAGGGTATAAATACGGATCTGAGAACGAGGGAATTTGCTTGCGAATAGTGTATTGTGCCAATTTTCCAAATAAATTGTTCATGCCATCCTGATTATCTGGACTCATTATTCAAAGAAACATCAACAATTCCATCACCTAACTGGACAAAGATTACGTATACGATAAATGCATAGCTCACATTTACAGTAGAAATAGTTATTATAATACATGTGTAGGGTTTATATTTATTTTAACTAACATTTATTTTAAGTTTAAACTATCTTTCCTGTCAAGCCTTACTTTCCCCTGGAATTGCCAATGCCAGAGTATGTAAATTTTAGTAGAACGCGCAAAGTATTCAAATTTTAAGCGGAAGTAATTTGAGTTAAATAGAAGGGAAACGAGTTCGTAAGTGTGCTTTCTTGCTCCACGAGCGTGAAGGTGGCTAGGTAGAAATTGAAGAACCGCGCGTTTCGGCCTGTGTGCTTACCTCGGCAGATAGTTGAATCTTAATATTCAGAAGTTTGCTGAAATATCAACTGTATCTTAGAACGCGGTTAGGTTAGTTACGTTTAGAGAGCCTCGTAGGTAGTAACTTGTTATTATTCATTTTTAGTTTCTTGTTTTTATTTTACCGCCGGGTCGGCGTAGTTTGTGAGCGTCAAGTGCACGCATCTGTAACTTCTAAAGTAGAATAAAAAGGGAGTTAAACCCTTCTTAAGAGTTTTGTGTACTTTCCAGTTTATAGCAGTCTTTATTATTGTTGCGTGTAGGTTGGGGCCGCGCAACACCACATTGGCGCCCGAACACTTGTCGAACTGAAATGACCGAAAACTGGATGGAAGCTTCTGGACAAGTCCAACAACAACAAATGGCAAGCCAATTGGAAGGATTTGTATACCTGGTCCAGACGATGAGAGCATCAGTCAAGCCAACGACGGAAAAAATTCGGTGGCTATGTTCTTAGAAAGCCTCGAAAACCATTTCCAGCTCTACCCTGTGCCTGAAAGACAAAAAGTTGCCATTCCCACATCTGCACTAAGAGGGCAGGTTTAAATATAAACCGGGCAAGGAAAACAATGTAGCTGACGCACTATCTCGTATAAAACTGGACGATGAAGGAAATGAACTCAAATGCGCTGTGTTGACTTAAAAAATTTTAGATTCTAGAGAAACAATTATTGCTGAATTGAAAGCTGATCCTGAATTTGGAAGTATCTATACGTATTTGAAAGACCCCGAAAACTTTGAACACACAGATATCGATTCAATAAGAAATAGAGCAGAAAACTATGAAATAATAGATAATTTATTATTTTATACGAAAACAACAAACGAAAAATTCGAATACAAACCAGTCATCCCAGCCTCGCTTCGATTAAGCATTTTGAAGGAATTACACGACACGAAAACTGCGGGTCATTTAAGGGTCAGAAAGACTTTAAAAAGGGTACGCGAGGCGGTATATTTCCCGCAATTATACAAAATAGTAACTGGGTATGTCAGGTCCTGCAATCAATGTCAGTTAATAAATGATATTAATTACTTAAATAGCATTCGCCGGGTACTTAAATAGCATTCGCGCTACATCCGGCCGGGTACTTAAATAGCATTCGCGCTACATTTCCGAATGAAATTTTACGCATAGATCTTCTTGGTCCTTTCCCTCAGAGTGAGCTAAATAAAAATCGTTTTGTTTTAGTAATTGTAGATCATTTTTCAAAATGGACAGAAATTGTTCCACTTAAACGCGCGTCAGCCAAAACAGTCGCAGATGCATTCTTACACAGATACATTTTAAAATACGGTGCACCGGTATTAGTCATTAGCGATAACGGTAAAAAATTCGTTAGCCAAATTGTTGAAAGCATTTGCACTGGATTGGCATACGCCATATCAAAATGGTTTCGTATAGACCACAGGCAAACATAGCAGAAAGTGCTAAAAAAATATTGTAAAAATAATTCGAAGTTATGTTAGCACACATCACAAGCGCTGGGATGGCTACATAAATGAGTTAGCTTATGCTTTAAGAACAGCAAATCACGATACTACGGGGAAAACTCCAGCAGAATTATTTTTAGGACGGAAGTTAATTACGCCACTAGATAAATTATTCTTTCTGCAACAAAGAGAGCAAGAGTTCAAACAGAAAGATGTGCAAAAACTCATTGACCAGACGGTTAAAAGCTTGGATACGGCAAGAAATAGACAGAAATTATACTATGATAGAAAACGCCGTGAAGCAGATTTTAAAGTTGGGGATAAAGTGTTGAAGCGGAAATTTTCTTTATCAAGTGCCCCAGACAATTTTACTGCAAAGTTAGCTCCAAAATTTGAAGGCCCCTATGTAATTCAGGAAATCAAGGGAGTCGTATTGTACCTTAAGAACGAGAGAGGGGAAATCTGTAAAGCAAGTCCCGACCAGGTGAAAAAATATTATAATCAAAATGACTTTGAAATCCTTAAAAGTTTCTTGCAGGACTCAAGCGTAAAAGAAGTGGAAGGTCTAGAAGTAACGTCACCCGCTCCACCACCCAAGAAGCAGAGAACAGAAGAGAAACCTAGGCCTTCTACAAGTCATGCGACGGTACTGAAAAGAAGAAAGGAAAACGTTCAGACTCCAGCATTTAAGAAATACAAGAAAGCAACGCCGCCGTGTAAAGAATCTTTGGTAAAGAGGAAATGATCAGTTACAACGTATCGCAGTAGAAATTCTGCGTCGAGAAAAACACCTCCAGGGCCAGATAGTCAGGAGCAAACAAGGCCGCTGTTCACGAGAACGAAAAGACAGCAGGAGGAACGAAAAGGCCACCACCAACAGAAGAAATTCAAGCACGATTCCAGACCGGAGGACGCCAAGACCAGCCGTCCAGGGGCAAAACGGAAAAGACAGCAACCCTACGACTACCACTCCAAAAGGCCGGCATACAGAGGGCGAAAATGAAAAATCAACATGGACGAAACTCGAAAAACACAAAGGAGACGACTGACTTCGATGAATTCCATAACGTGGGACCAGTTCTGCCAGAAGAGGATGTCGGAGTTCCAATCATCGAAAACTCAAAGATAAGTTAAAATCTTCTATAAATTTTTCTTTTGATCCTAAATGTTATGCGTAAATACGAAGTTCTATGTTTTGACGGAAGTCAATTTGTCTCGGTTGAGACTTAGTTTTGTTTTACTTTATTTAGCTAAGGCAAAAAGTATTATTTTCTTTAAGTATAAAATATAAGAACAAGCAGTTCCTGTTGGTCGAAAGACTAATTCTGTTATGTTATGTTAAAGCCAAAATTTGGCCGAAAGTAAAATAACTTCGTATTCTTGTATTAATGAGAAATTTAGTTTCAGTTCCGCCAGCTTGGCGAAGAATGCATGAAGTAAAAATTTATTTTCCTCTTATTCATTTTATGCTAAATTGTAAAAATGATATGTATTAGAATTTTGTAAATATACGTAAATACTTGAAAGTTATGTAAAAGTAGAATTTAGTCTAGAAGCATAAAATAAATTTTAGATGCTAAAAGTAAATACTCGAATGAATTAAAGTTTAAGAATTAAATACCAGACAAAATCATGCTTTAGAGCGAAAGCCTGCATGTCTAAAGATGAATGAGGGGGGAAGTTAGAATGAATGTGTTTTGTAGAGTTCTCCACCTACACTTGAATTTTAAGAATGTTAAAATAGCTCATCGAGTTTTAGAATGTCGAGTAAGGTGTGTCTATTTAGTCGCTGAATTCTAACAAATCATTGTGGTTAGGGGAAGTGTTGCAATACTAAAACACGAATATTCCCGTTTGACACCACACATGGTGGAGAGCCAGGGTAAAGTTAAATTCATGTTTGAATACTTGAATGAATGTGAATTAAGCAGTAATTAAGAAAAATAAAACGAACAAAAGCTTTATTCAGTATCAAGAAAGTGTAAATTATAATGTATTTAGCAAGATACTGATACTTATTCCTTCCGGATGCTGGAAGGAAGATAACACATTGATTGCTGAAGTCCAGGAAAGGTTGCTGTAAGAAGAGAGGGTAAAATGATTATCTACAGAAATTTATTCTAATTTGTGAGAAAACAGTTTGTTTTATGTAAACGAGGCTCTAGTTCAGAATATGGAAACTTTTCAACATGTCGTTTCTAGGACCTGCTTCCAAGTTTACCAAATTCTGGCAGAGGCAAATGTAGGGTTTATATTTATTTTAACTAACATTTATTTTAAGTTTAAACTATCTTGCCTGTGAAGCCTTACTTTCCCCTGGAATTGCCAATACCAGAGTATGTAAATTTTAGTAGAACGCGCAAAGTATTCAAATTTTAAGCAGAAGTAATTTGAGTTAAATAGAAGGGAAACGAGTTCGTAAGTGTGCTTTCTTGCTTCACGAGCGTGAAGGTGGCTAGGTAGAAATTGAAGAACCGCGCGTCTCGGCCTGTGTGCTTACCTCGGCAGATAGTTGAATCTTTCAACTTAATATTCAGAAAGTTTGCTGAAATATCAGCTGTATCTTAGAACGCGGTTAGGTTAGTTACGTTTAGAGAGCCTCGTAGGTAGTAACTTGTTATTATTCATTTTTAGTTTCTTATTTTTATTTTACCGCCGGGTCGGCGCAGTTTGTGAGCGTCAAGTGCACGCATCTGTAACTTCTAAAGTAGAATAAAGAGGAAGTTAAACCCTTCTTAAGAGTTTTGTGTACTTTTCCAGTTCATAGCAGTCACTATTATTGTTGCTTGTAGGTTGGGGCCGCGCTACACCACACATGAATTCATAAACAGATTTAATATATGCTTAGATTAAGTATAGGATAAATGCATAGCTTAGATATTCAGTAAAGCAGTTATAACAATTTTATTAAATTTATAATAATAAGATACACAATTAACTGAAAATAAAACACATCCAGAATACTTACATAAAAATAAAATAATTTGCAATGAATGCAAATTTAAAAAATACTTAAGTAGCATTATTGAGCATAATATCTTAAACATTATTTAGTGACTTTTCTTTAAATATTTGACATTTAATTCACAGCAGTACAAATGATCATAGCTGGGATCTGAATTAATAATTAATTGATTTAATAAAATAGCTTTGGTATTGTTTTTCTCTGCTTTTGAATGATTTTCAAACTATACTTTTTTACACACTTTTTTTTATTAACTGAATAAAATCTCTTTTGGAGAATTTTTTTTTTTTTTTTGGTAGGTTCTCTTGAAATTGAAGCATGTGCTTCAAAGGAACTTCTAATAGATGTTCAGTTACATTTAAATGCTTTTTTATTTGCATGGCAAGATTAATGTTCATATTTTCAACAGAGTTTAATTTTTCGGAAATTGGTAATGAAGATTGAATAAGTTCAGTAATGCATGTTTTACTTGTTTACGCAAAAGTGTGTTACGGCCGATGGGGGATTACTTCGAAACATATTAAAAGGTTAAGTTTTTCTCATCATCTGTTCTGGTGTTATTAGAGCAGTCCGGAAAATTAAAGCCACACCTTATTTAAATGTTCTAAGAATATAAAAGAAAAGTTTGTTCAAATTTTCAAAAATATTATTACTTCAATGTAAAAAATATGCGTCTTTGTTACAAGATACTTTTTCTTTCCTTCAATGGCCCGACAGCCGAGGGTGGGCCCTGGCCTTCTCAAGAAGCTTGTTCCAAGCCAATCTTCTCCCTGCTAGCATTTCCCTTTTTTTTTTTTTTGCGGGGGGGGGAGTTAAGACCAGTAGCTCATTTTGGTAAAAATATATTTATGGCGATAACTCTCGACTTTTAGCAGTACGAGTTTGTGCAGTTGTCTTACATACGATTTTGGCTACACACCGACCTATTTTCACTTAAAAAAAAATCAGAGAATTGTACAAATTGCGCTCTCCCTTGACTTTGCCGTTGTACACATCGATCTATATTCACTTAAAAAGTCAAAGGAGCAACCAACAAAAAATATACGTATAATCTCAAAAAACTACATTTTAAATCAAACAATGAAATAACATAAAGGAAATTCATTTTAGCACTACACAAAGGAAATATCCACTTACCTTATTTACAAATTTCTGTGTCTTCAGCATCCAAAAATTTCCTTAAGTTATCTGAACCAGAATCTGTATACTGGCGTCGCCACATAAATTCACAAAAATAAAGAGTCAAAAATCTCCTCCGTAGTGCTGGTATCCTCTGACATTCAACCATACGCATTTCCTTCCTACAAACAGGACATTTATAATGGCTACTAAGTAAACCTTTATTTACACACCAATCCATTAATGCTGTTTTCGCTTTCGCTCCAAATCGTACAGAAACTTAAAATTAATCTTACCTCATTCAGCCATTTTACCGCGTAAACCACAAAGTAACAATGTACTTCTTATCCGACACTCAAACAAGCGTTTCCAAACCTTTTCCCATCATAAAAATTCCCCGCAATCATGCAACCAATTACGTCATAATAGGGTTTTCTGAGGCCTAGGGTTTCCATAGCATTCAACTATTCAGGTTACCATAAGTAAAATCTTATTATAATACTTGTAACATTATTATAATAAGTAAAAACTTATTATGATAATTTTACAATTATTAAATATTTTTACACAATGTATTTGAAAATAAATAAAGGCAAGAAAATGCAGACAAAGAAAAGAACAAAAACGTTTCGACTCAGTCTTTTTATAATATAAAAGTTCATTTACCTTGCTTTGCACATGACGCTGTCATTTCGTCTGTTACTTATTTAAAATTTTCACATTGCTTCTATGTCTTAACATTAAAGCTAATGACCTACAATTGCAATAGTATATTACAGTACAAGTGAAAAAATAGACAGTTTCACTCACGTGTGTCGGATTTGCGCAATACTTATGGGGTCCCATAAAATTTTTGTAAATATTATGGATCTTGGGGGTCGCGAAAAAAATCTCAGTGATTAAAAAGTGTTGCGACTGAAAAAAATTTAAAAACCCCTGCCATAAAGGAAACAACTTGGCGATAAATGAAACAATAACTTAGCTATAATCCAAGGGGCACCCTTAAATCTACTCTAACCCTCATTTTCTAGGCAGTTTAACCATCTTAGATTTGGTCAGCTTTTTCACCGTGTGCCTATTGGTCTGGCATTGAAGACTTTTTTGTTCCATGGTCTTCATCCATTCTGATAACTTGGCCTGCCTATGTTATTCTTTGGCATTTAATGAAATTAATGATGTCAGGTTCATTATACGAGCGATATACCTCCAAATTTGATCTTTATACCACACACCATCTTTTTGTATTTCTCCAAAAATACTTCTTAAAACCTTCTTTTCAAGAATGCCAACAAGTCTTCATTCATATGCATCATGTTCACATGCATATGTCAAAATTGGTCTTATGAGGCTGTTATACAGTAAAACCTTGGCATTTCTTTGAATTACACTTGATTTCATATACTTTTGTTTTGCATTGAAGCATCTATTGGCTGCAGTCATTCTGTTCTGAATTTCTGTAGCAATATTGCTCCTGTTGTTAATTGCAGAGCCTAAATATGTGAAACTGTCAACAGTTTCATTATTACATTAATTCAACATTCAAAATTAATACAATAATATTTCCTGTACTTTACTGATAGTAACTTCAAAGGCAAAACTTTAAATAAGCTCCTGCTTTTACTTGAATTTATGAAACTAGCAGTTACAAATATCGGTACAGTCAAAAGTCTTTAATCCGGACTCGTCGGGACTTCGGCGATTCCGGATTATCGGTTTTTCCGAATTATAGATCATCAGTTAAAATCTGGTATGATGGCATGCAGAAATTATAAAATTAAAAACATGAAACCATAATTTATGAAATAAAGAGCAATTATGATCTAAAGGGTATGAATATTTACAAAAAAAGTTTAATATTTATTTGTTTACTTTATTAAACATTTCTTTCAACGCGCGCATGCGTAAAGCTTACATTACGCATAGTCGAAATTAGAAAATTGCAACCAGAAAACTATTTGACGGGTATTCGTGATATTTATAATGACGAGGAATTTGATGTAAATCGTATCAAACACTTAGTACATTGATATGAAATACTACATTTAGTAAGGAATTATAAGCCGAATAAAATAAAAACATCTGCCCTGAAGATAAGGATAGTGCTGACAGATCAACTTCCAGTTCATTGCGCGCCGCAACGTCCCCTTCCCCGCTCAAAGCACCGTGAAATTGATAAACATATTTCGGAATGGTTAGAGAATCAAAGGATATGCCTTTATCCACTTTTTGCAGCAATTCCACTTTTTGTTTGATGGACATCGAAACATGCTTTCGCTTTGTAGATCCTGTGGTAGCTCCAGAATCGGAAATTCTTTTTGTCATAATCGAAAGTTCAAGCTTACTTTTATAAAATTGCTCTAACAGTCTGCAAAAAATAATAAGCCGAATCCAATTAGACGATTAAGGAACAATGCAATCTGCAACACTAACTGAAATAGATAATTAGATAATTTTAGCTTAGCTTATACCGTTCGTTATACATTAAATGCGCATGCGTAAAGGTATTATGCGCATCGCAGAAATTTTGTAGCTTTGAGGTCCGGATTATAGATCATTCCGGATTATGGACGTCCGGATTAAAGACTTTTGACTGTACTTTTCATTATGCACCTGTCACGCATTTGGCAGCACTATTGTAATAATAACTGTGTGTGTGTGTTTCATTTTTCTTGTATACACATTCATGCACAGTCCCCAGATGGTGCTATCATTGGGTCTTGACAAGTATTTAGCTTCTCTTTTACAAGTATTTAGCTTCTCTTTCACTTTTTTTTATTAGTGTAATTTAGTTACTGAAAAATGTAAATATGTTGTCTGATGTATTTTATATACTAAAAAACTACTAGAATAAAAAAAAAAAAAGTATCTTTAAATTTAAAAATATGCCTACAGTGTCCAGGTGTAAATGTTAAGTTTCTGGCCAGATGATTCTACCACAAAAAGGGTCTTCGTTTTTCTCTCTTCATCTGACAGCCATGAATGAAAGTCTTATAAATAAATAAATGTAATAAATTTTAGGTAGTATTCCGTTTTGAAGACCGTAAAAAACTGCAGGGAAATTGTATGCGCAAAAGAGCCAAATCTAGCATACGCGCCCATTTAACAGAGAGTCAACTCTAGCGTATTCGCTGATTTCAAATTGCCTAAGTAGATATAGTTCTATATTTCTCAAGACGCCATTGAAATATTAGTTTAATTTTTAAATCCTTTTTTGATTTTAAATCCTTTTTTGATATCCTATGGATTTAACAATTTGGGAATTGGCCATGACGAAAAGTCTGCAATAGAATTTTGGGTAAAGTGCAGAATCACCCACTGCTTCACGCGTTTTTAAGAATTGCACACACTCGGTATCCAAGTACACATCGACCTATTTTCACTTCAAAAAAAAATCCCAGACATAAATAAATTATTCTTAGCACAAAAACGTATACAGTACAAAGTCTTTAATCCTGACGTCCATAATCCGGAATGATCTATAATCCGGACCTCAATGCTACAAACTTTCTGTGTATGCGCATAATACGTTTACGCATCCGCATAATACGCTTACGCATACGCCTTTAATGTTTAACGGACGGTATAAGCTAGGCTAAAAATTATCTAATTATCTATTTCAGTCAATGTTGCAGACTGCGTTGTTCCTTAATCTTCTAATTGAATCCGGCTTATTATTTTTTGCAGACTGTTAGAGCAATTTAATAAAAAGTAAGCTTGAATTTTCGATTATGTCAAAAAGAGTTTCCGATTCTGGAGCTGCCAAAGGATCTAGAAAGCGAAAGCATGTTTCGATGTCCATCAAACAAAAAGTGGAATTGCTGCAAAAAATAGATAAAGGCATGTTCCTCTAAGCATTCTGAAATCCGTTTATCAATTTCACGCTGATCTGCGGCGGGGGGGGGGGAGACGTCGCGGCGCGCAATGATCTGAAAGTTGATCTGTAAGCACTATCCTCATCTTCAGGGCAGATGTTTTTATTTTATTCGACTTATAATTCCTTACTAAATGTAGTATTTCATTTCGATGTACTCCGTCTTTGATATGATTTAAATCAAATTCCTCGTCATTATAAATATCACGAATACAAATAGTTTTCGGGTTGCAATTTTCTAATTTCCACTATCCGTAATGTATGCTTTACGCATGCGCGCGTTGAAAGAAATGTTTAATAAAGCAAACAAATAAATATTAAGCTTTTTTTTGTAAATTTTGATACCCTTTAGATCATAATTGCTCTTTATTTCATAAATTACGGTTTCATATTTTTAATTTTATAATTTCTGAATGCCATCTTACCAGATTTGAATTGATGATCTATAATCCGGATAAACCCCCAATACGGAATCGCTAAAGTCCCGACGAGTCCGGATTAAAGACTTTGCACTGTATTATACTTCCTTTCTTGCGGTAGGGTTGCCGCAATTATTTTTGGTAGCACTGGTGTATAATGTGTTTATGGTCATTCTTAGAAAATTAAAGGTAAAAGGCTTACCTTTCAGTCGATCTTCTTTCTAATCCGAAATCGTATCCGGGAATGTTTTATTAATTAGATTCATCAAAGCACACTCACGGAAAGAGAGAGGCTTCTAAGATAATAAGATATTTAATTTACAATCACATCACTAAACTAATATATATATATATAACACAGAAGAGAAGGATTACATGTTTCACTCAAACGTCCATCACGAGTTCTCAAAGTTCAGTTTAAAAAGTTCTGTTTTAGTTTTTGCTGCGCGCATGCGCAAATCATGTGGGTTGTCGGTGAGAGTTTCAACATACTCCCACCTTTAAATTTGCTGAAAAATCAAATTTAAAACTGTAACCTTTGAACAGGTTTTACCATTCGACCATTTCTGGTAGTCATCGATGGAATCTTTTCGCTCTTAAGATCTTGAGGCAAGTCATTACGAATATCAGGATCGCAGTAAGTCTCTGTTTCATCAGAGCTTACTACGATCCTGAGCTGCTTGCCACATTTCTAAATCTAGACTGTTCATCTGATGATGTTATCTCCAAAGGATACAAACGCTTGGTCGGTCGCAAAACTTCTCCAAGCTTAGTCTTGACCTTAACTAAACGCACATGTCCATCCCGAGATTTGAAAATCTCGGTTACTTTCGCCAATAACCAGTCTGTTCGCTTCTTATTATCATCGGACACTAAAACAAGATCTCCTATTTTCAAAGGTTGTGAAGCTTTTACATATTTATATTATCTTTTACATATCCGAGATATTCGATTCGAAATCTTTTACGTAGATCTTGTAAAAGTTTTTGTCGATAAATAAGCCTTTTGTTTAAAGATTTTGCATCTATATTATCCAGATCAGGAACTCCAATTTGTCGAATCTTATGGAGAAACATCGAAGGTGTGATCGGAGATAAATCTTCAACATCTTCCGAGACATACGTCAATGGACGATTAGTCATTATTGCTTCATAGTCACACAAAATTGATATCATTTCTTCATGATTCAGAGATGATCGTCCACCATCCTCCCCAACAGGGAGCTGATGGCGGAAGAAATTTCCATGTGATCCTGTGGATACTAGCTTGTTCTAAGATTTTATCCCAATTTAAGCTTTTTAATAATCTATCACTTCCTTTGAAATTCGTTCCATTGCCGGAATAGATGGTGTGGGGTCTTCCACGTCTAGCAATGAAACGTCTCAGCGCTTGCAGAAAACTTTCAGTTGATAGCGAGAAAATTAATTCCAAATGTACTGCGCGAAAAAATAGCACAGGTAAAAATCACTATCTATGATTTTTGATTTCTCTTCAATATCAACGGTCCAGTCAAGTCAACACCTACAATCTCAAAGACTGCTGCTTCTCTTACTCGGTCTTCAGGGAGAGGAGCAATGGGTGTTTTCGAAGAACTAGTATCGAACCTCTGACATACAACACAGCTTCTTATGACTTTCTTGACAGTCTTTCGTGTTTTCAAAATCCAATATTGTTCTCGTAAAGCGGATATTAAAAATTGTACTCCTGCATGATTGTTCATTTCATGTTTAGCTCTAATTAATTTTACTACAATAGGATGATCTGAAGGAAGAATAATAGGAAATCGAAAATTTTCTGTATCATCTCTTCTCAGAATTCTGGTTTTAACCCTAAGGAATTAATTATTAGAATTAATCATTGGTTGAAGTACACGTAATCTTTTGTCATCTAATCCAGAAAATGATTCACTCTGCACTAATCTCAAAAGATTTAATTCGGTTCCTTTAATTTCTTCCGCTGTAATTATTCCAAAAGTTCTATCATTAGGACTTAGTCTGACATTTTTAACAAAACGGAAGATCCAAGATATTATCTTTAGAATGGTATTGTACGAAGAAATCTTATCAAAATTAACTTCAGTCATAGCATTCGAATTAACTGCAGAAATTATTGTCTTCTTTCTTTCAGCATTTATAATGTCAAAATTCGGTACAATTTCAGAGGTAGGCCATTTTTCTGGATCATTTCTCAACCAATCGGGACCCTCCCACCATTTTGATTTGACTAAGGTTTCCGGACTGCATCCTCGGGAAGGGAGGTCCGCTGGATTTAGCGTTCCAGGAATATAATTCCAGTCGTTTGGATTACTTAGAGTACGGATTTCTTTCACTCTATTGTGAACGAAAACGGCCCAGTTTTCATTCCTTTTTATCCAAAATAATGCATCCATAGAATCACTCCAATAATAAATAGGCAAGCTTTCTAGTCTCAAATCTTCCTTAACACAATGTGCCAGTCTAGCACCAATCATACAAGCTAAGAGCTCTAGTCGTGGTATGGAAATCGGCTTGATAGGTGCCACTCTGGATCGAGCTGAGATGAGCTGACATGTAACGGAATTTTCATTACAGCTTCGCATAAGTATGCATGTGGCATAAGCAGATTTACTCGCGTCACAAAACACGTGTAAAGATAAATCGGAAATTCTTTCGAAGTCAGCAAAAATTCTTCTGGGTATAGCTATTTTTTCCAAATTGTGCAATTTATTTTTCCAACTTTCGAATTTGTCAGAAATGCTTTTAGGTAAATTGTTATCCCATGAAATCTTCTGTTTCCAGCATTCTTGAAGCATTAGCTTAGGAATCAGAGTAACAGGAGCTGTAAACCCAATCGGGTCAAAAATCCTGTGTACTATTGACAATATATTCCTTTTGCTGACAGGCTGTTTCACAGAACTATCTTTAAAATCACAGGACAAAGTGCCATTTGGTAAATTTCATTTCAACCCCAGAACTGATAGGTTTTATCGGTGTCTTCATTGAAAGGATTTTCTTTTAAAGTTTCACCGCTAGGTTCATTGTAACACCATCCTCTTAAATCAAATTTAGTAGTCGACATAATTTCCTTCGACACATTAATGAAAGTGTTTAGTTCTTCAATAGTATCAACGCTGGCCACACAATTGTCGACGTACATTGATTCGTTTAATTTCTTAGCTACCTCTTGTTGATGTTCAGGAACATTCTCGAGATGATAATTCAGTGTGGCGGCGAGAAAAAAAGGACTGGCATTAACGCCAAACACAACGCGCTTATGTCGATATATTTTCAGTTTTTCAGAATCTCCTTTTTCCCACCACAGAAATCTAAGAAAGTCTCTATCTCGAGGACAGACACCTATTTGCAAAAAGGCCTTATGTATATCTGAGATATCCCCATATTTACCTAGGCGAAATCTGTTTAGAATACTCGGTATTAATTCCAAATAATTTGGGCCCTTTTCTAAACAGTCATTTAAGGACACACCATTCCTTTCCTTCGCTGAGGCATCGAACACAAGTCTAATCTTTGTGGTTGAATTTTCCTTAATTACAGCCCTATGTGGTAGGTAATGACAATTTTCGGTTTTCTTATCTTCAACAGATTCTATAATACCTTCTTCAGCCCATTCGTTAAAAATATTTTCCTACTCTCCCTCACTATCTCTCTTTAATGACTGACGAAAATATGTTTTAGCGATTTCATCAATTTCCTTTCTTGTGTGGGTTGTAGCAGGATCCGTTATTCCTAACGAGTCAAGACACCATAAATCCGAAATTTCAGCATCATTAACATGAAGTGACAACACAGTTTTCGTACTGTTAGAGAACTCACGCTTTTCAGTTTTCCCTATCATTGTCCATCCTAATCTAGTGTATACGCATGATAACCCACATTTTAGTTGTTTAACCTTCTCTGTCAGAAGCTTTCCTGCCACATCTACACCTAAAAGAACATGAATTTCTAAAGGTGATTTTTCATACATCAAATTCACAGATTTGTTCTGCATGTCAGTTAAATAAATTCCATGTTTTCGCAGTTCAGTAAGATATGTATCTCTAAGAATTTGAGGAATGTCAGTACAAATCTTATCCTGATCCAAAACCTGAAAATTACAGTGATAATCACCTTTAAGACTACTCAATCTAATTAAATATTTACTATGAGTTTCCTTCTCTTCATTTCCTCCGAACAAACCATGGATTAATTCTTCTTTACCACTTGTTTTAAATTCATTATACTAACTGCATACTTCGAAATGTAGGATCGCTGGGAACCACTATCTATTAAAATTTTCACATATTTTTCGATCTCATCCCCACGAAGTTTTGCTACTAAAGTTTGCAAATTTACTAACTGCATGCAAGATTTATTTGTCAGAACACAGTCCTTTTTTCATCCCCAATAATGTCTGTAGAATTATTTCCGTGAGAATCATCCTTAACAGTATTACACATTATTGAAAAATGAGCTTTACCGCATATGGAACATTTAACTTTGGTCTTGCATAAGCGGGAAATATTGTTCCGTTTCAAACATTTAAAACAGAATCCGTGCTTCAGCAATTTTTGCTTTTTTTCATCTAAGGTTAAACGAATCGCATTCCGACATTCAGAACTTTCATGATCTGAATCGCAAAATATGCAGTTCAAATGTTTATAATTTTGATTCTCATTTGTAGACAGCAACTGCGAGGCAGACGATACATCTGGTACCCGTTTATCATGCCAAATTGACAGCTTGCTTTCGCGTTTTGTTTGTCGGGGGGGGGAGAGGAGAAATTGACGCTGCTTCTTTCGATTGCAAAGCTGTTTTTTTCCGTGCAATTAATTGCTGAGAAAGAAATTCCACTAGGTGATTCATGATTTTCGAACTGTTTTATTATATTCCAAAACCAAATCTGCGGGCAATGTTTTAAGCAAAATAGGTGTTAATAAAGCTCTATATGTTTCTGAGGTCATATTTAATAATTCAAGACATCGATTATGTTTTTGTATGTAATTGAATAAACTTACGAAAATTTTGAATGTCATTAGAATCCTTTAGAGGTCTTATTTTCAGTAATTTATCTATATGGGCGTTTATCAGTACATCTTTATTTCCAAATCTTTCTGTGAAGAGTTTAATTGAAGTTTCGTAATTTTCTTCGGTTAAATCGAAACCGTCAATGGTGTTATAAGCAGTACCTCCCAAAAAGGATTTCAAATAATTAAATTTGCTTATAGCGTCAAGCGTTTTAGTTTGGTGTACGACTGATGAAAAAGTGTTCCAAAATGTCAGCCATTCGCAGCTCTCGCCATAAAACTTCGGAATCGTAAGTTTAGGAAGCTTCACATTATGACTTTCGATTTTAACGTTTTCTATAAAACTTTCACTTAACTGTTGAGTGCTTCTTAACACACTAAATTTTTATTGTTCTATATTAATTTCTTTCAATTTTTTGTTAGCTTTGTATTTAAATGTAGTTTTTCTTTCACGATATTCGTCAATACCTTTTAATTCCTGGTCTAGATCCTTTATGTCTATTAATTTTTCTATATTGGCATCTATTTGTTTTAACTCGTTCGATTTTTCATTTAAGAGTTCTAAGGAAATTTCTAGTTCCTCTGCATTCACTTCTGTTTTTGGTAATTCAGTTTCGATTCGGCCAATTAATTTTATAACGGCAGCCCTTATGTGATCGCGTTTCCTTTTCAAAGTATCGATGAATTCCGTCATTATTTAATATTCAATAATTCAACGAGTATCAACAATTCGCTTTCATTCGCGGCACGGGATGCCAAAAAATGTATAATGTGTTCATGGTCATTCTTAGAGAATAAAAGGTAAAAGGCTTATCTTTCAGTCGATCTTCTTTCTAATCGAAAGGCGCATCCGGGAATGTTTTATTAATTAGATCCATCAAAGCACTACTCACGGAAAGAGAGAGGCTTCTAAGATAATAATATATTTAATTTAAAATCACATCACTAAACTAATATATATATATAACACAGATGAGGATTACATGCTTCACTCAAACGTCCATCACGAGCTCTCAAAGTTCAGTTAAAAAAGTTCTGTTTTAGATTTTGCTGCGCGCATGCGCAAATCACGTGGTTGTCGGTGAGAGTTTCAACAACTGGCATCAACAATAGTTTGGCGATATTTTACGGCCCTCAAAACCGAATAGTAGCAAATTTTCTTAATAAGGGCATCAGGTTAGTAAAATAAAAATACATAGATTGCGACATCCCACACACAAAATAACATTAATTGTTAAACTATACTATTCTAAAATTATATGTTTCATATTAATTAATTTAGGCTATTTTTTTCAAATAAATATATTTGTATGCTGAAACAGCTTTAATTAATAACGCCGCATTTATGGTTTTTCTTCCCCCAAATAAATGTATTAGTGTGCTGAAATAGATTTAATGAATAACACCATATTCATTAAGCTATTTAATTTGAATTTAAAAAGATTAAGGGTTATATACAGAAGTCACTTAATATATTTTTCTTATTTATAATTGAACTAGGAAATCAAAATAAATAAAAGTTCATTGCAAACCTTGCTTTTTATGAAACTCCAGTTTTATACATTTTATCATATTACTGTAACTATGGCAAGTTTCTAAGTCAAATCTTAAATCTCCTGTGGTGGGAAACAGTTCCAGGCCTTCCTAGTTCCGCTGATATGCCGGAATTATAATGCGAACTTGCATGACGTGATCCGGCTCTCTGAAGTAGCGTCGTTCTACGCCTGGCTATAGCATTTCTTGAGACTTAGGTGCAAGTCACGTTTGTTCAGGCTCCTAGGCATAAGCCTCATCCTGAATTTAACAGCTTAGGAATCTTACATAACTTTTTATAGACATGACGTATTTGAGAAACCGAGCTGAGAGTAAAAGATCTCATTTCAGCCGGTGAATAAGCCTTCGCATATAAACGTAGGAGCTATTCTGTAAACAAAGTCCGTCTTGCAACAATCAACCACCACAGCACAGCCTGGCCTCAGAAGTCTAAATGCGGGCAAAGAAGTCCCGGAGATGGAGCTATCTGGTTCAGAAAGTGCATCGTCCAATGCGCAATCTGGAAATTAAGCACAATTTCCTAGCAAAACAGGCATTGGTGGAGTAGCGGGTCCTAGTAAAACTGGATAACTTAGCTGATATTACTGAACCGAATAAGATAAAATTATGTTAAAAATTTGGTTTTCCACTTAAAAATAGATCACGGACTAAGATAAATTATGCCCCAAAATAACTATTGAAAAATTAAGGAAGCTAGAAAATACTTTTTTTTCCATGAGAGAAATATGTACAAGTTATCTGTTTAAATGGAACAACATTGCACCTGGTCTTTTTCTGTTTGAGCTATCCTCGTAATTGTAATTCATGACCGGGATTGATACATTATTTACTTTCTCAATGTTTCTGAAACACCTTTTTGCAATTTTTGCAAGACATACACTTATTTTATTAACACTTAATTCCCTATATATTGCCTCATTTCTAATAAACCATTGGCAATTTGCCCTTTGCTGAAGTGTGACATTTTGTGCTTGCTGTATTTTTAACATTCGAGTAGCAAAAATATAGCCTCAGACAGGACAGGCGTATGTTATGATGGGACGCAAAATGAACTTTTACACCAAAACTTTATTGTCTATAGATAAACCAGAATTTCGGGAAGTTAAGGGGTTGAGTAAAGCTTTAGTACCCCGAAATTGATTCAAAATATATGTAACGTGTGGGGCCTAAGTGAGTTTTTGGTCTAAAATAATACCATGGTATTTGACTTGCTTGGTCCAGGGGATATTTTGGTCATACATTTTCAGAGTTATATTCAGATCTATGCTGACTTCATTGGTGAGGTACACCGCTTCTGATTTTTCGACGTTAGTTTTGATTTTCCATTTAACCATCCAGGACTCTAATGCATGGATGTGTTCTTGTAATGCTTGTACAACTGCGGCCATAGACGCGTTTTGGTGCAGGGTTGCAGTGTCGTCTGCGTATAATGCTAGTGTAGTGAGGGGGTTGTGTGGAATGTCATTCGTATAAATTGAAAATAGGGTAGGAGAGAATAATAAACTCCCTTGAGGCAAGCCTGCAAGGGTTTCTCTGCGTGTGGAGTGAGCTTGTTTATAACGAACTACAAGTATCTATCGTACAGATAGAAATTAATGATGTTTATGATGTAGTCTGGGAAACCCAGAGTTATTAACTTGTATGTGAGACCCTGTAGCCATACACAATCGAAAGCTTTCGATATATCAAGAAAGAAGGCACCAGTTATACGTTTCTTTTTAAGCCCGTCAGCAATTAATTCTGTAAAACGATACAGTTGATGTGTTGTTGAATCCCTCTGCCTAAATCCATATTGTTGAGGAATCAAAATATTGTTATCGCCGGCGAAGTCTTGGATCCGTTTTAGTATTACAGCTTCAGCGATCTTGCTGAGTGTGGAAAGCAGGCTGATCGGTCTATTTGAGGTGGCATTGAAAGGATCTTTTCCTGGCTTTAAGATCGGAGCAATGACTGCAGTTTTCCAACTGGTTGGGAAATTGTTGAATTTTGAGCATGGCATTTATTAATTTCGTGAATCTGCATAACATCTTCGGACCCATTTCTTTGATCATCTTATTGCTGATCTTGTCTATACCAGGCTTTTTCTATTTTTCCTCTTCTCAATATAACTACTAACTTCCGATGGCATGATTAGAGGTGTGTTGTTAGTATTTGTTCTTGAATTGAATTGGGTAATGAGGGAAGACACAACGTGTTCTGTTTGTGCGTGATGGATGTTGTGTGTGCGAAATTGAGAAGTATAATTATCTGCAAGAGATTCCGCCTTCTCAAAATCAGTGTAAGCAATTCCAGAAGGGCCGTTAATGAGCGGAATATTCGTGTTACGTCTTTTAAACTTAGCAACCGCATTCCAGACAGAGCTATCATCTGCTGAAAGCGATTCCAAATATCTGGTCCAGTCGAGTTGTGTGTGTATTTTTATAAGAGTCCTGACATCTTGGTTAAGTCTGTTCATGAGAGCTTTGCCGGCCGGGCACCTGGACCTTTGCCATTGTTTCCTGGCATGATTTCGTTTTCTTACGAGTTCTCTAATGGCATTATTTTTAAATCTGTTTTCTTCTCTCGTTTCTTTACTATTTTTCATTAATGCACTGTGCAATTCTTCAGTGAAATTTTCTGTGAAGGCATCTAACACATCTCTCGTCTGTATTGTATTGAGCGCGTACTGAGTGTTGCTTAGAGCTTTGGCATAACCTGCCCAGTTCGTAATAAGGGCTCTTCTGTGTGGTGTACTGTAGGTATTGGTTTTGATTTCCATCATAACAAGGTTATGATCTGACAAAAGCTCTGACAAACTTTCAATGTAATCAGGATTATTAATATTTTTTAGAATGAAGAAATCAATTACAGATGATCTACCAATACCACAGTGTGTTTAGCTGGGACTGCTAGGTTAACGTTGGCCGCCTGGGCAAATCTGTGTATAATGCATCCGTGTTGATTAATATCCCAGCGGTTCCACTCGCGGTGGTTTGCGTTAAAATCTCCACCTATAATGACTCGATTGTAAGTATTTAATAAAGTTTGCAAATCTGTCTTTACAGAATTTGCTGGTGTGTGTATAGGGAAATAGGTGGAGATAATAGTAAGTGGTCGTGATATGTTTGGAGTGAGTGTAATAGCTAAGGCTTCTATGACTAAAAGCTGCGGCAGTGGTGTGATATGAGGAGAAATGGAGCGCTTAATTAAAATGAGCAGTCCTCCTCGTGCATTTCCTTGGGGAGCATATCTCCTGGCCGTCGGTCGATCCCATCTGTGGGTAACATAGTTACAAGCTCTGAAAGTATTGTGGGGACCAAGCATGTGTTCTTGAATGAGTAGAATATCGGGGCAGAATTCGTGCATAAACGCCTTGAGCTTGGAGGCTTTAGGGAGCAATCCATTTGCGTTTCATGTAACAATTGTTAAAGACTGATTATTATTACTCAGATACATGATTAGCAATTTCACTTATAATTTCAAAAAATAGAAACATTTTGCCCATACTTTCAGTAAGAGTATTAAGCTTAGGCATATATTTTTAAAATACATTATTCATAATTGAAATATTCTGAATTCCAAAAATATTATTTAAATTAGATATATGTTTAATAAAGGCAGCGAATTCAGACACCTGACTTTTGTCAGTATAATTTTGCATAACAATTTTTCTACTAGCATTCTTGTTAGAATTGCCATTACTACTGGCCTGACCGTTCGATTGACTATTATTATTAGCATTAATTTCTGATACATTTTCACTTTCCTGTACATTTAGTGCAGCAGAAGACGACGTGGTGGGACCTTCGAAAGGTGTAAAATTTAGGTGCTCTTGCTGACGTTTAGCCATTTGAGCATATGAAATTCGTTTTTACAGTATAATCTTTTCTATTCATGGGTGGTTTACTTTTAGGGAATTTACTACAACTCCTATACGAAGCTGTGTGGTTTCCATTGAAGTTGCTGCACCTTAGCTCAGGATTTCTTCCTTTCGTTGGACAATCAACCGTTTTATGTTGTTCAGAACAATTTACACAGCGAGGCGTGAAAAAGCAGTTTTCCGATGAATGGTGCCAGCGTTGATAATTGTAACACTGGGGCACCTGGTTTTTAGAGACATATTTTTCAATTTCAACAGAAAATAATAACAAATCTTTCCCATAATAAATATTTTCAGCATTTTCATATTCATTTTTCATAAATAGCGGCATTGGGGCTCTGGTTTTACGTCTCGTGAGCTGCGTAATTTTGGCAATCGAAAAACCTTTCTCCGTCAGGGCTTTAACTATGTTCTGCTTATTTGTTGTCATTCCAAGTCCTCTAATAACTACCTTAATGGGTTGTTCATATTTTTCATTGATAACTTCATAAAATGCTCCATGCTACTTTTTCAATAAAGCTTCTTTTTAACCCTCTGATTTCTCTTTTAGTAAGTGTTGCTTACATTACTCATGTCCTTACGTATTGGGGATCTTACGGTATTAAATGTGTTGATTTGGAAAGCTTTTGTACAAAATCGCGTCCTTAATTTTTGCACACCAGTGTAGACTGCAATCACACCACTCACCCAAAGGCAAAAATATAGAAAAGGCAAAATCAAGGGTTAAATTCATCAATTCTAATGAGAATGCAGTAGCGAAGTAAAGCACTGCGGTTTTTACATAATTTCTGAGTAAGCTATTTGTACGAATTGAAATAATTCTTGCATTTAAACTTGTATTCCAAATTAAGATTTAACTTGAAATTAATGTAGATAATTACTGAGAGAATTAGATTTTTGTAGTGTAGTTTACGTGAGATGAGATCACGTGGTGCTACGTGATACGAACCGGCAAATCAGGATGTTGAACCATGGAAACATAGTAAATTCTTAATGTGTTTTTACAAATTTATTATCTTTATTTATTGGCTTTTTACAAAATTTTAAAAGATATTAAAATGTTTGTGCCTTCAAAATAAAAAATTCTTAGAACTAACAGTTGTTAACATTTTTTATGTGTATATTGTATGCTGTCGTCAACAAAGTCTGCTTGGCGAGATTTGCGCCAGTGAAACTGAAAAGTACCTCAGAAACTAAACATAAAGATTAAATAAATAAATCTGAAGAATTTTTTTAAGGAATGAGCTGAGAGCATGAAAAATTAAAATGTGTTTTTGAAAAAAATTACAACAGTTCCTGAGAAGGATTTACAGGCATCCTTAAAAGTTTCGTATTTAATTGCAAAAAATTTAAAACCTCATACAATCGGAGAATCATTCATTCTTCCTTCAGCAATTAAAATGACATCATTTATGCACGCAGAAAAATATAGTAACGATTTAAAAACAATAGCATTAAAAAAGATACTGTTTCTCACCAAATTTTTGTCATATCAGACACTATAGAATACAAAATTCAGTCTTTACTATAAAACTTGAAACTACTGACATTACTAAAATGTTTCAATTTATCGTTTATGATGTGAGATATGTTTTTGAAAACAACGCAGTAGAATATTTTTTATGTTGTAATATTTGGGAAGGAAAAGCAACAGGAGAGAAAATATTTGAAATTATTAACAGAAATTTTGAAATAATGTTACCTAGACACACTGTGTCGCAGTTTGTACTAATGTAAGCTTTTAAAACTAAGACAATACTTTGGCAAGGAGAATTGAACAAAAAAACAAAAAAAAAAAAAAAAAAAAAAAAAAAAAAACAGAAACATGCTTTTTCACAATTTACTAAAGAAAATAATACAGATTTCTTGTTTAAAACGTTATATGATAAAATTGACAGAAAGTTTTTTGAAAAATTTCCAAATAAGGAATTAGGTTGGATCTGTGACCCATTTTGCCTTTGGCGTTTTCAATTCCAATGTATCTCTAAATGAAAAAGAACAATTAATTGATATTTTAAGTGACGGAATACTGTGTGTTAAGTCTCTAACTTGCCAAAAATTTTAGTTGATTGGAAACTAATATGCCGATTTAAAAGGAATGAAAGTAAATTATTACGTTTCTTACGTAAAATTGTACAGTAAACCTTTAGCTTCTATTTAAAACTTCTAAAATGCTTATGTTACATTTTTCTATTATATAAGCATTGAAAGTGGATTTCTCACTGAAATAGAAATAATTTTGCTATTGAATTAACATGGAGAACTTTTTTATTGAAATATTTTTTCTCTGTGACATTAGTTGCATCTACTACAAAATAAAGATTAAAGAACGGTTTTTAAAACATTTTGAATTCGTTGTCATATTGATCTATGAAGCACTAGATTAGTGAGTTTTTATTACATTATTGACAAATATAGTTTTTAAACAATCAAAAAATTTAAAGCGGAGATTATTATTTGTCAAATATGAATGTGTTTTCAAAGAGGAAATAAATAATAAGTGATAAAAAGAAAATTCAGTCAGAACATTCACATCTCTAACAAAGTAATTTGCTTTGACTTAATCTTTATAATACAATTTATTTTAAAATGATAAGGCAAAATCCAATGTGAAAGGTTATGCGAAGATTACGATAGTACCTAGAGTATTCAGCATTTCGTATAATCCTATAACCAGATAATAATAATATTAAAATAAATTTTATCTGAATGAAGTTTTCTTATTACAGAAACAGTAAAATTATGCAATTACATAAACGAATACACTTTCAGATAATATTGTTTACAAGCGCAAGCCAAGTTCTGTGTATGTTACATCTCGCCCTTCAGCGCATGCTCAAGAATTACCATCCAGGCGAAACTAGTCGATTTGACCATGACGTCAAAAATTCGAAAAGTGGGGTAGGGTTTGGAAATACGCCACCGGGTATGAAACCAAATTTTCAATATGCCTCCGAATACGGACGAATTTTCTTTCTTCCTTGCACCTCTCATTTCACTAAGGGCTGAAAGAAATAAATATAAGATCAATATAAACAAAGCTGAAAGCAGCTGCTGTTGCCACTTAAGGAAAGAATAATATACCGGTTGCCATGTCTACAGTAAATAATAAAATAAATTCGTTGGCTGAAATGTGCGAGAAACGCCTGGAAAGCATTATGTGTCGGTTATTTAAATGCCTTTTAAAAGAATTAAAATGTCCATGTCTACAGTGAGAATTCTTTATAAAATATTTAAAAAAATGCACCGCAGATTAAAAACTTTTTTACATATACATCACTTACATTTTTCTCTATTTTGGGGAATAAAAGTGAAATTTCGAAAAATTTTGATTTCATGAAGCATATTTAGAAATTTGAACGCCCTTTGTCCCCTTAAAATCTGGACGAGTCCATTTTCGAATTTCCCCCCTTAAGAGTCGCGTGGGCCCCACGTTGGGAAACACTGATCTATACAGACGTTTTTACTCAAAGAAGTAATTAATTCAAGATGAACAGCTCTGAAAACTGCACACGTGAAAATTACTACCCACCAGCGGCCGAGCGGTAATTTCGCTGAATACTGGTAGTTCGGTCCGAGGTTCGAATCCCGCGAACAGGCTGGCTGCATGGGCGTTTTCGTGGTTTTCCCCATGTCTAACGTGTATACGAGCCAGTTTCCCTTAGAAAGTCCTCCACGAAGGCATCCCTCCCCTTAGGCAGATAGCCCTCGTGTGCTTTGCCGTAATTAAATAAACCAAACCAAACTGTGAAAATTACTATCCAAGCCTTTAAATTCCCTTTCAAGAAAACTGGGCCGGTGAGATCGATTCCTGTCACTTGAAACGTTTTGTGCATTTTTTCCCTGTCTTCAGGTAAAGGAGGAAGAGGTACTTCTAAGGCTTGAACAGCCTATCTCTGGCATGTGACACATCTTTTTACCACAGAACGTACAGTTTTTCTACCTCTGATAATCCAAACTCTTTCTCTCAAAATCATTAGAAGTGTTTGTGTTCCAGCATGTTTATGTTCTAAGTGTATGCTCGATCATTCTTTCTACAATTACATTTTTGGAAGGTAGCAATATAGCAATATTCCAGCAAATTTGAAGAATCTAAAACTCGAGATTTCATTCCTAAAATTCCATTTTCATCAACGAAAATCTGAAGATTTTTCAGATCAGACTTTTTTCGTTCTTCTTCAAGAGCATCCTTTTGTATAAGAAAAAATAAAGTTTTTTCGGCTTTCTAGAATTCTTCAGCGTATATATTAGCCAAACGATTTTCATTTTTCATATAAGTGAGTCGGAATCTTAACATCCAAGCAATAGTTCGTACAATCATAGAATATTTCGAAAATCTGGAGGCAAGTTTAGCTAGAATAGTTTCAACCGTTGAATTCTTCGCCGAAATGACAATTCGACGTCGTTCTTTATCGATTTCTTTCATATCAAAATCAGGATCATTTGAAGGCCAGTTTTCTCAACGTTTCTTCAGAAATTCAGGTCCTGTCCACCATTGGGATTTTAGGAGTGGCAATGGACAGCATCCTCTTGACAATAAATCAGCGGGGCTTAAGATCCCTGGTATATGTTTCCAACATCCTTTCTTTGCTGTAATGTTGAATCTCTTTAACTCGGTTCTCTACAAAAACAGACCAATTATTTCGCTTCTTTAGCCATGCTAAAACCACTGAAAAGTCTGACCAAAAATAAGTCTTCGTGTTTATACACTTCAAGCTTTTAATAGCCAATTGATATAATCTTACACCCAGAAGTGCGGCCATTAATTACAACCTCGGTAAAGTGATCTCTTTCAATGGTGTAAGTCGGAATTTTGCTAGGACAATACTCAAGTAAACTTCTTCATGTTCTTCCGTTCTTAAAAATATACAGGCACCATAAGCTAGTTGACTTGCATCGCAGAAGACGTGTAAAGAGCTTGTTGAATTAATGAAAATTCTTCTTGGTGATTCGGTGAAAATGATTCGGCAGTCATTCAAAAAATGTACTTCTGTAGACCATTTACTGAATTCTTTCTGAATGTCTTCTGGCAGTTTCTCGACCCAGCCAGACTTTAATTTCCAAGTTTTCTGCAAAATAATATTTGGAATAAAAAGAGCTGGTGAAGAAAATTTTATAGGATCAAAAACTTTCTGAATGCATGAAAAGAGGATTCGTCTTGTGAGAGCTTCAGACCAAGATACTAGTCGGCATGCTGGATCAATTTCAATTTGTAGAAATGCCTTTTCTATATCAGAAGATAAAGCGATTGCATAAATTATAAAATTGGTTAAAACTATTGGAATTAAATCTATTAAATTAAAAATAAATAAAATCTATTAAAAATCTATTAATTACCATTTTCATCTTTCTTTGATGCATCAAATACTGGCCTAATTTTCGTAGTACTACATTCTTTAAAAACAGCTCTGTGTGGTAAATAATGGGTCCTTTCATTTGCATTTGTTTCCGGTACAATTTCAATTATTCCCATTTTTCACCAGTCTTTAATTACATCGTCATATTCTTGAAACTTGTTTAGTTTCTTCAGTTTCTTCGATGTATTCTGGAGTCTTTTTTCAGCAGCTTTAAGATTAGATTGTAAGGCAGGGCAACAATCAATCCATGGAAAACGTACTACATAACGACCTGTAGCTACATTTCATTTGGTAGTATTCTCAAAACATTTCACGACTTCTTTATCTTTTTCCTCCTGTGTAATTCTTTCAACAGGATCTGAAATGCCTAGTGTTTCTAACTTCCAAAATTTCGATGTTTCAATAGAGCATTTCATTGAAATAAGTAAACAGGAAAAAATAGACGTTGGGTCGTAACTACTACCTAAGAGTGTCCATCCTAAAGTGGTTCTGACAGCCACTAAATTCTTTTCAACAGAAACCACCTCAGGTGTTACAATTTTCGCCCAAGCGTCTGCGCCTAATAATGCCTGGATATCTTTCGAATAATAACTATCTTTTATATAATCACTTATCTCAATTTCTTTACTTTTAAGATTTGATAAATCTTCTCATTTTTAAATCTTGGTCCGTTAGTACAAATTTGATCAGATCCAATAACATCAAATTCAAAAAAAATTTTAGAATCAAGGCTTGATAACTTAGTTTTGCACATATCGTGTGTCGAGAACGGAATCCTCTTACCACCGAACAATACTTGCGATAAAGTTACCTAGCCCTGTGGTCTCAAATTACATTCTTTTGCTATCGAATTCTTAATATAACTTTTCTGAGAGAATGAATCACATAATACTCTCACTGGATATGTTTTATTATCAACAACAATATGTGCAATCAGAGTTTGTAAATATGAAACGGAATACTTAGATGAAATAGATAAAGTTTTAACTACTTCTGATTCATTTTCATTCTGACGGTTTATCATTTTCATAGTTTCTAATTTTTGAACACATTATAGAATAATGCTGACCTTTACATAACGCACATCTTACAAAAATTCGACATTTTGAACTTATATGACCCGTTCTTAAACATTTAAAACAAGCACCTTTCTTCTTCAGTATTTTATTACGTTCATCAATTGAAGAATCAGCAGCTGTAGCACAGTCTTGAGAAGGTACTATTCGGTTTTGAGGGCCTAAGAAATCGCCAAACTATTGTTGATGCCAATGCTGCCTAAAATAATTGCGGCAACCCTAATGCAAAAAAGGAAGTATAATAGTAAATAACTATTTAAGATTGATGTTTTAACTTAGATGAAAGGTTAATTTCATATAATACTTTTTTATTATTGTAATTTATACAAAAATTGCTAAACATAACTGAATGGATGCCTGCATCGCTATTTCGATATTGAGTTATCACTAAAGCATAATTTCATCTCGTTCGTTGTTCAAACATAATTTTCTGTAATGAATGATGCTTTTCCTTTGAAAAAATTTTCGGTAAAGTGCAGAATCGCCCACTTACTTGTTTGCCGCTTTTTACAAGGGTAAAAACAATTCGATTTTTGTCAGTTTTTTTTACTTTTTAAGTGAAAATAGGTCGATGTGTACATAGATAAAGTGAAGGGTGTGCACAGTGCCATTTTTTTGCAATTCTGGGAATTTTTTTTTTGAAGTGAAAGTAGGTCATATTGAATTGCTAAACAATTTGATTACAATAATTTTGTCATATCTCCATAACTTCATTAAGATTGTAAATAAAATTGATATAAAATTTCTTTATATTTTTCTCTATCTCTGTCTTTCTCTTTTTTTTTTAATTTCCTTTTTTACATTACACTTTTTTTCAGAAAAAACAAGATCCCAGTTTTAAAACGTGTAATTTTATATTTTATATAACATCTTACAATGAAAACATAAATTGGAACCGCGAAACCAAAACATATAAAAGATAAATGCACATTTTTATCAACTTTGAATTAAAGCTACTGAATTTAAGATTATTTCATGAAGTACTTTAAACAGCATATACAATACATAAAAAACTGTTTGAATCTAGGACATCTATTACATTGGAAATTGGGAGGGGAGGTATTATCTGTAACAGATTTCGCCTTGGGATTCCAGTTTTGCAAATCGGGCCTTCATCTGGACCTCCTCTAAAATAACAGAGTCATCTGAACCAATAAACGACATCAGTTATAATCCAAGTACATTCGTCTGGAGAGCACCCTTAAAGTTCAAGCACATAGCATGTTAAAAATTTTTTTATTCATGTATACTGTCTGCTTCTACAAACATGGCATTCACATCCACCTGATCATAGACAGGTTTTGAAATATGGTAGACTCGAGGACTAATAACACTTCTCTCTTTTGGATAGGTGTAATCGTACACGTGTATCTTGATGCGGGAGTAAAAATATTCCTGTAACACGTGACATGGAGTCACGGTCGGATGATAACAACTGGACTCGATCGTTCACTGTCGAAATAGACTTGTATCTTGATAGTGAACATAGTGAGTGAGATTTATTTCATAATGATAATGTCCTGGTTTTATAAACATAAGTAAGTGGTAGTTTACTACTGTTGTATCAGAAGACAAATTAGTGTTTCAAGCCGATAGTTTTGGATGTGTGTTGTTTGTTGGGGGGGGATGTATGTAAGAGAATTGGTTCCACATTATAAAAGACTGTAGTTGTTTGAAAGTTATAATAGCTACTTTAAAGATAAGAGTAAATGTACTGTTTGAAGACTTACGTTTTCCCGTGTAGTTAAGTTATTCACCTTTAGATGTCTCAGTAGAAAGCAAATAACATTCGCAAAACTAACACTCGGAAGAAGATACCAAGCTATTGGTCTTTCTACTATCTAATATTAATGATAGCCGTAAGGGATATTTCTGATAAATGTAAAAAACTCTGAAATGAAGTATGTTGCTCTTACCAACAATTTTATGAGGATACTATGTTTAATATACTTATTTAACGTTGGTAATATTTCACAGTGATTATTATTTATGAATTAAAGCTAACCAATGATTTTGTAAATTATAAGATTTACAGGAACTTACTTTTTCATGTAGGTTTCACTATCCTTCGTGGTATCCCGCATTTGCGGTAAAGCTTGGAAAAATTACCACCCGACATCATTTTATATGTCTTTAAAAAGCTTTTAATTCTATCATTCGCTGTTGAACTTCGTTCTCAAGTAACCCTGGCAATTTTTCTTGAAACATTCATAAGCGTGCATTGGCATTAAAGTGCCGCACTCTTATAAAGATCGTTTTCCAACTCGAAAAAGCAAACTTTATTAAGGATGTGGACACCTTTATGCCTAGGCAGCCTTATTTTCATCTGCATTATTAATTAATAAATTAAGCGGAGAAAGAAAGAAATCTGACATCTTTATGCAAAATCATGTTACTTGCGCAAATGTTTATGCTATTTCAAGGGGCTTGAAAAGTGGTGAAGACTCATAAAGGTGCCGAAGATTTATTTAATCTTAATTTTATCTTAGTTAATTAATGAACAAAGCAGAGGAAAATTGGATTTGCATAAGAGTGGCAGATATAAAGATGCCAGCACCCTTATGAAAGTCGCTTTTTTCGAGTTAGAAAGTGATCTTCTTAAGAATGCAACACCTTTATGAAGATTTTTCTGTTTTCGATCAGCGACGGATTTCACAGGGGTTCCAGCGCCCTAATAACGGGGCCATCGTTATGAAAACATTCTAAAATAACATGTAATCTTTGCAACAATAAAATCATTTTGAATTTGATCGTTTTTGGACATGATGTTGGTAAATTATTTTAGAGTAATAGTTAAGTGATACCTGCAATTTTGAGGAATTACAAAGACAAGCAAATTTCTGTGGAGTTTCTAGGAGGTTCACCAATGATTCACTTGGCTGGCATAAGTCCATTGCCAAGGAGAGAGAATATAAGATAGGTTGAAAGGCTCGGCAGCCTCCACTTGCTGTAGGGAAACTCCGTTCTATCTTAAACGCTGTTGCTAGGAGGACTGAAATTATGTTATCAGTCGTGGGATAGCGGGGCCAGAGTGTTAGGCTTTAAACTTCAACCTTGATTTGTAAATAACTCGAATAATTTTAGTTTGTTCAGCTTGCAGCAAGTGGAATTCAATTTCACTTAATTCTTTTAATTTTTTCAACTTTAAACTTAAGTTCAAATAAATCTTTTAAAAGTTAAAAAATTTGTAACTATTTAATGTTAGGCTATTGAAAGAAAAAGGAGGAACAGGAATTCGTTTGGTAGTCTAAAAAATTACATTATTAGACTATGGTATGCTCTAACCAATTTTTTATAATCTAAATGGTGTTTAGACTATGCGAAATTGATAAAAGCATTATTGAGTGTTTAGAGAGTAAAATACCTTTAATAATTGTACCTTATAAAGTGATCATTTTCGAAGATAGAAATCATTTATATACCGGACATTAGTTCAAACAGAAATTATCCAATGCGGATTTTCAACTTCGTTAGTTAAGAAACAGAATCACGAGATCTTGGATCTTTAGGAACGTCTTTGCTTTTTGAAAAAAAAAAGTCTGTAATGCTCTCAAGTGGTATGCAAGAATATTTATTTCCAATTAAAACTACTCTAAAGCTGAATTTCGAATTTCATCTAATTAAAAAAATTCACTTTTTCTCTCTATTTCTTTCCTTTCCTTTAAATCATTGATTCACTGATACTTAGTGCATCTTATTCAGAGTATATTTAGTGTTACTAAGTAAATTAGGAAAACACCTTTGTAACTTTAACTATATATACTTTGGTAGTTCACATAATGTAGGTACATTCTACATACGTAATTATTTACTTTAACAAACTCAAAACTTGTAACATATACAAATATATATTTTGGTACTTCACATAAGGCATAATGAATTTAACATATGCAGTTATTTACCGGAACTCTACAAGAAAAATATATGTATTTCAAACATATCCTTTCACATAAGAAAACTATTTTATACTTGTATAATTATTTATATAACTTATGACCTTATATAACTTATAAACTGTAACCTTAGAAGTCATCATTTGTTTTTTTTTACGAGGTCCTTTATTTATAATGGCACTACACGGGCTGATCCCTAGATTCCGTATTTAGGTGAGAGGTAGGTTTTATTAGTCAAAAGTTCCAAAGGGAAGGTATTTTCGGTCTCACTTTGCCGCAAAGCCCATGAGAGCACCTCCACGGCGGTGGGCTTTTAAATTTAAAATTTCTCCTTACACCCGACGCTGAACCGGCATCCCAGGGTCACCAGGTCAGAGGACCCAGACACCACAAAGGGTGAGGAAATACCTCCATATGCGGTCAGGTCGTAAATTTACAATCCCGTTTTTCAGGGGGAGAGCTGACAAGGGACAATCTTGCTCCAGATCTTTTGAAAATGTGGGGGTTGTTTAAACATCTAACTTATCTACATTCAGTTTTATACAGAGGAAAATACAAATTGAATTCTTCGAATGAATGCAATTTTGTACAATGAAAATGTATTACTTAACGATAAAGTGTAAAATAAATAACATCTTTTTTTAAAGCCATCGGTGTAGAAAGACAGATATTTGTTACACGAATGAATTTGTAGTAAATATTGAGGTTTTCATTTCGAATGCTATGTTCCATGTATGCGAAGTAACTGAGTATGTGAGATAATAGTCATAACCGAATGGCTTTCAACCTTTCCACGGCTAAGGACTGTTTCTCAATTACATTGTGGTCGCTGCTTTTTGGTTAATTTTCTATTGACATATAACCAATAATTGTTTTTATTTGAGACTTATGAATAAAATAACGCAAACTAGTCTGCAGAAAATTCTTAAGAATGAAGTTAAATAATACTGAAAAATACATTATTGATGCACTTTTGGGTTTTATATGTAGTAGTATTAACTACTACTATAATCCTTAAATGGAATGCTTAAATTATATATACCTATGTATAGGTATATATAAATGAAACCAAATATAGAACAAGGTATAAAATATCTTTATTATAGAGTGTTCATTACCATACCTATATTTACGTAATATCAATATAAATAGTTAGTTAGGTTTCGTACATATATAATTTATTTTTATATTTTGTATTTTTTGTATTAGATTCAGTATTGTATACGTATCTGAAGTTTAATTTATTCTCTTTTTGGGTTACGACTTTAAGTGAGAAAGAATCGTTAGGGCCGTCATAAGGATTACATTATATACAATCAGTTAGGATCCGACTTTTCCTTTCTTTTAATCATTATATATATTTAAATACTACTTGATAAGTATACATAAAATATAGCAGTTTTTTAAGCTACTTATTTATATATCTATTGTTTGGTCTTGTTTGTTTGATTATAGCAAAGCATTCGACGGTTATTTGCCTAAGGGTAAGGATGCCTCGTGGAGAACTTTCGAAGCAAAACTGACTCTTATGCACGTTACACGTGGGGAAAACCTCGAAAACGCCAATACAGCCATCCCCGTCGATCCGGATTCGAACCCCGGATCGACATGCCAGAGTTCAACGACTTTACAGCTCAGCCGCTAGTGAGCCACACACACATCCACACATATACATTAAATAGTATTTGCATGTCGTTTATAAACTATAATTGAGTGCAATTTAATCATAAAGAATTAGAAAATATTCTACGGAATTACTTCACTTCGTAGACTTTTTGTTAAGCTTCACCATATTTCTTAAAGAGAATCTCAATGCTAGTTCCATTTCCAAGCTGTTTATGTAACTTATTTTTCATGCTTTGAATTATATTTAAAAAATTATTTCACTTAATTATAGCTGAAAATGCAGTTGTTTTATTGAAGAATTTAAGGGTAAGAAGAGAGTTATGCCCTTTTCTAATTATTCTTGAAGCATTTAATTTTTTTTTAAAAAAGCGCACTGAACTAAAGTGCTCGATACAGGACAGATTAATTAGCTACTAAATTTTGATTTTCATTGAGTAAAAATGAATTCATCTGCATTCTATAAGAAAATAAATATTCAAAAAATGTTTTTTTTTTTTTTTTCCTATTCTCGCAATCATAATATTTTTCTTAAATATTCAGCTAATTCATATTTAAATATTCCAATCCATAATAATTAGTAATAAATCGATACAGTAAATAAATAATTAAAATCAATTAAATGGAATTTTAATTTATTTTAATTACCATTTTCCCTCTGATAAACCCCTCTTTAGAGTTTAATAGCAGTCGATCAGCTTTTGTTGGGGTTCATTTTTCTTTATGGGTATGTTTACGTTATATATGTATGTATTATGCATTGTTCATACTCGTCAATTGCAGCTTTTAATATCTTTTGGAAAAAAATCAATATGAGAATCCAGAAAATGATTCTTAGTGACGCTAAAACTATTATTACTAGGCACTGTCATGCCACAGTGTTTAAAAAAAAAATCCCATTGTTTAAAGGTAGATTCTATGCTCATATCTTAGTCTAAAATTAAAAGCTGCGAGTCAAAATTAAGGGGGTTGCTCTTAGACAGCCTCAATTAGAAGTAGTTATATGAAATGTTAATCAATACTTATAATCTTACGGATTAAACACTTATTCCCTATTTGATCACGTGTATGGCAAACAGATATTCGTCATTCATAAAGAAAAGAAAGGTGAATCAAAATGAGTTTTCAAGCCCTATTGCATACATTAGCAATACTTATTCTCGTAATAACAGATACGTGTGTGTTATTCTCTTCGTAATTTTCAGTATATATATTTATATTTATAATTAAGAAATCTTTTGAAAGCAGCGTCAAACAGCTGTGAAAATTATATTTTAAAATTATTATTTAGAAATGCGCTTATAATGGTTTTTATATTTACGAAAGATACTTCCCGTTTACTCAGGCTCATTGTATTCAAGTCGATAGGACCAATTGAATGGAAAGATCGATTTGTTAATTTATTTCCAAGTTTCAAATCGGATGAATGGACTCGCGAATAAAATGGCACATTAAAATACGGTCACTGAACTACAGTGAGCTATGAAAATTTTAACAAAGATTTCGTACTTTATCTTATGAAAACAAAATATCAGAATCTAATTAAATGTTTCACTTATTAGAAAAATAGAAAATATAAATATTTGTGAATAAAAAGAAATTATCTTTAAAAAAATAAAATTTAAATGAAAAAATTAATAAAATAATTACAAAATATTGCATAAATTACATAAAATAGCGAATAAACTTATTTGGCACAAGCTCGCTAAAAGTAAAACAGATTGTACAGTCAGAAAGCTCGCCTTGTCACACAAATGTACTGTTCATCGGGTTTAAAGGTTATTCAGACTAATGTGCGAAGTTCAGTGAGTAACTTGTATTTTCCTTTGAATGTATAAGCTAGCCAAAAAACACTTTTTAAAAAAAAATATCTCTCTTATGATCCCTGACACAGCCGTTTACTTTCCCCTTCCGTAAGTAACGTCAGTCTCCTGCTCTTGACCGCATTTGCCAAGCCACCAGGGTGAGGCAGGAAAAATCTCAATCTGGCTATCGCGCTACCCACTGGGATGGCTTAAGCTACTGCCCTCCAGGATAGCATAAACTACCCTTTCGGATAGTAGAACCGGGTTCATGTTTTTATGCTCCCAAAGCCGAGACTATCAGAGCATAGTACTAAGGCAGTGCGTACGACCCCGGAGGGGTAATGGTAACCTTAGATAGGAAACTTTATTAACTTTTACAGAAATTTTACTTTCCTTTGGAATTTTACATATGGAATGAATGTTCCACTTACATAATTATTTCTTCAAGCAAAACACCTGTAATCTTTACAGCTTGTATCATTATTAAGATTTCGCCTTGACTGGTACATAAATGCATACCAGGTTTAGTAAATATACAGAATTCTATTTTAGAGTGATTTGCGATCTAGTCCAGTCTCTACAGTAGTCTACATTACAGGTTCTACTACCAGAAGCCTTTCCAATCTGCACATTCAGATTCCAATTTCTGTGCTACCTGTAATTTGCATAATATAGCCACAAATCTCCAAAATCCAAGTCCAGGCCTTCAATCATTTTTAGATCAATTTATATTCTAGTGTCATACGTTCAATAGGAAAATATTTTTACATGCTATATTACTACTTCAAGAAGAATTACTTCATTTCTGAAATATTTGATTCAATGAATAATTTATGCGGATGCTTTCACCATAAAAATTTATTATATTTTTAACAATGAATTAATCGAATTCATTCGCGAAACATTTACTTCAGTAATGATAAGCAAGGTTTCAGTTATAATTTAAAAAATATCGCTCAGCTTTTCACACCCTGTCGTTTAATGAGAAATTCTAGTTGCCCCTCGGAAGAATTGAAATTTAGAAAAAAAAGTTCACTTTATTTTTTTCTGTAGTTCTAATAAATCGGAATATTCACCTAAATCATTTTCGGGCTTTAATCATTATAGTAATTATTCAAATAAATCAAACTTATACATTTTCCCCCTGGAAAAGCTATTTTATATGTTTCACATATGTAAAATTTTCCGATTTTTAAAAAAAATAATCCTTCATATTTTTTCGCTTAACAAGAGTAAAAGGTAGAATAAAAAAAAATTACATTAATTAAAAAACGTTCAAGAGAATATATTATGAGATATTCTAATTTTTTTTAAACTTTTACGTAAAGAACGATGAATCTTTTTTAACGAAGCATTTTTTTTAAAAAAAACCCATTTTGCTCTTCTTCAAAAAATATTTTGTTAAAGGAGAAAATATACTCAAATAATTTTTATTTACTTTTAACGTACAGGCTTGAGAAATTTTAAAACTCGTGTCTTTTTAGATACTGAAATTTTGTCATGGCATTTCTAATTTACATCACGAAATAAAGTCCCGATCCTGAAGTTATTTTAATGATATATTCCCCCACTGTTCCATTGTTAATAACTTAAAATTAGCGTCTGTGATTCGTCAGAAACTAGAGAAGAAAAGCTATGTTAAATGAAGTAATGGCAATTTAATAAGGATTTTCCAATCAGTTATTCATTTATTTAAAATAAATCTGTAAATTTTCATGCGAATTCTTTCAATTAGATATACATATGCTTATTAATTATTAGAAATTAAATATGTTTTAATTTATCCCAATATATTTTAATTGTTTTAATTCGTATTAAATTTATATTATTTTAATTTATATAAATAGATATATTATTAAAATATCATAGGACTTTGTAATAGTATATGTAGTATATGTAATATGTATACTACATATACTATTATGTATATGTATTATGTATATGTAATATGTATATGTATAGTATAATAGTATATGTAGTGTACGGCATTTAGAATATATTTTAATAATTATAACAATGCTGCAAATCCTCATAATTATCCAGATACATTACAAATTAAATATCTCAAACTGCATATTATATATATATATATATATATTATTAATAGATAAAATAAAAATTCAAATTATTAAAAGGCTGATATTTATAGCGATATCAATCAGATCAAGCTAAATATGAAAGGTAAATTACAGATCTTATTCTTTGCTGAAATGTGATACTCTGAGAAACGTTTATTTGGGAGCCCCAGTAGAAGGTAAATGAAAGATCTAACTTTTTTTCGCAACAGTAACATTTGTTAGGTTGCGTTGATAATTAAATGCATAGTAGCATAACTTAACGCAAAGTAGTGAAGGTAACATTCAAAAATTTTGGAGGGGTTTAGAGGTTTCTAAAGTTAACAACTGTTTTTTGTAGGACAATTACCAAATATCATCCACGTGCTTTTATAAATATGTACCTATCATTATTACAATTCTTTTTCCATTTTTTTGTTTCGGAAAGTTCTTCGGTCTCATTATTCTAGCTGATATTCTAAGCGCTATTATATTTAGAAGAAATTATAGAAAGATAATTAACATGTAAATCCTATTTGAGCGTAAGGTGCAAATTTTAAACTTAATGAACACTTAGAATATAATGCATTTGTCAGAAATGTCCTAACTCATCGATCGTTTGACGATCATCATCAACGAGATCGTTGCTGAGGGTGCACCAAAAGCAGCGACCGATATTATATCCGCAATAAAGGGAATGTACATCAAGCCTTATGTGGTATTCGAATTCACCCTTAAAGATGGGACTAGCAGTCAGTCTTCGGTAATTACTAGCTTGTCTATTTTTAAAATGTTAGATGTTTACCTTTGTTTCCTCTCAAATCTATTTCTAGATTCCCTCCAACATAAACTCTATGCTTGAGCCTTTTAATTCATTGTATTGTCACATGGATATATTGTCGCGTAGATGAGGGGATCCTACAAATGAACAGGCAAGTACAAGTTCTAAACTCAAGACTTTTTTATTAACTAGAACTGAATGAAGAGCTAATTATATAAAGCTGGTGAACATGCTGAAACATTCCAGACTTGGAATGTTCTGGAAGAATAAGAAGGAAATTTACATAAATAAGATAACATTAACAACAAGGATATTTACGTAAAAACCAATTATCGGGCATCTTGCCGTTGATGTGGTTTCGAACCCGGTACTTTCAGGTTTCGAGTCCTGCGCCTTCTCCGCTAAGCTATGAGGAGCTCGGTTGAAAAGAGCGATTTTCGCTACATTATCCCCTTCTTAGGAAGAAGCAGCGTCCCGCTGCGTTCTGGTCTGGCTTCTTGTAACAGGTCTCCTGGAAATATTGGGCTTTCTTTCATCGTCTAGTTGTACTTTCGGATCAAGATAGGGCTTCAACCTCAACACGTGAACGATGTCTTTTGAATTCCGTCGTTTCTTATTTTGTTCCATACTTTCTACTTCGTACGTCACGTCAGAGATCTGTCGTGTTATTCGATACGGTCCAAAGTAACGTCTTAGAAGCTTTTCGGATAACCCAACCTTTCGTACTGGAGTGAAGACCCAGACAAAGTCTCCGATGTTGTAGCTGACAGGTCGATGTCTCTCGTCGTATCGGCGCTTGTTTGTGGTTTGCGCTTTAAGAATATGGAGTTTTGCAAGCTGTCTAACTTCTTCAGCTCTAGTGATCAGATGTTGCGCATAACTATCTTCGGGATCTTCGATACTGTATGGGAAAATTACGTCGAGAGGAGTCTGGATATCTCTGCCATAAATGAGAAAGAATGGGCTGAATCCCGTTGTGTCTTGTTTGGCTGAATTATAGGCATAGGTTACAAATGGTAGAATAGTATCCCAATTTTTCTGTTCAACGTCTACGTACATGGACAACATGTCTGCCAATGTTTTATTGAATCTTTCAGTTAAGCCATTGGTCTGAGGGTGGTAAGCAGTCGTCAGCAGATGAGACGTCTTGCATAGATGAATTACTTCTTTAACAACATTGGATAGGAAGTTGCGTCCTCGGTCACTTATCATTTCTTTGGGGGCACCATGCTTCAGTACAATTTCTTCAACTATAAACTTGGCAATTTCCGTGCCCTCAGCTGTCGGTATTGCCTTTGTGACTGCAAATCTGGTAAGGTAATCTGTGCAAACTATAATTCACTGGTTCCCATTTCGAGTAAAAGGAAAGCGTTAAAGTAAATCTATTCCAATTTTTGTAAACGGTGTGTCAGGAGGTTTTATCTGATGAAGCTGTCCTGGTGGACGTTGCGGCGGTGATTTCCGTCTTTGGCATTCTCGGCAGTGTGATACATACCGCCGTGTGCTTCCATATAGCCCTGGCCAATGGTACTTCCTCCTTATTCGGTCGTACGTTTTGGCAAATCCGAGATGGCCAGCGGTTGGAGCATCATGAAGACTTCTTAGAACCTCGCTACGAAGTTGCTTTGGTACCACCAAGAGCCACTGCTGTCCCATAGGGTCATAGCTTCTTTTGTACAGTATACCATTTTTATTTGATAATTTTGATATGCGTCACCTCTCTTGAGAGTTGTAATGATGGATTTTAATCGTTTGTCCTTCTGCTGCTCTTTTCCGTAATCTATGATTGCTGCAAAGAAAGGGATGTCTTCATTGTTCTCAATTATTGGTTCTATAAGAGGCTTCCTCGATAGTGAATCTGCGTCGGAGTGCTTACGACCGCTCTTGTAGACGATATTTATGTCGTACTCCGGCAACCTGAGAGCCCACCGTGCAAGTCTTCTGGATGGATCCTTAACATTGGCCAGCCAACATGAAGAGTGGTGATCTGTGACTACCGTGAAGGGTTTTCCGTAGAGGTATGGCCTGAATTTACTAATTGCCCAGATGACGGCAAGGCATTCTTTTTCGGTGGTGGAATAATTCCTTTCAGCTACACTAAGGGACCTGGATGCATAGGCTATTGGTCTTTCTTTGCCATCCTGGATCTGAACCAGTACTGCACCGATACCATAGCCGCTAGCGTCAGAATGTATCCTGGTTTCTGCGTCTGGAATAAAATGTCCCAAAACAGTGCCACTGGTCAGCAGCCTTTTGAGCGTTGCGAAAGATTCAATCTGTAACGCGTTCCAAGAAAATTTTGCATCTTTCTTCAACAAGTCATGCAGGGGCTTTGCGATATCTGCGAAATTTTGGATAAATCGTCGGTAGTAGGAACACAAGCCCAGAAAACTTCGGACATCGGCGATATTTTTCGGAATAGGGAACTTTGCTACAGCCTCTACCTTTTGTGGATCGGGATATATCCCATGTTGATCGACTAAGTGTCCCAGTATAGTCAGTTTCTTTTTGCCGAATGAACATTTCTTGGAATTTAGCGTCAGTCCTGCTCTTTGGATACATTTCAATATTTCCCTCAAACGCTTTTGATGTTCTTCGAAATTAGGTGCGTACACGATTATGTCGTCGAGGTAGCAAAGACAAATATTCCATTTGAGACCTCTTAGTACCGTGTCCATCATCCGTTCAAATGTGGCTGGAGCATTGCATAATCCGAACGGCATGACTTTAAATTCATAGAGACCATCTGGAGTCACAAAAGCTGTCTTTTCTCTATCTTTATCATCAACATCTATTTGCCAGTAGCCTTACTTCAGATCCATCATAGTGAAACGTTTTGCACCAGCCAGGCAGTCCAAAGCATCATCGATGCGAGGTAACGGATAGACGTCCTTTTTAGTTACCTTGTTCAATTTTCTGTAATCGACACAAAAACGCCATTCACCATTTTTCTTCTTCACAAGCACGACTGGAGATGACCATGGACTATCTGATGGTTGTATCACATCTTCTTTTAGCATTCGTTGCACTTCGTCTGCAATCACACGCCTCTCAGTGGCTGAGACACGGTATGGCCTTTGTTTGATTGGTGCACTGTCACTTGTATCAATCTTGTGCTTCACCGAATTGCATCGGAATTTTTTCGCAATACTGTTAAAGTCAAAAATGTCACTAAATTCATCTAGTAGACTCAATAGCTCGTCTTCCTCAGCATTGGTCAAATCAGTATCAAAAATCTCTTTTAAGTTTTCTTGAGATAACCTTTTCCTGGACCTATGTCCCTTGGAACCTGCTGGAGCCTGATCACTGAGGGAGCAAATAGCGTCGCTTTTTATGGTCGTTAAATAGCCGACATTCATCCCTTTCGGTATCAGTTGGGTTCGTCGAGAACAATTAGTTACCCGTAATTTACCACAACCATCCTCTATAGTGACAATTTAGGCTGATATCGATAGTTCTTTTTCGCACATAAGAACTCTATTTCCAACAATCATAGCTTCATCTGCTTCCCGTAGCTCTGAATTCAAGGCACATATTCGCTTTGCGGTGTTTGCTTCAATTACATAATCGGTTGCGGCAAACAAGGAGAGCTGTGACTTATTTAAATATTCAATGTCTGGAAGGATTTCTGCAAGTGTATGTTCTTGATTTCCACAATCGATAACGGCATCGGTGGCACGGAAAAAATTCCATCCAAGTATCATTTGATGACTACATTCAGGAAACACAAGGAATTCAAACGGCTTCTTAGTCCCATTCAAATCAACTTTCAATACACAGCGTCCCGAGGCAGCTACAGTTTTACCACAGGCAGTTTTCAATACAGGCCCATTCTCAGCACACATAGGAGCATTTAGCTGTCGACGAAACTGTTCAGATATGACAGAATAATCGGCACCCGAGTCAACAAGGGCTTTCACACACTGTCCGTTCACGGTGATAAAAGTGTTATTCTTTTCCAACTTGGATGTGGTGTACGTCGGAGGATTTTCTTCAACTGCGGCCTCACCTCCTGTACAGGTCGCTTGAGCTAGTTTTCCTCATTGGTTTGGCGTGGGGAACGGCTGGACCGGCGTACTGGTGACTGCGATTGTCGGCGGTTGAGAGAGCGTCGCGGATAAGGTGAACTGCTCCTTATTCGGGAAGAACTAGGTTGTGCATATTCGTAGTCGAAGCTGTATGTAGATTCAGTGTCCCTGTCCCGTCGAGGGTTGGACGTCTTTGCGGCTCTTGCATTTTTAAATATCTGGCATCTTTCCCTACAGTACCTCAGAACATGTCCTGGGCGTCCGCAATGAAAACAGAGAGGTACATTATCGTCAGTCCTCCACAGATCTGTCCTACGTTGTGGAGCAATTCTCTGGCTGGCTTCACGTCTTGGTTGCGACCTAACTGGAAGTGAACATTGGGTAGTGTTTTTGCTTCTCCCTGCTCCTGTGAGTGGTGCCAGCGCCTCTATAACCTCTTCCCGGACCACAGATGCTATGTCATTCGGTGCTACGGGTTCTATTTCCGTGTAGCCCTGAACTTGCGTAAGGACCTTCTGAAGCTCTTCTCTGACGCTGGTGCGCACTATAGACTTTAGTTCACTGGCGTCCGCATCGGCCGACACCGCGGAGACATTAGGCAGCCTCTGGAATCGTGATCGGGCGATACGTCTTCGTCGAAGGCTTTCTATGTGACGGCAGCGTATCACGAAGGCATCGACGCTGTCATAGTCCTGGGACGACAGGACCTGGTACAAATCTTCAGCAATACCTTTCATGAGGTGGGCCACTTTTTCGTCGTCAGACATAGATGGGTTTACTTTCCGGCAGAGAGCGAGAACATCTTGAATATATGCTTCAGACGTCTCATCGATTTGCCTAGCACGTGTCAGTAGTACTCGTTCAGCTTGGCGCTTTACATCAGCTGCTCGGAAAAAGGTGTTCTTAAGAGCAGTCTTGAAAACAGTCCAACTGGTAAACGTATCTTCATTATTATCGAACCACTGTCGAGTGGTTCCGCCAAGGTAAAAAATGACGTTCGCCAGACACATTTGATCATCCCAGTGGTTATAGTTGGCGATTCGATCAAAGTCCTTGAGCCATCTATTAGTGTCTTCTTGGCAATCCCCGCTGAATATACACGAGCTTCTGGGTAGTTGGTACGTCAGGATCGGTATTGGTGCGATATTACTTGAAGCGGAACTGGCTGCTGGAGAATTCTGCTCGGATTCCTTCTCATCAACCATCTTTCTCGATCTTTTACGTGAATCCTGTAAGAGCCCAAACTCAGGAGGAAGTCCTTGAATCCGCAGGCTTCGGCGTAACACTGCCGTAGTAACTGAGAAATACCCGGCGCCACCACCAAGCTGTCGCGTAGATGAGGGGATCCTACAAATGAAGAGGCAAGTACAAGTTCTAAACTCAAGACTTTTTTATTAACTAGAACTGAATGAAGAGCTACTTATATACAGCTGGTGAACATGCTGAAACATTCCAGACTTGGAATGTTCTGGAAGAATAAGAAGGAAATTTACGTAAATAAGATAACATTAACAACAAGGATATTTACATAAAAACCAATTATCGGGCATCTTGCCGTTGATGGGTTTCGAACCCGGTACTTTCAGGTTTCGAGTCTTGCGCCTTCTCCTCTAAGCTATTAGGAGCTCGGTTGAAAAGAGCGATTTTCGCTACAATATACTAAAAATTCCATGATTCAGTTTGAGGAACAATGTATTCCAAGAGCTAATATGCTATTTTTATTTTTATTCGTTCATTTATTTATTTATTTCGGGACAATATACGGAGTTTCTATAACGCACTGTCTCATTCTTAGAAACCAGACGAATCTTGAATTTTCTGGAATTCGAATCCTTTGTATTAAAAACAATATGAAAGCTTTCAGATTTTATATTACGCCCAAAAAGCATTATTTTAACATTTTCTATGTTACCTTTATTTATTAATTATCATATTCTTCGCACTTAAACCATAAAATTCAATTCGAGAACAATATCACAAAATATTGAAAAACAACATATCTTTAGAATTTCCAATACACAGTCTCGTGCGCTGGAGATGACTTTTTTTTTCGTACAGTGTTGTCACTGCTCGTTTTGAAATCGTTGAGTTTGTTAATCAAAAGTTCGTTAAAGTTTTACAAAATATGAAATATGTAATAAAACAAATTACAAATTTGATCTTCCAGATGCCCACATTCGAGTGGAGGACAACGTTATTCAAATTTTGATGTGTCTAGTTCAAGAAACATACATACATTCATGCAGATTCTTCATTATTTAATTTCTTTAAGTATAATGCAGGGCTCTAATATTTGGTGACAACAGTTTGAAAAGGGAAACGCCGCTTATAGTGAACCAACGCAAAATGGCAAAACGAAATTAATAGCCCTTCTGCCCAAATTGACCCGTTGGGCTAAAAAAAGAAACGCATAAACAGAATAAAATTTGAATTGTACGTGTGTTTAGAAACAAATTTAAGAATATAGCTTTTAAAATCACATCTATGTATATTAAGGTTATGAATATAGCAAATAAAGCACGCAAACTCTTGAATTTTGAGTTTCTTTCCTCGATGTAATTCCGGGAGAAACATAAGAAATCTTAATAAAAGCTCACATTTTTTATATTTCTTTCTTCAGAATTATTTAAAATCAAAACGAGTATAGAGGGGCCATATTTCAAGAATCAACGTTGACAGGCACTAGATCGAAATTGCAAAATTGTGCTCTTTTTTTTTTTTTTTTTTTTTTTTTTTTTTTTTTTTAACTGAACTTTTTGCTGGCTATCAATAACGCTTATCTTTCCAAATTTTTATTTTTAAAATAGAGATGAAATATTTGCATTCTCGAATTCCTCGAATCTTGGAAAAGATTCCAGATTTGAAAAATCGATTTCTTCACACCTTTTTTCTTTGGTAGCTTTCAAATCCTAACTTGTAAAACCATTAACACTTTTCTAACTAGCATTTCGGAGGGAAATTAGCTTTAATGAAATCTAGTATAAATTTCATTATGAAAAGAACGAACTGTTGTAGTTTGAAGCTGGATAAACAGCGTCTCCTAGGAGTCGCTGTAAAAAGGTCACATTGATACACATAATGCTTGTATTCCTTGCATATCATTCCATATACAGTGTTAGCATTCTTAGTATTTCATACATAGTGTTGATCTGTTTACTCTTGGCTTTTCCTCTGTGACCTGCTTTGATTAAAGAGATTCTAAAAAATGTAAAAATTTTCTTTCAATAATTCAAATGCTTTTTATCAAATTATATCGATGAAATGAAATAAGATTTAAGAATTTTAATTAAATACTTTACTAAATATTTACTAAACATCGTCTCTATCTTAAAAAGTCTAGGCATGCTTTTGAAAACTGTATTCTTAAAGGCTTTTTTTTATTTATTTATTTTTATTATTTTTTATTAAATGTCCATTTCAAAATTTCCTTTGTAGTGTTTCACTCCTTAATTAACTTAATTTCTTGAACCTTCAGAGACTGTCTGATAAGTTATCACCCCATCTATTGAAATAACAGCGAGTTCAAAAATGTTTAAACAAGCTTTTTATGTAAAACTTTAAACTTAACAGGTGTGCGGCTTGTGCTTACAGTTTGTTCTTCACAGCTTGAATGATTTCAGATAAGACAAACATGAACTTTAAATCTAAAGTAATTTGATGCTGGAGGTTTGCAATGGCTCAATTTTAATTAAATGCGTAATTGAATTCTACTATCAAAATGGATAACGTACTAAGTCCTCGCTTAACTCGCAGAACTGAGTGAGGACTTAGTAATAAGTTAAGTGCCGCTGCCAAATTTCTCTCTCTCTAACAAGAAGTCTTTGCTTTATTTAATATATGTATCTTATTTACATTACAGAGACTTAACGAACAGCAGAAGTTACAGTATAGTTTGTATCATAAGATAATAGGTAAATTAACATAAAATATATTACAGTTTTAATTTTTAATGCATAATTAAGTAACTTTTTTCCACCTTTGTTTCTTATATGATGAAATCGAGAACTTTTAGAATTCGAATTCAAAAAAATTTAGGATTTGTTCCTTCTCTAAATAAACTATCTATCAGTTTTTTAGGTTAGGATTCGAAAGATTCGTAAGCTTCATTCCTACTAATAATGCATCTTTAAGCAATGAAATTCTGATTGAAGACTTGATATAATTTGCTCATGAAGACCAGATGAATAGCAGTATGAGAGAAAGGGTTTTATTTTAATTATTTTCTATTTTTTACAAGCAGAAAGAACTATTGATATGCCATTGGATGAGACTGAGAAATTTGCGTATAACATAGGAAGTCATCTTGCCTAAATCCGTCCTAATTTTAATCAACAGCAAGAATATCAAGAGATGGAGAATAGTTATGACAAAATGCTTAGTTGATGCACGATTTATGTCTAAACATACAATGAGGTACAAATCAATATTTCCCTCCACTCCAAGAGGAAAAGTGAGCCTTCGTCAAATTTGCCGACTGTACTCATGAAGACCAGGTGAAATGTGCCGACTTGTAGGCAGGAGTACTGGTGCTCCTTATAGTTGGAAACTTATAGTTGGAAAGACAGTGTGGGAACAAAATCTTATGGGTAATTCATCATGGCAGTAAACACAGGGATAACAATTACTTTAAACAGACAACTAAAAAACGGTAAGAGAAAAGAATTATTTAAAGAACCAGAATAAACATTTCCAAATGGACAAAATGGTTGACTAGGAGAGGGAAAAAACAAATATAAATCCTTACGCTGGTATGCTGAAGTGCAACTTTTCGTCAAAAACGGAGGTGATGGATGAGATGGTGAAAAAAAAGATAAATACGTCTCTGTTATCCGTAACCGAATCGTCTGCGAGTATAAAACGCCTCTAAATCGCGTTGGAGTGGAGGGCGCTGTGATCACGTACGATGGAGGCAGGATCTTGGAAGAGCTCCTGAATTTTCAAAGGTGTTTTCCGGAAAATTTTCATTTATTTAAGAAAATTTTCGCGAATATCCTCTGCATTGTCTCGTTCTCAAGGCCGGGAGTTCTCCTGTACCTGGAGGTCTTGTCTTTCTTGCAATCTTTAGCAGCACTAAGACGGAGCGTTCAGATAAGTAGAACTTCTTTTCTCTAAGCTAAATCAAATGTCTGTCACTAAAGTACCTTTAAATTCATTTATTTATTATGATCATTATTATTATTATGCTCATTTTATTATGTTCTGGCATTAAATACTTAGTAATTGCTTTAAATCATGTGGTTCTTTTTTGGTTACCATCTCGTAGAGACGCTATCCTTATCAGTAGCCCTTATCAGTAGTGTTAGCCCTACCCATTGGGGCCCCTTTGAGGAATTTCTCAAGAGGGAAAAACACGATCTCGGGCCTCAATGAATGTATAGAGTTGTAGTTTTTGCTCCTTTAATCTATATTTCCTATCTATTTAAATTAAAAGCATATATTAATACAGTGTGCCTCAAATTGATAAAATAGTACCCATATAATAAATTATCACCATTAACTTAATAAATAAATAAAATGCTTATTTTTTTAAAAAAATTAATTAATATTAAAAAAACTCCGTAATTTATTTACTTATTTATTTTTGCTGATATGTTCTCGCCTTGTTTTGGATTTATGATCTTATCTGATGGTGTTTTCTGAGTATATAAATATGCTGGAAACCGCAATAGATGATGTTACTTAGTTTAATGTATAACTTTGCATGATATTATATGTATCTTGATCTTATGTGTCTTCTGTTACTGTGCCTCAAGGTAGAGGCTAATATTGGTTTCCAGGTTAAAAAATAAAAGTTTAAATTTAAAAATTTTTTAATTTTAGTTTCCCTGTTATAGCAAAAGTTAGCTTCTAAACTTGACTTATACTGTTATGTGACTGGACCCCCAATATTTATTATTTTATTATTAATTTTCCCCCATCTTTACATCTATTCAGCTTTACAAAACACACTCATTACACACACCTGGAAGACTCAATTTAATGTAAATGATAACAACTTTGACTACACTCATGAACAAAATCGTGTTTTTTTTTTTTTTTTTTTTTTTTTAAACAAAATTCTCTTACTTCCTTTCCTTTTCTTTCTATAGGCCCTTTTTTTTAATTATAAATAATTTTTTTTCCTCTTCATTACTTTTGGGCCATTTATTTTTTACTTTATTTTGTCCCATCTTTTCTTCCTGGCCTTTCGAACTCGTATAAAATATACGAAGTTCCTTTTTACTCTCCTCTGAAATACGAAATTGCCCCATTTCTATATACCTTTCCTTCGCACCTAACGCTTGATTTTTCGCCCATCGGTGCAGAAAGACTTAGCGGGTGCAACAAAAGACATCTGACTACTTTGTCTGTCTGTCTGTCTAATCGCGTTGGAGTTTGGCTGGACATGCCTTCCTGCTCTTTTGCGCTTTGAAGTGCTTAATGATAAGAATGACGTATTTTTGGTGAGGGGGACTACGTATATGCCTTTTGTAATTAGGCACTAAACTATTTGCAAATGAAGTTGTTTGCTTAATTTAATCACCAGCTGATCATGTAATTGTTTAAGTTTTGTTGATAAAAAAAAACGACAGACAAGGGGTTTTTTTTTTTTTTTTTTTTTTTTTTTTTTCCTAAATTGTTTTTTCGGTTTCTTCCATAGAAAGAATTCTGGGAATTCTGGAACTTTTTAACATCTGAAGCTGGTTAAAACTGGTTGAAATGTGTTGCAGTCGCAGTTCGTATGCAAAACCATTTTCGCACTGATTTGTTTTATGCTTATTTTATAGCAATTTCCCTAAGTAACCAAATTTTAGATTTATATCATTTTTTTTTTAAATTGTGAAAATAAACAAAAAGAAAGGAGAAAATTTTTCTTTCTTACATTATAATTATTTTCAGTTCGTCTTTTATGATAATTAGTGTATTTTTCAATTTTCCTCAACTGTCAAATCTTGTTGTATTTCTAAATATCTTTAGATTATTTACAGTCCCTGCAATTTTAGAGTTTTTATGTTAAACTCTAAAATAGTTATTAGAAGAATTATTAGAAGCATTTGATGTAATTAATGATGTACGTCGCCCATAGATTCGCAAATTTAGAATTTTCAATATTGTTGCAAGCACTTGAGCAGAAAATTCGTCTTTTCTAGCAAATTGCAAATTTTAAAATTCAAAAAATTCAACTCCATCAATCCAATTTTCAGACTCAATTAAAGGCACTGAAGTTATTTAACATTTAAGAACTCTCGGTGATTTAGAACTCCCCGGAATTTGTACTCAAGAAATGATTTCAAAAATGCTCTTCTACATCTATTAATAATTGTTCTATCCCTTGAATAGCTAGTACCTACTGCATTTTTTCCTCATTTCTTCTTTGGTGGTTATTTTAATCATGGCAAAGCACGGGAACTGTCTGTCTAAGAGAAGGCATGCCTTCGTGGAGGAGTTAACGAAGTATGAGAAAGGGAAACTTGATTGTATTTACCTTACACATGAAGAAATAACTAAATTATCTTGCAACCAGCTTGTTTGCTGGGATTTGAGCCCCTGTCGAACTATCAGTGTTAAGCGACCGCCAGAGTCGTAGCTAGGGTTTTCAGCGCCCAGGGACAACTGAAGATTTCGCGCCCCTTACTGCTTGCCAAGGATGGAAAACATTTAATTGTACAATGTCGTAACATCAGTTTGGCGCCCCTTGGATTCTGCGCCCGGGGACAGATGCTCCCCTTGCCCCCTTCTAGCTACGGCCCTGGCGACCGCTGGAGCGCTGATGAGCTGCATTATGTATTCTGCTTAAGAATATAGAACACAAATTACTGTCACTTTTATTATATCATCAGTGTTTGGTAACTTTCCCTATGAAAATAAAATTGTTAGAAATATGAGTGAAAAGACATGTAAATATTTTGAATTTGGATTCAATTTAATCCCCTTCATGTAACATATAATACTGTAATTTACGTAATAGCATTTAAAATTTTTGAATATATTCACAAAAAAGGATACGGCAATGCTGTAACGGCATTCGAAAAAATATGTCTCGTTTACATACCAATCTCTGCAGAAGGAAGAAAATTATAGCCAATGCAGAAAATTTCTAAATTCAATTTTGCCAAATAAATTTTACATAAAATGAAAAAACAATTTTCAGTACACATAAATAATTAATTGAATGAATGTAAATTTTTACTGCAGAATACATAAACTTATTTTCAGCTCAATGTAAAACTGTTCCCAAGCAAAATTTATATTATAAGAAAAAGTTAAATGTCTGTTACGTCGAATATTTCTTCACTTAGATTGCAGAGACATTGGATATTTTATGGAAGCGGGAGACTTGAAAAATGAGCAACCTCCTCTCCGGGAATCGAACTGCGGATCTCTGGAATACGCGCCCAGCGTGCAGACCACTACACCACGAAAGCACGTCAAGAAGGTTCAAGTCTAAAATTTATGCATATTTAGTATTAATTCTATATTTTGCATATTAATATTTAAAAAAATACCTGACTAAATTACTCCTGGACGGTTGTGTATAAGCCTATGGTTTGTTTGATCAAGTGCGACTCATTTGTAAAGTATTGAATGGTGTACTCGCTTGCAAAACCTTGTGAATTTTGTGTTTCTTGAAAAATCGGCAATACTAAGTATGATTGCTAAATTGCATTCTTTTTAAGGGAACATTATAGTATAATAATATGAATATTTTCTCCTGGGATATACTTTTTATCAATGATATGTTACTGTAGCGCAGTTTTGCTAAATTCCTATAAATCAGTTCTAATTATTCTAAGGGGTGTATTCCATAATAATTTTTGCCAGTGTGACTCTTTCCATTGCTTATTTTTTCCTCTATAGTGGTCTCCCGTTCTCTGGCCAGGTTTTATGGCAATCACTGAATATTTGCCGAAAAGTCTAAACTCGGTCTAAATATTTTGATTACCAAATGACATAAAGTGAACAACAAAATGCCACTGATGAAAAGAAGTATGAAATTCTAATCCAGCTCCTCAAAATAACAATTTAATAATAATAAGCAGCATTTATGCGATGGCTCTGTCAAGTAAATTTTGTTGTAGAAAGCATTTTCAGAATAACTTGAAATTTGATTGATTTTTCAGAAATCATTGTGTTCTACTTATGATTTCTAAGAAGCGACATTGTATAACTTTACTTTTGATTCATGGGTTCTCAGTTGTAAATTATACCTTTAATCAAATATTTGCCTAATGAAACACTTTCGTATTTGTATTCAAATACAAAAGCGGGCAATGCTACGAAATCTGTTTATTAGGATTTATTTCATTCATAATTAATAACTGCCAAGAATACATTATAATTGAAAATATTCCACCATAAATGGCTAAAATTTTAAACCATGAAAATAGATAGGACTAGGATATTTTCAACTAAGTTTCGCATCATGAATCTTGTCTTACCAGTGGACGTTATTAATGATGCAACTTTACAAATATATGTTACCCTTAAAGCGTATAATTCAGTTGTTTCATAGAAAAACTTGATTTTTAATGAAATAACTAGCCAATCGGTTAAGGTATGTAATTGATAAATAATTTCACACTTTAATTAGTTATACTATAACTAACAAATGATAGACCGAGTGAAACGGAAGTGTGACCGAAGTGAAAAATAAACAATTTGAGATTAAAATAAGTTCGTTATTTCATAAATTAACTAATGGTAAGCGGAAAATTCTCTCCAAAAATATATTTCATATTACGGATAGAATAATTTAAATATTTAATTAATATAATAAAGAAAAACAGAACATATAATATTATTGCTACATTAGTTAGCGGCTTTCCCGTGCCATCTTTATTAACAATTCGTCATTTACTAACGCTTTAACACCATCTTTACTTACGATTAGGCATTTACTAACAATTTGACGAAGGGTCTTTTCTAATTCTTTAACGATTATGAAATCGTTATTCTATAAAATTACTAGTTAAAGTGTAGAATCCAATAACTTTATGTACTTTATCTGAGGTTATTCATGAAATACCTAGTTATTTTATAAAATAACTGGTTCCACGCTTTAATGCTAACATTTATATATTCAAACATAACATCCATAAAATTCTCTTATTGATCAGTTATGGGAATGTTTCCTAACATCCGTTGAACGTGTGGGAAAAAGTATGAAATGTGTTCAGTTGCGCTCATTTGTAGATACCGGAGGGGTGGGGGATTCATTACTGTCACCTGATGATTTCCAAGTAATGTATTTTAATTAAATTGTTTCAGAAAGCTAGAACTTAAGAAGTGGTATATTCTGTTTCTTGGGAAAAAGGCTTCCCTCTAACAACCGATCACTAATGAAAAGCATAACAGGCCACAGCAGGCTGTCTATTGTTAATAGCATTTTGTCGATAACCGACGGTGGAACATCATGTCTGTATTTCATTACTTAAAAAGTGAAATTGGTTAGCCATGATGACAGCGCAGACTAAAGAATTTGTTTTTAGCATAAGTTTCTCTAAACTTTTTTAAGCGAAAGTCGCAGATTTTCTTCCAATGGGAATTCATTACTTGAGTTCTCAGGCTTTCTTTTCTCGGAAACTGACAAAAATCATCTCATCACCCATTTAATTTGTGTAAGCTTGTAACGTTGCGCGCCTCCAACTTGCACGCAACCAAGGGGTGACTGTGAAAACAGGATAAAACACAGAGTCTTGTAAAGGGTTTAAGTCCCTTTTTATTCAACGTAATAAATTACAATTGCGTGCTCTTGACGCTTACAGACGGCGCCAACTCGGCGGTCAAATAAAAATAATAATAACCTGAAAAGAACTTAAAGACAAGACTCTAACTACGAGGCTCTCTAAAATAACTAACTCACCGCGTTTTACAATACCGCTGCTAATTCAGCAGACTTGAAGCTCACTTGAACGATTAACACAACTTCCCGCCAAGCACATAGGCCGAAACGCGGGGTTCTTCAATTTCTCGCTAACTACCTCCGCGCTCGTGAAGTAAGAATATCACACACCGAACTCATTTCCATCCTATTTAAATCATAATACTTCCGCTGATAATTTGAATCCTTGCGCGTTCTACTCAAATTTACATATTCTGGCATTGGCAGTTCCAGGGGAAAGTAAGGCTTGACAGGAAAGATAGTTTAAACTTAAAATAAATGTTAGTTAAAATAAATATAAACCCTACATTTGCCGCTGCCAGAATTTGGAAAACTTGGAAGCAGGTCCTACAAACGACCTGTTGTAAGTTTCTCTAATTCTGAACTAACTGGCGAGAACCTCGTTTACACAAAAAAAAATCTTATGTAACAATTTGTATACTAAAATTCTGTTGCTCGTTATAAAGCTCTCTTCTTACAGCAACTTTTCCTGGACTTCATCAATCAATCTTGGTCTTTCCTTCCAGCATCTGGAAGGAATAAGTATCAGTATCTTTCTACATACATTATAATTTACACTTTCTTGACACAATAAATTTTTGTTTTTAAACGATTCGTTTTTCTTAGTTATTGCTTAATTCACATTCATTCAATTTTTCAAGCATTAATTTAACTTTACCCTAGCTCTCCACCGTGTGTGGTGTCAAACGGGAATATTCGTGTTTTAGTCTTACAACACTTCCCCTAACCACCATGATTTGTTAGAATTCAATGACCAAATAGACACACCTTACTCGACATTCTACAACTCAATGAGCTACTTTAATATTCTTAAAAATTCAAATGTAGGTGGAGAACCCTACAAAACACATTCATTCTAACTTCCCCCTCATTCATCTTAAACATGCAGGCTTTCGCTCTAAAGCATGACTTTATCTACAATTTAATACTTAAATTTTGACTTCATTGCTTTTAAGCATTCACTTTTAGCATCTACAATTTTATGCTTCTAGACTAACTGCTAAATTTTACTTTTACATAACATTCAAGTATTTACGTACATTTACAAAATTTTACTACATATGATTTTTACAATTTACCATAAAATGAATAAGAGAAAATAAATTTTTACTTTACTCATTCTTCGCCAAACTCGCGGCACTGAAACTAAAATTCTTATTAATACAAGAATACGAAGTTATTTTTTGTCTTCGGCCACATTTTGGCTTTAACATAACAGAATTAGTCTTTCGACCAACAGAAAATGCTTGTTTTTACCTTTTACACTTAAAGAAAATAATACTTTTGCCTTAGCTAAATAAAGTAAAACAAAGTCTCAACCGAGACATATTGACTTTCGTCAAAACATAGAACTTCGTACTTATGCATAACATTTCGGAACAAAAGAGAAAAAAAAATTATAGAAGGTTTTAACTTATCTTTGAGTTTTCGATGCTTGAAACTCCGTCATTCGTTTTTGGCAGAATTGGTCCCAAGTTAGAGGTTTCATGGATGTTAATCTTCTCCTTACTGCCGTCCGAGTGTCGTCCACCTTACTTTTTCTCTTGCGTCCTCTACATGCTGGCCTCTTGGCGGAGTAATCGTCTGGTTGTTGGCATTTCCGTTTTTCCCTGGGACGGCTGGTCTTGACGTCCTCCGGTCTGGAGTCCTTCTTGAATTTCTTCTGTTCGTCGTATTTTTGTGCCTCCTGTTGCCGTTTCAGTTTCCGGAACGGCGGCCTTGCTGGCACCTGACTCTGTGGCCGTGTGCGCGTTCTCCTTGATGTATAATTTTTCCTACAATCCTTTGTAGGTGGTGTTTTTCTCTTTACCAAGGTTTCTTTACCCGGTGCATCTGTATTTTTGTTTTTCTTAAACGCTGGAGTTTGAGAATTATTTTTTCTTTTTGATACCGACGTCCGGGTTGTAGAAGTGCTAGGTCTCTCTTCAGTTCTTTGTTTCTTGGGTGGTGGAATAGTTGTTGTAGTCTCTGGACCTTCTACTTCGTTTAGACTTGAGTCCTGCAAGAAACTTTTAAGGATTTCAAAATCATTTGGATTATAGTATTTTTTCACTTGGTAGGGACTTGCTTTACAGATTTCCCCTCTCTCGTTCTTAAGATATAAGACTACTCCTTTGATTTCCTGAATTACATAGGGGCCTTCAAACTTTGGAGCTAGCTTTGCCGTAAAATTGTCTGGGGCACTTGATAAAGAAAATTTCCGCTTCAATACTTTATCCCCAACTTTAAAATCTGCTTCACGGCGTTTTCTATCGTAATATAGATTCTGCCTATTTCTTGCCGTATCCGAGGTTTTAAGCGCCTGATCAATCAACTTTTGCACATCTTTTTGTTTAAACTCCTGCTCTCTTTGTTGCACAAAGAATAATTTATCTAAAGGCGTAATTAATTTTCGGCCTAAGAATAATTCTGCTGGAGTTTTTCCCGTAGTATCGTGATTTGCCGTTCTTAAAGCATAAGCTAATTCATTTATGTAGCCATCCCAGCGCTTGTGATGTGTGCTCACGTAACTGCGAATTATTTTTACTATGTTTTTATTAACTCTTTCTGCTATGTTAGCCTGTGGTCTATACGGAACCATTTTGATATGGCGTATGCCAAGTCTATTGCATATGTTTTCAAATATTTGAATAATGAATTGTTTTCCGTTATCGCTAATGACTTTTATCGGTGCACCGTATTTTAAAATGTATCTGTGTAAGAATGCATCTGCGACTGTTTTCGCTGACGCGCGTTTAAGTGGAACAATTTCTGTCCATTTTGAAAAAATGATCTACTCTTACTAAAAGAAAACGATTTTTATTTAACTCGCTCTGGGGGAAGGGACCAAGGAGATCTATGCCTAAAATTTCATTCGGAAATGTAGCGCGAATGCTATTTAAGTACCCGGCCGGGCTGTAATTAATATCATTTATTAACTGACATTGATTGCAGGACCTGACATACGCAGTTACTATTTTGTATAATTGCGGGAAATATACCGCCTCGCGTACCCTTTTTAAGTCTTTCTGACCCCTAGGTGGCCCGCTGTTTTTGCTTCGTGCAACTCCTTCAAAATGCTTAATCGAAGCGAGGCTGGGATGACTGGCTTATACTCAAGATTTTCGTTTGTTGTTTTCGTATTAAATAATAAATTATCTATTATTTCATAGTTTTTTGCTCTATTTCTTATCGCATCGATATCTGTATGCTCAAAGCTTTCGGGGTCTTTCAAATAAGCATAGATATTTCCAAATTCAGGATCAGCTTTCAGTTCAGTAATAACCGTATCTCTAGAATCTAAAATTTTTGAAGTCAACACAGCGCATTTAAGTTCATTTCCTTCATCGTCCAGTTTTATACGAGAAAGTGCGTCAGCTACATTGTTTTCCTTACCCGGTTTATATTTTATTGTGATATTATATTCTTGGAGTTTTAAAGCCCATCATATTAACCTGGGCGTTAGGTTTTTCCCCGAGTAAAGTCTACCAACAGCCGCATGATCCGAAAAGACTGTTACTGGCGATTTGCCGAAATAAACTCGAAATTTGTGTACAGCCATTAATACGGCTAATGTTCCTCTTTCTGTAGCTGTATAATTCCTTTGTGTCTGATTCAACGTTTTACTAAAAAATGCCAGCGGATGGTTATTTTTCATAAGAACCGCACCCACCGCATAGTCTGACGCATCTGCTGCAATTTCCAGGTTTTCGTCCCCCTCCGGGAATTTTAAAACAGGTGCATTAATAAGCGCTTCTTTTAATCTTTCAAAAGCTGTGTTAGCTTCCGCTGTCCACGTAAATTTACCCTTTTTTCTTTTGATTACTAAGAGTGGTTCAACAATATTAGCGAAATCTTTTATGAAAGATCGATAGTAAGAACATAACCCAAGGAAGGAAGAAAGTTTCTTGGCGGTGTTGGGCGGTGGGAAATTCTTAATAGCTTTTATTTTTGAATCTTGCGTTTCTATACCCTTTTGCGAAATTTTATAACCGAGATATTTAAGTTCTTTAGTTGCGAACTTGCATTTTGAGGCGTTAATTGTAAGACCGGCCTCTTTTAATAATTTAAAAACTTGTTCGAGGTCATTAATGTGTTGTTCCAACGTACTACTCGTTATGATTATATCATCTAGATAAATTAAAGTTGATTTTCCTAGGACAGGCTTTAGAACAATGTCCATAGCTCTCTGGAATGTTGATGGGGCCCCACACAACCCAAAAGGCATGCGTAAAAATGCATAAGTGCCCGATTTTGTTATAAACGCAGTTTTATGTATATCTTCGGGTCTCATAGCTATTTGATAGTAGCCAGACGTTAAGTCCAAAGTAGACATATATCTTGTCGATTTGATCTGTCTAATGATCTCGTCTATAACTGGCAAAGGGTAAACTGGAAATTTGGTAATACTATTTAGTTTTCTGTAATCAATAGCAAACCTCCAAGCCCTTTTATCCGAAGGAGGAAACTCGTTCTTTTTCCTACATAGTACGACTGGACTCGCGTACTCACTATTTATGAGCGTTATTATTTTATTCTTTAACATCTCCTGAATATGTTCTTCGATGATTAAGTCTTTTTGTTTGTCATAACGATATGGTTTAGTCCTACAAGGTTTTTCGGCATTTAATTGAATCTTGTGCGTCACTATTTGGCAGTTTCCTGGTTTTTCTGAAAACAAATGAGAAAAATTACTCACCAGTTGCTGTATTGCTTTCCTTTCATGGTCATTCAGATGGCTAAGGTCCACTTGAGGTGTCTCCACAGGTTCCACCACCCTCTGGTCCATCTCCAACACCACGGAACTATCTTGAAAATTTAATTTGGCCCTCGCGGCCCTTAAAAACTCCATACCTAAAATAAGAGAATGTTGCAGATCTTTCACCACAAAAATTAATACTTTGAGACTTTCCTCTTTTACCTGTAAGTTTAATGATAATTTCCCGATGCAGTGACTTTGTTTTTCCTTGCGCCGCTATAATTTCCGTATTTTTGGTTTTAAATAGTCGTACCCTATAAAAATTCTTTTTGAAGAAATTTTCACTCATAAAATTTCCTTCTGCTCCTGTATCGATGAGGGCTTCTACTGGTACCTCGCCAACCAGGACTTGTATAATTGGTAGCTGTGAGTTTTTTACGATGACCGTATTTAAATGTCTATTTGAGGGTTTTTTTAAAACTTCCGGGGTCTGGACCCTCCCTTTCACAGGCCCCTCTACTCGTTTAAAGCTTTCCTTTCAATCTGTGTCTTCTGGGCACGCGGGTGTTTATTTTCAAATTTTCTTTTTGGGCCTTGACCTTCGAATTTCGATGAGTTAGCTTGATAGTTCATTCCCCCATAAGAGCGATTTCCATTTCTGGTTTCCTCATTTGAAGATTTCCTTAGGGTACTTTGAGAATATGTTTCCCCTCTCGCTTTTTCCGCTATTCTGCGATTTTGAAACTTCACCGCCAATTCGAAGAGTTCCTGCAATGTGCTTGGGTTTCTAATTTCAAAGTAGTCTTGAACAGCGGGTAACAATCTTGGTAATATTATTTCAATAATCTCCGCATCGGGTTTCTTTCCATACAGCATATTCGTTAGCTTGATTTTTCGTAGAATAAAGTCCGTCAATTCTGCTGTATCCCGTTGATAGAAACTATATAGTTCGGCTTCCAGCCGTGCGCGATCTTTCACTATGGGGAAGGCCTTTACTAACGATTTTTGGAAATTTTCAAATGTATATATCTGGCTTCCAAATTCCCCTAATAAAAATTTGCCTATGCTTTTTCACCATAGCGCGGCCTGTCCTCTTAGTGCTGATGTGGTGATGGCAACATTTTGTCTCTCAGGAACAGGGTAGAGCTGAAAGTGGTTTTCTAGACCTTCTAGAAATACCGACACCGAATGTTTTCCGTCGAAATGGACGTTTGGCTTGATTGACGCTCTCAAAGTCTGGACCACGTATCCAAATCCTTCCAACTGAGTTGTCATTTCTTGGTGTTGTCCAGCGGCTTCCATCCAATTTTCGGCCATTTCAGTTCGATAAGTGTTCGGGCGCCAATGTAACGTTGCGCGCCTCCAACTTGCACGCTACCAAGGGGTGACTGTGAAAACAGGATAAAACACAGAGTCTTGTAAAGGGTTTAAGTCCCTTTTTATTCAACGTAATAAATTACAATTGCGTGCTCTTGACGCTCACAGACTGCGCCAACTCGGCGGTCAAATAAAAATAATAACCTGAAAAGAAACTAAAAACTATAGACTCTAACTACGAGGCTCTCTAAAATAACTAACTCACCGCGTTTTACAATACCGCTGCTAACTGAGCAGACTTGAAGCTCACTTGAACGATTAACACTACTTCCCGACAAGCACATAGGCCGAAACGCGGGGTTCTTCAATTTCTCGCTAACTACCTCCGCGCTCGTGAAGTAAGAATATCACACACCGAACTCTTTTCCATCCTATTTAAATCATAATACTTCCGCTGATAATTTGAATCCTTGCGCGTTCTACTCAAATTTACATATTCTGGCATTGGCAGTTCCAGGGGAAAGTAAGGCTTGACAGGAAAGATAGTTTAAACTTAAAATAAATGTTAGTTAAAATAAATATAAACCCTACAAGCTAATCACTCTGAATCATTCGACCAGCGTGTGGTTAGTAATTGAAATTACAGTGATGTGAAAAAGGTTAGCTTTAAATATGTTCTTGGCCCATAGATGGCGCCACTGTTTTTTATATTCTATAATTGTGCACTCCAATAAAACTTCACTTGTGTTCCAAACTCATAACAGCTCCTGTATTATTAACTTCCAACTCCTGTATTATTTATTCTCATGCATGCAAGTAACCACTCTCTGCTATATTGAGTTTCTAATAGGTTATGGGCCCAGGCCAGATTAAGAAATGAGGATAAATAATCTAGTGACTAGTTAAGTTAGTTTGTTTATTCAATTCTATTTGTAAATTTTTAGAATTTCTTTAACTGAAATTGGCCACATGGTTATGTTAGGGTTAGCCAATGCACATGGTTGCAAAAGCTTTACTAGTACAAATATTTTTGACTGTTAATTATTTGGGCAAATGTTTCTTTGAGAAAAAAATTAATTCAATAGAAAATTTATTTGAATTTATCTCAAATTATAATTTTTTTGTCTCTTGTTGATTAAAGTTACAAATGAAAAAATGCCAGGAGGAGAAGATTCATTTAGTCACAAGCAATTGAGTGGAAGAGAAAATTACACGGATTGGAAATTTTCCATGAAAATGCATCTTATTAATTTAGATTTATGGGTTTATGTAGAGGGTACAAAAGAAGATCCAGTAAAGGATACCAAAGCTCTGTCATATATAGTTGAAGGGGTAAGTGAAATTATTTTCAATGATATAAGGGATTTAACAAGTGGAAAGGAAGCTTGGAAAGTATTAGCTGAAACATATGAGGATAAGGGAATCACAAGAGAGGTTTCAATAATTAAACCATTAGTGAATACCCGTTATACTGATTGTAAGGATATGTCTGACTATTTACATAGGGCCATTTCAGCTTATCAGCATTTGGTGGTCGTGTGCTTAATGCATGATATAATTAAAGAAAATAAGAGTAGACAAGCTCCTATAATAAAAGAATATATTAAGTACTAAATTACAATTTAAATTACATTGCAGAGATCAACGCAGAGCTCGGAACACAGTTCATGCTACCGTCGCGTACAGTTGTCTCACGAGGAGTCTGAGTGAGTAATGACGTCGCTTTGCTGCTCCATTTAAGAACTGGATTTTACACGTGGCGCCATCTCATGAATAGTAGTTGAAGTATCTGTCGGAACGCGACAGTACTCCCCCCCCCAAGTACCATCGGTACGTTATAAGTACTTTGGGTTCAATTTAACCTTTCTTCCAGATCTGGTAGTTTTAGGTTGCTCTATAACGGGATGTAAGCTTTCTTCCGGGAGTGATCTTGATGAGGAAGTTGTTGGATCTTGCATTAGAAATGCTGGTTTGAGACGATCGATTCCAATCACTGATTGTTTGCCATTGCAGATGATGGTGAAATGTTTCGGTGTTCGTTTGACAACTTTGAATGGACCATCATATGAAGGTGTTAAAGTTGGCTTAATTGCATCGTTGCGCACGAATACGTGCGAAGATGTCTCAAGCGCAGGATGTACAAAATAGCTTGGCTGGTTATGCGAAGATGCTGGGGTTGGCGAGATATTGCTCATGGTCTCACGTAAACGTTGAAGGAATGTTGGAGGGTCGATAACTGGAGTAGATTCTGGGTGAAAGAATTCACCTGGCAGACGGAGGGTTGCGCCATATAACAGTTCAGCACAAGTGCTACCAATGTCTTCTTTGAATGCTGTGCGAAGACCAATCAAGACTAGGGGTAAGGCTTCTGTCCAGTGTGTGCTACTGTGGCACTTCAGACATTGTTTGAGAGATCGGTGAAAGCGTTCCACCATCCCATTTCCAGATGGATGGTATGGTGTTGTGCGAATATGGCGAATGCCAAGAAGAGAGGTGAGGGATGCGAACAAGTGACATTGAAATTGTCGGCCTTGGTCAGTAGTGATGGTGGTAGGCATGCCAAATCTTGAAAGCCACTGGGAGATGAAAGCTCGAGCTACAGTTTCAGCGGATATATTTTCAATAGGAATGGCTTCAGGCCATCTTGTGTACCGATCAATACAAGTGAGGAGGTAAGTGTAACCATTTGAAGGTGGCAATGGGCCAACCAAGTCTAAGTGCACATGATCAAAGCGTCTTGCTGGAAGGTTAAATTGTTGAATGGGGCTGTGAGTGTGACGGGATACTTTACACCGTTGACATCTAATACATGAACGAGTCCATTCTGTGATGTCTTGATTCATTGCTGACCAGACAAATCTGTCTGCGATCAGCTTTTTGGTGGCACGGATTCCAGGATGTGCCAAATTGGGCAAGGCATTAAACACTTCACGTCTAAAACTGACAGGAATATAGGGACGTATTCTATTGTTCTCTGTGTCACAGTAAATTTTAAGCGTTGGATAAATGTGCAGCGGTTGTAACTGAAGGGAGGTTTGGGGATTTGAGATTAGGTTCTTGAGTTCCTCGTCATGCAATTGAGCTTTTGCAATTTCAGAGAAATCTGGGGTAGTGAGGTTGATATTGTTTACCCGAGACAAGGCATCAGCGACACAATTATCAGTATTAGAGACATATCTGATATCTGTACTAAACTGGGCGATGAAATCCAGATGTCGAAGCTGACGAGGAGAACATGAGTTTTTTCTAAAAGCGAAGGTTAATGGTCGATGATCGGTGAAAATGATGAAGTCGTGTCCTTCCAAGTTGTGCCGGAAGTATTTAACAGCACAGTACACAGCAAGTAGCTCCCTGTCATATGTGCTGTATTTCCTTTCTGCAGTAGTAAGTTTTCTGGAGAAGAATGCCATTGGGGAAAGTCCTTTAGTGGCACGGGCTTGAAGCACTGCTCCTATGGCCGTGTCATATGCATCTACCATTATAGAGAGCTGATCACTAGGTGAGTGATAAGAAAGTGTGGCTGCATTTGCCAGATCGTGTTTGCATTGCACGAATGCTGCAGATGCAGATTCAGTCCAAGGGACAGCTCGTTGATAGTTTTTTTTTTTTTTTTTTTTTTTTTTTTTTTTGCTATCCTTCAGAAACTCATGTAGGCAGGCTTGTGTTTTTGCGGCATTTGGCAGAAAGCGTCGGTAGAAATTTAACATTGCTAGAAAACGCTTCAGTTCAGAGATGGTTTTGGGCTGAGGTAGGTTGTTAATTGCTTTGACTCTTTCCGGTAAAGGTTTGACTCCATTCTGGGTGATAAGACATCCAAGAAAGGAAACTGAGGGTTGACCAAGTACACATTTGGATGAATTTAGTTTTAATCCATGATCTTTAAGGCGAGTGAAAATCTGACGCAGATGTTGAAAATCTTCTTCCGCATCTGTAGATGCAAACAGGACATCATCAAAATATGGGATGCAGGAATCGAGGCCAGACAGTACTTGGTGTATGAAACGCTGAAATGTTTGGCCAGCATTGCGAAGGCCAAATGGCATATATAAGTACTCAAAGAGACCAAATGGTGTAGTCACTGCGGTCTTGGGCACATCTTCAGCATGCACTGGGATCTGATGATATGCTCTGGCAAGATCGAGGGTAGAAAATATGTTTATTCCATGGAAAAGATGGGTACAGTCTTGGATATGTGGGACTGGATATCTGTCAGGGACTGTGACGGCATTAAGTCGACGATAATCTCCACAAGGCCGCCAGTCACCATTAGACTTTTTAACCATGTGAAGTGGACTGGCCCATGGACTTTTAGATGGGCGAATGGTTCCCTGTGCTAGCATGAATTCAAATTCTTTGCGAGCAGCTTTTAGCATCTCTGGAGAAAGACGACGAGGCTTGGAAAATACAGGTGGACCATGTGTTTCAATGTGATGATACACTTCTGGCTGATGGGTATGCTTCCCTGATTTGGATGGGTTTAAAATGTCAGGGAATTCTGCTAATAACCGATGAAACAGTGTGCTGCCCGATACAACACTTATGTTGGTAGGTACGTTCGATATGTGAGAAGCTTGGCCCTGTGATGTCAGCTGAGTTGTAGCATCAATTAAGCAATTATTCTTGACATCCACTAGAAGGTGGAAATGTGTCAAGAAGTCGACACCAATAATTGCTTGAGTTACATCCGCAATAATAAAAGGCCAGTTGAAAGTCCGGCGCAAGTTTAAATCAAGTGTCAATAGTTTGGTGCCGTAGGTTGCAATTTGGGTACCATTGGCTGCATACAGTACAAGTTTATTAAGTTGGTGAGTATTTGTTTTAGTTCTCGGGAGCACTGATATGTCAGCTCCATTATCTACTAGAAAACATAACTGAGTTGAACGATCAGCCAGTACTATTCTGTCGATGTGGCGGACATTCTGTTGGCCAACAGAAGACTGCCCATTTAGTTTCCCGCTTGTTCAAAAGTGCATGGAGGGGCACACTTGCGAGCTTGAGAGCCAAAATTCATATGATAAAAACATATGCCACTTGTGGGTTCTTTGTACTGCGTTCGAGTATTGTGACGAGATCGACTCCTGCTTCGGGCACGAAATTTATTACGTGGGCCCTGATTTGATGAAAGGTTTTTAGTGTTATGAAATGGTTTTTAGTGTTAGTATTTGTTTTAGTGTTTATGAAAGGTTTTTAGTGTTAGTATTTGTTACTGTCCTCCCACAAAATTTCGGATATCACATTTCAACGGAAATATCCATATCCAAACCTATTTCGACAATTTTTCTTTTTTTTTTTTTTTTTTTTTTTTTTTTATTTAAAGAGGATTTAAAAAGAATTTTTTGGTGACGTCTGTACGTCCCTGCTAAAAATGCCCCGTAGAAACCCATAAAATTTTATACGGGAAATTGGCCTACGGGTACCCGTACAGCTCTGCAGGTACCCGTAAGCCAAATCCCCGTAAAAACCCACAGACAGAAACCCGTACAACTGTACGGGTACCCGTAGGCCAAATCCCCGTAGTCGTACCCATAGTCGTACCCATAGAAAGAAACCCGTACGGTTGTCGGTTGTACGGGTATTTGGCCAAATACCCGTAAAAACCCATAGAAAGAAACCTGCACGGCTGTACGGGTACCTGTAGGCCAAATACCTGTAAAAACCTGTAAACAGAAACCCGTACGACTGTACGGATACGAGTAGGCCAAATCTCTGTAGAAGCCTGTAGAACTGTAGGCACTATAAACAAAATCCCAGTAAAAACCCATAGCCAAAAATCAGAACTTTATATGCATATCCATTGGCCAAATTTCCATTCAAAAAATGGATATTCCGTAGGTCTATGCCTTGTAAAAACCAGTAAACAAAAGCATGTACACCTATACAGGCACCCATACACCAAATCCTGTAAAAACCACTACACAAAAATCCACAAACCAATAAAGGAAACCTCTTGGAAAAATCGCTGCACAAAACAGTAAACAAAACCCCATAAACAGAACCAATAGCATTATACCATAGTGGAGTATCCATACATAGAATCGTACATAGAACGGGTATCCATATACAGAATCCCTATAAAAAACAATACACAAAAGTAGAACTGTAAATCAAATTTCCATACAAACATAAACCAGCAGAAGTACATAATTAGCACTGATACAGAACTAAATGGCGGAGAAAACATGTAAAGTAATTTTAAATAAAACTCAATGCGAATAAATAAAAATTTTAAAATATCTAGAAGCCTACGAGCCCCTGACCTTCTTAATGCACGTCAATATCTATAAACATATTACAAAATATTTGTATAAATTCTCTTTACAAAATTTTAAACTACATTTATATAATTCTGAAAATAAAATGAATAGAAAGATAATAATTAAAGTCATGATTCACAACCATCGAATGATATATGTACATATATATATGTAAGAAAAATAAGGAATATGCAAAAGATTAAATTAGCAGCGTAAAATTAATTTTCCTTCTCTATTCTAAAAACAGTAATCTTTCAGCACTGCATCATTTCGAGATTAATTCATGTCATATGACTCTTACATAATTTGATGTTGTAAAAGAAACTAAAACTCAAACAGCCAATAGTAATATTACAGCAGTATTAACTATCAAATACGAGTAAAAATGCATCGAGAACCAAAATTAACTCGGTCTGAATTAAGATTTCACCCTTAACATAACGCATTTGCTTTTTACGCTTTGGCCTAGCTGGATTGCAGTCTGTCTGCTCCTTGTTTCTTACTACACATTTATCAAAAATGTTAATTTTTGGAATAGGCATAAATAATGTGCCAACTTGTTTGTGGCTGCAACATATTTGCTGAAAGAAAAGTTGAATTAAATCTACCTTGACTGCCAAATTTCTTATTCATTGTGGATTGGAGTTTCAACATGTCTAAGCCATCAAAATTTTTGCTGTTCATTACGGATTCAGCTGCTTGTATTCGACTACAGAATCTATTACATATATATATAATATCATTTCATTTGATGGTTGCGAATCATTACTTTGACTGTATATATATTATTGATTTCATTATAAATATATACATATAGTACTGTACCTCACTGCATATATTTGTATTTCAGTTCTTTAATTGGGAAATTAAACAATTGTATTTAATCACATCAGCTTGTTTAACAATGTGATACCTAATGAGAAATGTATTGACAAAGGATGGTACTTTCTAGCATCTGCTTAAATTTTAAGTTACCTACAATGCACTAAACCAAATTAAAAAAACAAAACTAGAAGAAACCCAAATTTTCAGGAAGAGAAACATTATTAACAAGCAAGCAAAAAGAATACGAGACTTGCAAATTAGAAACTTAACATAGAGTTCAAATTTAGCATACCCTTAAAGCTCGCTTACCAATGATAGTAACATCCTGCAGCTTATTATGACACACATACACATAGATGTTTTGCGTGGAAGAAAGGATGAATCCTAGAATATAATGTAGTGAAGAAGTAATAATATACAAACACTGTGTCGATCCCTTATTACAATACTTTGAATGTTACCTGTATCTCTCAAAAGATAAATGAAACATAACATACTCAAAGATAAAGATAACATATAATAAACTTAATAATACCCAAAATACAATAAACTATATTGTAACAAAACGAATTTTAAAAAATTTACAAGTTTCAACAAATACCAATTCTCAACGCACAGTTCGGGAATTAAGGAAATATCTCATAGCGTATAATGTTTTATTCCGTATCTCACTTTTAGTGCTATATAATCTTTCACAGATTTTATATAAATAAAATCTATAACATAATGGGTATTTATACTATATGTAGTTCTTGATGTAAAAAAGATCAACTTTCGTACTGTAAAAATTCCATCTATGTGAATAAGTATGAATGTACTCATATACACATAATTATACTAAATAACTAATTTAATGAAACTAAATTCCTATAGAAAAATGGGGAAAGTGTAGAATCGCCCACTGCTTGGCGTGTTTTTAAGAATTGCACATACTCGGCATCCACGTACACATCGACCTATTTTCACTTAAAAAAACATCCCAGAATTGCACAAAAATGCCATTGTGCACTCCTTTGACTTTATTCATGTAGACATCGACCTATTTTCATTTAAAAAGTCAAAAGAAAATTGACAAAAATCCAATTCCTTTTACTTTTGTAAAAAGTGCCAAATAAATAAGTGGGCGATTCTGCACTTTACCCCAAAAAATATATAAAAATACCATTTACCTATATATATTAATAATTTATTATTACACAAGGTTTTTCATATATCATCTCAAAGGAACATAAATTTAATTTAAGCGATGCATTATTGGAATAGATTTGAGTCAGTGTTTTAGGTTTAAGTTATTTAGATTTCTATTGTAGAAAGAATACTTTAGAAAATGTATAGAAATATTATTTTGAACCATGAGAATTCTAAATAGTAAAATTTAAAGTACTGAAAAGGTAGCTATTGTTTTTGACAGTAGATTATATAATATAAAAATAAATCATACTGAGCATTTTCTGAAATTACAATGCCAAATGAAATTTATATAGTGCAGTATTTAGCAATAATAACTTTTTGTAAACAAATATAGCTATATTCGCTTAATTGTAATGACAGTAATTTTAACTGCATTTGTATAAGGCTGTAAAGAAGATTTATTTATATGGGTTTTCATCCGCAGAGAACAACCGGATTCTCTGTGGAAGTGCTTCCGAAAATAATGTTTAAATATAACTATATTTGAAAGCAATGTTATAACAGTGCCCTTATAAGACTCATGATCCGAAAAACTTTGGTTTTAATTGTCTCGTAAAAACTTTCAATTACTTCTGCAAAATTCATACCCACGTAAAAATTACTACACCGAAGTCAATTTATTATACAGCAAAACGTTCCTAAAACAATCAACTCCACAATTCGAGATAATGCCAGTTTCCTGTAGCCTGACAAAACTATGAATGATTTTTTAAGTCCTGTTATTTAATTATTGTCCTGACAAATGTGCCATTATCAGAGGTGGTCATTTAAGAAAATAACCACTATATGAGGTTTCAACTTAATGTAATTTTTTTCAAATAAATAATTCACTTTTTATACTCCCAGGACTAGTACATTTAATATTACATAAATCTTATTCACAAATCTATTTCTATTTCAAAAGCAATTTATGAAAAACACATTTGAAATTTTCTTCATCAAACTAATAATAATGAAAATTAAAGTATGCATAAAAATTATTATATATGTTTTAACAAAATAGCACAAAATATTTAATGTAAAAATGTGGTTCTAGTCTCATACTTGTAAAGAAAAATAGACCAAAAAGAAAAAAACAATGTAAGCTACTATGATCATCTAAATTTTCACATAATTTTAGTAGTGGAAAAAAGATTCCTTAAGCTTGTATGTCTTGTCTACCCCATTAAATAAGTAATAAACACATTAAATATTTCAATGTTTATTTCATTAATAAAACTTACCTTTTTTGCTCGCGAAATATAATTAGTACATTTTTTAAAACATAAAAAAGCATCCTTTTTGCTCTGCCATATCACATTAGTCGAAAAATTGAAAATTGAATCATGCAAGATCATTTTTAAGTAAGGTATGCTCAAATTTATTAGTACATAATATTCAAATGATAAAGCATCTACATGAACAAGCTTTAAAAAAGTATTTCTAAACTGTAATCAAAAAAATAAATTTTCCAAAATACAGTTTCAGTAGAATGCAAAAATTATATTCCTGCATCCGCACACTGAACCAAATTATCAAGTCTGAAATTATCACTTTTCAGTCTTTAAGCACATTGTTTTTTAGGTTAAAAGTAAAGATGGAACATCAATTTCACGCACAGAAACTCCATTTCACAACTAGTCAGTTATCAGCAACGTTCTCTCAAACATTAGACACGATTACACGTGCATGGCTTTAGTTGTATATTCATAGTCAGTACTGGTATTTTATTATTTATTACTAATTTCTAAACAGTAAAACATAGTAAAATTTGTAATACAGTAAATCCTAGTAAATAATATATTGCATTACTACAACCACGAAAAAAATAACACCACCATCGCACAACAATAACTAGCGCGGCGCCATACTGCTTTTTTGGGAAACTTCTGAGAGTGGGGGAGGGAGGGGAATTTTTTTCCTCACGTCAGCGTTAACAGGGAGAAACGTTTTGCGATTGTGAATGAACTTGTTCGCGTTAAAGAGATGTTGGGTTGATACCGGTGTTTATTTGTAATATCAGAAATGTAAGTGCTTATGTGTGTGTATTCAGAGAACCAACTCCCTAAGACGACCGCCTCTGAAAGAGACTAGTATTTCTGAAAACATAAGAATACTTTGATATTAAATATTCCCTCTGTAAGGCGACCATTCACAAAAAATTCTGCAAGTGTGTCTGGTCGCCTTAGAGAGATTCATTTCGTAGATGCAATCTCCCTAAGACGACCACCTCTAAAAGATAAACGTATCTCTGAGAACGTGAGTATATATTGGTATTGAGCATCACCTCTCTAAGGCGACCACTTGCAAAGATGAATTTTTATTTGCGGCTGGTCGCCTTAGAGAGACCTCGTTGTGTGTGGTGTATATGATTACTGTTATTGTTTCCGAAAAAAAATTTTTAATCAAATGAATAAGCATATTTAGTAAAAACCCTCTCTAAAACGACCACCTGCGTTTCCAGGTTACTCTGATGGTCTTAAAGAGATCATATTTTCATTCTGTTAATTTTATTCTTTGCAAGAGGTCTATTAACGTCCGATAAAAAAATAGCATAAACCCATATAAACCAACAGAAGATTTATTATTATATTGATACCAGTAAACATATACAGTAAGAAAACCAGTAAAAGTCAATATAAACCTATACAAACCAGTACAAAGTTCTGCCATTGAAATGTTGGTTGTATGGGTGTCAATTGATACCAGTAAGAAAACTCCACAGAGATCAAACACTAAAAACCATTTCACTTATGCGTCGAATCACTCTGAATGTCCGTTTCACTTTTCAAACTGTTGCCACCAAATATTGTGATAAAACAACGCTACCTAGAGCCATCGAGTTTCGAATGACGTAATTCTACTGCGAATATGGGCAACTGGAAGCCCAAATTTGAAATTTGGAATTTGTTTTATTATCGATTTTATATTTTGTAACGAATTTTTGATTAACAAACTCAAGAATTTCAAAGCGAGCCATGGCAACGTTGTACAGAAAAAACATTTTTATCTCCAGTGCGTGAGACTAGGAATCGGAAATTCTAAAAATGTGCTCAATTTAAAATTATTTTGCGATACTGCTCTTGAAATGAATTTTATGGTTTGCGAAGAATATGATATTTAATAAATAAAGGTAACACACAAAATGTTAAAAAAAGGCCCCTTTGGACGTAATTTAAAATCTGAAACATTTCAAATTTTTTATTTTACTAAAATTTTAAAATCTAATTAAAATGGATCCTATAACCACGCGATCTGGATTTAAACATTCAATATGCAATGAACCCTCTTATGGCGACCTCTTCCAAAATAATTTCCCAGAGTAGAAATTAACACTTGTACCGAGCATTGTTTCTTTAAGATGACCACTTCCACCAAAGACCAAAATAATTTGAAACGTGGATGATCGTATTAGAGAGGATTTAATGCATTTTACAATGCACCAATGCGTAACCTACTCAGAGCCGGACCATCTAGTAGCCCATAAACGATTGGCGACCATCTCCTTAAGACGATCACTTCCAAAAGTGACAGGCACTTCTATAGGTATAAACAAACACTTGCATGAATATCATCTTTCTAGGGTGGTGATCTTCACAGAATACCAAAAATCAACTAGAAACATGGATGGATTATGATTATTCAATTATGGCAAAGCGCACAAGGGCTATCTAGCTAAAGGGAGGGATGCCTTCGTGGAGAACTTTCTAAGGGAAACTGGCTCATATACATATTACACATGGGGAAAACCATAAAAGTGCCCATGCAGCCAGCCCGTTCGCGGGATTGGAATCTCGGACCGAACTACCAGTGTTCAGCGTCTTTACCGCTCGGCCGCTGATAGGCTGAAATCTGATGGATTGCTGATGGATATCTTAGAAAGGATTTTTACTTATAGTAGTTATATTAATTACAATTACGTGTAGAGCTTATGGAAACTTAAAAGCGGCCGAGCGGTTAAGTTGCTGAATACCCTGGTTGTTATATCTCGGTTCGATTCCTAGCAAAGCAGCTTTTCGTGGTTTTTCCCCTATATAACGTGGTTACGAGCTAGTTTTCCTTAGGAAGCCCTCCACGAAGGCAACCATTCTCTTAGGCAGATATCTTTCGTGCGCTTTGTTATAGTCAAGTAAACCAAACCAAATTAAAGAAGCTTATTCATTCTACTCTCCAAATTGAGCTCCAAATAAGTCATACGTGGGAGCTTTTCGTATTCATAACGTAAAACGTATCAAAACGGAAAATTAAATAAATTTAATTATTTAACTTGGTTATCTAGAATTCTAGTTTTTAATTTATCTCTTGTTTCCAAAAATCTGAGCATGAATAATTGTGTAATAAAGCATAGACAGATAATCAAAACGTAAAAAACAACATTATATTTAGCGTAGGTATAATGAAACACTCAATCGATTTCGAAGGCAGCTAAAGGTCCCTCCTCATCAGGAGAAAGAAATACATAGAACGAAGAAAATAGGAGAAGGAGTCACAGAAACACGTAGTGCTTATCAGCACTGCACGTGGTTATAACTAGATTTTTAATCAGAGTTGCACTGGCCGCCTACTTTTACTGAGCCAGGCTGTCTGATCAAGCACAAAGAAATATTAGCGAAGTTAAAATAGGGAGCGAGGGGTAAATGCACCTTACGCTCAAAATCTGAACTTCAAATAATGGAAAGCAACCACTGAACGGATTTTTATACCCTCTGGTAGTACCAAGCGCGAGGAGGTAACGCCATCTATCGGCAAAAATAATTGAATTAAGATAGTAGAATTTTAAAGGCATTAGAAAGGACTGGATTGACCTTCAAATCATTAACTAAACTTTCTAAATCTTTGTGAATGTGAAAAGCCTCAAGAAAATCCAATTCGCCTATGGAAGAAGCCTTTTGGATGATTTTTGCAGACCCAAAATCAAAATTATGGTTAAAAGTCCAGCTATGATACGCTATTGAAGACTTGTTAATTTCGCCTTTTTTGACATAAGATTCATGTTCCTTGATACGAAACTTCAACGCTCTTTTTGTTTGGCCAATATATCTTAAACCACACTGACATGATATACTATAAATTCCCCAAGAATTCAGGACAGAAACGCAATCTTTTAGAATCGAAGGGTGAATTTTATTAATAGGGGAGAAACCGAATTGAAAATTGAATTTCTGGAGAATCCGTGCAATTTTATAGATAACAGAAGGATAAAATGGAAGCACGACAAGGTCATTAATATTATTTCTAACAGTGGAATGTCTTCTTTGATGGGAATCTGAAAATTTTTTGACGGCTTTATCAATAATCACGGGAGAAAATCCACGGTCAATCGCAACTGTTCTCAAATAATTAAGTTCAAATCATTGTCAAATCATTGTTTACTAATGTTCCGGTCGAAGGAGCACTAAATTGTCTTGAAACTAGGCTTCGGGAATTTCACTTCACACATACTGAAATTAATGAGTTGGTTTCGCTTACTAAAGTTTCTCTAAGTCAAACCAACTTTGTTTTCCAAAATGCATATTTTCGTCAAGTTGAAGGATTGGCTATGGGTAATCCTCTAAGTCCGGTACTTGCTGACATTTATATGCACTATTTTGAGATGAAATTATTTGATGTATTATCCTTTCGTCTTTGGATTCGGTATGTTGACGACACTTTCGCACTTTTTGACGGTTATAAAGAGGATTTATCCGAGATTCTATCTATTATGAATTCAATTGATCCAGCCATCCAATTCACTCTTGAAATTGAATCCAACAATTCCCTCCCCTTCCTCGATATTCTTATAATCCGCAATGAAACCGATTTTAGCACCACTGTGTACCGTAAACCCTTTGCAGTTTGTTTACCACCCCATGCCAAGTCATGCCACCCTGTTAAGCAAAAAATGGCTTCTTTTTACTATTATGTTTTCCGCGCGCTAAAAGTTTGTTCCTCTGAATCTTTGCTTACCAATGAACTTAATTATTTGAGAGCAGTTGCGATTGACCATTGATTTTCTCCCGTGATTATTGATAAAGCCGTCAAAAAATTTTCAGATTCCCATCAAAGAAGACATTCCACTGTTAGAAATAATATTAATGACCTTGTCGTGCTCCCATTTTATCCTATTAAATCTTCCCACATTCTGCCAACTCAGTTGAAGAAATCACTTATTCCGCCTATTACTAATTGCGCTAGGCTTTATGCTCTTCCAAAAGTCCACAAAACCGGTATTCCTTTTCGACCAATTGTTTCCAACATAGGTACTGCTTCATATCCTTTGGCCAAATATTTAGTTTCCAGATTTTCTCCTCTACTTGCTAACAATATTCACACTGTAAAAAATTCTGTTGAAGTCATTGATAAACTTTAAAATATTTCCCCACTTCGTTCCATTATGGTTTCATTTGATGTCAAATCATTGTTTACTAATGTTCCGGTCGAAGGAGCACTAAATTGTCTTGAAACTACGCTTCGGGAATTTCACTTCACACATACTGAAATTAATGAGTTGGTTTCGCTTACTAAAGTTTCTCTAAGTCAAACCCACTTTGTTTTCCAAAATGCATATTTTCGTCAAGTTGAAGGATTGGCTATGGGTAATCCTCTCAGTCCGGTACTTGCTGACATTTATATGCACTATTTTGAGATGAAATTATTTGATAAATTATCTTTTCGTCTTTGGATTCGGTATGTTGACGACACTTTCGCACTTTTTGACGGTTATAAAGAGGATTTATCCGAGATTCTATCTATTATGAATTCAATTGATCCAGCCATCCAATTCACTCTTGAAATTGAATCCAACAATTCCCTCCCCTTCCTCGATATTCTTATAATCCGCAATGAAACCGATTTTAGCACCACTATGTACCGTAAACCCTTTGCAGTTTGTTTACCACCCCATGCCAAGTCATGCCACCCTGTTAAGCAAAAAATGGCTTCTTTTTACTATTATGTTTTCCGCGCGCTAAAAGTTTGTTCCTCTGAATCTTTGCTTACCAATGAACTTAATTATTTGAGAGCAGTTGCGATTGACCGTGGATTTTCTCCCGTGATTATTGATAAAGCCGTCAAAAAATTTTCAGATTCCCATCAAAGAAGACATTCCACTGTTAGAAATAATATTAATGACCTTGTCGTGCTTCCATTTTATCCTTCTGTTAGCTATAAAATTGCACGGATTCTCCAGAAATTCAATTTTCAAGTCGGTTTCTCCCCTATTAATAAAATTCACCCTTCGATTCTAAAAGATTGCGTTTCTGTCCTGAATTCTTGGGGAATTTATAGTATATCATGTCAGTGTGGTTTAAGATATATTGGCCAAACAAAAAGAGCGTTGAAGTTTCGTATCAAGGAACATGAATCTTATGTCAAAAAAGGCGAAATTAACAAGTCTTCAATAGCGTATCATAGCTGGACTTTTAACCATAATTTTGATTTTGGGTCTGCAAAAATCATCCAAAAGGCTTCTTCCATAGGCGAATTGGATTTTCTTGAGGCTTTTCACATTCACAAAGATTTAGAAAGTTTAGTTAATGATTTGAAGTCCAATCCAGTCCTTCCTAATGCCTTTAAAATTCTACTATCTTAATTCAATTATTTTTGCCGATAGATGGCGTTACCTCCTCGCGCTTGGTACTACCAGAGGGTATAAAAATCCGTTCAGTGGTTGCTTTCCATTATTTGAAGTTCAGATTTTGAGCGTAAGGTGCATTTACCCCTCGCTCCCTATTTTAACTTCGCTAATATTTCTTTATGCTTGATCAGACAGCCTGGCTCAGTAAAAGTAGGCGGCCAGTGCAACTCTGATTAAAAATCTAGTTATAGATCACGTGCATTGCTGATAAGGACTACGTGTTTCTGTGACTCCTTCTCCTATTTTCTTCTTTCTATGTATTTCATTCTCCTGATGAAGAGGGACCTTTAGCTGCCCTCGAAATCGATTGAGTGTTTCATTATACCTACGCTAAATATAAGGTTGTTTTTTACGATTGTGATTGTCACATTAGCGTGTTTCTCTTCTAGTCTAGTTTGTGCTATCAACCGGCATTTTCGAGAATATTTTACTGTTTATTGTTTTACCACGTGCACCATTTTATTTAATTCTTTCCACGTGGCCATCATTTTTTCGGATTTGGTTTATGCTATCAACCGGCATTTTCGAGGTAATTCTATTTTTTTTTTTTTTTTTTTTTTTTTTTTTTTTTTTCGGTTTACTACGTGCACGATTTTGACTTTCGTTGCTTCTTTCCACGTCGCTATTGGTTTTCAGTATTGGATGTTTCTCTCCTTTTGGAATGTTTTTGTCATTTGTTGATGAAAATTGTCTTCATTATTTATTGGTGTTTTTTCATGTTATAAGTAATTACTTGTTTGGACTTTCGGAATTACATTTCTTTTGTTCACTTGTTTCTTGCTTGTGCCCTTTTCACAATATGTCCACTGACAGGAACCGATTTTGTAAGTTACGCCTTAAGCGTACGAAATTCTTGAATCATCTACAGTTTCTACTTAAATGCAAACATCAAAATTTCATTCCCAAATTTATACATGTGAAATGTAGCCTTCAAGCTTCCGTTCACGTTTCAAAAATTTTGCATAAATTCAAATTGGCACTTCTTCGTCACATTATAAGGGACACACGCAAACGTTTATCTAAAATTGAATTTGAATTATATTACCTCCATTTAAAAATTGCTAATTCCACTAAAAATGTTTCCTCATTTGAACATACATCCTGGTCTAGAACCGATACCGTTTGTCAACGGCATAAAAATGTGCTCATTTCTAAATTCCTAAAACTCACACACCAGTCGGATAGTCCCAATTATCTAGCTGATCTTCCCACTGTAAACGTTAACTCCATCGTTAATATCTCCAATAGGAATCTTTCGGAGGATCAGTTAAAAGTATTAAAATATAATTTCAACTTTTCAAAGACATCTAAACCTTCAATTCCTCAAATCATCGCCCCTATAGAGAAAGCCTTTAAATTCTCCAAAATTTCGGAAACGCAGAAGGATACAATCCGCCACCTAATTACTCATAACGTTAATTTTAACAATAAATCTTTGGGTTCTAATCTTAGCAAAAAGGAAAATGAGATCTTACGTGAAATTCATTCTGATACTAATATCATTATCTCTAAAGCTGATAAGGGCGGACAGATCGTTGTTATGGACAAACACACATATATTACTGGAGTCTCTAAATTGATAAATGAAGGCCCATACTGCTCGATCCCTAAAGATCCTTCAACTTCGGACCTCATGAAAGTAAAAAGTGCTATGAAATCTTCCCACATTCTGCCAACTCAGTTGAAGAAATCACTTATTTCGCCTATTACTAATTGCGCTAGACTTTATGCTCTTCCAAAAGTCCACAAAACCGGTATTCCTTTTCGAACAATTGTTTCCAACACAGGTACTGCTTCATATCCTTTGGCCAAATATTTAGTTTCCAGATTTTCTCCTCTACTTGCTAACAATATTCACACTGTAAAAAATTCTGTTGAAGTCATTGATAAACTTTAAAATATTTCCCCACTTCGTTCCATTATGGTTTCATTTGATGTCAAATCATTGTTTACTAATGTTCCGGTCGAAGGAGCACTAAATTGTCTTGAAACTAGGCTTCGGGAATTTCACTTCACACATACTGAAATTAATGAGTTGGTTTCGCTTACTAAAGTTTCTCTAAGTCAAACCCACTTTGTTTTCCAAAATGCATATTTTCGTCAAGTTGAAGGATTGGCTATGGGTAATCCTCTCAGTCCGGTACTTGCTGACATTTATATGCACTATTTTGAGATGAAATTATTTGATAAATTATCTTTTCGTCTTTGGATTCGGTATGTTGACGACACTTTCGCACTTTTTGACGGTTATAAAGAGGATTTGTCCGAGATTCTATCTATTATGAATTCAATTGATCCAGCCATCCAATTCACTCTTGAAATTGAATCCAACAATTCCCTCCCCTTCCTCGATATTCTTATAATCCGCAATGAAACCGATTTTAGCACCACTATGTACCGTAAACCCTTTGCAGTTTGTTTACCACCCCATGCCAAGTCATGCCACCCTGTTAAGCAAAAAATGGCTTCTTTTTACTATTATGTTTTCCGCGCGCTAAAAGTTTGTTCCTCTGAATCTTTGCTTACCAATGAACTTAATTATTTGAGAGCAGTTGCGATTGACCGTGGATTTTCTCCCGTGATTATTGATAAAGCCGTCAAAAAATTTTCAGATTCCCATCAAAGAAGACATTCCACTGTTAGAAATAATATTAATGACCTTGTCGTGCTTCCATTTTATCCTTCTGTTAGCTATAAAATTGCACGGATTCTCCAGAAATTCAATTTTCAAGTCGGTTTCTCCCCTATTAATAAAATTCACCCTTCGATTCTAAAAGATTGCGCTTCTGTCCTGAATTCTTGGGGAATTTATAGTATATCATGTCAGTGTGGTTTAAGATATATTGGCCAAACAAAAAGAGCGTTGAAGTTTCGTATCAAGGAACATGAATCTTATGTCAAAAAAGGCGAAATTAACAAGTCTTCAATAGCGTATCATAGCTGGACTTTTAACCATAATTTTGATTTTGGGTCTGCAAATTCATCCAAAAGGCTTCTTCCATAGGCGAATTGGATTTTCTTGAGGCTTTTCACATTCACAAAGATTTAGAAAGTTTAGTTAATGATTTGAAGTCCAATCCAGTCCTTCCTAATGCCTTTAAAATTCTACTATCTTAATTCAATTATTTTTGCCGATAGATGGCGTTACCTCCTCGCGCTTGGTACTACCAGAGGGTATAAAAATCCGTTCAGTGGTTGCTTTCCATTATTTGAAGTTCAGATTTTGAGCGTAAGGTGCATTTACCCCTCGCTCCCTATTTTAACTTCGCTAATATTTCTTTATGCTTGATCAGACAGCCTGGCTCAGTAAAAGTAGGCGGCCAGTGCAATTCTGATTAAAAATCTAGTTATAACCACGTGCAGTGCTGATAAGCACTACGTGTTTCTGTGACTCCTTCTCCTATTTTCTTCTTTCTATGTATTTCATTCTCCTGATGAAGAGGGACCTTTAGCTGCCCTCGAAATCGATTGAGTGTTTCATTATACCTACGCTAAATATAAGGTTGTTTTTTACGATTTTGATTGTCACATTAGCGTGTTTCTCTTCTAGTCTAGTTTGTGCTATCAACCGGCATTTTCGAGAATATTTTACTGTTTATTGTTTTACCACGTGCACCATTTTATTTAATTCTTTCCACGTGGCCATCATTTTTTCGGATTTGGTTTATGCTATCAACCGGCATTTTCGAGGTAATTCTTTTTTTTTTCTTTTTTTTTTTTTTTTTTTTTCGGTTTACTACGTGCACGATTTTGACTTTCGTTGCTTCTTTCCACGTCGCTATTGGTTTTCAGTATTGGATGTTTCTCTCCTTTTGGAATGTTTTTGTCATTTGTTGATGAAAATTGTCTTCATTATTTATTGGTGTTTTTTCATGTTATAAGTAATTACTTGTTTGGACTTTCGGAATTACATTTCTTTTGTTCACTTGTTTCTTGCTTGTGCCCTTTTCACAATATTTCCACTGACAGGAACCGATTTTGTAAGTTACGCCTTAAGCGTACGAAATTCTTGAATCATCTACAGTTTCTACTTAAATGCAAACATCAAAATTTCATTCCCAAATTTATACATGTGAAATGTAGCCTTCAAGCTTCCGTTCACGTTTCAAAAATTTTGCATAAATTCAAATTGGCACTTCTTCGTCACATTATAAGGGACACACGCAAACGTTTATCTAAAATTGAATTTGAATTATATTACCTCCATTTAAAAATTGCTAATTCCACTAAAAATTTTTCCTCATTTGAACATACATCCTGGTCTAGAACCGATACCGTTTGTCAACGGCATAAAAATATGCTCATTTCTAAATTCCTAAAACTCACACACCAGTCGGATAGTCCCAATTATCTAGCTGATCTTCCCACTGTAAACGTTAACTCCGTCGTTAATATCTCCAATAGGAATCTTTCGGAGGATCAGTTAAAAGTATTAAAATATAATTTCAACTTTTCAAAGACATCTAAACCTTCAATTCCTCAAATCATCGCCCCTGTAGAGAAAGCCTTTAAATTCTCCAAAATTTCGGAAACGCAGAAGGATACAATCCGCCACCTAATTACTCATAACGTTAATTTTAACAATAAATCTTTGGGTTCTAATCTTAGCAAAAAGGAAAATGAGATCTTACGTGAAATTCATTCTGATACTAATATCATTATCTCTAAAGCTGATAAGGGCGGACAGATCGTTGTTATGGACAAACACACATATATTACTGGAGTCTCTAAATTGATAAATGAAGGCCCATACTGCTCGATCCCTAAAGATCCTTCAACTTCGGACCTCATGAAAGTAAAAAGTGCTATGAAATCTTCCCACATTCTGCCAACTCAGTTGAAGAAATCACTTATTTCGCCTATTACTAATTGCGCTAGACTTTATGCTCTTCCAAAAGTCCACAAAACCGGTATTCCTTTTCGACCAATTGTTTCCAACATAGGTACTGCTTCATATCCTTTGGCCAAATATTTAGTTTCCAGATTTTCTCCTCTACTTGCTAACAATATTCACACTGTAAAAAATTCTGTTGAAGTCATTGATAAACTTTAAAATATTTCCCCACTTCGTTCCATTATGGTTTCATTTGATGTCAAATCATTGTTTACTAATGTTCCGGTCGAAGGAGCACTAAATTGTCTTGAAACTAGGCTTCGGGAATTTCACTTCACACATACTGAAATTAATGAGTTGGTTTCGCTTACTAAAGTTTCTCTAAGTCAAACCCACTTTGTTTTCCAAAATGCATATTTTCGTCAAGTTGAAGGATTGGCTATGGGTAATCCTCTCAGTCCGGTACTTGCTGACATTTATATGCACTATTTTGAGATGAAATTATTTGATAAATTATCTTTTCGTCTTTGGATTCGGTATGTTGACGACACTTTCGCACTTTTTGACGGTTATAAAGAGGATTTATCCGAGATTCTATCTATTATGAATTCAATTGATCCAGCCATCCAATTCACTCTTGAAATTGAATCCAACAATTCCCTCCCCTTCCTCGATATTCTTATAATCCGCAATGAAACCGATTTTAGCACCACTATGTACCGTAAACCCTTTGCAGTTTGTTTACCACCCCATGCCAAGTCATGCCACCCTGTTAAGCAAAAAATGGCTTCTTTTTACTATTATGTTTTCCGCGCGCTAAAAGTTTGTTCCTCTGAATCTTTGCTTACCAATGAACTTAATTATTTGAGAGCAGTTGCGATTGACCGTGGATTTTCTCCCGTGATTATTGATAAAGCCGTCAAAAAATTTTCAGATTCCCATCAAAGAAGACATTCCACTGTTAGAAATAATATTAATGACCTTGTCGTGCTTCCATTTTATCCTTCTGTTAGCTATAAAATTGCACGGATTCTCCAGAAATTCAATTTTCAAGTCGGTTTCTCCCCTATTAATAAAATTCACCCTTCGATTCTAAAAGATTGCGTTTCTGTCCTGAATTCTTGGGGAATTTATAGTATATCATGTCAGTGTGGTTTAAGATATATTGGCCAAACAAAAAGAGCGTTGAAGTTTCGTATCAAGGAACATGAATCTTATGTCAAAAAAGGCGAAATTAACAAGTCTTCAATAGCGTATCATAGCTGGACTTTTAACCATAATTTTGATTTTGGGTCTGCAAAAATCATCCAAAAGGCTTCTTCCATAGGCGAATTGGATTTTCTTGAGGCTTTTCACATTCACAAAGATTTAGAAAGTTTAGTTAATGATTTGAAGTCCAATCCAGTCCTTCCTAATGCCTTTAAAATTCTACTATCTTAATTCAATTATTTTTGCCGATAGATGGCGTTACCTCCTCGCGCTTGGTACTACCAGAGGGTATAAAAATCCGTTCAGTGGTTGCTTTCCATTATTTGAAGTTCAGATTTTGAGCGTAAGGTGCATTTACCCCTCGCTCCCTATTTTAACTTCGCTAATATTTCTTTATGCTTGATCAGACAGCCTGGCTCAGTAAAAGTAGGCGGCCAGTGCAACTCTGATTAAAAATCTAGTTATAGATCACGTGCAGTGCTGATAAGCACTACGTGTTTCTGTGACTCCTTCTCCTATTTTCTTCTTTCTATGTATTTCATTCTCCTGATGAAGAGGGACCTTTAGCTGCCCTCGAAATCGATTGAGTGTTTCATTATACCTACGCTAAATATAAGGTTGTTTTTTACGATTTTGATTGTCACATTAGCGTGTTTCTCTTCTAGTCTAGTTTGTGCTATCAACCGGCATTTTCGAGAATATTTTACTGTTTATTGTTTTACCACGTGCACCATTTTATTTAATTCTTTCCACGTGGCCATCATTTTTTCGGATTTGGTTTATGCTATCAACCGGCATTTTCGAGGTAATTCTATTTTTTTTTTTTTTTTTTTTTTTTTTTTTTTTTCGGTTTACTACGTGCACGATTTTGACTTTCGTTGCTTCTTTCCACGTGGCTATTGGTTTTCAGTATTGGATGTTTCTCTCCTTTTGGAATGTTTTTGTCATTTGTTGATGAAAATTGTCTTCATTATTTATTGGTGTTTTTTCATGTTATAAGTAATTACTTGTTTGGACTTTCGGAATTACATTTCTTTTGTTCACTTGTTTCTTGCTTGTGCCCTTTTCACAATATGTCCACTGACAGGAACCGATTTTGTAAGTTACGCCTTAAGCGTACGAAATTCTTGAATCATCTACAGTTTCTACTTAAATGCAAACATCAAAATTTCATTCCCAAATTTATACATGTGAAATGTAGCCTTCAAGCTTCCGTTCACGTTTCAAAAATTTTGCATAAATTCAAATTGGCACTTCTTCGTCACATTATAAGGGACACACGCAAACGTTTATCTAAAATTGAATTTGAATTATATTACCTCCATTTAAAAATTGCTAATTCCACTAAAAATTTTTCCTCATTTGAACATACATCCTGGTCTAGAACCGATATCGTTTGTCAACGGCATAAAAATATGCTCATTTCTAAATTCCTAAAACTCACACACCAGTCGGATAGTCCCAATTATCTAGCTGATCTTCCCACTGTAAACGTTAACTCCATCGTTAATATCTCCAATAGGAATCTTTCGGAGGATCAGTTAAAAGTATTAAAATATAATTTCAACTTTTCAAAGACATCTAAACCTTCAATTCCTCAAATCATCGCCCCTATAGAGAAAGCCTTTAAATTCTCCAAAATTTCGGAAACGCAGAAGGATACAATCCGCCACCTAATTACTCATAACGTTAATTTTAACAATAAATCTTTGGGTTCTAATCTTAGCAAAAAGGAAAATGAGATCTTACGTGAAATTCATTCTGATACTAATATCATTATCTCTAAAGCTGATAAGGGCGGACAGATCGTTGTTATGGACAAACACACATATATTACTGGAGTCTCTAAATTGATAAATGAAGGCCCATACTGCTCGATCCCTAAAGATCCTTCAACTTCGGACCTCATGAAAGTAAAAAGTGCTATGAAATCTTCCCACATTCTGCCAACTCAGTTGAAGAAATCACTTATTTCGCCTATTACTAATTGCGCTAGACTTTATGCTCTTCCAAAAGTCCACAAAACCGGTATTCCTTTTCGACCAATTGTTTCCAACATAGGTACTGCTTCATATCCTTTGGCCAAATATTTAGTTTCCAGATTTTCTCCTCTACTTGCTAACAATATTCACACTGTAAAAAATTCTGTTGAAGTCATTGATAAACTTTAAAATATTTCCCCACTTCGTTCCATTATGGTTTCATTTGATGTCAAATCATTGTTTACTAATGTTCCGGTCGAAGGAGCACTAAATTGTCTTGAAACTAGGCTTCGGGAATTTCACTTCACACATACTGAAATTAATGAGTTGGTTTCGCTTACTAAAGTTTCTCTAAGTCAAACCCACTTTGTTTTCCAAAATGCATATTTTCGTCAAGTTGAAGGATTGGCTATGGGTAATCCTCTCAGTCCGGTACTTGCTGACATTTATATGCACTATTTTGAGATGAAATTATTTGATAAATTATCTTTTCGTCTTTGGATTCGGTATGTTGACGACACTTTCGCACTTTTTGACGGTTATAAAGAGGATTTATCCGAGATTCTATCTATTATGAATTCAATTGATCCAGCCATCCAATTCACTCTTGAAATTGAATCCAACAATTCCCTCCCCTTCCTCGATATTCTTATAATCCGCAATGAAACCGATTTTAGCACCACTATGTACCGTAAACCCTTTGCAGTTTGTTTACCACCCCATGCCAAGTCATGCCACCCTGTTAAGCAAAAAATGGCTTCTTTTTACTATTATGTTTTCCGCGCGCTAAAAGTTTGTTCCTCTGAATCTTTGCTTACCAATGAACTTAATTATTTGAGAGCAGTTGCGATTGACCGTGGATTTTCTCCCGTGATTATTGATAAAGCCGTCAAAAAATTTTCAGATTCCCATCAAAGAAGACATTCCACTGTTAGAAATAATATTAATGACCTTGTCGTGCTTCCATTTTATCCTTCTGTTAGCTATAAAATTGCACGGATTCTCCAGAAATTCAATTTTCAAGTCGGTTTCTCCCCTATTAATAAAATTCACCCTTCGATTCTAAAAGATTGCGTTTCTGTCCTGAATTCTTGGGGAATTTATAGTATATCATGTCAGTGTGGTTTAAGATATATTGGCCAAACAAAAAGAGCGTTGAAGTTTCGTATCAAGGAACATGAATCTTATGTCAAAAAAGGCGAAATTAACAAGTCTTCAATAGCGTATCATAGCTGGACTTTTAACCATAATTTTGATTTTGGGTCTGCAAAAATCATCCAAAAGGCTTCTTCCATAGGCGAATTGGATTTTCTTGAGGCTTTTCACATTCACAAAGATTTAGAAAGTTTAGTTAATGATTTGAAGTCCAATCCAGTCCTTCCTAATGCCTTTAAAATTCTACTATCTTAATTCAATTATTTTTGCCGATAGATGGCGTTACCTCCTCGCGCTTGGTACTACCAGAGGGCATAAAAATCCGTTCAGTGGTTGCTTTCCATTATTTGAAGTTCAGATTTTGAGCGTAAGGTGCATTTACCCCTCGCTCCCTATTTTAACTTCGCTAATATTTCTTTATGCTTGATCAGACAGCCTGGCTCAGTAAAAGTAGGCGGCCAGTGCAACTCTGATTAAAAATCTAGTTATAACCACGTGCAGTGCTGATAAGCACTACGTGTTTCTGTGACTCCTTCTCCTATTTTCTTCTTTCTATGTATTTCATTCTCCTGATGAAGAGGGACCTTTAGCTGCCCTCGAAATCGATTGAGTGTTTCATTATACCTACGCTAAATATAAGGTTGTTTTTTACGATTTTGATTGTCACATTAGCGTGTTTCTCTTCTAGTCTAGTTTGTGCTATCAACCGGCATTTTCGAGAATATTTTACTGTTTATTGTTTTACCACGTGCACCATTTTATTTAATTCTTTCCACGTGGCCATCATTTTTTCGGATTTGGTTTATGCTATCAACCGGCATTTTCGAGGTAATTCTATTTTTTTTTTTTTTTTTTTTTTTCGTTTACTACGTGCACGATTTTGACTTTCGTTGCTTCTTTCCACGTGGCTATTGGTTTTCAGTATTGGATGTTTCTCTCCTTTTGGAATGTTTTTGTCATTTGTTGATGAAAATTTTCTTCATTATTTATTGGTGTTTTTTCATGTTATAAGTAATTACTTGTTTGGACTTTCGGAATTACATTTCTTTTGTTCACTTCTTTCTTGCTTGTGCCCTTTTCACAATATGTCCACTGACAGGAACCGATTTTGTAAGTTACGCCTTAAGCGTACGAAATTCTTGAATCATCTACAGTTTCTACTTAAATGCAAACATCAAAATTTCATTCCCAAATTTATACATGTGAAATGTAGCCTTCAAGCTTCCGTTCACGTTTCAAAAATTTTGCATAAATTCAAATTGGCACTTCTTCGTCACATTATAAGGGACACACGCAAACGTTTATCTAAAATTGAATTTGAATTATATTACCTCCATTTAAAAATTGCTAATTCCACTAAAAATTTTTCCTCATTTGAACATACATCCTGGTCTAGAACCGATACCGTTTCTCAACGGCATAAAAATATGCTCATTTCTAAATTCCTAAAACTCACACACCAGTCGGATAGTCCCAATTATCTAGCTGATCTTCCCACTGTAAACGTTAACTCCGTCGTTAATATCTCCAATAGGAATCTTTCGGAGGATCAGTTAAAAGTATTAAAATATAATTTCAACTTTTCAAAGACATCTAAACCTTCAATTCCTCAAATCATCGCCCCTATAGAGAAAGCCTTTAAATTCTCCAAAATTTCGGAAACGCAGAAGGATACAATCCGCCACCTAATTACTCATAACGTTAATTTTAACAATAAATCTTTGGGTTCTAATCTTAGCAAAAAGGAAAATGAGATCTTACGTGAAATTCATTCTGATACTAATATCATTATCTCTAAAGCTGATAAGGGCGGACAGATCGTTGTTATGGACAAACACACATATATTACTGGAGTCTCTAAATTGATAAATGAAGGCCCATACTGCTCGATCCCTAAAGATCCTTCAACTTCGGACCTCATGAAAGTAAAAAGTGCTATGAAATCTTCCCACATTCTGCCAACTAAGTTGAAGAAATCACTTATTTCGCCTATTACTAATTGCGCTAGACTTTATGCTCTTCCAAAAGTCCACAAAACCGGTATTCCTTTTCGACCAATTGTTTCCAACATAGGTACTGCTTCATATCCTTTGGCCAAATATTTAGTTTCCAGATTTTCTCCTCTACTTGCTAACAATATTCACACTGTAAAAAATTCTGTTGAAGTCATTGATAAACTTTAAAATATTTCCCCACTTCGTTCCATTATGGTTTCATTTGATGTCAAATCATTGTTTACTAATGTTCCGGTCGAAGGAGCACTAAATTGTCTTGAAACTAGGCTTCGGGAATTTCACTTCACACATACTGAAATTAATGAGTTGGTTTCGCTTACTAAAGTTTCTCTAAGTCAAACCCACTTTGTTTTCCAAAATGCATATTTTCGTCAAGTTGAAGGATTGGCTATGGGTAATCCTCTCAGTCCGGTACTTGCTGACATTTATATGCACTATTTTGAGATGAAATTATTTGATAAATTATCTTTTCGTCTTTGGATTCGGTATGATGACGACACTTTCGCACTTTTTGACGGTTATAAAGAGGATTTGTCCGAGATTCTATCTATTATGAATTCAATTGATCCAGCCATCCAATTCACTCTTGAAATTGAATCCAACAATTCCCTCCCCTTCCTCGATATTCTTATAATCCGCAATGAAACCGATTTTAGCACCACTATGTACCGTAAACCCTTTGCAGTTTGTTTACCACCCCATGCCAAGTCATGCCACCCTGTTAAGCAAAAAATGGCTTCTTTTTACTATTATGTTTTCCGCGCGCTAAAAGTTTGTTCCTCTGGATCTTTGCTTACCAATGAACTTAATTATTTGAGAGCAGTTGCGATTGACCGTGGATTTTCTCCCGTGATTATTGATAAAGCCGTCAAAAAATTTTCAGATTCCCATCAAAGAAGACATTCCACTATTAGAAATAATATTAATGACCTTGTCGTGCTTCCATTTTATCCTTCTGTTAGCTATAAAATTGCACGGATTCTCCAGAAATTCAATTTTCAAGTCGGTTTCTCCCCTATTAATAAAATTCACCCTTCGATTCTAAAAGATTGCGTTTCTGTCCTGAATTCTTGGGGAATTTATAGTATATCATGTCAGTGTGGTTTAAGATATATTGGCCAAACAAAAAGAGCGTTGAAGTTTCGTATCAAGGAACATGAATCTTATGTCAAAAAAGGCGAAATTAACAAGTCTTCAATAGCGTATCATAGCTGGACTTTTAACCATAATTTTGATTTTGGGTCTGCAAAAATCATCCAAAAGGCTTCTTCCATAGGCGAATTGGATTTTCTTGAGGCTTTTCACATTCACAAAGATTTAGAAAGTTTAGTTAATGATTTGAAGTCTAATCCAGTCCTTCCTAATGCCTTTAAAATTCTACTATCTTAATTCAATTATTTTTGCCGATAGATGGCGTTACCTCCTCGCGCTTGGTACTACCAGAGGGTATAAAAATCCGTTCAGTGGTTGCTTTCCATTATTTGAAGGTCAGATTTTGAGCGTAAGGTGCATTTACCCCTCGCTCCCTATTTTAACTTCGCTAATATTTCTTTATGCTTGATCAGACAGCCTGGCTCAGTAAAAGTAGGCGGCCAGTGCAACTCTGATTAAAAATCTAGTTATAGATCACGTGCAGTGCTGATAAGCACTACGTGTTTCTGTGACTCCTTCTCCTATTTTCTTCTTTCTATGTATTTCATTCTCCTGATGAAGAGGGACCTTTAGCTGCCCTCGAAATCGATTGAGTGTTTCATTATACCTACGCTAAATATAAGGTTGTTTTTTACGATTTTGATTGTCACATTAGCGTGTTTCTCTTCTAGTCTAGTTTGTGCTATCAACCGGCATTTTCGAGAATATTTTACTGTTTATTGTTTTACCACATGCACCATTTTATTTAATTCTTTCCACGTGGCCATCATTTTTTCGGATTTGGTTTATGCTATCAACCGGCATTTTCGGGGTAATTCTATTTTTTTTTTTTTTTTTTTTTTTTTTTTTTTCTTTTTGGTTTACCACGTGCACGATTTTGACTTTCGTTGCTTCTTTCCACGTGGCTATTGGTTTTCAGTATTGGATGTTTCTCTCCTTTTGGAATGTTTTTGTCAATTGTTGATGAAAATTGTCTTCATTATTTATTGGTGTTTTTTCAGGTTATAAGTAATTACTTGTTTGGACTTTCGGAATTACATTTCTTTTGTTCACTTGTTTCCTGCTTGTGCCCTTTTCACAATATGTCCACTGACAGGAACCGATTTTGTAAGTTACGCCTTAAGCGTACGAAATTCTTGAATCATCTACAGTTTCTACTTAAATGCAAACATCAAAATTTCATTCCCAAATTTATACATGTGAAATGTAGCCTTCAAGCTTCCGTTCACGTTTCAAAAATTTTGCATAAATTCAAATTGGCACTTCTTCGTCACATTATAAGGGACACACGCAAACGTTTATCTAAAATTGAATTTGAATTATATTACCTCCATTTAAAAATTGCTAATTCCACTAAAACTTTTTCCTCATTTGAACATACATCCTGGTCTAGAACCGATACCGTTTGTCAACGGCATAAAAATGAGCTCATTTCTAAATTCCTAAAACTCACACACCAGTCGGATAGTCCCAATTATCTAGCTGATCTTCCCACTGTAAACGTTAACTCCATCGTTAATATCTCCAATAGGAATCTTTCGGAGGATCAGTTAAAAGTATTAAAATATAATTTCAACTTTTCAAAGACATCTAAACCTTCAATTCCTCAAATCATCGCCCCTATAGAGAAAGCCTTTAAATTCTCCAAAATTTCGGAAACGCAGAAGGATACAATCCGCCACCTAATTACTCATAACGTTAATTTTAACAATAAATCTTTGGGTTCTAATCTTAGCAAAAAGGAAAATGAGATCTTACGTGAAATTCATTCTGATACTAATATCATTATCTCTAAAGCTCATAAGGGCGGACAGATATTTGTTATGGACAAACACACATATATTACTGGAGTCTCTAAATTGATAAATGAAGGCCCATACTGCTCGATCCCTAAAGATCCTTCAACTTCGGACCTCATGAAAGTAAAAAGTGCTATGAAATCTTCCCACATTCTGCCAACTCAGTTGAAGAAATCACTTATTCCGCCTATTACTAATTGCGCTAGACTTTATGCTCTTCCAAAAGTCCACAAAACCGGTATTCCTTTTCGACCAATTGTTTCCAACATAGGTACTGCTTCATATCCTTTGGCCAAATATTTAGTTTCCAGATTTTCTCCTCTACTTGCTAACAATATTCACACTGTAAAAAATTCTGTTGAAGTCATTGATAAACTTTAAAATATTTCCCCACTTCGTTCCATTATGGTTTCATTTGATGTCAAATCATTGTTTACTAATGTTCCGGTCGAAGGAGCACTAAATTGTCTTGAAACTAGGCTTCGGGAATTTCACTTCACACATATTGAAATTAATGAGTTGGTTTCGCTTACTAAAGTTTCTCTAAGTCAAACCCACTTTGTTTTCCAAAATGCATATTTTCGTCAAGTTGAAGGATTGGCTATGGGTAATCCTCTCAGTCCGGTACTTGCTGACATTTATATGCACTATTTTGAGATGAAATTATTTGATAAATTATCTTTTCGTCTTTGGATTCGGTATGTTGACGACACTTTCGCACTTTTTGACGGTTATAAAGAGGATTTATCCGAGATTCTATCTATTATGAATTCAATTGATCCAGCCATCCAATTCACTCTTGAAATTGAATCCAACAATTCCCTCCCCTTCCTCGATATTCTTATAATCCGCAATGAAACCGATTTTAGCACCACTATGTACCGTAAACCCTTTGCAGTTTGTTTACCACCCCATGCCAAGTCATGCCACCCTGTTAAGCAAAAAATGGCTTCTTTTTACTATTATGTTTTCCGCGCGCTAAAAGTTTGTTCCTCTGAATCTTTGCTTACCAATGAACTTAATTATTTGAGAGCAGTTGCGATTGACCGTGGATTTTCTCCCGTGATTATTGATAAAGCCGTCAAAAAATTTTCAGATTCCCATCAAAGAAGACATTCCACTGTTAGAAATAATATTAATGACCTTGTCGTGCTTCCATTTTATCCTTCTGTTAGCTATAAAATTGCACGGATTCTCCAGAAATTCAATTTTCAAGTCGGTTTCTCCCCTATTAATAAAATTCACCCTTCGATTCTAAAAGATTGCGTTTCTGTCCTGAATTCTTGGGGAATTTATAGTATATCATGTCAGTGTGGTTTAAGATATATTGGCCAAACAAAAAGAGCGTTGAAGTTTCGTATCAAGGAACATGAATCTTATGTCAAAAAAGGCGAAATTAACAAGTCTTCAATAGCGTATCATAGCTGGACTTTTAACCATAATTTTGATTTTGGGTCTGCAAAAATCATCCAAAAGGCTTCTTCCATAGGCGAATTGGATTTTCTTGAGGCTTTTCACATTCACAAAGATTTAGAAAGTTTAGTTAATGATTTGAAGTCCAATCCAGTCCTTCCTAATGCCTTTAAAATTCTACTATCTTAATTCAATTATTTTTGCCGATAGATGGCGTTACCTCCTCGCGCTTGGTACTACCAGAGGGTATAAAAATCCGTTCAGTGGTTGCTTTCCATTATTTGAAGTTCAGATTTTGAGCGTAAGGTGCATTTACCCCTCGCTCCCTATTTTAACTTCGCTAATATTTCTTTATGCTTGATCAGACAGCCTGGCTCAGTAAAAGTAGGCGGCCAGTGCAACTCTGATTAAAAATCTAGTTATAGATCACGTGCAGTGCTGATAAGCACTACGTGTTTCTGTGACTCCTTCTCCTATTTTCTTCTTTCTATGTATTTCATTCTCCTGATGAAGAGGGACCTTTAGCTGCCCTCGAAATCGATTGAGTGTTTCATTATACCTACGCTAAATATAAGGTTGTTTTTTACGATTTTGATTGTCACATTAGCGTGTTTCTCTTCTAGTCTAGTTTGTGCTATCAACCGGCATTTTCGAGAATATTTTACTGTTTATTGTTTTACCACGTGCACCATTTTATTTAATTCTTTCCACGTGGCCATCATTTTTTCGGATTTGGTTTATGCTATCAACCGGCATTTTCGAGGTAATTCTATTTTTTTTTTTTTTTTTTTTTTTTTTTTTTTTTTTCGGTTTACCACCTGCACGATTTTGACTTTCGTTGCTTCTTTCCACGTGGCTATTGGTTTTCAGTATTGGATGTTTCTCTCCTTTTGGAATGTTTTTGTCATTTGTTGATGAAAATTGTCTTCATTATTTATTGGTGTTTTTTCATGTTATAAGTAATTACTTGTTTGGACTTTCGGAATTACATTTCTTTTGTTCACTTGTTTCTTGCTTGTGTCCTTTTCACAATATGTCCACTGACAGGAACCGATTTTGTAAGTTACGCCTTAAGCATACGAAATTCTTGAATCATCTACAGTTTCTACTTAAATGCAAACATCAAAATTTCATTCCCAAATTTATACATGTGAAATGTAGCCTTCAAGCTTCCGTTCACGTTTCAAAAATTTTGCATAAATTCAAATTGGCACTTCTTCGTCACATTATAAGGGACACACGCAAACGTTTATCTAAAATTGAATTTGAATTATATTACCTCCATTTAAAAATTGCTAATTCCACTAAAAATTTTTCCTCATTTGAACATACATCCTGGTCTAGAACCGATACCGTTTGTCAACGGCACAAAAATGTGCTCATTTCTAAATTCCTAAAACTCACACACCAGTCGGATAGTCCCAATTATCTAGCTGATCTTCCCACTGTAAACGTTAACTCCATCGTTAATATCTCCAATAGGAATCTTTCGGAGGATCAGTTAAAAGTATTAAAATATAATTTCAACTTTTCAAAGACATCTAAACCTTCAATTCCTCAAATCATCGCCCCTATAGAGAAAGCCTTTAAATTCTCCAAAATTTCGGAAACGCAGAAGGATACAATCCGCCACCTAATTACTCATAACGTTAATTTTAACAATAAATCTTTGGGTTCTAATCTTAGCAAAAAGGAAAATGAGATCTTACGTGAAATTCATTCTGATACTAATATCATTATCTCTAAAGCTGATAAGGGCGGACAGATCGTTGTTATGGACAAACACACATATATTACTGGAGTCTCTAAATTGATAAATGAAGGCCCATACTGCTCGATCCCTAAAGATCCTTCAACTTCGGACCTCATGAAAGTAAAAAGTGCTATGAAATCTTCCCACATTCTGCCAACTCAGTTGAAGAAATCACTTATTTCGCCTATTACTAATTGCGCTAGACTTTATGCTCTTCCAAAAGTCCACAAAACCGGTATTCCTTTTCGACCAATTGTTTCCAACATAGGTACTGCTTCATATCCTTTGGCCAAATATTTAGTTTCCAGATTTTCTCCTCTACTTGCTAACAATATTCACACTGTAAAAAATTCTGTTGAAGTCATTGATAAACTTTAAAATATTTCCCCACTTCGTTCCATTATGGTTTCATTTGATGTCAAATCATTGTTTACTAATTTCCGGTCGAAGGAGCACTAAATTGTCTTGAAACTAGGCTTCGGGAATTTCACTTCACACATACTGAAATTAATGAGTTGGTTTCGCTTACTAAAGTTTCTCTAAGTCAAACCCACTTTGTTTTCCAAAATGCATATTTTCGTCAAGTTGAAGGATTGGCTATGGGTAATCCTCTCAGTCCGGTACTTGCTGACATTTATATGCACTATTTTGAGATGAAATTATTTGATAAATTATCTTTTCGTCTTTGGATTCGGTATGTTGACGACACTTTCGCACTTTTTGACGGTTATAAAGAGGATTTATCCGAGATTCTATCTATTATGAATTCAATTGATCCAGCCATCCAATTCACTCTTGAAATTGAATCCAACAATTCCCTCCCCTTCCTCGATATTCTTATAATCCGCAATGAAACCGATTTTAGCACCACTATGTACCGTAAACCCTTTGCAGTTTGTTTACCACCCCATGCCAAGTCATGCCACCCTGTTAAGCAAAAAATGGCTTCTTTTTACTATTATGTTTTCCGCGCGCTAAAAGTTTGTTCCTCTGAATCTTTGCTTACCAATGAACTTAATTATTTGAGAGCAGTTGCGATTGACCGTGGATTTTCTCCCGTGATTATTGATAAAGCCGTCAAAAAATTTTCAGATTCCCATCAAAGAAGACATTCCACTGTTAGAAATAATATTAATGACCTTGTCGTGCTTCCATTTTATCCTTCTGTTAGCTATAAAATTGCACGGATTCTCCAGAAATTCAATTTTCAAGTCGGTTTCTCCCCTATTAATAAAATTCACCCTTCGATTCTAAAAGATTGCGTTTCTGTCCTGAATTCTTGGGGAATTTATAGTATAACATGTCAGTGTGGTTTAAGATATATTGGCCAAACAAAAAGAGCGTTGAAGTTTCGTATCAAGGAACATGAATCTTATGTCAAAAAAGGCGAAATTAACAAGTCTTCAATAACGTATCATAGCTGGACTTTTAACCATAATTTTGATTTTGGGTCTGCAAAAATCATCCAAAAGGCTTCTTCCATAGGCGAATTGGATTTTCTTGAGGCTTTTCACATTCACAAAGATTTAGAAAGTTTAGTTAATGATTTGAAGTCCAATCCAGTCCTTCCTAATGCCTTTAAAATTCTACTATCTTAATTCAATTATTTTTGCCGATAGATGGCGTTACCTCCTCGCGCTTGGTACTACCAGAGGGTATAAAAATCCGTTCAGTGGTTGCTTTCCATTATTTGAAGTTCAGATTTTGAGCGTAAGGTGCATTTACACCTCGCTCCCTATTTTAACTTCGCTAATATTTCTTTATGCTTGATCAGACAGCCTGGCTCAGTAAAAGTAGGCGGCCAGTGCAACTCTGATTAAAAATCTAGTTATAGATCACGTGCAGTGCTGATAAGCACTACGTGTTTCTGTGACTCCTTCTCCTATTTTCTTCTTTCTATGTATTTCATTCTCCTGATGAAGAGGGACCTTTAGCTGCCCTCGAAATCGATTGAGTGTTTCATTATACCTACGCTAAATATAAGGTTGTTTTTTACGATTTTGATTGTCACATTAGCGTGTTTCTCTTCTAGTCTAGTTTGTGCTATCAACCGGCATTTTCGAGAATATTTTACTGTTTATTGTTTTACCACGTGCACCATTTTATTTAATTCTTTCCACGTGGCCATCATTTTTCCGGATTTGGTTTATGCTATCAACCGGCATTTTCGAGGTAATTCTATTTTTTTTTTTTTTTTTTTTTTTTTTCTTTTCGGTTTACCACGTGCACGATTTTCAGTATTGGATGTTTCTCTCCTTTTGGAATGTTTTTGTCATTTGTTGATGAAAATTGTCTTCATTATTTATTGGTGTTTTTTCATGTTATAAGTAATTACTTGTTTGGACTTTCGGAATTACATTTCTTTTGTTCACTTGTTTCTTGCTTGTGCCCTTTTCACAATATGTCCACTGACAGGAACCGATTTTGTAAGTTACGCCTTAAGCGTACGAAATTCTTGAATCATCTACAGTTTCTACTTAAATGCAAACATCAAAATTTCATTCCCAAATTTATACATGTGAAATGTAGCCTTCAAGCTTCCGTTCACGTTTCAAAAATTTTGCATAAATTCAAATTGGCACTTCTTCGTCACATTATAAGGGACACACGCAAACGTTTATCTAAAATTGAATTTGAATTGTATTACCTCCATTTAAAAATTGCTAATTCCACTGAAAATTTTTCCTCATTTGAACATACGTCCTGGTCTAGAACCGATACCGTTTGTCAACGGCATAAAAATGTGCTCATTTCTAAATACCTAAAACTCACACACTAGTCGGATAGTCCCAATTATCTAGCTGATCTTCCCACTGTAAACGTTAACTCCATCGTTAATATCTCCAATAGGAATCTTTCGGAGGATCAGTTAAAAGTATTAAAATATAATTTCAACTTTTCAAAGACATCTAAACCTTCAATTCCTCAAATCATCGCCCCTGTAGAGAAAGCCTTTAAATTCTCCAAAATTTCGGAAACGCAGAAGGATACAATCCGCCACCTAATTACTCATAACGTTAATTTTAACAATAAATCTTTGGGTTCTAATCTTAGCAAAAAGGAAAATGAGATCTTACGTGAAATTCATTCTGATACTAATATCATTATCTCTAAAGCTGATAAGGGCGGACAGATCGTTGTTATGGACAAACACACATATATTACTGGAGTCTCTAAATTGATAAATGAAGGCCCATACTGCTCGATCCCTAAAGATCCTTCAACTTCGGACCTCATGAAAGTAAAAAGTGCTATGAAATCTTCCCACATTCTGCCAACTCAGTTGAAGAAATCACTTATTTCGCCTATTACTAATTGCGCTAGACTTTATGCTCTTCCAAAAGTCCACAAAACCGGTATTCCTTTTCGACCAATTGTTTCCAACATAGGTACTGCTTCATATCCTTTGGCCAAATATTTAGTTTCCAGATTTTCTCCTCTACTTGCTAACAATATTCACACTGTAAAAAATTCTGTTGAAGTCATTGATAAACTTTAAAATATTTCCCCACTTCGTTCCATTATGGTTTCATTTGATGTCAAATCATTGTTTACTAATTTCCGGTCGAAAGAGCACTAAATTGTCTTGAAACTAGGCTTCGGGAATTTCACTTCACACATACTGAAATTAATGAGTTGGTTTCGCTTACTAAAGTTTCTCTAAGTCAAACCCACTTTGTTTTCCAAAATGCACATTTTCGTCAAGTTGAAGGATTGGCTATGGGTAATCCTCTCAGTCCGGTACTTGCTGACATTTATATGCACTATTTTGAGATGAAATTATTTGATAAATTATCTTTTCGTCTTTGGATTCGGTATGTTGACGACACTTTCGCACTTTTTGACGGTTATAAAGAGGATTTATCCGAGATTCTATCTATTATGAATTCAATTGATCCAGCCATCCAATTCACTCTTGAAATTGAATTCAACAATTCCCTCCCCTTCCTCGATATTCTACTAATCCGCAATGAAACCAATTTTAGCACCACTATGTACCGTAAACCCTTTGCAGTTTGTTTACCACCCCATGCCAAGTCATGCCACCCTGTTAAGCAAAAAATGGCTTCTTTTTACTATTATGTTTTCCGCGCGCTAAAAGTTTGTTCCTCTGAATCTTTGCTTACCAATGAACTTAATTATTTGAGAGCAGTTGCGATTGACCGTGGATTTTCTCCCGTGATTATTGATAAAGCCGTCAAAAAATTTTCAGATTCCCATCAAAGAAGACATTCCACTGTTAGAAATAATATTAATGACCTTGTCGTGCTTCCATTTTATCCTTCTGTTAGCTATAAAATTGCACGGATTCTCCAGAAATTCAATTTTCAAGTCGGTTTCTCCCCTATTAATAAAATTCACCCTTCGATTCTAAAAGATTGCGTTTCTGTCCTGAATTCTTGGGGAATTTATAGTATATCATGTCAGTGTGGTTTAAGATATATTGGCCAAACAAAAAGAGCGTTGAAGTTTCGTATCAAGGAACATGAATTTTATGTCAAAAAAGGCGAAATTAACAAGTCTTCAATAGCGTATCATAGCTGGACTTTTAACCATAATTTTGATTTTGGGTCTGCAAAAATCATCCAAAAGGCTTCTTCCATAGGCGAATTGGATTTTCTTGAGGCTTTTCACATTCACAAAGATTTAGAAAGTTTAGTTAATGATTTGAAGTCCAATCCAGTCCTTCCTAATGCCTTTAAAATTCTACTATCTTAATTCAATTATTTTTGCCGATAGATGGCGTTACCTCCTCGCGCTTGGTACTACCAGAGGGTATAAAAATCCGTTCAGTGGTTGCTTTCCATTATTTAAAGTTCAGATTTTGAGCGTAAGGTGCATTTACCCCTCGCTCCCTATTTTAACTTCGCTAATATTTCTTTATGCTTGATCAGACAGCCTGGCTCAGTAAAAGTAGGCGGCCAGTGCAACTCTGATTAAAAATCTAGTTATAGATCACGTGCAGTGCTGATAAGCACTACGTGTTTCTGTGACTCCTTCTCCTATTTTCTTCTTTCTATGTATTTCATTCTCCTGATGAAGAGGGACCTTTAGCTGCCCTCGAAATCGATTGAGTGTTTCATTATACCTACGCTAAATATAAGGTTGTTTTTTACGATTTTGATTGTCACATTAGCGTGTTTCTCTTCTAGTCTAGTTTGTGCTATCAACCGGCATTTTCGAGAATATTTTACTGTTTATTGTTTTACCACGTGCACCATTTTATTTAATTCTTTCCACGTGGCCATCATTTTTTCGGATTTGGTTTATGCTATCAACCGGCATTTTCGAGGTAATTCTATTTTTTTTTTTTTTTTTTTTTTTTTTTTTTTTCGGTTTACTACGTGCACGATTTTGACTTTCGTTGCTTCTTTCCACGTCGCTATTGGTTTTCAGTATTGGATGTTTCTCTGCTTTTGGAATGTTTTTGTCATTTGTTGATGAAAATTGTCTTCATTATTTATTGGTGTTTTTTCATGTTATAAGTAATTACTTGTTTGGACTTTCGGAATTACATTTCTTTTGTTCACTTGTTTCTTGCTTGTGCCCTTTTCACAATATGTCCACTGACAGGAACCGATTTTGTAAGTTACGCCTTAAGCGTACGAAATTCTTGAATCATCTACAGTTTCTACTTAAATGCAAACATCAAAATTTCATTCCCAAATTTATACATGTGAAATGTAGCCTTCAAGCTTCCGTTCACGTTTCAAAAATTTTGCATAAATTCAAATTGGCACTTCTTCGTCACATTATAAGGGACACACGCAAACGTTTATCTAAAATTGAATTTGAATTATATTACCTCCATTTAAAAATTGCTAATTCCACTAAATATTTTTCCTCATTTGAACATACATCCTGGTCTAGAACCGATACCGTTTGTCAACGGCATAAAAATGTGCTCATTTCTAAATTCCTAAAACTCACACACCAGACGGATAGTCCCAATTATCTAGCTGATCTTCCCACTGTAAACGTTAACTCCATCGTTAATATCTCCAATAGGAATCTTTCGGAGGATCAGTTAAAAGTATTAAAATATAATTTCAACTTTTCAAAGACATCTAAACCTTCAATTCCTCAAATCATCGCCCCTGTAGAGAAAGCCTTTAAATTCTCCAAAATTTCGGAAACGCAGAAGGATACAATCCGCCACCTAATTACTCATAACGTTAATTTTAACAATAAATCTTTGGGTTCTAATCTTAGCAAAAAGGAAAATGAGATCTTACGTGAAATTCATTCTGATACTAATATCATTATCTCTAAAGCTGATAAGGGCGGACAGATCGTTGTTATGGACAAACACACATATATTACTGGAGTCTCTAAATTGATAAATGAAGGCCCATACTGCTCGATCCCTAAAGATCCTTCAACTTCGGACCTCATGAAAGTAAAAAGTGCTATGAAATCTTCCCACATTCTGCCAACTCAGTTGAAGAAATCACTTATTTCGCCTATTACTAATTGCGCTAGACTTTATGCTCTTCCAAAAGTCCACAAAACCGGTATTCCTTTTCGACCAATTGTTTCCAACATAGGTACTGCTTCATATCCTTTGGCCAAATATTTAGTTTCCAGATTTTCTCCTCTACTTGCTAACAATATTCACACTGTAAAAAATTCTGTTGAAGTCATTGATAAACTTTAAAATATTTCCCCACTTCGTTTCATTATGGTTTCATTTGATGTCAAATCATTGTTTACTAATGTTCCGGTCGAAGGAGCACTAAATTGTCTTGAAACTAAGCTTCGGGAATTTCACTTCACACATACTGAAATTAATGAGTTGGTTTCGCTTACTAAAGTTTCTCTAAGTCAAACCTACTTTGTTTTCCAAAATGCATATTTTCGTTAGGTTGAAGGATTGGCTATGGGTAATCCTCTCAGTCCGGTACTTGCTGACATTTATATGCACTATTTTGAGATGAAATTATTTGATAAATTATCTTTTCGTCTTTGGATTCGGTATGTTGACGACACTTTCGCACTTTTTGACGGTTATAAAGAGGATTTATCCGAGATTCTATCTATTATGAATTCAATTGATCCAGCCATCCAATTCACTCTTGAAATTGAATCCAACAATTCCCTCCCCTTCCTCGATATTCTTATAATCCGCAATGAAACCGATTTTAGCACCACTATGTACCGTAAACCCTTTGCAGTTTGTTTACCACCCCATGCCAAGTCATGCCACCCTGTTAAGCAAAAAATGGCTTCTTTTTACTATTATGTTTTCCGCGCGCTAAAAGTTTGTTCCTCTGAATCTTTGCTTACCAATGAACTTAATTATTTGAGAGCAGTTGCGATTGACCGTGGATTTTCTCCCGTGATTATTGATAAAGCCGTCAAAAAATTCAAGTCGGTTTCTCCCCTATTAATAAAATTCACCCTTCGATTCTAAAAGATTGCGTTTCTGTCCTGAATTCTTGGGGAATTTATAGTATATCATGTCAGTGTGGTTTAAGATATATTGGCCAAACAAAAAGAGCGTTGAAGTTTCGTATCAAGGAACATGAATCTTATGTCAAAAAAGGCGAAATTAACAAGTCTTCAATAGCGTATCATAGCTGGACTTTTAACCATAATTTTGATTTTGGGTCTGCAAAAATCATCCAAAAGGCTTCTTCCATAGGCGAATTGGATTTTCTTGAGGCTTTTCACATTCACAAAGATTTAGAAAGTTTAGTTAATGATTTGAAGTCCAATCTAGTCCTTCCTAATGCCTTTAAAATTCTACTATCTTAATTCAATTATTTTTGCCGATAGATGGCGTTACCTCCTCGCGCTTGGTACTACCAGAGGGTATAAAAATCCGTTCAGTGGTTGCTTTCCATTATTTGAAGTTCAGATTTTGAGCGTAAGGTGCATTTACCCCTCGCTCCCTATTTTAACTTCGCTAATATTTCTTTATGCTTGATCAGACAGCCTGGCTCAGTAAAAGTAGGCGGCCAGTGCAACTCTGATTAAAAATCTAGTTATAGATCACGTGCAGTGCTGATAAGCACTACGTGTTTCTGTGACTCCTTCTCCTATTTTCTTCTTTCTATGTATTTCATTCTCCTGATGAAGAGGGACCTTTAGCTGCCCTCGAAATCGATTGAGTGTTTCATTATACCTACGCTAAATATAAGGTTGTTTTTTACGATTTTGATTGTCACATTAGCGTGTTTCTCTTCTAGTCTAGTTTGTGCTATCAACCGGCATTTTCGAGAATATTTTACTGTTTATTGTTTTACCACGTGCACCATTTTATTTAATTCTTTCCACGTGGCCATCATTTTTTCGGATTTGGTTTATGCTATCAACCGGCATTTTCGAGGTAATTCTATTTTTTTTTTTTTTTTTTCGGTTTACTACGTGCACGATTTTGACTTTCGTTGCTTCTTTCCACGTGGCTATTGGTTTTCAGTATTGGATGTTTCTCTCCTTTTGGAATGTTTTTGTCATTTGTTGATGAAAATTGTCTTCATTATTTATTGGTGTTTTTTCATGTTATAAGTAATTACTTGTTTGGACTTTCGGAATTACATTTCTTTTGTTCACTTGTTTCTTGCTTGTGCCCTTTTCACAATATGTCCACTGACAGGAACCGATTTTGTAAGTTACGCCTTAAGCGTACGAAATTCTTGAATCATCTACAGTTTCTACTTAAATGCAAACATCAAAATTTCATTCCCTAATTTATACATGTGAAATGTAGCCTTCAAGCTTCCGTTCACGTTTCAAAAATTTTGCATAAATTCAAATTGGCACTTCTTCGTCACATTATAAGGGACACACGCAAACGTTTATCTAAAATTGAATTTGAATTATATTACCTCCATTTAAAAATTGCTAATTCCACTAAAAATGTTTCCTCATTTGAACATACATCCTGGTCTAGAACCGATACCGTTTGTCAACGGCATTAAAATGTGCTCATTTCTAAATTCCTAAAACTCACACACCAGTCGGATAGTCCCAATTATCTAGCTGATCTTCCCACTGTAAACGTTAACTCCATCGTTAATATCTCCAATAGGAATCTTTCGGAGGATCAGTTAAAAGTATTAAAATATAATTTCAACTTTTCAAAGACATCTAAACCTTCAATTCCTCAAATCATCGCCCCTATAGAGAAAGCCTTTAAATTCTCCAAAATTTCGGAAACGCAGAAGGATACAATCCGCCACCTAATTACTCATAACGTTAATTTTAACAATAAATCTTTGGGTTCTAATCTTAGCAAAAAGGAAAATGAGATCTTACGTGAAATTCATTCTGATACTAATATCATTATCTCTAAAGCTGATAAGGGCGGACAGATCGTTGTTATGGACAAACACACATATATTACTGGAGTCTCTAAATTGATAAATGAAGGCCCATACTGCTCGATCCCTAAAGATCCTTCAACTTCGGACCTCATGAAAGTAAAAAGTGCTATGAAATCTTCCCACATTCTGCCAACTCAGTTGAAGAAATCACTTATTCCGCCTATTACTAATTGCGCTAGACTTTATGCTCTTCCAAAAGTCCACAAAACCGGTATTCCTTTTCGACCAATTGTTTCCAACATAGGTACTGCTTCATATCCTTTGGCCAAATATTTAGTTTCCAGATTTTCTCCTCTACTTGCTAACAATATTCACACTGTAAAAAATTCTGTTGAAGTCATTGATAAACTTTAAAATATTTCCCCACTTCGTTCCATTATGGTTTCATTTGATGTCAAATCATTGTTTACTAATGTTCCGGTCGAAGGAGCACTAAATTGTCTTGAAACTAGGCTTCGGGAATTTCACTTCACACATACTGAAATTAATGAGTTGGTTTCGCTTACTAAAGTTTCTCTAAGTCAAACCCACTTTGTTTTCCAAAATGCATATTTTCGTCAAGTTGAAGGATTGGCTATGGGTAATCCTCTCAGTCCGGTACTTGCTGACATTTATATGCACTATTTTGAGATGAAATTATTTGATAAATTATCTTTTCGTCTTTGGATTCGGTATGTTGACGACACTTTCGCACTTTTTGACGGTTATAAAGAGGATTTGTCCGAGATTCTATCTATTATGAATTCAATTGATCCAGCCATCCAATTCACTCTTGAAATTGAATCCAACAATTCCCTCCCCTTCCTCGATATTCTTATAATCCGCAATGAAACCGATTTTAGCACCACTATGTACCGTAAACCCTTTGCAGTTTGTTTACCACCCCATGCCAAGTCATGCCACCCTGTTAAGCAAAAAATGGCTTCTTTTTACTATTATGTTTTCCGCGCGCTAAAAGTTTGTTCCTCTGAATCTTTGCTTACCAATGAACTTAATTATTTGAGAGCAGTTGCGATTGACCGTGGATTTTCTCCCGTGATTATTGATAAAGCCGTCAAAAAATTTTCAGATTCCCATCAAAGAAGACATTCCACTATTAGAAATAATATTAATGACCTTGTCGTGCTTCCATTTCATCCTTCTGTTAGCTATAAAATTGCACGGATTCTCCAGAAATTCAATTTTCAAGTCGGTTTCTCCCCTATTAATAAAATTCACCCTTCGATTCTAAAAGATTGCGTTTCTGTCCTGAATTCTTGGGGAATTTATAGTATATCATGTCAGTGTGGTTTAAGATATATTGGCCAAACAAAAAGAGCGTTGAAGTTTCGTATCAAGGAACATGAATCTTATGTCAAAAAAGGCGAAATTAACAAGTCTTCAATAGCGTATCATAGCTGGACTTTTAACCATAATTTTGATTTTGGGTCTGCAAAAATCATCCAAAAGGCTTCTTCCATAGGCGAATTGGATTTTCTTGAGGCTTTTCACATTCACAAAGATTTAGAAAGTTTAGTTAATGATTTGAAGTCCAATCTAGTCCTTCCTAATGCCTTTAAAATTCTACTATCTTAATTCAATTATTTTTGCCGATAGATGGCGTTACCTCCTCGCGCTTGGTACTACCAGAGGGTATAAAAATCCGTTCAGTGGTTGCTTTCCATTATTTGAAGTTCAGATTTTGAGCGTAAGGTGCATTTACCCCTCGCTCCCTATTTTAACTTCGCTAATATTTCTTTATGCTTGATCAGACAGCCTGGCTCAGTAAAAGTAGGCGGCCAGTGCAACTCTGATTAAAAATCTAGTTATAGATCACGTGCAGTGCTGATAAGCACTACGTGTTTCTGTGACTCCTTCTCCTATTTTCTTCTTTCTATGTATTTCATTCTCCTGATGAAGAGGGACCTTTAGCTGCCCTCGAAATCGATTGAGTGTTTCATTATACCTACGCTAAATATAAGGTTGTTTTTTACGATTTTGATTGTCACATTAGCGTGTTTCTCTTCTAGTCTAGTTTGTGCTATCAACCGGCATTTTCGAGAATATTTTACTGTTTATTGTTTTACCACGTGCACCATTTTATTTAATTCTTTCCACGTGGCCATCATTTTTTCGGATTTGGTTTATGCTATCAACCGGCATTTTCGAGGTAATTCTATTTTTTTTTTTTTTTTTTTCGGTTTACTACGTGCACGATTTTGACTTTCGTTGCTTCTTTCCACGTGGCTATTGGTTTTCAGTATTGGATGTTTCTCTCCTTTTGGAATGTTTTTGTCATTTGTTGATGAAAATTGTCTTCATTATTTATTGGTGTTTTTTCATGTTATAAGTAATTACTTGTTTGGACTTTCGGAATTACATTTCTTTTGTTCACTTGTTTCTTGCTTGTGCCCTTTTCACAATATGTCCACTGACAGGAACCGATTTTGTAAGTTACGCCTTAAGCGTACGAAATTCTTGAATCATCTACAGTTTCTACTTAAATGCAAACATCAAAATTTCATTCCCAAATTTATACATGTGAAATGTAGCCTTCAAGCTTCCGTTCACGTTTCAAAAATTTTGCATAAATTCAAATTGGCACTTCTTCGTCACATTATAAGGGACACACGCAAACGTTTATCTAAAATTGAATTTGACTTATATTACCTCCATTTAAAAATTGCTAATTCCACTAAAAATTTTTCCTCATTTGAACATACATCCTGGTCTAGAACCGATACCGTTTGTCAACGGCATAAAAATATGCTCATTTCTAAATTCCTAAAACTCACACACCAGTCGGATAGTCCCAATTATCTAGCTGATCTTCCCACTGTAAACGTTAACTCCGTCGTTAATATCTCCAATAGGAATCTTTCGGAGGATCAGTTAAAAGTATTAAAATATAATTTCAACTTTTCAAAGACATCTAAACCTTCAATTCCTCAAATCATCGCCCCTATAGAGAAAGCTTTTAAATTCTCCAAAATTTCGGAAACGCAGAAGGATACAATCCGCCACCTAATTACTCATAACGTTAATTTTAACAATAAATCTTTGGGTTCTAATCTTAGCAAAAAGGAAAATGAGATCTTACGTGAAATTCATTCTGATATTAATATCATTATCTCTAAAGCTGATAAGGGCGGACAGATCGTTGTTATGGACAAACACACATATATTACTGGAGTCTCTAAATTGATAAATGAAGGCCCATACTGCTCGATCCCTAAAGATCCTTCAACTTCGGACCTCATGAAAGTAAAAAGTGCTATGAAATCTTCCCACATTCTGCCAACTCAGTTGAAGAAATCACTTATTTCGCCTATTACTAATTGCGCTAGACTTTATGCTCTTCCAAAAGTCCACAAAACCGGTATTCCTTTTCGACCAATTGTTTCCAACATAGGTACTGCTTCATATCCTTTGGCCAAATATTTAGTTTCCAGATTTTCTCCTCTACTTGCTAACAATATTCACACTGTAAAAAATTCTGTTGAAGTCATTGATAAACTTTAAAATATTTCCCCACTTCGTTCCATTATGGTTTCATTTGATGTCAAATCATTGTTTACTAATGTTCCGGTCGAAGGAGCACTAAATTGTCTTGAAACTAGGCTTCGGGAATTTCACTTCACACATACTGAAATTAATGAGTTGGTTTCGCTTACTAAAGTTTCTCTAAGTCAAACCCACTTTGTTTTCCAAAATGCATATTTTCGTCAAGTTGAAGGATTGGCTATGGGTAATCCTCTCAGTCCGGTACTTGCTGACATTTATATGCACTATTTTGAGATGAAATTATTTGATAAATTATCTTTTCGTCTTTGGATTCGGTATGTTGACGACACTTTCGCACTTTTTGACGGTTATAAAGAGGATTTATCCGAGATTCTATCTATTATGAATTCAATTGATCCAGCCATCCAATTCACTCTTGAAATTGAATCCAACAATTCCCTCCCCTTCCTCGATATTCTTATAATCCGCAATGAAACCGATTTTAGCACCACTATGTACCGTAAACCCTTTGCAGTTTTGTTTACCACCCCATGCCAAGTCATGCCACCCTGTTAAGCAAAAAATGGCTTCTTTTTACTATTATGTTTTCCGCGCGCTAAAAGTTTGTTCCTCTGAATCTTTGCTTACCAATGAACTTAATTATTTGAGAGCAGTTGCGATTGACCGTGGATTTTCTCCCGTGATTATTGATAAAGCCGTCAAAAAATTTTCAGATTCCCATCAAAGAAGACATTCCACTGTTAGAAATAATATTAATGACCTTGTCGTGCTTCCATTTTATCCTTCTGTTAGCTATAAAATTGCACGGATTCCCAGAAATTCAATTTTCAAGTCGGTTTCTCCCCTATTAATAAAATTCACCCTTCGATTCTAAAAGATTGCGTTTCTGTCCTGAATTCTTGGGGAATTTATAGTATATCATGTCAGTGTGGTTTAAGATATATTGGCCAAACAAAAAGAGCGTTGAAGTTTCGTATCAAGGAACATGAATCTTATGTCAAAAAAGGCGAAATTAACAAGTCTTCAATAGCGTATCATAGCTGGACTTTTAACCATAATTTTGATTTTGGGTCTGCAAAAATCATCCAAAAGGCTTCTTCCATAGGCGAATTGGATTTTCTTGAGGCTTTTCACATTCACAAAGATTTAGAAAGTTTAGTTAATGATTTGAAGTCCAATCCAGTCCTTCCTAATGCCTTTAAAATTCTACTATCTTAATTCAATTATTTTTGCCGATAGATGGCGTTACCTCCTCGCGCTTGGTACTACCAGAGGGTATAAAAATCCGTTCAGTGGTTGCTTTCCATTATTTGAAGTTCAGATTTTGAGCGTAAGGTGCATTTACCCCTCGCTCCCTATTTTAACTTCGCTAATATTTCTTTATGCTTGATCAGACAGCCTGGCTCAGTAAAAGTAGGCGGCCAGTGCAACTCTGATTAAAAATCTAGTTATAGATCACGTGCAGTGCTGATAAGCACTACGTGTTTCTGTGACTCCTTCTCCTATTTTCTTCTTTCTATGTATTTCATTCTCCTGATGAAGAGGGACCTTTAGCTGCCCTCGAAATCGATTGAGTGTTTCATTATACCTACGCTAAATATAAGGTTGTTTTTTACGATTTTGATTGTCACATTAGCGTGTTTCTCTTCTAGTCTAGTTTGTGCTATCAACCGGCATTTTCGAGAATATTTTACTGTTTATTGTTTTACCACGTGCACCATTTTATTTAATTCTTTCCACGTGGCCATCATTTTTTCGGATTTGGTTTATGCTATCAACCGGCATTTTCGAGGTAATTCTATTTTTTTTTTTTTTTTTTTTTTTTTTTTCGGTTTACTACGTGCACGATTTTGACTTTCGTTGCTTCTTTCCACGTGGCTATTGGTTTTCAGTATTGGATGTTTCTCTCCTTTTGGAATGTTTTTGTCATTTGTTGATGAAAATTGTCTTCATTATTTATTGGTGTTTTTTCATGTTATAAGTAATTACTTGTTTGGACTTTCGGAATTACATTTCTTTTGTTCACTTGTTTCTTGCTTGTGCCCTTTTCACAATATGTCCACTGACAGGAACCGATTTTGTAAGTTACGCCTTAAGCGTACGAAATTCTTGAATCATCTACAGTTTCTACTTAAATGCAAACATCAAAATTTCATTCCCAAATTTATACATGTGAAATGTAGCCTTCAAGCTTCCGTTCACGTTTCAAAAATTTTGCATAAATTCAAATTGGCACTTCTTCGTCACATTATAAGGGACACACGCAAACGTTTATCTAAAATTGAATTTGAATTATATTACCTCCATTTAAAAATTGCTAATTCCACTAAAAATTTTTCCTCATTTGAACATACATCCTGGTCTAGAACCGATACCGTTTGTCAACGGCATAAAAATGTGCTCATTTCTAAATTCCTAAAACTCACACACCAGTCGGATAGTCCCAATTATCTAGCTGATCTTCCCACTGTAAACGTTAACTCCATCGTTAATATCTCCAATAGGAATCTTTCGGAGGATCAGTTAAAAGTATTAAAATATAATTTCAACTTTTCAAAGACATCTAAACCTTCAATTCCTCAAATCATCGCCCCTATAGAGAAAGCCTTTAAATTCTCCAAAATTTCGGAAACGCAGAAGGATACAATCCGCCACCTAATTACTCATAACGTTAATTTTAACAATAAATCTTTGGGTTCTAATCTTAGCAAAAAGGAAAATGAGATCTTACGTGAAATTCATTCTGATACTAATATCATTATCTCTAAAGCTGATAAGGGCGGACAGATCGTTGTTATGGACAAACACACATATATTACTGGAGTCTCTAAATTGATAAATGAAGGCCCATACTGCTCGATCCCTAAAGATCCTTCAACTTCGGACCTCATGAAAGTAAAAAGTGCTATGAAATCTTCCCACATTCTGCCAACTCAGTTGAAGAAATCACTTATTTCGCCTATTACTAATTGCGCTAGACTTTATGCTCTTCCAAAAGTCCACAAAACCGGTATTCCTTTTCGACCAATTGTTTCCAACATAGGTACTGCTTCATATCCTTTGGCCAAATATTTAGTTTCCAGATTTTCTCCTCTACTTGCTAACAATATTCACACTGTAAAAAATTCTGTTGAAGTCATTGATAAACTTTAAAATATTTCCCCACTTCGTTCCATTATGGTTTCATTTGATGTCAAATCATTGTTTACTAATGTTCCGGTCGAAGGAGCACTAAATTGTCTTGAAACTAGGCTTCGGGAATTTCACTTCACACATACTGAAATTAATGAGTTGGTTTCGCTTACTAAAGTTTCTCTAAGTCAAACCCACTTTGTTTTCCAAAATGCATATTTTCGTCAAGTTGAAGGATTGGCTATGGGTAATCCTCTCAGTCCGGTACTTGCTGACATTTATATGCACTATTTTGAGATGAAATTATTTGATAAATTATCTTTTCGTCTTTGGATTCGGTATGTTGACGACACTTTCGCACTTTTTGACGGTTATAAAGAGGATTTATCCGAGATTCTATCTCTTATGAATTCAATTGATCCAGCCATCCAATTCACTCTTGAAATTGAATCCAACAATTCCCTCCCCTTCCTCGATATTCTTATAATCCGCAATGAAACCGATTTTAGCACCACTATGTACCGTAAACCCTTTGCAGTTTTGTTTACCACCCCATGCCAAGTCATGCCACCCTGTTAAGCAAAAAATGGCTTCTTTTTACTATTATGTTTTCCGCGCGCTAAAAGTTTGTTCCTCTGAATCTTTGCTTACCAATGAACTTAATTATTTGAGAGCAGTTGCGATTGACCGTGGATTTTCTCCCGTGATTATTGATAAAGCCGTCAAAAAATTTTCAGATTCCCATCAAAGAAGACATTCCACTGTTAGAAATAATATTAATGACCTTGTCGTGCTTCCATTTTATCCTTCTGTTAGCTATAAAATTGCACGGATTCTCCAGAAATTCAATTTTCAAGTCGGTTTCTCCCCTATTAATAAAATTCACCCTTCGATTCTAAAAGATTGCGTTTCTGTCCTGAATTCTTGGGGAATTTATAGTATATCATGTCAGTGTGGTTTAAGATATATTGGCCAAACAAAAAGAGCGTTGAAGTTTCGTATCAAGGAACATGAATCTTATGTCAAAAAAGGCGAAATTAACAAGTCTTCAATAGCGTATCATAGCTGGACTTTTAACCATAATTTTGATTTTGGGTCTGCAAAAATCATCCAAAAGGCTTCTTCCATAGGCGAATTGGATTTTCTTGAGGCTTTTCACATTCACAAAGATTTAGAAAGTTTAGTTAATGATTTGAAGTCCAATCCAGTCCTTCCTAATGCCTTTAAAATTCTACTATCTTAATTCAATTATTTTTGCCGATAGATGGCGTTACCTCCTCGCGCTTGGTACTACCAGAGGGTATAAAAATCCGTTCAGTGGTTGCTTTCCATTATTTGAAGTTCAGATTTTGAGCGTAAGGTGCATTTACCCCTCGCTCCCTATTTTAACTTCGCTAATATTTCTTTATGCTTGATCAGACAGCCTGGCTCAGTAAAAGTAGGCGGCCAGTGCAACTCTGATTAAAAATCTAGTTATAGATCACGTGCAGTGCTGATAAGCACTACGTGTTTCTGTGACTCCTTCTCCTATTTTCTTCTTTCTATGTATTTCATTCTCCTGATGAAGAGGGACCTTTAGCTGCCCTCGAAATCGATTGAGTGTTTCATTATACCTACGCTAAATATAAGGTTGTTTTTTACGATTTTGATTGTCACATTAGCGTGTTTCTCTTCTAGTCTAGTTTGTGCTATCAACCGGCATTTTCGAGAATATTTTACTGTTTATTGTTTTACCACGTGCACCATTTTATTTAATTCTTTCCACGTGGCCATCATTTTTTCGGATTTGGTTTATGCTATCAACCGGCATTTTCGAGGTAATTCTATTTTTTTTTTTTTTTTTTTTTTTTTTTTTTTCGGTTTACTACGTGCACGATTTTGACTTTCGTTGCTTCTTTCCACGTGGCTATTGGTTTTCAGTATTGGATGTTTCTCTCCTTTTGGAATGTTTTTGTCATTTGTTGATGAAAATTGTCTTCATTATTTATTGGTGTTTTTTCATGTTATAAGTAATTACTTGTTTGGACTTTCGGAATTACATTTCTTTTGTTCACTTGTTTCTTGCTTGTGCCCTTTTCACAATATGTCCACTGACAGGAACCGATTTTGTAAGTTACGCCTTAAGCGTACGAAATTCTTGAATCATCTACAGTTTCTACTTAAATGCAAACATCAAAATTTCATTCCCAAATTTATACATGTGAAATGTAGCCTTCAAGCTTCCGTTCACGTTTCAAAAATTTTGCATAAATTCAAATTGGCACTTCTTCGTCACATTATAAGGGACACACGCAAACGTTTATCTAAAATTGAATTTGAATTATATTACCTCCATTTAAAAATTGCTAATTCCACTAAAAATTTTTCCTCATTTGAACATACATCCTGGTCTAGAACCGATACCGTTTGTCAACGGCATAAAAATATGCTCATTTCTAAATTCCTAAAACTCACACACCAGTCGGATAGTCCCAATTATCTAGCTGATCTTCCCACTGTAAACGTTAACTCCGTCGTTAATATCTCCAATAGGAATCTTTCGGAGGATCAGTTAAAAGTATTAAAATATGATTTCAACTTTTCAAAGACATCTAAACCTTCAATTCCTCAAATCATCGCCCCTATAGAGAAAGCCTTTAAATTCTCCAAAATTTCGGAAACGCAGAAGGATACAATCCGCCACCTAATTACTCATAACGTTAATTTTAACAATAAATCTTTGGGTTCTAATCTTAGCAAAAAGGAAAATGAGATCTTACGTGAAATTCATTCTGATACTAATATCATTATCTCTAAAGCTGATAAGGGCGGACAGATCGTTGTTATGGACAAACACACATATATTACTGGAGTCTCTAAATTGATAAATGAAGGCCCATACTGCTCGATCCCTAAAGATCCTTCAACTTCGGACCTCATGAAAGTAAAAAGTGCTATGAAATCTTCCCACATTCTGCCAACTCAGTTGAAGAAATCACTTATTCCGCCTATTACTAATTGCGCTAGACTTTATGCTCTTCCAAAAGTCCACAAAACCGGTATTCCTTTTCGACCAATTGTTTCCAACATAGGTACTGCTTCATATCCTTTGGCCAAATATTTAGTTTCCAGATTTTCTCCTCTACTTGCTAACAATATTCACACTGTAAAAAATTCTGTTGAAGTCATTGATAAACTTTAAAATATTTCCCCACTTCGTTCCATTATGGTTTCATTTGATGTCAAATCATTGTTTACTAATGTTCCGGTCGAAGGAGCACTAAATTGTCTTGAAACTAGGCTTCGGGAATTTCACTTCACACATACTGAAATTAATGAGTTGGTTTCGCTTACTGAAGTTTCTCTAAGTCAAACCCACTTTGTTTTCCAAAATGCATATTTTCGTCAAGTTGAAGGATTGGCTATGGGTAATCCTCTCAGTCCGGTACTTGCTGACATTTATATGCACTATTTTGAGATGAAATTATTTGATAAATTATCTTTTCGTCTTTGGATTCGGTATGTTGACGACACTTTCGCACTTTTTGACGGTTATAAAGAGGATTTATCCGAGATTCTATCTATTATGAATTCAATTGATCCAGCCATCCAATTCACTCTTGAAATTGAATCCAACAATTCCCTCCCCTTCCTCGATATTCTTATAATCCGCAATGAAACCGATTTTAGCACCACTATGTACCGTAAACCCTTTGCAGTTTGTTTACCACCCCATGCCAAGTCATGCCACCCTGTTAAGCAAAAAATGGCTTCTTTTTACTATTATGTTTTCCGCGCGCTAAAAGTTTGTTCCTCTGAATCTTTGCTTACCAATGAACTTAATTATTTGAGAGCAGTTGCGATTGACCGTGGATTTTCTCCCGTGATTATTGATAAAGCCATCAAAAAATTTTCAGATTCCCATCAAAGAAGACATTCCACTGTTAGAAATAATATTAATGACCTTGTCGTGCTTCCATTTTATCCTTCTGTTAGCTATAAAATTGCACGGATTCTCCAGAAATTCAATTTTCAAGTCGGTTTCTCCCCTATTAATAAAATTCACCCTTCGATTCTAAAAGATTGCGTTTCTGTCCTGAATTCTTGGGGAATTTATAGTATATCATGTCAGTGTGGTTTAAGATATATTGGCCAAACAAAAAGAGCGTTGAAGTTTCGTATCAAGGAACATGAATCTTATGTCAAAAAAGGCGAAATTAACAAGTCTTCAATAGCGTATCATAGCTGGACTTTTAACCATAATTTTGATTTTGGGTCTGCAAAAATCATCCAAAAGGCTTCTTCCATAGGCGAATTGGATTTTCTTGAGGCTTTTCACATTCACAAAGATTTAGAAAGTTTAGTTAATGATTTGAAGTCCAATCCAGTCCTTCCTAATGCCTTTAAAATTCTACTATCTTAATTCAATTATTTTTGCCGATAGATGGCGTTACCTCCTCGCGCTTGGTACTACCAGAGGGTATAAAAATCCGTTCAGTGGTTGCTTTCCATTATTTGAAGTTCAGATTTTGAGCGTAAGGTGCATTTACCCCTCGCTCCCTATTTTAACTTCGCTAATATTTCTTTATGCTTGATCAGACAGCCTGGCTCAGTAAAAGTAGGCGGCCAGTGCAACTCTGATTAAAAATCTAGTTATAGATCACGTGCAGTGCTGATAAGCACTACGTGTTTCTGTGACTCCTTCTCCTATTTTCTTCTTTCTATGTATTTCATTCTCCTGATGAAGAGGGACCTTTAGCTGCCCTCGAAATCGATTGAGTGTTTCATTATACCTACGCTAAATATAAGGTTGTTTTTTACGATTTTGATTGTCACATTAGCGTGTTTCTCTTCTAGTCTAGTTTGTGCTATCAACCGGCATTTTCGAGAATATTTTACTGTTTATTGTTTTACCACGTGCACCATTTTATTTAATTCTTTCCACGTGGCCATCATTTTTTCGGATTTGGTTTATGCTATCAACCGGCATTTTCGAGGTAATTCTATTTTTTTTTTTTTTTTTTTTTTTTTTTCTGTTTACTACGTGCACGATTTTGACTTTCGTTGCTTCTTTCCACGTGGCTATTGGTTTTCAGTATTGGATGTTTCTCTCCTTTTGGAATGTTTTTGTCATTTGTTGATGAAAATTGTCTTCATTATTTATTGGTGTTTTTTCATGTTATAAGTAATTACTTGTTTGGACTTTCGGAATTACATTTCTTTTGTTCACTTGTTTCTTGCTTGTGCCCTTTTCACAATATGTCCACTGACAGGAACCGATTTTGTAAGTTACGCCTTAAGCGTACGAAATTCTTGAATCATCTACAGTTTCTACTTAAATGCAAACATCAAAATTTCATTCCCAAATTTATACATGTGAAATGTAGCCTTCAAGCTTCCGTTCACGTTTCAAAAATTTTGCATAAATTCAAATTGGCACTTCTTCGTCACATTATAAGGGACACACGCAAACGTTTATCTAAAATTGAATTTGAATTATATTACCTCCATTTAAAAATTGCTAATTCCACTAAAAATTTTTCCTCATTTGAACATACATCCTGGTCTAGAACCGATACCGTTTGTCAACGGCATAAAAATATGCTCATTTCTAAATTCCTAAAACTCACACACCAGTCGGATAGTCCCAATTATCTAGCTGATCTTCCCACTGTAAACGTTAACTCCGTCGTTAATATCTCCAATAGGAATCTTTCGGAGGATCAGTTAAAAGTATTAAAATATAATTTCAACTTTTCAAAGACATCTAAACCTTCAATTCCTCAAATCATCGCCCCTATAGAGAAAGCCTTTAAATTCTCCAAAATTTCGGAAACGCAGAAGGATACAATCCGCCACCTAATTACTCATAACGTTAATTTTAACAATAAATCTTTGGGTTCTAATCTTAGCAAAAAGGAAAATGAGATCTTACGTGAAATTCATTCTGATACTAATATCATTATCTCTAAAGCTGATAAGGGCGGACAGATCGTTGTTATGGACAAACACACATATATTACTGGAGTCTCTAAATTGATAAATGAAGGCCCATACTGCTCGATCCCTAAAGATCCTTCAACTTCGGACCTCATGAAAGTAAAAAGTGCTATGAAATCTTCCCACATTCTGCCAACTCAGTTGAAGAAATCACTTATTCCGCCTATTACTAATTGCGCTAGACTTTATGCTCTTCCAAAAGTCCACAAAACCGGTATTCCTTTTCGACCAATTGTTTCCAACATAGGTACTGCTTCATATCCTTTGGCCAAATATTTAGTTTCCAGATTTTCTCCTCTACTTGCTAACAATATTCACACTGTAAAAAATTCTGTTGAAGTCATTGATAAACTTTAAAATATTTCCCCACTTCGTTCCATTATGGTTTCATTTGATGTCAAATCATTGTTTACTAATGTTCCGGTCGAAGGAGCACTAAATTCTCTTGAAACTAGGCTTCGGGAATTTCACTTCACACATACTGAAATTAATAAGTTGGTTTCGCTTACTGAAGTTTCTCTAAGTCAAACCCACTTTGTTTTCCAAAATGCATATTTTCGTCAAGTTGAAGGATTGGCTATGGGTAATCCTCTCAGTCCGGTACTTGCTGACATTTATATGCACTATTTTGAGATGAAATTATTTGATAAATTATCTTTTCGTCTTTGGATTCGGTATGTTGACGACACTTTCGCACTTTTTGACGGTTATAAAGAGGATTTATCCGAGATTCTATCTATTATGAATTCAATTGATCCAGCCATCCAATTCACTCTTGAAATTGAATCCAACAATTCCCTCCCCTTCCTCGATATTCTTATAATCCGCAATGAAACCGATTTTAGCACCACTATGTACCGTAAACCCTTTGCAGTTTGTTTACCACCCCATGCCAAGTCATGCCACCCTGTTAAGCAAAAAATGGCTTCTTTTTACTATTATGTTTTCCGCGCGCTAAAAGTTTGTTCCTCTGAATCTTTGCTTACCAATGAACTTAATTATTTGAGAGCAGTTGCGATTGACCGTGGATTTTCTCCCGTGATTATTGATAAAGCCGTCAAAAAATTTTCAGATTCCCATCAAAGAAGACATTCCACTGTTAGAAATAATATTAATGACCTTGTCGTGCTTCCATTTTATCCTTCTGTTAGCTATAAAATTGCACGGATTCTCCAGAAATTCAATTTTCAAGTCGGTTTCTCCCCTATTAATAAAACTCACGCTTCGATTCTAAAAGATTGCGTTTCTGTCCTGAATTCTTGGGGAATTTATAGTATATCATGTCAGTGTGGTTTAAGATATATTGGCCAAACAAAAAGAGCGTTGAAGTTTCGTATCAAGGAACATGAATCTTATGTCAAAAAAGGCGAAATTAACAAGTCTTCAATAGCGTATCATAGCTGGACTTTTAACCATAATTTTGATTTTGGGTCTGCAAAAATCATCCAAAAGGCTTCTTCCATAGGCGAATTGGATTTTCTTGAGGCTTTTCACATTCACAAAGATTTAGAAAGTTTAGTTAATGATTTGAAGTCCAATCCAGTCCTTCCTAATGCCTTTAAAATTCTACTATCTTAATTCAATTATTTTTGCCGATAGATGGCGTTACCTCCTCGCGCTTGGTACTACCAGAGGGTATAAAAATCCGTTCAGTGGTTGCTTTCCATTATTTGAAGTTCAGATTTTGAGCGTAAGGTGCATTTACCCCTCGCTCCCTATTTTAACTTCGCTAATATTTCTTTATGCTTGATCAGACAGCCTGGCTCAGTAAAAGTAGGCGGCCAGTGCAACTCTGATTAAAAATCTAGTTATAGATCACGTGCAGTGCTGATAAGCACTACGTGTTTCTGTGACTCCTTCTCCTATTTTCTTCTTTCTATGTATTTCATTCTCCTGATGAAGAGGGACCTTTAGCTGCCCTCGAAATCGATTGAGTGTTTCATTATACCTACGCTAAATATAAGGTTGTTTTTTACGATTTTGATTGTCACATTAGCGTGTTTCTCTTCTAGTCTAGTTTGTGCTATCAACCGGCATTTTCGAGAATATTTTACTGTTTATTGTTTTACCACGTGCACCATTTTATTTAATTCTTTCCACGTGGCCATCATTTTTTCGGATTTGGTTTATGCTATCAACCGGCATTTTCGAGGTAATTCTATTTTTTTTTTTTTTTTTTTTCTGTTTACTACGTGCACGATTTTGACTTTCGTTGCTTCTTTCCACGTGGCTATTGGTTTTCAGTATTGGATGTTTCTCTCCTTTTGGAATGTTTTTGTCATTTGTTGATGAAAATTGTCTTCATTATTTATTGGTGTTTTTTCATGTTATAAGTAATTACTTGTTTGGACTTTCGGAATTACATTTCTTTTGTTCACTTGTTTCTTGCTTGTGCCCTTTTCACAATATGTCCACTGACAGGAACCGATTTTGTAAGTTACGCCTTAAGCGTACGAAATTCTTGAATCATCTACAGTTTCTACTTAAATGCAAACATCAAAATTTCATTCCCAAATTTATACATGTGAAATGTAGCCTTCAAGCTTCCGTTCACGTTTCAAAAATTTTGCATAAATTCAAATTGGCACTTCTTCGTCACATTATAAGGGACACACGCAAACGTTTATCTAAAATTGAATTTGAATTATATTACCTCCATTTAAAAATTGCTAATTCCACTAAAAATTTTTCCTCATTTGAACATACATCCTGGTCTAGAACCGATACCGTTTGTCAACGGCATAAAAATATGCTCATTTCTAAATTCCTAAAACTCACACACCAGTCGGATAGTCCCAATTATCTAGCTGATCTTCCCACTGTAAACGTTAACTCCGTCGTTAATATCTCCAATAGGAATCTTTCGGAGGATCAGTTAAAAGTATTAAAATATAATTTCAACTTTTCAAAGACATCTAAACCTTCAATTCCTCAAATCATCGCCCCTATAGAGAAAGCCTTTAAATTCTCCAAAATTTCGGAAACGCAGAAGGATACAATCCGCCACCTAATTACTCATAACGTTAATTTTAACAATAAATCTTTGGGTTCTAATCTTAGCAAAAAGGAAAATGAGATCTTACGTGAAATTCATTCTGATACTAATATCATTATCTCTAAAGCTGATAAGGGCGGACAGATCGTTGTTATGGACAAACACACATATATTACTGGAGTCTCTAAATTGATAAATGAAGGCCCATACTGCTCGATCCCTAAAGATCCTTCAACTTCGGACCTCATGAAAGTAAAAAGTGCTATGAAATCTTCCCACATTCTGCCAACTCAGTTGAAGAAATCACTTATTCCGCCTATTACTAATTGCGCTAGACTTTATGCTCTTCCAAAAGTCCACAAAACCGGTATTCCTTTTCGACCAATTGTTTCCAACATAGGTACTGCTTCATATCCTTTGGCCAAATATTTAGTTTCCAGATTTTCTCCTCTACTTGCTAACAATATTCACACTGTAAAAAATTCTGTTGAAGTCATTGATAAACTTTAAAATATTTCCCCACTTCGTTCCATTATGGTTTCATTTGATGTCAAATCATTGTTTACTAATGTTCCGGTCGAAGGAGCACTAAATTCTCTTGAAACTAGGCTTCGGGAATTTCACTTCACACATACTGAAATTAATAAGTTGGTTTCGCTTACTGAAGTTTCTCTAAGTCAAACCCACTTTGTTTTCCAAAATGCATATTTTCGTCAAGTTGAAGGATTGGCTATGGGTAATCCTCTCAGTCCGGTACTTGCTGACATTTATATGCACTATTTTGAGATGAAATTATTTGATAAATTATCTTTTCGTCTTTGGATTCGGTATGTTGACGACACTTTCGCACTTTTTGACGGTTATAAAGAGGATTTATCCGAGATTCTATCTATTATGAATTCAATTGATCCAGCCATCCAATTCACTCTTGAAATTGAATCCAACAATTCCCTCCCCTTCCTCGATATTCTTATAATCCGCAATGAAACCGATTTTAGCACCACTATGTACCGTAAACCCTTTGCAGTTTGTTTACCACCCCATGCCAAGTCATGCCACCCTGTTAAGCAAAAAATGGCTTCTTTTTACTATTATGTTTTCCGCGCGCTAAAAGTTTGTTCCTCTGAATCTTTGCTTACCAATGAACTTAATTATTTGAGAGCAGTTGCGATTGACCGTGGATTTTCTCCCGTGATTATTGATAAAGCCGTCAAAAAATTTTCAGATTCCCATCAAAGAAGACATTCCACTGTTAGAAATAATATTAATGACCTTGTCGTGCTTCCATTTTATCCTTCTGTTAGCTATAAAATTGCACGGATTCTCCAGAAATTCAATTTTCAAGTCGGTTTCTCCCCTATTAATAAAACTCACGCTTCGATTCTAAAAGATTGCGTTTCTGTCCTGAATTCTTGGGGAATTTATAGTATATCATGTCAGTGTGGTTTAAGATATATTGGCCAAACAAAAAGAGCGTTGAAGTTTCGTATCAAGGAACATGAATCTTATGTCAAAAAAGGCGAAATTAACAAGTCTTCAATAGCGTATCATAGCTGGACTTTTAACCATAATTTTGATTTTGGGTCTGCAAAAATCATCCAAAAGGCTTCTTCCATAGGCGAATTGGATTTTCTTGAGGCTTTTCACATTCACAAAGATTTAGAAAGTTTAGTTAATGATTTGAAGTCCAATCCAGTCCTTCCTAATGCCTTTAAAATTCTACTATCTTAATTCAATTATTTTTGCCGATAGATGGCGTCACCTCCTCGCGCTTGGTACTACCAGAGGGTATAAAAATCCGTTCAGTGGTTGCTTTCCATTATTTGAAGTTCAGATTTTGAGCGTAAGGTGCATTTACCCCTCGCTCCCTATTTTAACTTCGCTAATATTTCTTTATGCTTGATCAGACAGCCTGGCTCAGTAAAAGTAGGCGGCCAGTGCAACTCTGATTAAAAATCTAGTTATAACCACGTGCAGTGCTGATAAGCACTACGTGTTTCTGTGACTCCTTCTCCTATTTTCTTCTTTCTATGTATTTCATTCTCCTGATGAAGAGGGACCTTTAGCTGCCCTCGAAATCGATTGAGTGTTTCATTATACCTACGCTAAATATAAGGTTGTTTTTTACGATTTTGATTGTCACATTAGCGTGTTTCTCTTCTAGTCTAGTTTGTGCTATCAACCGGCATTTTCGAGAATATTTTACTGTTTATTGTTTTACCACGTGCACCATTTTATTTAATTCTTTCCACGTGGCCATCATTTTTTCGGATTTGGTTTATGCTATCAACCGGCATTTTCGAGGTAATTCTGTTTTTTTTTTTTTTTTTTTTTTTTTTTTTTCGGTTTACCACGTGCACGATTTTGACTTTCGTTGCTTCTTTCCACGTGGCTATTGGTTTTCAGTATTGGATGTTTCTCTCCTTTTGGAATGTTTTTGTCATTTGTTGATGAAAATTGTCTTCATTATTTATTGGTGTTTTTTCATGTTATAAGTAATTACTTGTTTGGACTTTCGGAATTACATTTCTTTTGTTCACTTGTTTCTTGCTTGTGCCCTTTTCACAATATGTCCATTGACAGGAACCGATTTTGTAAGTTACGCCTTAAGCGTACGAAATTCTTGAATCATCTACAGTTTCTACTTAAATGCAAACATCAAAATTTCATTCCCAAATTTATACATGTGAAATGTAGCCTTCAAGCTTCCGTTCACGTTTCAAAAATTTTGCATAAATTCAAATTGGCACTTCGTCACATTATAAGGGACACACGCAAACGTTTATCTAAAATTGAATTTGAATTATATTACCTCCATTTAAAAATTGCTAATTCCACTAAAAATTTTTCCTCATTTGAACATACATCCTGGTCTAGAACCGATACCGTTTGTCAACGGCATAAAAATGTGCTCATTTCTAAATTCCTAAAACTCACACACCAGTCGGATAGTCTCAATTATCTAGCTGATCTTCCCACTGTAAACGTTAACTCCATCGTTAATATCTCCAATAGGAATCTTTCGGAGGATCAGTTAAAAGTATTAAAATATAATTTCAACTTTTCAAAGACATCTAAACCTTCAATTCCTCAAATCATCGCCTTTATAGAGAAAGCCTTTAAATTCTCCAAAATTTCGGAAACGCAGAAGGATACAATCCGCCACCTAATTACTCATAACGTTAATTTTAACAATAAATCTTTGGGTTCTAATCTTAGCAAAAAGGAAAATGAGATCTTACGTGAAATTCATTCTGATACTAATATCATTATCTCTAAAGCTGATAAGGGCGGACAGATCGTTGTTATGGACAAACACACATATATTACTGGAGTCTCTAAATTGATAAATGAAGGCCCATACTGCTCGATCCCTAAAGATCCTTCAACTTCGGACCTCATGAAAGTAAAAAGTGCTATGAAATCTTCCCACATTCTGCCAACTCAGTTGAAGAAATCACTTATTTCGCCTATTACTAATTGCGCTAGACTTTATGCTCTTCCAAAAGTCCACAAAACCGGTATTCCTTTTCGACCAATTGTTTCCAACATAGGTACTGCTTCATATCCTTTGGCCAAATATTTAGTTTCCAGATTTTCTCCTCTACTTGCTAACAATATTCACACTGTAAAAAATTCTGTTGAAGTCATTGATAAACTTTAAAATATTTCCCCACTTCGTTCCATTATGGTTTCATTTGATGTCAAATCATTGTTTACTAATGTTCCGGTCGAAGGAGCACTAAATTGTCTTGAAACTAGGCTTCGGGAATTTCACTTCACACATACTGAAATTAATGAGTTGGTTTCGCTTACTAAAGTTTCTCTAAGTCAAACCCACTTTGTTTTCCAAAATGCATATTTTCGTCAAGTTGAAGGATTGGCTATGGGTAATCCTCTCAGTCCGGTACTTGCTGACATTTATATGCACTATTTTGAGATGAAATTATTTGATAAATTATCTTTTCGTCTTCGGATTCGGTATGTTGACGACACTTTCGCACTTTTTGACGGTTATAAAGAGGATTTATCCGAGATTCTATCTATTATGAATTCAATTGATCCAGCCATCCAATTCACTCTTGAAATTGAATCCAACAATTCCCTCCCCTTCCTCGATATTCTTATAATCCGCAATGAAACCGGTTTTAGCACCACTATGTACCGTAAACCCTTTGCAGTTTGTTTACCACCCCATGCCAAGTCATGCCACTCTGTTAAGCAAAAAATGGCTTCTTTTTACTATTATGTTTTCCGCGCGCTAAAAGTTTGTTCCTCTGAATCTTTGCTTACCAATGAACTTAATTATTTGAGAGCAGTTGCGATTGACCGTGGATTTTCTCCCGTGATTATTGATAAAGCCGTCAAAAAATTTTCAGATTCCCATCAAAGAAGACATTCCACTGTTAGAAATAATATTAATGACCTTGTCGTGCTTCCATTTTATCCTTCTGTTAGCTATAAAATTGCACGGATTCTCCAGAAATTCAATTTTCAAGTCGGTTTCTTCCCTATTAATAAAATTCACCCTTCGATTCTAAAAGATTGCGTTTCTGTCCTGAATTCTTGGGGAATTTATAGTATATCATGTCAGTGTGGTTTAAGATATATTGGCCAAACAAAAAGAGCGTTGAAGTTTCGTATCAAGGAACATGAATCTTATGTCAAAAAAGGCGAAATTAACAAGTCTTCAATAGCGTATCATAGCTGGACTTTTAACCATAATTTTGATTTTGGGTCTGCAAAAATCATCCAAAAGGCTTCTTCCATAGGCGAATTGGATTTTCTTGAGGCTTTTCACATTCACAAAGATTTAGAAAGTTTAGTTAATGATTTGAAGTCCAATCCAGTCCTTCCTAATGCCTTTAAAATTCTACTATCTTAATTCAATTATTTTTGCCGATAGATGGCGTCACCTCCTCGCGCTTGGTACTACCAGAGGGTATAAAAATCCGTTCAGTGGTTGCTTTCCATTATTTGAAGTTCAGATTTTGAGCGTAAGGTGCATTTACCCCTCGCTCCCTATTTTAACTTCGCTAATATTTCTTTATGCTTGATCAGACAGCCTGGCTCAGTAAAAGTAGGCGGCCAGTGCAACTCTGATTAAAAATCTAGTTATAACCACGTGCAGAGCTGATAAGCACTACGTGTTTCTGTGACTCCTTCTCCTATTTTCTTCTTTCTATGTATTTCATTCTCCTGATGAAGAGGGACCTTTAGCTGCCCTCGAAATCGATTGAGTGTTTCATTATACCTACGCTAAATATAAGGTTGTTTTTTACGATTTTGATTGTCACATTAGCGTGTTTCTCTTCTAGTCTAGTTTGTGCTATCAACCGGCATTTTCGAGAATATTTTACTGTTTATTGTTTTACCACGTGCACCATTTTATTTAATTCTTTCCACGTGGCCATCATTTTTTCGGATTTGGTTTATGCTATCAACCGGCATTTTCGAGGTAATTCTATTTTTTTTTTTTTTTTTTTTTTTTTTTTCTTTTCGGTTTACCACGTGCACGATTTTGACTTTCGTTGCTTCTTTCCACGTGGCTATTGGTTTTCAGTATTGGATGTTTCTCTCCTTTTGGAATGTTTTTGTCATTTGTTGATGAAAATTGTCTTCATTATTTATTGGTGTTTTTTCATGTTATAAGTAATTACTTGTTTGGACTTTCGGAATTACATTTCTTTTGTTCACTTGTTTCTTGCTTGTGCCCTTTTCACAATATGTCCACTGACAGGAACCGATTTTGTAAGTTACGCCTTAAGCGTACGAAATTCTTGAATCATCTACAGTTTCTACTTAAATGCAAACATCAAAATTTCATTCCCAAATTTATACATGTGAAATGTAGCCTTCAAGCTTCCGTTCACGTTTCAAAAATTTTGCATAAATTCAAATTGGCACTTCTTCGTCACATTATAAGGGACACACGCAAACGTTTATCTAAAATTGAATTTGAATTATATTACATCCATTTAAAAATTGCTAATTCCACTGAAAATTTTTCCTCATTTGAACATACATCCTGGTCTAGAACCGATACCGTTTGTCAACGGCATAAAAATGTGCTCATTTCTAAATTCCTAAAACTCACACACTAGTCGGATAGTCCCAATTATCTAGCTGATCTTCCCACTGTAAACGTTAACTCCATCGTTAATATCTCCAATAGGAATCTTTCGGAGGATCAGTTAAAAGTATTAAAATATAATTTCAACTTTTCAAAGACATCTAAACCTTCAATTCCTCAAATCATCGCCCCTATAGAGAAAGCCTTTAAATTCTCCAAAATTTCGGAAACGCAGAAGGATACAATCCGCCACCTAATTACTCATAACGTTAATTTTAACAATAAATCTTTGGGTTCTAATCTTAGCAAAAAGGAAAATGAGATCTTACGTGAAATTCATTCTGATACTAATATCATTATCTCTAAAGCTGATAAGGGCGGACAGATCGTTGTTATGGACAAACACACATATATTACTGGAGTCTCTAAATTGATAAATGAAGGCCCATACTGCTCGATCCCTAAAGATCCTTCAACTTCGGACCTCATGAAAGTAAAAAGTGCTATGAAATCTTCCCACATTCTGCCAACTCAGTTGAAGAAATCACTTATTCCGCCTATTACTAATTGCGCTAGACTTTATGCTCTTCCAAAAGTCCACAAAACCGGTATTCCTTTTCGACCAATTGTTTCCAACATAGGTACTGCTTCATATCCTTTGGCCAAATATTTAGTTTCCAGATTTTCTCCTCTACTTGCTAACAATATTCACACTGTAAAAAATTCTGTTGAAGTCATTGATAAACTTTAAAATATTTCCCCACTTCGTTCCATTATGGTTTCATTTGATGTCAAATCATTGTTTACTAATGTTCCGGTCGAAGGAGCACTAAATTGTCTTGAAACTAGGCTTCGGGAATTTCACTTCACACATACTGAAATTAATGAGTTGGTTTCGCTTACTAAAGTTTCTCTAAGTCAAACCCACTTTGTTTTCCAAAATGCATATTTTCGTCAAGTTGAAGGATTGGCTATGGGTAATCCTCTCAGTCCGGTACTTGCTGACATTTATATGCACTATTTTGAGATGAAATTATTTGATAAATTATCTTTTCGTCTTTGGATTCGGTATGTTGACGACACTTTCGCACTTTTTGACGGTTATAAAGAGGATTTATCCGAGATTCTATCTATTATGAATTCAATTGATCCAGCCATCCAATTCACTCTTGAAATTGAATCCAACAATTCCCTCCCCTTCCTCGATATTCTTATAATCCGCAATGAAACCGGTTTTAGCACCACTATGTACCGTAAACCCTTTGCAGTTTGTTCACCACCCCATGCCAAGTCATGCCACTCTGTTAAGCAAAAAATGGCTTCTTTTTACTATTATGTTTTCCGCGCGCTAAAAGTTTGTTCCTCTGAATCTTTGCTTACCAATGAACTTAATTATTTGAGAGCAGTTGCGATTGACCGTGGATTTTCTCCCGTGATTATTGATAAAGCCGTCAAAAAATTTTCAGATTCCCATCAAAGAAGACATTCCACTGTTAGAAATAATATTAATGACCTTGTCGTGCTTCCATTTTATCCTTCTGTTAGCTATAAAATTGCACGGATTCTCCAGAAATTTAATTTTCAAGTCGGTTTCTTCCCTATTAATAAAATTCACCCTTCGATTCTAAAAGATTGCGTTTCTGTCCTGAATTCTTGGGGAATTTATAGTATATCATGTCAGTGTGGTTTAAGATATATTGGCCAAACAAAAAGAGCGTTGAAGTTTCGTATCAAGGAACATGAATCTTATGTCAAAAAAGGCGAAATTAACAAGTCTTCAATAGCGTATCATAGCTGGACTTTTAACCATAATTTTGATTTTGGGTCTGCAAAAATCATCCAAAAGGCTTCTTCCATAGGCGAATTGGATTTTCTTGAGGCTTTTCACATTCACAAAGATTTAGAAAGTTTAGTTAATGATTTGAAGTCCAATCCAGTCCTTCCTAATGCCTTTAAAATTCTACTATCTTAATTCAATTATTTTTGCCGATAGATGGCGTCACCTCCTCGCGCTTGGTACTACCAGAGGGTATAAAAATCCGTTCAGTGGTTGCTTTCCATTATTTGAAGTTCAGATTTTGAGCGTAAGGTGCATTTACCCCTCGCTCCCTATTTTAACTTCGCTAATATTTCTTTATGCTTGATCAGACAGCCTGGCTCAGTAAAAGTAGGCGGCCAGTGCAACTCTGATTAAAAATCTAGTTATAACCACGTGCAGTGCTGATAAGCACTACGTGTTTCTGTGACTCCTTCTCCTATTTTCTTCTTTCTATGTATTTCATTCTCCTGATGAAGAGGGACCTTTAGCTGCCCTCGAAATCGATTGAGTGTTTCATTATACCTACGCTAAATATAAGGTTGTTTTTTACGATTTTGATTGTCACATTAGCGTGTTTCTCTTCTAGTCTAGTTTGTGCTATCAACCGGCATTTTCGAGAATATTTTACTGTTTATTGTTTTACCACGTGCACCATTTTATTTAATTCTTTCCACGTGGCCATCATTTTTTCGGATTTGGTTTATGCTATCAACCGGCATTTTCGAGGTAATTCTATTTTTTTTTTTTTTTTTTTTTTTTTCTTTTCGGTTTACCACGTGCACGATTTTGACTTTCGTTGCTTCTTTCCACGTGGCTATTGGTTTTCAGTTTTGGATGTTTCTCTCCTTTTGGAATGTTTTTGTCATTTGTTGATGAAAATTGTCTTCATTATTTATTGGTGTTTTTTCATGTTATAAGTAATTACTTGTTTGGACTTTCGGAATTACATTTCTTTTGTTCACTTGTTTCTTGCTTGTGCCCTTTTCACAATATATCCACTGACAGGAACCGATTTTGTAAGTTACGCCTTAAGCGTACGAAATTCTTGAATCATCTACAGTTTCTACTTAAATGCAAACATCAAAATTTCATTCCCAAATTTATACATGTGAAATGTAGCCTTCAAGCTTCCGTTCACGTTTCAAAAATTTTGCATAAATTCAAATTGGCACTTCGTCACATTATAAGGGACACACGCAAACGTTTATCTAAAATTGAATTTGAATTATATTAACTCCATTTAAAAATTGCTAATTCCACTGAAAATTTTTCCTCATTTGAACATACATCCTGGTCTAGAACCGATACCGTTTGTCAACGGCATAAAAATATGCTCATTTCTAAATTCCTAAAACTCACACACCAGTCGGATAGTCCCAATTATCTAGCTGATCTTCCCACTGTAAACGTTAACTCCGTCGTTAATATCTCCAATAGGAATCTTTCGGAGGATCAGTTAAAAGTATTAAAATATAATTTCAACTTTTCAAAGACATCTAAACCTTCAATTCCTCAAATCATCGCCCCTATAGAGAAAGCCTTTAAATTCTCCAAAATTTCGGAAACGCAGAAGGATACAATCCGCCACCTAATTACTCATAACGTTAATTTTAACAATAAATCTTTGGGTTCTAATCTTAGCAAAAAGGAAAATGAGATCTTACGTGAAATTCATTCTGATACTAATATCATTATCTCTAAAGCTGATAAGGGCGGACAGATCGTTGTTATGGACAAACACACATATATTACTGGAGTCTCTAAATTGATAAATGAAGGCCCATACTGCTCGATCCCTAAAGATCCTTCAACTTCGGACCTCATGAAAGTAAAAAGTGCTATGAAATCTTCCCACATTCTGCCAACTCAGTTGAAGAAATCACTTATTCCGCCTATTACTAATTGCGCTAGACTTTATGCTCTTCCAAAAGTCCACAAAACCGGTATTCCTTTTCGACCAATTGTTTCCAACATAGGTACTGCTCATATCCTTTGGCCAAATATTTAGTTTCCAGATTTTCTCCTCTACTTGCTAACAATATTCACACTGTAAAAAATTCTGTTGAAGTCATTGATAAACTTTAAAATATTTCCCCACTTCGTTCCATTATAGTTTCATTTGATGTCAAATCATTGTTTACTAATGTTCCGGTCGAAGGAGCACTAAATTGTCTTGAAACTAGGCTTCGGGAATTTCACTTCACACATACTGAAATTAATGAGTTGGTTTCGCTTACTAAAGTTTCTCTAAGTCAAACCCACTTTGTTTTCCAAAATGCATATTTTCGTCAAGTTGAAGGATTGGCTATGGGTAATCCTCTCAGTCCGGTACTTGCTGACATTTATATGCACTATTTTAAGATGAAATTATTTGATAAATTATCTTTTCGTCTTTGGATTCGGTATGTTGACGACACTTTCGCACTTTTTGACGGTTATAAAGAGGATTTATCCGAGATTCTATCTCTTATGAATTCAATTGATCCAGCCATCCAATTCACTCTTGAAATTGAATCCAACAATTCCCTCCCCTTCCTCGATATTCTTATAATCCGCAATGAAACCGATTTTAGCACCACTATGTACCGTAAACCCTTTGCAGTTTGTTTACCACCCCATGCCAAGTCATGCCACCCTGTTAAGCAAAAAATGGCTTCTTTTTACTATTATGTTTTCCGCGCGCTAAAAGTTTGTTCCTCTGAATCTTTGCTTACCAATGAACTTAATTATTTGAGAGCAGTTGCGATTGACCGTGGATTTTCTCCCGTAATTATTGATAAAGCCGTCAAAAAATTTTCAGATTCCCATCAAAGAAGACATTCCACTGTTAGAAATAATATTAATGACCTTGTCGTGCTTCCATTTTATCCTTCTGTTAGCTATAAAATTGCACGGATTCTCCAGAAATTCAATTTTCAAGTCGGTTTCTTCCCTATTAATAAAATTCACCCTTCGTTTCTAAAAGATTGCGTTTCTGTCCTGAATTCTTGGGGAATTTATAGTATATCATGTCAGTGTGGTTTAAGATATATTGGCCAAACAAAAAGAGCGTTGAAGTTTCGTATCAAGGAACATGAATCTTATGTCAAAAAAGGCGAAATTAACAAGTCTTCAATAGCGTATCATAGCTGGACTTTTAACCATAATTTTGATTTTGGGTCTGCAAAAATCATCCAAAAGGCTTCTTCCATAGGCGAATTGGATTTTCTTGAGGCTTTTCACATTCACAAAGATTTAGAAAGTTTAGTTAATGATTTGAAGTCCAATCCAGTCCTTCCTAATGCCTTTAAAATTCTACTATCTTAATTCAATTATTTTTGCCGATAGATGGCGTCACCTCCTCGCGCTTGGTACTACCAGAGGGTATAAAAATCCGTTCAGTGGTTGCTTTCCATTATTTGAAGTTCAGATTTTGAGCGTAAGGTGCATTTACCCCTCGCTCCCTATTTTAACTTCGCTAATATTTCTTTATGCTTGATCAGACAGCCTGGCTCAGTAAAAGTAGGCGGCCAGTGCAACTCTGATTAAAAATCTAGTTATAACCACGTGCAGTGCTGATAAGCACTACGTGTTTCTGTGACTCCTTCTCCTATTTTCTTCTTTCTATGTATTTCATTCTCCTGATGAAGAGGGACCTTTAGCTGCCCTCGAAATCGATTGAGTGTTTCATTATACCTACGCTAAATATAAGGTTGTTTTTTACGATTTTGATTGTCACATTAGCGTGTTTCTCTTCTAGTCTAGTTTGTGCTATCAACCGGCATTTTCGAGAATATTTTACTGTTTATTGTTTTACCACGTGCACCATTTTATTTAATTCTTTCCACGTGGCCATCATTTTTTCGGATTTGGTTTATGCTATCAACCGGCATTTTCGAGGTAATTCTTTTTTTTTTTTTTTTTTTTTTTTCTTTTCGGTTTACCACGTGCACGATTTTGACTTTCGTTGCTTCTTTCCACGTGGCTATTGGTTTTCAGTTTTGGATGTTTCTCTCCTTTTGGAATGTTTTTGTCATTTGTTGATGAAAATTGTCTTCATTATTTATTGGTGTTTTTTCATGTTATAAGTAATTACTTGTTTGGACTTTCGGAATTACATTTCTTTTGTTCACTTGTTTCTTGCTTGTGCCCTTTTCACAATATATCCACTGACAGGAACCGATTTTGTAAGTTACGCCTTAAGCGTACGAAATTCTTGAATCATCTACAGTTTCTACTTAAATGCAAACATCAAAATTTCATTCCCAAATTTATACATGTGAAATGTAGCCTTCAAGCTTCCGTTCACGTTTCAAAAATTTTGCATAAATTCAAATTGGCACTTCGTCACATTATAAGGGACACACGCAAACGTTTATCTAAAATTGAATTTGAATTATATTAACTCCATTTAAAAATTGCTAATTCCACTGAAAATTTTTCCTCATTTGAACATACATCCTGGTCTAGAACCGATACCGTTTGTCAACGGCATAAAAATATGCTCATTTCTAAATTCCTAAAACTCACACACCAGTCGGATAGTCCCAATTATCTAGCTGATCTTCCCACTGTAAACGTTAACTCCGTCGTTAATATCTCCAATAGGAATCTTTCGGAGGATCAGTTAAAAGTATTAAAATATAATTTCAACTTTTCAAAGACATCTAAACCTTCAATTCCTCAAATCATCGCCCCTATAGAGAAAGCCTTTAAATTCTCCAAAATTTCGGAAACGCAGAAGGATACAATCCGCCACCTAATTACTCATAACGTTAATTTTAACAATAAATCTTTGGGTTCTAATCTTAGCAAAAAGGAAAATGAGATCTTACGTGAAATTCATTCTGATACTAATATCATTATCTCTAAAGCTGATAAGGGCGGACAGATCGTTGTTATGGACAAACACACATATATTACTGGAGTCTCTAAATTGATAAATGAAGGCCCATACTGCTCGATCCCTAAAGATCCTTCAACTTCGGACCTCATGAAAGTAAAAAGTGCTATGAAATCTTCCCACATTCTGCCAACTCAGTTGAAGAAATCACTTATTCCGCCTATTACTAATTGCGCTAGACTTTATGCTCTTCCAAAAGTCCACAAAACCGGTATTCCTTTTCGACCAATTGTTTCCAACATAGGTACTGCTCATATCCTTTGGCCAAATATTTAGTTTCCAGATTTTCTCCTCTACTTGCTAACAATATTCACACTGTAAAAAATTCTGTTGAAGTCATTGATAAACTTTAAAATATTTCCCCACTTCGTTCCATTATAGTTTCATTTGATGTCAAATCATTGTTTACTAATGTTCCGGTCGAAGGAGCACTAAATTGTCTTGAAACTAGGCTTCGGGAATTTCACTTCACACATACTGAAATTAATGAGTTGGTTTCGCTTACTAAAGTTTCTCTAAGTCAAACCCACTTTGTTTTCCAAAATGCATATTTTCGTCAAGTTGAAGGATTGGCTATGGGTAATCCTCTCAGTCCGGTACTTGCTGACATTTATATGCACTATTTTAAGATGAAATTATTTGATAAATTATCTTTTCGTCTTTGGATTCGGTATGTTGACGACACTTTCGCACTTTTTGACGGTTATAAAGAGGATTTATCCGAGATTCTATCTCTTATGAATTCAATTGATCCAGCCATCCAATTCACTCTTGAAATTGAATCCAACAATTCCCTCCCCTTCCTCGATATTCTTATAATCCGCAATGAAACCGATTTTAGCACCACTATGTACCGTAAACCCTTTGCAGTTTGTTTACCACCCCATGCCAAGTCATGCCACCCTGTTAAGCAAAAAATGGCTTCTTTTTACTATTATGTTTTCCGCGCGCTAAAAGTTTGTTCCTCTGAATCTTTGCTTACCAATGAACTTAATTATTTGAGAGCAGTTGCGATTGACCGTGGATTTTCTCCCGTAATTATTGATAAAGCCGTCAAAAAATTTTCAGATTCCCATCAAAGAAGACATTCCACTGTTAGAAATAATATTAATGACCTTGTCGTGCTTCCATTTTATCCTTCTGTTAGCTATAAAATTGCACGGATTCTCCAGAAATTCAATTTTCAAGTCGGTTTCTTCCCTATTAATAAAATTCACCCTTCGTTTCTAAAAGATTGCGTTTCTGTCCTGAATTCTTGGGGAATTTATAGTATATCATGTCAGTGTGGTTTAAGATATATTGGCCAAACAAAAAGAGCGTTGAAGTTTCGTATCAAGGAACATGAATCTTATGTCAAAAAAGGCGAAATTAACAAGTCTTCAATAGCGTATCATAGCTGGACTTTTAACCATAATTTTGATTTTGGGTCTGCAAAAATCATCCAAAAGGCTTCTTCCATAGGCGAATTGGATTTTCTTGAGGCTTTTCACATTCACAAAGATTTAGAAAGTTTAGTTAATGATTTGAAACCCAATCCAGTCCTTCCTAATGCCTTTAAAATTCTACTATCTTAATTCAATTATTTTTGCCGATAGATGGCGTCACCTCCTCGCGCTTGGTACTACCAGAGGGTATAAAAATCCGTTCAGTGGTTGCTTTCCATTATTTGAAGTTCAGATTTTGAGCGTAAGGTGCATTTACCTCTCGCTCCCTATTTTAACTTCGCTAATATTTCTTTATGCTTGATCAGACAGCCTGGCTCAGTAAAAGTAGGCGGCTAGTGCAACTCTGATTAAAAATCTAGTTATAACCACGTGCAGTGCTGATAAGCACTACGTGTTTCTGTGACTCCTTCTCCTATTTTCTTCTTTCTATGTATTTCTTTCTCCTGATGAGGAGGGACCTTTAGCTGCCCTCGAAATCGATTGAGTGTTTCATTATACCTACGCTAAATATAAGGTTGTTTTTTACGATTTTGATTGTCACATTAGCGTGTTTCTCTTCTAGTCTAGTTTGTGCTATCAACCGGCATTTTCGAGAATATTTTACTGTTTATTGTTTTACCACGTGCACCATTTTATTTAATTCTTTCCACGTGGCCATCATTTTTTCGGATTTGGTTTATGCTATCAACCGGCATTTTCGAGGTAATTCTATTTTTTTTTTTTTCTTTTCGGTTTACCACGTGCACGATTTTGACTTTCGTTGCTTCTTTCCACGTGGCTATTGGTTTTCAGTATTGGATGTTTCTCTCCTTTTGGAATGTTTTTGTCATTTGTTGATGAAAATTGTCTTCATTATTTTTTGGTGTTTTTTCATGTTATAAGTAATTACTTGTTTGGACTTTCGGAATTACATTTCTTTTGTTCACTTGTTTCTTGCTTGTGCCCTTTTCACAATATGTCCACTGACAGGAACCGATTTTGTAAGTTACGCCTTAAGCGTACGAAATTCTTGAATCATCTACAGTTTCTACTTAAATGCAAACATCAAAATTTCATTCCCAAATTTATACATGTGAAATGTAGCCTTCAAGCTTCCGTTCACGTTTCAAAAATTTTGCATAAATTCAAATTGGCACTTCTTCGTCACATTATAAGGGACACACGCAAACGTTTATCTAAAATTGAATTTGAATTATATTACATCCATTTAAAAATTGCTAATTCCACTGAAAATTTTTCCTCATTTGAACATACATCCTGGTCTAGAACCGATACCGTTTGTCAACGGCATAAAAATGTGCTCATTTCTAAATTCCTAAAACTCACACACTAGTCGGATAGTCCCAATTATCTAGCTGATCTTCCCACTGTAAACGTTAACTCCATCGTTAATATCTCCAATAGGAATCTTTCGGAGGATCAGTTAAAAGTATTAAAATATAATTTCAACTTTTCAAAGACATCTAAACCTTCAATTCCTCAAATCATCGCCCCTATAGAGAAAGCCTTTAAATTCTCCAAAATTTCGGAAACGCAGAAGGATACAATCCGCCACCTAATTACTCATAACGTTAGTTTTAACAATAAATCTTTGGGTTCTAATCTTAGCAAAAAGGAAAATGAGATCTTACGTGAAATTCATTCTGATACTAATATCATTATCTCTAAAGCTGATAAGGGCGGACAGATCGTTGTTATGGACAAACACACATATATTACTGGAGTCTCTAAATTGATAAATGAAGGCCCATACTGCTCGATCCCTAAAGATCCTTCAACTTCGGACCTCATGAAAGTAAAAAGTGCTATGAAATCTTCCCACATTCTGCCAACTCAGTTGAAGAAATCACTTATTCCGCCTATTACTAATTGCGCTAGACTTTATGCTCTTCCAAAAGTCCACAAAACCGGTATTCCTTTTCGACCAATTGTTTCCAACATAGGTACTGCTTCATATCCTTTGGCCAAATATTTAGTTTCCAGATTTTCTCCTCTACTTGCTAACAATATTGACACTGTAAAAAATTCTGTTGAAGTCATTGATAAACTTTAAAATATTTCCCCACTTCGTTCCATTATGGTTTCATTTGATGTCAAATCATTGTTTACTAATGTTCCGGTCGAAGGAGCACTAAATTGTCTTGAAACTAGGCTTCGGGAATTTCACTTCACACATACTGAAATTAATGAGTTGGTTTCGCTTACTAAAGTTTCTCTAAGTCAAACCCACTTTGTTTTCCAAAATGCATATTTTCGTCAAGTTGAAGGATTGGCTATGGGTAATCCTCTCAGTCCGGTACTTGCTGACATTTATATGCACTATTTTAAAATGAAATTATTTGATAAATTATCTTTTCGTCTTTGGATTCGGTATGTTGACGACACTTTCGCACTTTTTGACGGTTATAAAGAGGATTTATCCGAGATTCTATCTATTATGAATTCAATTGATCCAGCCATCCAATTCACTCTTGAAATTGAATCCAACAATTCCCTCCCCTTCCTCGATATTCTTATAATCCGCAATGAAACCGATTTTAGCACCACTACGTACCGTAAACCCTTTGCAGTTTGTTTACCACCCCATGCCAAGTCATGCCACCCTGTTAAGCAAAAAATGGCTTCTTTTTACTATTATGTTTTCCGCGCGCTAAAAGTTTGTTCCTCTGAATCTTTGCTTACCAATGAACTTAATTATTTGAGAGCAGTTGCGATTGACCGTGGATTTTCTCCCGTGATTATTGATAAAGCCGTCAAAAAATTTTCAGATTCCCATCAAAGAAGACATTCCACTGTTAGAAATAATATTAATGACCTTGTCGTGCTTCCATTTTATCCTTCTGTTAGCTATAAAATTGCACGGATTCTCCAGAAATTCAATTTTCAAGTCGGTTTCTTCCCTATTAATAAAATTCACCCTTCGTTTCTAAAAGATTGCGTTTCTGTCCTGAATTCTTGGGGAATTTATAGTATATGATGTCAGTGTGGTTTAAGATATATTGGCCAAACAAAAAGAGCGTTGAAGTTTCGTATCAAGGAACATGAATCTTATGTCAAAAAAGGCGAAATTAACAAGTCTTCAATAGCGTATCATAGCTGGACTTTTAACCATAATTTTGATTTTGGGTCTGCAAAAATCATCCAAAAGGCTTCTTCCATAGGCGAATTGGATTTTCTTGAGGCTTTTCACATTCACAAAGATTTAGAAAGTTTAGTTAATGATTTGAAGTCCAATCCAGTCCTTCCTAATGCCTTTAAAATTCTACTATCTTAATTCAATTATTTTTGCCGATAGATGGCGTCACCTCCTCGCGCTTGGTACTACCAGAGGGTATAAAAATCCGTTCAGTGGTTGCTTTCCATTATTTGAAGTTCAGATTTTGAGCGTAAGGTGCATTTACCTCTCGCTCCCTATTTTAACTTCGCTAATATTTCTTTATGCTTGATCAGACAGCCTGGCTCAGTAAAAGTAGGCGGCTAGTGCAACTCTGATTAAAAATCTAGTTATAACCACGTGGAGTGCTGATAAGCACTACGTGTTTCTGTGACTCCTTCTCCTATTTTCTTCTTTCTATGTATTTCTTTCTCCTGATGAGGAGGGACCTTTAGCTGCCCTCGAAATCGATTGAGTGTTTCATTATACCTACGCTAAATATAAGGTTGTTTTTTACGATTTTGATTGTCACATTAGCGTGTTTCTCTTCTAGTCTAGTTTGTGCTATCAACCGGCATTTTCGAGAATATTTTACTGTTTATTGTTTTACCTCGTGCACCATTTTATTTAATTCTTTCCACGTGGCCATCATTTTTTCGGATTTGGTTTATGCTATCAACCGGCATTTTCGAGGTAATTCTATTTTTTTTTTTTTTCTTTTCGGTTTACCACGTGCACGATTTTGACTTTCGTTGCTTCTTTCCACGTGGCTATTGGTTTTCAGTATTGGATGTTTCTCTCCTTTTGGAATGTTTTTGTCATTTGTTGATGAAAATTGTCTTCATTATTTATTGGTGTTTTTTCATGTTATAAGTAATTACTTGTTTGGACTTTCGGAATTACATTTCTTTTGTTCACTTGTTTCTTGCTTGTGCCCTTTTCACAATATGTCCACTGACAGGAACCGATTTTGTAAGTTACGCCTTAAGCGTACGAAATTCTTGAATCATCTACAGTTTCTACTTAAATGCAAACATCAAAATTTCATTCCCAAATTTATACATGTGAAATGTAGCCTTCAAGCTTCCGTTCACGTTTCAAAAATTTTGCATAAATTCAAATTGGCACTTCTTCGTCACATTATAAGGGACACACGCAAACGTTTATCTAAAATTGAATTTGAATTATATTACATCCATTTAAAAATTGCTAATTCCACTGAAAATTTTTCCTCATTTGAACATACATCCTGGTCTAGAACCGATACCGTTTGTCAACGGCATAAAAATGTGCTCATTTCTAAATTCCTAAAACTCACACACTAGTCGGATAGTCCCAATTATCTAGCTGATCTTCCCACTGTAAACGTTAACTCCATCGTTAATATCTCCAATAGGAATCTTTCGGAGGATCAGTTAAAAGTATTAAAATATAATTTCAACTTTTCAAAGACATCTAAACCTTCAATTCCTCAAATCATCGCCCCTATAGAGAAAGCCTTTAAATTCTCCAAAATTTCGGAAACGCAGAAGGATACAATCCGCCACCTAATTACTCATAACGTTAGTTTTAACAATAAATCTTTGGGTTCTAATCTTAGCAAAAAGGAAAATGAGATCTTACGTGAAATTCATTCTGATACTAATATCATTATCTCTAAAGCTGATAAGGGCGGACAGATCGTTGTTATGGACAAACACACATATATTACTGGAGTCTCTAAATTGATAAATGAAGGCCCATACTGCTCGATCCCTAAAGATCCTTCAACTTCGGACCTCATGAAAGTAAAAAGTGCTATGAAATCTTCCCACATTCTGCCAACTCAGTTGAAGAAATCACTTATTCCGCCTATTACTAATTGCGCTAGACTTTATGCTCTTCCAAAAGTCCACAAAACCGGTATTCCTTTTCGACCAATTGTTTCCAACATAGGTACTGCTTCATATCCTTTGGCCAAATATTTAGTTTCCAGATTTTCTCCTCTACTTGCTAACAATATTGACACTGTAAAAAATTCTGTTGAAGTCATTGATAAACTTTAAAATATTTCCCCACTTCGTTCCATTATGGTTTCATTTGATGTCAAATCATTGTTTACTAATGTTCCGGTCGAAGGAGCACTAAATTGTCTTGAAACTAGGCTTCGGGAATTTCACTTCACACATACTGAAATTAATGAGTTGGTTTCGCTTACTAAAGTTTCTCTAAGTCAAACCCACTTTGTTTTCCAAAATGCATATTTTCGTCAAGTTGAAGGATTGGCTATGGGTAATCCTCTCAGTCCGGTACTTGCTGACATTTATATGCACTATTTTAAGATGAAATTATTTGATAAATTATCTTTTCGTCTTTGGATTCGGTATGTTGACGACACTTTCGCACTTTTTGACGGTTATAAAGAGGATTTATCCGAGATTCTATCTATTATGAATTCAATTGATCCAGCCATCCAATTCACTCTTGAAATTGAATCCAACAATTCCCTCCCCTTCCTCGATATTCTTATAATCCGCAATGAAACCGATTTTAGCACCACTACGTACCGTAAACCCTTTGCAGTTTGTTTACCACCCCATGCCAAGTCATGCCACCCTGTTAAGCAAAAAATGGCTTCTTTTTACTATTATGTTTTCCGCGCGCTAAAAGTTTGTTCCTCTGAATCTTTGCTTACCAATGAACTTAATTATTTGAGAGCAGTTGCGATTGACCGTGGATTTTCTCCCGTGATTATTGATAAAGCCGTCAAAAAATTTTCAGATTCCCATCAAAGAAGACATTCCACTGTTAGAAATAATATTAATGACCTTGTCGTGCTTCCATTTTATCCTTCTGTTAGCTATAAAATTGCACGGATTCTCCAGAAATTCAATTTTCAAGTCGGTTTCTTCCCTATTAATAAAATTCACCCTTCGTTTCTAAAAGATTGCGTTTCTGTCCTGAATTCTTGGGGAATTTATAGTATATCATGTCAGTGTGGTTTAAGATATATTGGCCAAACAAAAAGAGCGTTGAAGTTTCGTATCAAGGAACATGAATCTTATGTCAAAAAAGGCGAAATTAACAAGTCTTCAATAGCGTATCATAGCTGGACTTTTAACCATAATTTTGATTTTGGGTCTGCAAAAATCATCCAAAAGGCTTCTTCCATAGGCGAATTGGATTTTCTTGAGGCTTTTCACATTCACAAAGATTTAGAAAGTTTAGTTAATGATTTGAAGTCCAATCCAGTCCTTCCTAATGCCTTTAAAATTCTACTATCTTAATTCATTTATTTTTGCCGATAGATGGCGTCACCTCCTCGCGCTTGGTACTACCAGAGGGTATAAAAATCCGTTCAGTGGTTGCTTTCCATTATTTGAAGTTCAGATTTTGAGCGTAAGGTGCATTTACCCCTCGCTCCCTATTTTAACTTCGCTAATATTTCTTTATGCTTGATCAGACAGCCTGGCTCAGTAAAAGTAGGCGGCCAGTGCAACTCTGATTAAAAATCTAGTTATAACCACGTGCAGTGCTGATAAGCACTACGTGTTTCTGTGACTCCTTCTCCTATTTTCTTCTTTCTATGTATTTCTTTCTCCTGATGAAGAGGGACCTTTAGCTGCCCTCGAAATCGATTGAGTGTTTCATTATACCTACGCTAAATATAAGGTTGTTTTTTACGATTTTGATTGTCACATTAGCGTGTTTCTCTTCTAGTCTAGTTTGTGCTATCAACCGGCATTTTCGAGAATATTTTACTGTTTATTGTTTTACCACGTGCACCATTTTATTTAATTCTTTCCACGTGGCCATCATTTTTTCGGATTTGGTTTATGCTATCAACCGGCATTTTCGAGGTAATTCTATTTTTTTTTTTTCTTTTCGGTTTACCACGTGCACGATTTTGACTTTCGTTGCTTCTTTCCATGTGGCTATTGGTTTTCAGTATTGGATGTTTCTCTCCTTTTGGAATGTTTTTGTCATTTGTTGATGAAAATTGTCTTCATTATTTATTGGTGTTTTTTCATGTTATAAGTAATTACTTGTTTGGACTTTCGGAATTACATTTCTTTTGTTCACTTGTTTCTTGCTTGTGCCCTTTTCACAATATGTCCACTGACAGGAACCGATTTTGTAAGTTACGCCTTAAGCGTACGAAATTCTTGAATCATCTACAGTTTCTACTTAAATGCAAACATCAAAATTTCATTCCCAAATTTATACATGTGAAATGTAGCCTTCAAGCTTCCGTTCACGTTTCAAAAATTTTGCATAAATTCAAATTGGCACTTCTTCGTCACATTATAAGGGACACACGCAAACGTTTATCTAAAATTGAATTTGAATTATATTACATCCATTTAAAAATTGCTAATTCCACTGAAAATTTTTCCTCATTTGAACATACATCCTGGTCTAGAACCGATACCGTTTGTCAACGGCATAAAAATGTGCTCATTTCTAAATTCCTAAAACTCACACACTAGTCGGATAGTCCCAATTATCTAGCTGATCTTCCCACTGTAAACGTTAACTCCATCGTTAATATCTCCAATAGGAATCTTTCGGAGGATCAGTTAAAAGTATTAAAATATAATTTCAACTTTTCAAAGACATCTAAACCTTCAATTCCTCAAATCATCGCCCCTATAGAGAAAGCCTTTAAATTCTCCAAAATTTCGGAAACGCAGAAGGATACAATCCGCCACCTAATTACTCATAACGTTAGTTTTAACAATAAATCTTTGGGTTCTAATCTTAGCAAAAAGGAAAATGAGATCTTACGTGAAATTCATTCTGATACTAATATCATTATCTCTAAAGCTGATAAGGGCGGACAGATCGTTGTTATGGACAAACACACATATATTACTGGAGTCTCTAAATTGATAAATGAAGGCCCATACTGCTCGATCCCTAAAGATCCTTCAACTTCGGACCTCATGAAAGTAAAAAGTGCTATGAAATCTTCCCACATTCTGCCAACTCAGTTGAAGAAATCACTTATTCCGCCTATTACTAATTGCGCTAGACTTTATGCTCTTCCAAAAGTCCACAAAACCGGTATTCCTTTTCGACCAATTGTTTCCAACATAGGTACTGCTTCATATCCTTTGGCCAAATATTTAGTTTCCAGATTTTCTCCTCTACTTGCTAACAATATTCACACTGTAAAAAATTCTGTTGAAGTCATTGATAAACTTTAAAATATTTCCCCACTTCGTTCCATTATGGTTTCATTTGATGTCAAATCATTGTTTACTAATGTTCCGGTCGAAGGAGCACTAAATTGTCTTGAAACTAGGCTTCGGGAATTTCACTTCACACATACTGAAATTAATGAGTTGGTTTCGCTTACTAAAGTTTCTCTAAGTCAAACCCACTTTGTTTTCCAAAATGCATATTTTCGTCAAGTTGAAGGATTGGCTATGGGTAATCCTCTCAGTCCGGTACTTGCTGACATTTATATGCACTATTTTGAAATGAAATTATTTGATAAATTATCTTTTCGTCTTTGGATTCGGTATGTTGACGACACTTTCGCACTTTTTGACGGTTATAAAGAGGATTTATCCGAGATTCTATCTATTATGAATTCAATTGATCCAGCCATCCAATTCACTCTTGAAATTGAATCCAACAATTCCCTCCCCTTCCTCGATATTCTTATAATCCGCAATGAAACCGATTTTAGCACCACTGTGTACCGTAAACCCTTTGCAGTTTGTTTACCACCCCATGCCAAGTCATGCCACCCTGTTAAGCAAAAAATGGCTTCTTTTTACTATTATGTTTTCCGCGCGCTAAAAGTTTGTTCCTCTGAATCTTTGCTTACCAATGAACTTAATTATTTGAGAGCAGTTGCGATTGACCGTGGATTTTCTCCCGTGATTATTGATAAAGCCGTCAAAAAATTTTCAGATTCCCATCAAAGAAGACATTCCACTGTTAGAAATAATATTAATGACCTTGTCGTGCTTCCATTTTATCCTTCTGTTAGCTATAAAATTGCACGGATTCTCCAGAAATTCAATTTTCAAGTCGGTTTCTTCCCTATTAATAAAATTCACCCTTCGATTCTAAAAGATTGCGTTTCTGTCCTGAATTCTTGGGGAATTTATAGTATATCATGTCAGTGTGGTTTAAGATATATTGGCCAAACAAAAAGAGCGTTGAAGTTTCGTATCAAGGAACATGAATCTTATGTCAAAAAAGGCGAAATTAACAAGTCTTCAATAGCGTATCATAGCTGGACTTTTAACCATAATTTTGATTTTGGGTCTGCAAAAATCATCCAAAAGGCTTCTTCCATAGGCGAATTGGATTTTCTTGAGGCTTTTCACATTCACAAAGATTTAGAAAGTTTAGTTAATGATTTGAAGTCCAATCTAGTCCTTCCTAATGCCTTTAAAATTCTACTATCTTAATTCAATTATTTTTGCCGATAGATGGCGTTACCTCCTCGCGCTTGGTACTACCAGAGGGTATAAAAATCCGTTCAGTGGTTGCTTTCCATTATTTGAAGTTCAGATTTTGAGCGTAAGGTGCATTTACCCCTCGCTCCCTATTTTAACTTCGCTAATATTTCTTTATGCTTGATCAGACAGCCTGGCTCAGTAAAAGTAGGCGGCCAGTGCAACTCTGATTAAAAATCTAGTTATAACCACGTGCAGTGCTGATAAGCACTACGTGTTTCTGTGACTCCTTCTCCTATTTTCTTCTTTCTATGTATTTCTTTCTCCTGATGAAGAGGGACCTTTAGCTGCCCTCGAAATCGATTGAGTGTTTCATTATACCTACGCTAAATATAAGGTTGTTTTTTACGATTTTGATTGTCACATTAGCGTGTTTCTCTTCTAGTCTAGTTTGTGCTATCAACCGGCATTTTCGAGAATATTTTACTGTTTATTGTTTTACCACGTGCACCATTTTATTTAATTCTTTCCACGTGGCCATCATTTTTTCGGATTTGGTTTATGCTATCAACCGGCATTTTCGAGGTAATTCTATTTTTTTTTTTCTTTTCGGTTTACCACGTGCACGATTTTGACTTTCGTTGCTTCTTTCCACGTGGCTATTGGTTTTCAGTATTGGATGTTTCTCTCCTTTTGGAATGTTTTTGTCATTTGTTGATGAAAATTGTCTTCATTATTTATTGGTGTTTTTTCATGTTATAAGTAATTACTTGTTTGGACTTTCGGAATTACATTTCTTTTGTTCACTTGTTTCTTGCTTGTGCCCTTTTCACAATATGTCCACTGACAGGAACCGATTTTGTAAGTTACGCCTTAAGCGTACGAAATTCTTGAATCATCTACAGTTTCTACTTAAATGCAAACATCAAAATTTCATTCCCAAATTTATACATGTGAAATGTAGCCTTCAAGCTTCCGTTCACGTTTCAAAAATTTTGCATAAATTCAAATTGGCACTTCTTCGTCACATTATAAGGGACACACGCAAACGTTTATCTAAAATTGAATTTGAATTATATTACCTCCATTTAAAAATTGCTAATTCCACTGAAAATTTTTCCTCATTTGAACATACATCCTGGTCTAGAACCGATACCGATTGTCAACGGCATAAAAATGTGCTCATTTCTAAATTCCTAAAACTCACACACTAGTCGGATAGTCCCAATTATCTAGCTGATCTTCCCACTGTAAACGTTAACTCCATCGTTAATATCTCCAATAGGAATCTTTCCGAGGATCAGTTAAAAGTATTAAAATATAATTTCAACTTTTCAAAGACATCTAAACCTTCAATTCCTCAAATCATCGCCCCTATAGAGAAAGCCTTTAAATTCTCCAAAATTTCGGAAACGCAGAAGGATACAATCCGCCACCTAATTACTCATAACGTTAATTTTAACAATAAATCTTTGGGTTCTAATCTTAGCAAAAAGGAAAATGAGATCTTACGTGAAATTCATTCTGATACTAATATCATTATCTCTAAAGCTGATAAGGGCGGACAGATCGTTGTTATGGACAAACACACATGTATTACTGGAGTCTCTAAATTGATAAATGAAGGCCCATACTGCTCGATCCCTAAAGATCCTTCAACTTCGGACCTCATGAAAGTAAAAAGTGCTATGAAATCTTCCCACATTCTGCCAACTCAGTTGAAGAAATCACTTATTCCGCCTATTACTAATTGCGCTAGACTTTATGCTCTTCCAAAAGTCCACAAAACCGGTATTCCTTTTCGACCAATTGTTTCCAACATAGGTACTGCTCATATCCTTTGGCCAAATATTTAGTTTCCAGATTTTCTCCTCTACTTGCTAACAATATTCACACTGTAAAAAATTCTGTTGAAGTCATTGATAAACTTTAAAATATTTCCCCACTTCGTTCCATTATGGTTTCATTTGATGTCAAATCATTGTTTACTAATGTTCCGGTCGAAGGAGCACTAAATTGTCTTGAAACTAGGCTTCGGGAATTTCACTTCACACATACTGAAATTAATGAGTTGGTTTCGCTTACTAAAGTTTCTCTAAGTCAAACCCACTTTGTTTTCCAAAATGCATATTTTCGTCAAGTTGAAGGATTGGCTATGGGTAATCCTCTCAGTCCGGTACTTGCTGACATTTATATGCACTATTTTGAAATGAAATTATTTGATAAATTATCTTTTCGTCTTTGGATTCGGTATGTTGACGACACTTTCGCACTTTTTGACGGTTATAAAGAGGATTTATCCGAGATTCTATCTATTATGAATTCAATTGATCCAGCCATCCAATTCACTCTTGAAATTGAATCCAACAATTCCCTCCCCTTCCTCGATATTCTTATAATCCGCAATGAAACCGATTTTAGCACCACTGTGTACCGTAAACCCTTTGCAGTTTGTTTACCACCCCATGCCAAGTCATGCCACCCTGTTAAGCAAAAAATGGCTTCTTTTTACTATTATGTTTTCCGCGCGCTAAAAGTTTGTTCCTCTGAATCTTTGCTTACCAATGAACTTAATTATTTGAGAGCAGTTGCGATTGACCGTGGATTTTCTCCCGTGATTATTGATAAAGCCGTCAAAAAATTTTCAGATTCCCATCAAAGAAGACATTCCACTGTTAGAAATAATATTAATGACCTTGTCGTGCTTCCATTTTATCCTTCTGTTAGCTATAAAATTGCACGGATTCTCCAGAAATTCAATTTTCAAGTCGGTTTCTTCCCTATTAATAAAATTCACCCTTCGTTTCTAAAAGATTGCGTTTCTGTCCTGAATTCTTGGGGAATTTATAGTATATCATGTCAGTGTGGTTTAAGATATATTGGCCAAACAAAAAGAGCGTTGAAGTTTCGTATCAAGGAACATGAATCTTATGTCAAAAAAGGCGAAATTAACAAGTCTTCAATAGCGTATCATAGCTGGACTTTTAACCATAATTTTGATTTTGGGTCTGCAAAAATCATCCAAAAGGCTTCTTCCATAGGCGAATTGGATTTTCTTGAGGCTTTTCACATTCACAAAGATTTAGAAAGTTTAGTTAATGATTTGAAACCCAATCCAGTCCTTCCTAATGCTTTTAAAATTCTACTATCTTAATTCAATTATTTTTGCCGATAGATGGCGTTACCTCCTCGCGCTTGGTACTACCAGAGGGTATAAAAATCCGTTCAGTGGTTGCTTTCCATTATTTGAAGTTCAGATTTTGAGCGTAAGGTGCATTTACCCCTCGCTCCCTATTTTAACTTCGCTAATATTTCTTTATGCTTGATCAGACAGCCTGGCTCAGTAAAAGTAGGCGGCTAGTGCAACTCTGATTAAAAATCTAGTTATAACCACGTGCAGTGCTGATAAGCACTACGTGTTTCTGTGACTCCTTCTCCTATTTTCTTCTTTCTATGTATTTCTTTCTCCTGATGAGGAGGGACCTTTAGCTGCCCTCGAAATCGATTGAGTGTTTCATTATACCTACGCTAAATATAAGGTTGTTTTTTACGATTTTGATTGTCACATTAGCGTGTTTCTCTTCTAGTCTAGTTTGTGCTATCAACCGGCATTTTCGAGAATATTTTACTGTTTATTGTTTTACCACGTGCACCATTTTATTTAATTCTTTCCACGTGGCCATCATTTTTTCGGATTTGGTTTATGCTATCAACCGGCATTTTCGAGGTAATTCTATTTTTTTTTTTTCTTTTCGGTTTACCACGTGCACGATTTTGACTTTCGTTGCTTCTTTCCATGTGGCTATTGGTTTTCAGTATTGGATGTTTCTCTCCTTTTGGAATGTTTTTGTCATTTGTTGATGAAAATTGTCTTCATTATTTATTGGTGTTTTTTCATGTTATAAGTAATTACTTGTTTGGACTTTCGGAATTACATTTCTTTTGTTCACTTGTTTCTTGCTTGTGCCCTTTTCACAATATGTCCACTGACAGGAACCGATTTTGTAAGTTACGCCTTAAGCGTACGAAATTCTTGAATCATCTACAGTTTCTACTTAAATGCAAACATCAAAATTTCATTCCCAAATTTATACATGTGAAATGTAGCCTTCAAGCTTCCGTTCACGTTTCAAAAATTTTGCATAAATTCAAATTGGCACTTCTTCGTCACATTATAAGGGACACACGCAAACGTTTATCTAAAATTGAATTTGAATTATATTACATCCATTTAAAAATTGCTAATTCCACTGAAAATTTTTCCTCATTTGAACATACATCCTGGTCTAGAACCGATACCGTTTGTCAACCGCATAAAAATGTGCTCATTTCTAAATTCCTAAAACTCACACACTAGTCGGATAGTCCCAATTATCTAGCTGATCTTCCCACTGTAAACGTTAACTCCATCGTTAATATCTCCAATAGGAATCTTTCGGAGGATCAGTTAAAAGTATTAAAATATAATTTCAACTTTTCAAAGACATCTAAACCTTCAATTCCTCAAATCATCGCCCCTATAGAGAAAGCCTTTAAATTCTCCAAAATTTCGGAAACGCAGAAGGATACAATCCGCCACCTAATTACTCATAACGTTAATTTTAACAATAAATCTTTGGGTTCTAATCTTAGCAAAAAGGAAAATGAGATCTTACGTGAAATTCATTCTGATACTAATATCATTATCTCTAAAGCTGATAAGGGCGGACAGATCGTTGTTATGGACAAACACACATATATTACTGGAGTCTCTAAATTGATAAATGAAGGCCCATACTGCTCGATCCCTAAAGATCCTTCAACTTCGGACCTCATGAAAGTAAAATGTGCTATGAAATCTTCCCACATTCTGCCAACTCAGTTGAAGAAATCACTTATTCCGCCTATTACTAATTGCGCTAGACTTTATGCTCTTCCAAAAGTCCACAAAACCGGTATTCCTTTTCGACCAATTGTTTCCAACATAGGTACTGCTTCATATCCTTTGGCCAAATATTTAGTTTCCAGATTTTCTCCTCTACTTGCTAACAATATTCACACTGTAAAAAATTCTGTTGAAGTCATTGATAAACTTTAAAATATTTCCCCACTTCGTTCCATTATGGTTTCATTTGATGTCAAATCATTGTTTACTAATGTTCCGGTCGAAGGAGCACTAAATTGTCTTGAAACTAGGCTTCGGGAATTTCACTTCACACATACTGAAATTAATGAGTTGGTTTCGCTTACTAAAGTTTCTCTAAGTCAAACCCACTTTGTTTTCCAAAATGCATATTTTCGTCAAGTTGAAGGATTGGCTATGGGTAATCCTCTCAGTCCGGTACTTGCTGACATTTATATGCACTATTTTGAAATGAAATTATTTGATAAATTATCTTTTCGTCTTTGGATTCGGTATGTTGACGACACTTTCGCACTTTTTGACGGTTATAAAGAGGATTTATCCGAGATTCTATCTATTATGAATTCAATTGATCCAGCCATCCAATTCACTCTTGAAATTGAATCCAACAATTCCCTCCCCTTCCTCGATATTCTTATAATCCGCAATGAAACCGATTTTAGCACCACTGTGTACCGTAAACCCTTTGCAGTTTGTTTACCACCCCATGCCAAGTCATGCCACCCTGTTAAGCAAAAAATGGCTTCTTTTTACTATTATGTTTTCCGCGCGCTAAAAGTTTGTTCCTCTGAATCTTTGCTTACCAATGAACTTAATTATTTGAGAGCAGTTGCGATTGACCGTGGATTTTCTCCCGTGATTATTGATAAAGCCGTCAAAAAATTTTCAGATTCCCATCAAAGAAGACATTCCACTGTTAGAAATAATATTAATGACCTTGTCGTGCTTCCATTTTATCCTTCTGTTAGCTATAAAATTGCACGGATTCTCCAGAAATTTAATTTTGAAGTCGGTTTCTCCCCTATTAATAAAATTCACCCTTCGATTCTAAAAGATTGCGTTTCTGTCCTGAATTCTTGGGGAATTTATAGTATATCATGTCAGTGTGGTTTAAGATATATTGGCCAAACAAAAAGAGCGTTGAAGTTTCGTATCAAGGAACATGAATCTTATGTCAAAAAAGGCGAAATTAACAAGTCTTCAATAGCGTATCATAGCTGGACTTTTAAACATAATTTTGATTTTGGGTCTGCAAAAATCATCCAAAAGGCTTCTGCCATAGGCGAATTCGATTTTCTTGAGGCTTTTCACATTCACAAAGATTTAGAAAGTTTAGTTAATGATTTGAAGTCCAATCCAGTCCTTCCTAATGCCTTTAAAATTCTACTATCTTAATTCAATTATTTTTGCCGATAGATGGCGTCACCTCCTCGCGCTTGGTACTACCAGAGGGTATAAAAATCCGTTCAGTGGTTGCTTTCCATTATTTGAAGTTCAGATTTTGAGCGTAAGGTGCATTTACCCCTCGCTCCCTATTTTAACTTCGCTAATATTTCTTTATGCTTGATCAGACAGCCTGGCTCAGTAAAAGTAGGCGGCTAGTGCAACTCTGATTAAAAATCTAGTTATAACCACGTGCAGTGCTGATAAGCACTACGTGTTTCTGTGACTCCTTCTCCTATTTTCTTCTTTCTATGTATTTCTTTCTCCTGATGAGGAGGGACCTTTAGCTGCCCTCGAAATCGATTGAGTGTTTCATTATACCTACGCTAAATATAATCTTGTTTTTTACGATTTTGATTGTCAAATTAGCGTGTTTCTCTTCTAGTCTATAGACAGATAACTTTGAAATTCAGAGAATAACTTAAATAACCTTTGACCACTAGCAGCCGAGAGGTAAAAATCGTTGAATATTGGCAGTTCGACTGGCGTTCAAACCATCGCGGATGTGCTGCTTACCAGGAAATTTTCGTGTTTTTCTCCATGTGTAACATAAATACGATTCAGTTTCTATCAGACGTATGAAATAATTTTTGTCAACTACTCGCTATAAACAGTCCTCCATGAAGGCATCCATATTCACTTCGGCAGATAATCTTATGGTACTTTGCCATAACCTAAATAATTTGATTTGATGATTATGCTAATTTTTTCTCATACTGAAGCCTGTGATGCTTTAATTAATGTTTTATTTATCAAAAACTGTGTTAACTGCTTTAAATTAACCAAATCAGGATTTTTTTCTGTTAGATTTCCTTTTTGAAATTTTTGACATCATTTTAGAAGCCTAAATATGTCAGATCGTTTTAGTAAGACGTATTATTTGTAACTGTTTTACATATAAGTACAGAGAATCTCATGACGGCGGAACTCTAAAAGTGTTTCCTACAACATAAATAAACAGGCTTTTGAACATTTGCCTCTCTAATGCAACCATCTATATAAGTGGCTTAAAAATCGCTTGAAGCCGCCATTAGTGGTCGCATTAGAAAAGTCTCATTATATTTGCATTTTTGTGGCATTTAATAATTTCAGTTACATGTCTGCCTTATAAATTATAATATTGATTTTTCAAGGTCGTGTAACAGCTTTCAATATAAATAGAATAGTAATAATCTTTTACATTCCATTCGGATTATTGTATTCGTATGAAAGCCTTGAATCAATTGTTGATTATTATTTTGTACGTATGCTATTGCAAAAATACCTCCCCCTCATCTCATTTTATTTTCACTGCAACCGCAATCGCTAAACAAGCAAAGAAAGGTTAACATTACCTATCTAGCTACAACATCGCGATGGTCTTCATTGAAAATACATAGGGAAGAAAAAAAAAAGGGGGGGGGTAAAATTTGCACCCTTTAAATTATAGGGTGGGCTGGCAGTTTGCGTATGGGTGCTCTGGCTACCGAAGAGTCGTTCGCAAATCATAGGTTCTTTTGGTGCAGAGATCGCCGCAAATTGGCGAACGTTTTTAATTTTTTTCCCTGTATTCTTTTCTGTGTTCTCTTTGGCGTGATGTCTGATGACGGCCAAGATTATGTGATGCTTAGAAGTGAATGGGTATTTTAAAGTCTTTTTTCAACTCCCCCCAACTTCGTTCAACTTCATTTGAAGCGGTCAAAAGATTTTTTTCATTTTATTTTTTGGTGTCGTAATGAGTGAAGAAAAACTGTTGCTCTTTTTTAAACTGTTTTGTTGCCTGCAATAGGCGGTTTATGTTACAGTGACGCGCCTCACTGGTTTTCACTTATGCTAGGACATTTTTTTCTTCAGGGGAGGAGATCGGAGAAACCTTCGACATGCACTTCTCTCTTTCTTAGCTTTATATTTTAAATTACTTCACTTTTGTTTATTTAATTTCTTATTGTTTATATTATGTCTGCTATACTTCTTCCAAGCAACGACCAAGTTTAGCTACTAATTATCCTAGCCGGACTGACGAAGTTTAACTGCAAAATTGTCAGCAATGGCGGACACGAATAAATGCTAAGGCGATGTGAATAAATGCAAGAAAAAAAAAGCGTTCATTCTTATAATGCTGAGTAATGTCCAATAAAAATAAGTGCAAAAAGCAGGTATTTAAAATTTGCTAACAATGCCGTAAGCGAATAAATGAAGAAATATAAATTCTCTCCTAAAATTGTTATCATACATATACGGGGGAGCGCAAAACGAGTATTTGTAAATTATAAGCAATATCTTATGCGGGCGAATGAAACAAATAGGCGTTCCTTCCTGAAATTTTAGATATTATCAGTAACGTTACATAAAGATTAATGAGGAAAAAAAAGGCAGCTATCTCCTAAAACTATTTATAGTTTTATGCGCGCATCTCTCTGTTGATGGGGCAAAAATGCAAAAAATAGGTGCTTGTAAATATCATACACAGGTAAATAAAAAAATAAGAAATCTCTCCTGAAATTCTGAGCAATTTCGCGAACGGAGAAATGAAAAAAAAAAAAAAAAAAAAAAAAAAAAGCATTTGTAAATTGCCAGTAATGCCGTACACAGGTAAATGCAAAAATGCATGAATTTTGATTATGCACAATGACGCGTGCGAATCACCGCATCGTCGCTAAAAATGTGCAAAAAATTGGCGTTTGTAGATTCTCAATAAGTCAATGTATATAAATGCAAAATAAAACAGTTCTCTCCCGAAGCTGCTAGTGATTTCCTGCTCGAGGAAATGAAATTGTAAATTGTCAGTAATGCATTATGCGAATAAATGCAAATAATAAAAAGTTATCTCTTGAAATTTTGAATTATTTCGTGTTTCGTGCGCGGAAAAAGGGCAAAAAACAGGTGTTTGTGAATTGCCAAGAATGGCGTATTTGGATGAAATCAATGAAAGCAATGAATTCTTTTCTCAAATTATAAACAGTATCGTGTGTAAATTGCAACGTCGTCGAAACAAAAGTCGATCCTCCTAACTAAAGGTTGATCCTCAAACCTCCTAACTATCGCATGCAGAGAAAAAAGGAATTTGGTTTTCAGTCAATCATGTGGCTGGTGTATATCCAATGAAAAAAAATCACAATATCATCACAAGAAAATTAAACGAGATTCTCGAATGTATATTGTCTAGTTTTTTCTTATTTTTATTCACATCACACACAAAAGCTTATTAGACTGAAAAATCCAAGCGTAATTAATCCGAGATTAACACTAATGCGTAATTAATCCGAGAACAGGAAAACAAACCAGCCTTATAAGCAAGAAATATGTTACACCCAAATTCTAAAGTCTTATTTCTATAAACAGTTGCTGCAAGGCCTGCTGGGAAAAGAATTCAGACGACCGTTAATCACGCCGTCTGATCACATGATCATTTTATTTTTAACATCCAAAAATGAAAACATACATTATGTCTATATGAATAATAAGAATTTTTATTTTTTGGCAAAATATTCATAACAGAAATTATTTATTACTAAAATGTTCTACATTTAATGTCTTATTTATCAGCAATTATTCATTTGTAAAAACTTTTTAGTATATTATTCTCATATGGAATTTTCAGGTATTTAAAATAGTCGTGAAGCTTATATAGAGTTCAAAATTATTAAACACATTTCTCGTCACATAAAGAATTCATAGGGAAAAAAATGGGGAAATTTTCATTACTATAACTGTCGAAGTTCTCATACGTTCCAAAAGTTAACCATACGATGTTAATTCTGAGCTTCGAAATTTGTGCTCCAGTTTTTCTACATGAAACTTGTCATATGGTGCAGAACAGGAAAATGTCATATGGTGTGATCAATTAGAAGACAGTAATCAAAATTATGAATTTCATCATAAGGGAAAGATGCGATGTCTATTCATTATTACATCCAAAGTTAGGTGTTGGCAATAGACCGATATGAGATGCATATTCGCATAAAAAGGGCTATTATGTCAATATTTTAATGAACAAAATAGAATAAGTCTAGATATTAATTACTTCGACAATGGTTAGCTATCTAACAAGCACTAACTTGCCTTGATCTGATCAGTGCGATATCAATCTCTATCGGATTGATCAGATGCGATAGAGATTGATAATCTAATGCCATGTCTGATCAACGCGTACATTAGTGATATTTGATATGTTTTGGCAACAGTTGTCTGAAGTTCATTCTCCGTTATTCCATTGCTATCACTGAGTTTTGTGCTGTGGAAAATTAGTGCATTCTGACTATATTTTAATTCTGAGCATATTTTTTCTGTTTTGCAGATTTGATGATCTGGAAACTGTAGAAGCTAAAATACTTTTTTTTAACTTGCAAATCGGACAATAGTCTTCTTTTTCTGCCAAGGTGTATATACTGTCGCATGAAAATTTTCTGGAGACAGATATTTTTATAATGCTAATTGAATTATGCGATTAGAAAACGCACAGGCCAATAAATAGTAAAAAAAAGGCTTTTAGTTTTGCTTGTACGTTAGGTCTTTGTGAAGATCTTAAACAGCCAGGCTAGATGATTTAAACCTTGATTCGTATCGAAGCGTTCGCCGTCTTTATAAATGGGAAAAAAAAAAAAGTTTAAAGTTACTCTAAGAACAGATAGGTAAGCTAAAATTCTCCATAGCACAAGATGTATTTCGCAAATCACAAAATTACTCACAATGCAAAGATTAAAATTACATAGCATTCTAATAGTGAGCCACCCGGCTATCAGTTGCAAATACCTTTAAGAAGACGTAACCTCATTTATGCAGGTGCACCGTTCAGTTCAGAGATCATTATGCTTTTTAGAACGGTAAACTTGAAAGCGCCGTGATTGCTTCAGAAAGGTTCCTTGCCCAAACGTGTTGTCATCTTTATGCAAAATGGCCACTGTTCGAAAAGACCAACACCTTCATACGGATGCTTCGGCACAAAAGGGCCAATACTCTTACAAAGATAAGGTTTAAAACTTGTAAAACGTAACCTTCATAAAGCTGGGGGTATACTCGTATTTATGCAATATGAAAGTGCGGTTTAGTTGATTAGAAAAGTAAATGAAAATCCTCCTCACGTTACTATTCCCCAATGTACCAGAATTTTTGGGAGGATTGCTATTTTACAAATTAGAGGCTGCTGGTACTTTTATACTAGGATACTTCGAACATGGCCAACTTTGTTCCGGAACCTTTATAAGGGGGCGGCATTAGGAAGGCGTGCCAAAAAACCGACAGTGTGCTTAGCAAACCACGAATCTTCCATTGCTAGGTGGACGAGCTAACTACTTATATCATGAGAGTACGCAGGCGAGAATAATTTAATTCCTTACATTCCCTCCCTTCTTAGAGAGCGAATGGGAAGAGGCACAAATCTCCATCAACCAGCCCCAATAGGGAAAGAAATATTGCAAGCCCAATTTTGTATTCGGGTTCATCGCAGAGGCCATTAATTTTTTAAGAACCGAGAAATAGGAAAAGTGCAGTGTACCATTTGCGAGCTTTAGACTTCGGATCTTTATTACTAATTGGCGGCATTAATAGCCGTTTACACCAGGACAGCACACACGAAAGAATGGAGTTATTTCTCATAGGCATCAAGCATCCTTACGACGAGGCATTCTTATGTAACGGGCAACTCAATACGTAAATAAAAATCAGTTTCATTGCTTTAAATTTAGGTGAAATGAGTTTGCATATTTAGGCAAGTAAAAAAAGTATTTTCATTCCTTGATTTTACAGGAAGAAATTTATTGTACATTTTGCTTTACAACAGGTTGTATGGATCTTAAGTTTTACTAACGTTTATTTTATTTTAAATCTTTACTATCACTTCTTATTTTCTACTTCCGGCCAGAATTATAAGCGTGAAGGTTTTTATGCAAAGTTTGTCTGGCGAACGCCAAGTATTTAAGTTGTGGCCTTTTGCCAAGCGAGAGAGAGGAAGCAGTGAGTCAAAGCAGGCCGCTTACCTTAGAAGTTACGCAGTTGCTGTTTGCCTTCCAGGCCAGAGGTTTTAATCCTCTTGATAAATTTAAACGTATTGTAGTGTTCACAGTCTCTGTGCTACATACGCTTCCTGTTATTATAAGGCCAATCTTCCACGTTTATTATTCTAAAGTTAAATTAGAGTTTAGTTTTATTTTTATACTTTTACGTTAGACACCAAGTAGCGGGTCAGTGTATTCCGAAGTACGGAAGTTCTTGTATATAGAGAAAAATAAAGGGTTTTGTATACCCTTCGCCTGTATCGTGTCTACTTACCACAATTAGTGAACATAGCTTTAGTAAGCTCTCTGTTCCGAGTCAGGTCCTTGTATGTTCCCGAAGAAGGTAAGAAGGAACATTGACCCTGATAGTGGCGCCCAACGAAGAAGAATAACCATGGCCGAGTTTCAAGAAGAACCTGTGCTGCCTGCAGAAACGGCTCAGAATCCAGAAATGCCAGCTGCCGCCCTGGAAGGATTTGGTTACATCGTCCAGACCATGCGCGCTTCGATGAAACCACAAGCAACATTTAATGGAAACTCACCGGTAACCAGTTTTTTGGAAAAATTGGATGACCACTTCATGCTCTACCCCGTGCACGAGTTTCAAAAAGTTACCTTAGCTACCAGCGCTTTGAGGGGCCAAGCGCTTAACTGGTTCAAATGTATAGGCAGAAGTCTCTTGGGTCAAGCAGGAAGTCCCACCTATACTTACGAAAATTTCAAGACTGCCCTACTAAGAGCCTTCCCTGTTGTAAGGCATCGTGCGAAATTAGAAACGGAACATTTCAGTATATATCAACAAAGAATCGAAAACCTCTCGAGCTTTATTTTAAGAAAAATTCACGTTTTCAAACTCTTGTATGGAAACCGTCCGGATCCTGAAATAATTCAAGTGATTTTGCCGAGGTTACTGCCCCAAGTGCAAGACTTTATTGAATTAAGAAATCCGACTACACTGGAAAAGTTATTTGAGCTAGCAATCCAGTTTGAAAGTAGAAGAACGGCGGACGTCGAAAGAAGACGCCAATATCAACAGCGAAACCAATTTGGTACGCCAAGACTACAGCAAACTCAAGTACACGGCTACGGAGAAAAAGCGAATCAGTGGGCAAGGAAACCCGAGCATTCAAAAACAGCCGGCGAACGTCGACAGTTCAATAGCAATCCAGGAAAAAAGTCGCAAAGCCAGGGGAAAAAGAAGGAAAGCACGGAAATGAAAAATAATTTAAACTAAAACGGATTTCTGCTGACGAGAGGGTGCGGAAATCCGAAGGTCACGAAAACCCCTCTTCCTACAAGTTAAATACAGTAATGGTGAAAAATCTGACTCTTCCGAAGATTGAAGTCTTGGTGAATAATATCCCAGCCACCGCACTCCTGGATACCGGCGCGCAGTGTTCCTGTGTGGCAGAAGAATTTTTTAGGAAGTATTTTCGCAAATACCGCATATATAATTCGGATAATACGACAGTGTTAGCGGCGCAAGGAGAAAAATGTAAGTGCGTAGGTAAAGTACCTTTGTATATCCGTATCAAGGACGAACAAGTGAAGGTGATGTTTTTTATAGTAAAGAATCAGCAAGCACATTTAATCTTAGGAATAGATTTCCTTTCAGACGCACAAGCAACACTGGATTTTAATGAAGCGTCCCTTAAGCAGACAATGAAACCAGTTCGTACTGAAAAGGCTGAACCGCGCCGATGTTAAAACTTGACCACCTCCCTAATGACGGGCAAGGAAAAATCCGACAAGTGATAAGTGAATTTGCTTCGTTATTTAGTGATATTCCAGGATTTACTCAAGTTACTAACCATAGTATTGACACCGGAGATGCAATGCCAGTTCGTCAAAAACCATACCGGTATGATAAGAATAAGGAAAAAATTATAGAATGGCATATTACCGATATGCTACGTAAAAAGATCATAACGCCCATCTCAAGTAGTTATGCTAGCCCGGTGGTTTTTTGTAAGAAAAATAATGATTATCCTTTGGAGCATCCAAAAAGGTGGAGATTCGCTATTGATTACCGTAAATTAAACTCCATAACTAAATATCCGGTATATCCGTTACCGATCATAGAAGAAATTTTAAGGAACCAAAGAAATCAACCAAATTTATGACGACTTTAGACTTAACGACTGGTTATTTTCAAATAGGGATTAGGCCTGAGGACGTGCCTAAGACTGCTTTTATAACCAATCCTGGCACATATGCATTTTTGCGTATGCCGTTTGGCCTTTCAGGGGCCCCGGCAACATTTCAGCGATGCATGGACATTGTGTTAAGACCTGTTCTTGGAAAGTCCACATTTATCTATTTAGACGATATCATTATTACTAGTTATAATCTCGACCAACATGTACAGGATTTAAGACAGGTGTTTTCTTTATTAAATGAGGCCGGTCTAAAAGTTAATGTCGAAAAGTGCAAATTTGCAGCCCCTGAATTAAAATATTTAGGTTACAAAATATCTCAAAAAGGGATCGAGACAGATGAATCAAAATTAATCGCTGTACAAAAGTATCCGACTCCACACACGGCAAAGAAGCTCTCTTCTTTTCTAGGACTTTTTTCATATTATAGGTCCTTCATAAAAAATTTTGCAGCTATTGCTGAAACATTGTTAAAATTAAAAAGGAAAAAGGCAAGATTCTCGTGGACGGCCGAAGCCAATAGTGCTTTCGAAAAATTAAAACAATCATTAACGCAAGCCCCTGTGTTGAAATTTCCTGAAAAGAATGAGAATTAGAAATTTCAGCGGATGCTTCGGATTATGCGGAAGGAGCGGTACTTTCGCAAAATCAGCAGCCCGTGGCATTTTTAGCCGAACTTTAAATCAAACACAAAGAAACTATTCCGCGACCGAGAGAGAGGCACTTGCAGTTCTGTTAGCAGTGCAAAAGTTCCGAGTCTATTTTGGAAAGGCGCCGATAACAGTGTACTCTGATCATGCGGCGGTAACTAGATTGTACTCAGGGAAACATTTATCCCCAATGTTAATAAGATGGGCACTCAAGCTGCAAGAATATAATCTGGTAATCAAGCATACCCCTGGAAAGGAAAATATCGTAGCAGATGCCCTGTCAAGAATTAAAATAGACGAACAAGGTAATACCGTAAAGGTGGCAATGCTTACAGCATGTACAATAAATTCCCGAGAAACTGTAATAACCGAACTGGGTAAGGATACTGAGTTTGGAAGTATTTATGAGTATTTAAAGGATCCTGAACATTTTAGCCACCAAGATATTGTGGCGATAAGAAATAGGGCGGCCCATTACGAACTAATAGATGGTCTATTATTTTATACAAAAACTACGAATTCCAACAACGAATTTCGACCTGTTATCCCAGCTAGTCTTAGATTAAATATCCTGGAAGAGCTCCATGACAGCCGTTTAGCTTCTCGTGCTGGTATTCGAAAAACTATCCAACGCGTACGCGAGGCAGTCTACTTTCCTGAACTGCAAAAGTTAACAAGGGCGTATGTCCAGTCCTGCCCAACATGTCAAGTAGTTAATTATATTAATTTCCGCCCGGCCGGGTGTCTAAATAGTATTAAATCCGAATTTCCAAATGAAATAATTGGCATCGATTTATTGGGCCCTTTCCCAAAAAAGTCAGTTAAATAAAATTCGCTATCTCCTTGTTATGGTTGATCATTTTAGTAAATGGACCGAAATTGTTCCCTTAAAACGAGCCTCCGCAAAATTAGTTACTGATTCTATTTTAAATAAATATATTTTAAAATACGGGGCGCCCCTAAAAGTTATATCGGATAATGGTCCTCAATTTGTAAGTAATATATTTGAAGACATGTGCCAAACACTGGGCATACGTCATTTAAAAATGGTCCCGTATCGGCCGCAATCAAATATAGCGGAACGGGTCAATAGAAATATAGTGAAAATTATCCGTAGTTATGTTAAAAATTTTCATAAAAACTGGGATAACTATGTCAATGAATTTGCTTTCGCCTTTAGGACCGCAAAACATGATACTCCCGCTGAGTTATTTCTAGGCAGAAAGATTATAACGCCGTTAGATAAATTATTTTATGTGCAACAAAGAGCCCCAGAATTTAAAATGGGTGATATAGAAAAACTAATAAAAGAAGCAAAAAAGAATGCGGAAGTAGCACAAAGAAAACAGAAGCTCTATTATGATTTGAAACGACGGGGAGTAACTTATAATGTAGGGGATGAAGTTTTAAAAATTAAGCATTCACTTTCTTCAGCACCAGAAGATAAAACTGCCAAATTGTTTCCACGATTTGAAGGACCATATGTTATAGAAAAAATAACTCACGCTGTAGTAGTGTTAAAAGCCAGAAATGGTGAAACTTGTTCCGCAAACATTGATCAAATCAAGCCCTACTTCGATCGTAATAAAATGCAAATATTTTGAGATCTTTTGCAGGATCCGGCACGGCAGACACCGCAGGCACAAGCTCCAGAGGTGGAAAAACGACAAGTACAAGGACAAGCAATTAAGAGGCAGGAGCAAGTGAAAAGAAAATTTCCCCGCCGAAAAATTGAAGGTAACAAGAAAAAGAAGCCGTTCCACCGTCCAGAAAAGAGAGTTCACGAACACCCCCAGAATGAAGAAGGGAGAAGGACGACGTATGTGAAGAGAACCAGGAGAAATGACGGCAACTATAACCCGGCTCTAAAACGGAAGATCTACTCATCCTACAGGACTCTCCGCAGTAAATGTCGGCGAACTGCGGAAGGGCCATCAGCGGCGGAGGAAAAGTTACAAGGAAAATTTGAACGGCCAGCAACGAGGTCCAAGCAGGAACACGAAAGAAGGTTCCCGGTTCCGCCAAGACCAGCTGCCATCAAACCGCCAAGACCACAAGCAGAGGAGAAAAAGAAGGTATTCAAGGGTGGCCGAACTGGTGAAAAAAGGAAGCTTCCAGAGGAAAGCACTGAAGGGCGAGCCCGTACAAGAAGGAGGATAAATCACACTACTATCTGCAATACCTTTAAAGACTGGGCCCAGAAAAGGATGTCCGAATATTACAAAGAAATGTAAAATTTTATGTTACTTTGCAAACTTAAGTTAATCTTTCATTCTTACTGCAAATGGCAAATTTCAAGAAGTTTTACCTCATGCGAGGTCTACCTTTATCGCCAAAAGGGCGAGAAATGCGTTGTTACCGATTTTGGTATTATGTTTTTCAATTACTCGCGCGTAAAACTAAAGTTGATGTATAATAGCGTTGTGTAAAGACTTAAATATTGAAAAAAGTTATTGTATAAATTTTATTTAAAACATTCTAGCAAGAAAGAAGTTTTAGTCTGAAAGACTTTTTGAAATGTATTATTTCAATGTAGAAAGAATTGGCACTTGCTTTGAAAAGAATAGAAGTTAACAAGGTACTACTAATGTATGTTTTCAAATGTGTAAAATTAACAGCATGTTGATATGTTCTTATATACAATGTGAACTGTTATTTTAAATGCTAAGAAATACCGTGATATGGTAAAAGTGAATGTTAAAATTTTTATTCGTGTGACTGTAAAAAGACTAAAGCATGGCGAATATGTGTTAAAGGTTGAATGATGTAGTTAGGCTCTCTGACGCTACACTTTAGAGTTAGACACTTTCAGAATAGTAGCTCAGGGTTTAGAGTTGAAATTAGGGTGTGTTAAGAGGTCTTGTTATGTTGAATTTTAACACGTTAGTGTTTTGATTGTAAGAGGAAGTGTGGAACACGTAGACAGAAACACATTCGTGTTTGGTGTTCTTTTACAACACATGTCAGAGAGCACGGGGAGAGATAATTAAAATAGTCATGAATGAAATAAGAATGTTAAGAGAAGTATAATTGTATATGTTACTTGCCATTTCATTGTGTAACATTTCATTAAACTAGTTTTCCTTCCAGATCTCTGGAAGGAACCAGAATTGAATAAAAGCTCCTGTTTAGGTGCAGTACAGATGAAAAAAAATTGTTGTATATCCTGGGAACTGCTATTGTAAAAAAAAAAAAAAAAAAAAAAAAAAAAAAAAAAAAAAAAAAATTTCTTTCTTTTAAATTTCTAGTTTCTAGCGAAGTATGTTTGTAAGAGATTGGCCTCGCGTTAGATTCTAGAGCTAAAAGTTTTCAACAAGGTCGTTTTAGACCTCAAACTAATTAACTCTGGCGGGAAGTATGTAAGGATCTTAAGTTTTACTAACGTTTATTTTATTTTAAATCTTTACTATCACTTCTTATTTTCTACTTCCGGCCAGAATTATAAGCGTGAAGGTTTTTATGCAAAGTTTGTCTGGCGAACGCCAAGTATTTAAGTTGTGGCCTTTTGCCAAGCGAGAGAGAGGAAGCAGTGAGTCAAAGCAGGCCGCTTACCTTAGAAGTTACGCAGTTGCTGTTTGCCTTCCAGGCCAGTGGTTTTAATCCTCTTGATAAATTTAAACGTATTGTAGTGTTCACAGTCTCTGTGCTACATACGCTTCTTGTTATTATAAGGCCAATCTTCCACGTTTATTATTCTAAAGTTAAATTAGAGTTTAGTTTTATTTTTATACTTTTACGTTAGACACCAAGTAGCGGGTCAGTGTATTCCGAAGTACGGAAGTTCTTGTATATAGAGAAAAATAAAGGGTTTTGTATACCCTTCGTCTGTATCCTGTCTACTTACCACAATTAGTGAACATAGCTTTAGTAAGCTCTCTGTTCCGAGTCAGGTCCTTGTATGTTCCCGAAGAAGGTAAGAAGGAACATTGACCCTGATAAGGTTATGTTTATAAAATTGCTTTAAATATAAGTAAGATAAGCCAGAAAGTTAAATTTGCTCCTTTGTACAACGGTAGGTAAGTGTTTTGACCTTCAGAGGAGAAGGGAGTAACCCAACTGTTTGAATTTTTGAATTCTAAAAAGGATATGATTCCAGTAAATAATTAAAGTTTTACTTTTGAACGATGCTATGCAACTTTTGAAGATGATAAATACTACAACCATGGAAAATGATAACTACGACTACTTCAGATGGCTGCTGTAAATGTTAACCATGGCTTCATTTTCACAAGGCAGGAAAATAAGGTATGAGTCCCAGGCAGCAGGCAAGGGGACCTCCAAACTGTTTTTATAGTAGTTAAAATTCGCAGAAAATTGTATATCTTTTTCCAATTTTACTTTTAAAAGTATAAAATTAGAAACTGAAATAAAACGCTAAAATTCATTTTTTTTTTAAATTTTTTTTTATGTCTTTTTTTAAAAATCAAATATTTAGCCTTTGAAATTAGTCAAATATAGCATAAAAAAGAGCTACAGAGCTACAGCTCTTTAAATTTCCCTAATCAGTCAAATGTGATCTATTGTGTAGTTTCGAGCTTTGCACCTGCTGTAGAGATAAGCCGATACTTTTGAGAGAGAAGGCCTTTCTCATTTTCTCAGTAGATGTTCGATCCTGAAGTGTGTATGTCGTTTTATATCGTCGAAAAAATCTGTGATGGAACCCATAGCCATTTCAACAAAATTACTCTCTACAAAAAAAAGGAAAAGAATGTTTAGTTGTAGATGATTACCCACACCGTTTACACCGAAAAAATAAATTAGGAATGAGTTGGGTATGTGTAAAAGAAAAGACACATCATTGTAAAGGAAATGTGAAGACAAATTTTCAGTACGAAGTACTGAAGAAAACTGAACATTCCTGCCCGCCCAACGTTGCTGAGATCGAAGTTAAAAGGAAGTTAGAGACTTGCAGAAAAAGAGTCCGAGAAGAAACATCAGTTCCCGTTCCCCACACCATTCGGTCCTTGATCCTTGAACGTGAAGGTGCGCATCATCTCCGCTCCGACGGAGATAGGCTCTACTGCCGAAGCTACTATACGGATGGATGTTAGCGTCCTGCCTGAGACACCTGCCGCCACTGAGAGTTGTGTTGGACTTCCCCAGCAACCCCAATCGGATATTAACGAAAACCTGGATTATTATACGGAAAAGCTTATGGACTTAGAAAAGGAAATTGATGCTGTGAAGACCGCTATTAAAGCATGTCAACGACTACGCGCGGTTTCTGACCCAGATACCACTACGGATATCATGACGAAGAACTTACGCATGCTCCAGGCCCAAGCTGCAGAAATAAGAGGTAAGTGCAATTTATCTTGCTCTTCAGGCATTGTTCCCCCTGTTACTTCTAGCATGAAAAAGAAAAATGAGGAAATTAAAGCTAAGAGGAAAATTAGTCATGGCAATATAATAATAGATAATGATGGATTTAAGTTACCCGTAAAAATTGCTAAGCAGCAAAAATTAGACAAAGTCCCATTAAATTTAGAAACTGTTAATCGTTATTCTGTATTAAATGAAAATTCTAGTAATGAGGAAAATGTAAATGCTGGTAATAACCCAGACGGACAGGCCGTGCAGCAGCAGCCGACCAACAGCCAATCACAGGCTATTCTCCCCATAATGGTTAATCCCGGAAAACTGACCCACGAGGCTTTTCTCAAGGAATTAGCTCTGCAAACTGAAGCCAAATTTTTGGGAAAGGTCAATGGCGAACTTTTGAAAGTCCTACCACGCACTGCAGACGACCACAGAATCCTGACGTCTCTATTCCTGGAAAAAAAAGTTGAGCACTACGTCATCAACTCAAATTACGCCCGTCCAATCAAAGTGGTTCTCAGAGGACTGTCTATAACCACAAAACCGGAGGATATAGCCACTGCCTTATCGGAAAAGGGATTCGGAATAAGTAAAGTCACACAACTTACAAGACGAAGAACCAAAGCTCCCATGCCTTTATTCCTTGTCCAAATCATCAAAAACGAAAAAGCGGACAAGATATACCAAATCACCGACTTCCTTCTCTTTGCTGTCTCAGTAGAGAAATATATTTCGAAGAATCAGGTGCCACAGTGCTATAACTGCCAAAAGTGACACCACTCTTCTGAAAATTGTCACTTTGCAACTCGATGCGTTAAGTGCTCACTGGAACACAAAACCATGGACCGACCAAAGGAAGGATGGAAGAGCCCAGGTGCGCCAATTGCCTCAAAAACCACGTAGCCTCATACCGTGGGTGTGAGAAATTCCCACGAAATAGACCTACCCAGCAAAAAAAGGACAACGCTCTCAGAAAAGGCATCTCCTACGCAGATATGGCAAAAAGACATAACAATATGCTTAATGGAAATACTAATTTTTATCCCACAGAATCGGCTACTGCTGCACAAAATTTGCACTCAATGACAAATGAAAATATTAAGCTCAGTGATCTAAGCAATGCTTTAAAAAATCTAAATATGACTAATAGTGATAACCCTAATAGAAAAAGAAAAGAAAATGTTATGGATAGCCAGGAGAAGCCACAAGGCTCTGAATTCCTTAATTTTATGAAAAATATCGCCGAATTTAACAATATTCTAGGAATCAATAATATTAGATTGATGAATAATATCTTTAAAAATTATTTACCTAAATTAAAAACCTTGTCTGACTCTGTAGATAAGCTATTTATGTTTTACGAAATTGTTAGTGAAATCAATAATCATGTCTCAGAACAACCCTAATATGCCTCTCACTCTTGTCACGTGGAACGCAAATGGATTGCTCCAAAACGCCTGTGAGCTTAAGGAGTTTTTACATGAAGTTTCCCCCGATATTTTACTCCTACAAGAACACATGCTTGGTACCCAAAATTATTTCAGAGCTTCCAATTATATTACGCATCGATGGAACAGGCCTACCGAAGGTAGATTTGCACCAAGAGGAAATGCACGAGGAGGTCTGCTAATTTTAGTTAAGCGCTCCATCCCTAATCATGTCACTCCACTAACACAGCTTTTAGCGGTTGAAGCCCTAGCTATTACACTCACGCCAAACACATCACGACCAATCACTATTATCTCCACCTATTTTCCTATACACTCACCTACAAATTCTGTTCGGACAGATTTGCAAACACTTTTAAATACTAACAATCGAGTCATCATAGGTGGAGATTTCAACGCACACCACCGCGAGTGGAACTGCTGGGATATCAATCAACATGGACGAGTCATACACGACATTGCCCTAGCGGCCAATATTCACCTAGCAGTACCAGATAAACCAACACACTGTGGGATAGGTAGACCATCAATTATGGATTTTTTTATTTTAAAAAACATCAACCCCCCGAGTTATGTCGAAAGTCTGACAGAATTGTCTTCAGACCATAATCCGGTGATGATGGAAATATCTACCGACTCCTACAGTACACCACACAAAAGAGCCCTTTTCACAAACTGGGCAGGTTATGCCAAAGCTCTAAACAACACTCAGTACCCCACCACCACGATACACTCCAGGGATGCGTTAGACGCATATACTGAAGAATTCACAGATGAGCTTCAAGATGCCTTACTCAAAAACAGCAAAGCAATGAGAGCTGATAGAAGATACAAGAACAGTGCAATCTGGGAGCTGATCCGAAACAGAAACCGTACACGGAAGCAATGGCAGCGTTTCAGATGTCCTACGGATAAAATTCTACTTAATCAATTAAACCAACAAGTCAGGACTCTGCTGAAAAAACATGCACAACTTGACTGGGTCAGACACTTAGAAGCATTATCCACAGATGATAACTCACTGTGGAGTGCTGTATCTAAATTTAAAAGACGCAACACTAATATTCCGCCCATTAACGGCCCCCACGGGATCGCATACACCGATTTTGAGAAAGCTGAGTCTATTGCAGATCACTATGCATCTCAATTTCGCACTCACAACATTTCTAACCCTCATACAGAACACTTGGTTTCGACACTCATCACACAATTCCAAACAAAAACACACACAAACAACACACCCTTAATTATGCCATCAGAGGTTATTAGATATATCGAGAAGAGAAAGAACCGAAAAAGCCCTGGTATTGACAAAATCAGTAACAAGATGATCAAGGAAATGGGAGCAAAAATGCTATGTAAATTCTCCAAATTATTGAACGCTATGCTCCGCCTACATCACTTTCCAACCAATTGGAAAACTGCAATCATCGCACCGATCCTGAAACCCGGAAAAGACCCTACGCTGGCTTCCTCCTACAGGCCGATCAGTTTACTGTCGACCTTAAGTAAAATCGCCGAAGCAGTCATTTTAAGGTATCTGCCTACGTTCGGAGCACTTTTTTTTAAAAACGTAGAATTCTGATGAAATATATATTTATTTAGTCAAAATATGATATCAAATCATAAAAATAGGTAAATTTTTAGGAATATTTTTATAAATTTTTGAAATATATGCAATTTTATGCAAATTTTTAGGAGAATTTAACACTTACGTTAATTGCCGTATATTTTTCCTCACAGCATATATTTCAATTTTTTTTATACTGTATACTACTACAACACTTATCTGTGTTATGAACTAAAATGTATATGATATTTCTAAAATTTACTAAAATATGTATAATTACATGAAAAAACACAGTTTTTTGTAAAATATTTCTTATCGTTTCATATAGAAATACTTATAAAACAATCAGATTAATAAATATTACTTAGATTGTAGCTTAAAACCTAATAAATAATATAGAAAACATTTTAGTGAAATTTAATAGCGATATCTTTAGAACGTTTTGAGTAATTACATTTCTTGTATGTAAAAACACTAGAAAAATTAGTTTTTCAGAAAACGCATTTAAAGATTTCACATTAACAGAAAAACTGTTCTGTTGTATTTACACACTTAAAATTCTCCACATTTGTACATCACACCCTCCATATCTTTATACTTAAATAATTTTGATTTCCTATTTGATTTTAATTTTTTTCTGACTATTTTCGAAATGAGCGACGAATGAATTTTCGAGTTCTTTATTCTTTCGTTATCAATTCCAAAGTAATTTTTAATCATTTCTTGTTCAATTGATATGCCTAATTGTTCAAACACAGGAAGTAATCCAAGATACCCTGAATTAAAAATTAAAACGGCTATATATGCACCCAGCAACATAGTCTTTATACCTAATCGCAATGTTGCCAAACCCAGTTAAAAAAACCGCAATGTTGCCAGTCCCAGTTCAAAGAATGAAGGCAAATAATTATTGCCAGAAACAAAAGAAAGTACCCAGAATTAAAAGGAAGTGTTTTAGCACAATTTTACACACAAACAGTTAAAAAAAAAAACACGGATAACAACATTGTTTACCTTTAAGTTGAGCCTTTTAAATGGCACTTCCGGTCTTTCTGCTTTCACTTCCAGTGCAGTTAATTGGCTATACCTTCTCTTCTAATTATCACAAACGTAAAAATGAACCATTTTCGGAATCCTACAAAATTGATCTTTCAAACTGGGCAATAAAAAAAATCGAATTTTTCGCCGAAATCGCTTTTTTAACATAGGCAGATACCTTAAATAGGATCCAAGAATTCCTCGAAGAAAATCAAATTCTCATCCCACAGCAATACGGATTCCGGAGCAAACACTCTACAACTCATCAATTGTACAGAGTCACAGAAATGATTGCTGAAGGATTCCAAAAAGACACATCACTGGAGCACTCTTTCTCGATATCTCGAAAGCCTTTGATTGTGTATGGTTACAGGGCCTCACATACAAGCTAATCACTCTGGGTTTCCCAGATTACATCATAAACATCATTAATTCCTATCTATACGATAGATACTTTGTCGTTCGTTATAACAACACTCACTCTACACGGAAAGTAACCCTTGCGGGCTTACCGCAAGGAAGTTTACTTTCGCCCACATTATTTTCTATTTATACGAACGACATCCCTCACAACACTAGCACTCTATGCAGACGACACTGCGATCCTCTACCAAGCTGCGTCTATGGCCGCAGTCGTACAGGCACTACAAGAACACATGCATGCATTAGAGTCCTGGATGATTAAGTGGAAAATCAAGATAAATGTTGAAAAGTCGGAAGCTGTTTATTTCATGAAGAAAAGGATTTTCGACCTAAGTATCACCCTCAAAATGTACGACATCAGCATTCCCTGGGCCAAGCAAGCCAAATACCTCGGTGTCATTTTAGACCAAAAACTCACTTGGGCCCCACACATAACATTTGTTTTGAACAAGTTTCGGGGTACTAAAGCTTTACTCAAACCCCTAATTGCCCGAAACTCCGTTTTATCTATACAAAATAAACTTCATGTATATAGATCCATGCTGCGACCCATTATCACCTATGCCTGCCCAGTCTGGGGTTATGTGTGCAAAACTCACATGCTGAAAATTCAGCAAAGTCAAAATGTCATGCTGAGGATTATATCCAACAGTCCCTGGTTCTTCAGGAACGAGGCTATTCAGAATGAATTAAATATTGAAAGTATTAGCATACACATAGCAATTTAGCACGGAAATTCTTCAACAACATCGAAAAGATTAACAACAGTTCTATCCCAAGACTAAATTATGATTATAACAGCGAAGCTAACAAAAAAAGACCCGGAGCAGTTCTCCGGCACTTAATTTAATCTTATCTACTGTTTTAATTACTGCTTTTTTGCATTTCAATAGCTATTTTATGTTTGCATACCCTCACCATACATATGCAACTCTTAAAAGCACACGCTCATGTATCGCCATCTACCTTACAGAATATGAATCAATAATTCATCACACCAACACCTTGTATGTTACAATATATCCTATTTTTATACTTAGTTCAGAACACATTAAAATTAGGCCAACTTATTTCAGTCCAGGATCCCTTTACTTTTCATTATTGTATTGTATCTTGATAACTCTCTTTTTTTTTAATTTTATTTTTATTTTTTATTTTATCAAATAAATGTACCCAGGATTTCAACGAAGTTTAAACTTTAAAATTTTTCCCCACCAATGCCTGTCGAGCAAGGAAATGCACTCTCTTTCCAGGACTCCCATTGAATCACATGACCAGTAGCTCCTCCCACCCAGCCATGGACCTGCCCTGCTACCCGTTTCTCACTCATTTGAGCGCCGAACGTCGAAGCAGTAACTGTTACGCCTATCTCTCCTGACGGACGTTCTGACTTTACGATTTGTATATACGCAAGGCTCATGATTTAACTATCGTCAATTGCTTATCTTTACTTATGCCATGATACAACAATCACTGAACTCTCTTGAGGAAAAATATTCTTCCTCTATTATCCTCTCCAATATGTTATGCCAGGAAAGATATGCCTATCTACAATGAATTATGCACAGGATATGGCTGTCCCAGCCTAGGAGCCTGCTGAAGTGCCCAGCACCTGAGCCTTCCCGTTCCCCAGATATTTCAAGAAGAACTTTCAGAATTATATCAGAAAGGTTATGATTTCGTTGCTAAAATACCGACATACTCCAATGCCAAAACTGCTTTATGTAAGGAGAGGAGAGAGGCTTTGGGAGCTACTCAAAATCCCCAAAATGCCAATGACATTCAGTTTGCAAACGATAAACTTTTGCTTTCTAATGGAGAAAACTTTCTTCGCTTAGACTTTCAAAATGACCAAGGTAACAGGATTTTAGTATTTGGAGGAGAAGAATCTCTGTACCTTTTGGAAAACGGAAAGACGTTTTTCTTAGATGGAACATTTAAAAGTTGTCCGAAACAATTTGCTCAAATATATACAATACACGTCGATTTAAGGAGTACAGCAACTGAGACCAACGTTTACCCAGCGCTTTTTGCATTTCTGCCTGATAAGAGACAAGCAACTTACATTGCAATGCTTCAGGAAGTGAAACGTTGGTGCCCTAAGTGGAAGCCGGACATTATAAAATTGGATTTTGAAGCCGCAGCCATCAATAGTTGTATGTTAGAATTTCCCAGTTCGACTATTTCCGGTTGTAACTTTCATTTTAATCAATGTTTGTGGCGTAAGATACAAGAAGTGGGTCTAGTAAAGGAATATAAAGAGAACGAACATATATGAAATGTTTGTAGAATGATTTCTGCATTAGCTTACTTGCCAATGGAACACATAGATGATGCTTGGAGCACTGTATGGAAAAAAGCTTTTAGCATTGACAAACTTGCCACATTCATTGATTATTTTGTCGAGCAGTGGATGGACAATCCAAATATGCCCATTAAAGTATGGAACGTATATGGACAGCGTCATAGGACAAATAATTCTGTTGAAGGGTGGAATTCTAAATTAAATGCAATCACTGGCAGAAATCAGCCTAATGTCCACTTATTAGTCAGAATACTAAAAGAAGAAACACAAAAAGTGTCTTTTAATTTGAAATCCAGAGAATTAGGCGACCCTGGAATAAAAAGGAAAAAAGCATACGTAAAATTGGATGAAAGAATTGAAAACATCCTTAAGAAATTCGAAACATCAAACAATTTAGAAAAATGTCTGAAATCTTTAAGTTTTGTAACTAGGTTGGACTAAATCCAATGGTAAATGATATTTATGCCTTTATAATAAAGGTTAATTAGTATTTATTTACTTGTATTTATTTTTCTTTTATTTACTTGTATCTGTTTTATATATTTTACTTTTAGTATTTATTTTTACTTACATTAATGAAACTAATTAATTTTATGGCAGTTGCATCTGTTCTAATATTTATTTGACTCAAAAATACAGTTTTCCACAAAATCCCTGGAGTTCGTTCATACCCTTCATTCTATTGTTACTTACTATTAATTTTTAAATATTTCTCTGAAAGTTTTTATTTTTATTACATTTTGCTATGTTTAAAATGCATTTGCACTATAATATCTTAACAATTTAATATAAATAATTAAATTTGATTGGCAAAAATGTATTTACCTTGTAATTTGATAATCGAGTGCAAAAACAGAAAACTTTGGTGAAAAAAACGTTATCCCACGTGAAAGAGATTTGCCACTTAAAATACTGTTTTAAACTATATTTGTGATTTATTAAAGTATTTATTTACTTATTTATCTGCACCCTTTTGTCTGTTCCATGATGGGGGAAAAAAATGTGTTCGCTCTGACCACGATGAGTTTCGCAGTGTCCGCTGTAACCACTGTCCGCTCTGGACACGTAACCGTGCCAGGAGAGTAATTACTAAAGACCTGACAATGACCGACGCTGGACAACCCCCCTTCCCCCCTGGCTTCCATCGCGAAAGCTTTCCGCTCTAAACAACCCTCTATTTTTAACCTTAACGAAAAAACCATGGAGGTAGGCTCCATGGAAGAAACCATGGAGGTAAAAAAGGGAGGAGTGGCCAACCCACACTAAAAGTGAAGCATTGCTTTGGAGCTTGGGTCACCAGATGGGGTGTTCTTTGTTTACATTCAGAAGCTCGGTTGACAAGATTCTGATAGTATTTCGACACACGATAGTTCCATAGAAATCGAAAAAGGGACACTTTCGCATGAAAGAAGCATTCATAGTGTGATGGATAATGGCAATTTGTATAGTTTAGTGACATTTACGCAAAAATCACATCTTGGTTATTTTTCGATAACTAACAACAGCGATTTTGATTATGAATTTGTTTTATAAAATTATAAGCTGTTGCACTACAAAAATATAGATTTTAAGAAAAATGTTATGCTTATAAAGAATGAAAAATACCTTACGGTACATTTAAAATTGTATGCGTCTTTTAATTGAATACTTCATTTAAAATTGTATACGATACCCTTGATAGAGTATTCGCTACTTTTATTTTATTTTCCAAACGTCAAAATGTTTTAAATAAAACAAATTTTTTTCACGTCCATATATTATTGTAACATGTACCTTTAAAATTTTTTAGAGGAGAGGCTTTACTGCTGCTCATTTTAAACCCATCGTTTTAATTTTATATATCTGAAAAATAATCACTTTGGGCTTACACGTTTTATGAATATAAAATTATGTATGTTAAAATATTTGTAATTAGGCACATAGGTCAGATTAAGTTTTTATTAAATAGAGTAACGCATACAAGGGCTATCTGCCTAAAGAGAGAGATGCCATCGTGGAGGAATTTTGAAGAAAAACTGACCTTTGAGTGGGTATTAAAAATAATACTTATAATTTTCATTCAAATTATATTCATATATATTTTTTATGTAAAACTTTCGGGTGTATGCTAAATTAGTGTAAATTACTTTACACGAAAAATATAGTGAATGCACAGAAATTAAAGATTTGCACATGCCGGAAATGAAAAATAGGAAATATGTATGGGTATTTATGCATGTGCTTGCAAAAAGCATGTACCTGCCTTTGGCAAAATACTTAAATATTCTTTAAATTATTTATAAATGTATTTGAAATGAAGAGTTTATTCACTTATAAACAACTGTGAAAGTACTGTGAAGAAATCTAATTATTAAATGTACCTAATTTATAATGATTATAAATGTTATCTAAATATATAATAACCTTAATATTGAATTGTAAACATAAATTGAAATCCTGTTGACAAATACGTTATAAAACTATTTAAGCAAGAATTGTTCGTATTGGAAAGCAATCTGTTAAAAGGTATTGTAAAGCAAATGCTATGAGATGCGCACTTAAGAACGTAATAAAGAGTTTTGAAATATGTATTATTGAAATGAAGGGTAAAAAAAAAATCTGATAAATATAATTAAAAGAATTATTCCCCTTACATTTTATAATAACTCGGTTACAAGTTTTAAATAATACTAAAAAAAAAAAAAAAAAAAAAAAAAAAAAAAAAAAACCTTATTTTATTTCCTTTCAGAAATGTTCAGAGAAAGTCAAGTACTATTTAATACCTATTTAATTATTAGCGAAATACTTATTTCGCTAATTCCTAATAATTCTCTAATTTAAAATGAACCGAATAGAGCATTAATTATAAATTGACTTACATTTTTCGATTTAAAAGATGCCTCAGAAGCCAAAAAATCATGTCATGTTTAAGAAAGTATTTTAGGAAGAAGCTCTATAAATAGAAAAGAAATAATGCATAATTTTAATATTAATAATACAATAAACTTTGATCTTCATTTTTGTACCTTAACCGAATAAAATCGAATTACCTTAATTTTTTTTTCTAATGTAATTAACGAAAGCTTGTGAAAATATTTCATTCAAATTAAACCATTCTGAGAAAACTGTCCTGCGAAAAGTATAGCATTTAATTCCGTTCAGAATGAAATGTTGTTTAAAAATATGTTGTTTTCACATACTTAGGACTCTGAAGTGTTGTAGAAAAAGAAAATATATACATTTATATGTATATTTACGACGTAATTACAAAATATTTACATCCGAACGCGTCAAATCCCATTGAACTCAATGGTAAATGACCCAATGTTTTGGTCACCACGTAGGGATCGCCGGTGCTTCAGAGCAGGGTACGGGAGAAACTTGTTTAAAGCGACTCCATCTTACTTCCTACCTCCATGGAAGAAACAAGCAGCCAACACATCTTCTTGCTTCTACTCGCACATGTTTCCGGTCATCCGAAGTTACGGTTGTTGAGATAAAACTTTTATCACCCAGCTTGGCGATCTTTCTAAACATGCCTTATATTTCCCATTGCAAACGAAGGGGGACATTTTTTCCGTTCCTTATTTTCCGAGGACATTCTTTCCGTTTCCCTTTTTTCCGGGTGACATTTTTTCCTATAACCTTTTTCTAATCGACGCTCAAGTGGCCGAAGAAAAAAAAATAATAATATCTTCAGTTAAAAGTTATGGTAAACTATAATTTCAAACATATGATGTACAAAGAGTTTTACAATATTTGTTGAAAGAAAATAATACTATTTCAGAAGTGAGGACAAGAATTTCTCTGTTCACGATTAGTATCCAATACACTTTCATTGTTAACACAATTATAATATAAGCTATTTTAAAAATTCTGATATAAAAAGAATTCTGCTTTTTAATGAAAAATAAAACTTTATTTGAAAGAATATCTTATAATTTAGACATGGTAACCTCATCTATATTGAAAATTATATTTTTAAACAATTCAATTCAAGACTACAGTGCCTATTCCATGAACTTTCGAAAGTTTATCATTGAGAAAATATGGAATAAACTTTAATGTGCATGCAGAAAATCTATCAGCTGAATAAGCAGATAAGATAATAGTTTCATTATTGTTGTATACCAATATCTGCTTATTTTAATGAAGTTTATTTTGCAAAATATTTATCAGCAATAATTTTTCCTTTGATTTCTGGGAATAAAAGCAAACTGTTTCTTCTCATATACAAAATTTTATAGTAAACCATTAGTTCATATTTTTTTTTGAAACTTCAAAATGCTTATGTTATATTTACCTATTACTTCAGCACTAAAACTGGATTTCTGTCAGAAATAGAAATAATTTAGCTATTGAATTAATATGCTATTTTTTTTTACTTGAATATATTTTCTTTGTGCCATTGGTTGCTTCTATTACAAACTAAATATTAACAAACTGTTTTTATAACATTTTGAATACAGTATTCATATTGTTCTGTAAAGCACAAGATTAGTCAATTTTTGTTACATGATTGAAAGACCAACAACAAAAGATTACAAGCAAAGATTTTATACAACCAAAAAATTTACAGTGGAGATAATTTTTTTGCCAAGTATGAACGTGTTTTTAAAACTAAGAATAAACAGTAAATAACAAAAAGGATTTTCAGTTATAGAACCAAAAGATTTACAGTGGAGATAATTTTTTTGTCAAGTGTGTGTTTTCAAAACTAAGAAATAAATAGTAAGTAACAAAAAGGATTTTCAGTTACAGCATTCACATCTCTAATTTTTCTAATAAAGTTGCTTTCATTGAATTTTTGTAATACAAAATATTTCACAATGATAATGCAAACTATATTTTGTAAAAGGCATCTGAACATTATGATAGTACCTACAGTGCTCAGAATTTCGTATACTCCTAATGAATAGTAATCTTAAAGTACATTTTATCTGAGTGATATTTTATTAGATACAGAAACAGGCCTGATTCCTTGGCCGCCTCCTTGATCGCCTTATTCCTTGGCCAGTATTACATAATGTTTACAATATACACCATCTTTAATTTTTAAGTAACTCAGTCAGGGATATTCAAATAATAATGTATATTTAAATTTTGCATAGATTTTCATTACCAAATGAAAAACTTCAAAACATATACTCTGCTGTTGGAGCCCAAGTATTTTTAAGAAAGTCAAGTTTTTCTTAGTTATCTAATTTAAGTTTACAAGATTTGAGACCTCTTATTTTTTATCTTGGAAAGGGATTTTAATTTCAGCTAAAGTGCTCATAACGAATAATTTAAACGGGAATGTTATCTTTTTACTCATTTTGAAATTATCATGTCGACCCTAATTTCCTGAATGTGTCAGTCGGCCTGGGTTGCCCATTCGTAAAAATTAACAATGATTAATGTTGGGTTATATTACTCTTCACTAATGCTACATATTAAGGACAACTTAAATCAGGAGTTTAAGCCTAAAAATATAATGAATGTGTCATTTTAGCAAACTACTACCTGATATATAGAAAGTTTTTGAAATGATTAGGAGGAAAAAAGCTAAGAAAATATCAGTACTGTTTAGCTAAAATTTTGCTTTTCAGTGATATTTTCTTTTCAAAGCATGAGGATGAGGGAAATGGACCTGTTACTAAAGTCATGGGGCGTAAAAGTCCTAAAGGAAGTGATGTGTCCATTCCTTAATTTTTGGGTTTCAAGGGGTATTTTAGCAAATGGGATCTTGTATAGCACTTGGTTCTTAACTAGCTCTCCAGTATAAGCTTAAATTTCCCTCTAATTTAAAAAAAAAAAATCTCTAGGACAGCTATCAAATTGCTGACCTTAGTTCAGATGTTATGCGATTCGGAATTCCAAAGCATGAAAACCAAATATAAATCAAAGCTTTAGCATTAGATTCTGCTGATTGATCTTCTAACGGTACTGCTTTGATCCATCGTGTATAACGATCGATGATGGTTAGAAGATATTTGAATCCTTTACAAGGCGGTAGCGGACCAACCAGATCTATGTTCAAATGCTGGAATCTGTGTGGAGGTACTTTGAATTCTCCCAAAGATAACTGTGTATGTCTGTGAACTTTAGACCTTTGGCAAGATAAACATGCTCTAGTCCATAGCTGGCAGTCTTTATTCATATTGGGCCATATGAAACATCGTGTTATCAATTTTATCGTGGATCTTATTCCAAGATGAGATAAATTATGGATTGACAAAAATATTTTCTGCCGAAACTTTGTAAGTTTGATGTATGTATGTATGGTCGATTATAATTCGTAGAAGTATCACAGTAAACTTTCTTGTCGCTGTCTGGTATAGGGATCTCTAGGATTTTTAAGTTTGGGTTGTTTTTAAGTATCTTCAAAACTTCATCTTCTTGACAGTACCTATAGTTTGTAAGTCTATTGCAGATCCATCGTGTATAATAATAGAAAAGGTGTCTATGCGAGAGAGAGCGTCAGCGACAGTATTTTCGTGCCCTTGTATGAATCGGATATCGGTTGAGAACTGGCTAGTATATGAAAGTTGCCTAGCTTGTCGTGGCAAAGCTTTTTCCAAATTTTGTTGGAAGGCAAATGTTAGTGGTTTGTGATCCGTGTTTATTGCAAAAGGTCGCCCTTCTAAGAAGTATCTGAAATGAATTCACTGATGTATAGATGGCAAAGAGTTCTCTGTCGTAGGCACTATTTTGTTGTTGTGCTGGTGTCAAATTTCGGGAACAGAAACTTAAGGGTTGTTTTTCATTGTCCACAATCTGATGTAAAATGGCTCCAATGGCAGTATCGGAAGCATCAGTTGTTAGCGATATTTCAGCCTTTTCAGATGGGTGAGTTAAGTTTGTGGCATGAATAAGTGCATCTTTTAAAATATGGAAGGTGTTTCTTGTTTCTGCCGTCCAGGTTATTTCTTTTCAATACCACTGAGCAATGTTGTTAAAGGTTGTTGCAATTTTGTACAATTTGCTATGAATCTGTGATAAAAATTCACCATACCTAACCATCGTCTTCAACTAGTAAATGACTTTGAATCTGAGAAATTTTTTGATGGCATCAATTTTCATTGAAAGAAGATTAAGTCCTTCAGCTGACACTTCGTATCTCAGGAATACAATTTTGTTTGACTAAATTTACACTTTGCAGCACTAATACACAGGCCATATTCATTTAGTCTCTCGAGAACTGCTCGTATATGTTGTCGATGAGATTCTTCATCTGGAGAGGCTATTAGAATGTCATCCAAATAGCAAGACACAAATTCTAGTCCATTCAACACACTGTTCTTGAAATGTTGGAACGTTTGGGCTGCATTTCGTATGCCGAACGTCATGAATGGGAACTCAAATAAGCCAAAGGGAGTGAGAATGGCCGTTTTCGGTATATCTTCTTCGCAAACCGGAATTTGTTGGTACGCTCTAATGAGGTCTATAAATGAGAAAACTCTTTTTCCAGCTAAAATGGAACTGCAATCTGTTAAAAATGGGAGAGCTGTATCTATCAGGAATCGTGGTGGTGTTTAATGCTCGATAGTCTGTGCAAGGTCTTCAATCACCTGATTTCTTCATAGTGAGATGTAGTGAGCTCGACCAGTTACTTTTGGATGGCCTGCATAAACCCATTTGTAGCATAAATTCAAACTCCTTTTTAGCCGCTTTGAGTTTCTCTGCTGATAGTCTCCTAGCTTTAGCAAAAACTGGGGACCTCTGGTTTCGATATAATGTTTCATGTTATGATTTTTAACTTTATTATTAACTACATTCAGTTTTAACAAATCTGGAAAATCGTTAATGATACGTTTATATGGATCATTTACAGCATTTAAAATTGGAATATTACTATTGTTATTTTGAAAACTAGGAGTTCCATTGGTTGTTAACAATGTAGTACCATCAATCAACTTGCAATTTTTGGAATCTACCAAAAGGTTAAAATTTGCAAGAAAATCCATGCCTATTATTGGTTTGTTTACTTCCGCAATTACAAAAGGCCATGTGAATGATCGTCTGAGTCCAAGATCAAGCTTGAGTAATTTGTGGCCATATGTTTTGATTTTCGTACCATTTGCAGCAAAGAGTTGTAATTTTGGGGTGTTTTTTACCCGAAGTTAAGGGAGGCATGACGTAAATTTCTGTCCCTGGTATGTATTAAAAATTGGGTCAGAGTCGTAGCTAGGGTTTTCAGCGCTCAGGGACAGTTGAAGATTTCGCGCCCCCTACTGCTTGCCAAGGATGGAAAACATTTAATTCTAAAATTTCGTAACATCAGTTTGGCGCCCCTTGGATTCTGCGCCTCAGGATAGATGTCCCATCTTGCTACGCCCCTGAATTGGGTAGCCGATTCTTTGTCACTGATGAAAAGACGACTCAGTTGCAGCCCTTGTCCCTTCGTAGTCAATGAGAGATGGGGAGCTTTTTTTTCGGGCTATTTGTCTGTGATTTTGATGACAAGTTGCACGATTGCTTACACTTAAATGACTTATCCCTGAATTTTTTATGATAGTAACAAATATCACTAGATCTGTTACCACTGTAACTCCTATCTCTTGATATAGATTGGTTACGACAATAGGGACGACTGTGACGTTGCTTGGATAAAGCAGAAACTTGTAAAGCTAAGTTCACTAACCTGTTTTTATAAACTTTCAATCATTCCGTTTTCACCATTATGGATGAAGCAGCAGCTATTTGGGGAGCAACAGGGTTAAATTTCCAGATCTTCACCACTAACAGATATAATTCTATGCATATTAACGGGGAAACGTTGTAGCCACAATGTTTTTAGGAAAGCATCTGTTACTTTATCGCCCACCAAATTACGCACCTCACACATCAATTGTGATGGCTTTTTGTCGTCCATTTCTAATTCAATCAGTAATTTTTGTGTTTTTTGAGTCTCTGAATCTGCACATAAGGAAATTAGTCTATTTTTAATTACCTGATACAGTGAAAAGTCGTTAATCCGGACTCGTCGGGACTTCAAAGATTCCGGATTATCGATTTTTCCGGATTATAGATCAACAGTTTAAATCTGGTAAGATGGCATGCAGAAATTATAAAATAAAAAATATGAAACCGTAATATATGAAATAAAGAAAAATTATGATCAAAATATACAAAAAAAAACTTAATATTTATTTGTTTACTTTATTAAACATTTCTTTCAATGTAAGTTGCTCGTTTTATGTGATAATACTTTCTCTTTAATTCTATAAACAGACATAATTTCTTCTTCAGTTACAAAGTTCCGCTGTTCAAGTCCTGTAATTGCTGTGCCGAGAATACCGACTAACTTGTCAATCGAAATTTTTCCATTTTCAATAACCTCTGTGTCACTTTCTTCACTATCGGAAGTGAATTATAATGACGAGGAATTTGATTTAAATCATATCAAAGACGGAGTACATCGAGATGAAATACTACATTTAGTAAGGAATTATAAGCCAAATAAAATAAAAACATCTGCCCTGAAGATAATGATAGTGCTGACAGATCAACTTCCAATTCATTGCGCGCTGCGGCATTTCCCACCTCCCCACGCGCCGCGGAGCAGCGTGAAATTGATAAACAGATTTCGGAATGATGCCTTTATCCATTTTTTGCAGCCATTCCACTTTTTTTAATGAATTTCGAAACATACTTTCGCTTTGTAGATCCTTTACATATTAGTAAATATATATCGGGCATTCTTTTTGACATAATCGAAAGTTCAAGCTTACTTTTATAAAATTGCTTTAACAGTCTGCAAAAAGTAATAAGGCGGATCCAATTCGAAGATTAAGGAACAACGCAATCTGCAACATTAACTGAATTAGATAATTTTAGCTTAGCTTATATCGTCCGTTATACATTAAACGCGCATGTGCACACGCATATTCGCAGCCGTAAAAGTCTTACGCGCATGCGTCAAAGCAACGAATGAAGAGAAAGTTTGTAGTTTTGAGGTCCAGATTATGGATCATTCCGGATTATGGGTGTCCGAATTAATGACTTTTGACTGTAATTATAATCTTGTGGCGGACTTGACAAAATATTGGGTTCAATGAAACTTATAACATAATCATATTTTGTTTGATCTACATTTATTTTTGCATTTCTAAATTACACTTGTAGTTGAATAAACCGTATTTTAGGATCTGGTTCCAAAAAGGACGAGCTGTAACGCTAACCTTGGCGATAAACGCAGTTGTTGCTTTAATTTCAGTTTCCTCGTTGTCGTGAACATTGTGAGTTTAAGAGAAAACAATGAGCGGTTTGTTAAAATTTAGATCAGATGAAAGATCTTTTAATATATAGCATTTTAATACTATTTAGCACAGTGTAATAAGTTCATTTTACAGTACGCAACATCCTCAAAAATGATCGTTACAACGCAGTTCGATCATCCATCTTTTTAACAACAATCTCTCTCGTTGCCATTCCGTAACAGAGAAACTTACCTCTCATGGAGTTCGATAGTGGCGCGACATTCTCCCCACCTTGAGTTTGGGGATACAAACTCAAAACAGTAATATAATGATAATACATACATACAATTTTGAAATAACAATAACGTACATAATAATAATAGAAATATTTCAAAATATTAGAATGCAAATAGAAATCAATATTTTAGAGTTCAAACACAGAAAGTTCAAAAGTTTGTTTAGAAGTTTATAAATCCAGTCTTTTAACTGGTTTTATTTTTCGTCCTGAGCGAGACACGCGAACACTTTCATTAGAGTCAGTACTAAGCTCAGGATTTTCAGCTACCACTTCCGGAACTTTCTGAGGTTCCGATACGACTTGCTCGTAATTTGGGGTCAATTCCAAAGGATACAGTCGTTGGATTGGTCTTAATATGTTTCCCTTTTCAGTTCGCAGTTTCACAAGTCTGATGATTCCATCTTTTCCTGGAAAGAGTTCCAGTACTCTCCCTAGCAGCCAATGGAGCCTTTTTTTTATCATCTGTACCAATTAACACTATGTCACCTACATTTATTTTATCTTCTCTTTTGTTAACTGAAGAACGAAGAAAACCCAGATACTCCCTTTTAAACCTTCGTTTTAGATTTTCACGAACCTTTTGAATATGTCTCCATCTCAAAACAATATTAGTCTTTTCAATTTGATCCAAATCAGGAACATCATTTAATGGAATGTCCTGAAGAAACATTGAGGGGGTCAAGGTCTTCAGATCTTGTTCCTCGGATATGTAAGTTAACGGTCTGCTGTTCATGATAGATTCGCATTCACAGACGAGAGTCTGCAATTCCTCGTAAGACAAACAGGAGCGTCAAAGATTTTTTCTCAAAAGATCTTTCAAAATCCCAATCAAGCGCTCCCAGAAGCCTCCCCACCATGGAGAGGAGGGTGGGTTAAACTTCCAACGAATTTCGTTGACTCTAAATTCACTTTCAATTGTAGTCCAATCTAATTGTTTCAGAGCATTATTTAGTCCTGTAAAATTAGTACCATTGTCTGAATACATCACAGAAATTCGTCCTCTTCTGGCTATAAACCTACGCATAGCTTGGATGAAGTCGTTGGTACTCAGTGAAGGTATTAGCTCAAGATGCACAGCTCTAAATACGGCGCAAGTAAAAAGTACTATCCACACCTTTTGTTTAGATTTAGTCAACAGAGGTCCAGCTATATCTACAACTGATACTTGAAAAACTGCTGCTACTTCTGTTCGGTCTTTTGGAAGAGGCGGAAAAGGTACCTCAAGATGTTTTACCTTTTGCCTTGTACATGTTAAGCATTCTTTGATAAAACTCCGGACAGTTCTTTTCCCTTTCACTATCCAAAATCTTTCCCGTAAAATAGTCAGTAGAGTTAATGTTCCAGCATGCTTGTTAGCAATATGTTCTTGGGCTATAAATCTTCTCACTGCCAGGTGTTTCGATGGTAGAATTATTGGAGAAATAAAATCTTTCGATTCTTCCTCATTTATCAATCTGGACTTCAATTGTAAAATTCCTTCTTCATCTTCAAATATTAGAAGACCTTTCAAATTTTTTCTTGTTTCTTCATTAGAGTAACATTCCTTTTGTATTACACGGAAAATAGTCCTTTGTGCATTTAACAATTCTTCATTTTGAAGTTCCTTACATTTTTCTTAAGTCCTTGGCCTTTGGTTGAAAACGCAGTATCCAAGCCATAACCCTAATCATCTTTAAAAATCTAGAGAATCTTCTGGCTAACTGTAATGGAATTGACTCTAGTTCTGTGTTACTAGCAGAGATGACTGACTTTCGTTTCTCTATCTCTACTTCTTTTTCGTTAATATTTATGCCCACCAGCGGCCGAGCGGTAAAGTCGCTGAACACTGGTAGTTCGGTCCGAGGTTCGAATCCCGCGAACGGGCTGGCTGCATGGGCGTTTTCGTGGTTTTCCCCATGTGTAACGTGTATACGAGCCAGTTTCCCTTAGAAAGTCCTCCACGAAGGCATCCCTCCCTTTAGGCAGATAGCCCTCGTGTGCTTTGCCATAATTAAATACACCACACCACCGTTAATATTTACAGCTGACTTTGGCCACTGCTCCTTCGGATTCTTCAACCAGGCTGGCCCTTGCCACCTCTTGCGTTTCTGAAGTTGCCTAGGTCCACAACCTCTTGACAAAATGTCTGCTGTATTCTGGTCAGTTGAAATATGGAACCAATCTTCCGAAATTGTCAATTTTCTAATTTCACTTATTCTGTTTGTAACGAATACCGACCACTGTTCTCGGCGAGTTATCCACACAAGAACTGTGGAAGAATCTGTCCAAAAGTAAGTCTTGACGTTGGGAAGTTTTAGAGCTTGCTTCACAGAACTAAACAGCCTAGCACCTATGGTAGCAGCCATTAGTTCAAGTCGTGGTATAGTAATAGTCTTCGTTGGAGTTATTCGTGATTTGGCTTGAAGTAATTGAACAGTCACTGAACGCATACTGGATTCACTTCTTAAGAAAATGCATGCCGCATAAGCTGTCTTGCTGGCATCGACAAAAGTATGGATACTTAAATTGGATTCCTTCATCACACCTAACCATCTTGGAATTTTTATATTTTTGAGGTATTTCAGTTGTTTTCCCCATTTTAAAAAATTCTTTATTTCATCATCCTTCTTACTTCACCATCCCATGATTCTTTGCTCTTCCAAGCGACCTGCAGCAAAATCTTAGGCTGAATCATAACAGGTGCAAGGAAACCTATGGGATCAAATACTCGACTAACTAGTGAAAGCATTTTCCTTTAAGTTACTTTTTCTCTTTCATCAAATTTCAAAAATTCGGTGTCTATTTCCAAGGTATCTAAATTTTTGTCCCAAACCAGTCCTAATACCCGTGATGGTTTACTTTCTGAAAATGCAGGAATGCCAGAACTTTCCCATCCTCTGAGATCAAACATTCCTTCTTTCATTACATTAGTTGCAGATTCGATGAATATTTCTAGTTCGTCATTATTTTGTACACTAGTTACGCAATTATCGACATAAAAACTATCTCGCAATTTTTTAAGAAATTCTTGTGAATATTTTTCTTTCCACGTTTCTTTGGATAAATGATGGTCAATAACCGCCATCAGCAAAAATGGACTACAAGTAATGCCAAATACCACACGGGTGTGACGAAATGTCTTCACTCTACCATCATCACCATACCAAAGAAATCGTAAAAAATCTCGATCTCTTTCATTTAGAGATATCTGTAAAAAAGCTCGTCTGATGTCTGAAATCACACCAATTTCATGTAAGCGAAATCTTGCTAGAATAGACGGAATAGTTTCAATCAAATTAATTCCAGTCTCTAAGCAATCATTTAGAGATGGCTGATTAGAAAGCTTTGTTGAAGCATCAAAAACGGGTCTAATTTTCATGGAAGATAGTGAGGACGTTTCCTTAATGACTGGACGATGTGGGAGGTAATGAACAACGGGTAAAGACAACTCCTTTTGGGGAACTTCTTCAATCACTCCTTCCTGCAGCCATTCATTAAAGACTTCCTGATACCTTTCACGATATCCGATTTTTTCCAACTTCTTCGTAGTAGATTCGAGTCTTTTCAAAGATAGGTCATAATTGTCAGGTAAGACTGCATGCTCAATCTTCCAAGGCATATCAACCTCGTATCTACCATTTTCTAATTGACGAACTGTTTCTTGGAAATGAACCATAATAGCTCTTCTTGACTCTTCTTTAGTTTTTTGTTCAACAGGATCTCGGATACCCTATAACGTTGCGCGCCTCTAACTAGCACGCAACCTAGAGGTGACTGTGAAAGCTTGTATAAACCACAGAGTCTTATAAAGGGTTTAAGTCCCTTTTTATTCAACGTACTAAATTACAATTGCGTCCTCTTGACGCTTACAACTGTGCCAACTAGGCAGTCAAATAAAAATAAAAACCTGAAAAGAAAGTAAAGACAATATTCTAACTACGAGGCTCTCTAAAATAACTAACTCACCGCGTTTTACAAATACCGCAGCTAATTCAGCAGACTTGAAGCTCACTGGAACAATTGCAACTACTTCCCGCCAAGCACATAGGCCGCAACGCGGGGTTCTTTAATTCTCGATTTCTACCTCCGCGCTCGCGAAGTAAGAATAACTCTCTCACCGAACTCGTTTCCTTCTATTTAAATCATACTACTTCCGCTGATAATTTGAATGCTTGCGCGTTCTACTCAAATTTACATATTCTGGCATTGGCAGTTCCAGGGGAAAGTAAGGCTTGACAGGAAAGATAGTTTAAACTTAAAATAAATGTTAGTTAAAATAAATATAAACCCTACATTTGCCGCTGCCAGAATTTGGAAAACTTGGAAGCAGGTCCTACAAACGACCTGTTGTAAGTTTATCTAATTATGAACTAACTGGCGAAAGCCTCGTTTACACAAAAAAATCTTATGTAACAATCAAAATTCTGTTAGTCGTTACAAAGCTTTCTTCTTACAGCAACTTTTCCTGGACTTCATCAATCAATCTTGGTTTTTCCTTCCAGCATCTGGAAGGAATAAGTATCAGTATCTTTCTACATACATTATAATTTACACTTTCTTGACACAATAAATTTTTGTTTTTAACGTTTCGTTTTTCTTAGTTATTGCTTACTTCACATTCATTCAATTTTTCAAGCATTAATTTAACTTTACCCTGGCTCTCCACCGTGTGTGGTGTCAAACGGGAATATTCGTGTTTTAGTCTTACAACACTTCCCCTAACCACCATGATTTGTTAGAATTCAACAACCAAATAGACACACCTTACTCGACATTCTACAACTCAATGAGCTACTTTAATATTCTTAAAAATTCAAATGTAGGTGGAGAACCCTACAAAACACATTCATTCTAACTTCCCCCTCATTCATCTTTAAACATGCAGGCTTTCGCTCTAAAGCATGACTTTACAGTTTAATACTTAAATTTTGACTTCATTGCTTTTAAGCATTCACTTTTAGCATCTACAATTTTATGCTTCTAGACTAAATTCTACTTTTACATAACATGCAAGTATTTACATACATTTACAAAAGTTTAATACATATGCTTTTTACAATTTACCATAAAATGAATAAGAGAAAATAAATTTTTACTTTACTCATTCTTCGCCAAGCTGGCGGCACTGAAACTAAAATTCTTATTAATACAAGAATACGAAGTTATTTTTATCTTCGGCCAAATTTTGGCTTTAACATAACAGAATTAGTCTTTCGACCAACAGAAAATGCTTGTTTTTAGCTTTTACACTTAAAGAAAATAATACTTTTCCCTTAGCTAAATAAAGTAAAACAAAACTAAGTCTCAACCGAGACATATTGACTTTCGTCAAAACATAGAACTTCGTACTTATGCATAACATTTCGGAACAAAAGAGAAAAAAAATTTATAGAAGGTTTTAACTTATCTTTGAGTTTTCGATGCTTGAAACTCCGTCATCCGTTTTTGACAAAATTGATCCCAAGTTAGAGGTCTTTCTTTTGCGTCCTCTACATGCTGGCCTCTTGACGGAGTAATCGTCTGGTTGTTGTCCTTTGCGTTTCTGCCTGGGACGGCTGGTCTTGACGTCCTCCGGTCTGGAGTCCTTGAATTTCTTCTGTTCCTCGTACTTCTGTGCCTCCTGTTGGCGTTTCAGTTTCCGGAACGGCGGCCTTGCTGGCACCTGACTCTGTGGCCGTGTGCGCGTTCTCCTTGATGTGTAATTTCTCCTGCCATCTTTTGTAGGTGGTGTTTTCGTCTTTACCACGGTTTCTTTACCCGGTTCATCTGTATTTTTGTTTTTCTTAAACGCCGGAGTTTGAAACTCATTTTTTCTTTTTGATACCGACGTCCGGGTTGTAGAAGTGCTAGGTCTCTCTTCAGTTCTCCGTTTCTTGGGTGGTGGAATAGTTGTTGCAGTCTCTGGCCCTTCTATTTCGTTTAGACTTGAGTCCTGCAAGAAACTTTTAAGGATTTCAAAATCATTGGGATTATAGTATTTTTTCACCTGGTCGGGACTTGCTTTACAGATTTCCCCTCTCTCGTTTTTAAGATATAAGACTACTCCTTTGATTTCCTGAATTACATAGGGGCCTTCAATCTTTGGAGCTAGCTTTGCCATAAAATTGTCTGGGGCACTTGATAAGGAAAATTTCCGTTTCAATACTTTATCCCCAACTTTAAAATCTGCTTCACGGCGTTTTCTATCGTAATATAACTTTTGTCTATTTCTTGCCGTATCCGAAGTTTAAGCGCCTGATCAATTAGTTTTTGCACGTCCTTTTGTCTAAATTCCTGCTCTCTTTGTTGCACAAAGAATAATTTATCTAAAGGCGTAATTAACTTTCTGCCTAAAAATAATTCTGCTGGAGTTTTTCCCGTAGTATCATGATGTGCCGTTCTTAAAGCATAAGCTAATTCATTTATGTAGCCATCCCAGCGCTTGTGATGTGTGCTAACGTAACTGCGAATTATTTTTACAATGTTTTTATTAACTCTTTCTGCTATGTTAGCCTGTGGTCTATACGGAACCATTTTGATATGGCGTATATCAAGTCCATTGCATATGTTTTCAAATATTTCACTAATGAATTGTTTTCCGTTATCGCTAATGACTTTTATCGGTGCACCGTATTTTAAAATGTATCTGTGTAAGAATGCATCTGCGACTGTTTTGGCTGACGCGCGTTTAAGTGGAACAATTTCTATCCATTTTGAAAAATGATCTACTATTACTAAAAGAAAACGATTTTTATTTAACTCGCTCTGGGGAAGGGACCAAGGAGATCTATGCCTAAAATTTCATTCGGAAATGTAGCGCGAATGCTATTTAAGTACTCGGCCGGGCTGTAATTAATATCATTTATTAACTGACATTGATTGCAGGACCTGACAGACGCCGTTACTATTTTGTATAATTGCGGGAAATATACCGCCTCGCGTACCCTTTTTAAAGTCTTTCTGACCCCGAGGTGGCCCGCTGTTTTTTTTTTTTCGTGCAACTCCTTCAAAATGCTTAATCGAAGCGAGGCTGGGATGACTGGCTTATACTCAAGATTTTCGTTCGTTGTTTTCGTATAGAATAATAAATTGTCTATTATTTCATAGTTTTTTGCTCTATTTCTTATCGCATCGATATCTGTATGCTCAAAGCTTTCAGGGTCTTTCAAATAAGCATAGATATTTCCAAATTCAGGATCAGCTTTTAGTTCAGTAATAACCGTATCTCTAGAATCTAAAATTTTTGAAGTCAACACAGCGCATTTAAGTTCATTACCTTCATCGTCCAGTTTTATACGAGAAAGTGCGTCAGCTACATTGTTTTCCTTACCCGGTTTATATTTTATTGTGATATTATATTCTTGGAGTTTTAAAGCCCATCATATTAACCTGGGCGTTAGGTTTTTTCCCGAGTAAAGTCTACCAACAGCCGCATGATCCGAAAAGACTGTTACTGGCGATTTGCCGAAATAAACTCGAAATTTATGTACAGCCATTAATACGGCTAATGTTTCTCTTTCTGTAGCTGTATAATTCCTTTGTGTTTGATTCAATGTTTTACTAAAAAATGCCAGCGGATGGTTATTTTGCATAAGAACCGCCCCACCGCATAGTCTGATGCATCTGCCGCAATTTCCAGGTTTTCGTCCCCCTCAGGGAATTTTAAAACAGGGGCATTAATAAGCGCTTCTTTTAATCTTTCAAAAGCCCTGTTAGCTTCCGCTGTCCACGTAAATTTACTCTTTTTTCTTTTGATTACTAAGAGTGGTTCAACAATATTAGCGAAATCTTTTATGAAAGATCGATAGTAAGAACATAGTCCAAGGAAAGACGAAAGTTTCTTGGCGGTGTTGGGCGGTGGGAAATTCTTAATAGCTTTTATTTTTGAATCTTGCGTTTCTATACCCTTTTGCGAAATTTTATAACCGAGATATTTAAGTTCTTTAGTTGCGAACTTGCATTTTGAGGCGTTAATTGTAAGACCGGCCTCTTTTAATAATTTAAAAACTTGTTCGAGGTCATTAACGTGTTGTTCCAACGTACTACTCGTTATAATTATATCATCTAGATAAATTAAAGTTGATTTTCCTAGGACAGGCTTTAGAACAATGTCCATAGCTCTCTGGAATGTTGATGGGGCCCCACACAACCCAAAAGGCATGCGTAAAAATGCATAAGTGCCCGATTTTGTTATAAACGCGGTTTTATGTATATCTTCGAGTCTCATAGCTATTTGATAGTAGCCAGACGTTAAGTCCAAAGTAGACATATATCTCGTCGATTTGATCTGTCTAATGATCTCGTCTATAACCGGCAAAGGGTAAACTGGGAATTTAGTTATGCTATTTAGTTTTCTATAATCGATAGAAAACCTCCAAGCCCTTTTATCCGAAGGAGGAAACTCGTTCTTTTTCCCACATAGTACGACTGGACTCGCGTATTCACTATTTATGGGCGTTATTATTTTATTCTTTAACATCTCCTGAATATGTTCTTCGATGATTACGTCTTTTTGTTTGTCATAGCGGTAAGGTTTAGTCCTACAAGGTTTTTCGGCATTTAATTGAATCTTGTGAGTCACGATCTGACAGTTTCCCGGTTTTTCTGAAAACAAATGAGAAAAATTACTCACCACTTGCTGTATTGCTTTACTTTCCTGGTCATTCAAATGGCTAAGGTCCAATTCAGGTGTCTCCACCGGTTCCACCACCCTCTGGTCCATCTCCAGCACCACGGAACTATCTTGAAAATTTAATTTGGCCCTCGCGGCCCTTAAAAAATCCATACCTAAAATAAGAGAGTGTTGGAGGTGTTTCACCACAAAAATTAATACTTTGAGATTTTCCTCTTTTACCTGTATGTTTAATGATACTTTCCCGATGCAGTGACATGTTTTTCCTTGCGCCGCTATAATTTCCGTATTTCTGGTTTTAAAGAGTCGTATCCTATAAAAATTCTTTTTGAAGAACTTTTCACTCATGAAATTTCCTTCTGCTCCTGTATCGATGAGGGCTTCTACTGGTACATCGCCAACCAGGACTTGTATAATTGGTAGCTGTGAGTTTTTTACGATGACTGTATTTAGATGTCTATTTGAGGGTTTTTCTAAAACTTCCGGGGTCTGGACCCTCCCTTTCACAGGCCCCTCTAGTCGTTTAAAGCTTTCCTTTCAATCTGTGTCTTCTGGGTACGCGGATGCTTATTTTCAAATTTTCTTTTTGTGCCTTGCCCTTCAAGTTTCGATGCGTTAGCTTGATAGTTCTTTCCCCCATATGAGCGATTTCCATTTCTTGTTTCCTCCTTCCTTTTGGTACTTTGAGAATATGTTTCCCCTCTCGCTCTTTCCGCGATTCTGCGATTTTGAAACTTCACCGCCAATTCGAAAAGTTCCTGCAATGTGGTTGGGTTTCTAATTTCAAAGTAGTCTTGGACAGCGGGTAACAATCTTGGTAATATTATTTCAATAATCTCCGCATCGGGTTTCTTGCCGTACAGCATATCCGTTAGCTTGATTTTTCGTAAAATAAAGTCCGTCAATTGTGCTGTATCCCGTTGATAGAAACTATATAGCTCGGCTTCCAGCCGTGCGCGATCTTTCACTATGGGGAAGGCCTTTACTAACGATTTTTTGAAATTTTCAAATGTATACGTCGGGCTTCGAAATTCACCTAGAAGAAATTTGCCTATATTTTTCCACCATAGCGCGGCCTGTCCTCTTAGTGCTGATGTGGCGATGGCGACTTTTTGTCTTTCAGGCACAGGATAGAGCTGAAAGTGATTTTCTATACCTTCTAAAAATACGGACACCGAATTTTTTCCGTCGAAATAGACGTTTGGCTTGATTGATGCTCTCAAAGTCTGGACCAGGTATCCAACTCCTTCTAACTGCGTTGTCATTTCTTGGTGTTGTCCAGCGGCTTCCATCCAGTTTTCGGCCATTTCAGTTCAATAAGTGTTCGGGCGCCAATATAACGTTGCGCGCCTCTAACTAGCACGCAACCTAGAGGTGACTGTGAAAGCTTGTATAAACCACAGAGTCTTATAAAGGGTTTAAGTCCCTTTTTATTCAACGTACTAAATTACAATTGCGTCCTCTTGACGCTTACAACTGTGCCAACTAGGCAGTCAAATAAAAATAAAAACCTGAAAAGAAAGTAAAGACAATATTCTAACTACGAGGCTCTCTAAAATAACTAACTCACCGCGTTTTACAAATACCGCAGCTAATTCAGCAGACTTGAAGCTCACTGGAACAATTGCAACTACTTCCCGCCAAGCACATAGGCCGCAACGCGGGGTTCTTTAATTCTCGATTTCTACCTCCGCGCTCGCGAAGTAAGAATAACTCTCTCACCGAACTCGTTTCCTTCTATTTAAATCATACTACTTCCGCTGATAATTTGAATGCTTGCGCGTTCTACTCAAATTTACATATTCTGGCATTGGCAGTTCCAGGGGAAAGTAAGGCTTGACAGGAAAGATAGTTTAAACTTAAAATAAATGTTAGTTAAAATAAATATAAACCCTACAACCCAATAATTCTAAGTCCCACAACGATGAAATAGGCAGGTCTTCTTGAGATAACATAGAAACTATAGTCATATTTACATTGTGCTGATGTTCGGATTGAGGTACTTTACCCATCAAAGTCCAACCCAATTTTGTTTCTATAGCCACTAAACCTGTTCTTAGTTCTTCTCGTTTGCCAGTAAATAACTTCCCTGCAACGTCTGCCCCTAACAGTACTTCAATAGGGCCTGGATTCCCTTGGGTATCGGTTAAGCGTATTCCCTTATTTCCTAATTCGCGAATCCAAGAACCGTATCTTATGCTTGAAATATCATTACAAATAACATCATGGTCTACAGCATCTAATTTACACGAATATTTACCATCAATGCTACTCAAATAAATCTTGTAACATGGATGTTTATAAATTTCAGTTTTCTTTCCACCAAATAAAGAGTGACTAAATTCTTCCTCCCATTGCAAGTCAAAACCCATTTCTTCTGCAGTAGACTTTAAAACATAACTTTTTGAGCTACCCGTATCAATCATTAATCTAACTTTACGCCTTTTATTCTTACCCTCTATGTTCACAACTAGGGTCTGAAGGAAAACTTCATTCGTAGCACGCGAATGCAAAGAATAGATTGTTTTCTCTTTTTTCTCATCATTTTCCTGCTTATGCATTTCACTAGACTTATTACATTCAAGACTAGGACAAAAAAATTTCAAATGCCTTTTTGAACAAATCTGACACTTAACACTTGATCGACACTGGTTACTGAGGTGACCTTTAACCAAGCATATTCTGCATAAACCTTTCTTTTTTACCGCAGACATTTTTTCATCTAACGGAATATAAAACGCCTTTTTACAATTACGCGTTTCATGATCTTTTAAACCAAACGAACAAGAAGGTATTGCTTCATGATTCATCAAATCCGACGCCGAAGGAATATTTTGGCTAGTTGCCAAGTGCTTACGATCAGACTTGGAAAAAATATCCGCTCTGCTTAATTTTATTTTTTCTTCTGACTGAACTTCGCTTTTCAGAAATTCAATTATTGCGTCAAGACTCGAAATGTTTCGTTCAGATTCAGTAATTTTCCGTTGTCTTTCAAACGATCGCAATACGTGAATAGGAATAGCACTTTCCACAAGAGGATATAAAATTGTTCCACACTGATCAGTCGTTACACCAAGACTGCTCAGGGCTCTAAGTTGTGTTGAAAGTTTGTTATACAAACTACTCAAAGAATCCTGCTTCCTTTTCGCTGCGTTATCCAAAACAAGTTTTATTAACTCTCGAACATAAAAATCAATTAAAAGTTCTTTACGCCCATATCTCTCAGTAAGGCTTTCTATAGCCAAAGGATAATTTTCGTTCGTCACCGGAAAAGATTCTACAATATCTCTAGCTTCTGATTTAATTTTTGTTGACTGTATCAAATAATGGAATTTGTCTGCATTCGTTAAGTTATTATTTTCATGTATGTTTTTAAACTGATTCCAAAACGTAAGCCAATTTTTTAAATCACCTGCGAACTTATAAAGTTCTACTTACGGTAGGCGTTGGCACAAAGTTTTACATGTATTTTCATCAGTAAATAATTTCTGACTACTCTCTGACGATGTATTTTGGATTCCGTTTAATTTACTCTTAATATTATAGAGAAATGGTTCCCATTTTAACTGTATCCTAACAGCCTTCTCTCGATAGTCCTCTGTTATTTCAAATTCTGTTTCGAATTCTTTATCATCAGTTATAGTATCTAAATAAGCACCGTGCGTCAATTCTAATGTTTCTGCCTTTTTCTTGAACAAATAAAAGCACATTTCTGCTTCTTCGTAATCAACATTATCATCATTTAAAAGTTCATCTAGTCTTTTATATGCTTTAGTAAAAGCTGAACGTTGGCAGTTTTGTTTCTTTTCATCACTTCCATTTTGTCTTAAGTTTAAAATATTCAGATAAAAATTAGGTAAGAAAAGTATTTTAAACTTCAGTAAAACAATAATCAATAACTTGAAAACGGAAGTATAAGGTAATCAACTTACCCTATCTATTCTTTCATCCGACATGTTTCCAACAAACACGCCCACCCGGGGGCGCCAGAAATGTCGTGAACATTGTGAGTTTAAGAGAAAATAATGAGCGGTTTGTTAAAATTTAGATCAGATGAAAGATCTTTTATTATATAGCATTTTAATGCTATTTAGCACAGTGTAATATAAGTTCATTTTACAGTACGCAACATCCTCAAAAATGATCGTTACAACGCAGTTCGATCATCCATCTTTTTAACAACAATCTCTCTCGTTGCCATTCCGTAACAGAGAAACTTACCTCTCATGGAGTTCGATAGTGGCGCGACACTCGTCGTCAGCCATTGTAGAATTCGATCACGTCCGGGTGACCAGTGAAGTGTCTGGTATGCAAATGTAGGAAAATAACACTTCTCTGACCTAATTAGAATCAATATTTTATTCCTTGCAGCACTGTATGTACTTATTCATAATATTTATTTACATTTTACATGCACATTAAATAAGATGATAGAATACCGACGTTTGTTTTTTGCGAAGACAAGAAAAGTATTGCCATTCTGCTTTAACTAATTAGAAACTTGACGGAACTGAAGCGACGCTATAGATGGAATCTTTTTTTTTTTTTTTTTTTTTTTTTTTTTTTTTTTTTTTTCAAATTCATTTTTTTTTCTGGCAACTCATAGTTATAGATAAAATTACTTTAATTTTTAATGAGGAAATTTATTTGTTAGTGTACTGAAAAACAGCCTACATTAATAGATGCTATATATTATTTTACCCTTATATGGATTAAGTTTACTTTTATATACATATATGTGTACAGATGTACTGTTAAAATATCATATATGTGTACAAATGTACTGTTAAAAAGGTTAATTTTTTTGTAATTGTTTACTCAAGACATCAAATATAAGTCATATACATAAAAATTAGGTGTATAAATTGATGCGCATAATTTGCATTAAGCTGAATCTTTTTAAGTACATAGTGTTAGATTAATAATGCATTCATGTATAATTTAGTAGTATTTCACTTTATAATCATGCAAATCAACTGTATTGTTTTAGACTTTCAGATTAGATTTTTGGTTAAGAGTGGCACTTCAACCAAGCAGTTTTAGGCTTCATATCTGTGAATATTATGAGGCTAAAATTTTACAGGATGGGGGAAACTGTAGAGCAGTTGTCTTAGACTAAAAATTAGGTGCTTTGATGCTATGTCATTGAAAAAACTGACAAGACATACTTTTGACATCTATTGGTTATAAGCAAAAATGCTTTTTCCTAAAAAAATATTCATTGTATTATAATTTCTCTGCTCAAAATAATGATTTTTTATACCATCAAACATACTTTGAGGTAAAATTGACTTTCTATGTTTCTGTACAAGTCTTACTTTTGGGCTTATGTGTCATGAGATAATAAATAGAATTCTGCAAAAACGAAAAAGGATAGACAGTCACATATATTCAGAAACATATAACAAGAATTATTTCGTTTATAATTTTCTATTATACTCTCCTTTTTTTCAATATTAAATATTAATTTTAGGAGAGTCAACTATATTTTGAGTTATCAGATACCTATTAATAAGGCAAAAATTCAAAATCCTTCATGCCTGTATAGTTTTATCTAAAATTTGATTTCTTTTAAACATTTTAAAATGAACCATATGTAAACTTTTGCTTTAGAACCAAATTTATGGTAAAAATAGTTCTAAATTATGGTTATTGTGGTAATGCTAGGTGGTTTGCTTACATCTGCATTTTAGCAAAATCATCATGCAGGTTCAATCCCAGGCACACTCTTTAACTTCATTGGAAAACTAGTGCATTCGCTTAGTAAACTAGAGACAAACACTATTAAGTAGTATATAGTCAGAAAGTGTGTTATTCTATGTATTTATTATATACAGCCGTAAAAAAATTGCAGCAAAAATGTATGCACGAAAGCGCCAAATCTAGCAAACACGCCCATTTAACAGCAAGCCAAATCTAGCAAACACGCCCATTTAACAGCAAGCCAAATCTTGCGTACGCACTGATTTCAGATTGCGTAAGTTTATATAGTTCTGTGATGTAGCCGTTCCTCAATAGACACTAATGCCGGCTAGCTTTAAAAGGATTTATTAACAGAGCACACAGGAACGGTTACAAACAAAAGAAATATATATAAAAATGAAACATAAACGAAATGGAACATCAAACATTGAGAATAACATAACATAGTAAGCTATCATCATGGCGGCTGGAGGTCGACTGACGTTTTTTCATATCGCCATGAGATGGCGTTTAAATAAAATAGTTCGGTTACAGTTCATGAGTTTATGGCGTGAATAAAATAGTTCAATTACACTTAAATAGGTCTGTTACATCCTCCCCCTCTGACTTCGTAGACGTCTCGGCAAGAAGTCAGGAACTGACCTTTGTCTACTTTGTGCAGCGGGCGGAGAATCTGATGAATGGGCTCCAGTTTGACAAGCAGGAAATTTAGCGTCACCTGCACCTTGTGCAACAGGTGCAGATTCGGGTGGTATTACACGTTTCGGGCGTCCTCTTTTCTTTAAGGGAACCACTGGAATTACACGAGCTGAGTTTTGCTTATTTCGATTTTGATATGGTTTCAAGGCTGAAACATGATACTTGCCGAGAATTTTGTCTGGTTCATGAGGATCGGCAATATCATAAGCGGTTGGAGATCTTGTAGTCACTATCACATAAGGACGATCTCTCTTCGGCATGAATTTAGCAGTTTTCTTCAGTGGACCTTTGCTGATTGGGTGGAGGGTGACCCAAACTTTATCTCCAGGAACAAATTTCGGTGTTTCTCTTCTTTTTTTGTCAGCATATCGTTTCTGCTTATCTTGATGCATTTCGACTCTTTCTCGTACCTGTTGTATATTTCTTGCAAAACGTTTCAAATATGGAGTAATTTCGGGAACAAAATTATCGTTCTCAATTACGGCTTTTATATCATGCTTTACATCATCTAAGGTTCGTAACTCTCGTGCAAATTGAAGAAAAGAAGCAGAATGTCCAGTTGAATCACATTTGGCTGTATTCAAAGCAAACCTTATTAATGGCAGCTTATCCTTCCATGACTGATGGTCGTTACCAACAAGTATTGCTAAACGTGGTTTCAGATCTCTATTCTTCCTTTCAACTGGGTTAGATTGTGGGTGATAGACAGGAGTAAGACTTTGATCAATGCTCAAGATATAGCATAGTTGTTGCATAACAACACTAGTAAACTGGGTACCATTATCATTTATTATTTTCTTGGGTAACCCAAATCGAAGGGCGACTTCCTCCAAAAGAATAGTGGCACATTCTCTGGCCGTGGCTTCCTTTAAAGAAAATAGTTCTGTCCACTTCGTGGCACAGTCCTGCACAATAAAGATCCATTTTTCACCAGACAGTGTTTCATGAAGGGGACCGAAAAGATCAATTGACAAGGTCTCAAAACGTTGAGCATAGACTGGAATTTGAAGTAAGCCAGATGGCTTTTGATTAGTGGTTTCTCCCCCTACTTTGAAGACAGTGTGATATTTGTTAAGCAATGCATCAGTTGCAAGCCGTTGGGCTGTAGTTAATTGCTGTCCTTCATTTTCTCGTAGTCGGCAGTTGTTTACAACAACTGGGGTTTCTTCCAGTACTTGGGATTGATGAGGTTTCACGAAGCTATATTTTCTTCGAGGTTCATCAGAAAAGTTCCACTTATTTTCAGCAAGATTTAAAACAATTTTAGCTTTTTGAAGAAAGCCAATTCCTAACAGAGTCGAGTTATTTTTGGCATCAGGCAACACAAGGAGCGGAGTTTTGAACTCTCTGCCTTCGAGAAGAATGATTTGTTCGGTGCGAAGTACCTCTTTTTCAGATACCAAACCATCAGCGAAAGACACCTGTAGTGTTGTCTTTTCAAATACTGCATCTTGTTTTTGCAGAATATAATAGAGGGATTCACTTGCAATTGAGTGACTAGCACCAGTGTCGGCGAAAGCTGTACCGGAAACACCACCAATACTAATTGGAAATACAGCAGTCCGAGTGGAAGATAAACAGGATCGGATTTGGATAGTGCCAAAATTTGATGAATTTGAAGTCTTTGAGGGGTTACAGTCTGGATATTTAGACTTGATAAAACCAGTTTTTCCGCACCCATAGCATGTTAAAGGAGGTCGCTTTTCCTATGTTTGTTGCTGACCACGATTTAAAAAGGTTTTATGAGTTCCCTGTAAGTCACTTGTTCGATTTTCCACTTTGTGTTTGGATGGATTAGTCGATTTGTAAGAATAGTTTCGCCTGCCAGGAAGTTGAGTTTTATAGTTCGTATTTTTAACACGTACAGCTTCATAATCATCCAATTTCTGTACTAATTCAGATGAACTCTTTATTTTTCCCCAAGTATCAATAAAATGCTCCTTAACGTCACTACTGACTCTTCTTTTAAGCTGATCCGTCAGGACCAAGTCTTTGAGTGATTCAAAGTCTGTAACATCGAGACTATGGAGCCACTCTTCGAGATAATTGTTTAATTAGTAAGTAAAATCTTTCCATAAAGACCCAGGGTGTTTTTGGTGTGTAGTAAGTTTAATTCGAAATGATTCAGCATTTAATTTGAATCTTTGTAGCAGAATCTTCTTGATGTAAGAATAATCTTCTAATTTGTCTTTTGGTTCTCTTAAAATAATTTGCGAAATGTCTATAGGCAGAAGAGGTAGGAGATGAGTGATGTAATCTATTTGTTTTATATTAACTTTCTCACATTGTCTTTCAAAAATTTGCAGGTAGGTTGCAATGTCAGAAGTTCCTGTAAATTTTGGGATTAGGTGTTGAATATTTGTTCCAATAGCTGCATTTGAAGCAAAGGCGGCATAGTTAGGGTTTGAGCTAGCAGCTGCCAGGTTTAATTTTAAACGTTCCAATTCTAATAAAAGTTCCTGTTCTTTTCTTTGACGTGTCTCCAGATCGTTGCTTTCACGTTGTTTTTGTTGTCTAGTTTCGATTAAAGTTTCCAGAAGATTCCTGGTAAAAGCCTCATCATAAGTGTCAGAATTGACAATAAGATCTTTAAGATCTATTACTCGCATAGTGTCGTTTACAGTGAAACCCAGTTCTGCAGCGAGAGTTTTTAAATCCTCTTTTCGTGCTTTGGCAAGGTAAGCCATAATTATATGAGAGGTCAGGGGGGAGGGAAAAGATGAAGTTGAATTTGTTGTTATTTCTATTTTATTCACAATACAGTATTTTAGAATTAATAATTATACCTTTAAGTAAAATGTATATACCTCTATTAAACAGCATGTATGAATGTAAACAATGTTACTCGTACATTATATACCACTATTAAACAGTATTTATAAATGTAAACAATAATACTCACAAAGTTTATTATTTCGGAGTCGTAAAAATATCATAAAATGCCCTCATAAATTCAACTTGTATCAAGAAAATAACATATAATAAATTGCTCAAAAATTGTTTACTACTTAGCAAAACATACAAAACATACATAAATGTCTTACCATAAATAAGCTTTTATATTTAAGCTGAATTCTTCGAAATCTTAATCTTAAATATTAAGCTGATTAAGCAACACACACTTAGTAACTCTTTTACTTTATTTAAATAGTCATTCGATTTTATTCATAATTATTTTCTTTCGCTTCAAGAAATATTTTTTAAGACATGCATTCATTAAAGGAAAACAATCGTATTTTCTTAAAGTATTATACTATAATCATTTTCTCAAAATGTTCGTCGAAAGATAAATCAACAAGTACAATATTTTATTTTATGTAGAATAAAACATTTAATAAGGAACAACAGCACTCAAAGGAAATAAAAATAATAAAAGATTTGACGTAGACACATCATAAATCATCGCTAGTCTAAACATTTCCGCGGGGGGAAAACATCTGCTGCTGTATGTCAGAAGCGAAACTAATAAATTCTAATGAACAACGTCAATGAATATATTCAAACTTTAACATCAAAACATGTATTCAGTGACACAATATTATCTACAAATTAATTTAATATGCGCATTAACATTTTAAAATAACGCACATTAACATTTTAAAATAACAAATTACAATTCAAGAAATAACGTTTGGTTAACAGAAAGCCGTTTGCTTTCGTTTAATACTCTTAAGTAGTCTCAATAAATGAGATTTCAGTAAAGAATTTATATTTGCTTTAAGAAGCAGCTTATAATAAATAATCAGTTTAAAAGAACTTTAAACTCAGATTAAACGATAATGTAAACGAAACTTATCTTTTCCGTTGAAATTGTCCAGTTGATGATTCGATGTGCTAGCAGCACGGTATGACAATTTTAATTACAGAATTCGTTTCCAGAATATTTGACCAGTAGTCCACACCTGAAAAGAAACTGAGCCGATCTCCAGCAACTAAAAGTTAAATTCGGGAGTAAGAGCTTGTTAAAGCCAAACAGAAATTCTAAACATTTTGTTGCGCCATTTTGGATTCAAATTTAGTTGGGCGCCAATGTGATGTAGCCGTTCCTCAATAGACACTAATGCCGGCTATCTTTAAAAGGATTTATTAACAGAGCACACAGGAACGGTTACAAACAAAAGAAATATATATAAAAATGAAACATAAACGAAATGGAACATCAAACATTGAGAATAACATAACATTGTAAGCTATCATCATGGCGGCTGGAGGTCGACTGACGTTTTTTCATATCGCCACGAGATGGCGTTTAAATAAAATAGTTCGGTTACAGTTCATGAGTTCATGGAGTGAATAAAATAGTTCAATTACACTTAAATAGGTCTGTTACAGTTCTATATTTCTTAAGACGCCATTGAAATACTAACTTAATTTTTAATTTCTTTTTTTGATATTCTATGGATTTAACAATTTGGGAATTGCCTATGATAAAAAGTCTGCGATAGAATTTTGGGTAAATTGCAGAATCACCCACAGCTTGATGCATTTTTTAAGAATTGCACATACTCGGTATCCATGTGCACATCAACCTATTTTCACTTAAAAAAAATCCTAGAATTGCACAAAAATGGCACTGCGCACACCCTTGACTTTATCTATGTACACATCAACCTATTGTCACTTAAAAAGTAAAAGAAAATTAACACAATTTCAATTGTTTTTACCCTTGTAAAAAGCGGCAAAGAAATAAGCGGGCGATTCAGCACTTTACCGAAAATGTTTTCAAATCATTCATTATAGAAAATTATGTTTGAACAACCAACGAGATGATATTATGCTTTAGCGATAACTCGGTAGCGAAATATTATATGAAATTAACCTTTCATCTAAATTAAAACATCAATATTTAGATAGTTATTTACTATTATACTTCCTTTCTTGCGTTAAGGTTGCTGCAATTACTTTTGGCAGCACTGGCATCAACAATAGTTTGGCAATTTTTTACGGCCCTCGAAACCGAATAGTACGAAAAAAGCTTATTATAATAACAAAAAACAAACACAAAAAAATGACCATGTGGGGAAGAAATAGACTTCCATCAAACAATCATCATGATTCTGGGCAAATGAACACAAATGATGACAGTGTTTAATCTCATTAGAATGAAGAAAACACTTGCCAGCTCTCAAATTTCGAATAGCAGCAGGAGACAAATTAAAAATATCATTTAGAATCCTTTAGCAATAACGCAATCTGTATTTTACCAAAAATACAATATTAAATTGTAAATGCTGGCAGTAAAATTATTTTGGAAAAGATGCAAACAAATGCTTTTCTATTATAGTTGATGAAATAACAGAAATTCTGTATAAATTCATGTTTCTATGTGAGACAGGAAGAACTTGAAAGAAACACTATTTTAATGGCATATGTTTTACGATTTGTATCTACAGTGTCAACATAAAAAGAAGATTTGGACAATGCCACTGTACAAAATATGACAGCAATAGTCTTAGATCTGAAATATATTGGAGGTTAAGGCTATGATGACATTGCAACCGAGTCTGGGATATTCAAGGGCATATAACCTAAAGTAAAAAGAAAAATCTGTTACTTTTCTGTTATCAGAAATGGGTACAGAAATATATGCATGATACATTTTTGAATCCCATCACGATAATCAGTAAGTACCGAAAATTTCCTTCAGCAGTTTATGTGCTTCATGCTTCTCATTAACTCAATTTGGCAATTTCTGATGCAAATCACATTATAGATATTTGTAGCTACATGCGAGTGATAGAAAAATATTTTTTTTTTAATTTCTTTTATAAATGCTCCAAAAAGAAATTCCATTTTTCAAGAAAGCATAAAAGATTGTGCCCATCTTCAAAAACAGAATCTGTAAAACTTCTGTTCCACTTATTGGATAAATCTACTATGTATATTAAAGGAATCATTAAAACCTCTGGTTTATAAAACAATAAAGAACTGGCATAATAAGGTATCATCTCCTGAAGCTTAATGTAAAATTATAATTTAAACTAATGGTAAAACTTTATATTCTCCCTCTCTGTTTTAAAAATCATAATAACTTTTCTGGATTGTGTCATTTCTAGATCATTCCATGGCCTGTGCAGCTCTGATGATGTAATAATTGGGAACTGAAACTACCATCGTAAACCAAAACTTTTCTCTTCATGTGCTTCCATCTTGCATAACTACGCATTTCAGCTTCTCTGCTCTGCTTGGATGTAATTTTGCTATGCTGCTTGCTATTGCAATAATATAAAAAATGTAAATGTTCTTGAACAGGCACATCAACAGGAAAAAATGGAATTAAAACTGCCTATGATCTCAACATGTTAGCATACTACGCAATCACAATTCTTCCTCTTCAACATGGATCTAACAACGCATCAACAGTGCCCGTCTATTCCTTGCATTTATTGCTTTTATTACAACATATACAGTCGATTCCGCTTAATTGCGACACCGCTTTATCGGGACAGCCGCTTATTTGGGACTAATCTCAAAGAACAGATACCAAACTAAGAAGCCAATAGGAAATTTATATGTTTAATTGGAACAACATTCCGCTTAATTGGGACAGTAAGTTTAAGATCACAGTACATATTACGAGTTTGTTACGGAGCACTGTCTTACAGCTTATTGCGCATGCATTGCCTTACAGCTGATTGTATATGCGTTGCATCACAGGCGAGTGCAAGGGCGTTCTTATTCAGTTACCATTACACCTCGTACGTAACGACTGTTTCGATTGTTGCATATTTATTCACTCACAATACACATCGCGCGTGAACAGTGCATAAACTTATTGTTCAAAAAATTAACCCTTGCCAAAATGCCAAGAAATAATTTGACACTTTCTAGCAGAATTGCTTTGCTAGATAAAATAAAAAGCCAGCCACCTAATACAAGTTATCGCCGGCTTGCTGAGATAACTGGAGTACCAAAATCTACCATATCGCGTGTCTTACGACAAGAAAGTCAACTGCGTGAGGAATTGGTTTTACAAGAAGGACAAGCAGAAACATCCTAGATCAATGGTTTTCTATTGTTAGTGGCAGAGGCATAAATATCAACGGCCCGATATTGAAGGCGAAGTCAGAGGAGTTAGCTAAAAAACTGGGCCACAATGATTTCAATGCAATTGACGGTTGGTTATTGCGATGGAAAACAAGACAAAACATTAAATTTTAAAGCGCACGGTGAAAAGGGCAGTGCCGACAAGGAAAGTTCCAAACAGTGGAAAACTACGAAAATTCCTACTTTTTTAGAGAATTTTTGTGCTGATGACATTTACAATGCTGATGAAACCGGCCTCTATTATCGTGCTACGCCAGACGGTTCCTTATGCTATAAACACATTGCACTGACTGGTTATAAAAAGGTGATGGACCGCATTACTGTGTTATGCTGTACGAATATGTCAGGTTCTGACAAACGAAAGCTACTGATCATAGGAAAAAGTGATGACATTGATGCTTTAAGGGGTTGAGCATGGAAGGTTTACCAGTGGAGTACCATGCAAACGAAAATGCGTGGATGACTTCTGAAATTTTTCGAAATTGGCTTACCAGTTGGGACCGAAATTTGCAACATAAAAAAAAGAAAAATGGTTAATCTTTGGATTATGGTAACTTGGGCATTTTTTGGCGAAAATTTGGTGACCAACCCTGCTACAGCAACCTGCTAGTGTTTGTTTGGACGCTATTTTGTTTTCACGAAGTAAAGGCATATTTTTTTTTTTTTTTACTCAACATTTTTTTCCAACAATCTGCTAGCCGAATTACGCTCATGCTATAACTTTTATGGAACAAAAGTGCTTAATCATGACGAAGATTAGGTGCGAAATTGGGCGAAAGTGCAAAATCGCCCACTGCTTGCCGCGTTTTTAAGAATTGCACATACATGGTATCATCCACGTACAGGTCGACCTATTTTCACTTAAAAAAACATGCCAGAATTGCACAAAAATGGCATTGCGCACACTCTTGACTTTATCCATGTACACTGCTAAAGTCCTAGCTAGTAACCTTTATCGCCTTACCAAAATGTCGCGAAACTACCTGCTACCATATTCCAAAAATTAGCCAGAAAAATTTTGCTGATTGTTGACAATTGTGCAGCACACCCTCATTTAGACAATCTACAAAATATACAGCTGGAATTTCTTCCTCCTAATACCACATCTTTAATGCAACCAATGGACATGGGTGTAATAAAAAATTTTAAGACTTTGTATTGTGCGAAATTGGTTAATTACATATTAGAATCCATTGATGAAAATTTATTAACAACTTCCACAACAGCCAGAGAGATAAGTTCAAAAATTTCCCTTTTGCAAGCAATACAGTTTGTCGCTGATAGTTGGCGAGCTGTAAAAGCCACTACAATACAGAACTGTTTTAGTAACTGTGGTTTTAAACCCCTAGAAATTTCCGAAAATTTAAGCAACGAAGAAAATGAGGATATGTTGCAAGTTCCTATTTGTATTAACTATGAAGAATTTTCAACAATAGATAACAATTTACCATGATACGATGATAATGAAAACTGTGAGGATTCAATCGTAGAAGGTATTAAATCAAAACATGGAAAATTAGACGAAGATGATTATGAGTCACCTGTGCCTGTGACTAACCAGGAAGCAAAAAAAATGTATTGCCACGTTACAGAGTTATTTTATGCAGGAAGGAAATGAAGGGAGAACTGCATCCGCACTGAATATCTGCGCTGATTTTGTAGAAAAGAAATGCTACAAAAACAAAAAACAGACTACACTTGACTCATTTTTGTAATTTTAATTTTGAATTTTAGATTCATATTAATTTTAGATAAATATTAATACATAATTTTCCCATTTGTAATTTACATTTATTAAAATTATTGAAAAAATATGTATTGTTTAATTTATTACCAGTTATTGGCCTTAGTTTCCAAAACCAAATAAATTTATTTAAAAAACTGTAAAAATTCATTTAATTGGGACAAAATGCCCGGTCCCGATGTGTCCCAATTAAGCAGAATCGACTGTATATATAATAACATGATCAAAATCATTCTTGAAAAAAAGAGAGGTAATGGATAATGAACATTATATTTTGTTACTGACTAATGCTCACCTGTCTGACTTACAGTCAACCCAAGCCTATGAAGTTCCTCGTGGCAAGGAGCACAAGATTACGCCTGTCGTTGGTAATGGCATTGAACACTTTACAGGTGACAGTGCGATTTAGCTGTTTCGCCCCCAATTTTGATGGAGTGCATTCTTGGAGGATGGGTCTGAAGGTCTCTCTCCCCTCTTCCCCTGCCAGCAACCTCTTGACAGAACTTTCCGCTCACCACATATTTAGAGTGCCCTCATCCCGCACAGACACTATACATTTACAAACATCCATGCCATCTCTGGGATTCGAGCCCAGGCCCTTCGGCACAGCAGTCGGCGACACTAACCGCAATACCAGTTGGGCGGCACATTAATATATGATTTCATATAAATTAAAAAATTGTTATCAGGAATATTTTTGATTTGGGGGGGATGTAGGTTTTTTTTAGCTGACTGGAATTTTATTAAACTGTCATCATTAATAGTATAATAAAGCAAATGCATCTGAATGAATATCTTGTATTATACTTAAATAACCTGACATACTTGAAGATATACGACTTTTAGATGAAATTCAATTTTATATGGCAAAATCACAATTTTGCACAACAGTAGTTTTGACATTGTAATAGCAATTGCATCCTCACTTCCAGAATGAAATTTTAGCTATTAATGTTTTATTACTGAATTACACTTGGCAAATTACACAGACTCCAGCAACACATAGTTTATCAAGTGTTGGGATAGAAGAAATTTAAAAACCAATTTTTAAAATCTGATTGATTATGAAAATTAATCTAAACCTTTTTAGTCGTCTAGGCAGAGGCTGATTTATATTTCTCCTTCATGAGAAACAGTGGCGTAGCGAGCATAACTGGCGCCCCCCCTTCTCCCGAAAAAAACACAGTGATATGATGAAAATCTTGTTTGAAGAACATTTGGTGCCCCTCTGCGAGCGGTGCCCGGGGCATCATACACCCCCTTGCCCCCCTGTCGCTACGCCACTGATGAGAAACCTTGCTATATACCATGGAAAAACAAACCTTGCTTTAAGTCAGCACTCCTTTATCTCTTATGTAAGAAGTTTTTTTTCTAGTAAAAACACAAAAAAAATTTACTAAGAACTTGAAAAAAATGACATTACACTCTTCAAATTATGATGTATCTTTCCAGTACAGACAAGTCCTTACCACACATATAAGTAAAATTTCTAATAAACCTAACATTTCCACAAAAGACATGAGGTTCTTATTTTGTGTAAATAAACATACATTTCTTCAAATTCTTCTTTCTTTCAAATGGCTTGAGTCATAAAATGTCTCTTTTATGTGAATAATGCATTTTTTGACTTAGTATGCTTGTTTAAACTCGTTCTTTGTCTGAGCGATTTTTTACATATCGCACATATGAGGTTTGTCTTCTGTATGAGTAACCATATGTTCATTTAAATCAGGCTTTACTCTGAAAGATTTGTTGCATATGTCAGACACATGAGGTTTCTCTCCTGTGTGAATAAGCATATGGATGTTTAAATACGTCTTTTGGTTGAATGATTTGTTACACAACTCGCATACATGAGGTTTCTCACCAGTGTGGATAAGCATATGCTGGCAGAAGTTTACAATTGGATGCCCCTTGTGTTTGTGGCGATTCTTTTTTGACTGCAAGATCGCCATCAGAAAGGCACAACTTCAAGATACTTAATATCAGATACTTCGTAAGTTACTTCACTGATAATAAATGCTGGCTTAAAAATTTTCAGGTGCTAAATTAAGTCTGCATAAATTGTAGTGGCAAACTCTTCAAGATTTGTAATCTGAATTTTTGAATTTCAATTTTTTTTAATAGCAACTATTTTTTAATTCTTACCATCAAGACATCTATGGACTATACACTTATATACCGAACACAGCGATTTGCGTAAATAATTCACATACATTTCCCATCACTATTGTGAACACGCATATGTCTATTTAAATTGGCATTCTCCGTATATGACTTGCTACATAAACTGCACTTATATGGTTTTTCCTTTGTATGGGTACGTAAGTGATCTCTTAAATGACCTATACGTAGAAATGACTTATCACATATATTACAAACGTGTGGTTTGTCACCTGTATGTATACGTACATGTCTTATTAAATTACTTTTATCTGCAAATTTTTTATAACACATATCACATTCAAAAGGTTTTTCAGTAGTGTGAATAGGCATATGCTTCTTTAAAGCACTTTTATTTGCAAATATTTTGTGACATACATCACATTCATTTGGTTTCTCACCTGTATGAGTGCACATGTGAATTTTTAAGGCACTTTTCAACGAGAATGATACATCACACACATCACATTCCCATAATTTTCCATCAAAATGGTTACGCATGTGTTTTTTTCAAATGGCATAGTCGCGTAAACGACTGGCTACATATGTTACACGCATGTGGTTTCTCACCTGTGTGAGTACGCACATGTCTTATAAAGTGACCTTTGTCTGAAAATGACTTGTAACATTTATTGCATTTATGTGGTTTTTCACCAGTGTGAATACGCATGTGTACATCTAAGTTGCCTTTCTGGGAAAATGGCTTGTAACATATATCACATGCGTACGGTTTCTCACCTGTGTGGATACGGATGTGAATCTTTAAATTTCTGCTGCATGAAAATGTCTTTTCACATATGTAACACTCATGCAATTTTTTAACTTTTTTTATTTGCATATGCGCATCCATTTTTTTTAACCACTTCTCTCTCCTCTAGAATTTCTTCAAAAATGTACTAACTGTAATATGCATAAAGTTCCATTCTTGCTTTGATCTGAAGAAATTTTCACATTCACTATAAATTTTTTATAACATGATAATGAAATACAATTAAATACTATATAAAAATAAAATATAACATATTTATACACCACAATTCGGTCTAATACGTCTGCTAACTATTGCTCTGATAACACTTTTATGCAACCCCAATTACCTACATTGCATATTTAGTTTATAAGGAATACTATTAGGTGAACACAAATATCAGTTCAGTGCAATATGTTATTTTCACATAGTATACAAAAATGTTCATTCTTTTTCAGAAATGAACTTGCATTTATTACTTTTTATAACCGAAATATAAATAAAAGGTCCAATTTAAGATTTCACTTCCCCTCCTTTTTTTTTTTTTTTTTTTTTTTTTTTTTTTTTTTTTTTTTCATCTTAACATAATGACATAATGTTTTTTTCTTCTTACAGGTTTCCTTGTGGAGAACTACATATTTTAACACTGATAAAAGATACCCGAGCACACTCAGGTCTCACTTCGTCTACATAGGGGCGTAGCTAGAAGGGGGCAAGGGGGGCATCTGTCCCTGGGCGCAGAATCCAATGGGCGCCAAACTGATTATTTTAGAATAAAATGCTTTCCATCCTTGGTAAGCAGTAGGGATCGCGAAATCTTCAGTTGTCCCTGGGACCAAAGCCAAAGAAGCCAAAGCTGTATATATAATAAAGCGTCGTCAGCTACAAGCGTCTAGCCCCTCAGATGCTAGTTTCCTCCGGATCATTTGCGCAGATTCACGCGCAGCGTGTTTATGTCAGGGAGCTCGGCATGCAGAAAGGAATCAGCTGGCACCGACGCCGTGCCGTCAAGTTACGAAAGTGCTGTGCGTTACTCAGTGCAAATTAATTTCTTTTATTAGTTTTTCTACAGTATTTTTCTTTTTAAGTCGGATAAATAGTTACATGTTGATATTGATTTTTGGTTGTTTCTCATTTTCTATCAAATAATATATTATTTTTATTTGTGTATAAAAGAATTCCTGATATTTATTTATTCATTCATCTATACATCATCGCCCAAAGCTATTACAGATGCAGATATCAAAAGCTAGGAGCTCATTTCTTGTCTACTGAAGGCGTCATTTAAGAAGAGATTTTTAAAAATTCGGCACCCAATGGGGGGGAAGGGCAAAAAATGTTTTTACGTTTTTTCATATAAGGAAGAAACAGATGTACACAAGAGTCTTGCTTTAAAAAGTATGGAACATGAATACTTAAAAACCAGTTTCAGAAGTTCGAGCCCCCCCCCCAAGGATCCCTACCCTTGAGAATTCGGCCCCCAAGGGGGTAGGGGGCTGTGGTAATAAAATTAAGGTAGTACAATAATTGAGACAGATCGTAATAATCATAACAATAGAATAGAATAAATATTATTTTGTCTTTCATTGTTATGAGTTACCAGACTGGCAGCATTGTAATAGGCAAGTCGCCACAGGGGCAAAACATGTTTTCGCATATTTCTTCACACTTTAGATATCCGCACGGAGTATAATGAGTTTATACTCCGTGGTACAGACACACGCCAAAGGTGTACGGAAAAGTGTACCGTGACGTCACGGGCTTCTGGATGGGTTACAATATTTGGCTTTTTATCATATTTCGCGGTGAATTATGGCAAAGATTAACAATTTATCGTGCGATGTAAACAAACATCGAAGATTTCGTGTTAGGGTGCAAACGTTGTTGTAGTCAAAGAATATCTTAGATTTCGTTGGTTGTAGTGCTCGCTTATTAATAAATTTCTTCTGGTGATAATTCAGTTAAAATCACTGACAAAAGTTTGATAGAACATGTGAGAACTTCCATTGCAGTGTTCTTTGAATTAACATTTATTTCCTGCTAAACATATTATAAATAAAAGAACAAAACAATCTCAATTTTTAATATCTCTGTTAGCACTTCATATAATTTTTTTAGTGGTATGAAAAAATTTTGTGCATATTGATTTAAAACTATTAAAATCAGATACAAAACTGAGTTTTTTTTTTTTTTTTTCCTTACGAAAGCACTGAAACTGTTTAATTTCTGTTGATAATTTAGTTAATCGTAAAATGACTGTGCTTTCGCATAATTTAACATCATTTGTGAAGTGAATGACACTAAATTTCAGATGTGATAATTTTTTAAATTGTTTCTGCCTCTGAAATAAAAATTTATTCTAATGTTTTGCGAGTTTTTAAGTGTATCAAAATGTCAATGTTCCATCGGCACTTGTGCAGAAACATGGGAAATTGACTCATCGTTTGTTGTAATTATTATGTCATTTAATGTGAGTAAAATGTTGCAATGTATTTGATTTTTTCCTTGATGAATTTGAAATTATGAAAAAATAACGTATGGTGTAGATGATGACAGAAATTTTTAATGAATGAATTTAGAAACTGTAAGATGAAAAGAATTTTACCTTTGATCTGATTCACAACTGCATGTCACAAAACATACTTCATAAAGCATGCCGAAGTTTTATTCCGTGCAGAAAACATGATATCTATTATTCAAGTTTGTGATCAGAGAATTATTATAAAGCGATGAAAGAATATGATCTTCGTGAGGTGAGCTGTATTCTTCATAATGAGGAAAATTTGGAGTTTTATTCCTTGTAGAAAACATGATATCTGTTATTCCAGTTTGTGATTAAGGAATTTTTATAGAGCGATGAAAGAATATGATCTTCCTGAGGTGAGCTGTATTCTTCATAATGTGGAAAATTTGGATGAAAGTGCAAATGAATTAATAAGGACTAACCTCCTTGGTGCATTTTCTGCATCTTCTAAATACATATTTTGAAACCATGTTTCAGAAAACACAATAATAAACTGTTTTAAGCAGGATAACTTTTAATGATGGCAAAATCAGTCACTTCCCCAAACAGATCCAAGTACGAAATATGGAAAAAATGTCTTTGAATATGATGATGAGAAAACTTTCTTACTTATTATTCCTCAAAACTGTCTCACCCAGTGCTCATAAACTGTGTATGAATGAAATTTTTCATGACAACTGCATGCTGTCCACTATTATTAAATTTTTAGCTCTTATTTCTTAATGAAAGTCCTGTGGAAACATGCAATTTTATATTTCTATTATACATCCATTTATTTAGTTAAACTGTATTGCAATTTCCTTGGGCATATTTCTCATCATTTAATATTATGATTCAAATTTTGCTATCAACACAGATATGGACGAATGTAATGATATGCAAAACAGTGTGTGCTTTTTTTGTAGAAAATGCAATCCAACTTCCCAAAGAGAATAACCTCTTACTTAAATAGATTTGTCTTATGGGAGTGGTTATCTAAGAAAATATGCTATTAGTGATGTTCTATTATCAGCCATTATGTTATTTTATATCAAGTATGCTAATCATTTGCAAAGGACCACTTCACATAAATTTTCTCTCCATTATACATGTATAAATCAACTAGTTGAATGCTTTGGCATAATCAATAAAGTATTACTACTTGCACAGTGATGTTTTGGTAAAAGTATATTTATTTACAAGTACCCATTGGTGATTTTTGGCAGCACATGGATACCGAGTTTGTGCACATTGACCTACATAAATGTGACATGAAAAATTACAAATTATGATCAAACAAGAGAGTTATAATAAAACATTGGTATAACAAATACATTTGTTAATGGAAAAAAACATCACAGAATTGCACAGACTAATCATTGTGCACTCCCTTGACTTTATCCATGTACACATTGACCTATTTTCACTTAAAAAATCACCAGAGAATTGCAGAAACTTAACATTGTTCACACCCTTGACTTTATTTACTGACTGTGTATATTTATGGATGTACAGAACATTCAACTACTCAACAATCAATATAAATGAAACAACAACTTGGCAATAAATGAAACAACATCTTCGCAATAATACGCTTCAGTCTACTCTAACCGATGCTTTATATAATTGCCTGTACTTCCGATGAAATGATATTGTAGCTTTTGCTTACAATATTTTATCAATAATTATTTTCTTTTCTATTAAGAGCATGTATAGTCCTCACTGTACCTTTATTTACCTCATCTTTATGATATGCATTGCTATGCTTAATTTGACATCTGCTTTCTATTTTAAATATTTTTCCTCCTCTTTTTTTTTTTTTTTTTCCCAACTCCTTAAAGGATGGGTCTTTGGGAGGAAAAATTAATGTCTCCTAAAGTGTCATGTGCTGTTCTCAAAGTGGGCCAATCTTTTTTTTTCCTGCTTTTTTATTTTCAGCTTTCTTGCAGATAATCTTTATAGCCCAAAGGGGCAATTTGCCCAGAAGGGCTATTAATTTTGTTTTCGCATTTTGCGTTGATTCATTATAAATGGTGAATCACTTTTTCAATTGTTGCCACCAAATATTAGAGTATTATATTTAAAGAAGTTAAATAATGAAGAATCTGCATAAATGTATGTATGTTTCTCACATTGTGATAAAACAACTGTTTTTAGGGCCATCAAATTTTGAATAATGTATGTCACCACCAGAATATGGGCATCTGGAAGCCCTAATTTGGAATTTGTTTTATTATCTATTTCATATCTTGTAACACATTTATAAGTCTTTGATTAAGAAACTCAATGATTTCAAAGTGAGCAATAGCAACTCTGTATGGGGGGAGGGAACATTTTTATCTCCAATGTGCAAGACTGTGTACCGGGAATTCGAAAGACATGCTCTTTTAAATATTTGTGATATTGCTGTTGAATTGAATTTTATGATTTAAGTGCGAAGAATATGATATTTAATAAATAAAGATAACACAAAATGTTAAAAAAAAAAACCTCAGGGCATAATATAAAGTCTGAAAGCTTTCAGTTTATTTATTTATTTATTTTCAGAAAGTAGTTAATGGTTGATCACGTTCAGATAAATGACTTGGTGGTTTCACAAAATGAAATTTGCTGTCTGGTTCCGAAACGAAACGTAAAACAGATCTGATGAATTGGAAACGGATGAGTATTTACACGAGATGTCACTCAAAAAGTTGCACTAAATGTATTTAATATGATACATAATTTGCTATTTTTATTTTCTTTTATATGAACTGTTGATAAATTATGATTAGTCATGTATACTTCAGATTGAAACTGCTTTGTGAAATAAGGTAAGGTTTGTGAAATAAGGTGATTAGTCATGTATACTTCAGATTGAAACTGCTTTGTGAAATAAGGTAAGGTATGAGGATTGAATATTAAAATTATCATACAGAAACTTAAGAGCGTATTTCATTTCTTAAATGAGTTGAATGAAAATTTTAAATGGGTGAATTATCTGTTTTCTTGGTACATTCATTCTGCTAAAACAGATTACAATATTTGGATTTTATTTTTGCCTTGTGATTTGGTGCAGTTTTTTTAATCAAATCAATTAAATTACTACAAAAATTCAAGAGGGAGTCATACAGTGAGCTATAGTACAATGAAATTAATAAATACACAGATATTACATGATTTGTAAGTTTTAAAATGTTTTATTCTGTAACATATTACAGATAAAAAATGATTACTACATGAAATGAAATAAAAGTTTATCAAATTTCACATAATACCATAAAGGTCATTGTGTGTTCCTGTTGGTACAGGACACATATCCACCGGGTATCACAATTCTATCCATAAACTTAGTAAAATTTCCCTGCTGATGGTCACTAAAGAAGCTATAATGCAGTCTTGGAGTTTTAATATTGTTAGCAATAGGAGCATATAAATATAGTCTAAAGCACATTCCAAAAGCAAAAGATTACGGAGTGTATGGTCAATGATCTCATGGTCATCTGAACAACATTAAGTCATCTTCTGATATTGATTAATCCAAAAAAAGATAGAAATTTATTATTAGGTAATGATGTACAACAGTCTTTCAGAGAGGAAATGTGTAGTTTTCTGAATCATATTTCATTTAGAGAAATAACAACAACTATAACGTATTAAAATCTGACATACCTTTTACAGTGTTTCTGTAGAAAAAAAGGACCCATATACTTTTATCAGTGAAATAGCATATAAAATGTTAAAGTAAATATAATTTCTATTCAGTAACAGCATGACAATTTTCCATGTCCAGTACACAAATGTACCTATCCAACACCACTAATGCTTCACCACTAAATAGTGGAATAATTGTCTTCCATGCATATGATTGCAAAATTTATATTGCAGCATCTGTAAATAATATGGTTTTAGTTGTAATCGACATTGCAAAATCTTCCCTATGTTTGGTTGTAGAATACATATTTGCTACTAATGTAATTTGTAGACCTATCCTGTTTGTGGATTACCGTAATTTCGCACGTATAGTCCGCACCATCGTATAGTCCGCAGACACGATTTTATATAAAAAAAATTTCAAAAATCGTCAGATAGTCCGCGGACTATACGTCCGAAATTACGTTTTTTTAATACGGCAATATTCCCATGCCTTTTAAACACATCCTTTTGTTTGCGCCAATTTCTCACCGCTTTCTCGTCCACTTCAAAATAACGGGGTAAAATCCTAGTATACGGTGCAGCCTTGGTGCGACTTTGAAAATTATCGCCAACACCAAAAATGATCCAAAGAACGCCTATATATATAGTATACACACATAGTATATATACTATATACATAGTATATACTATGTTTAACTATATATTTTCTTTGAATGACCCGTTAACTACTCATCGTATATGTCCCGTTTTCACTGCTCATCATAAAGTCGCCAAAAGTAGCCAAATCCCGTGTGCACCGAATACTAATATTAAACCAATAACGGCCCGCTTCTCTATTTCATCTTATTCAGCTTTCTCAACTACCTTGAGTTTAACTCAGCAGTAAAAACTTCGGCGATGTTTCATCAACGTTATCGAAGATGAAAGACAAAATACGAAAATAAAATACTGTGCAACGTGCTATACTCGTGATAAGTGGTAATGAAATGTGACCTTCGACCCCACTCACTCGGTGTTGCCGAACCACGCTATAAGTAAACGAATCACGCTTTTTTCTTCCTACTCCAGGTACTTGCTACTATGGCTCCTAAAAACCGAGCTGACGCATTACTTTTCCCCCTCCCGGCAGTTGCGCTAAAGCAGTGCGAAGGATACTGGGATATAAGACTCTGGTTGCGCTAAGTGAGTGCTCACACAAGACTTTCTTTGGCTCATATCCCGCCATCGCTTGATGCGCGAGCCTGGATTTTAGGAGCTCTACTTGCTACTACTTATTCGTTCTGCACTATGCTCTATGGTTTACTATCGATACGATACATACGAATGTTTTCTTGGAATCTCGCGCTTTTTTTATATTTGATCATCGGCAGTTCACGACAGCGTGTTTTTTAAATTTCAACGATTTTAACCGTGAACAACCAGCGTATTATCCGCACTGGTGGATAGTCCGCAGCTTCAAAAATTTGCATTTTAAACACAGATAGTCCGCGGACTATACGCGCGAAATTACGGTACATGCAGTGGTGAACTATGAAAAACTTGACAAAGAGTTTGCATTTTATTCTATATAAACAACTTATGCAATTCTAATGAACTGTTATATTTTTTACAAAAATAGAAAATACTAATAATTGTATATGAATGAGAAAAACGTAATATCTTTTACCAATAAATCACAAAATATCAATTTTTAAATATTTCAATATGTTTACCATTACCAGTCTCAGGTTAATCTCATTGATTTTGGAGGGTTAATCTCATTGATTTTGGAGGGTTAATCTCATTGATTGGTGATAAAATACATATAATGTATCAAGAAATATTTCAAAATGATTTCTCTAATGGTTTTACTTACTGAATCTTGGGATACTACTGTAAATAAGAAGCTAAGCAGTATACAGTGATAAATTACAATATTAAGAAAAATATCTAAAAGTTTGATTACAGCTACTTTTTTTTCCTTCTTAATATCACACCAGCTGTATGTGAACAAACTGCAATTAAATCTTTCTTCAAATAGTTTAAAAAAAAATAGGTATGAATGTTAACCATTCATTATACTTGCATGTGTAGATTCAGCAGCAGCATTTTCTGAGTCTAAACAAAAAAGAATAAGTTGTATCTATCATAGCTTAGATATAAATTTAATAAGGGGCTAATGCAAGGTTCCTATAGCTCAGTTACTAATTTATATGTGAAACTAAATTTTTGCACTGTTTCATTGGAAATGACTGGCCATCTGGGGTTCTTGCATTTATATAAGTAGCCAGTGTTCTTGAACTGTCAGTACCATCATAGGATACTCTGCAGGCTTAGAATCATAGGATGCTTTGTGTATATCAATCATGCTTGTCTTTGACATATGTGTTGCATAGTAAAAATTTATAATTATTTTGCTTTTACTAAAACAAAAGCTTTTCTCTACTGTAACTTCACATTTTCAAAATAGAGCATATATTTTTGCTACATATCACAAGCAAGTTTCCATGCACAAATTTTGAAGTTTAAGACTTTTTTTCATTACTTGAATATCAAGAATATATGAGTCATCGATCACATATTCTTGATTACTTACAGAATCTTACAACCTAATGAACCATTTGTATTTTCTCCCTCCTTCCAGCATGCCTTTGTGGTGTAACAGTTAGCACAGTCGGTGCATTGAAAAGTCCAGATTCGAGTCCCCGGTGAGAGCAGTGCTTATTTCTCACGTCTCCTGCTTGAAAATATCGTAATGACTCCACATTAAGACTGTACGATGATAGATAGAACTGAAAATTTCTAGATCAATAGTTCCCCCCCCAAAAAAAGAGCATATGATTGATAACATTTTTCGCAGGTGTAGTAGAGACATTAAGATTTTGTTTGGAAGCAGGCAAGATGAAAAATGAGCAAACGCCTTTGCCGGGAATCGAACCGCGGACCTCTGGAATACCGGCCCAGCGTGCAGAACCACGAAGGCAGGAGAAATACCTTATATACTCCCCCCCTTTTAAAGGGCGACTGGGGTTTTTAGGGGACAATCGTCAAATCATGGGTATGGAGAGTCATCATCCACAACCCTTTTAGTTTGGGCGCCACTGTAGAGACATTGGGATTTTTTTTGGAGGCTGGAGAAATGAAAAATTAGCAACCGCCTTTGCCGGGAATCGAACCGCGGACCTCTGGAATACTGGCCCAGCGTGAAGAATCACTACACCACAAAGGCACGCTAGGAAGGCGGGAGAAATACCTTATAGTGTAACTTAATTTTGAGATTCTACATATATGACGTGCTAGGAAGGCGGGAGAAATACCTTATAGTGTAACTTAATTTTGAGATTCTACATATATGACATGCAGAACTCTCTAAAGGCATTTCTTTAAGAAAAGCAGAGATATGCCTTTTTAGGCAAGGAAATCATCAATGAGTAAACGTTTTTACCTTTTATATCTTGGAGATAGAAGCTTGAACAATATAAGTCATCCTGTGTTGTGCTGGGAATCATTTGATACAATAAGAAATTCACAGTGAACAAGCTATGAACAGTAGTTGACACCCACCAATGGCTGGATGGATAAGACCACCGAATACCAGTAGTTTGACCTGGTTTGGATGTTTATGATTTTCGTGTTTTCCCATGTCTCACCAGAGTCCCTTTTAAAGTCCTCTACAAAGTTAAATCTTTTGGAGAAATAGCCTCTTGTGCTTTGTCTTAATCAATTTGTAGAGACATTAGGTATTTTCAGGAGGCCAGAGAGATGAAAAATTAGCAACCGTCTCCGCCTGGAATCGAACCACGGACCTCTGGAATACCAGCCCAGCGTGCAGAACCACTACACCACGAAGGCACGCTAAGAAAGCGGGAGAAATACCTTATAAATTTAACAATGATAACAGCTGAACAGCACCCTCAGGGCTTGTTGTGAGTGTGGCAATCCCAAAGTATCCTAATCCTTCAGAAGATCACCCTCTTGGTGAAATGGGATTTGCGATCCTGGAGCCCTAGTGATCTTTCTTCCTTTCTTTTTCGTCTCTGCTTTTCTGTTCTATTTTCGTTTCTTGCACCTTAGTGGGTTTCCTTTTCGGGTGTTGGGACTGAATGTGTGATTCTGTTACATAACTTTCTTTCTAGTTTCTCATGAACAGGAAACCGCTTACGCGTTTGCCGTGCCTTGTCACCCATAAAGCTGGAAAGGAGGATCCTGGTAGTTGAGGGGTGGGGTACTGTCCCCAACACACTACTTTGCCCTCTGCTTCAGATTAAAACAGGAGGCTTTCAGCTGTCCCCTGTAGTGTCAGTCAGTTGGTCACTAGTCCTTGGTATCAGTGGTTTCGGGTGTTTCCGCTTTTTGGAAAGCTTACTGTGGGGCTTCAGATTGCGTATAAAGTCAGTTCACCCTGTCGCAGGAATCTGCATCCCTATGTTGGACTCTGTGGTGGGCTGGGCTGCTGCCGGGGCTGAATCTTTTATTTCACTAAATATGGCTTCTAATACGCAAACAAATGAACAAAATGAAAATTGTCCTATTTCTATAAAAGTTAAGACAAATGCAAATTCTGACAAGAATAAAAAATAAACTGCAGTTTCTGTTTATTAGTAATCCATCAGGAAATCTTCAGAAAGTGACACTGTTTTTAATGTGTGTGTGTGTGTAAGAACGCTAAGTTCTGCAGCCAACAAAGGGCACTACCTGACAGGCAGATCATCGCCTGCGTACCTGAGACAGACAAGGATAGACACTACGCGAAGGTGGAGGCTATCGACTTCCGATTTTGTTCTGATTCCGTGAGGGCAAGAAGTGACTGTATAAAAAAACGAAAAATTTCCTTGTGTTTATCTAGCGCGAGGAGCCGCTAAACAACTGTTATATCTCTATTTAGTCTGTTAACTTTTATCCATAATTAAATAAATGCTCTGTTACGTGGAAAACATTCCAATCTTGACTCAAAATTTTTTTAACGCTAGAAGTTTTCAAGTTAGAATTGGCTCTGTTTTTTTTTTAATATATATATAACTTTGAACAAGACGAGGTTTACTCATGGGTGTATTTTGAGTGTTACTTTAATCACGCTAAAAATAAACCATATCTAAAAGGAACTTCCTCTTACTGTTTCAGGATAATTGTACATTGACAATCTTCAGATAAGTTACCAAGGTGCAGATATGAGATATGTGGAGAGGCAATTACGGATCACTATTAATAAGATCCAGATATAGTCAAAGAAAAATGGATTTGCGTCTTCAAAACGGAAGGCTGTCACAAGCACTTTTGCAGAAAGGGAAATCTGCATCCTGAGCTTTAACTTGAAGGGTCATTAATTCCAACTACGCCCGAAGGAAAATTCCTAGAAGTGATTGTTCAATCAGAAACTTACTTTCCTTCCACGAATGATGTACCTGAGGAAGAAATGCTTCAGAACTCTTACCTTCTCAAAGGTCCTGGTGAACACCTTTTGGGGTGCAGAGGATGGGATCATTGTCCCGCATATATAGGGCATTCATCCGCTCTAGACTGGACTCCCGATAAAACGTGATTAGGTCTTTGTTTGTACATTACTTAAACCCATACAACTCAACACATTTTATTATTCTAGTGTTAGCGCATTTATATACTTTGCATATAATTTTCAATCCTCATCGCTAGAATACAGTGTCTTAATCTACTTCATCTATGTTTATTATGTTTCAACTTTATTTTGCATTTTCCATACAGCAAATAACATTTTCATGTTTGTTTAACTTAGATACTAATCTAAGTCGCGCAAAAGCGTTTATCCTTCTATTTCCAGCCAAAGGCCTCAGAGCACAACGCCAACTAAAGGTCAGAACTCCTAGTGGTTGATGCCTCAAGAGCCACCAGCGATGTCTAGACTGGAAGAAGAAGACTCAGAAGTTAATGATTCGGTACAGACTTCTGTATTATTGAAACTTGATCCGATTCATCATTGAGCTCTGCGGATTTGCCCTAGAACTTTAGAATATCTCCTGTATAAAAACAGTACATTTATTGCTTAGAATCATCGTTTAAATTAAAACGTGAACAATTGACCCTTCATCACTAATTTCGTATAATGTCGCAACCTAAACATCCTTGTCTGAGTACTCTTGATTAAGGCTCCTCTAAACCAGGCTGAATCACCAACTTTTCTCTCTTGGCGAGGGAGTGAACGCGCTACCAATTTTGGCGCGTTTATCGCACACGCTGGCTGAATGTCTGCTGTTTTTTTTTTTTAAAGATTTATTTTATAGACGCGCGGCATTCAGCGCACATAAACTTTTCGGATAATTAATTAATTCTCGAATAGTATATAGACGTTTTCACTTAAATAAAAATTTCGCGTATATTTTGTAAACATATTCAAAATAACTTATTCTTTAGATGTTTCAGTTTCGTTAGCAGACTAAAATAAATAAGATATGAATGAAAACTTTCAATAGTGTCAAATGGGGAAATAGTTAAAGCGTAGAGTGTGCAAATAAATTTATCTTAATGACATTTTAACAAAAATTTCCATAAAAACACTGTAAATTCATACTAAAAAAATAACTTAAGAATATGTTGTCATTTTAGTCTGAGGTATATGGAAATAATTGTGCAAGACTCTGAAGAAACACTTTCTTTTAAATGTGTGAAATATTTCATAACATATATGGAAGAAGAAAGTACAGCATTCTGTGTTTTGGATGACTTTCACCAAATGTAATATAAATACGAACTAGAAACCGTAATAAAAAGTCCTTCCTCTCCAATCAGATCACCTTTGTGTTGCATTGTATTTGTAATACTTCTAAAAATCCAATTTTTACCTAAATTAAAAAACAGTTATTCCATAAAAGATAATAAATTTGAACGTATATAGAATGAATTTTGTAATTTGAGTTATGTTACAAAATAATTCATAGTTTATATATTTTATACTAATAATTTAGATAAAACCTGTCCAATTTAAGAATGTGTGTTAACCACATTCTTAAATTGTAAAAGGACGACTTAACCACATGTAATTCATTTCAAAGCATAAAAGAAAGCTTATTTTTTATTTTACACAGCAACAGCATTTTCATGCTGTCAAGTTTTTTTAATTGTTAGTTATTATACATAATACTTAATTTTTAACACATTCTTATTAGAAAGCCTAACTAAGAAACTTCTTTTTAAAGCCCCACAGTAATTGCAAAGAATTTCGTTAAATTTACAAAAGTATTGAAGATATATTGAACAGCATTATAACAAGAAACTACTGTACAAAATATGTAAATTTAACATAACTTCTTTTTTAGTATTTGCATAGTTTCCTCCAAATGAACCTTAATGGGAAGTTATCTTGCAAAAATTTAAAAGTATTAAAATTTTAGTCTGAGGTATATGGTAAAATGGCCTCTATTTAAGATGTAACTGCATTTATAATTATTTTGTAATTGTGAATAGATAATATTATTGCAATTAGATTATGCACTTACAACATAATTGCATAAAGTAATGAAATTAAGAGTTCACAGATACAATGTAATATAATTACAAAGCAATTATCTAAATTGTAATTATAATCACTTATTTAATACCACAATATTATTACAATCACAATGTAATTTAAATTGGGTACTATATTTGTATACCCTCCACTCAAAAGGAGGTACTGATAAGCCTGGAAGTTATTATCAACAAAAAGCCTGTTCAGGACAGTTTGATGACAATTTCCAGCGGGCGAAAAGTACATTCTTAAGCCCAGGCAAATCATAACAATAAAAATCATTTAGTCTCATGATTCACTATATTTCAAACCCTAAATTTGAATTCTGCACCAAATTATTTACCTATATTTTAATATACTTTATGAATTATTAGAAGCGATATGGCAAATATCTTCTAAAAATAACTGTAAAATATTTGTATCCATTAATTGATTCAGATACACACTTTTATTATTTAAGTATATCAAAATAACAGTTTCATGTTCCTGAAATACAAAAGTTATGAAAAAAGTTAAAGTAATATTCTTAGAAGCATATGATATTAGTCACCAGCTGCAAAACAGTTAATTTTTTGCCCTAAATACAAGTTTATTACACAGTAGTCATACGTGTAACTTAATAACATGGTATATAAAAAATTAATGATAATAAGTTTATCAGAAATGAATTAATTCTGCAAATAAACTTTCTGCATTTGAAAATTTTCTACACCTGAGGGGAGGGAGAGATCTAGTAAAATTAGATTTATTATAACTTCAGTTGGACCAAATACCTTCTCTCTCTATATATATATGCATCACTAAAGAAATAAATAAAATTATCATGCTTAAAAAACAGATGTACCATACCAGTTTTTTTCCCCTTTTTACCCTTTACATTGAGAAATAACAAACAGTACAACGCTGAAAAATACTATCTTTGAAATTTTATTTAAATGAAGAAACACACACCATCTTTTTATTTAAGCATTATACTTCAAAAACAGATACACATACCAATTTATTTTCACTAGCCTTTATACTAATAACATGCCATATAAAAATGAAAAGAATTATCCTTGAAATTTAGATAAAATGAAGTAACACAATGAAAAATTTATGCACACGGACATCTTTTTTCTATTGCATGTTGTCTGACATGATCCACAAGTGCCTAAAAATGTACCCAAGGAAACACATTTCAATATTAACAAAAAATTGTTTACAGATTAAAATTCATTCATTTCATACCAGTATTATAAAGATCATGCATGAAACAAATCTGCTTTCCCATACTTTTAAGTAAAACTGAACTGAAATTTTATACTGGAAAATATGCTATATTTCTATATATTAGAAACAAGAAAATAATACCATAATAATATACTCATAGCCTAGCAGAAAGTAACATATATAACATCAAACACAGAAATTTATATACTCGTAGCCTAGGAAAAAGTAATACAAATTACATAAAACACATAAATTATTTAATATAAAACATACATACCTTCTAAAATTATTTTACTTTTTGTTTCTTATTGGCCGATGTTGATGAATATGAAACGTTATGGGCTCTTTTGTTGATAAGATGCTGTGTAAAGCCTTTGCATCTAGTAATAAAAAAATTATCAATAATTACTTTCTTAAGATTACAGCATTCTGGCATGGCCACATGCGTACATTTATCAATTATTCTTTCAACTAATTCTTTTGTGATGGCTGATTGTAAACGAAGGAGTACATCTTTACATTTTTGAAATTCTCGTTCAGCTTCCCTACATATTTGATACATTCCTGAAGAGATGACCTTCAGTCCACCTTTATTGCTATGTTTTGTAAGAATTGTGCGATGCTCGGGTATGTCAGGTTCCAGCATGTCCTCTGAAATGGTCATAGCTGTTTTACAATTTTCACATATGCTTTTTTTTTTCAACAACTTATTATATATGGCTCCTGCGATGTAATGTATATCATTTTCTTCCACAGCTGGGGGCAAGCGACGTTTCACTGCCACTGCAGAAGAGGTAGATGGCACTACAGAATTGGAGATAGGATGCAAGACCTCCTTTCTGATAGCAACCTCTAATTCAGAAGCATCAAAGAGGCTGTGGTCACTTTCAGAACAATAATTTGGATTATTGATATCTGAAATGAACTGTGATAGGCACACTAATTTCAGTGCTCTCTTGGCTTGCAAAGCAGTAGGCTTTGCACCGAACTTTCGTCTAATCTGTGAAAAGGCATTTTCCAGCGCATCTTGTGTCAACCTGCCTGGTAAGAAAAATGTAAACCCCTCGGAAAATAATTCTTTTGAGAGTTTCACAACACTCAATGTGCTCATAATAATGCCAGTTTGAAATGGCTTCCATGCTTTCCCAAACTGAACAGTTTCAGTCACATGAATGAATTTCAATAAAATATTAAATTTCTCATCTTGATTTTTGATAGTGATGCCTTTTTTTGGATGCCTTGTAGTCATAATTGTAAACCATTCTGCTACAAGTCTCAGCCACCATGCAGAAGTTAATGCTTCTTTTGCAACTTGGTGTAAAATACCTGCTTTTTCAATAGCAGCAGCTGTTTTTACAGAAAACAATTGCACAGCAGATGCCCCATTCATCGAGGAAAAGTGTGTTGGGAAGAGATGAACTCTGTTCAAGTGATGTAGAAATCTCAGGGCAGCATCTGCTTCTATCTCACTTGACCAGAGTCGTTTCACATACACTGAAGATACTATCCTCGATGGCAAGGCATGCTGGTGGCGAAATTCCTCTGGTAATATTATAATACTTGAAAGAAATGTATTTCTCATATTTTTAATGAGATGTGGTACATCTGCAATACTGTGAATGAAAACATCAGGTCCTCCAATGTTGTAATTTGTCTTCCTATCTCTCCTAGAGACAGACACATCCAATGATGACCACATTGCTCTGTTATTGCTTCCCATATCTGAAACAGAGGCTCTTACAGTTAAACCTATTTCTGTAGCTGCTACTACAGTTCTATGAATTAGATCTTTCATGTCAGAACCTGATGTTGAAGGCCCTGTTAATTCATTGGCAACAATCTGTTTCCATGATGTTTTAAGGCCTCTAAGCATTACAATAGTGTAATGCTTAGCTTCCTAACGTAACATTTCCAATGAATGACTTAGACGATGTATCAAAATCTTGATATGAAGCTATTTCCATTTCGTCAACTAAAAGGCAGCAGTTCCTATCAAGAGCATCCAATGAATGAACTTTTGTCTTGAGGAAAAAAAAACAAATTTTCTAAAATGCCGAAATTAATTTTTATGTCCCTAATCCTCCTGTTCAAGGTACTGTACGATGGTGCTGGATATCCAGTACTTCTGAGGTAATTATATCCATGTTTGCTCAAAGCAAATCGCATCTTCAGTCCTTTTATAATGGACTTTTCTGACCAGTTCCTTTTTGACTGCACAGCAAGGGTTCCTACTTGCTCATCGGACAAAAATGATGTCAATTTTGCATCTTTTTCTTGAAGCTGTTGCTCAAGGAATTCTATTTTTTTTAACAACTCTTCATTTGAAGCAGGTAGAGTTTCCTAAATTCAAAAAGAAATAGTAAACATGTTATGCTGTGATTATTTTTTTAAACAATGGTTGACTGAATTAATATATTTGTAATAACAATGATTTTTTCAACAATTTTTTGGAGAATGTTAAATAATTTACCACTTCAGTATTTGGCTTAGGACATCTTACTTCTCTTATCCTCTTGTCAGTTACAGATGGTGGTGGATTTGGAATGCTAAAGAGTGTTGGTACTGCAGTTTTTCTTAGTTTTTAACTATCTTTGCATAGTGACTCAAATTGAGATTCCTCAAAATGATCCTGTAAATACATAAAGTAATAAAAAAAAGTATACAAAATAAATAAAAGTACAAAAAACAAACCACACGAAAGAAATGTGAGAAAAGTGTTTCACACAGTGAGGTTGTGCCAAAGGCAGCAAGCATGAACTGTAAGTAAGTATAGGCAATAAATAAATATGCAGGTAATTAAATTAGGCCCAGTATTATAAAAAACTGAAACAATAAACAAACCATGTCTAACATATCAGCAGCAGCATCTTGTAAGCTTGGGCAGAATTTAATTATCCAATATTTATTTTTTGCCTATAATTTAAAGTGTTCTTTAGAACATTATCCAAAAATTAAATGAAGTAGTGTTTTGCTATAAAATTAAAAACAACTAAAATAAAACTTTATATTTCTTGCTATAGTGCTCTTACAATAGATAAGAAAATATGAGTTCACTTCACCCAACTTTTAAGATACTAGGCCGATAAATACATTTATAATTAGAGCAGACTATGATTCTTGTTATAATTGTAGTAATGTTTATTGCTTTAATTGAAATATTTAATTTTTAATTCTCTAATCATTCAAAACATAGGCCTAATTTCGAAGCACAGTGCCAACATGCATTTTAAAAAGCATCAAGGCCAGTTTAAACGACAATTTTTTAAATTACATCCCCACAGACATATCCAATTAAAGTTATTAAAAACTCTAGAACGTAGTTCAGTAGCTTTCTGAATTTGTAGGCAATTTCTTATTTAGAGATGACAACACAAAATAACGCTTCAGAAAATATTATTTATCATGTATAAAAATCTGCTTTGTAACACATATCAGTAATAACTGTTTATCTATGTCATGAGGATTTAATTTGACGAGATCACATTCTTTAGAAGTATCAAATTCATGAAAGGATTTTGGCTTGGCCTTTGAAATTCATCATTATAGGCAGATTTATTTGATTGTTATGCATGCATTAAACACTACACATGCATTAAAAACACTACAATTATTTTTGAAAAATACACATGCAGTTTCACAAGTTTTCTGTGCTTATTTGAATGTTCTGCATTCATTTCTAAATCTTTACTCCATTGCCAAATTGTATAATACTGTGATTATAAATATATGGTACTTGCAATTATTGAAGTCAGATTATATATATTTTGTCTCATACTATTCAATTTATTCTATTGACTTCAGATGTCAATTTCAAAATTCTGGAAGTTATTTTAACCAAGAAACATTAGTGGGCACCGTGCATAAAAAACTCATCTAACTTTTTAACAATAGTGATTATAAAATAAAGAAAAAAATTATATATCATTCCAACGATATTGCAACTATAGTATAATGTTACATATATCTTTAGCAAACATTCAGATTTTATCTTGACTTTCCAAATTATGATTTGTTTTTTAATAAATTTCAATATGCTAATGATTTTCATGTTACATTAGTATAATTTCCACAATTAGCACAGGAAAACAAAATTTGCGCTTTATATTAGAAGAGAAATTTCTTTTCCACATTCAAAACATCCACATTGGCGATGTTTGGCGACGGGTACATTAACCCTAGACTAATTTAATTATAGCTATTATTACAGAAATTAGCAGATACTTAGGTTATTGTACACAAGAATTTCACTTTACTTACACATTATAAACATCAGAGAAGATATAAACTCTAAATCAAGGCGTAATTAACATTATACTTACTAAGCAAATTTCAGCGCTTGGACCAGGTTTCCAATTGTCTCTTCGGCAATTATTTACCCATATTTTTCTTCTTTCTTCATTTTTAGGAAATTTTACCAATGTATGACCTTTCCGTGAATGATTTGAACAATTAATAGCTGCACATCCGCCCATTTTACACAAAAAAAACACAAAAAATTGTTGCACCGTAACTACACAGCCGCCATTTAATCTCCCACTTGGGATAGCGAATGCCTGATGATTCAGCCTGGTATATAGGAGCCTTACTCTTGATGACTGCTATAGCTTATTATTTGCAGCACAGCCTCTCTGCATTCCTACGTTCCCTGCAAGAGCTGAGCCTTTGATAGAAAAATATTCAGTGCTTGATGTGAATAACCATGCCCCGAGCAGAATGACGTGATATCCTACCGTGAGATGGTCCAGAAATTCGGCTCATAGAAACTTTTACGATTATGATAACAGAAAAACGAACGAGTTAGCTTACAAATAGCTTTTCTATGAACAAGGAACGAACACTGCAATTACATTCCAATATACATTAATGGCTCAAAAACAGCAGGTCATGTGGAAGCATCATTTGCGTTTCGACGTCACGTAGAGGAAAGAAGGATGAAATGTGCTTGCTGACTATTTAAAGCTGAAGTAACTTGAATGTATCGGTATTACAATACATTCAAGTTACTTCGTATACTTACTTTGATACTTACGTATCGGTATTACGAACTTAAATAATTCGGTGTATGACGCTGTTAACTATTCATCTAAGCGAAAAAAAGTTTATAAAGTTATTTCTCCGGCCTTTCTATCATTCCTTGGTTCGAGTCCCGGCTAGAGCATTGCTCATTTTTCTTGTCTCTTGCTTCGAAATAACCTAATGTCTGTACAACTTACACCGATTTGTTTAATGCACAGAAAGCTTTTCAAAGTTTCTCTAGACTCAGAAACCGATGGTGACAGAAGTGTTATTGACTACCTTAAAACTTAATAAGCCGTGAGTACGAGATCCTTTACTGCTGGGTTCGTGGACACATACAGATAACGGGTAACGAACTGGCAGATATCACAGCAAAATCTGCCGTGGGACTGTCTAAATCAGCTTGTTACTTTGAGAAATATTAAAGTGATTATCAAGGGTAAAATCCTGAGTCTGACAAGGACCTGCAAGTGAATAATAAAATTAGAAGCATAATGCCTAGAATTAAATATTGGGAATAAGAGTAGGAGGAAGTCATTTGAACCTGTCTGACAAACGGTCACTTCCAAATTACACACAATTATCTCTTAAAAGCGGATAGTGAACCAGTATATTCCAGTTGTAATATTAATCTGTTCTATATGACAGGCGGGTAGCGATTGGCCTCCCGAGGACAAATGTCCAGAACCGGCTGGAAACCACTGTAGGCGGCGTGAACCGTGCGCTTGAGATCGTCGTAGGCAGTGGCGGAAGGCAGGAGACCCGGCGTTTGATCGATGGGCAGGGACTGTGGGAATGGCTTCAGGTTGGCCTGCTTGCGTCTCCCACATCTCAGCGTCAGCCTCCTCGTGGTCCCGCTGGAAACTATACGGTGCCTTGGTCCAAGCCTTGGCTCGTATAGGCTAATGACGCTAAGCAACCAATCCCAGGGGATCGACTGGTGGGAATTTCCGGAACCGACCTTTTATGGGAGGAGACCCGGGGTTCTTCCAGACCACTGGCTGGACTTGTGTCTTGCCAGCTTCGATTTGTTGGGTAAATAATCAGACTTTACAGGACTAGAACCACAGGTCCATCCTATGGTAAGCGCGGGCTTGGCAGGGACCGTACTGGTACTGTCGTATCCGTTGCCTTCGCTGTGTGGGCATTCTGATGTAGATTTTAAGCGCTGTGCCGGGGGGACGGCTCCCCGCATAGCCCTCAGTGTGATGGATTATGGCGATGAACATGAGAAGTCCCTACGGGCTGTTCGGTGGGTTGGCGCCCCGCCGGCGCAGTCAACTGAGGAAGGCATCTGTATCATGTTAAGGCGCTCTAGAAGCAGCCAGGTAATGTTGCCCGAATCGGAGTTAATGTTCTATATGACAGATTTCGTTAGAAATGCTCACGTTTTGATAGACTTCAGGATACTATTTCACTTTTCCAGGTACTTCTCTTGACTTTTAATTGGAAAACCAATCGGGTCTCACGAAAATTTCCTGCCACCGCAAATATGGTTTGAGCAAATAGTTCGCGTTGACGTGTTGAATCATATTTTATCAAACGATTTTTGGCATTTGAAAGGAAGAGACTTGCTTTAGAACACTGTATTGTGAAATTTGTAAAAAAAATCATTATTATTATGTACAAGGTGTCTGAAATGGAACTATCATGCTACGAGATTCAAACTATCATTTACTTCCAGTTTTATTGCAAAAAGTCAGCTACAGAATGTCACCAAATCGTGTGTATAGCTTTAGGTGTGTGTGTGTGACTATGGCAAAGCCTCGAGGGCTATCTGCCTAAGGGGAGGAATGCCTTCGTGGAGGACTTTCTAAGGGAAACTGTCTCGTATACATGTTACACATGGGGAAAACCACGAAAACGTCCATGCAGCCAGCCCGTTCGCGGGATTCGAACCTCGTATAGCTTTAAGTACTACTAATGTTTGGCATTGTTAAGGTCAGTGCCAGATTTATGTATAAGGTAAACATAGCTTAGGGCCCTCCGAAATATTGTAGCATATCCCATATAAAAAAATTGACTGATATCCCTCATAAAGGGCCCCATATCTCAAATAGCTTAGGCTCTCGTCAAATCTAAATCTGGTGCTGGTGAAGGTTTGGTATCGAAATTTCAAAAACAAGCATTACGACATTCAAGAGGCAGAGCATTCGATTCGGCCTACTGATGTTGATGAGGGTGGCCTGCGAGAGTATGTGGAAGAAGTGCAGTATGCAACCAATTGAGAGCTTGTTAAGAAGTTAGTGCCATGTCCATTGGTCGCAGTATGCATCTCACACACTTGACGTAAAAGTTGAATCGCTGGGTGCCGCATGAGATGATTCAAGCAGATAAGGACAGACGTATTTGGGCCTGCACTAATCTGCTCGAATATCAACGCAAGGATAAAATTCTGTACTGGATCATCACTTGTCATGAAAAGTGGACTTCAACAACACAGGCCAAAAAGAGGGCTTGGTCTGCACCCAACAAGCCCATCGGCAGCTTCGCAAAGGGCAATTTGACTAACAAAAAGATAATGCTTTGTATCTGATGGGATTGCCGGGGTATTATCTACAATATGTATCTATAAAAAGATAAAGAGCGAGATGCTAGTCTGTGTTGACGCTGCTATTAAGGGCAAACGTCGAATTGAGTTCTGGAGCAAAGAGGTAATGTTCCATCAAGATAATACAAGACCACTTGTGTTTGCTTTCACTAACTGGACTCTGTAAGGATTCGAATGGAATCTTTTGTCACACACCCCATATAGCCCCGACATTGCTGCTTCGGATTGCTACTTTTTTTCACATCTGCAATTACATCTTGCTGGTGCTATCTTCCATTCTGCACAGGACGTCTGAAATGAGGGTGATGTTTTTTGGATTCTCGGCCAACAAGTTTCTATGCCGAAAAACTACCAAAACTTTGGCAGAAAATCATAGATTTGGGAGGTGATTACTGCCCGCACTAAAGGAATTGGTTTCATGTTTTCTCCCTAACTTTAATGAAAACATTAACCAGATATTAATCCAGATATTAATCTGGGTTTTATACCTTAATCTGAAGTGGTTGTAAAGCGTTTTAATGTACAGTCAAAAGTCGTTAATCCGGACTCGTCGGGACTTCGGCGATTCCGGATTATCTATTTTCCCGGATTATAGATCATCAGTTTAAATCTGGTAAAATGGCATGCAGAAATTCTAAAATTAAAAATATGAAACCGTAATTTACGAAATAAAGAACAATTATGATCTAAAGGGTATCAAAATTTACAAAAAAAAAAGCTTAATATTTATTTGTTTACTTTATTAAACATTTCTTTCAATGTAAGTTGTTTAAGTTGCTTCGTTTTTTATGTGATAATACATTCTCTTTAATTCTATAAACAGACATAATTTCTTGTTCAGTTACAAAGTTCCGCTGTTCAAGTCCTATAATTGCTGTGTCGAGAATACCGACTAATTTGTCAATCGAAATTTTTTCGTTTTCAATAACCTCTGTCACTTTCTTCGCTATCGGAAGCGAATTATAATGACGAGGCATTTGATTTAAATCATATCAAAGACGGAGTCAATCGAGATGAAATACTACATTGAGTAAGCAATTGTAAGCCAAATAAAATAAAAACATCTGCCCTTAAGATAAGGATAGTGCTGACAGATCAACTTCCAATTCATTCCACGCCGCCGCGGCGTTAAAGATAAACAAAGTTTAGATAAACAAATGTTAAAGTTTAGATAAACAAAGGATATGCCTTTATCCATTTTTTGCAGAAATTCCACTTTTTGTTTAATGGACTCCGAAAGATACTTTCGCTTTGTATATCCTTTACATATTAGTAAATATATTTCGGAAATTCTATTTACATAATCAAAAGTTCAAGCTTACTTTTATAAAATTGCTCTAACAGTCTGCAAAAATTAATAAGCCGGATCCAATTCGAAGATTAAGGAACAACGCAACCTGCAACATTAAGTGAAATAGATAATTAGATAATTTTAGCTTAGCTTATCCCGTCCATTATACATTAAACGCGCATTCGTAAACGTATTTTGCGCACAAGCAAATTCGCAGCGGTAAAGGTCTTACGCGCATGCGTCAACTCGATGCATGCGCAGAAAGTTTGTAGCTTTGAGGTCCGGATTATAGATCATTCGGGATTATGGGTGTTCGAATTAACGACTTTTGACTGTACTTTAATAATTAGAGATTTTACTTGGCTTTATATTTTATTTGATCTTGTGAATTTTATGCATCCCTTCACATCACGGTTTTACTACGAGACGTTTCATTATTTTGTTGCTTTTATGTTGTTTCGCATTTTTCTCATTACATAATGCATTTTCAACATGTGTTAGCTGATTTTTATAATTTCATACCATTTCTAAAGGAGAGAACAGATTATCACGCTTTTGGCCCATTATAGTCATGTGCCAAAATATCCAATCATAATTCTAGACGGAGCACACCGTAGTCCTAAATAAGAACGCTCCGGCAATTCTATGTAACTGAACAATAATTTCAGTAGAAATATGGTCTCGAAAATTTTATTTTTAGCAATAAAATTATATTAAAAATTGCTTATTAAATTTTAATTCATCTCTGTACATTTCAGTGCTGGTTTAAGCTCATATCCGGCGCTGTGTGCAGAGGATCTAGGGGAGCCCTTGGCACTGGCAGATCCAAGGAGGAGCGATAACAAATGAAACAAAATTAAAATTTTTATTGTAAAAGTATAAACAGTCAAAAGTCGTTAATTCGGACACCCATATCCGGAATGATCTATAATCCGGACCTCAAAGCATGCGCGTAAGACCTTTATCGCTGCGAATTTGCGTGTGCGCAAAATACGTTTACGAATGCGCGTTTAATGTATAACGGACGGGATAAGCTAAGCTAAAATTATCTAATTATCTATTTCAGTTAATGTTGCAGATTGCGTTGTTCCTTAATCTTCGAATTGGATCCGGCTTATTAATTTTTGCAGACTGTTAGAGCAATTTTATAAAAGTAAGCTTGAACTTTTGATTATGTCAAATAGAATTTCCGATATATATTTACTAATATGTAAAGGATTTACAAAGCGAAAGTATCTTTCAGAGTCCCTTAAACAAAAAGTGGAATTGCTGCAAAAAAATGGATAAAGGCATATCCTTTGTTTATCTAAACTTTAACGTTTGTTTATCTAAACTTTGTTTATCTTTAACGCCGCGACGGCGTGCAATGAATTGGATGTTGATCTGTCAGCACTATCCTTATCTTAAGGGCAGATGTTTTTATTTTATTTGGCTTATAATTGCTTACTCAATGTAGTATTTCATCTCGATGTACTCCGATATGATTTAAATCAAATGCCTTGTCATTATAATTCGCTTCCGATAGCGAGGAAAGTGACAGAACAACAGTTATTGAAAACGAAAAAATTTCGATTGACAAATTAGTCGGTATTCTAGAGACAGCAATTATAGGACTTGAACAGCGGAACTTTGTAACTGAACAAGAAATTATGTCTGTTTATAGAATTAAAGAGAGTGTATCATCACATAAAAAACGAAGCAACTTAAACAACTTACATTGAAAGAAATGTTTAATAAACATACCTGCCAACCTCTAAAGATAAAAATTCAGAAGATTTCTCCAAAATTCAGAAGAACACGAAGAATTAATATCATGCTTTGATGTTAAAAATATAACAATTTATACAAATAGAAAAAAGAAAATTGTACTTTCATTAGTAAATCTCAATTAAGTAGTAACTAAAAAATTTATTAGGAAACATAAAACAAGAACTTAATGTTACACAAAAAAAATTATTGCAATGAATTAAGAGTGCATTTGTTGGCTTTAGCCAAAAATTCTTTCGAAAATTTCCTGTCATAACAATTAGTTTCCTCATAACATTTAGCAATTAAAATGTTTTCTAGAGTTTTTGGTGAAATTGAAGAACGAAACATAGTTTTGTTTTTCTTCACAACACTGAAGACTCTCTCGCACTCAGCATTACTGTGTGGAATTACAGCTGCAGCTTTTTCTGCTGCCAAATTAATTAAGTGGCATGGACATCCAATAACAATTAATTCATTTTGTTCTTTTTTGAGGAAAGAGGCTACACCCTTTTTGTCACCCACCATGACATGAGCATTATCTGCACCAAATGAAATGCAGTTTGATATTGGTATATTAAGTTGTTTCAACTCATTAATTACCAAGAAGGCAACATTTTCCCCCGTAGCGCCTCCATTTAACACTGGAAAATGCAAAAGAGGAGTTTTCATTTCATTAGAAACATCACAGAAATATGTGACAACGATGGGGTAAAGCTTCCAATCGCTGTCGTTGCTGCCATCGATTGACACCGAAAATGCTGAATTCTGGAGTGCAGCTATCGTTTTACTTTGTGCATCGCAAGCAATTTCGTTCACAATAGAAGATGTTTTCGTGCGAGCACAAGCATATTTCTGAGCAATCTTGGAGTCGGAAAACATCCGTCTAAAAAGTTGACCGGCGTGATCGGCAGCGCTTAGCGGCACGCTTATTCACAAAGCCTACAGATCGTTTCTATTGCTGTTTGTTCCTATTGGTTGAAACAGGAAACGTAGGGTTACACAACCCAGTGCTTGGCGACTTTTGGTTCATCGCCTTTAGAATTTGTATTTAAGCGTGGTGTACCAAAAATTGAGCATCTCATTCGGAGCTGAGACAGCGAGCGAGTAGCACGCACTGCAGTTTTTCTCCTGATCGAAGTGCTGACCCAGTACCTTAGGCGGTCAGTGATTGCATTCGATACTTGATACCTTAACTACGGTCTTCTGACGCATCGACTCTATGTTGATCGTGTTACTGCTGTATCATGTCAGAGTATATACCGAAGTAAAAGTAGGCCGGTATAACGTTGCTCTGATCTACGCTACCTCATTTTCTGTTTTGAAAGTCTTAACATGGACCGCATCATAGAATTTATTGCTGCAGAAATCACCAACCTAGAATGTATCGAAAAAGCTGATGGCTTGCTTTCTGAAAAGGATGCAAGTGATCTGAAGTTTTTCCGGCGACTTAAAATCTTCGTTGAAAGAGAGATCCACAACGAAGAACATCAGCGTTACCCAAACCCAACATCCTTCCTGTTATACCACAAGGTAAACCTGTGCAAGGGTTTAAGCAGAACGTCAGACGAGCTTCAAGCCCGGCTAGATCTGATGAGGAAGCTTCAAAAAAGTATAAAGCTCTAGATGAAGACACCTCGGATTCAGATTCTGGACCAAGAGGAGACATTACGAAACGACCAAAAAAGCAGAAGAAGCCCGCTCTAACGGAGCCCGCTGATTCGTCAGTAGTAGAGACACCGGAGCAACCAGCTACGGAAACCATGGAAGTAGCCGAGGATCAACCGGCGGCCAATCAGGATATTCCAGCATCGAAACGTACCCCTCCGATCATTGTGAAGGACTTATCCTTTCACTTTATTAAGTTGCAAGGCATTTTGGCTGGTTATAATCTATCCCCATGTAAGGACTATCATGGGCAACAAATAAAGGGAGGATTTAAAATTCAGGCGTACAACCCGACAATTTATAAACAACTAGTGAAAGTTTTGAAAGATGAAAAAATATCCTTCCACTGCTTTGAACTCCCGGAGTCAAAGTTAGTGAAAGTAGTAATCCGACATTTGCCATCATATGTGACCTGCGCCGAAATAGCGGAACAACTAACAGATCGTGGCTACAAAATTGAACGAGTCGACCAGCTAAAGAGACGACGAGACGGAGAAATAATTAATTTGCCGTTATTTCTAGTCACGCTGGAAAAGAAAGAGAAAAGCAAAGAAATTTATCACGAAAAATTCATGCTCGGCATGAAGGTTGAAGTGGAGAGATATAAAGGAAGAGCAGGCCCCCTGCAGTGCTTCCGCTGTCAGGGCTTCCACCATGTTCAAAGTCACTGTAATCACGACGCTCGCTGTGTTAAATGCGGCGAAAAACATCAATCCTCTATGTGCACAAAATCCAAGGATACTCCTCCTAAGTGTGCCAATTGTAATGAAGTCGGGCACACTGCGAACTACAGAGGGTGCGTTACGTTTCCCAAGCCTAAAGCTGCTGTGCAAAAATCTTACGCGGATAGATTTGTTACCAACGAATCATACTCAAGTGCACTCACTGCAGGACTGGCTCCCGAAAGTGTCACGGAAGCTAAGCAAGTGCTTCATGAACTGAAAACTTTCGTTGCACTTATTAAGGACTCGGGGTTATCCCTACTTTTTAAACAACTAGCACATGATAAAAACACAACTGAAGATAGCACCGAAGAGGCAGCCAAATAATGGACAATCGGCCCACAAGTGTTACCCCAATTAAACTCTGCATCTGGAATGCAAATGGACTTAATACCAAATTTTTAGAATTTCAACATTTCATTCAAGAGCATGATGTGGACATTGCATTAGTTACAGAAACTCATGCACAAATGTGTCACCGGCTCAAAATTGTAAACTTTAGAGACTACAGATGTGATAGGACTAGTCATCGTGATGGTGGTGTATGTATATATGTTAAAAATATCTTTTCTTCATGTTTAATTAGTGTATCAAGAAACTTTAATATGGAAGTTGTCACCGTATGTGTAGTACTACCTACTTTCAACAAATTGTATTTTACTGCGTGCTACAATCCTCCTAATAATAAACTTGCAGATTTAATTTTAAATAACCTCTTACCTTCCAACTTACCTACAATTCTAGCTGGAGATTTGAACGCTAAAAATGTTGCTTGGAACTGTCGAAGATCCAACTTAAATGGCAAAGTTTTACATAACTTTATTATCAATAATCCAGTTTCCATTTATGTGCCGGATGACTTCACCTATCGTCCGGAACGCATCGAATTTTCAGACATACTGGATATTGCACTTTCCACAACGACACTTCCTATGGTCTTAGACGTGAAAAATGAACTTTCCTCTGACCATCTTCCTGTACTGGCATATTTAGGAATCACAAAGACAATTAATGGAAAGTATCGCACCAAAGTTGATTGGACTCTTTTCCAAAACGTTTTAGTGACAAGCAATTTGGCTCTAGGTAATCTTAATGACACAAATGGCATCGATAAAGCAATCAGTGACGTAACGCAGTCCATCCAGGTGGCGATCACGGAGGCTACTGAACATCTGAGCGCTAAGGAAAATGCTTTTCGCCTCCCCCGGAGCACACGTGAAAAGATGCGGTAACGCAATAGGCTCCGCAAAGAGTATCACCTGACATGGGACCCGCAAATCAAAAGCGCGATTAATCGACTTGGCAAAGAAATTAAATACGAAATTAATAACTTCAAAAATGAAATCTGGGCAGAAAAAATCTCTAATCTCAATACTCAGGATGGCTCTCTTTGGAAAATTGTCAAAAATTTTAAAAATACTTACGCAACGAATAGACCCATTATGCACAATGGAAACCCAGCCATTACGAATGAAGAAAAAGCGAACCCCTTCGCTACACATTTGGAAGAACAATTCTCGCCTAACTTAACCCCTTGTGATGCAAAATTTGAACATGATACTCTCATTAAAATTCAAGAATGGCTTAACTCCCCTACTGTTAATAACCTAATCCCGCTCACTACTCCGGCAGAAGTATCTACAATAATGAAGAAACTCAAGCCCAGAAAAGCTCCAGGAATTGATGGAATTACTAATCAATCTATTAAATTACTGCCTCTTAACTTCATCTGCAATATCACCAGTATCTTTAATGCAGCACTGACTAACTGTTATTTTCCTACCGCAAGGAAAACTGCAAAAATTGTCATGATCCCAAAGCCGGGAAAAAATCACACCCAGACCGATGGTTACAGGCCAATTAGCCTACTGCCGGTCCTCAGTAAAATTTTCCGAGCGCATCATACTCTCCAGAATCCAACACCACCTGGATGCACTTCCTCCGGAGCAATTCGGATTTAGAAGAAATCTCTCTACTACTAAACAACTGGTACGCATTATCGAATTCGCAGGCTCGGCTCTGCATAACAGACAAAATGTGGCTATCCTCATGTTGGACGTGGCGAAAGCCTTCGACCGCGTCTGGCATGAGGGATTAATTATCAAACTAATGAGCTACAACTTTGAACCCGAACTGCTTCGCATCCTTCACTCGTTCATCACTGAGAGGAACTTTAAAGTCTGTGTCAACGATGATCTCTCCACTGAAAGGAAAATTAAAAGCGGCATCCCTCAAGGCAGTGTTTTGGGACCTGTAATGTATATTTTCTACGCTGCTGATTTTCCCAAAATTAGCTCTACCAACTCCATCCTTGCCTGCTATGCCGACGACACGGCTATTGCCGTGAAATCAGCTAACCTCAACCACGCCATCAAAGTCCTACAGAACTTCACCCCATCCATCGAAAACTGGTGTAGCAAATGGAAGATCAAAATTAATGCAAGTAAATCACAACTATTGCTCATCAGAAGAAGAAAACGAAACCGCCCTGTAAATAACAACCTTTTCCTGTTTAATGAAATTGTTCCCATAGTTCGCCAGGCCAAATACCTCGGGGTCACTATTAATGATAAGCTTACCTGGACACCGCACATTAACAATGTCAGGAATCAAGCCCTGAAAGTCATTAATTGTCTCCTATCCATCTTAGGAAAATACTCCAATCTTGATCTACGCAAGAAACGACTTATCTACTTGACTGCTGTGAGACCCATCCTCACATATGCATCTCCTGCATGGACTGCGGCAAAACCTGCCGACATTAATAAACTGCAAATTGTGCAAAATAAATTCTTGAGAATCGCTACAAACGCCCCTTACTATGTGAGGAACTCTGTGTTGCATAGTGATCTACGTATTGACACCTTAAAAGATTTCCTGCACAAGAGCAACGAAAACTTTTTTCAAAAAGCATTTAACTGCAGTCAGTTAAACTTTTTTCAAACCTTAAACTATGAAATCCTTGCAGAAGACCAATTTCTACGTCCGTTTGCTGCATTTTCATTAAATGCCGACGATAATCATCCTACTTAATCTCCCAAAACCAAGCAGCATCCTTCGAAGCCACAGTTCGGGAGGGTGGCCCCTCACGTAACCTAGGACTTAGAAAATTTCTATCTCTGCTTTGGATCACTCAGTGCTACTGAAATGACTACACATATCTGTACATATTTTACTGATTCTTTTACTTTATAACCTTATTTTTATTCTATCCAATGTGTATATATTCCTCAATAAGCTATTTATAACTGCATATTTTCTGTCAACTGAGCACTACTGAGACTGATGAACTCTGTGCTATGCCACGCCCAGTGCTCATAAATTCTGGACTTTGCAGCAATTTCACGAACTGTTAGTGAAAAACTCTTGTGAAATCCATTGACTGGAACTCTTGCCCTTCAGAGAAAAATATGTTTTCATTATTTGAATGACAAATATTTAAAAAAAAAAAAAAAAAAAAAAAAAACAAGTTTTCTTAGCCATCACATGACATGGCTCCACTTTTGACTTTCTACGCTAACATCGCTAACATTGTATATTTGTAAATACTCATATTTAACCAAGATTCAATTATGGAACTTCATTCTGAATAATTTTATTTTATTTTTGACTTTCATCATTTCAACTTTTTTGCATATTTGTATCTGATTTGTATTTTACACCACCCCACGATGTTACACTCTTTAGTGGCAAAGTGCTACACTTTCCCTTATTTTCACATCTTGTCTCTGCGACACCTTTGTTCTGTTTTTAGTACTTCCAGGAACCCTTATTAAACGACAACTGGCAAAAAGCCTTCCAGTATAACAGCGGAAAATGGAATGGAAATGGAAATTGAGCATAACTCACCGGCCAAACCGCACCTCAGCGGTAACGAGCGCGGAAAAAGTTCGCAGACTTCTAGATCGTTGGTTCTATCCCCGCTCGTAGCTTTAATTAGCTCTGCTCTACACGGATGTTTTTTTATTTTAACATAATTGAATGACTTCGTCATTATTTGTTTGGGTACGGTGTTAAAAATTAAAGGCCTTTATTTTTTCTATTTTTGTTAATTTTTCTTATTTTTATTTACTGGTTTGTACTCTTTGTAGTAGGTACCAGTAGCAAGATTACGATCCAAGATCCCGAAAAGCGTTTCAATAGAAATAGCGCATAATGGAATAAAATATAATTTTAGTTATACTTTTCACAATTTAGGTAAAAAAGAATAGGTTTCCGACGCCCTTAAATGTTTACTGAATGTTTTCATTTGGTTTATTTTTTAATATTCCTTTATTTGTATAAATTAATGCGCTATGGAAATTTACACAACAGGCTCTTTCTAACAGAAATGACGAAAAAGTGCATATGCTATCTCTATGTAAACACCTTTTTCTTGTAAAAAAATTACGTACTTTTAAAAGTTTAAATTCAAATACAAATAAACTATTAATAAGATCAGTAAGTTATATAAAATATATTCCACACAATTCCTCCAAGCTTTCATTCATAAACTATAAAAATATCGAATGAAATAAACGCTATTTCCGTTTGTTTGGCGTTAATTACCACGCCTACAGGGCGATAACTCGCCATTCCAAATATGACCGCCAAGCAGATGTTTCATCCAATGAGAGTAGACCTTAAAGAAATGGTCTGTAGGCTTTGTGAATATGCTAGCGGCACGTTGTGTTCGATGAGGAATGCAGTAAACAAATACTCTGCCAAAATGACATCGGCATCCGAATTTGAAAAAAAGTCATCCACTTTCTTCGACGTTGTCGAAGCCGAAGCATTAACTTCATGCTTTTTAGACTTACACAATGTCGCTTCTTCCACCGTGACTTATTATGAAGTCACCACACGCACATGTTGAAATATGCATAGTTATTTCCTTTGAAGGATTCTTTAATTGTTGGAAATTCGGTTTTGTAGGCAGGCCGAAAATATTGAGAATACGGTTTTTTTGAACTCATTTCGTAACAACGACGTATTAAGAAAATTCGTAGCACGTGCAAACAAAAAACAAAACATATAAAACAATCCACGCTCGCTGAGTCCGAGCTGAGTAATTCCCTTGCTGCTGAAGCGAACGCGAAAAAAATAATCTGGCGCCCACAAAGAAAAGAGTGGGAAAAACAAGTTCAGCGCATTGGATTGGCTGGTTAAGCGGCGAGTTGGGAGAAACCGCAGGTTACTGGATTCGAAGTAGTCGGTAGTTAGCGGTAAAACACGATGCAATTGGCGAAAATCGCTGAATTGGCAAAAAATTCTAAAATTTCGACAAAAATCACTAAAAACACTTGAAAAAGGAAAAAAATGGATTACGATCGTAAAATCGTAAAGACAAACGCATTTTCGTAAAAATTACGAAAAATTCGTAAAAGTTGGCAGGTATGTTAATAAAGTAAACAAATAAATATTAAGCTTTTGTGTTGTAAATTTTGATACCCTTTAGATCATAATTGTTCTTTATTTCGTAAATTACGGTTTCATATTTTTAATTTTAGAATTTCTGCATGCCATTTTACCAGATGTAAACTGATGATCTATAATCCGGAATCGCCGAAGTCCCGACGAGTCCGGATTAAAGACTTTTGACTGTATAAAAATAAACAGTATTCTTAAAAAAAAAAAAAAAAAATTATACCAGCATTTGCTATGACTACACATAAAGCACAAGGACAATCATTTAAAAAAGTGTAGGTATATACTTAGCTGAACCTTTTGTCACATTAAGTAGAGTAAGAAATAGATACAATTTAAAAATCGCATTGCCCGTAGATTCAAAAGAACATATTACAAATGTAGTTTACAAGGAGTTATCGTAACCAGATTAAAGGAAGCAATACTTTTATGAAATATATATACTTAAAAAAAACTTTTAAAGATGAATACTATAAAATCCATTCTCAGAACGGGTAGCTCTGCTAGTATTACTACTAATAATTTACCTTATTCACTACTATCTGCTATCCTGCAAACCAGTACAGTAATCTATCGTTTTGTTTTTCTGGCAGCCCACACTCCATTATTTATTTATAATGTTTGTGTCGTGTTACATATTTGGTAAGGCACTGTCTGTAGTCTAATTCATCTGCCTGCTTCCTGATGTAAGACTCATTATAGTTGTCATCCCACTCTTACCACCCAGAGCCGCAAATTTGATATAGACAAACAATATGAACATAGATGTGCAGGTAAGAGGCGAGAATTATTTCCCCAAAAGTATTTATAGTTTTTCTATTGAAATTTATTACCAAAAATTCTGGTTTGGTCCAGCTTATCCGAGCTATTTTATATTATTATTATAACTACTTAGTTTTTAAATTATTAATGATTCTCATAGCCATTTTATTTATTTATTTACTTTTGTTCCTCTTTCCTGATGGTCTTGCATAGGGCTCCGGCATTTTAGAAACTAAACCCTGGTCATAAAAGACAAAAAACATAGCACCAAAATGTATCAGATTTTGCAGATGAATTAAGGCTGTTTTCCCCAATATTTCAATAAATTATCAGCAGCTGTCTAACTATACTACATTACAAATATGAAAATAATTTGGGAAACTTTTCCTCCGGTGCGTATCAGTGCATCCCAATATATAAAGCCTCAGAAGAATGCAGTTTTGTGAAGCCAATAAAAAAATATTCATGTAGTGTTTCCCTTGTGCTACTTTAATTGAAAGTAGTGATTACACATTTCCATTTTTTGTTTTCACCCCATGCAAAAACTAACATATTTTTTTGTCTATCATCCTATCTGTTAAACTCAATTCCTTCAAAAATTTCGGTACCGTTCTGTTATCAGGATCAGATTCAGAAATGTATGTATGGATGTATGTGTTCATGTATGCATATATATATATATGTACACATGAATGTACGTGTGTATACATGTACATTTCTGAATCCAGTCCCAGTAACAGAACAGTACCAAAATTTCATTATAAAACACAGTTGTTACTAATAAATGCACCGGTGTAACTGATGTTTGACAAATATCATTATATTAAAAAAATATTTTTATTTCATATAATAATCAACATATGATAAAATAGCAATCAAGAAAGACTATAATAAAGCAAAACTGAGCATAGGTGAACTTGCTATCCTAAGGAGGGTCCAGACACCACACATAGAACCAAGATGTCCTAATTTTCACAAAAGGGAATCTGAAAATATCCTAAAAGCACTTATTTTTTGAAAGCTATCCAAATGTACTACATAGACAATCATAAAAACAAGTGCCATTGGGATTTCATGAAATATGGTCAAAACTATATTGAAATCTATGTAAATTTACATTTATATCTTTAAACAGACACAAAAACATCATGTAAGCTCTTATTTCAATATTAATAATAAAAAAATGTCAGCAGAGATTTTAATGGCTAACAGAGAAGAAGAAATTGATTATAAAAAAAAGTCCCTCCTGAAACAAAAATTTAAACTAGTTTTAGGAGACTATTTAAAATCATTAACATTAGAAACAGTCCCAACACTGACAGACATCAAGGCCTAAATATGAAATCGAAACAAGATTCATCACAGCAAGTTAATTATTAAATTTCAATATATAAAATTTTGAATGTACCAAATTGTAGGGTTTTTCTTAATTTGCATAACATATTTATTTTAAGTTTTCCTGTTCTCAACTTCTCAAATTTCCCCTCACATTCTCTCGCCAGGACGTAAATTTAAAATTAAGTGAAGTGCTATTTAAACGTGTGATTATATCACTTTATTCAGAGCGTGTTTCGCTAGCCTAGCACACGTCTCGTAATTTCGTGGTCATTCGAGTAAGCCTTTTGGCCTTATCCGTTTAGTATCACACCGATTAGAATTCTGTGATTTATAATAACAAAATTATCGAAAAAAAGCAGATTTAAAGCTCTGTTACTGTTATCTAAAGCTTTATTATTGCTGTAAGTTCATCTCAAAATCTAATTGTATTGAATCTCATTCTAATCGTCTAATGGTAATAAATATTATTATTATTTCATTAAATTAGTCATTACCATTATTTTGTTAACGAAAATATGTTAATAAAAATCACATTCCAGCCTGCAGACTTACAAAGCTAGTTTGTATTTATTATGTTTTGTTAAATTTTTCTCTTGTTTTCTTATTTCTAATACGAAAATACGCGAATATAAATGAAGAGTGAAAACAAAGTTAAAAAATTCACAAATTTTTTACGAGATTGATCAGAAATAGTGAGTGAAATATAAACATTGCATACATTTTGTTCTAAATAAATAGTGCACTAGATATGCATCCAGTACTGCATATTTATTTAGAACTTCATTTAAATGAAAGCAAAATAAATATTGAAAAAAATCGCAAATCTAGCAACCCATCTACTACGTGACAGCGTCCGACAAACATGTAAATTTTTCTGTATCCATGGAGGGGAACTAACGACTTTTCTCATTAGGAAAATGTCAAAGAGGAGGCAAAACTGTTTCAGATCACGCCGGTCTGAAGGCTATATTATGAGAATTTCGGCCCAGTTTTAGAAGGTGAATAAAGGGTTATTTTGCACCCTTCTACTGTGCTGGTATTTATTTCACGCCTGTGCGAGAATTTGCCAGGTTCATTGTAGGATCTAAGTCAGTGTATGTAGAAAAGTAGATAGATCTTACAAAATTTAATGTTTAGAAATAGCATAGCATAAAAATACACAGGTTTCCATGCCACCCAGGAGGTACTGTGTCAGCTCGTTACCATAATGGTTCCCCAAAACTTTCATTTTTACATTCAGTTCTACATATTTACTATAATTTAGGTTTTACAAGTAAAGTTTGTAGCTAGCCAAAGTAAAAATGTTTGTTAAAGACCTATAATAAACTAACTTCATGAGATGAATTACAATGAAAGTTTCAGAAAAAAAAAATTAAGCCGTTTAAATTTTTTAAAAAGTGTTTACTTAAATGATATAAAATACTAATAAAAAATAAGTTTAGGACATATTAATTATTTTGAATATGAAAAACAGGATAAAATACATCACTTACATAAATTTAATACTACAAGAGAATTAAAATTTTTAAAAAACAAATATACTAAATATATCATTCAAAACCAGACTAGTTAAAACTTTAGCTCTCATTATCTCAGACACATCCATTTACTTGAGTTTTCATTCTTTAAATTTTTTTATCATTTTGCCAAGCCATTGGAAATTAGCTTGGCAAAAAATTACAAAAAACTAAAATCTTATAAACAAAGGTTACAAACAATAGGACTACAGTTAAACAGATTCATGTTTTTTTTTTAATTCAGACACAGTATTTTTATACAAATAAAGCAAAAATAAATTTTCTTAAAACAAACTTTATTACATGAATATTAAATTGTACTAAAAAAAAATCATTAAACATTTTAAATCATGACCTGCAGAAGATTTTGGCAAGCTTCAGAAAGCCACTGTTATTTCAACATAATGAAGGTATTAAAAAATGAAACAGATTAAAACTGTGTAAGATGAAACCATATAACCTGACTAATGTACTTTGGTGTAGGAATAAAAACTCAAAAATCTTGGTCTTCTGTTTCTTATCATTAAAACATGCAAAATTATTTCCTGAACTTACTTTCCTTCATTTATCTTCCCACCTAAACTAGTATAAATAAACTTTCTGAAATCATATGTATTAAAAGGCTGATCAATATCCAAATGTCGGCTAAGTTGATGCACAAAATAGCATACCATCATTTTGAACAACCATCATCAACAACCACAACTCATACCATCATTTTGAACAGTGTGACTTGGAAATGAAACACACCAACTATCACTAATGTTTAAAATACTATTTATGACTTTTTGCCACAGCTGAATTAATGAAGATACTGAATTTTGAACCGAGTTAAAACCAAGCGGATCATAAAATTGAAACATTTTATCTTTAATTCTTGCTACCAGTAAAACCCAATGATTATTTTTTACAAGAACTGGAATAAAAAAGAAATCAACAGAAGCTAAATCCTCTTTTTGCCATACAGTTTGATCTTTACTACCTGATTGAAAGAAAGGTGTATGATAACACTTGGCTGCTACTGAAGAAGAACCACAAAGACTAATAAAAAGGAAAGCATCAATAACATTGTCACTGAGCCAACCAGGCTGAAAATTTAAAGATGCAGGTTTTAATGTTTGAATTTCCTCACATGGAATGTATGGAACCAGAGATTTTACATCCAAAAATGTTAGAGGTGTTTCTCCAACATATAAAATGCATTTTGACATATCCTCATCAATAAGCTTGGGAGTAAAAGTACTTTTATTAATTGTGCATGCTAAATTAATGCCTAATAAATCTTCTTTAACGGTTTTTTTATTCTAAATATTCAGATAAGTTTAAATTTTACGCTTCGCACTTTTTGAAGCAGTTGTACGAAACAAAGTCTGACGGGCAAATTTTAAATTTGGGGGAACACTGACAAATGGCATTTTGTCAGGAAATTCTTTCAGATAGTTCGACTCTATTACACCTTTACAATTAGAAACAATTTCTTTCAAATTTTTTGTTATAGTAGGCAACAATATTTTTTTAACTGTTGGATTAGGCAGCATAACCTGTAATTCAGATATTAAAGTCTTACAATTATCAATTTTATGTTCTAAGTTACATGCTACTGCATTCGAAATAACAGACCTTGTACCTGTTTGTATGGCTGATGAACAGCTTTCGCTTTTATGAGTATCTCTTACGAAGAAGGATGGATCTCTTTGTCTGACTGAATGTACTTTATGAATGTGTTTACATAATGGACTGAAATCTGGACAATTACAATTATATAAATGACTACACAAATTAAGGCAAGATAAGCTAATACATTTAGAGGCAGTTTTCAGATAACCGGCCTTTGGCGATTTGTTGACATCTCAGAAGAGTGCGTGTGCGCCAAATTATGGTAACCCTGACAAGCATTACAAACCTGCAACCCACTCAGGGAATTTTCCTGAAGGACGGAAAGGGATTTCTTCTGTTTACATAGATTTAGGAAACGTTACGGAAAGACAAAATAGAAGTTGGAAAATCGCAAATCATAATTAGTTCATATTTTCGCAAATCGTTATCGGGTGTTAATCATAATTAGTTCATATTTTCGCAAATCGTTATTAACACCTGATAATGCTAAAAATAAAGCTCTATTCTGTTTACGAAACGTTCACGGTAAGACAAAATGAAAGTTGGAAAATCGCAAACCCTAATTAGTTCATGTTTTCACAAATCGTTATCGGGAGTTCATTTCAATTGAAAAAAATAAAGCTCTATTCGATTTATTCTACATTTCTTAGTCTATTTATTTCTACCATTTGTAAAATAAGGTAGTTGCATGACCCCCCCCCCCAAAAAAAATCGCAAATCATATTTAGTTCATATTTTCGTAAATCGTTATCGGGAGTTAATTGCAATTGAAAAAATAAAGCTCTATTATATTTATTTCTACCTTTTGTAAAATAAAATAGCTACCTCAGATGCTAAATTTATGTAGGGAAGAAGGACCAGAAAGGTAAAATACAACTTTTAATTTAAGCTCAGTGCTCCTAAAATATATTAGAACATATACAGGTGACACTTGTATATTAAAGTGGCCACCATAACAAAATAAGCTGATTGAATTGCCAATTTTGTAACATGTAACTTTTAAATATTGCAAGGCTCTGTCTGCTTTAATAAGGCTGCTTATTTTATTTCACACATTTATACCTGTAGTTAATTTGTATTTGAAATTGTGAATAATTCATAAAATGCTGGTGAACAAAACCTGTGTCTATACATAAGAATTAGATTTAATAAAATAAGTAGCAGCAAAGTCTAATAATTTATGCTAATTGCTCTAAAAACAGCCATACTTTTCTTCAAAACAGCACTTGAGTTATTAATTGTGTTAACAATGCAGTTGTTCTACATTTTTATGCACAGTGCTGTTACTTTCATTCTTTGGTTCAAAAGAGTGAATGGAATTATACATTCTGAAAATTAGTTCACAGCAATAATTAATCTTTTACTTGTATACAATTAAATTTTCATAATTTAAATTTAAATTATGCGAAGGAGAAAATTTGATAAATTCTTATAAAATGTATAATATTTTTAAACAAGTGCATTTTTAGAACTTTAGTTGCACCTATCACATAACTTCAGAGATATAACTGTACTATAGTTTAGTACTTAAATATTAGCTTGTTAAAGTTAAAAAGTAGCAAAGCTGAAGAATGCAAATGTGATATATTTCTTAACAATCATGTACAGTAATAGCTCTTTAATAATGGTTTTGATTATCTGCAGAATAAAGAAAACTAAAAAAGGTTATGAAAATTGGGTTGTTAAATTGAGATTGGCCAAATGATAAAGATTTATTTGCTTATAAATTATTTCTACATATAACTGAAATTTTATTATATGTGCTTGCTGACTTCAGTTGTAAATAGTACTGTTATTATGACAGTTTAACTCTGGATATTTGCACCATGTTACCTCAAATTGGAACTATAGGATAAAGCATAGTAAAAAAAATGTTGGGAGGTCATAAATAAAATAAACGCAGAAATTTACTCAAGCCATTATTATTGTGAATGTATAGAACAGCAGCTAGCAAATTTATTATAATTCACAATTAAATGTTCAAATTGTCATTATTGAGAATAATGTTCATTTTTGTCAAAGAGAAAGTGGACAGTGTTAAGCCGGACAGTTTTTACGATAGAAATATTAACTGAAATGCAAAAGAACAACAAAATTATAAATTTAACCTCATTAATATTTTTATTCATTTCAGTTTTATCATTAAACATGTTTATTGCTTCTGTATCATGCCAAATAGACTGGCTACATGGACATTTTCATAATTTTCTCTATGTATGATATGAATTTATGCTTTCAAAAAACTAACCTAGTATTATCAGTCACTTCCTAATTGAAATGCATTCAAAAACCTAACCTAGTATTATAAGTCACTTTAAAGTCCCAGTACTCGGTTAATTTAGCATTTGTAGCATCAGTGTTTTTATACTATACTACAAGTGTTATTAATATTTTAATCTAGTGCTGCATTTTAATAACTTAACATTTATTTTGTTGAATAAATAAATGAACTAAAAATATAAATTAATTTATTACAATTCTATTTTGTAATTATTATGCAAATTGTTTCATGTTTATAATTTTTAACGCTTCCAGCTGATTTAGTGAGCAGAAACAGCAGACTAGTATATATGGAGGAGCTGTCAGCTAATTTATGCAACAAAATTATTCATCCTGCTGTCAGCATCATTCTAGTAGTGTCATTAAGCTGTAATCACCCAAGATCAACAACTCCAGGGCAACTGGCTGAATCAAGCAAACCAAGCAACATTCTAAAATGAAACATTAAACAAAATAAAAACTTAATACCTAAATCTTGATAAATCAGACAATTAAGCCATAAAACCTGCATACGAATTCTTCTGTTGCTAGATGGCAATACACTGACTTATAGTGTCCTTCAATGAAATCATTTTAAAGCAAGCTTATCAGATGATAAGCAAAAGTATGGTAATGATTGCATTACTGGATAGCTCTTACAGTAAGCCAACTGTAATGTCTCACAGTGCTGTTACTATTAAAATTCTAGCTTATGTGTTATTACTTCATTTTCATATGGAAAGCCTTCATACGAAATTGATAGCATATAGTTCAATTTATATATGCTCTGTGAAAGTAATTGCCATTGAATCTAGAATTAATGCATCATGATTCATGATGAAATGTGATTTGAGACAAAATTTCTTAAATTAGAAAATACCAAAACAGATAAATAGGAACTGAAAGATGAAATTTATGTATTTTATACTGAAATGAAGATCTCGGTAAAGTGGCTGTATGCAAAGTTTAATGATAGATTTTTTTTTTTTGTGCTAAAATGATGTGCTGTGAAAATTTTATTTTTATTAATATTTATAATTTTTTTCCAAGGTGTCTATGTTTAAGCTATTTTAGATTTTTTTTCTCTTTTTATTATTAAAAAATGTCTTCTTTGTCATCATTACATTCAAATCCATCTCATAACCATTTTAAAATGAACGAAATTTCTTTCTTTTTAATAGTTTAAGAATATTTTCACAAAATATAATTACAGAAGAAGTGAACTGATACATTTATAATTATATGTCCATATATAAAAAAGAATTTTTGAGAAAGATCCTTTATTTAATAGTAGAGACATTTAATATGAGCTATGTAATATTAGTTGAAATATTTTTTTTTTTTTTTTTTTTATTGAAAATTTTAAATCCTTGTGCACCACATAGTATTACACAAGGCTTACAGAGGTAAGTAAAAAAAACAAACAAATACAACAACACAACACAAAATAAAATAAACTTACAAATTCACAGATGATACGTAAGAGATAAATTTACAGAAAAAAGAGAAAGCCATTTTATGTTGAACAAAAACATGAAGAGGGGGAGGAAATGAAATATTCACAGAGTTTAACTTAGAAATGAGTTCCTTTCGTCCTTCCTTGAGCTTTAAACAATAGAACAACAAATGTTCGACATTTTGCACTCCCCCGAAACTGCATGAACACAAGTCTGTACTAGATAATCTAAATCTCTTCAGATATGAATTGAATTTACCATGTCCAGTTAGAAATTGAGTAACTTCAAAATTGCAGAAAAAGTGTTTATTATTCAGTCTGTGAGGAATGGAAGGAAAATATAGTTTAGTCAAAGAGGCAGTAGTAGAATTCCTGTATAGTTCATTCCACTCGAGTATTGTATCATCCCTACTTTTGTTCTTGTAAAATGACTTAGGAAGTATCATTGGAGTAATTACTTGAAGATGTGTAGCTTGTTTTGCCAACCAATCAGCCCGTTCATTTCCTAGATTGCCAGTGTGGCCACGTACATGAGAGAAGATAACATCAACACCTTTATTATTAAGGTCTTTAAGAAGAGCATGGGAAGTCACAATTAATTTATTATATGAGAAGATATTCCTAAGAGAAAATAAGGATGAAAGAGAATCAGTGCGAATAAGAAATTTAGCACTTAGCGAACAGTTGTTAGATATCCACTTAATTGACTCACTAATGTGCACAGTAATTCGGCTTGGAAAACACTGCATTCATTGGGAATTCTAAAGAGTTTGTATTCCAGTTCAGAACCATTATGGAAAACGACATAAGCTAATCCAACTCGATTATTAATCTTACTGCCATCTGTATAACACACAACAGGGAAATTATCATCAACAGAATTGTCATAAATGATAGTTTGAATTGGCAAACGATTGGCAGGATGAGGAAGATCTTCAAACAACACCTTGGCATCGAACATAAATTTGCTGATGGTATCTTTAAACTTTTTGTCATTCAAAACATGAAGGTCAATCGGAGGAAATCCTGAAATTGCGAAACAGGCTTCATAGCTAATTTTTCTGTAGCCACGCACAACTCTTAGTAAAATTCTTCTTTGAATTCTGCGAAGTATACGGGAATTAATCTTCTTTTCTAAAGCTGTTCCCCACACTCTAGAAGCATAGCAAATAAAGGGGACAATACCCTGCTTATAAATCGTATCAATAACATTAACTTTTAAACCAAAAGTATTGCAAGAGACACGATTAAGTCCTCTAAGTATATTTTCACACTTATTGGATAAATACATAATATGATTTTTCCAACAAAACTTATGATCAAGAATAACGCCTAAATATTTAATTTCATTCACCGTTTCGAGTAAGGTATTATCCAAGTACAGTTGTTGGTTTGTATAGCTGACATGCTTTCTTTTAATAATCATAATTTTAGATTTATTAGGATTGAATTCCAATTTCTGTTCTCTGGACCAATTGGAAATAATAGTAAGGGTGTTTTGAGCCGTATTAAAGAGAGTAATGGGACACTTCTCTTGAAAGCAAATTAGTAGATCATCAGCAAAAGCAATTGTTTTACAACTCGGACAATGTGAGAGTCTATTGAGTAGATCATTCATAATTAAATTCCACAATAAAGGTCCGGAAACCGAGCCTTGAGGGCAACCTCTTTCCAAAATGCGGGAGGAAGAAACGTGGCCAAGGGAGAGCAATGCAGATCTGTCATGCAGAAAATCTTTAATAAGGTGGTAAATATTACACGGAATACCAGCTTTCCTTAAAAAAACAAGTATCCCAGGACACCAGGCGTGGTCGAAAGCACCTTTGATATCAAGAAACACTAAAACTGTGTGTAAATTTCTCTTCTTACCTTCGTCCACTATGTCTTTTAAGTACAAAAGAGCCTCTTCACAACTCTTATGAGGGGTAAAACCAAACTGTGCTTTATTTAGCAGTTTTTTATTATGCAAGAACCAGGTAATTCTATTAACAAACAGCTTTTCTAGGCATTTTCCTAAACTGGGAAGAAGACTAATGCATCTCAAGTTATCTAAATGCGGGATACGAGGACCACTATTCTTAGGGATTAAAACGACATTCACTGTTTTCCAGCAACGAGGAAATGAACTAAGCCTCAGACAAGTATTGAAGATTTTGGAGAATAAATTTGGAAACATTCTATGAACTTGCTTCAAAATTTCATTTGAAATAGAATCAAGACCAGGAGCTTTATTGCATTTAAGTTTTTCTATAACACTATTAATTTCTGACATAGTAAATGGAGGATCTGGATTAGCAACATAATTTAACGAAGCTTCAGCCCTAATCATTCTATGAAACGAATTATCCGTGCTAAAATGGTCCGTGGGAAAGCTTCTGTTAAGAACCTCATTAACAGTTTCTTCAAGCGAGTTTGTACAATTACCAGATGGGAGATAAATTCTACTGACTTCAATTCCTTTCATAAAATTTTTCTTTATACCATTCGTATATATTTTTTTCCAAACATTCCTTTCATTTATACTCATTAGGAATTCTCTCCAAGACTTAAGCTTTGCATCCTGGAGCTTTAAACTGTAACTATGCCTTAAGTGAAGATATTTTTGTTTATATAACTCTCTAAGAGTAGGGTTACGATTTCGTTGAAACCTACGTCTAGCAGCGTTAACCTGTTTTCTCATACAATCGATTTCAGTAGTCCACCAAGGTACCTTATGAACCCGTGACTTTTTTAGAGGCATGGAAGCCTTAGATGCGTTATAGAGAATCGAGACAAAATTTTCTATTCGAGAGTTTAATGCATGCTTATCCGTACAGCACTCAATAAACTGCGAAAACTCATCAATCGACTGCTTACATGCATTGTAAAAAATATTCCAGTTAGCTTTCTTTACACTGAAGACAGTTTTGCTGTTTTTTCTGTCATAGAAAGTGTTATTAGAAGCTACAGAAAGTTCAAACTCAATCGCACAGTGATCAGAAAGGGATTCATAGTCTGGTTGACACCAACACAAAATATCTGCAAGAAGATCAGATCCCACAACCGTAATGTCAATATAGCTTGAACCTTCAGTACTACAGAAAGTAGGACCACAGTCTTCGTTTAGAACGAACAAATTATTCATACTTAAAAGTTCACAAAGTTTAACCCCTCGAGAATCTGAAACTGGACTATGCCAAATTTCAGATTTGCTGTTGGCATCCATAGCCCAAATCAATCTATTACAATTTTTTGAAGCTAATGCTATATTAATTTTATGCAGATCCAAGTCGATATTTCTATTAGGTTCAAAATAATAGGAAAAAAGATAAAATCTTGAGTATTGAGAGTAACATGAATAAACACCATATTATAATCAAGATTATTAATATCAAGCAGAGTAGACAGCTTTTGATTTCGCACAATAATAGCAGCTTTAATGGTATCACTATTAGCATCAAAGTAAACCCGGTAAGAGGAAGGCAAGTTGGGAAGAGAGCATTTATAAGAGTGAGGCTCCTGAACAAGAGCGAGATCAATGTTAGAATTTTCCATATTTAAAACAAGCTGCTGAGTAGCCATTTTCGAACGATGAAGATTAAGTTGAATAATTTTAAGAACAGAAATGGGAAAGTTAGCCATAATTAATTTGAGAAATTATTCTATTCTTCATAAAAATGTGAGAAGGACAATTTTCCGAGAAAGGCTTATGCTTGACATCAACTTTCTTGCCAACATCCTTGATTTTGCTATTATAACGAATGCAATTTACACAAGCTTGGGTTTCTTGAGTTTGGCAGTGCTCACTTTTATGTTCTTTTGCACATTTAAAGCAAGCAACAGAATTTCTGCAGTTAGCTCCTTTGTGATTATAGCCAAGGCATTTAAAGCATCTATTTATTATGATAAACTCCTCTACTTTACAAGCCGACCACTCAAAATGCAAATACCCCAAAGGTAGGCATTTTCTGTATAGCTCGGGTTTCATTTCGACAACGATATGCTTTGAGTTTTGGAATTTTTTAAGAGTAAAACAGAATTTCATGTCATTAATACATTCATTACCATAAAAAATGTCAGGATTTTGATCAAAGAGAACAGTTAATACATCTTTATCATCAATTTCATTTGGCACATTTTTAATAAGTAGAGCAGGATTTTTCTGTCTTGGAAGAGAAGAAATTAGTTCAGGTTTGTTGTTGATTTCATCTTTTAGTTTATCACGATCAGTTGAGGAAGAGCATTGCACTAAAATTCTGTTATTCGAAATCGTCCTAATATTTTTTATACCTAATTTCTTTTCTGTCGGATTAATTTTTTCCTTCAAAAGTTTTTTAACATCAAGGGATGTAAAGTTTTCCAATCCAGCAGCTGCCGAAACAAGCAAATTACAAGCATTTGACTGTTTGTTTACATTTTCTCCCCTAGATGGCGATACCACCTCAGCATAAGAAGGTCTCATAACAGAGGTCTTCAAACTTGCCACACAAGCTTCGCGATAATTAGCAGATTGTAATCTTTCAAAATTTTTAATTATAAGAGATTTTAACTCACCCAAAGCCGTCCTAGCATGTTCATGCAGCTCACCGTTCATATTACATTTAGATGCAAGTGCTGTGTTGATAGTATCATAATGTTTTTCAAGAGACGTGTAAAACGCGTCAAGCTCTTTATCCGCCATGTACGGATATGTACATTATTTATAACACTCCTATTGTCTTTTGTGGATTCTAAACTGACTATGAACGAGGGAAATTTCCATTATTAAATATTTCCTATTAGCTTACATAACATATAAAAATACACATGCACAGAATGTTTGAGATAGGTTTTTATGATTAGTAAATTGACCGTTCTAAGGATGGAAGAGCTGTACAAACATAAAATGTAATTTTCTAAAATCATTAGGTTTGTCAAAGCAAGAAATATGCCAAACATGCAAAATCCTATCTGCAGTAGCAGACCTAGTTATTGAGGCTCAGGATGGAAATCTCACTAGCCCCTCCACCCCTTATTATAATAATCACCATATAAAATGTCAACACAAATATATAAATAACATTTATTTAAATAAAATTAAATATTTGAATTGATTTGGAAAACAAAAGTTTTAAGATTAAGGAAAAAATAATTTACATTAAGAAGATAAATTTATATTAAAAAAAGTCTTATTAATCAGCCATTTTTATGATTTAAAAAATGTTAAATTTTCTGTGAATAAAAAAAAAAAAAACTATAACTGTTTTTAGTGAGTTTTGACTTCTGAAAATTTGTTTATAGCTTCGTCAAAAATTCATTAATGCTTTTTTGCTACTGTATTTATTTTCAATGCAAAAGACTGCCAAGCCATTAAATCTTAGCACATAGTTGATGGAAGATAGCTTTTAATCAACTTCAACTTCGTTAAACTTTTCTAGCAAGGAGCAACTGAAACATACACTGTAAAAAAATCTTAAGCGGCACATGTAAGTTAGGAACTGATTCTCGCAATACAGACAACTTTTTAGCTTCGTCCTTTTCAACATATGCTTAAAAAATCAAGGTTTTTCGGAGGCAACCCCTTAATCAGTGGCCTGTATGTTCTGCCCCTCCTCTACACCTTTGCCTAGGCAGGATATGAAAAAGATGCAACACACTAGCCTAATTTCCAATTGCTAGCAGGATTTATTTCCAATTACACCACGAAGGCGCTCGGCAATAAAGGAAAAAATTCCTTACATTCTCTCCCATTTCAAGGGCGACTAGGAAGGTGGAGACACATTTGCTAAATCCTGATATTGATAAATTACAGTCTACCATATTTTAGTTCGGGAGCCAACAGTCAGGAAAAATATGTGTTGTCCTCGCAGAGTTTCGAACTCCGGCCCTCTGATTGCTAGTGGGGTGTGCTTCCGATTATACCACTAAGGACCGCCTTAAAGAGAAAGAAATACCTTACAACTCTTCCTATTAATAATGATTAATTTTTTGTCATGTTCCATAGTTTTATGACACAGTCAAAAGACTTTAATCCGGACATCCATAATCCGGAATGATCTATAATCCGGACCTTAAAGCTACAAACTTTCGGTGCATGCGTAAACGCAATTGCGCAAAGCTATTATGCGCATATACGTTTATGCATGCGCGTTTAATGTATAACGGACGGTATAAGCTAAGCTAAAATTATTTAATTATCTATTTCAGTTAATGTTGCAGATTGCGTTGTTCCTTAATCTTCGAATTGGATCCGGCTTATTATTTTTTGCAGACTGTTAGAGCAATTTTATAAAAGTAAGCTTGAACTTTCGATTATGTCAAACAGAATTTCTGATATATATTTATTAATATGTAAATGATGTACAAAGCGAAAGTATGTTTCGAAGTTCATTAAACAAAAAGTGGAATTGCTACAAAAAATGCATAAAGGCATATCCTTTGATTATCTAAACTTTAACGTTTGTTTATCTAAACTTTGTTTATCTTTAACGCCGTGCTATGAATTGGAAGTTGATCTGTCAGCACTATCCTTATCTTCAGAGCAGATGTTTTTATTTTATTTGGCTTATTCCTTATTAAATGTAGTATTGATTATTAAATGTAGTATGATTTAAATCAAATTCCTCGTCATTATAATTCGCTTTCGATAGCAAAGAAAGTGACAGAGGTTATTGAAAATGAAAAAATTTCGATTGACAAATTAGTCGGTAGACACAGCAATTATAGGACTTGAACAGCGGAACTTTGTAACTGAACAAGAAATTATGTCTGTTTATAGAATTAAAGAGAATGTATTATCACATAAGAAACGAAGCAACTTAAACAACTTACTTTGAAAGAAATGTTTAATAAAGTAAACAAATAAATATTAAGCTTTTTCTTTTTGTAAATTTTGATACCCTTTAGATCATAACTGTTCTTTATTTCATAAATTACGGCCCAAGTGCGATGCGCAGTGCAGGGAGAAAGTTATGCCACATACGCATGACGTCATGTGGGTGACAGCGTTAGTTCTTGGCGTTTGTTTACTTTCGTTGCATCAACAGTTTGATTTGATTTGTGTTGTTAATTTACTATTATACCTAGGCGGAAGTGGTAAATTGTGCTATAGCGTTGTGTCAGAATTATACACGTTAATACGTTTTTTGGCGGAAAACACTCTTTACAACCAGATAAAATAACTATTTTTTAATGAATTTATGTAGTTTTCATACATAACTGTGATGTAATTTTACATTTATTTTTCATTTTACTGCTATTTTACATTTAAATTGAAAAAATTTCTCATTTTAAATCATTTTTTATCATAATCTTCATTTTGTGTATGAGACTTACATCGTAGTGAGATATTTAAATTCAGTGTCATGTTTAACAAAACTGAGTACCTGAATGATTAGTTAATAAATTCGCGTATCCAACTTCATTCACATGTTTTGGTTACTTTCTTTACATCCCAAACGTAATTCTATGTATTGAAGCAGCGTCTGGGTTAAGCTTTGCGAACTAAGTAAACTGATACATGCCTCACCATGAGGAAAGAACAATTTCTCGACCAGACTATGATGCAAACATCGAATGAGTGAGTGACATATTTCCTTCAGTGTTATTTAACTGATGCATACAGGTATGTGTGGTGTAATTTAATTGATATAACTTACACGTGCTTGAACCTGAAGGAAAACAAATCTGTGTATAATGCTAGAATACAAATAGCGAAAGAGTAAGTAAAATATTCTGTTCAGTGTTATTTAACTGCTGCATATGTTTTAATTTTGATTCCATATAACTTGTTTTTAATTATAAGAGAAAGAAAAATAATTCAATATTGAACACATATTTCGAGTATAACAAAAGTATTTTAAGAAACAACCTGATAAAAATACATTAGTAATTAAAAATATTTAATTTGTGTACAGACTGAATTGAAATTAAGATGGGTGTATTTAATTATGGCAAAGCACACTAGGGCTATCTGCGTAATAGGTGTGATACCTTCGTGGAGGACTTTCTCAGGGAAACTGGCTCGTATACACGTTACACATGAGGAAAACCACGAAAACACCCATGCAGCCAGCCCGTTCGCGGGATTCGGACCGAACTACCAGTGTTCAGCGACTTTACCACTCGGCCGCTGGTGGGCCGAAACTAAGATGTAGGGCAAGTTTATTATTATTATTATTGTGCGTATATGTGTAAGAAAATGTATTTTAATTGTTCCATTTTTAATGTATGGAAGGAAGAATAGGATGCCAATATCGAAGATTATTTACTATAGCAAATAATCACGTCAGGATAAATGTTATATAGAAATCTTGGGAGTGTAAGGGATTATAAGAGTACTTTTAGATTATACTGAAAATATATGCACTTCTGCTAAAATCTGAAGTGAATCAGTATGAAGTGACTTTAGAAAGAATACGATAAGTATACTATTTAAAAGTATAATGACGGATATTAAGAAATTTGTAGAATTTTATGGTATTTAAATATGAATTTGTTAAGTCAAATCTTTTTATATAGATTTTTGGTTGAGATATGTAATTTAAACTGAAAAACACGATCATATATTTCTCATGGAATGTTCATTTGTATTAAAAAAAGTGCATGAGCAATGAAAATAAATAGAATAATACTTTTTGATTATGTTTTTACCGTGGTCTTAGCAGTTATGCCATCATGTGTTCTTTTCAACAAGATTTATTTAGTGCAAACAATACTACGAAAAAATATTGAAAAATACCTTGTTTTACAATATTTATTTCCCTTAATTAACTTAAATATCGTTTTTCATTTTCTAATGCTTTCCTTTACGAAAAGAATTTAATGTTTACAATTATTTTCAGCATTCGTACGAATTCTGTGCATAAAATAAACATTTTCTTTAACAAAATACTTAATCGGAAAGTATATACCCGGTATTTCCGGTGTATCTACCACATATAAAATGATCATTTTGCTTTAGTTTACATTTTTTCCATTACCAAAATCATGTAGCAGACGCGTCGGCCGATGCATCTTGTCTCCCGGGTGACGTCACTACCAGCAACCAATGGCACGCTTTTTCCGTTCCTGGCCTAACCTTAGGTATATTAAAGAACCTTGCAACTTACATTGAAAGAAATGTTTAATAAAGTAAACAAACAAATATTAAGCTTTTTTTTTTTTTTTTTTTTTTGTAAATTTTGATATCCTTTAGATCATAATTGTTCTTTATTTCATAAATTACGGTTTCATATTTTTAATTTTATAATTTCTGCATGCCATCTTACCAGATTTAAAACTGATGATCTATAATCCGAAAAAAAGATAATCCGGAATCGCCGAAGTCCCGACGAGTCCGGATTAACGACGTTTGACTGTATATCATTATTATCGCAATTATAAGTCGCTAAAATGAAAATGAAACACGCTCATGAATGTGAAATAGTTAGATAATCAACAACTTAAAAAAGAAATCGCCTTCCGATTGCCGCCAAATCTTGTGTGCACCGTATACTGGGATTAATGCAATGTTTAATAACATGTTGCGTATCCTCTGGATACGGAATATTTTATTTTCATGTAATATACAGTAGGTTACGTGACTTAATGCGGTAAGTACAGTAAATGACGGATCTGACTTGATTCATTGATTAATTGTTCCCCTGCATATGGAAAATTTTGCATGCATAAAATTATTCAATTAAATAAACTATGCTGGCGTCAATTTTTTTCCTCCGTTTTTCTTTTTACCTTGAAATCTTAAAAAAAAAAAAAAAAAAAAAAAAAAAACTCATTTTGCTGCCAAAAAAATACATTTTCAGCCTGAATATTATTTATTCAATATCTTTGGAAGTCTAAATATACATGCAATTTATTTACTAGTTCTGTTACATTACAAGTGTCAAATATGAATGAAATATTTATATCGACAAGAAATATGTCCATTAAATCTTAACTAGAGACATGTATATACAGTGGCTCCCAAAAGTGTTCGTACACTTCTGACTTTCATTGAAATAGTGCTTTATCTATTAATTAAAAGTAAACTTTCTGAATGAGATTTTAATAATAAGATCTATAATCTATTCGTAAGAAAATTACATGAAATATTTTTAAAATATAGAGAATCTTTATTTTTAGGAACTTAATAATTAAAAAAATGACAAACATTTTATCTCACAAAAGTCTTCATACACTGAAATATTTTTGATAGAATCAAAATTAGAATTATCATTTGCCGCTTTTCTTAATTTTTGCATTGTTCGGCATTTAAAAAAATTCGTTTGCTTTAACTTTTTATTGTTTACTTCATAATATTCTATTTATTAATGAAAAATGGGTTGCAGTGGTAAAGAAATTACAAACAGCATTCGAAAACTGATAATTTTTCAGCATAGCATTGGTAAATCAATTCGAAATATCGCTAAATTAGTTAATTTATCCCATTCTACAGTGCAGTATATGATAAAATGCTTTAAAAAAGAAAATTGGATTGAAAACAAGGTAAGAAAAGGTCGACCGAGAAAGTTAACTAAATATGATAAGAGATTTATTTTTAGAAAATTTGTGAAAAACCGATGTTTGAGTGCTGCAAAAGTTCCTTCAGAATTTAATGCAAAATGTTTCTTCAATTTCACTTGAAACTGTTCGATGAGTTCTCAGAGAAGCTGGATTACATGGGCGTTCTGCCCGTAAAAAAATTTTTTTAGTGAGAAAAACAGAAAGCTTAGGCTTTCATTTGCTTCATTCTAAGAACTTAGTTGGAACAGTTAAGCATAGCAGTGTAGGTGTTCTTGTGTGAGAGTGCATGGCAGCATTAGGACTAGGTAATTTGGTATTTATTGATGGCATAATGAATCATTCTCTGTATTTAAATATTTTAAAAGACAATTGAAAATTATCAGCCCAAAATTTGGGTATTAGAAAAAACTTTATTTTTAATCATGATAACGATCCTAAGCATACGACTCACAATGTTCGCCTGTGGTGTCTTTATAATTGTCTACAGGTTTTGAAAATCTCAGTCACCAGATTAAAACCCCATAGAACACATTTGGAAAGAATTGGAGGTTAAAGTACGAAAACACGAAATCAAAACGAAAAGCGAACTCAAAACAGTCATGATGGAAGAATAAATGAACATTGATACAGAAATTACAAAAAAAAAAAAAAAAAAAAAAAAAAAAAAAACTAGTAAAAAACCTATTCCCAGGCATTTAAAAGCTGTTGTAAATGCTAAAGGATATCCTACTAAATATTAATTTAACAAGAAAAGAAAATATTTATTAATATATCAAGATTTTTTTGAAGTGTACAAAGACTTTTGTGAGATAAAAGGTTTGTCATTTTTTGATTATTAATTTTTTTAAAAATAAAGTTTCGCTATATTTTAAAAATATTTCATGTTATTTTATTACGAATAGATTTTATTATTATTAAAATCTCATTCAAAATGTTTTCTTTTAATTAATGGATAGATCCCTATTTCAATGAAAATCATAAGTGTATGAACACTTTTGGGAACCACTGTATGTGCGTGAGTAAGAAGAGCACAGTAGGCGACACTAATATCACCTTCGTCCACATCTATTTCGATACAGTAAATGATGAAGGAAAAAAAAAAAAAAACAGTGAAATATTGTTTTAATATAAACACACCTAGAAACATAAATTACTTTCACAGCATTTTAATCGGAAAAAAATGCCATACTTATTAAATGTCTGCAAGTGTTACAGTAAAGTTCATATGTCAACTGTTCATGTTTATAGAAATATTTTGGGCGATGCTGTACTTCTAATCTTAATATTCAGAGGGTATCTCTCATATCGGCATTTATAGGGAATTCATCGATTTCAACGTGATCATCTTCAAAAAATTTATCACATATGTTGATTTGTTTCAGATATGTTGATTTGTTTGTTTGTTTTTGATTTGTTTCAGACAGCAACTGGCATCTGTTGTCTTCTGTGATCATTGTTGAACTTAATTTTTTGCATTCTTCTTTCTGTATGTAACACATGCACACTTTTTGATTTTTTGCAATGTTGTTCTTCCTACTAAAACATCAATCTATTTGTGCTAAATTAAAAATTAGAAAATTGCGCAAACTTGGCATCTTATGTAACCTTAGCACCACAACCCTGAAATGAGAAGGAAAAGAAAGGTGCATAATGACTTTAAGGGAATCAAATTTGGCTCTGTGTGTCCAGATAACAAATTCATATATTCTACTAAACTGAGCAAAATCTGCAGTTTGTGGAGCTTCAGTATGATAAAATGTTGAAATGTCCATTAAGGGTTTGTAATTTGCATTCACACTGGGAAAAATATGCCGAGAAGTGGAAAGCCATCTGATGGGGATCCTACATGCATACCTGTTTCAAAAAAACAATAAAAGAATAGACTGCTTTTTGCCGGGGGATAATAACAGTATATTGCATATTATGTGTAGTGTATAATATATCAATTGTGTATTTTGAATTTGAAATTTAGTATTAATTTTAAAATGTGTTTTTAATCATCATTTTTGTATTTCTAATTGTTTCCTTTTCCTGTTGATATGTTTTACCTACTTACAATAAATGTTGATACGTTGATGATCTTTTTAAAAGAACTTGGAAAATTGCAGAGTTGCATCCCAAAGTAGCTTTTACATTATTATTTTAATATATTTTATTTGCTATTGTTATTCCAGTATCATTTTACTTTCTTCTCGAAACACTGCATATTATTCCAAATTTGTAGTTTTTATTTTTGTTATTTTAAGAAATCATATTTTTCTTAGTTATTGATATATGGAATACTAATATGCATAAAGAGAATATGATGTAATTTATAACTAAGTAAATTATGTAGGAAACAGGAAAATGAAAGCTGTGTGTGATGTTCATTTGCCATGAAAAATATTTTTTCTTTTTTTTTTTCATCAAAGTTAAAGCTTAATTTTTGTCGTAGTTACAAATATTGGGGAAAATGCAGAATCGTCCACTGGTTGGCATGTTTTTAAGAATTGCACATACTTGGTATCTATGTACATGTCGACCTATTTTCACTTAAAAAAACATCTTAGAATTGCACAAAAATGGCATTGCGCCCTCCCTTTATCCATGTACACATCGACCTATTTTTCACTTTAAAAGTCAAAGAAAATTAACCAAAATCCAATTCTTTTAAAAAGCGTCAAACAAATAAGTGGGCGATTCTGCACTTTAGCCCATATATTGTCTATTTAGTGGTATCTAAGAGATTGTGATGATGTGTAGCAGTAAAGTCATTTTTTGAAATGGTAGAATTAAAGTGTTCTATCATGTGGATTCAAATTTAAAATGTTTTGTCTTATTTTTATAAATGTGAAAATGTAAAAGTCTTTGAAAATATTGAAGTTGTATGAAATAAAAATATGGGAGACTGTGATGTGTTTTCCATTTAAACAACATTCGAACTGAATTGTTCTGTTAATTTGATACAAGCAGTTTGTGATTATTTTCAGTAAAACCAAAGCTTAATTATTAGAAATGTAAATTTAAAATAAAGAATGTATTAATTTAGAAAAATAAACAATTGATTATTGTTATTTTCAATTGAAATTAGTAAACTATGCATAGTATAAAGTGTGAAAGTACATTGGGATGTCACAAGCCTTACTCCCACCTTTTTTTGTGACATCACGAAGCTCCACTTCCTCAACTTTATGCATCACCGAAACAAATTTTGAAATCATTTGCTGGACATGAACCTAACTTTGCAATTTGATGCTTTATAATTTTCTGCCTATGTTTATGGATACAGAATATTTTGTCTCCTTATTCATGTAATATACTTATCTTCAAAATTATGTTTACATGCATGAAATCACATATTTCTCAGAAACACTAAATTATAATTTAAAGAAGTTGTGGGGAATGATATATAACTTCATAAAACATAAATACAAAGGACAAAATTTAAGAGCACTGCATATTGTAGCACAAAACATTAAAATAATATGTTATAAGGAGAGTTCTGGTGCGGGGAGGGAAGGGGTGAAACTCTGAAAAAAATTAAAGCTTATGAAGTTAATATACAGGATTATCAGGAAAGAATCATCCAATTACAAAATTTAATATTTTTCATAATTACAAATAGAAAATTATAATTAATATGTCATCGTAAAGGGAAAATGTTAGATTTTTATATTGTATCACAGTCCTTTTGTAATAGGTGTGTCTTTTTGCAGTAGATGGCAGCACAGGTCACCTGACTCAACCTCTTGTGACTTCTTCCTTTGGGGGATATGTCAAAGATCTTGCATTCATATTACCTTTGCCTACAAGTTTGCCCAAACTTAAACGGTATGTTTGGTTTAACAAGCAGTTAATCAGTTTATATTTGTATTCAACTTTGTTTGCTTCAGTATATAATACATTGCTAAGTTTACCCACAAAATAATACAGTCAAAAGTCGTTAATCCGGACTCGTGGGGACTTCGGCGATTCCGGATTATCAATTTTTCCAGATTATACATCATCAGTTTAAATCTGTTAAGATGGCATGCAGAAATTATAAAATTAAAAATATGAAACTGTAATTTATGAAATAAAGAACAATTATGATCTAAAGGGTATCAAAATTTACAAAAAAAAAAGCTTAATATTTATTTGTTTACTTTATTAAACATTTCTTTCAGTGTAAGTTGTTTAAGTTGCTTCGTTTTTTATGTGATAATACATTCTCTTTAATTCTATAAACAGACATAATTTCTTCTTCAGTTACAAAGTTCCGCTGTTCAAGTCCTATAATTGCTGTGTCGAGAATACCAACTAATTTGTCAATCGAAATTTTTTCGTTTTCAATAAACTCTGTCACTTTCTTCGCTATCGGAAGCGAATTATAATGATGAGGAATTTGATTTAAATCATATCAAAGACGGAGTACATCGAGATGAAACACTACATTTAGTAAGGAATTATAAGCCAAATAAAATAAAAACATCTGCCCTGAAGATAAGGATAGTGCTGACCGATCAACTTCAATTTATTGCGCGCTGCGGCGTTAAAGATAAACAAAGTTTAGATAAACAAAGGATATGCCTTTAGCAATTTTTGCAGCTATTCCACTTTTTGTTTAATGGACTTCGAAACATACTTTCGCTTTGTAGATCCTTTACATATTAGAAAATATATATCAGAAATTCTATTTGACATAATCGAAAGTTCAAGCTTACTTTTATAAAATTGCTCTAACAGTCTGCCAAAAATAATAAGCCAAATCCAATTCGAAGATTAAGGAACAACGCAATCTGAAACATTAACTTAATTAGGTAATTTTAGCTTAGTTTATACTGTCTGTTATACATTAAACGCGCATTCGTAAACGTATTTTGCACACGCGAACATGCATATTCGCAGCCGTAAAGGCGACGCATGCGCAGAAAATTTGTAGCTTTGAGGTCCGGATTATAAATCATTCCGGATTATGGGTGTCCAAATTAACGACTTTTGACTGTATTAGCTTTTAATATTTGAATTATCAAAGCATTCCTTCAATTATCAGTGTTTTCTTAGTATAAAAGTGTAAAAAAATTTAAAAATTAAATTTGCCAAAGAACATAAAATTTAGAATATCCAATTAAGTGCTAATGTATTTAACATCAAAATTGAATTACAAATAGTTCAATAACCTGAACGAAGCATTCTATAATCAGTTGGGAGTCCCTTTAAAATGGTGTAGCTCTGCACCATGAGAGCCTCCCGTTTTTTTTGAGATTTTAGTTAAGATTTAAGTTAGCAGCTATGGTATGCAAATAAAAATTTGGAGATGGCTGTATACATAGTAGGTTAAGTTGCTCAATGGTAAGTAAAGTAAATGAAGTGTTTGACACGACTCATTAATTATGATTGTGTATCAACATGGCAAATTGTGCATTCATATAATTAAAATGGCTCTCTTCTGTTATTAGGCCTGGATTCAGAAATGTATGTATGTATGAGTATATATGTTCATGTATGCATGTATATATGTACATACATATGTATGTATACTGTATATACATACACATGTTTCTGAATCCAGTTTGATAACAGAAGAGTACCATCAAAATATTTCAATTCAGAAGACTGAGTAGATGGCATATGTGAAAAAGCAATGTTCACATTTTTTTGGTATATTGTGGGAGTTGGCAAAAATCTCACCAGAAAAACAGATCAATCCTGCAGCTCTAAAAAATTCATCAGTGTCTCTGCACAGTGTACCAAAGAGCCATTGCTGCAGAAGATTACATTCTCTTCGTAAAATTTTTTTTTTCAATTTCTTATATTTTCTTAGGCCTTCCAATTTTACTGGAAGCTCTGTTTAAAATGTTTCGAGTACAAACTTCCACAATAAATAGCTCTAGTCAGTTACTATTTTGTCAGCCACATCGAGCTACTTTTTCCTTATTCAGCAGATGTTAACTCTCTTGAGAAGCTATAAATGAACTGGAGTGTAATTCTGCAGCCATCGAACCATGTTCCTTCTCGAATAGATATACTGTTTTCACAATTTTTCATGCTGTATCACCATTGGTTATCCATGGTTATCAAATGAAAGTGTAAATATTATGAGTGTGTTGTGATTTCATGCTTTTCCATAATTGGTGTTTAATTGCGCTCCTTGCCCAAAGTTTAATGGTTGATGGGATAATATTTAAGTACCATTTTATTTTTTAACTTGAACTGTAAAGAAAAATTCCTTTTCCTGTTGAAAGAACACATTTTGCATTTATAGCCATAACACAGGAAATGGAACATGTGTCAAAGTCTAAGTATGTATGCAATTTTTTATTTACCGGTTCTGTTGCATATAAAGGTTAAATATGTAATTTTGCATTGTGCATTGAAACTCGCATTTATAAAAATGTGTGTAAAATATGATTAAAGGTGATACAACACAGTAAATTAGTTGAGTGATTTTATCTCTTCATTCAGTATTTTGGATCAGAAATATTTATTATTCTCATTTACAGAAATATAATCTGTGATGGCCTACTTGTGACTTGGGAGACTATTCAGGCTATGGCGTTTTGTCCTTTACCCCACGGTTAGGCATATGAAATTTTGAAATGTAAAATACTGACAGGATTGCCAGATTTTTGTATATTATCATTATTGTAACCATCTACAGGACTTAATGAAAATATTAACAAATTAATGCCCGATTTAAGCCATTCTATGCGGAAGAGTGCACAGTACTTGCATTATATATTTTAAGCCTTAAGATTAAAAGACATGAATGTTTTTTGTAAATTATATTTTAAATTTCTTAATGTTTTCTGTTATTTGGTGTCGATGATTTTTAGCTCTGAAATGGTTTAGAAAGATTATTTGAAATTATCATTATAAGAATCTTCAAATAACTACCGTTTGTTATTCTAGGATTTACTTAATGTAACATATCATCTCACCTGCATCATCACTGCACAGCTTAAATTGGCCTTCAAGATTTCAAAAGTTGGACATAGCTTATCTAAAGAACTGAATGTGAAGGAAAGTAGATTTTTTTGTGTAGTAAAAAGTAAGTAGTAAAAGGAAAGTAGATTTCTTCCCAAAAAGAGGGGGGAAAAACTTTATTTCCATATTTTTCCTAGTCATTTTCCACACCAGTGTGAAATTAAAATAGATTTATATAATGTTCAGTGAAAACCCACCTGAATGTGAAAAAAATTGTAAATCTTTTCTACTTATGTATTCTCTGAAGATGCAAGTGTATAACGCAATGATTAAAATTATAGTGAAATATGTATGGCAAAACATTTGGACTGACATATATTAAACAAAATACATGGAAATTGATAGGAGAGAAAAAACACACATCTGTGTTATGTGCAACAAGTCATTTGCATCTCTGAATAGCTTAAATGTACATTTATATGCTCACAAAAATGGGAAACCATATAAATGTGATGTTTGTTTCAAGTCTTTTGCACATATGTTTCATCTTACTGAACATATGAATACACATACCGGTGAAAGACCTTATGTGTGTAATATATGTAACAAGTCATTTGGGTATAAGTGTAACTTAAAGATGCACAAGTCTGTCCATGCTGAAGACAAATCATATGAGTGTGAAATATGTAATAAGATATTTCCTCTTAAGCAATACCTAAAAGCTCATATGACACGTAATCACTCGGAAAAGAAACAACACAAATGTATAGTGTGCTGCAAGACATTTGTCCATAAGTCAGAGTTAAAACCACATATGCGTACACACACAGGTGAGAAACCACATAATTGTGGTATATGTAGCAAGTCTTTTGCAGAGAAATCCAACTTAGTTCGTCATATGCGTACCCATACAGGTGAAAAGCCATATGCATGCCAGCTATGTAACAAAACGTTTGCAGAGAAAGGATCTGTAAAACAACATTTGTTCACCCATACTGGTGAGAAACCATATGAATGTGATATATGTTTTAAAGCATTTTCAGCCACAAGTGCCTTAAGGAAACATTCACGTATACACACATATATAACTACGTGGGTATAATGTAAATCTGCATCCAAGCTGTTTTTGGTACATATAATTGCTCTTACTAAAATAATTAAATTATCTGTTTATCTGCACATGCACCAGAAAGTCAAGAACTTATTGATGACTTTGGTAAGAAACATGTGGATAGCTTTATGTCTATTTCAATTATTCATCTAATAATGCCTATTTTTTACATTTTTCTTTTTCTGTGTGAAACATGCACACTTTTCTTTTTTTTTTTTTTTTTTTTCCTTTTTTTATGTTCTCCCCGTGTATATAGAGATTTGTTTTTGCTGAAAAGATATCAGAGAATTGCACTGTCTTGGCATTGATTATAACCTCATCACTAAAATCCTAAAATTAGAGGGAAAAGAGAGGTGCATGATGTGTTTAAGTGAGTGACAATGTGCTCTATGTTTTCAGAAAGCTGAATCTGAGATTTCATCAAAGAGTGCAAACACTGTACTTTGTGGTCCACCGCTATGCTAACGTGCTGAAATTTTTGTTGTAGTGATCGTTATTCAAACATAAAAGAACAAATTGCCATGTACATGGCGAGAACAACATCAGTATATTGTATATTGTGTCTATTATTTAATATATCATATGTGTATTTTTAATTTGTATTTTTGTGTTAATTTTAAAATGTGTTTTTAATTATCATTTTTTCCTTCTAATTGTTTTCTTTTGGTATGTTGGTAATGTTTTCCAGTCTTTTTAAAGTGAGTAGGAAAATTGCAAACTTGCACCTGATAAGTAACTTTAATCTTATTATTTTAATAAATTGTTTTGGCTATTGTACTTACATGTAACTGCTATTCTTTAATCTGCTTGAAACGTTGCGTACAATTGCAGATTATTGTGAGAAATCAGACTTTTACTAGTTATTTATGTATGGAATACTAATTATGTAAAGAGAATATGATGTCATTAGGAATTTAAGATGCAGAGAAATGAAAGCTGCGTATGATCTTCATTTGCTGTATTTTTATTTAAGTAATGTTAAAACTTAGAATTTTTATATAATAATGAAGATTGTCTACATAATACTATGTGTAACCTTATGTAGCTGTAAAGTCATTTGTTAAAATGGTAGAATTAAAGAGTGCCATGATGTGAATTTAAATTAAAAGTGTTTTATCTTACTTTTATGAATGCTAGCATTAAAATCTTTGAAAATATTGAAGTTGAATGAAATACAAATATCGGAGGCTTGATAAGTATTTACTGTTTTAATATATGGTAGAACTTGAATGTTCTGTCATGTTAATATAAAATTAAAAAAAAAAAAAAAATATTACTGCATTGCAGAAATTAACTCAAATATTCAACTTGTGCACCATCAAATGACGTAATTCCTTGACTTGCATACCAGAAACTGTTTGATTGAATAATGTGAATTAGACTTCTCTTTGTCATGTTCCCTGTGAAAATGGATTTCGTCAGTTGGATGTTTCATGGAATATCCTTATTTTTTGTGTATGTAAAGATGAGTTTTGACATGATGTACATACAGCATAATGTCCAAAATCTAGACAACCAGTGCTCAGATATTAAAATGATCTAATATCTGGAACACCAGCCAAAAAATAAATAAATAAAATAATATAAAAATATCCGCCCTTACATAGTCTAGCAGTGGAGAATATAGTATTGAACAAAAGAAGGCAGGTGTGGCTGAAATGTAGTTTTCCTCTGGACCGACTAAGATTACTAAGATAGGCCCTGTTCGATGTTATGCAAATTGTATTTCTTTCTTTGTACCAAGGAGCGGCGCAGATGCAAATTTGTTAGGTTTTTAAAGCTCGTGTTTAGAGCTTTGAGGTTGCTGTGAATTACTGGAGTTTCAACTAAGCAGAGGTTCTTCTGAGTTTGTGTTGGTAAGCCGCTACTGAGTTCGGAGTTTGCAGTGTGGTCTTCGCCGTTCCTCAACCAACCTACTTTTGAAAGCCAATAAAGAAGTTTCGGTCGACATTATGACTCTGAGGTTTCTTGGGTTCTATACTGAAGTAATATCAAGTCAATTTACAGTCCACTATTTTTAACAACGGATCGTACATGTTTGTTGGTCCGTCGGCTACGGAGTCGCAGTAAATTTGGTGATCAGTGTGTTTTTTTATCTTTCTTATTAGATAATGGAATTTACAACACTTAAGACTAAAAAGCGTGTAGCTAAAGCTAAGTTAAGTAAACTGAAAGAGAAAATTACAGTGACTTACGATTCTGCTGATGTTGATCAGTTAGAACTTTTTAAATCTAGATTAAATAATTTAATGACCGAACTTTCGGATATTTTTAGTAACATATTTGTAGTTTGTGAAGAAAAAGATATTGATGTATTTATAGAAGAACAACAGGTCATACAAGATACTGTTGATGAGTTAATTTTAATGCTAGCCAGAGTTAAGAATGTTAAAGACATTAGTGTGGAAACTAAATCTTGTGAAATAGCGAGTATACGCTTACCTAAGCTAACTCTTTCTGTATTTAGTGGCAGTACTGAAGAATGGTTATAATTTTTTGATTTATTTAAAACGGCGATAGTGGATAATGACCGTTTATCAGGTGCACAAAAGCTACAATATTTAAAGGGTTCTTTAAAAGGAGATGCTTTGTGGATTGTTCAAGCTTTAACTATTTGTGACAGGAATTTCGAAATAGCGTGGCATTTATTGTATCAAAGATTTTCACATAAGAGAGAATTACTTTCATCGTTATTAAAGAAAATCTTGTATTTATGAAATTTACAAGCTGAAATTCCTAGTCAGATATTAGCGTTAGTAGACACTGCAAGAGAGTGTGTATGTTCGTTTGAAAGTCTAGGATTCAAAGTGGAGCAATTCGCGGATACTATTTTAATGTTAATAGTACAGTTTAAATTGGATTCTTCGACGAGAAGATGGTGGGAAAGAACATTAAAGAGTGAGGAAATACCAACACTTAATAATCTGCTAGAGTTCTTGAAATCTTATGCCAGAACCTTGCAAGCAGGTAAAACGCAAAGTTTTAAAAAACAAGTTACAAAAGACAAATGAACTTCATTGGCTTCAGAGATTCGCGTGCAGTGTACGTATTGTAAAGCCGGTCATTCAGTTTTTAAATGTAATAAGTTTTTAAATCTGAATGTTCAGGAACGCGTTAATTTTGTCAAGAGAAATAATGTTTGTTTTAATTGTTTGGTTTCAAATCATAAAGCTTTCGAGTGTAGAAGTACACATAAATGTAAAAAGTGCTTTAAAAATCATCACACACTACTGCATTTCGAAAGAGTTCAAAATGAACCAAAGGCACGTAAAGGAGTTACGAACAGTTCGAATGAATTATCAGTGACGGCTATAAGCCATTTTTCCCTGGGCCAGAACCTTGCGCTTAATCAGCTGGGTCAGGGGAGAATATCACAAGTTCTGGTCCAGTAATTAAATCTTGTGTTTCAGACTTTAATTTTCAGAGTGAAGTTTTATTATGTACGGCTGTTATTAAAGTGTTAGATTCATCGGGTGAATACCAATTGTGTAGAGCCCTCCTTGACCCTGGCAGTCAAGCAAGCCTGATTTCAGAAGATTGTGTACAAAGGCTAGGGTTAGCAAGAAGAAATGCCAAAGTTTTTATTTCATCTTTAGGGTCTTTGGATACGAAAACTAATGGAATTACGGAAATAAACTTCGTTCCGCATTTTCCGGCGAAAGTGTCATTTCAAACACCAGTATTTATCATCAATAGAATTATTGGAACTTTGCCGCATTTTACATTGGATAAGAAGTACGTTGAGGAATATAATGATTTAATGTTAGCAGATCCAACATTTTACAAAAGTGGGTTTGTTGATATACTTTTAGGCGTAGATATTGCCTTACCTCTTTTAAAGAGAGAAATAATTAAATGCGAAGAAGGTAAACCGGTAGCTTCTCGTTCTGAACTAGGATGGATTATTTCAGGTAGTGTGAATAATTCAACAGAAATTAATCCTACTATCTATGTTAATAATATACAAGTGGAAACTGATCAGATGCTGTCTGACTTTTGGAAATTGGGTGCTGTACCTACTTTTGACATGCTTACTAAATCGGAGAGAGCATGTGAAGATTATTTCAGATCTACATATACGAGAGAGGAAAGTGGGGTATATACTGTGAAATTACCGTTTCACTCTCCACCTTCTCAGCTTAGAGATTCCAGACAATTAGCTATGCGTAGATTCCAATCTTTAGAAAATTCACTTCTAAAAAGGCCTCAGATATATGAACAGTATAAGGATTTCATGAGGGAATACCTTGAGCTGAGACATATGGAGGGAGTGCCTGAGGGAGAGATTCTTATTGACTCTATATATTACATGCCTCATCATGCCGTATTAAAGGAATCAAGTACTACGACTAAACTGAGAGTTGTTTTCGATGCTTCAGCTAAAACGACATCGGGTCTTTCATTGAATGATATTTTGATGGTTGGGCCAAGAGTTCAGCAAGAGCTGTTTCCAATTCTTCTACGGTTTAGAACTCACAAAATTGCAGTATGTACCGATGTAGAGAAGATGTTCAGACAAATTCGTGTCCACCCAGAAGATACAAATTGGCAACGAATTCTTTGGAGGGATAGTCCTAGTGAGCCCTTGAGTACATTTAGATTAGTGACAGTTACATATGGGACTGCCTGTGCGCCATATTTGTCTACTAGAGTAATGAAACAACTTGCATTAGATGAACAAGTGAGATTTCCTTTAGCATCAAAAATTGCCCTTCGTGATTTTTATGTTGATGATTTGCTTTCAGGGGCACAAAGTGAAGAGGAAGCGAATGTTCTAGTTCAGCAGTTGTTAAGTTTAGGATTGTGTATCCATAGATCGCCAATAGATGGCGGTAATGTTTGTTTGTAAAAAGAAACTGTGATGTCAATTATGTATATGTATCAGTTCGTCTTTGGTGTTCGTGAATAAATGTTGTGTGGAAGAACGCTCCTCTGTTTATTACTTTAACTGCGATCCAGTCTGATTTATTAGAGATTTACACATATTTTGTTTATGGTGCCTGCAAACCGGGATTATTACGAACCAGAAAATCGACAGACTGAATATTTCGAAAATGGAGGGCGTTCTTGAAAATTTGAAAAAGAAACGATCGGTTGTTAGACAATTAACTACGAAACTGATAACCAAAGTCGAATCGAATTTAGCAAATAATATTTCGCTAAATGAGAAAATTGAGATAATCGAGGATTTATATGAACAGTTAATTGAGAAAATCAATGAACTGAAAAGTTTAGATTCAGAAATAGAAACGAAAGTAACTTCGGAGGAGATTGAAAATGAAGTTACCTTAAGTGAAGAATACCAGAATAAAACTGTTATATGGAGAGGAAGAATGCAACAATTTTTGAAGAAGAATTCGGAATCTTCTAGAAAAGTTCATCAGAACGAAACGGCTAATGTTGCACTTCCAGTTGAAGCGAAAACAGTGAAGTTGCCACGTCTGCAAATCGGAACTTATTACGAAGATTCGTGTGAATGGTTAGACTTTTGGAACCAATTCGAAAATACAATTCACAATCATAGTGGATTGAGAAAAACTGAAAAATTTGCGTACCTAAAATCCTTAGTTGGCGGTAATGCTTTAGCTGCCATTTCCGGTTTCGCTTTAAGTGACCAGAATTATGATTCCGCAGTAGAAATATTGAAAGAACGTTTTGGAAGACAAGATGTTGTTATCACTTCGCATATGAATAAATTATTATCCCTTGAACCAGTGGGAAACATTTCAAATGTTAAAGCACTGCGTAAGCTGTACGATGAATGCAAAGTCAACATTCGAAGTTTAGAATCGTTAAACGTTACTTCTGGAAGTTATGGAAATATTCTCTGCCCTATCATTTTGCAGAAATTTCCAGAGGAATTAAATTTGGAATTTAATCGAAGTCGAAATATGGAAGCAGGATTTGATATAAAGGAACTTATAGAATTCTTAAAAAAGGAAGTTAACTGTCGAGAAGCTGCAAGTTTAATGAACTCTGCGAAAACGAATCAGAAACCATACTTTCGTCAAAATGAACAACGCACGAAAGTTTATCCTAATTATAAACCGAAAGTTCCGACTGCTTCAGCTTTATCAACAATTGGATACAAATGTATATTTTGTGACAAAGAAGATCATACGAAATATAAATGTACTGAGGTGAACGCTGATGAGAAACGCAACATTTTGAAACGTACAGGAAAATGTTTTCTGTGTTTTGGATGTAAACATTTAGCTATCAACTGTAAGAACAAACAGTTTTCCTGCAAAAAGTGCCGCGGTAAACATCATGAAAGTGTGTGTGTGAATCCCGCATCAGCTGTCTCCAGTGCAAAAAATAAGGAAACCGAAACATCCGCGGAAATTGTTCAAAATTCTTCTGCCAAAACTGGATCTAATATTATGCTTCAAACGGTGTATGCTGTGGCTGAGGGCAGAAATAAGAACTGTATTGTGAGATGTCTTCTTGACGGCGGTAGCCAAATCTCTGCAATTCGCGAAGATTTATCAAGAAAATTACAGTTACCAGTGAAAGGAGAAACTGTTTTAAATCTGCATACCTTCGGTGAAAAGAACGGGAAACATTGTCGGCGAAAGAAAGTTGAACTTACGCTCCGGAATATTAATGACCCTGAAAAATCCATAAATCTCGAAGTCATTGAAATACCAGTCATAACAAATGCCGATATACGAGTACCAGATGTAGAAATCAAATCCAAACTCCAAGCATTCGGCGTCACTTTGACAGACTGCGGCGGCGCCGATGGAATGAATCATATTTTCGTTTTAATCGGCGCGGACATTATGTGGAAAATAGCAAGCGAAGAAATAAAAAGGATAAACAGAAATGCCGTAGCGATAAAAACCTTGTTTGGGTGGTGTATACAAGGCAGATTTTCTTCATCAGACTTTGAAATCCATGATGCGTGTTTGAACGTAAATGTAGAAGAGAAACTTCTAAAAAGCGTCGAATCGTTTTGGGATATTGAATCTATAGAAATTAAAAATATTTCTGACGAAGAACAAAATGAAATGGCCTTGGAAATATTTAACAACTCGATTACACAAAAGGGTAATAGATACGAAGTTAGACTTCCATGGAAAGATCAGAATGTGACTTTAAGAGACAATTTTAAGAATGCTGAAAGACGATTTTTAAATCTGATCGAACGATTTAAATCAAACTTGAACTTTTATGCGCATTATAAAGAAGTGATTGACTATCAGCTTAAGGAAGAAATCATAGAAAAGGTCGATCTTGGTACTCCATCTGGGAGACGAACTTACTACATACCTCACCGTGCTGTCATCCGTGAAGATCATAATTCTACAAAGCTTCGCATTGTTTATGATGCTTCTTCAAAGGAAAAAAATCTTGAATCTCTAAATGATAATTTACTACAAGGACCAAATCTTCTTCCTGAACTTTTGAAAGTTTTAATAAATTTTCGACTTCATCGAATTGCATTTACGTCAGATATTGAGAAAGCATTTTTACAAATTTCTGTTGCACCTGAAGATCGGGATTCAATGCGATTTTTGTGGATTGATGAGAATTCAAGTTTGAGCAATCCGAGAATTCAAGTTTATCGGATGTGTCGTGTAATTTTTGGAGCAAAATCAAGCCCATTTTTGCTGAGCGCTTGCATTAAGCATCATATAAAGAAATTTGAAGACATCCATCCCAGAACTGTAGAAATGTTAGAAAACTTCATGCATGTTGACGATTTTATTTGTGGATCAAATACGGAGGAGGAAGCTATACAGATATATCATGAAGCCAATGATATAATGAAAAAGGCATTACTGACTTTGACCAAATGGAATTCTAATTCGGATACTGTAAAAAACCAGTATAAATCAAGTGACAACTTCGTTAGCTTTAAATTGCCTGACTGTCATTCCCCCTCAAAGATTCTTGGACTTCAATGTGATACAATTAAGGATATCTTCTGTTTTAATGCACAAGACGTTATTGATTTCATCCAGTCAAATGACCAAACAAAACGTTGTGTTTTAAAAGCTGCTTCAAAAATCTTCGATCCTATTGGGTTTCTTGCTCCATATGTTATTCAAGCAAAAGTTCTGTTTCAGGATTTATGGCTGAAAGGTGTTGATTGGGATGAAATTATCCCACCAGAATTGCAGGACAAGTGGAACAAATGGTATAGGCAACTATGTGATCTACCTAATATCCAGATACTTCGGTGGTATTTTCGTGATGTTGATGAAACGCCTGAAACACTGGAACTACATTGTTTTTGTGATTCATCTCAAAGTGCTTACGGAGCAGCAGTGTACGTGAAATTCCGTAGCTTAAAATATTGTGGAACAAGTTTAGTGATAGCCAAGAGCAGAGTGACACCCCTGAAAAAATTATCTTTACCAAGACTCGAGCTCATGGCAGCAGTGTTAGGTGCAAGACTTGTAACTACAGTCCGTGTGCATTTTACTCAAGCTAAGATTCATTTATGGACAGATTCTCTTATTGTGCTTCATTGGATGAAAACCTCACCACGGCGATGGAAAACATTCGTACAAAATCGAGTGTCCGAAATTCAAGACAAAACATCCCCGAGCATGTGGCATCATTGTCCTGGCTCAGATAATCCAGCCGATAAAATCACACGTGGTGTTAAAGTGAGTGATCTTGTAGTAGATCAAGTGTGGTGGCATGGACCTCCATGGCTTCATCAAGATGAAATAAATTGGCCTAAGGTGAACGAGCATTGTAACATAATAGATAGTGCTGAAGAAAGAGTTGTGACTCAAGTTACTAGCAGTGTTCAACCTTTACAACCTGTGTTAAAAATAGAAAACTTAAGTGACTTAGGTAAACTTTTAAGAGTCACGTCATATGTATTTAGATTCATTAATAATTTAAAGTCACAGAATAGAGTGATTGGTCCTGTGACCAAAAATGAAATATGTAATGCTATGTATTATTGGATTATCTTATCACAAGGTGAGTATTTTTTTGAAGAGTTGAATGATGTTAAATGTAAAAAACCATTGTCTCATAATTCCAAATTGTTTGGGTTAAATCCAGTAAGGGATGAAAAGGGTTGTTTAAGAGTTGGAAGTAGATTAGTGAAATCATCATTAGATGTCGATGAAATTCAGCCTATAATATTGCCAAATAATTATTTTTCTCGTTTAATTATTTTGAATTGTCATGAAAAGGTACTTCATAGTGGTGTAAATGAAACTTTAGTGCAAGTAAGAGGGAAATTTTGGATTTTAAAAGCTAGACGTTTTGTAAAATCTGTGTTACATGATTGTAGATTTTGTAAAAAATATAATGCTAAAGCTGGACACGAGATATCGGCTCCTCTTCCAGCTGACCGAGTGGAGAAAGCTCAACCATTTGAGGTAAGTGGCATAGATTTCGCTGGCCCTTTGTATTTAAAGGATGGTACAAAAGTGTATATTTCATTGTTTATCTGTGCAGTGACTCGAGGAGTCCATTTAGAATTGTTATCAAATTTAAGTGCAGAGTGTTTCATTCAAGCCTTACATAGATTTTTTGCACGTAGGGGTATTTGTAGAGTTATATATTCTGATAATGCTAAAACCTTTAAGACTGCTGATCGTGAATTAAAATATTTGTATAAATTATGTAAAGATGAAAAGGTTCTAAATTTCCTTGGTAAAAATGGGTTTGAATGGAAATTTATTGTAGAAGGTGCTCCTTGGTGGGGCGGATTCTGGGAACGTTTGGTAAGATCTGTGAAAACTTTTTTAAAACGTATCTTAGGTAAAGCTTCTTTATATTATGAAGAACTGTATACTGTTTTATTTGAAGTTGAAGCTGTTATTAATTCTAGACCTATAACGTATGTATACAATGAACCAAATGAACCTGATCCTCTTTCACCATCTCATTTTATAACTGGATCTAGATTAACTGTTTTGCCTTCACCTGAATCTAAACTAGAATCTACAAGATCTCAGTTGATTAAAAGATGGAAGCATAGGCAATTAATATTAGAACATTTTTGGAAAAGGTTTTATAAAGAATATTTGTTAGAATTAAGATCAGTCATGTTTTCAAAAACTCCAAAGAATTCTCCCGTGTTTAAAATTAATGATGTTGTACTTGTACGAGAAGATAATGTGAAACGCTGTAACTGGAAGATAGATAGGATTAAGATAGGTAGATAAGATAGGTAGGATTAAGGAATTATTTCACGGAAGAGATGATAGAATTAGATCTTGTGAGATTCAGTTAGATAAGGGTGTTGTTAGAAGACCAATTGAAAGACTTTATAATCTTGAAGTTCAATAAAATTGATGCATCCGTTACGGATGCATGGGGGGGAGTGTTAAGTTTAGGATTGTGTATCCATAGATCGCCAATAGATGGCGGTAATGTTTGTTTGTAAAAAGAAACTGTGATGTCAATTATGTATATGTATCAGTTCGTCTTTGGTGTTCGTGAATAAATGTTGTGTGGAAGAACGCTCCTCTGTTTATTACTTTAACTGCGATCCAGTCTGATTTATTAGAGATTTACACATATTTTGTTTAGCAGTTGAATGAAATGATGAAAAGGGGTGGATTTCGCTTAAGGAAGTGGATTTCAAACAGTTCAGCTATTTTAGGGAATATTCCCGAGTGCTTAGGAGAATCCAGTATTTCTCTGGAAATAACCAGTGACAAGAAAGTAAAAGTATTGGGATTTAATTGGAACAACTCTAGTGATACGTTTCATTTTTCGGTATGCATAAGTGATAAAGAGTTTACTAAGAGGACTATTTTATCAGAAGTAGCCAAAATCTTTGATCCAATGGGATGGTTAGCGCCAACAATAATATACGCGAAAATATTATTACAAGAGTTATGGAACTTGCAGCTGGGTTGGGATGAACTCGTTGATAAGAGAATAAGTAGAAAATGGAAGCGTTTCTATCTAGAATTGCCCTTACTTTCAAGCTTACAATTTCCGAGGTATGTCTTGAGTCCGAAGGCAGTAGTTATAGATATTCATACTTTCTGCGACGCTTCGGAAAAGGCTTATTGTGCAGTCATCTATCTCCGAACAATCAACCTTGATTCGTCAGTCAAAGTCAGCCTTCTGACATCGAAAACCAGAGTAGCGCCCTTAAAAACCCAGTCTCTTTCGAGACTAGAGTTGTGTGCTGCGTTACTTTTAACCAAGCTCTTACATGCAGTATTATTATGCATAGAACTGCCTATTAACAATATTTACACATGGACAGACTCGCGGGTTACATTGGCATGGGTCTCGTCCGAACCTCGCCGTTGGCTACCTTTTGTGGCAAATCGAGTTGCAAAAACCCAGGAAGCTGTTCCAGGTATTCAATGGAATTATGTTGCTGGGAAAGAAAATCCTGCAGACTGTGGGACCAGAGGTTTTATTCCATCAGAATTCCTACAATGTGAGTTATGGATGAAAGGACCGCAGTGGTTAAACGAATCCCTAATTCATGTACAGCAAAATTCAAGTGTAGAATTAGAGGGTGAAGTTATGTTGAAGGAATTAAAAAAGAGTTTCAGTTCAAATGTTTCCAAATTTGAAGAGCCTAGTGTGTTTTCAAGATTTTCATCATGGTTAAAGTTATATCGAGTGTTAGCGTGGTGTTTAAGATTCAGAAATAATTGTAGTAAGTTACCTACAGAGCGTATAAAGGGTTATTTATCTACTGAAGAATTCTGTGAAGTTACTTCTATGATTGTTAGGATTGTGCAAAGAGCCGAATTTTCTGAAGAATTATTCTGTTTAGACTCTGGTAAACCCTTGAAGACATCAAGTAAATTACTGTCTTTAAGTCCTTTCTTGGATTCCGCGGGAGTAATGCGTGTAGGCGGAAGGCTCAGAAACTCTACAGTTTCAAATAATCAGAAACATCCTATGATTTTACCTAAGAATCACAATGTTACGCGTTTAATTATTAAGCATTATTATGACACGTATCTTCACGCAGGTACGCAGCTACTCACTTCTGTCATACGACATAGATTTTGGATTGTGAATGCTAGAGATATTATAAGAAAGTGTATAAACCAATGTGTTATCTGCCGTAGAGCGCAAACTGCAATTCAGTTAATGGCAGATTTACCCGCTTCAAGAGTTACTCAAAGTAGAGCTTTTTCTCGTGTAGGGATTGGATTTAGCAAGACCATTTAACGTTAAATATCGTCCTGGTAGAGGAGTCAAAATCTTTAAGTGTTACGTATGTCTATTTTTTTGTTAGAGGCAAACCGTGTGAAATTCACAGTGATTGTGCAACGAATTTTATAGGAGCTAATAAAGAATTAAGGAAAGCCTTTTCTATTGTTCAACGTGATGAACAGCTACAGGGTTATATTTCTTCAGAAAATATTAAATGGTTATTTAATCCTCCCTCTGCCCCTCATTTTGGAGGGCTTTGGGAAGCAGGTATCAAGTCTATGAAACATCACTTAAAAAGATGTTTAGGAACACTTATTTTAACATACGAGGAATTTTTGACATTAATAACCCAAATTGAATCCTGTCTTAATTCTAGGCCTTTGGTACCAGCTTCAAGTGATTGTAGCGACTTGGAGGCGATAACAACAGGACACTTTTTAACCGGAGCGGCTTTAAGCGCTATTTCAGAATCTAACCAAATTCAAGAAACCATGAGCTGCAGTGACCGTTGGAGGAACGTGCAAAGGTTATTTCAACATTTCTGGAATCGATGGAGCAGTGAGTATTTATCTAGATTGCAGCAGAGACCCAAGTGGTGCAAGTTACAACAAGATCTGAAGATTGGTGATATGGTTCTTATTAAGAACGAAAATCTACCTTCGCTACGTTGGAAATTAGGTAGAATTACTAAAGTGTATCCTGGTCTTGATGAGAAAGTTCGAGTGGCGAGTTTACGCACGTCTAATGGTGAAAGAAAACGACCTATAGCAAAGCTATGTGCTTTGCCATTTAATTCCTGATTTAGAGACTTTAATTTTTATTTTTCAGGTTTATGCAGTTCAACAGTTTAAATTTATTGTTTGAACCCCCTTGGGACTTCAAGGCTGGGGGTATGTTCGATGTTGTGCAAATTGTATTTCTTCCTTTGTACCGAGGAGCGGCGCAGACGCAAATTTGTTAGGTTTTTAAAGCTCGCGTTTAGAGCTTTGAGGTTGCTGTGAATTACTGGAGTTTCAACTAAGCAGAGGTTCTTCTGAGTTTGTGTTGGTAAGCCGCTACTGAGTTCGGAGTTTGCAGTGTGGTCTTCGCCGTACCTCAATCAACCTACTGTTTGAAAGCCAATAAAGAAGTTTCGGTCGACATTATGACTCTGAGGTTTCTTGGGTTCTATACTGAAGTAATATCAAGTCAATTTACAGCCCACTATTTTTAACAACGGATCGTACAGGCCCATTTATTTCAAGCACATGCTCAATCACACTGTGGTCAGTCATAGTACAGTGATTGCAAGGTAATGATGTTGGCCAGGATCATACTTTCAACCCTTGAGTGGTAATTTTTAGGGGGAGTAGGAGTAACAATTTTCTACCTGATCTAAACAATAAGCTCCAGTATTGTTATGTTAATGGATTTATACTGATGTTCTAAAATCAGAAAAATTCTGAAATTTGGAAACCCGAATAATTCTGGATCTCAAACTTTATACTGTAGTAGGTTAAATGGGTTAATGTGGTAAGGAGAATCAATGAAGGATCTGACAATTCATTAATTAAATGTATGTAACATCAATATGGAAAGTTCTGTATTAATGTAATTAAAAACTTTCAGTTGAGAAAACTGAGTAAATGGCATATGTGAAAAATCCATGTTAAATATTTTTAACTTTAATTACTAAGTAAAACTCACTTTTCTGCTGAAAGAATACGCTATGCTTTTATAGACATAATATCAGGTATGAAATATATGTGAAAATCTAAACATACGTTACATATAAAGGTGTAATCTGTAGTCTTACAATGCAAACATACTGCATGTTTGCCTTAGTACTTGTTTTAATAAAAATATGTATAAAATATAAATAATACAGTAAAAAGTCTTTAATCTGGACTTCGGCTATTCCGGATTATAGATCATCAATTTAAATCTGGTAAGATGGCATGCAAAAATTTTAAAATAAAAAATATGAAACCGTAATTTATGAGATGAAGAGCAATTCTGATCTAAAGGGTATTAAAATTTACCAAAAAAAAAAGCTTAATGTTTATTTGTTTACTTTATTAAACATTTCTTTCAGTGTAAGTTTTTTAAGTTGCTTCATTTTATGTGCTAATACTTTCTCTTTAATTCTATAAACAGACATAATTTCTTGTTCAGTTATAAAGTTCCGCTGTTCAAGTCCTGTAATTGCTGTGCCGAGAATACCGACTAACTTGTCAATCGAAATTTTTTCGTTTTCACTAACCTCTCTGTCACTTTTATCATGCCTTTATCCATTTTTTTGCAGCAATTCCACTTTTTGTTTGATGGACATCGAAGCATGCTTTCGCTTTGGCAGCTCCAGAATCGGAAATTCTTTTTGACATAATCGAAAGTTCAAGCGTACTTTTTATAAAATTGCTCTATCAGTCTGCAAAAAATAACAAGCCGGATCCAATTAGAAGATTAAGAAACAACGCAATCTGCAACATTAACTGAAATAGATAATTAGATAATTTTAGCCTAGCTTATACTGTCCGTTATACATTAAACGCGCATGCGTAAACGTATTATGCGCAGAAAGTTTGTAGCTTTGAGGTCCGGATTAAAGACTTTGTACTGTATTGCCAAAAATATGTGTATTAAATCTAACTGGAGACATAATTATTATTAATAAGAAAGAGTACTGAAATGTATTATAAAATTTTAATATGATCGGTAGGTTTACTTTAAATGCATTATAATTTTTTCAAAAATAGTATGGGATCATCTACGTTTTTGCTTCATGATTTAAAAGTTAATAGATTTCACTAAATACAATTTTAGAATGCACTTAGAATAGTTTAATCTAATTTTACTAAAGTATTAATTTAGGTTTTTGATAAGAAAGAGTATATATGATATAGTATACATGATTAAAGGTGACACAGCACAATAAGTTGAAGTGTTATTTCGTCATACCGTAGTGAGTAATCTACATCAGAAATACATATTATACTCATTTTCAGAATTATAAATTATGATGCCTTACTTGAAATTCAGATACAGTCAGAAGTCGTTAATTCGGACACCCATAATCCGGAATAATCTATAATCCGCACCTCAAAGCTACAAACTTTCTGCACATGCGTCGCGTTTACTCATGCGCATAGGCGTTTACGTGTGTGCGTAAGACCTTTACGGCTGCGAATATACGTGTGCGTGTGTGCATTAAACGTTAACGCATGCGCGTTAAATGTATAACGGACGGTATAAGCTAAGCTAAAATTATCTAATTCAGTTAATGTTGCACATTGCGTCGTTCCTTAATCTTCGAATCGGATCCGGCTTATTATTTTTTGCAGACTGTTAGAGGAATTTTATAAAAGTAAGCTTGAACTTTCGATTATATGAAATAGAATTTCTGATATATATTTGCTAATATGTAAAGGATCTATAGCGAAAGCATGTTTCGAAATCCGAAATCTGTTTATCAATTTCACGCTGCTCGGCGGGGGAACGCCGCGGCGCGCAATGAATTGGAAGTTGATCTGTCAGCACTATCCTTATCTTCAGGGCAGATGTTTTTATTTTATTTGGCTTATAATTCCTTACTAAATGTAGTGTTTCATCTCTATGTACTCGGTCTTTGATATGATTTAAATCAAGTTCCTCGTCGTTATAATTCGCTTCCGATAGTGTCTCAGAGGTTATTGAAAACAAAAAAATTTCGATTGACAAATTAGTCGGTATTCTCGACACAGCAATTATAGGACTTGAACAGCGGAACTTTGTAACTAAACAAGAAATTATGTCTGTTTAATAGAATTAAAGAGAAAGTATTATCACATGAAACGAAGCAAATTAAACAACTTACATTGAAAGAAATGTTTAATAAAGTAAACAAATAAATATTAAGCTTTTTCTTTTTGTAAATTTTGATACCCTTTAGATCATAACTGTTCTTTATTTCATAAATTACGGTTTCATATTTTTAATTTTGTAACTTCTGCATGCCATCTTATTAGATTTAAACTGATGATCTATAATCTGGAAAAATCGATAATCCGGAATCGCCGAAGTCCCGATTAGTTCGGATTAACGACTTTTGATTGTATTTATGCAGGCCTTGACATTTTTCTTATAACTCTCAGGTATGTTATCAAATTTTAAAATGTAAAATACTGACAGAATTTCCTAATTTGTATGTATTTTCATACATTAACCATCTTTAGCACATATTGAATATATTAACTAATTGGTAACTGATTTTACTGATTTTACTGAAGTTGTTCTTTTCAGAAGAGCCCAGAGTGCTTTCATGACTTACATAATGTATTTAAATCTTAAAATGTAAAGACATTAATGCTTTTGTGTAAACTATGTTTTAATTTTTTTAATGTATTCTCATATTTGGTGTCAGTATCTTAAAATGTAAAGACATGAATGTTTTTGTGTAAACTATGTTTTAATTTTTTTAATGTATTCTCATATTTGGTGTCAGTTTCTTATAATTTTTTTTATGTGAAATTGTTTAGAAAGTGTATTTGAAATTATTATCAGAAGAATCTTGAGATAACTAATGTGTTGTATTTTATATATGTTGGGTATGTGCTCAGTGATCAGTCCCGGATCTAGAGGGGGGGACAAGCCGGGGTTTGTGCCCCGGGCGGCAACTTCTGCGGGCGGCAAATTCAAGCGTGTTACTGGATCGTATTTGGAATGTTGTGTAATTTTTTATACAATATTAGTAATTTTAAAGACCACTTTTAAGAATATTTATAATTAATTACTAAGAAACATTTTAATGAAACAAACAGTTAAAAGAAAGCTAAGTACATCCGAATATGACTGTAAAGATAAGATCAGAGAGAGGACAATCGAGGAACTGCAGGCATCACTGACAAGGTCAGACGACCTTGTCCTCGAGTTTCGCGCCTCTGCCAACTCAACACAGCCTATATATAATAGATCTATGGGGGTGTTGACCAACCTCATTTGATTTTTCACTACCGTTCGCTTGCCTTCCCAAAAGGCCCCTTTTATGCAAGCTCACTTCAAAATGTCTTGCCCGATCGTATACCAACTTCTCGGAATTAATTGAAGCCCCCCTCAATAAGAAAGGAGGTTATTTCCTACCTCCATGCAATTCTCCTCGACAACTAACAATGGTCAACTTTTCAGTCCCTCACTTTAATGTAGAAAGGGTAACACACAAAGAAGAAACTATGAATTAGGAACGAATTACTTTCTTTTATACTCATATTATATTTTTATAATAAAGAATGATGAGTTAGAACTTGTTTACGCTCCACAGGAATTAAAAAATTTTCAAGTTGCAACATTTAGCTGCTATATGTTATTTTTGACAATTATTATATAAAGACGAAATTTGGGACTTAAGTAGTTAAAATCTTGCAAAGCGATAGTTAATGTACTAAAATATTATCTTCCAATTCTTGAAATTAAAAGTGGTCAATTAATGTCAAAACCTAAATAGGAAAAAAATTGAAATTAAACTGAGTTATCGTGTTTCTTAAAATTACCATCCATATTTACTGATGTAATTTACTGATGTAATTACCATCCATATTTACTGATGTAATTTTAAGAAGTGTAATAATCGAGTTTAATTTGAATTTTCTCCTATTTAGTTTTAACATTACTTGTCCACTTTTAACTTCACTTTGGAGGTAATGTTTAATATATCAGTTTTGACGTATGTAAACCAGATAAATTAATGAACCTACAAGAAATTGATATATATATCTATATATATTAAATCAACCTATCAAATATCGGATTTAAGAGAAGATACTACGGTACTAATATTAATTTGTGGCGCAGTTTAATTTTTAATTTTTATTTTTATTTTATTTTATTTATTTATTTTTTATTTATTTATTTTTTTTTTTTTTTTTTTTTTTTTTTTTGTCTAGATAGATATTTATGAATTTTCTTATATCTTAAATTTCAAATTCAACATTTTAGGTAAATAGTTCTAATCTAATTTTTAAATTCTTTTCATTGAATCCCAAAATTCGGCTTGTTAAACGGTTCTAAATTCATACAAATATTGTTATAATATATGTCATATTAAGCCGTTATTTACTTTTCCAATTTTTAATCACTGAACTTGAAGTTACTTAACTTTCTTACAGACTCCATATTTTAAGAAATATAAGAAATGTTAAAAAATTTATTTTGCTTCCCAATACTTCTCTCACCGATATGCAGTGAAGCACATTTAATTTAATTAAACACATACACGTTTAATTAATCATTATTGTACAAAAAATTTCTAACTTCCTTCTATTCATCGCTTAAAATTTTTAATGTCCTGTTCACCCATTTCTTTTTAAACGTGCATTATATATTCCTTTTTGCTATACATTAGAATTTGTATATTGTTGTATTGTATTCATCCTATTTGTATTTAAATGATAATTTTTAGAAAGTTCTGCATCATAACTCTAGTTAACAGAAATCTATTTTGTTTGTATTTTAGAAACAAAATAGACTATTTGTTTGCAAACCATTTGTTTGCTATTTTATTTCTATCTAGTCTAATTTTTTTCTAACGTCTTCGTGTAAATGAATCGTTAGTATACATCGTATTTTTCAGTTTAGGTTTAGGTTTCAATAAAACTATTTTTAAAGAGAAATGACGCTGAGTTATGCTAATAATATCTCTAACTGTCGCTATTTATAATACAAGTTAACATGATTAATAGTATAGCTCATTTACAATTTTTATAAAAATTTTCAGCCATACCGGAAATAACAGCAAATGCTCCTAATATTTTGATTACATTTTCTTCTTCCTTTATATTTTTGTGATATAATGTTTCATGATTGCATAGAGATAAATATAATCCATTTACCAGGTAAATCTATATTCAGCGCAATATATATTGCGCATATATATTGCGTTTACTAATATTGTACCTTCTATCTTCTTTAATATATTGTTAACACACAGCATCTCATAAGCCTAATTTCAAGAGCTGTGCGTTCACCAGCGATCAAGCGGATTAAGTCATTAAACATTGGTAATTTGACCGAAGTTTGAAATTCAAGAGAATGATTTGGCTGCTGACAGTTTTCGTGGCTTTTCCTCATATGTAACGTGAGTACGAGCCAGTTTATCTTGAAAATTTGCTCCTACTAGTGACCGAATTGAAAACCGCTGTACGCTAGGTTCAATCGCAGGCGAGCAAGTTGGCTGAGGCAGATATCCTTTGGGTACTTTGCCATAACATACAAACCAAGAGCTCTTTCTTTTGTGTGAATATGTAAATATTTATACTGTTATCGGGTTGTGTGAGGACGATAGTAGAGTTCTTGAGTAGTCTACATAAAGGCGTTAGAGTGAAATGAAATTTTAAAGTGCTAGGTTAAAATCACTGTTAATTTCGAGAAATTGGTGTGTTAATTACTGAATCCATTGCATTCGTGATTTGTAACTTGTATATATTTGTTTCAGATATTAATTAGTAATGTGTCATTCCTATTTTTTGTACTATGCTGAACTGCTTTAGTATTTAGGACTGAATAATTTTCCATTAGTTTGGCTAGTTATTGTTGCAAATATTTCAAAACTGCATATTTCAGAGAATTTCTATGTAAATTTGATTATTACAGTGCAAAAATAGTGTGAATATGTAAATATTTTGAATATATATGTTATCGAGTTGTGTTAGTACGATAATAGAGTTCTTGAGTAGTTTACATAAAGGTGTTATTGCGAATTTTAAGGTGCTAGGTTAAAGTTACTGTTAGTATAGAGAAATTGGTATAAAATTATTCAATCCATTGCATCAGTGATTTGTAATTTGCTTATATTTGTTTACATGAAATTTTTAATTATTTAATAATGTGTGATTTCCATTAGTATCATTTATTAGAATGAGTAACTATTGCTGCAAATATTGAAAAAATGCCTATTTCAGGGAAAATGTAAATTTGATTATTTCATTGCACCGGAAAGACAGCTGCATTAGGAGGATTCTCGAGGTTTTCATCCGTGTAACTTTTGATATGTATGTCGGGCCTCCGCCCACCAGCGGCCGAGCATAAAGTCGCTGAACACTGGTAGTTCGGTCCGAGGTTCGAATCCCGCGAACGGGCTGGCTGCATGGGTGTTTTCGTGGTTTTCCCCATGTGTAACGTGTATACGAGCCAGTTTCCCTTAGAAAGTCCTCCACGAAGGCATCCCTCCCCTTAGGCAGATAGCCCTAGTGTGCTTTGCCATAATTAAATACACCCTATGTCGGGCCTCCAGCGGCTGAGCGGTAAACTCTGAACACTGGTAGTTCGGTCAGAGGTTAGAATCCCGGTGAATTTGCTGGCTCCATGGGTGTTTCCGTCGTTTCACTCATGTGTTATTTGCGTACAAGCCAATTACTCTTTGAAAGCCCTCAGCGAATGCATCTCTCTTCTTAGGCAGATAGCCCTCTTATGCTTTGCCGTAAGTAAAGAAACTAAACAATTATATGTTATGTTATGTATATTTCTTTTATAACAAAAATGGCACATAAAGAATTTCTTTCTATAAAATGGATTTTACATTTTATATCAAACCCTACCTATTTCTAATTTTATTAAAAAACATTTAAATTTGTTAGAGAAACTTAAAGGAAGATAAGTGAGGGCGGCAGTTTTAAGTTTTTGCCCCGCCTAGGAAAAATGCTAAGTCCGGCGCTGTCAGTGATGATTACAAGATGTACTCAAACATCGTTTATTCTACATTGCTCATCTACTATTCTAGATTACAGTTATGATTAAAGATAATAATAGATACAGTTACATATATAACATCTCCCTTTTTTAATAAAAAATAATAATAGTAGTAAGATTAAACATATTCTTTTAAATAATAAGGTTTCTTGACAGTCCTACCAGATCGAGTAATGTAGTTATGTCCATTTGAAAAATTTGATGATACTATACCTCTTTCACTATTTGGTGACACAACACTTCTGTTAGGTTTTGAAGGACTTACAGGCACATCTAAATTTGTAGTGCTCCTACTATTTTCATGTATCTCGGGTTCATCTATAACTTCATTCTCACAGTTGTTTTGTATTGCAAACTCTTTCTGATTATTTCCTTTAAGAAGGTCTCTTCTGTTCTTTTCTACAATTCTTCCATCTGTTCTTATAATCCTATATGAACGTGGTCTTTCTGCTTCTTCGATAATTTTCCCTCTTTCATTTAGTTTTTTCCCTTTCTCATTTATGTAAACATGATCTCCTGTTTTCAGTGGTTTTAACGGTCTTGCATTCCTATCATAATAACATTTTTGTAAGGTTTGTCTCTTCAGTAAATGTTGTTTACGGTCTTTATATCGTTTACCTTGGACAAAATTCTCTTTTATAGGCATCAATCCATTTACTTTTCTTCCAAACATCAATTCTGAAGGTGACTTAATTTCATCTGAAACAGGAGAGTTACGATATTCCAGTAATACTAAATATGGATCCTTGTTGTCAACTACAGCTTTTTCTATAACATTCGCTTGACAGTTTGAATATGTCTTTCAACCATTCCATTAGATTGTGGGTAATTTGGACTTGAAGTTCTGGTTTCAAAATTCCATCTTCTTGCAAAATCTTTAAATTTTCTGCAATTATATTGTGGACCATTATCCGAATATACTATTTTCGGAATGCCATGTCTTGCAAAAATTGATTTCAATTGCTTTATCACTGCTACACTTGACAAATCTTCCAAATGTCCAATTTCAACATATTTGCTAAAATAATCTATAACCATTAGATAATCCCTTCCTTGAAAGTAACAGAGATCTGTTCCCAATACTTCCCATGGACCATTAGGTATTTCTTTAGATATCATTGATTCTTTAGTATTTGCTTTTTGTAAACTTATACATGTTTGACAATTCAGTACCAGATCTTCGATTTCTTTCGACATTCCTGGCCAATATAATATTTCTCTTGCTTTGATCTTGCATTTTACTACTTCTAAATAACCATAATGAATTCTGCTTAACATACCTTTTCGTAAACCTTTTGGTACAACACAGGAATTTTTAAATATTAATCCATTTGCTTCTGATAGTTCTTCTCTGAAGTTAAAATATGGTTTTGCCAGTTCTGGAACCATACATTTTTCATCTGGCCATCCAGTTTTAATTAATTTTTTTAAAACTTGTAGTTTTTCATCTTTTTCTGTTTCCAGTTGAAAAACTTCAATTTTACCATTAGACATTGGTATACATTCTATAACCAATCCAACATGAGCTTCTATGTCTCCTTCAAAGAAATCAAATCCTTTATCAGTGAATGATCTTGATAATGCATCCGCTATAAAAAGTTCTTTTCCTGGTTATATTTTATCTCACACTGATATGGCTGTAATCTTATACGCATTCTTTGTAGTCTTACAGGGCATTTATTTAATGGCTTTTTGAAAATTGATTCCAGTGGTTTATGGTCACTTTCCACAGTAATATTTTTTCCAAATATATACTGGTGAAATTTCTCACACGCTAAAGTTTCCTTTTCAATTTGATCATAATTCTTCTGTGTATCTGTTAATGTCTTAGATGCATATGCCACTGGTAAATTATTCTGCAATAAGACTGCTCCTAGTCCTTCTTGAGATGCATCTACAGATAAAACTACTGGCATGTTTATATTATAATACTGTAAAACTGGTTTATTTATTAAGACACCTTTTAGTCTTCTAAATGCTTTTTCATGTGTTGTATTCCAGTTCCAGATAACTTGTTTTTTCAACAAATCTCTTAAACATGATGTCAATTCTGATACATTAGGTATAAATCTAGAAACATATGTAATCATTCCTAGGAAAGTTTCTAATTCTTTCACATTTTTTGGTGGTTTTATATCTAGAATAGCCTTAATTTTGTCTTCATCTGGTTTTAAACCATCTTTAGAAAATATATGTCCCATATATTTGACTTCCTTCAGCCGAAATCTACATTTATTTAAATTAAATTTAACATTCTTTTCTCTGGCTCTGTCCAACAACTTCTTTAATCTTAAATCATGTTCTTTTTTTATCTTTACCCCAAACTAATAAGTCATCTATATATATTTGAATTCCTTCTAAATCACTAAAAATTTCAGAAAAACTTCTGGTGATGAATTCAGTCCATATGGCAACCTCAAAAAACAATATCTACCAAACGGAGTGTTAAATGTAGTAAATTCACAACTTGAATCTGACAGTTTAATTTGCGAAAATGCTTTGTTTGCATCTAAAATACTAAAGACGTTTGCATTTGTCATTTGAGATGAAATTTCTTCAAAGGTTGGTATGTGATAATGTTCTCTCAGTATATTTTGGTTAAGGTGCTGAGGATCTAAACACACTTTTAAATTACCATCCCTTTTCTTTACTACCACTAATGAATTCACGAATTCTGTTGGTTGGTTAACTTTCTTTATAATACCATTTTTTTCCATTCTTGCCTTTTTAATGGATTTAATAAGCTAAGTGGAATTTTCCTACAGGGTTCTATTTTACCGACAGCTCCTGGTTTTAATTTAATATGATATGTATATCCAGTTAAATTCCCAGTTCCTTTAAACAAATCTTGATATCCTTTTAAAGATTCTGGTAACTTTTCATTGGAATAAGGATTTACTGTACAAATCCTTTGTATTAGGTTTAATTTTTGCAATGTAGGTAAACCTAAAATAGCTGGAATAGTTTTATCACATGCTAAGACTTGAAATTCTATTTCATCCTTGTCCCCTTTCGATATTTCACATAATAATTTACATTTTCCGACTACATCAATTGTAGTACCATTGTAATTATTTAAAGTGACTTTTGATTTAGTCAAACATTTATCTCTTAAATTTAATTGTTTAAATTTAGGCAATGGTAGCACATTACACTGAGCTCCAGTATCCAACTTAACAAATAAATATTTAGATATGATTACTTTTAGTTTTTCAAACCATTCGGTTTTATTTTTAAAAAATGGATTTGTATCTTCTACTGACCCTAAAATATATTCATTACCATTATTATGGAACTCATGCTCTAAATTATTCTGTATAACATTAACATTTTTATAGGTGCACATTTTAGAAAAGTGATTTTTCTTTTTACAGTACAAGCAAATCTTATTATAAGCAGGACAGTTGTATAACTTATAAAAAGTTCCACATTTTCTACATGGTTTTGGATTATTGTACTTATTTCCTTGATAGTTTGAAGAAGATTTAGTACTTTGTTGCTTTTCTTTTTACATGGTAGTCTTTCTTACAAGGCTGACTTTTTTCCTCTGAAGGTCGAACTTTATTATGTTTGATAGCTTCTATTTTATTTTCTTTAGTTAAAGTTTTCGGCTGAAGTTCTGCTAATTCAGAAGCTTTACACATTTTAATACATTTCTCCAATGTTAACTGATCTTCCCTTAATAATCTATCTTTGAGATTTTTATTTAGAATTCCACTTACTATTCTATGTCTTATTAAACTATCTTTTAATTCTCCAAATCCACAGTTGCTACTTAAATTCTTTAAATCGGTTAAGAAATCATCAAGCGATTCACCTACATGTTGTGTTCGATAGAAAAATATATGTCTATCAACACTTTCGTTTGCTTTCGGTACGCAAAAATTTTCGAAAGCTTCAATTACTTTGTCAACATCCTTCTTATCTTCTTCACTTAAATTAAAAGTATTAAACTTTTCAAGTGCTTCTTTACCAATAATATGCAATAAAATAGCTACTTTAATTTCAGGTGATTTAGTAATACCACCAGACGCTAACATATAAATTTGGAATTTTTGTTTCCATTTCTTCCAATTTTCGCTTAAATTTCCTTCGAAACTTAGATTACTTGGTGGCTTTAATCCATCCATATTTAATTTAGGACTTTAAATAGTTTATATGCACGTATTTTTAGCCACTTCCAATAAAAATAAACAACGCACTTACCAGCGATATAAGTTTCGATTTCACTGTAAACAACTTTCCATCATGTTTTTGTTTAGAATATCTTTACCGACGCTGCATGGTTCTTCAAAAAAGATTTTTTTTTTTTTTTTTTAAATCTACCGTCGGCTGCGCCATGTGTTGTATTTTATATATGTTGGGTATGTGTTCAATGATGATTACAAGATGTACACAAACATCGTTTATTCTACATTGCTCATCTACTATTCTATATTAGACAGACAGACAAAGTAGACAGGTGTCTTTTGTTGCACCCGCTAAGTCTTTCTGCACCGATGGGCGAAAAATCAAGCATAGGTGCGAAGGAAAGGTATATAGAAAGAGGGGCAATTTCGTATTTCAGAGGAGAGTAAAAAGGAACTTCGTATATTTTATACGAGTTCGAAAGGCCAGGAAGAAAAGATGGGACAAAATAAATGGCCCAAAAGTAATGGAGAGGAAAAAAAATATATATTTATAATTTAAAAAAAAGGACCTATAGAAAGAAAAGGAAAGGAAATAAGAGAATTTTGTTAAAAAAAAAAAACCCACGATTGTGTCCATGAGTATAGTCAAAGGGAGTTGTTATCATTTACATTAAATAGAGTCTTCCAGGTGTGTTTAATGAGTGTGTTTTGTAAAGCTGAATAGATGTGAAGATGGGGGAAAATTAATAATAAAATATAAATATTGGGAGTCCAGTCACATAACAGTATAAGTCTAGTTTAGAAGCTAGCTTTTACTATAACAGGAAAACTAAAATTTAAAAATTTTTTAATTAAATTTTTATTTTTTAACATGGAAAACAATATGTTAGCCTTTACCTTGAGGCACAATAACAGAAGACACATAGGCTCATAATAAACATATAATATGATGCAAAATTATACATTAACTAAAGTAACATCATCTATTGCGGTTTCCAACGTAGTCATATACTTAGAAAACACCATCAGATAAAATCATAAATCTAAAACAAGGCGAGAACACATCAGCAAAAATAAATAAGTAAATAATATACAGAGTTTTTTATTTTAATATTAATTAATTTTTTTAAAAATAAGCATTTTATTTATTTATTAAGCTTATGGTCATAATTTATTTATGACCATAAGCTTAATAATGATAAAATAGTACCCATATAATACCCATATATTATATGGGTACTATTTTATCAAGTTGAGGTACACTGTATTAATATATGCTTTTAATTTAAATAGATAGGAAATATAGATTAAAGGAGCAAAAACTATAAATCTATACATTCATTGAGGCCCAAGATCGTGTTTTTTTCCCTCGAGAAATTCCTCAAAGGGGTCCCAATGGGTAGCGCTAACAGACTACACTACTGATAAGGATAGCGTCCCTACGAGATGGTAACCAAAAAACAAAACAAGAAAAGCATAAGGTTCGGAGAACAGCCTTGGTTGCGCCAACTTGGTTCCTATGAGGATATGGGCGACATTTTATTATGCCAACGAAAGTAAATATCATGTGGGGAATAGGTGCTAGGGAGAAAAGGAAAATACATGGGGAAAAACGGGATTAAAATGTGTTTATATTTGTTTGGCATCCTATTCCTAATTTTGTTCTGTTATGTTGCTAAATTAGCATTAAAAGTCGAGTAATGTGCGTCTATTGCGAAAACGCAGGGCAATTACTTTTCGATCCGATTTTATACATGTTTTAATATATCACATTCCTGCTCATATGATCTACATATGTATCAGATAACTAGTTACTTTTGACACTTATTTCTAGATGTGTATTATTTTATAACATTTCCTGTTTTGAAAACCCAAGTATTGAAACATTATGTGTATGCTTGTGAAAATATTATTTCAGATATTCTCTGTGGCGTTCCGACAGATACTTCAACTTCTATTCATGAGATGGCGCCACGTGTAAAATCCATTTCTTAATCGGAGCAGCAAAGCGACGTCATTACTCAGACTTCTCGTCAGACAACTGTACGCGACGTTAGCATGAACTGTGTTCCGAGCTCTGCGTTGATCTCTGCAATGTAATTTAAATTGTAATTTAGTACTTAATATATTCTTTTGTTATAGGAGATTGTCTACTCTTATTTTCTTTAATTATATCATGCATTAAACACACGACCACCAAAAGTGGTGACCTTTTGACTGAGCACGCTACTGACAATGGATTTTCAACGACCCTAAGCCACGTGCATCCAAGGCATTCTGAAGAACTGTCTAAAAATAACAACGAATATGGACATTAAATGTATGCTACAACGTACCCCTTCAATTATTTCTAGAAGTATTGATATATATTGCTTGTGTTTTTTTCAAAGTCGTGCATATCATCGCAAGGAGCTTCAGCAAATCATCAATGTGATCTGTTCCGTTCCGCTGACTTCGCCAGTCGTGCAATAATTCTTCGATCATTCAACGTTTGTGACAAATGTGATACAATAGTGATTTTCGCTAAATGTGCTACATCAGTAATTTTTCTGCAACGTGCTACGGCAAAATTCTTCCCTCAGTGTTCGAAAGTAGTGAATTTTTTTTCCCCATGTGCTACTGGAGTGATTTCCTTTTTTCCTTCGAAAGTGCCTTAGCAGTGTGAAGTGGTGATTTTGTGTGTGCGCAATACAAAATGAACGCATCATTTTTTTTCTCAAATAGGGGTTTCTTTTCAAATGCATTTCGGTAAAATATTATTTGTGTGTGTAATTGCTGACCCTGTCTTATTTGTGTGTGTATCGTTACTAAATTTTTTCTGCATGGTTAAAATATTTATTCTTATCATGGTAAAATATCAATAGTGTATCCTCATACTACAATATTTGTGCTGTTAAGTGTTTATTAATTAAAGTGAAAATTATCTATCAGTATGCCCGACGATATTCCACCAGAGCTACAAATCACACGCGTTGCGGTGAAGCCACCGCCTTTCTGGAAAAATAATCCTTCATTGTGGTTCGCTCAAATCGAAGCACAATTTTCTATCTCGCATTAGTGAGGATTCTACAAAATTCAACCATGTAGTTGCAGCAATTGAGTTTGATATTCTGAATTCAGTGCATGACTTAATACTCAAACCATCTGATTGTGATAAATACTCCAAACTGAAACAGCGGCTCATTTAAATCTATTCAGAAAGTGAATCTTCAAAAATACGTACTTTACTACAAAGACTGGAACTTGGAAATCAGCGACCTTCATACTTGCTGTCACGAATGCGTGATCTGGCAGGAAGCCATTTTAGTGACGACTTGTTGAAGTCACTATGGCTTTCGCGTCTCCCTAATAACATACAAATAATTCTTCCTGCTTCCAATGAAGATCTAACCCGTTTAGTAGAAATGGCTGACAAAATTAATGAACTTGTTACTCCAGCTTATGTCAGTGCTGCTAATGCTGCACCTTCCAGTTCATCCCTCGAACAACAAGTGGCTGAATTGACCAAAAAAGTATCTGAACTCTCTACAAGTCTTCATGATTCACGGAGATACAATCGATCAAATCAGGGCCCACGTAATAAATTTCGTGCCCGAAGCAGGAGTCGATCTCGTCACAATACTCGAACGCAGTACAAAGAACCCACAAGTGGCATATGTTTTTATCATATGAATTTTGGCGCTCAAGCTCGCAAGTGTGCCCCTCCATGCACTTTTGAACAAGCGGGAAACTAAATGGGCGGTCTTCTGCTGGCCAACAGAATGTCCGCCACATCGACAGAATAGTACTGGCTGATCGTTCAACTCAGTTATGTTTTCTAGTAGATACTGGAGTTGACATATCAGTGCTCTCGAGAACTAAAACAAATGCTCACCAACTTAATAAACGTGTACTGTATGCAGCCAATGGTACCCAAATTGCAACCTACGGCACCAAACTATTGACACTTGATTTAAACTTGCGCCGGACTTTCAACTGGCCTTTTATTATTGCGGATGTAACTCAAGCAATTATTGGTGTCGACTTCTTGACAAATTTCCACCTTCTAGTGGATGTCAAGAATAATTGCTTAATTCATGCTACAACTCAGCTGACATCACAGGGCCAAGCTTCTCACATATCGAACGTACCTACCAACATAACTGTTGTATCGGGCAGCACACGGTTTCATCGGTTATTAGCAGAATTCCCTGACATTTTAAATCCATCCAAATCAGGGCAGCATACTCATCAGCCAGAAGTATATCATAACATTGAAACACATGGCCCAGCTGTATTTTCCAAGCCTCGTCGTCTTTCTCCAGAGATGCTAAAAGCTGCTCGCAAAGAATTTGAATTCATGCTAGCACAGGGAACCATTTGCCCATCTAAAAGTCCATGGGCCAGTCCACTTCACATGGTTAAAAAGTCTAATGGTGACTGGCGGCCTTGTGGAGATTATCGTCGACTTAACGCTGTCACAGTCCCTGACAGATATCCAGTCCCACATATCCAAGACTGTACCCATCTTTTTCATGGAACAAACATATTTTCTACCCTCGATCTTGCCAGAGCATATCATCAGATCCCAGTGCATGCTGAAGATGTGCCCAAGACCGCAGTGACTACACCATTTGGCCTCTTTGAGTACTTATATATGCCATTTGGCCTTCGCAACGCTGGCCAAACATTTCAGCGTTTCATACACCAAGTACTGTCTGGCCTCGATTCCTGCATCCCATATTTTGATGATGTCCTGTTTGCATCTACAGATGCGGAAGAAGATTTTCAACATCTGCGTCAGATTTTCACTTGCCTTAAAGATCATGGATTAAAACTAAATCCATCCAAATGTGTACTTGGTCAACCCTCAGTTTCCTTTCTTGGATGTCTTATCACCCAGAATGGAGTCAAACCTTTACCGGAAAGAGTCAAAGCAATTAACGACCTACCTCAGCCCAAAACCATCTCTGAACTGAAGCGTTTTCTAGCAATGTTAAATTTCTACCGACGCTTTCTGCCAAATGCCGCAAAAACACAAGCCTGCCTACATGAGTTTCTGAAGGATAGCAAAAAAAAAAAAAAAAAAAACTATCAACGAGCTGTCCCTTGGACTGAATCTGCATCTGCAGCATTCGTGCAATGCAAACACGATCTGGCAAATGCAGCCACACTTTCTTATCACTCACCTAGTGATCAGCTCTCTATAATGGTAGATGCATATGACACGGCCATAGGAGCAGTGCTTCAAGGCCGTACCACTAAAGGACTTTCCCCAATGGCATTCTTCTCCAGAAAACTTACTACTGCAGAAAGGAAATACAGCACATATGACAGGGAGCTACTTGCTGTGTACTGTGCTGTTAAATACTTCCGGCACAACTTGGAAGGACACGACTTCATCATTTTCACCGATCATCGACCATTAACCTTCGCTTTTAGAAAAAACTCATGTTCTCCTCGTCAGCTTCGACATCTGGATTTCATCGCCCAGTTTAGTACAGATATCAGATATGTCTCTAATACTGATAATTGTGTCACTGATGCCTTGTCTCGGGTAAACAATATCAACCTCACTACCCCAGATTTCTCTGAAATTGCAAAAGCTCAATTGCATGAAGAGGAACTCAAGAACCTAATCTCAAATCCACAAACCTCCCTTCAGTTACAACCACTGCACATTTATCCAACACTTAAAATTTACTGTGACATAGAGAACAATAGAATACGTCCCTATATTCCTGTCAATTTTAGACGTGAAGTGTTTAATGCCTTGCACAATTTGGCACATCCTGGAATCCGTGCCACCAAAACACTGATCGCAGACAGATTTGTCTTGCCAGCAATGAATCAAGACATCACAGAATGGACTCGTTCATGTATTAGATGTCAACGGTGTAAAGTATCCCGTCACACTCACAGCCCCATTCAACAATTTAACCTTCCAGCAAGACGCTTTGATCATGTGCACTTAGACTTGGTTGGCCCATTGCCACCTTCAAATGGTTACACTTACCTCCTCACTTGTATTGATCGGTACACAAGATGGCCTGAAGCCATTTCTATTGAAAATATATCCGCTGAAACTGTAGCTCGAGCATTCATCTCCCAGTGGCTTTCAAGATTTGGCATGCCTACCACCATCACTACTGACCAAGGCCGACAATTTCAATGTCACTTGTTCGCATCCCTCACCTCTCTTCTTGGCATTCGCCATATTCGCACAACACCATACCATCCATCTGGAAATGGGATGGTGGAACGCTTTCACCGATATCTCAAACAAGGTCTGAAGTGCCACAGTAGCACACACTGGACAGAAGCCTTACCCCTACTCTTGCTTGGTCTTCGCACAGCATTCAAAGAAGACATTGGTAGCACTTGTGCTGAAATGTTATATGGTGCAACCCTCCGTCTGCCAGGTGAATTCTTTCACCCAGAATCTACTCCAGTTATCGACCCTCCAACATTCCTTCAACGTTTACGTGAGACCATGAGCAATATCTCGCCAACCCCAGCATCTTCGCATAACCAGCCAAGCTATTTTGTACATTCTGCGCTTGAGACATCTTCGCACGTATTCGTGCGCAACGATGCAATTAAGCCAACTTTAACACCTTCATATGATGGTCCATTCAAAGTTATCAAACGAACACCGAAACATTTGACCATCATCTGCAATGGCAAACAATCAGTGATTGGAATCGATCGTCTCAAACCAGCATTTCTAATGCAAGATCCAACAACTTCCTCATCAACATCACTCCCGGAAGAAAGCTTACATCCCGTTAAAGAGCAACCTAAAACTACCAGATCTGGAAGAAAGGTTAAATTTAACCCAAAGTACTTATAACGTACCAATGGTACTTGGGGGGGGGGAGTACTGTGGCGTTCCGACAGATACTTCAACTTCTATTCATGAGATGGCGCCACGTGTAAAATCCAGTTCTTAATCGGAGCAGCAAAGCGACGTCATTACTCACTCAGACTTCTCGTCAGACAACTGTATGCGACAGTAGCATGAACTGTGTTCCGAGCTCTGCGTTGATCTCTGCAATGTAATTTAAATTGTAATTTAGTACTTAATATATTCTTTTGTTATAGGAGATTGTCTACTCTTATTTTCTTTAATTATATCATGCATTAAGCACACGACCACCAAATCTCGTATAACTAACTATACTATAATCTCATATTATTCAGTTCTCATATAGCTACGATAGAAATATGCTTCTATTATTTACTTTAAAAAAGCAGTATTTGATAGCCTTTTACAAAGTAGCCATTCTAGAATTAGTTCTGTAATTTTTTGTCTTATGCATTATTTTGTCTAAATATTCATTTAAAACTAAATACTTAACATATAAATAAAAGGCTGATTATGTTCTTCCCCCTGAAGCCTCCTTGGTTGAAAATCCCTGTTGTAGGAAGATATATCAAGATAGGAGAGGAAAGAAATTTTTTTAAAAAGTAACATATTTTTCAAATCAAGTTGAATGTTTACCTCACAAAAGCATTCAAGGGATGGCTGCTATGAAATATATACCTGGCTAAAAGGTTTTTTCTAAGGTTTATTAATATGTATGTATGTTAATTTTTTCGCCACTGGGAAGTGAATGTTTTATCAAATGAGGTATATTTTGAAAAATATTTTAGCTAATGCAGATCAATTTCATAAAATATTTAGAAAGTTTCAATTAGGCATTAGCAGTTGTTACCTGTTATATACAGTGATGAAATTATATTACTGGATATTCAATAATGATTATTAACTTGTTTAATTATGAGTACACATTCAGTGTATGTGACACCATACCATAAATACTGGATCAAATTATCACTAATAACAATCATGGTAATACAGTAAATTTTAACTTCTCTTGAAATCAGTAATCTATATTTGTGACATGTAATACATTGTAGCATTTAATGGTGTTAAAATTAACCAGCTCTATTTTCTAAGTACTATAATGATGTTGGTATCGTTATAAAGGACTCGATTTAAAATATTGGAGGCCATCTGATGTTTTGAATGTGGCAGATGTCACTAATGCATGTTAATGATATTATTCATGTAAATAATGTACAGTACATTTGCATATAAAGTATTTTGTGAAATAGCCTTATATTATTTAACAATTTTAATTTGTTGTTATTTAAAGAAAAAAATATGTCACCTTTTTGAATGTTTTGTTTTTATGGTTTCAGTTTATTGTCTGCTGTATTAAATATACACTTACACATTTTTAACACAGTTTTTTTTTTTTTTTTTTTTTTAATCTGAAAGAAACAGAAAATGTGAAGTACTTTAAAATATATACTGAATTTGTGCTAAACGTTTATCAAGTTACAGATATGTGATATACAGTTTTCATTCACATACAAGATGTCGGAAAGGATGGATGACTGGAGCACACCTGAATCATGGAAGTGAATAACTTGCATCATGATGATTCGTGCCGGCCATCAAAATAAGGATATTATGACTGCTGCCCAATGCTCCCTGAACACAGTAAAAACAATCAGGCATGAACTAGACACTTGCAATGGTGACTACAAGGATGTAACAGGAAGAAAGATCCCTAGCAGACGATCTGATTGCGTTCGTACAGCAGAATTCCTGGTAAATCTGCAGGAACAGGTGTTGAAGAACCCTGGCACTGGAATTCGGGCTTTGTCACGTGAAATGAATGTTGCAGCCTCTACTATGAAGTTTTTTTTTTTTTTTTTGTCAATTCATTAAATTTAATAGATACAAAGCGGATTTTCTTTTTCCTTACGAAACTGTTAAATTTATCCCGAACACCCTGTATATGGCAAGGAATCCTCCAGGAACACATCTACCAACTCTACGAGTCAATGCCTAACCTGATTAGAGCTTGCATTAGGGCTAAAGGTGGGCCATTGCATTATTTATTTTGCTTTTGTAGCTGTATTTCCTAAATAAAAAATTAAATTCCTATCATACTAGTTTCGTTTTCAATCCATCCAGTTTTTTTTTTTTTTTTTTAATCTGAAAGAAACAGAAAATGTGAAGTACTTTAAAATATATACTGAATTTGTGCTAAACGTTTATCAAGTTACAGATATGTGACAGTTATGCAATGAAATTGTTTATAAATTCAACAATGAAGTCTATGAATAAAATATAAAATTAAAAATTTTTTTTTTCAACTGTGAAAGAAATAATTTTGTCTAATGAATCTTGCTTTGGTATTTATATATTAAAACCATTTTAAAAATTAATTTTGAATTGTTTGAGAAATCATGTTATTTTGCTTTTCATAATTTATTATATAACAGTTTAAATGAATAAGATGGCAGTTCTTTTTATATTTTATATCTCTATAATTAAGTAGTCATCAATTAAAATTTTAAAAAATACTTAAGTAAGTAGAATATTAAACAAAAATGGTCAGTTGAGAAAAGGACATTAATACAGTTTTGATTAGTCTTTATTCAAAAATATCACTGCCCTGTAAGAGTATGAGTTAAAAATATAAATTCTGATATAAAACTTGAAATACGAATTTTGACTTTTCATACCTACTTCTTGTAGTTTTTCTAAGTAGCCCACCAGGTACCAAGTGAATAAGAAAGCTGAATATTGTTAGTTTGACTCGTGTTCAAATCCCAATGAGCAGGTTGACTGCATGAGTGTTTGGATGGCTTTCCATATGAAACATAAATCCAAACCAGTTTCCTCTAGAAAGTCCTCCACGAAGATGTATGTCTCCTTGAGCAGATATTCTCATGTGATTTGCTTTAATAAATTAATCTGACCTAACCCTGATTATCAGTATACCCATATAGAGACTGAAATCTCAAGCATACCTGATTTCTGTAGATGTTTGTGTGTTCCATACTATAAACAAACATCCACCAGTGGCGAAATTCCTAAATATGGATGCTTCAAATCCTTGTAAATGGGCTGGCTGCATAAGAGTTTTTGTGGTTTTGGACATGTTTAACGTAATACAAGAGAGCTCACCTTAAAAAAGTTCTCCACAATAGTACCCCCCTTCTACAGATATCCCTCATATGCTGTGCAAGAGTATGAATAATCTAAGCTAATTTAGTAAAACAATATCTATTAACAACTGTTTTGCCATACAACTGTGGCTCAAGTCTATGGTATTTAATAAGGAATTATCACCCCCCTTTTTTTTTCTTCTTTTTTTTTTTTTTTTTTCTTTTTAGAATTAAAACTATTGCCTGTATGTGTGTGTGTGTGTGTGTCATGCCTTTAGACATAACATGAACATTTTGATTTTGTATCCTATCGCATACAGAACAAAAAAGTTCTTTAATATTATAAAAATACACTGAAAATTTTGTGTCATTACCAAACTAAATTTAGTGACAGTTTTCACACAAATTGAAAAATTTTTGTTATTACCAGGTAGATTCTTTAAACTATCTCCGAAAACAATACATTGTCACTTGTGAAATGTGGTGTTACGTAGTTTACTGCCATATGCACTTTTTTTTTTCGGAATTTTGTATAATCTTTATTTTCTCATATAACAGCATCAGTGCTATGTATTAAACAATTTTTATTGCTTGCATATTGAAATCTTGCTTTCATGAATGAAATCATACACACTGGAAAGGAATGGAACATAGGAAACACACTGAGATGGCATAAAATCCATAAATGTGATTAACAACTGTATTTGTAATATATACAGTCTACCATGGAATATGGTGGGTAAGACTGCTGAACTTTGATAGTTACACAAACTCCAAATTATGATGAACAAATTCGCTCCGTGGATGCTTCCATGGTTTTCCCTATATATAACATGAACAGAGGCAGTTCTTCATAGAAAGTTATCCATGAAGGCATCTTTTTTCCTTCACAGCCCAGCAGGTAAGACAGCTGAGCACTGATAGTTCAGTCCAAGTTCAATTCCCAGGGAACAGATTGGCTGCATGCATGTTTTCGTAGATTCTCCCTTGCATAACATGAGTACATGACAGTTTCCGTCAGAAAGCCCTCCTTAACAGCATTATATTCCATCAAGGAATATACACTAGCATACTTTTTCATAACTTAATAAATCCAAATCTCTGTAGGCAGACAGTTTGTGTCTGAAGTCTGAACTGTAGATATTAAAGTCACATTTCTAGTAATGTCTGTCTATTCTGTCTATATAATGCTGGTGATGTTTTGTAATTCGAAACTTAACCAGCCAATATTATTTTAGAGCGCTATTTATCTATCAGTCAAACAACGTCGAAACTAATTCACTCTGAATTAAACTATATAAATCATTTTGGATTCTCCCCCCCCCCCACTGTACATTTATTTATGTTGCTCTTAATTTTTAGCTTTGAAAATTTCCTGTTCTAACAGCATTTATAAGAATTTTCGGAAATACAGGACAGGTTGTAAATAAATTTAGGTATATCTCACTATGTTTCCGTTAATAATCATTTTTAATATTATTTAAGGACTATTAAGTTTAAAAACACTCTTTAATTTTATGGAAATAAATCTTTTCACATATTTTATCATATAGAAGTTTCATTCATAACATCCCAACTGGAAAAGGCAGTTGTAGGTTAAGTTAATTGGTAAGCACCCGTGCATTCCCGAAAGTATATGGCCTTGTATTTTGAGTGCTTGCTTGCTTCCCGCGAAAACATGGATGATTGTAAATTTATGATTGCTTCACATTATAAGATGGCAAACATCCACGCACATGGTGGCTCATAATGTGAAGATATTATAAGTTTACCAATAGCTACGCCTTCTTCGGGATTCGAACCCAGACCCTTCACTACTGCTTTCAGCGTCATTAACCATTATACCGCCTGGGCAGCCCTATACATACCAACAGCATAGAAACACCAAGTTCATACATAACCAAGTGTTTGGATTTTATTCCTTAAAATACATAGGTCGAACTAGGGATCTGGTGGCCTTTTTGCATGCACGCACTGCGCACTTAACAGAACTGGACCTGAATATGAGATAGATTCTGATATAAAGATGCAAATATCGACGGTTCAAAAAATTAGATTGTAGTACAGATTCATAAGAAGATAACAAATACGGTGCTGTTCATTAAAATTTCTATACCAGGAAAATAACAGATTCATATTTATAGTATGTATTGTATGTATTAATATAATGAGAGGAAGATATGATTAAATTAACAAGTGTTTTGGCGTTCATAACATGCGGAATTTAGTACACAAAGCTGACACATCTGGCAGCCGGTAACATCTGTAATCCGGTTGAACATGTAATTGAACTAAGCTGATACAGGTACTTCATTCCATGCAGCTTTAGTTCTAATTTCTGGCGAGTGATGGCATGGCAATCTTCCGGCAACCCATGATAAGATGCTCTCAATGAGTGAGAGGCCTGGAGAATGTGCTGATCAGGGTAACAATCGGAAACATTCTGTCTCAAAGAACTTCAGGGCAGCATAGGTTCGTGCATCATTTTGTTGAAATATGGCGTCAAGCAGGCCTTGAAGACAGGGCACGGGCATTAAGACATGACAAATGTAACGACATTTGCCCACATTACCGGTTATGGGAACATGAGGTGACCAGGATGAAGGTGGAATGGCACCTCATGCCAACACGCCAGGTGCTCAGCCCGTATGAATTTCACGAATGCAAGCTGGCAACGTTCATTCTCCTCTATACCTCCACACACGGATGCGTTCGTTCTCATGCTGTACGCAGAATAGGTTTCGTTTGAATCACGATATGGTGCACTCCTGTGCCCAGTGTTGTCGATGACGTCCATTGTAGATGCACTTGTCTCTATTGTAGCGTCATGGGAAGCAGCAACAGTGTCACTGTCCGTGGTGCTGTAGATGTCGTATTTATTAATGTAAGTAAGAGAGGAAGTCGTATTTATTAATGTAACTAGTAAGAGAAGAAGATGTGATTAAATAAGGAACTGGTATGGGTTTCATAACATGCGCAATTCAGTACATAAAGCTAACACCTCTGGCAGCAGCAACATTTATAATCCGGCTGAGCATCTAATCGAACTGCCGCCCAACCGGTATCGTGGTTAGCATTGCGGACTGCCGTGCCGAAGGGTCCGGGTTCGAATCCCGGAGAAGATATGGATGTTTGTAAATGTTTAATAAAAAGTTATAAAAACGGTTGTTAATTTCAGTATTAACCCTCACGGATTGGAAAAGCAAGATTGATACAGATACAGATACAGATCTAATTGAACTCAGCTCGAATGGCAAACACAGGTACTTCATTCCATGCAGCTTCAATTCTATTTTCTGGCCAGTGATAGCATGGCAATCTCCCGGCAACCCATGATAAGATGAGTGAGAGATTTAGAGAATGTGCTGATCAGGACAACACTCGAACACATTCTGTCTGAAGCACAGACAACATAAGGTCGTGTATCATCTTGTTGAAAGATGACATCACGCAAGCCTTGAAGACAGGGCACAGCCACGGGCATTAACACATCAAATGTAAAGACGTTTGCCCACATTACCGGTTATGGGAACAAGACGTAACCAGGATGAAGGCGGAATGGCACCTCATACCAGCACGGCAGGTGCTGGGCTCATGTGATTTTCATGAATGTAAGTTGGCAACATCATTCTTCTCTGTGCCTCCGCACACGAATGCGTTCGTATCATGCTGTACGCAGAATCGGTTTCGTTTGAATCACGACATGGTGCGCTCCTGTGCCCAGTGTCGTCGATGACGTCCACTGTAGGTGCACCTGTTTCTGTTGTAGCGTCATGGGAAGCAGCAACAGTGGTCACCGTGCTGACTGTCCGTGGTGCTGACTACTGTTAAATTTGATGGTTAAACTGTTGGCTGGATAAATTTAACGCTCTTGATTATATAACTGTAAATGCGGAAATACTTCGAGGATTATTCTAATTTTGGATTCCTTTAATCGCGCATCACGAGAGGAGCATTTTGAGACCTCTTCTGGAATTTTTGGACAAATATTTTCGAATTTATCAAGATATTTAGGACTTTGAAAAATCAGTTGGATTCATCCACAACAGTGCATTGAAATACATACTGAAATCGTCTTTCAAGCAGCTAAGTTTTACGTTTTTCTTTTCACTAATTCTGGATAATTATCGGACACTGGATACATTATGGACTTCTCCCATCTGTCTTTGAGGAATTAGGATCACATTCCATACTAACTAAGACACCCCGTTAGAATAGATAAGTTTTTTCTTAAAATATACGTTCATTTAGAAATAACATAATTATCTTTATTTATCTTATTTAAACTTATTAACTTTATTTGTATTTATGTAATTTGCTATTTATTCATTTCACAGTATCCATATTTATATTTATTTTATTTAATTAATTTCATATTTCCTCTATTTATATTTTATATTAGTCAGTTACATAGCAATATACCATTATTCCCCATAATTACATTTATTTAATATTTTACTGTTCTTCTGAAATATTTAAACTGTGATTGCCATATCTTTTTTACATTATATTTCCATGTACTTTTAATATTTATTCATTATTCAATTTAATATTTATTCATTACTTAATTTAATATTTAATTCCTATCATTTTATTTTATTATCATTTTTCCTTATGCTTTTACACGTGCTTACATATTTAATTTCATTACATTTATCTTAAAGCAACAATAAGATTTCATTGACTTCCTTCACTTTGCCTCAAAATCGCTGTAGTTATTTTTACCCAAATTTGATTGTTATAACGATCCAACTTCAATACATTTTCCCTATATATTTGATACCTTTTTGCGTATCAATTTTTGACACTTTGAAGGCTAATATCCCAGTAAATTGACATATTTATTTTTGACCGTATTGACATCTTTTTGTTAATTTTGGAGGTGATATCATAAAAATTTATTTTCCATAGGAATAACATTATCAAACTTCTGACATGGCTCATTTTACACAGTCTACAGTTCAAACCTCTATTTCTCTGTTCCTTATCATTATTTCCCAACTTTTCACATACAACTACCTTCTTATATTCATCACTGATGATTCATTAGCCAGATGGCTGTTCATGACTCTAACGTAGTACAATTAGCCACCACATCAATTACCTGTGAGGATACAATTATAGCTCCTGATATTGACTCATCAATTCCGAGATTGCAAAGTTTTGCTGCACATAGCTCATTTATTTATAAGTTCTTGGGTGAAAGACGTGCAAAGCATAAATTGAACAAAGAAGACACTAAAATACTCACTGATTTCATTGACTTTGCACAGAAAATCTTCTTAGAACAAGAACTGCTCATCAACGCCCAACAGACACAACTTGACGTTTTGAACGGACAATCAGATTCGCTTAAAAAGGTCTTGTCTATTATTGAACCTATTTCACAACTACCCACACTTCAACCTGCTACCGATAGACCTTTATATTCTGAAATAGTACAGCGTACTGAAGAAGAAGCTCCCTTCCAATTGGTACAGAGGAAAAAAAAGCGGCCCCAGGTTCAGCATAAACTTACAGATCACGTTCTCTTGGTTAAATCCACAGATCCAACTATAACTCCTTCTGCCCTACAACACCATTTAGCCTCCAAAGTCAATCCTTCCAAGCTTGGTATTCCACTACAGCAGATTCGTACCACCAGAAGCAGAGAATTACTACTGAGGTGTCACACTAGAGAACATCTAAATAAATTAAAAGATTCCCTTCACTCTGAAAAAGTATTAAAAGATCAGATCAGCTACAGAGAACCAAAACCAATTAAGGACTCTATAATTCTATTTGGTGTGCCTGAGGATTTAAATGCACAAGACATCATAGCAGCATTTCAAGCTCATCTCCCCACCGAAATAGAGGGTACAATAAATCCACGACCTCCACTACACCGTACTGACTCTAGAAATAACTGGGTAATTAATTTGGATAAGGAATACTCCCAGAAGCTGGGATCAAGCGGACGACTATACCTAGGTTTCAACTCTTGCCCATTCAGAACTTATCACCGTATTTTAAGGTGCTATAACTGCCAGGAATTGGGCCACTCTAGTAAATTCTGTCAGAACGCGGCAATTTGTGTCAATTGTGCAGACACACATAAGCAAGACAGCGGCCACTGTACTGCTACGCCCAACTGCCATAACTGTATCTCTAGTAATAAAAACAAGGGCACTGACTTTGATTGTTGTCATCCAGCTAACTCAAGAACATGTCCGTCGTACAGGGAAGCTCTTCAGTGCGCACTTCAAAAAGCGAACTAATGGAAACTAAATTACCAATTCTGACCCTCACAGACCTGAGCTTTGTTCAATGTAATTTACAAAATTCCAGAGCTGCAACTGCTACAATGATTCAGACACAGTTTCATAAGAATATTCCTATTGCACTTTTACAAGACTGTCATATTAATCGAGATAATACACTAACAGGCTCCACCACTCAGAATAAAATTTACAATTCTATTAATATGAAAGCCACAATAGTCTATAATGGTCCACTGACGCCAACATTATGGAAAGCCACTCAACATACTGTCTCAATAGTAATTACCTGTCAAGATGGTGACATCTGTATCACATCAGCTTACCTTCCTCCTAGTACCGACATAGATCGAATTCTTCCTGAATTGGACTTTTTAAGATTCATTAAATTTTAAAATATTATTATTGGAGGAGATTTCAATGCTTCAAGTAGTCTCTGGGGTTCGCCAATTGAAGACTCACGATCAGCGCAGCTGTTAGACTTTGTGGAATCCAATAGACTAGTAATAATCAACGACACTAATGCACCTCCTACCTTTTAAACCATACGTGCCAAAGGATGGCCAGATGTTACAATAGCATCAGAGAGTATAGCTAGGAAAATTGCCAATTGGACAGTTACGGACTGGATAACATTGAGTGATCATAATGCTATCACCTTCACTCTTAACTGTTCATTGCAATATCAACAAAAAAGAAGATTTAAGACTAATTATGGAGGACAAAATAAGCTTAAACGTCATCTGCTTCCTTCAATTTCTCATCTGATTATTAAACTTGATGAATGCAATAGTGCTATAGAATTAGATGAGGCCTATGATAATTTTATTCAAGAAATTGTTACAGCCTGCCGTAGAACTTTCAAAACCAAGCAAGTCAAAATAAGGAATAACGCGCCTTGGTGGACTCCAGACCTAGCTAAACAGAGAAAGATTCTTCGAAAGCAAAGACGCCAAGCACAAGCAGCAACACTCCCTGAGGTTAGGATGGAACTTTTTAGTCGTTATAAGAGATCACAGGCTATTTATAAAAAACATATAAATTATGCCAAAGAAACATCATGGAAAAATTATTGCACACGCACTGTTGAGCGTTATGGCAATATCTTTCATATTGCAATGGACAAAGTTTTCCGCCCTACTCTCCTACCCTCTGATATCTTAAATACAGCTACAAGTCCAGAGGACACCATCCGATTTCTTCTGACTAATATTTTTCAAAAGGACAACTCTACAGAAGACACCATGAGCCAGGCAGAAATGAGAAGTAATTTTGATAATTACATATATCACAGACCTACAATGGAACCCATGCCTAGTCTTTCTGAAGCGAATAACATCATCCGCTTTCTTAATCCTGCTAAAGCTCCAGGACCTGACGGCGTGGATAACATGATCATTAAAATGATTCATTCAATAGCTCCATCCCTTACTATGGCATTTCTACGAGCCTGCTGGAGAATTCGACACTTTCCAAAATCTAGTAAGTGTGCGGAGGTCGTACTCTTTCATAAAAAGGACAAGGACCCTCTACAGCCAAACTCGTATCGTCCGATTTGCCTTTTACCAGCATATGGCAAACTATTGGAACGAGTCATACTTGGGCGATTAAACTATTATCTACACACCAATAATTTGCTTGATGCAAACCAGTTTGGTTTTAGAGGAGGCCTGTCAACGGAACATGCTATTCATGACCTTATTCATACAGTACAGGAAAATAGAAAGGATGGATGTCACTCCCTGGTTGTTAGCCTGGACATTCAAGGAGCTTTCGACTCCTTATGGTGGCCGGATATATTAAATGTCCTGGCTACCATGGGATGTCCGGCTGACCTTCAAGATCTTATACGAAGCTATTTAAGCAATCGTTCTGTGCAAATCACCACCGATGCAGCCACCATCCAATATGACCTGAATAGAAGATGCCCACAGGGCTCCTGTTTGGGACCCTTACTATGGATACTTGTCGCAAACTCGATTCTAAGGGATCTGAGTGGCCACCGAGACTGTAAAATTATCGCTTACGCAGATGACTTCCTTATTATCACACGAGGGAAATCCAAACTCGAAAGCATTACACAGCACTACCTTGATGTATTTGGAGATTGGGCCAGAGCTCATAAAATCACAGTATCGGCCTCTAAAACTTAAGCTATAATTATTGGAGCCCATAGGCCTGTGCGGAGGAATCCCTCCATTAAAATGCAGGGTTCGGCAATTAAAATAGTTAAAGAATTCAAATATCTAGGCCTTGTCCTAGATCATCGTTTATCTTGGTTACCCCATCTTAAGTATGTTAAATCCCGTACTCTGCAATTAAATAATACCATCAGACGAACTGCCACAGCCTCATGGGGAGTCTCATCTTCTCTCTTAAAACAATGGTATCATACGGTCACTGAAAGAATCGCTCTGTATGGCTCGGGAATATGGGCGTGTCGGATGACAACCCATGAACGTCGCTTCCTTAATACAATTCAACGACCACACCTTCTACATATCAGTAAAGGCTATAGAACTACATCCACCACTGCTTTGCAAACTCTAACTGGTATTCCACAATAAGACTTAGTTGCTGAAAGAGACTCTACCCTTACATTAATACTCCGCCTTAAACAGGATCATACTCTATGGCACACCTTGTATCAACATCAAAATTTTGAAAGAAAAATCTTTGATATTCCTGTTCATCCAGCGCTTCATGATCTGACAGACTACGTAACCACTTCCTACAAGACTCCTAATGTGACCAGCTTCAATATTTACACGGATGGCTCTAAGATGGACTCGGGTACAGGGTCGGGTCTATGTATCATTCAAGATAACTGTATCATCTCTACATGGCGAAGAAGACTAGGTGTTGACAATTCCATCTTTCAGGCCGAACTCACGGCACTACAGAAAGCGATTTACATAGCGAGTCAGATACGATCGAATGTCTTTATTCATAGTGACTCCATGTCTAGCCTACTAGCCGTGGGTGGTAGGCCGAGTCGTCATCCGATCGTCATCAAATTACAAAAAATGCTCCTTAACCTGATGCCATCAATACGACCAATACTCACTTGGGTGCCGGCACATACTGGAATAAAAGGTAATGCAATAGCCGACTCATTAGCAAAGGAAGCAGCAACGAACACCAATCTACCGGAACAATATCTTCCACTTCCAGGATCTTATGTTAAGCGCACTACAATGTCACAACTACTTTCCAAATGGCAAGACAGGTGGACTATGTCCCCCACAGGACGCCGCACCTTTAAATTTATTCCCAAAGTCAACATTAATACAATTTCCTCGTCTTCTGCAATAACCACCTTTCTAACTGGCCATGGGACATTCCCAGAGTATCTCCACCGGTTTGGACTACGGACCAATGACCTCTGCACATGTGGTCAGAGAGGTACCCCGGATGACTATGTTTTCTCTTGTCAATTCACATCTAATCTGCAATTTCAAAAACCAGTGGACAGATATCTACCGGAATGGACAAAGCACCTATTATGTCATGCTGGAAGCCAGAAGAAGCTTTTCCAGATAATCCAATATTGCAAAGATCATTATGCATAAAGTTAGAGGACTCTTTCTTGCTTCCTGGGGACTATTCTATGAGTATTAAATACTACATTATGACTTTTCGGTATACTATGTTACAAAATTCATTGTTAAAATGTTATTCATTAATATTATGTATATAGTTTTCTTTTTTAATTTATTTATATTTTTTTTATTATTTAACCTTTTTAAATTTTTGTATTTAATATATACTGTATATCTAGTCATATGTATATATATATATATTGCACAATGAACAAACATATCAAACTTTCTAACGTATTCCTTGCTATTGTTTGCAAGATGAATGACACCACTTTAATACGATTCTGTATCCATTCCTTGAACTTGTCAATTCACATCTGCTCTGCATTTTCAAAAACGATTGGAGAGATGTCTACCGGAATGGACAAATCACCTATTATGTCATGCTGGAAGCCGGAAGAAGCTTTTACAGATAATCCCATACTGTAATGATCATTCTGATTAGAGACAGAGGACTCTATCCTGCTTCCGGAGGACTTCCTTATGAATGTTAAATACCACAATATGACTTTTTCGATGAATGACACCACCTTAATACGATTCTGTATTCATTCCTTGAACTTGTCAATTCACATCTGCTCTGCATTTTCAAAAGCGATTGTAGAGATGTCTACCGGAATGGACAAATCACGTATTATGTCATGCTGGAAGCCGGAAGAAGCTTTTACAGATGATCCCATACTGTAATGATCATTCTGCTTAGAGATAGAGGACTCTTTTTTTGCTTCCGGAGGACTTTCTTATGAATGTTAAATACCACAATATAACTTTTTTGGTATACTTTGTTACAAAATTTTAGTTAAAATTGTTCTTTATTTGCATTATGTATATAGTTTTTTTTTAGTATTTATTTCTTTATTTTATATATTGTATTTTTTGTCATTTCATATATTGTATTTTTTGTCATATGTATATATCTAATTTTGCAAAATGTTCAATCATGTCAAGCTTGTAACGTATTCCTTGCTCCTGTTTGCAAGATGAATGTCATCACCTCACTGTGACTCTGTATTCATTCCTTGACATACTGAATAAATGCTCGCTGGCCTGTTGGCAAGTTCCACTGGCTGTGGCGGCTGCTAGAGGTAGATTTTTTCCACTGAACGGGCATTACACTGCTTGGCTTGCCTTAGGACAGTGGCCTGTTCAGTGGTGCGAATGTCCGTGGTGCTGCAGGCGTCATATCACTGCCCGTAACGTTCTCTCGGGTTTTAATGCTTAAAGCCACTGAGATTTCGCACGGCGTTCAATATGGACCCATTCATCTCATATTCGCCTTACAGTCGTAGTATCCCGACCAACACGGGCAGCTCTGTCGCGGAAGAAGAAATCGTAGTCCAAAGAGTCCACGATCTTGCCGTGGTCGAATTCCATACTCGCATGGAAATTATACATTTTCAGTGGAATGTCTTCCGTTTTATGTACCATCCATACGTCCATAGCTTAGTTGGCAGAGGAGTGGAGTGTAGAGGTGTTGACACAGCTACTAGTAAGGGTTTCTTCTTTTTATAGGGGGCGTAATACAATCATAATCCGAGCAACTGACGCTTAAATACGATTTCTGACTGACTGAAAAACCCGTTGTTCAGTTTTTTCCCCATTTATACGCAATGCAGATGGTATTACTCGTACATGCTTTGCGCGCATGCGCTGGAATACTAATTGTTCTTATATCCAGGATGCAGTACTTGGGGTTCATGCAAATTTGACATTTATTGCATGTCGCCTTCATGATGTTAATTTTAATAAGCAGTAGCGTAATGTTATCAGCTGACAAATAAGTATTGTTGCAAATAAATTGAAGTCTATCGTACGTACATACGGGTATACATACAGCCTATATCATAGAAATCGACTCATTGAGAAGTTATCCAAATAGGTAGAAATTGCGTATGGCTATACCTTACGACGAAATATGGAAGTGATTAACATTTAATGTTGAATGATTGAAAAGATATGGAGCTCCAGCGGAGCAGACAGATGAAATGGATAGCTTCGTCAACACCTCTACACTCCACTCCTCTGCCAACTAAGCTATGGATGAATGGTACATAAAACGGAAGACATTCCACTGATAATGCATAACTTCCATGCGAGTATGGGTCCGTCGATCTAGGTGGACTGTAGCAACGTCTCGTAGACGGGTTTGTCAAAAGTATGAGCTAATGACACTATTTAAGAATAAAGGAATGAGGGTGGCCGCAGGATACCTAGATATTTGGATCCGAGGAATGCGACAATTCTATGATGTTAACATGAATGGGTGAACCATGGTTGTAGAGAGCGTCAAGAATATAACGGTCGAGCAAAAGCGACGACAGAACGCAAGGACAAAGGGATCGTCCAAACACGATCACAACCTCAGTCTCTGATGCTTTAATCCGACGTGTAGCCGGAACATCAGTGCAATGACAAGTGATAATGAGACTCTGGGAACGGGGCTGAAGTTACAGAAGGCATTGCGTCGGCTACCCATCGTCATTGCACACCGTTAAGCATGTTTGTAGCGGTGCCGGAAGTATTCGACCTGGGATCTAACAGACTGGAGTATAATTGCTTTCAGCGATGAGTCCTGCTTCAAAGTGAGTTCCGACGACTAGCGAAGAAGTGTCTGGAGACGTTCAGAACAGGAATGCATGCTCATCTGGATACTGTCAACGAGACTACCAGGAGCTATCGTATGGGATGCCATTTCATTTGACAGCCGGCCTTGTTTGGTGTGGCACCCTTATAGCACGGCAGCACTTCGATGAAATTCTTGCCCTTTATTTTTGCCCTTCCTTTTTTACGGATCTCTGGGCTTACATTTCAGCAGGGTAATGCTAGGACGCATACGGCATGCCTTTCTACTAATTGTTTTCATGCGTCTCCACTTTTCCTGGCTGGCGCGATCGCCAGATCTCTCCCCAACTGGGCACGTTTGGGCTCGAGGAGCCATGCCCGACCCTCCCTGGTTCGCGCCGATCTAACTTGCCGGTTTGAAAGTACAGGGTTTTCGGGATAAATTTGACATAATTATAACTGATTATTTTTTTTCCGTAGGTTGGAGGTATTGACACGCACTACTCGTCATTTAGAAGTTTGGACCATTTTTCATTCACATACAAGATGTCGGAAAGGATGGATGACTGGAGCACACCTGAATCATGGAAGTGAATAACTTGCATCATGATGATTCGTGCCGGCCATCAAAATAAGGATATTATGACTGCTGCCCAATGCTCCCTGAACACAGTAAAAACAATCAGGCATGAACTAGACACTTGCAATGGTGACTACAAGGATGTAACAGGAAGAAAGATCCCTAGCAGACGATCTGATTGCGTTCGTACAGCAGAATTCCTGGTAAATCTGCAGGAACAGGTGTTGAAGAACCCTGGCACTGGAATTCGGGCTTTGTCACGTGAAATGAATGTTGCAGCCTCTACTATGAAGTTTTTTTTTTTTTTTTTTTTTTTTTTTTTTTTTTGTCAATTCATTAAATTTAATAGATACAAAGCGGATTTTCTTTTTCCTTACGAAACTGTTAAATTTATCCCGAACACCCTGTATATGGCAAGGAATCCTCCAGGAACACATCTACCAACTCTACGAGTCAATGCCTAACCTGATTAGAGCTTGCATTAGGGCTAAAGGTGGGCCATTGCATTATTTATTTTGCTTTTGTAGCTGTATTTCCTAAATAAAAAATTAAATTCCTATCATACTAGTTTCGTTTTCAATCCATCCAGTTTTTTTTTTTTTTTTTTTTTTAATCTGAAAGAAACAGAAAATGTGAAGTACTTTAAAATATATACTGAATTTGTGCTAAACGTTTATCAAGTTACAGATATGTGACAGTTTAATGCAATGAAATTGTTTATAAATTCAACAATGAAGTCTATGAATAAAATATAAAATTAAAAATTTTTTTTTTTCAACTGTGAAAGAAATAGTTTTGTCTAATGAATCTTGCTTTGGTATTTATATATTAAAACCATTTTAAAAATTAATTTTGAATTGTTTAAGAAATCATGTTATTTTGCTTTTCATAATTTATTATATAACAGTTTAAATGAATAAGATGGCAGTTCTTTTTATATTTTATATCTCTATAATTAAATAGTCATCAATTAAAATTTTAAAAAATACTTAAGTAAGTAGAATATTAAACAAAAATGGTCAGTTGAGAAAAGGACATTAATACAGTTTTGATTAGTCTTTATTCAAAAATATCACTGCCCTGTAAGAGTATGAGTTAAAAATATAAATTCTGATATAAAACTTGAAATACGAATTTTGACTTTTCATACCTACTTCTTGTAGTTTTTCTAAGTAGCCCACCAGGTACCAAGTGAATAAGAAAGCTGAATATTGTTAGTTTGACTCGTGTTCAAATCCCAATGAGCAGGTTGACTGCATGAGTGTCTGGATGGCTTTCCATATGAAACATAAATCCAAACCAGTTTCCTCTAGAAAGTCCTCCACGAAGATATATGTCTCCTTGAGCAGATATTCTCATGTGATTTGCTTTAATAAATTAATCTGACCTAACCCTGATTATCAGTATACCCATATAGAGACTGAAATCTCAAGCATAACGTAATACAAGAGAGCTCACCTTAAAAAAGTTCTCCACAATAGTACCCCCCTTCTACAGATATCCCTCATATGCTGTGCAAGAGTATGAATAATCTAAGCTAATTTAGTAAAACAATATCTATTAACAACTGTTTTGCCATACAACTGTGGCTCAAGTCTATGGTATTTAATAAGGAATTATCACCCCCCTTTTTTTTTCTTCTTTTTTTTTTTTTTTTTTTCTTTTTAGAATTAAAACTATTGCCTGTATGTGTGTGTGTGTGTCATGCCTTTAGACATAACATGAACATTTTGATTTTGTATCCTATCGCATACAGAACAAAAAAGTTCTTTAATATTATAAAAATACACTGAAAATTTTGTGTCATTACCAAACTAAATTTAGTGACAGTTTTCACACAAATTGAAAAATTTTTGTTATTACCAGGTAGATTCTTTAAACTATCTCCGAAAACAATACATTGTCACTTGTGAAATGTGGTGTTACGTAGTTTACTGCCATATGCACTTTTTTTTTTCGGAATTTTGTATAATCTTTATTTTCTCATATAACAGCATCAGTGCTATGTATTAAACAATTTTTATTGCTTGCATATTGAAATCTTGCTTTCATGAATGAAATCATACACACTGGAAAGGAATGGAACATAGGAAACACACTGAGATGGCATAAAATCCATAAATGTGATTAACAACTGTATTTGTAATATATACAGTCTACCATGGAATATGGTGGGTAAGACTGCTGAACTTTGATAGTTACACAAACTCCAAATTATGATGAACAAATTCGCTCCGTGGATGCTTCCATGGTTTTCCCTATATATAACATGAACAGAGGCAGTTCTTCATAGAAAGTTATCCATGAAGGCATCTTTTTTCCTTCACAGCCCAGCAGGTAAGACAGCTGAGCACTGATAGTTCAGTCCAAGTTCAATTCCCAGGGAACAGATTGGCTGCATGCATGTTTTCGTAGATTCTCCCTTGCATAACATGAGTACATGACAGTTTCCGTCAGAAAGCCCTCCTTAACAGCATTATATTCCATCAAGGAATATACACTAGCATACTTTTTCATAACTTAATAAATCCAAATCTCTGTAGGCAGACAGTTTGTGTCTGAAGTCTGAACTGTAGATATTAAAGTCTATAGATATTAAAGTCACATTTCTAGTAATGTCTGTCTATTCTGTCTATATAATGCTGGTGATGTTTTGTAATTCGAAACTTAACCAGCCAATATTATTTTAGAGCGCTATTTATCTATCAGTCAAACAACGTCGAAACTAATTCACTCTGAATTAAACTATATAAATCATTTTGGATTCTCTCCCCCCCCCACTGTACATTTATTTATGTTGCTCTTAATTTTTAGCTTTGAAAATTTCCTGTTCTAACAGCATTTATAAGAATTTTCGGAAATACAGGACAGGTTGTAAATAAATTTAGGTATATCTCACTATGTTTCCGTTAATAATCATTTTTAATATTATTTAAGGACTATTAAGTTTAAAAACACTCTTTAATTTTATGGAAATAAATCTTTTCACATATTTTATCATATAGAAGTTTCATTCATAACATCCCAACTGGAAAAGGCAGTTGTAGGTTAAGTTAATTGGTAAGCACCCGTGCATTCCCGAAAGTATATGGCCTTGTATTTTGAGTGCTTGCTTGCTTCCCGCGAAAACATGGATGATTGTAAATTTATGATTGCTTCACATTATATGATGGCAAACATCCACGCACATGGTGGCTCATAATGTGAAGATATTATAAGTTTACCAATAGCTACGCCTTCTTCGGGATTCGAACCCAGACCCTTCACTACTGCTTTCAGCGTCATTAACCATTATACCGCCTGGGCAGCCCTATACATACCAACAGCATAGAAACACCAAGTTCATACATAACCAAGTGTTTGGATTTTATTCCTTAAAATACATAGGTCGAACTAGGGATCTGGTGGCCTTTTTGCATGCACGCACTGCGCACTTAACAGAACTGGACCTGAATATGAGATAGATTCTGATATAAAGATGCAAATATCGACGGTTCAAAAAATTAGATTGTAGTACAGATTCATAAGAAGATAACAAATACGGTGCTGTTCATTAAAATTTCTATACCAGGAAAATAACAGATTCATATTTATAGTATGTATTGTATGTATTAATATAATGAGAGGAAGATATGATTAAATTAACAAGTGTTTTGGCGTTCATAACATGCGGAATTTAGTACACAAAGCTGACACATCTGGCAGCCGGTAACATCTGTAATCCGGTTGAACATGTAATTGAACTAAGCTGATACAGGTACTTCATTCCATGCAGCTTTAGTTCTAATTTCTGGCGAGTGATGGCATGGCAATCTTCCGGCAACCCATGATAAGATGCTCTCAATGAGTGAGAGGCCTGGAGAATGTGCTGATCAGGGTAACAATCGGAAACATTCTGTCTCAAAGAACTTCAGGGCAGCATAGGTTCGTGCATCATTTTGTTGAAATATGGCGTCAAGCAGGCCTTGAAGACAGGGCACGGGCATTAAGACATGACAAATGTAACGACATTTGCCCACATTACCGGTTATGGGAACATGAGGTGACCAGGATGAAGGTGGAATGGCACCTCATGCCAACACGCCAGGTGCTCAGCCCGTATGAATTTCACGAATGCAAGCTGGCAACGTTCATTCTCCTCTATACCTCCACACACGGATGCGTTCGTTCTCATGCTGTACGCAGAATAGGTTTCGTTTGAATCACGATATGGTGCACTCCTGTGCCCAGTGTTGTCGATGACGTCCATTGTAGATGCACTTGTCTCTATTGTAGCGTCATGGGAAGCAGCAACAGTGTCACTGTCCGTGGTGCTGTAGATGTCGTATTTATTAATGTAAGTAAGAGAGGAAGTCGTATTTATTAATGTAACTAGTAAGAGAAGAAGATGTGATTAAATAAGGAACTGGTATGGGTTTCATAACATGCGCAATTCAGTACATAAAGCTAACACCTCTGGCAGCAGCAACATTTATAATCCGGCTGAGCATCTAATCGAACTGCCGCCCAACCGGTATCGTGGTTAGCATTGCGGACTGCCGTGCCGAAGGGTCCGGGTTCGAATCCCGGAGAAGATATGGATGTTTGTAAATGTTTAATAAAAAGTTATAAAAACGGTTGTTAATTTCAGTATTAACCCTCACGGATTGGAAAAGCAAGATTGATACAGATACAGATACAGATCTAATTGAACTCAGCTCGAATGGCAAACACAGGTACTTCATTCCATGCAGCTTCAATTCTATTTTCTGGCCAGTGATAGCATGGCAATCTCCCGGCAACCCATGATAAGATGAGTGAGAGATTTAGAGAATGTGCTGATCAGGACAACACTCGAACACATTCTGTCTGAAGCACAGACAACATAAGGTCGTGTATCATCTTGTTGAAAGATGACATCACGCAAGCCTTGAAGACAGGGCACAGCCACGGGCATTAACACATCAAATGTAAAGACGTTTGCCCACATTACCGGTTATGGGAACAAGACGTAACCAGGATGAAGGCGGAATGGCACCTCATACCAGCACGGCAGGTGCTGGGCTCATGTGATTTTCATGAATGTAAGTTGGCAACATCATTCTTCTCTGTGCCTCCGCACACGAATGCGTTCGTATCATGCTGTACGCAGAATCGGTTTCGTTTGAATCACGACATGGTGCGCTCCTGTGCCCAGTGTCGTCGATGACGTCCACTGTAGGTGCACCTGTTTCTGTTGTAGCGTCATGGGAAGCAGCAACAGTGGTCACCGTGCTGACTGTCCGTGGTGCTGACTACTGTTAAATTTGATGGTTAAACTGTTGGCTGGATAAATTTAACGCTCTTGATTATATAACTGTAAATGCGGAAATACTTCGAGGATTATTCTAATTTTGGATTCCTTTAATCGCGCATCACGAGAGGAGCATTTTGAGACCTCTTCTGGAATTTTTGGACAAATATTTTCGAATTTATCAAGATATTTAGGACTTTGAAAAATCAGTTGGATTCATCCACAACAGTGCATTGAAATACATACTGAAATCGTCTTTCAAGCAGCTAAGTTTTACGTTTTTCTTTTCACTAATTCTGGATAATTATCGGACACTGGATACATTATGGACTTCTCCCATCTGTCTTTGAGGAATTAGGATCACATTCCATACTAACTAAGACACCCCGTTAGAATAGATAAGTTTTTTCTTAAAATATACGTTCATTTAGAAATAACATAATTATCTTTATTTATCTTATTTAAACTTATTAACTTTATTTGTATTTATGTAATTTGCTATTTATTCATTTCACAGTATCCATATTTATATTTATTTTATTTAATTAATTTCATATTTCCTCTATTTATATTTTATATTAGTCAGTTACATAGCAATATACCATTATTCCCCATAATTACATTTATTTAATATTTTACTGTTCTTCTGAAATATTTAAACTGTGATTGCCATATCTTTTTTACATTATATTTCCATGTACTTTTAATATTTATTCATTATTCAATTTAATATTTATTCATTACTTAATTTAATATTTAATTCCTATCATTTTATTTTATTATCATTTTTCCTTATGCTTTTACACGTGCTTACATATTTAATTTCATTACATTTATCTTAAAGCAACAATAAGATTTCATTGACTTCCTTCACTTTGCCTCAAAATCGCTGTAGTTATTTTTACCCAAATTTGATTGTTATAACGATCCAACTTCAATACATTTTCCCTATATATTTGATACCTTTTTGCGTATCAATTTTTGACACTTTGAAGGCTAATATCCCAGTAAATTGACATATTTATTTTTGACCGTATTGACATCTTTTTGTTAATTTTGGAGGTGATATCATAAAAATTTATTTTCCATAGGAATAACATTATCAAACTTCTGACATGGCTCATTTTACACAGTCTACAGTTCAAACCTCTATTTCTCTGTTCCTTATCATTATTTCCCAACTTTTCACATACAACTACCTTCTTATATTCATCACTGATGATTCATTAGCCAGATGGCTGTTCATGACTCTAACGTAGTACAATTAGCCACCACATCAATTACCTGTGAGGATACAATTATAGCTCCTGATATTGACTCATCAATTCCGAGATTGCAAAGTTTTGCTGCACATAGCTCATTTATTTATAAGTTCTTGGGTGAAAGACGTGCAAAGCATAAATTGAACAAAGAAGACACTAAAATACTCACTGATTTCATTGACTTTGCACAGAAAATCTTCTTAGAACAAGAACTGCTCATCAACGCCCAACAGACACAACTTGACGTTTTGAACGGACAATCAGATTCGCTTAAAAAGGTCTTGTCTATTATTGAACCTATTTCACAACTACCCACACTTCAACCTGCTACCGATAGACCTTTATATTCTGAAATAGTACAGCGTACTGAAGAAGAAGCTCCCTTCCAATTGGTACAGAGGAAAAAAAAGCGGCCCCAGGTTCAGCATAAACTTACAGATCACGTTCTCTTGGTTAAATCCACAGATCCAACTATAACTCCTTCTGCCCTACAACACCATTTAGCCTCCAAAGTCAATCCTTCCAAGCTTGGTATTCCACTACAGCAGATTCGTACCACCAGAAGCAGAGAATTACTACTGAGGTGTCACACTAGAGAACATCTAAATAAATTAAAAGATTCCCTTCACTCTGAAAAAGTATTAAAAGATCAGATCAGCTACAGAGAACCAAAACCAATTAAGGACTCTATAATTCTATTTGGTGTGCCTGAGGATTTAAATGCACAAGACATCATAGCAGCATTTCAAGCTCATCTCCCCACCGAAATAGAGGGTACAATAAATCCACGACCTCCACTACACCGTACTGACTCTAGAAATAACTGGGTAATTAATTTGGATAAGGAATACTCCCAGAAGCTGGGATCAAGCGGACGACTATACCTAGGTTTCAACTCTTGCCCATTCAGAACTTATCACCGTATTTTAAGGTGCTATAACTGCCAGGAATTGGGCCACTCTAGTAAATTCTGTCAGAACGCGGCAATTTGTGTCAATTGTGCAGACACACATAAGCAAGACAGCGGCCACTGTACTGCTACGCCCAACTGCCATAACTGTATCTCTAGTAATAAAAACAAGGGCACTGACTTTGATTGTTGTCATCCAGCTAACTCAAGAACATGTCCGTCGTACAGGGAAGCTCTTCAGTGCGCACTTCAAAAAGCGAACTAATGGCAACTAAATTACCAATTCTGACCCTCACAGACCTGAGCTTTGTTCAATGTAATTTACAAAATTCCAGAGCTGCAACTGCTACAATGATTCAGACACAGTTTCATAAGAATATTCCTATTGCACTTTTACAAGACTGTCATATTAATCGAGATAATACACTAACAGGCTCCACCACTCAGAATAAAATTTACAATTCTATTAATATGAAAGCCACAATAGTCTATAATGGTCCACTGACGCCAACATTATGGAAAGCCACTCAACATACAGTCTCAATAGTAATTACCTGTCAAGATGGTGACATCTGTATCACTTCAGCTTACCTTCCTCCTAGTACCGACATAGATCGAATTCTTCCTGAATTGGACTTTTTAAGATTCATTAAATTTTAAAATATTATTATTGGAGGAGATTTCAATGCTTCAAGTAGTCTCTGGGGTTCGCCAATTGAAGACTCACGATCAGCGCAGCTGTTAGACTTTGTGGAATCCAATAGACTAGTAATAATCAACGACACTAATGCACCTCCTACCTTTTAAACCATACGTGCCAAAGGATGGCCAGATGTTACAATAGCATCAGAGAGTATAGCTAGGAAAATTGCCAATTGGACAGTTACGGACTGGATAACATTGAGTGATCATAATGCTATCACCTTCACTCTTAACTGTTCATTGCAATATCAACAAAAAAGAAGATTTAAGACTAATTATGGAGGACAAAATAAGCTTAAACGTCATCTGCTTCCTTCAATTTCTCATCTGATTATTAAACTTGATGAATGCAATAGTGCTATAGAATTAGATGAGGCCTATGATAATTTTATTCAAGAAATTGTTACAGCCTGCCGTAGAACTTTCAAAACCAAGCAAGTCAAAATAAGGAATAACGCGCCTTGGTGGACTCCAGACCTAGCTAAACAGAGAAAGATTCTTCGAAAGCAAAGACGCCAAGCACAAGCAGCAACACTCCCTGAGGTTAGGATGGAACTTTTTAGTCGTTATAAGAGATCACAGGCTATTTATAAAAAACATATAAATTATGCCAAAGAAACATCATGGAAAAATTATTGCACACGCACTGTTGAGCGTTATGGCAATATCTTTCATATTGCAATGGACAAAGTTTTCCGCCCTACTCTCCTACCCTCTGATATCTTAAATACAGCTACAAGTCCAGAGGACACCATCCGATTTCTTCTGACTAATATTTTTCAAAAGGACAACTCTACAGAAGACACCATGAGCCAGGCAGAAATGAGAAGTAATTTTGATAATTACATATATCACAGACCTACAATGGAACCCATGCCTAGTCTTTCTGAAGCGAATAACATCATCCGCTTTCTTAATCCTGCTAAAGCTCCAGGACCTGACGGCGTGGATAACATGATCATTAAAATGATTCATTCAATAGCTCCATCCCTTACTATGGCATTTCTACGAGCCTGCTGGAGAATTCGACACTTTCCAAAATCTAGTAAGTGTGCGGAGGTCGTACTCTTTCATAAAAAGGACAAGGACCCTCTACAGCCAAACTCGTATCGTCCGATTTGCCTTTTACCAGCATATGGCAAACTATTGGAACGAGTCATACTTGGGCGATTAAACTATTATCTACACACCAATAATTTGCTTGATGCAAACCAGTTTGGTTTTAGAGGAGGCCTGTCAACGGAACATGCTATTCATGACCTTATTCATACAGTACAGGAAAATAGAAAGGATGGATGTCACTCCCTGGTTGTTAGCCTGGACATTCAAGGAGCTTTCGACTCCTTATGGTGGCCGGATATATTAAATGTCCTGGCTACCATGGGATGTCCGGCTGACCTTCAAGATCTTATACGAAGCTATTTAAGCAATCGTTCTGTGCAAATCACCACCGATGCAGCCACCATCCAATATGACCTGAATAGAAGATGCCCACAGGGCTCCTGTTTGGGACCCTTACTATGGATACTTGTCGCAAACTCGATTCTAAGGGATCTGAGTGGCCACCGAGACTGTAAAATTATCGCTTACGCAGATGACTTCCTTATTATCACACGAGGGAAATCCAAACTCGAAAGCATTACACAGCACTACCTTGATGTATTTGGAGATTGGGCCAGAGCTCATAAAATCACAGTATCGGCCTCTAAAACTTAAGCTATAATTATTGGAGCCCATAGGCCTGTGCGGAGGAATCCCTCCATTAAAATGCAGGGTTCGGCAATTAAAATAGTTAAAGAATTCAAATATCTAGGCCTTGTCCTAGATCATCGTTTATCTTGGTTACCCCATCTTAAGTATGTTAAATCCCGTACTCTGCAATTAAATAATACCATCAGACGAACTGCCACAGCCTCATGGGGAGTCTCATCTTCTCTCTTAAAACAATGGTATCATACGGTCACTGAAAGAATCGCTCTGTATGGCTCGGGAATATGGGCGTGTCGGATGACAACCCATGAACGTCGCTTCCTTAATACAATTCAACGACCACACCTTCTACATATCAGTAAAGGCTATAGAACTACATCCACCACTGCTTTGCAAACTCTAACTGGTATTCCACAATAAGACTTAGTTGCTGAAAGAGACTCTACCCTTACATTAATACTCCGCCTTAAACAGGATCATACTCTATGGCACACCTTGTATCAACATCAAAATTTTGAAAGAAAAATCTTTGATATTCCTGTTCATCCAGCGCTTCATGATCTGACAGACTACGTAACCACTTCCTACAAGACTCCTAATGTGACCAGCTTCAATATTTACACGGATGGCTCTAAGATGGACTCGGGTACAGGGTCGGGTCTATGTATCATTCAAGATAACTGTATCATCTCTACATGGCGAAGAAGACTAGGTGTTGACAATTCCATCTTTCAGGCCGAACTCACGGCACTACAGAAAGCGATTTACATAGCGAGTCAGATACGATCGAATGTCTTTATTCATAGTGACTCCATGTCTAGCCTACTAGCCGTGGGTGGTAGGCCGAGTCGTCATCCGATCGTCATCAAATTACAAAAAATGCTCCTTAACCTGATGCCATCAATACGACCAATACTCACTTGGGTGCCGGCACATACTGGAATAAAAGGTAATGCAATAGCCGACTCATTAGCAAAGGAAGCAGCAACGAACACCAATCTACCGGAACAATATCTTCCACTTCCAGGATCTTATGTTAAGCGCACTACAATGTCACAACTACTTTCCAAATGGCAAGACAGGTGGACTATGTCCCCCACAGGACGCCGCACCTTTAAATTTATTCCCAAAGTCAACATTAATACAATTTCCTCGTCTTCTGCAATAACCACCTTTCTAACTGGCCATGGGACATTCCCAGAGTATCTCCACCGGTTTGGACTACGGACCAATGACCTCTGCACATGTGGTCAGAGAGGTACCCCGGATGACTATGTTTTCTCTTGTCAATTCACATCTAATCTGCAATTTCAAAAACCAGTGGACAGATATCTACCGGAATGGACAAAGCACCTATTATGTCATGCTGGAAGCCAGAAGAAGCTTTTCCAGATAATCCAATATTGCAAAGATCATTATGCATAAAGTTAGAGGACTCTTTCTTGCTTCCTGGGGACTATTCTATGAGTATTAAATACTACATTATGACTTTTCGGTATACTATGTTACAAAATTCATTGTTAAAATGTTATTCATTAATATTATGTATATAGTTTTCTTTTTTTATTTATTTATATTTTTTTTATTATTTAACCTTTTTAAATTTTTGTATTTAATATATACTGTATATCTAGTCATATGTATATATATATATTGCACAATGAACAAACATATCAAACTTTCTAACGTATTCCTTGCTATTGTTTGCAAGATGAATGACACCACTTTAATACGATTCTGTATCCATTCCTTGAACTTGTCAATTCACATCTGCTCTGCATTTTCAAAAACGATTGGAGAGATGTCTACCGGAATGGACAAATCACCTATTATGTCATGCTGGAAGCCGGAAGAAGCTTTTACAGATAATCCCATACTGTAATGATCATTCTGATTAGAGACAGAGGACTCTATCCTGCTTCCGGAGGACTTCCTTATGAATGTTAAATACCACAATATGACTTTTTCGATGAATGACACCACCTTAATACGATTCTGTATTCATTCCTTGAACTTGTCAATTCACATCTGCTCTGCATTTTCAAAAGCGATTGTAGAGATGTCTACCGGAATGGACAAATCACCTATTATGTCATGCTGGAAGCCGGAAGAAGCTTTCACAGATGATCCCATACTGTAATGATCATTCTGCTTAGAGATAGAGGACTCTTTTTTTGCTTCCGGAGGACTTTCTTATGAATGTTAAATACCACAATATAACTTTTTTGGTATACTTTGTTACAAAATTTTAGTTAAAATTGTTCTTTATTTGCATTATGTATATAGTTTTTTTTTAGTATTTATTTCTTTATTTTATATATTGTATTTTTTGTCATTTCATATATTGTATTTTTTGTCATATGTATATATCTAATTTTGCAAAATGTTCAATCATGTCAAGCTTGTAACGTATTCCTTGCTCCTGTTTGCAAGATAAATGTCATCACCTCACTGTGACTCTGTATTCATTCCTTGACATACTGAATAAATGCTCGCTGGCCTGTTGGCAAGTTCCACTGGCTGTGGCGGCTGCTAGAGGTAGATTTTTTCCACTGAACGGGCATTACACTGCTTGGCTTGCCTTAGGACAGTGGCCTGTTCAGTGCTGCGAATGTCCGTGGTGCTGCAGGCTTCATATCACTGCCCGTAACGTTCTCTCGGGTTTTAATGCTTAAAGCCACTGAGATTTCGCACGGCGTTCAATATGGACCCATTGATCTCATATTCGCCTTACAGTCGTAGTATCCCGACCAACACGGGCAGCTCTGTCGCGGAAGAAGAAATCGTAGTCCAAAGAGTCCACGATCTTGCCGTGGTCGAATTCCATACTCGCATGGAAATTATACATTTTCAGTGGAATGTCTTCCGTTTTATGTACCATCCATACGTCCATAGCTTAGTTGGCAGAGGAGTGGAGTGTAGAGGTGTTGACACAGCTACTAGTAAGGGTTTCTTCTTTTTATAGGGGGCGTAATACAATCATAATCCGAGCAACTGACGCTTAAATACGATTTCTGACTGACTGAAAAACCCGTTGTTCAGTTTTTTCCCCATTTATACGCAATGCAGATGGTATTACTCGTACATGCTTTGCGCGCATGCGCTGGAATACTAATTGTTCTTATATCCAGGATGCAGTACTTGGGGTTCATGCAAATTTGACATTTATTGCATGTCGCCTTCATGATGTTAATTTTAATAAGCAGTAGCGTAATGTTATCAGCTGACAAATAAGTATTGTTGCAAATAAATTGAAGTCTATCGTACGTACATACGGGTATACATACAGCCTATATCATAGAAATCGACTCATTGAGAAGTTATCCAAATAGGTAGAAATTGCGTATGGCTATACCTTACGACGAAATATGGAAGTGATTAACATTTAATGTTGAATGATTGAAAAGATATGGAGCTCCAGCGGAGCAGACAGATGAAATGGATAGCTTCGTCAACACCTCTACACTCCACTCCTCTGCCAACTAAGCTATGGATGAATGGTACATAAAACGGAAGACATTCCACTGATAATGCATAACTTCCATGCGAGTATGGGTCCGTCGATCTAGGTGGACTGTAGCAACGTCTCGTAGACGGGTTTGTCAAAAGTATGAGCTAATGACACTATTTAAGAATAAAGGAATGAGGGTGGCCGCAGGATACCTAGATATTTGGATCCGAGGAATGCGACAATTCTATGATGTTAACATGAATGGGTGAACCATGGTTGTAGAGAGCGTCAAGAATATAACGGTCGAGCAAAAGCGACGACAGAACGCAAGGACAAAGGGATCGTCCAAACACGATCACAACCTCAGTCTCTGATGCTTTAATCCGACGTGTAGCCGGAACATCAGTGCAATGACAAGTGATAATGAGACTCTGGGAACGGGGCTGAAGTTACAGAAGGCATTGCGTCGGCTACCCATCGTCATTGCACACCGTTAAGCATGTTTGTAGCGGTGCCGGAAGTATTCGACTTGGGATCTAACAGACTGGAGTATAATTGCTTTCAGCGATGAGTCCTGCTTCAAAGTGAGTTCCGACGACTAGCGAAGAAGTGTCTGGAGACGTTCAGAACAGGAATGCATGCTCATCTGGATACTGTCAACGAGACTACCAGGAGCTATCGTATGGGATGCCATTTCATTTGACAGCCGGCCTTGTTTGGTGTGGCACCCTTATAGCACGGCAGCACTTCGATGAAATTCTTGCCCTTTATTTTTGCCCTTCCTTTTTTACGGATCTCTGGGCTTACATTTCAGCAGGGTAATGCTAGGACGCATACGGCATGCCTTTCTACTAATTGTTTTCATGCGTCTCCACTTTTCCTGGCTGGCGCGATCGCCAGATCTCTCCCCAACTGGGCACGTTTGGGCTCGAGGAGCCATGCCCGACCCTCCCTGGTTCGCGCCGATCTAACTTGCCGGTTTGAAAGTACAGGGTTTTCGGGATAAATTTGACATAATTATAACTGATTATTTTTTTTCCGTAGGTTGGAGGTATTGACACGCACTACTCGTCATTTAGAAGTTTGGACCATTTTTCATTCACATACAAGATGTCGGAAAGGATGGATGACTGGAGCACACCTGAATCATGGAAGTGAATAACTTGCATCATGATGATTCGTGCCGGCCATCAAAATAAGGATATTATGACTGCTGCCCAATGCTCCCTGAACACAGTAAAAACAATCAGGCATGAACTAGACACTTGCAATGGTGACTACAAGGATGTAACAGGAAGAAAGATCCCTAGCAGACGATCTGATTGCGTTCGTACAGCAGAATTCCTGGTAAATCTGCAGGAACAGGTGTTGAAGAACCCTGGCACTGGAATTCGGGCTTTGTCACGTGAAATGAATGTTGCAGCCTCTACTATGAAGTTTTTTTTTTTTTTTTTTTTTTTTTTTTTTTTTTGTCAATTCATTAAATTTAATAGATACAAAGCGGATTTTCTTTTTCCTTACGAAACTGTTAAATTTATCCCGAACACCCTGTATATGGCAAGGAATCCTCCAGGAACACATCTACCAACTCTACGAGTCAATGCCTAACCTGATTAGAGCTTGCATTAGGGCTAAAGGTGGGCCATTGCATTATTTATTTTGCTTTTGTAGCTGTATTTCCTAAATAAAAAATTAAATTCCTATCATACTAGTTTCGTTTTCAATCCATCCAGTTTTTTTTTTTTTTTTTTTTTAATCTGAAAGAAACAGAAAATGTGAAGTACTTTAAAATATATACTGAATTTGTGCTAAACGTTTATCAAGTTACAGATATGTGACAGTTTAATGCAATGAAATTGTTTATAAATTCAACAATGAAGTCTATGAATAAAATATAAAATTAAAAATTTTTTTTTTCAACTGTGAAAGAAATAGTTTTGTCTAATGAATCTTGCTTTGGTATTTATATATTAAAACCATTTTAAAAATTAATTTTGAATTGTTTAAGAAATCATGTTATTTTGCTTTTCATAATTTATTATATAACAGTTTAAATGAATAAGATGGCAGTTCTTTTTATATTTTATATCTCTATAATTAAATAGTCATCAATTAAAATTTTAAAAAATACTTAAGTAAGTAGAATATTAAACAAAAATGGTCAGTTGAGAAAAGGACATTAATACAGTTTTGATTAGTCTTTATTCAAAAATATCACTGCCCTGTAAGAGTATGAGTTAAAAATATAAATTCTGATATAAAACTTGAAATACGAATTTTGACTTTTCATACCTACTTCTTGTAGTTTTTCTAAGTAGCCCACCAGGTACCAAGTGAATAAGAAAGCTGAATATTGTTAGTTTGACTCGTGTTCAAATCCCAATGAGCAGGTTGACTGCATGAGTGTCTGGATGGCTTTCCATATGAAACATAAATCCAAACCAGTTTCCTCTAGAAAGTCCTCCACGAAGATATATGTCTCCTTGAGCAGATATTCTCATGTGATTTGCTTTAATAAATTAATCTGACCTAACCCTGATTATCAGTATACCCATATAGAGACTGAAATCTCAAGCATAACGTAATACAAGAGAGCTCACCTTAAAAAAGTTCTCCACAATAGTACCCCCCTTCTACAGATATCCCTCATATGCTGTGCAAGAGTATGAATAATCTAAGCTAATTTAGTAAAACAATATCTATTAACAACTGTTTTGCCATACAACTGTGGCTCAAGTCTATGGTATTTAATAAGGAATTATCACCCCCCTTTTTTTTTCTTCTTTTTTTTTTTTTTTTCTTTTTAGAATTAAAACTATTGCCTGTATGTGTGTGTGTGTGTCATGCCTTTAGACATAACATGAACATTTTGATTTTGTATCCTATCGCATACAGAACAAAAAAGTTCTTTAATATTATAAAAATACACTGAAAATTTTGTGTCATTACCAAACTAAATTTAGTGACAGTTTTCACACAAATTGAAAAATTTTTGTTATTACCAGGTAGATTCTTTAAACTATCTCCGAAAACAATACATTGTCACTTGTGAAATGTGGTGTTACGTAGTTTACTGCCATATGCACTTTTTTTTTTCGGAATTTTGTATAATCTTTATTTTCTCATATAACAGCATCAGTGCTATGTATTAAACAATTTTTATTGCTTGCATATTGAAATCTTGCTTTCATGAATGAAATCATACACACTGGAAAGGAATGGAACATAGGAAACACACTGAGATGGCATAAAATCCATAAATGTGATTAACAACTGTATTTGTAATATATACAGTCTACCATGGAATATGGTGGGTAAGACTGCTGAACTTTGATAGTTACACAAACTCCAAATTATGATGAACAAATTCGCTCCGTGGATGCTTCCATGGTTTTCCCTATATATAACATGAACAGAGGCAGTTCTTCATAGAAAGTTATCCATGAAGGCATCTTTTTTCCTTCACAGCCCAGCAGGTAAGACAGCTGAGCACTGATAGTTCAGTCCAAGTTCAATTCCCAGGGAACAGATTGGCTGCATGCATGTTTTCGTAGATTCTCCCTTGCATAACATGAGTACATGACAGTTTCCGTCAGAAAGCCCTCCTTAACAGCATTATATTCCATCAAGGAATATACACTAGCATACTTTTTCATAACTTAATAAATCCAAATCTCTGTAGGCAGACAGTTTGTGTCTGAAGTCTGAACTGTAGATATTAAAGTCTATAGATATTAAAGTCACATTTCTAGTAATGTCTGTCTATTCTGTCTATATAATGCTGGTGATGTTTTGTAATTCGAAACTTAACCAGCCAATATTATTTTAGAGCGCTATTTATCTATCAGTCAAACAACGTCGAAACTAATTCACTCTGAATTAAACTATATAAATCATTTTGGATTCTCTCCCCCCCCCACTGTACATTTATTTATGTTGCTCTTAATTTTTAGCTTTGAAAATTTCCTGTTCTAACAGCATTTATAAGAATTTTCGGAAATACAGGACAGGTTGTAAATAAATTTAGGTATATCTCACTATGTTTCCGTTAATAATCATTTTTAATATTATTTAAGGACTATTAAGTTTAAAAACACTCTTAATCTAATAAATCTTTTCACATATTTTATCATATAGAAGTTTCATTCATAACATCCCAACTGGAAAAGGCAGTTGTAGGTTAAGTTAATTGGTAAGCACCCGTGCATTCCCGAAAGTATATGGCCTTGTATTTTGAGTGCTTGCTTGCTTCCCGCGAAAACATGGATGATTGTAAATTTATGATTGCTTCACATTATATGATGGCAAACATCCACGCACATGGTGGCTCATAATGTGAAGATATTATAAGTTTACCAATAGCTACGCCTTCTTCGGGATTCGAACCCAGACCCTTCACTACTGCTTTCAGCGTCATTAACCATTATACCGCCTGGGCAGCCCTATACATACCAACAGCATAGAAACACCAAGTTCATACATAACCAAGTGTTTGGATTTTATTCCTTAAAATACATAGGTCGAACTAGGGATCTGGTGGCCTTTTTGCATGCACGCACTGCGCACTTAACAGAACTGGACCTGAATATGAGATAGATTCTGATATAAAGATGCAAATATCGACGGTTCAAAAAATTAGATTGTAGTACAGATTCATAAGAAGATAACAAATACGGTGCTGTTCATTAAAATTTCTATACCAGGAAAATAACAGATTCATATTTATAGTATGTATTGTATGTATTAATATAATGAGAGGAAGATATGATTAAATTAACAAGTGTTTTGGCGTTCATAACATGCGGAATTTAGTACACAAAGCTGACACATCTGGCAGCCGGTAACATCTGTAATCCGGTTGAACATGTAATTGAACTAAGCTGATACAGGTACTTCATTCCATGCAGCTTTAGTTCTAATTTCTGGCGAGTGATGGCATGGCAATCTTCCGGCAACCCATGATAAGATGCTCTCAATGAGTGAGAGGCCTGGAGAATGTGCTGATCAGGGTAACAATCGGAAACATTCTGTCTCAAAGAACTTCAGGGCAGCATAGGTTCGTGCATCATTTTGTTGAAATATGGCGTCAAGCAGGCCTTGAAGACAGGGCACGGGCATTAAGACATGACAAATGTAACGACATTTGCCCACATTACCGGTTATGGGAACATGAGGTGACCAGGATGAAGGTGGAATGGCACCTCATGCCAACACGCCAGGTGCTCAGCCCGTATGAATTTCACGAATGCAAGCTGGCAACGTTCATTCTCCTCTATACCTCCACACACGGATGCGTTCGTTCTCATGCTGTACGCAGAATAGGTTTCGTTTGAATCACGATATGGTGCACTCCTGTGCCCAGTGTTGTCGATGACGTCCATTGTAGATGCACTTGTCTCTATTGTAGCGTCATGGGAAGCAGCAACAGTGTCACTGTCCGTGGTGCTGTAGATGTCGTATTTATTAATGTAAGTAAGAGAGGAAGTCGTATTTATTAATGTAACTAGTAAGAGAAGAAGATGTGATTAAATAAGGAACTGGTATGGGTTTCATAACATGCGCAATTCAGTACATAAAGCTAACACCTCTGGCAGCAGCAACATTTATAATCCGGCTGAGCATCTAATCGAACTGCCGCCCAACCGGTATCGTGGTTAGCATTGCGGACTGCCGTGCCGAAGGGTCCGGGTTCGAATCCCGGAGAAGATATGGATGTTTGTAAATGTTTAATAAAAAGTTATAAAAACGGTTGTTAATTTCAGTATTAACCCTCACGGATTGGAAAAGCAAGATTGATACAGATACAGATACAGATCTAATTGAACTCAGCTCGAATGGCAAACACAGGTACTTCATTCCATGCAGCTTCAATTCTATTTTCTGGCCAGTGATAGCATGGCAATCTCCCGGCAACCCATGATAAGATGAGTGAGAGATTTAGAGAATGTGCTGATCAGGACAACACTCGAACACATTCTGTCTGAAGCACAGACAACATAAGGTCGTGTATCATCTTGTTGAAAGATGACATCACGCAAGCCTTGAAGACAGGGCACAGCCACGGGCATTAACACATCAAATGTAAAGACGTTTGCCCACATTACCGGTTATGGGAATAAGACGTAACCAGGATGAAGGCGGAATGGCACCTCATACCAGCACGGCAGGTGCTGGGCTCATGTGATTTTCATGAATGTAAGTTGGCAACATCATTCTTCTCTGTGCCTCCGCACACGAATGCGTTCGTATCATGCTGTACGCAGAATCGGTTTCGTTTGAATCACGACATGGTGCGCTCCTGTGCCCAGTGTCGTCGATGACGTCCACTGTAGGTGCACCTGTTTCTGTTGTAGCGTCATGGGAAGCAGCAACAGTGGTCACCGTGCTGACTGTCCGTGGTGCTGACTACTGTTAAATTTGATGGTTAAACTGTTGGCTGGATAAATTTAACGCTCTTGATTATATAACTGTAAATGCGGAAATACTTCGAGGATTATTCTAATTTTGGATTCCTTTAATCGCGCATCACGAGAGGAGCATTTTGAGACCTCTTCTGGAATTTTTGGACAAATATTTTCGAATTTATCAAGATATTTAGGACTTTGAAAAATCAGTTGGATTCATCCACAACAGTGCATTGAAATACATACTGAAATCGTCTTTCAAGCAGCTAAGTTTTACGTTTTTCTTTTCACTAATTCTGGATAATTATCGGACACTGGATACATTATGGACTTCTCCCATCTGTCTTTGAGGAATTAGGATCACATTCCATACTAACTAAGACACCCCGTTAGAATAGATAAGTTTTTTCTTAAAATATACGTTCATTTAGAAATAACATAATTATCTTTATTTATCTTATTTAAACTTATTAACTTTATTTGTATTTATGTAATTTGCTATTTATTCATTTCACAGTATCCATATTTATATTTATTTTATTTAATTAATTTCATATTTCCTCTATTTATATTTTATATTAGTCAGTTACATAGCAATATACCATTATTCCCCATAATTACATTTATTTAATATTTTACTGTTCTTCTGAAATATTTAAACTGTGATTGCCATATCTTTTTTACATTATATTTCCATGTACTTTTAATATTTATTCATTATTCAATTTAATATTTATTCATTACTTAATTTAATATTTAATTCCTATCATTTTATTTTATTATCATTTTTCCTTATGCTTTTACACGTGCTTACATATTTAATTTCATTACATTTATCTTAAAGCAACAATAAGATTTCATTGACTTCCTTCACTTTGCCTCAAAATCGCTGTAGTTATTTTTACCCAAATTTGATTGTTATAACGATCCAACTTCAATACATTTTCCCTATATATTTGATACCTTTTTGCGTATCAATTTTTGACACTTTGAAGGCTAATATCCCAGTAAATTGACATATTTATTTTTGACCGTATTGACATCTTTTTGTTAATTTTGGAGGTGATATCATAAAAATTTATTTTCCATAGGAATAACATTATCAAACTTCTGACATGGCTCATTTTACACAGTCTACAGTTCAAACCTCTATTTCTCTGTTCCTTATCATTATTTCCCAACTTTTCACATACAACTACCTTCTTATATTCATCACTGATGATTCATTAGCCAGATGGCTGTTCATGACTCTAACGTAGTACAATTAGCCACCACATCAATTACCTGTGAGGATACAATTATAGCTCCTGATATTGACTCATCAATTCCGAGATTGCAAAGTTTTGCTGCACATAGCTCATTTATTTATAAGTTCTTGGGTGAAAGACGTGCAAAGCATAAATTGAACAAAGAAGACACTAAAATACTCACTGATTTCATTGACTTTGCACAGAAAATCTTCTTAGAACAAGAACTGCTCATCAACGCCCAACAGACACAACTTGACGTTTTGAACGGACAATCAGATTCGCTTAAAAAGGTCTTGTCTATTATTGAACCTATTTCACAACTACCCACACTTCAACCTGCTACCGATAGACCTTTATATTCTGAAATAGTACAGCGTACTGAAGAAGAAGCTCCCTTCCAATTGGTACAGAGGAAAAAAAAGCGGCCCCAGGTTCAGCATAAACTTACAGATCACGTTCTCTTGGTTAAATCCACAGATCCAACTATAACTCCTTCTGCCCTACAACACCATTTAGCCTCCAAAGTCAATCCTTCCAAGCTTGGTATTCCACTACAGCAGATTCGTACCACCAGAAGCAGAGAATTACTACTGAGGTGTCACACTAGAGAACATCTAAATAAATTAAAAGATTCCCTTCACTCTGAAAAAGTATTAAAAGATCAGATCAGCTACAGAGAACCAAAACCAATTAAGGACTCTATAATTCTATTTGGTGTGCCTGAGGATTTAAATGCACAAGACATCATAGCAGCATTTCAAGCTCATCTCCCCACCGAAATAGAGGGTACAATAAATCCACGACCTCCACTACACCGTACTGACTCTAGAAATAACTGGGTAATTAATTTGGATAAGGAATACTCCCAGAAGCTGGGATCAAGCGGACGACTATACCTAGGTTTCAACTCTTGCCCATTCAGAACTTATCACCGTATTTTAAGGTGCTATAACTGCCAGGAATTGGGCCACTCTAGTAAATTCTGTCAGAACGCGGCAATTTGTGTCAATTGTGCAGACACACATAAGCAAGACAGCGGCCACTGTACTGCTACGCCCAACTGCCATAACTGTATCTCTAGTAATAAAAACAAGGGCACTGACTTTGATTGTTGTCATCCAGCTAACTCAAGAACATGTCCGTCGTACAGGGAAGCTCTTCAGTGCGCACTTCAAAAAGCGAACTAATGGAAACTAAATTACCAATTCTGACCCTCACAGACCTGAGCTTTGTTCAATGTAATTTACAAAATTCCAGAGCTGCAACTGCTACAATGATTCAGACACAGTTTCATAAGAATATTCCTATTGCACTTTTACAAGACTGTCATATTAATCGAGATAATACACTAACAGGCTCCACCACTCAGAATAAAATTTACAATTCTATTAATATGAAAGCCACAATAGTCTATAATGGTCCACTGACGCCAACATTATGGAAAGCCACTCAACATACTGTCTCAATAGTAATTACCTGTCAAGATGGTGACATCTGTATCACATCAGCTTACCTTCCTCCTAGTACCGACATAGATCGAATTCTTCCTGAATTGGACTTTTTAAGATTCATTAAATTTTAAAATATTATTATTGGAGGAGATTTCAATGCTTCAAGTAGTCTCTGGGGTTCGCCAATTGAAGACTCACGATCAGCGCAGCTGTTAGACTTTGTGGAATCCAATAGACTAGTAATAATCAACGACACTAATGCACCTCCTACCTTTTAAACCATACGTGCCAAAGGATGGCCAGATGTTACAATAGAATCAGAGAGTATAGCTAGGAAAATTGCCAATTGGACAGTTACGGACTGGATAACATTGAGTGATCATAATGCTATCACCTTCACTCTTAACTGTTCATTGCAATATCAACAAAAAAGAAGATTTAAGACTAATTATGGAGGACAAAATAAGCTTAAACGTCATCTGCTTCCTTCAATTTCTCATCTGATTATTAAACTTGATGAATGCAATAGTGCTATAGAATTAGATGAGGCCTATGATAATTTTATTCAAGAAATTGTTACAGCCTGCCGTAGAACTTTCAAAACCAAGCAAGTCAAAATAAGGAATAACGCGCCTTGGTGGACTCCAGACCTAGCTAAACAGAGAAAGATTCTTCGAAAGCAAAGACGCCAAGCACAAGCAGCAACACTCCCTGAGGTTAGGATGGAACTTTTTAGTCGTTATAAGAGATCACAGGCTATTTATAAAAAACATATAAATTATGCCAAAGAAACATCATGGAAAAATTATTGCACACGCACTGTTGAGCGTTATGGCAATATCTTTCATATTGCAATGGACAAAGTTTTCCGCCCTACTCTCCTACCCTCTGATATCTTAAATACAGCTACAAGTCCAGAGGACACCATCCGATTTCTTCTGACTAATATTTTTCAAAAGGACAACTCTACAGAAGACACCATGAGCCAGGCAGAAATGAGAAGTAATTTTGATAATTACATATATCACAGACCTACAATGGAACCCATGCCTAGTCTTTCTGAAGCGAATAACATCATCCGCTTTCTTAATCCTGCTAAAGCTCCAGGACCTGACGGCGTGGATAACATGATCATTAAAATGATTCATTCAATAGCTCCATCCCTTACTATGGCATTTCTACGAGCCTGCTGGAGAATTCGACACTTTCCAAAATCTAGTAAGTGTGCGGAGGTCGTACTCTTTCATAAAAAGGACAAGGACCCTCTACAGCCAAACTCGTATCGTCCGATTTGCCTTTTACCAGCATATGGCAAACTATTGGAACGAGTCATACTTGGGCGATTAAACTATTATCTACACACCAATAATTTGCTTGATGCAAACCAGTTTGGTTTTAGAGGAGGCCTGTCAACGGAACATGCTATTCATGACCTTATTCATACAGTACAGGAAAATAGAAAGGATGGATGTCACTCCCTGGTTGTTAGCCTGGACATTCAAGGAGCTTTCGACTCCTTATGGTGGCCGGATATATTAAATGTCCTGGCTACCATGGGATGTCCGGCTGACCTTCAAGATCTTATACGAAGCTATTTAAGCAATCGTTCTGTGCAAATCACCACCGATGCAGCCACCATCCAATATGACCTGAATAGAAGATGCCCACAGGGCTCCTGTTTGGGACCCTTACTATGGATACTTGTCGCAAACTCGATTCTAAGGGATCTGAGTGGCCACCGAGACTGTAAAATTATCGCTTACGCAGATGACTTCCTTATTATCACACGAGGGAAATCCAAACTCGAAAGCATTACACAGCACTACCTTGATGTATTTGGAGATTGGGCCAGAGCTCATAAAATCACAGTATCGGCCTCTAAAACTTAAGCTATAATTATTGGAGCCCATAGGCCTGTGCGGAGGAATCCCTCCATTAAAATGCAGGGTTCGGCAATTAAAATAGTTAAAGAATTCAAATATCTAGGCCTTGTCCTAGATCATCGTTTATCTTGGTTACCCCATCTTAAGTATGTTAAATCCCGTACTCTGCAATTAAATAATACCATCAGACGAACTGCCACAGCCTCATGGGGAGTCTCATCTTCTCTCTTAAAACAATGGTATCATACGGTCACTGAAAGAATCGCTCTGTATGGCTCGGGAATATGGGCGTGTCGGATGACAACCCATGAACGTCGCTTCCTTAATACAATTCAACGACCACACCTTCTACATATCAGTAAAGGCTATAGAACTACATCCACCACTGCTTTGCAAACTCTAACTGGTATTCCACAATAAGACTTAGTTGCTGAAAGAGACTCTACCCTTACATTAATACTCCGCCTTAAACAGGATCATACTCTATGGCACACCTTGTATCAACATCAAAATTTTGAAAGAAAAATCTTTGATATTCCTGTTCATCCAGCGCTTCATGATCTGACAGACTACGTAACCACTTCCTACAAGACTCCTAATGTGACCAGCTTCAATATTTACACGGATGGCTCTAAGATGGACTCGGGTACAGGGTCGGGTCTATGTATCATTCAAGATAACTGTATCATCTCTACATGGCGAAGAAGACTAGGTGTTGACAATTCCATCTTTCAGGCCGAACTCACGGCACTACAGAAAGCGATTTACATAGCGAGTCAGATACGATCGAATGTCTTTATTCATAGTGACTCCATGTCTAGCCTACTAGCCGTGGGTGGTAGGCCGAGTCGTCATCCGATCGTCATCAAATTACAAAAAATGCTCCTTAACCTGATGCCATCAATACGACCAATACTCACTTGGGTGCCGGCACATACTGGAATAAAAGGTAATGCAATAGCCGACTCATTACCAAAGGAAGCAGCAACGAACACCAATCTACCGGAACAATATCTTCCACTTCCAGGATCTTATCTTAAGCGCACTACAATGTCACAACTACTTTCCAAATGGCAAGACAGGTGGACTATGTCCCCCACAGGACGCCGCACCTTTAAATTTATTCCCAAAGTCAACATTAATACAATTTCCTCGTCTTCTGCAATAACCACCTTTCTAACTGGCCATGGGACATTCCCAGAGTATCTCCACCGGTTTGGACTACGGACCAATGACCTCTGCACATGTGGTCAGAGAGGTACCCCGGATGACTATGTTTTCTCTTGTCAATTCACATCTAATCTGCAATTTCAAAAACCAGTGGACAGATATCTACCGGAATGGACAAAGCACCTATTATGTCATGCTGGAAGCCAGAAGAAGCTTTTCCAGATAATCCAATATTGCAAAGATCATTATGCATAAAGTTAGAGGACTCTTTCTTGCTTCCTGGGGACTATTCTATGAGTATTAAATACTACATTATGACTTTTCGGTATACTATGTTACAAAATTCATTGTTAAAATGTTATTCATTAATATTATGTATATAGTTTTCTTTTTTTATTTATTTATATTTTTTTTATTATTTAACCTTTTTAAATTTTTGTATTTAATATATACTGTATATCTAGTCATATGTATATATATATATTGCACAATGAACAAACATATCAAACTTTCTAACGTATTCCTTGCTATTGTTTGCAAGATGAATGACACCACTTTAATACGATTCTGTATCCATTCCTTGAACTTGTCAATTCACATCTGCTCTGCATTTTCAAAAACGATTGGAGAGATGTCTACCGGAATGGACAAATCACCTATTATGTCATGCTGGAAGCCGGAAGAAGCTTTTACAGATAATCCCATACTGTAATGATCATTCTGATTAGAGACAGAGGACTCTATCCTGCTTCCGGAGGACTTCCTTATGAATGTTAAATACCACAATATGACTTTTTCGATGAATGACACCACCTTAATACGATTCTGTATTCATTCCTTGAACTTGTCAATTCACATCTGCTCTGCATTTTCAAAAGCGATTGTAGAGATGTCTACCGGAATGGACAAATCACGTATTATGTCATGCTGGAAGCCGGAAGAAGCTTTTACAGATGATCCCATACTGTAATGATCATTCTGCTTAGAGATAGAGGACTCTTTTTTTGCTTCCGGAGGACTTTCTTATGAATGTTAAATACCACAATATAACTTTTTTGGTATACTTTGTTACAAAATTTTAGTTAAAATTGTTCTTTATTTGCATTATGTATATAGTTTTTTTTTAGTATTTATTTCTTTATTTTATATATTGTATTTTTTGTCATTTCATATATTGTATTTTTTGTCATATGTATATATCTAATTTTGCAAAATGTTCAATCATGTCAAGCTTGTAACGTATTCCTTGCTCCTGTTTGCAAGATGAATGTCATCACCTCACTGTGACTCTGTATTCATTCCTTGACATACTGAATAAATGCTCGCTGGCCTGTTGGCAAGTTCCACTGGCTGTGGCGGCTGCTAGAGGTAGATTTTTTCCACTGAACGGGCATTACACTGCTTGGCTTGCCTTAGGACAGTGGCCTGTTCAGTGGTGCGAATGTCCGTGGTGCTGCAGGCGTCATATCACTGCCCGTAACGTTCTCTCGGGTTTTAATGCTTAAAGCCACTGAGATTTCGCACGGCGTTCAATATGGACCCATTGATCTCATATTCGCCTTACAGTCGTAGTATCCCGACCAACACGGGCAGCTCTGTCGCGGAAGAAGAAATCGTAGTCCAAAGAGTCCACGATCTTGCCGTGGTCGAATTCCATACTCGCATGGAAATTATACATTTTCAGTGGAATGTCTTCCGTTTTATGTACCATCCATACGTCCATAGCTTAGTTGGCAGAGGAGTGGAGTGTAGAGGTGTTGACACAGCTACTAGTAAGGGTTTCTTCTTTTTATAGGGGGCGTAATACAATCATAATCCGAGCAACTGACGCTTAAATACGATTTCTGACTGACTGAAAAACCCGTTGTTCAGTTTTTTCCCCATTTATACGCAATGCAGATGGTATTACTCGTACATGCTTTGCGCGCATGCGCTGGAATACTAATTGTTCTTATATCCAGGATGCAGTACTTGGGGTTCATGCAAATTTGACATTTATTGCATGTCGCCTTCATGATGTTAATTTTAATAAGCAGTAGCGTAATGTTATCAGCTGACAAATAAGTATTGTTGCAAATAAATTGAAGTCTATCGTACGTACATACGGGTATACATACAGCCTATATCATAGAAATCGACTCATTGAGAAGTTATCCAAATAGGTAGAAATTGCGTATGGCTATACCTTACGACGAAATATGGAAGTGATTAACATTTAATGTTGAATGATTGAAAAGATATGGAGCTCCAGCGGAGCAGACAGATGAAATGGATAGCTTCGTCAACACCTCTACACTCCACTCCTCTGCCAACTAAGCTATGGATGAATGGTACATAAAACGGAAGACATTCCACTGATAATGCATAACTTCCGTGCGATTATGGGTCCGTCGATCTAGGTGGACTGTAGCAACGTCTCGTAGACGGGTTTGTCAAAAGTATGAGCTAATGACACTATTTAAGAATAAAGGAATGAGGGTGGCCGCAGGATACCTAGATATTTGGATCCGAGGAATGCGACAATTCTATGATGTTAACATGAATGGGTGAACCATGGTTGTAGAGAGCGTCAAGAATATAACGGTCGAGCAAAAGCGACGACAGAACGCAAGGACAAAGGGATCGTTCAAACACGATCACAACCTCAGTCTCTGATGCTTTAATCCGACGTGTAGCCGGAACATCAGTGCAATGACAAGTGATAATGAGACTCTGGGAACGGGGCTGAAGTTACAGAAGGCATTGCGTCGGCTACCCATCGTCATTGCACACCGTTAAGCATGTTTGTAGCGGTGCCGGAAGTATTCGACCTGGGATCTAACAGACTGGAGTATAATTGCTTTCAGCGATGAGTCCTGCTTCAAAGTGAGTTCCGACGACTAGCGAAGAAGTGTCTGGAGACGTTCAGAACAGGAATGCATGCTCATCTGGATACTGTCAACGAGACTACCAGGAGCTATCGTATGGGATGCCATTTCATTTGACAGCCGGCCTTGTTTGGTGTGGCACCCTTATAGCACGGCAGCACTTCGATGAAATTCTTGCCCTTTATTTTTGCCCTTCCTTTTTTACGGATCTCTGGGCTTACATTTCAGCAGGTAATGCTAGGACGCATACGGCATGCCTTTCTACTAATTGTTTTCATGCGTCTCCACTTTTCCTGGCTGGCGCGATCGCCAGATCTCTCCCCAACTGGGCACGTTTGGGCTCGAGGAGCCATGCCCGACCCTCCCTGGTTCGCGCCGATCTAACTTGCCGGTTTGAAAGTACAGGGTTTTCGGGATAAATTTGACATAATTATAACTGATTATTTTTTTCCGTAGGTTGGAGGTATTGACACGCACTACTCGTCATTTAGAAGTTTGGACCATTTTTCATTCACATACAAGATGTCGGAAAGGATGGATGACTGGAGCACACCTGAATCATGGAAGTGAATAACTTGCATCATGATGATTCGTGCCGGCCATCAAAATAAGGATATTATGACTGCTGCCCAATGCTCCCTGAACACAGTAAAAACAATCAGGCATGAACTAGACACTTGCAATGGTGACTACAAGGATGTAACAGGAAGAAAGATCCCTAGCAGACGATCTGATTGCGTTCGTACAGCAGAATTCCTGGTAAATCTGCAGGAACAGGTGTTGAAGAACCCTGGCACTGGAATTCGGGCTTTGTCACGTGAAATGAATGTTGCAGCCTCTACTATGAAGTTTTTTTTTTTTTTTTTTTTTTTTTTTTTGTCAATTCATTAAATTTAATAGATACAAAGCGGATTTTCTTTTTCCTTACGAAACTGTTAAATTTATCCCGAACACCCTGTATATGGCAAGGAATCCTCCAGGAACACATCTACCAACTCTACGAGTCAATGCCTAACCTGATTAGAGCTTGCATTAGGGCTAAAGGTGGGCCATTGCATTATTTATTTTGCTTTTGTAGCTGTATTTCCTAAATAAAAAATTAAATTCCTATCATACTAGTTTCGTTTTCAATCCATCCAGTTTTTTTTTTTTTTTTTTTTAATCTGAAAGAAACAGAAAATGTGAAGTACTTTAAAATATATACTGAATTTGTGCTAAACGTTTATCAAGTTACAGATATGTGACAGTTTAATGCAATGAAATTGTTTATAAATTCAACAATGAAGTCTATGAATAAAATATAAAATTAAAAATTTTTTTTTTTCAACTGTGAAAGAAATAGTTTTGTCTAATGAATCTTGCTTTGGTATTTATATATTAAAACCATTTTAAAAATTAATTTTGAATTGTTTAAGAAATCATGTTATTTTGCTTTTCATAATTTATTATATAACAGTTTAAATGAATAAGATGGCAGTTCTTTTTATATTTTATATCTCTATAATTAAATAGTCATCAATTAAAATTTTAAAAAATACTTAAGTAAGTAGAATATTAAACAAAAATGGTCAGTTGAGAAAAGGACATTAATACAGTTTTGATTAGTCTTTATTCAAAAATATCACTGCCCTGTAAGAGTATGAGTTAAAAATATAAATTCTGATATAAAACTTGAAATACGAATTTTGACTTTTCATACCTACTTCTTGTAGTTTTTCTAAGTAGCCCACCAGGTACCAAGTGAATAAGAAAGCTGAATATTGTTAGTTTGACTCGTGTTCAAATCCCAATGAGCAGGTTGACTGCATGAGTGTCTGGATGGCTTTCCATATGAAACATAAATCCAAACCAGTTTCCTCTAGAAAGTCCTCCACGAAGATATATGTCTCCTTGAGCAGATATTCTCATGTGATTTGCTTTAATAAATTAATCTGACCTAACCCTGATTATCAGTATACCCATATAGAGACTGAAATCTCAAGCATAACGTAATACAAGAGAGCTCACCTTAAAAAAGTTCTCCACAATAGTACCCCCCTTCTACAGATATCCCTCATATGCTGTGCAAGAGTATGAATAATCTAAGCTAATTTAGTAAAACAATATCTATTAACAACTGTTTTGCCATACAACTGTGGCTCAAGTCTATGGTATTTAATAAGGAATTATCACCCCCCTTTTTTTTTCTTCTTCTTTTTTTTTTTTTTTTTCTTTTTAGAATTAAAACTATTGCCTGTATGTGTGTGTGTGTGTCATGCCTTTAGACATAACATGAACATTTTGATTTTGTATCCTATCGCATACAGAACAAAAAAGTTCTTTAATATTATAAAAATACACTGAAAATTTTGTGTCATTACCAAACTAAATTTAGTGACAGTTTTCACACAAATTGAAAAATTTTTGTTATTACCAGGTAGATTCTTTAAACTATCTCCGAAAACAATACATTGTCACTTGTGAAATGTGGTGTTACGTAGTTTACTGCCATATGCACTTTTTTTTTTCGGAATTTTGTATAATCTTTATTTTCTCATATAACAGCATCAGTGCTATGTATTAAACAATTTTTATTGCTTGCATATTGAAATCTTGCTTTCATGAATGAAATCATACACACTGGAAAGGAATGGAACATAGGAAACACACTGAGATGGCATAAAATCCATAAATGTGATTAACAACTGTATTTGTAATATATACAGTCTACCATGGAATATGGTGGGTAAGACTGCTGAACTTTGATAGTTACACAAACTCCAAATTATGATGAACAAATTCGCTCCGTGGATGCTTCCATGGTTTTCCCTATATATAACATGAACAGAGGCAGTTCTTCATAGAAAGTTATCCATGAAGGCATCTTTTTTCCTTCACAGCCCAGCAGGTAAGACAGCTGAGCACTGATAGTTCAGTCCAAGTTCAATTCCCAGGGAACAGATTGGCTGCATGCATGTTTTCGTAGATTCTCCCTTGCATAACATGAGTACATGACAGTTTCCGTCAGAAAGCCCTCCTTAACAGCATTATATTCCATCAAGGAATATACACTAGCATACTTTTTCATAACTTAATAAATCCAAATCTCTGTAGGCAGACAGTTTGTGTCTGAAGTCTGAACTGTAGATATTAAAGTCTATAGATATTAAAGTCACATTTCTAGTAATGTCTGTCTATTCTGTCTATATAATGCTGGTGATGTTTTGTAATTCGAAACTTAACCAGCCAATATTATTTTAGAGCGCTATTTATCTATCAGTCAAACAACGTCGAAACTAATTCACTCTGAATTAAACTATATAAATCATTTTGGATTCTCTCCCCCCCCACTGTACATTTATTTATGTTGCTCTTAATTTTTAGCTTTGAAAATTTCCTGTTCTAACAGCATTTATAAGAATTTTCGGAAATACAGGACAGGTTGTAAATAAATTTAGGTATATCTCACTATGTTTCCGTTAATAATCATTTTTAATATTATTTAAGGACTATTAAGTTTAAAAACACTCTTTAATTTTATGGAAATAAATCTTTTCACATATTTTATCATATAGAAGTTTCATTCATAACATCCCAACTGGAAAAGGCAGTTGTAGGTTAAGTTAATTGGTAAGCACCCGTGCATTCCCGAAAGTATATGGCCTTGTATTTTGAGTGCTTGCTTGCTTCCCGCGAAAACATGGATGATTGTAAATTTATGATTGCTTCACATTATATGATGGCAAACATCCACGCACATGGTGGCTCATAATGTGAAGATATTATAAGTTTACCAATAGCTACGCCTTCTTCGGGATTCGAACCCAGACCCTTCACTACTGCTTTCAGCGTCATTAACCATTATACCGCCTGGGCAGCCCTATACATACCAACAGCATAGAAACACCAAGTTCATACATAACCAAGTGTTTGGATTTTATTCCTTAAAATACATAGGTCGAACTAGGGATCTGGTGGCCTTTTTGCATGCACGCACTGCGCACTTAACAGAACTGGACCTGAATATGAGATAGATTCTGATATAAAGATGCAAATATCGACGGTTCAAAAAATTAGATTGTAGTACAGATTCATAAGAAGATAACAAATACGGTGCTGTTCATTAAAATTTCTATACCAGGAAAATAACAGATTCATATTTATAGTATGTATTGTATGTATTAATATAATGAGAGGAAGATATGATTAAATTAACAAGTGTTTTGGCGTTCATAACATGCGGAATTTAGTACACAAAGCTGACACATCTGGCAGCCGGTAACATCTGTAATCCGGTTGAACATGTAATTGAACTAAGCTGATACAGGTACTTCATTCCATGCAGCTTTAGTTCTAATTTCTGGCGAGTGATGGCATGGCAATCTTCCGGCAACCCATGATAAGATGCTCTCAATGAGTGAGAGGCCTGGAGAATGTGCTGATCAGGGTAACAATCGGAAACATTCTGTCTCAAAGAACTTCAGGGCAGCATAGGTTCGTGCATCATTTTGTTGAAATATGGCGTCAAGCAGGCCTTGAAGACAGGGCACGGGCATTAAGACATGACAAATGTAACGACATTTGCCCACATTACCGGTTATGGGAACATGAGGTGACCAGGATGAAGGTGGAATGGCACCTCATGCCAACACGCCAGGTGCTCAGCCCGTATGAATTTCACGAATGCAAGCTGGCAACGTTCATTCTCCTCTATACCTCCACACACGGATGCGTTCGTTCTCATGCTGTACGCAGAATAGGTTTCGTTTGAATCACGATATGGTGCACTCCTGTGCCCAGTGTTGTCGATGACGTCCATTGTAGATGCACTTGTCTCTATTGTAGCGTCATGGGAAGCAGCAACAGTGTCACTGTCCGTGGTGCTGTAGATGTCGTATTTATTAATGTAAGTAAGAGAGGAAGTCGTATTTATTAATGTAACTAGTAAGAGAAGAAGATGTGATTAAATAAGGAACTGGTATGGGTTTCATAACATGCGCAATTCAGTACATAAAGCTAACACCTCTGGCAGCAGCAACATTTATAATCCGGCTGAGCATCTAATCGAACTGCCGCCCAACCGGTATCGTGGTTAGCATTGCGGACTGCCGTGCCGAAGGGTCCGGGTTCGAATCCCGGAGAAGATATGGATGTTTGTAAATGTTTAATAAAAAGTTATAAAAACGGTTGTTAATTTCAGTATTAACCCTCACGGATTGGAAAAGCAAGATTGATACAGATACAGATACAGATCTAATTGAACTCAGCTCGAATGGCAAACACAGGTACTTCATTCCATGCAGCTTCAATTCTATTTTCTGGCCAGTGATAGCATGGCAATCTCCCGGCAACCCATGATAAGATGAGTGAGAGATTTAGAGAATGTGCTGATCAGGACAACACTCGAACACATTCTGTCTGAAGCACAGACAACATAAGGTCGTGTATCATCTTGTTGAAAGATGACATCACGCAAGCCTTGAAGACAGGGCACAGCCACGGGCATTAACACATCAAATGTAAAGACGTTTGCCCACATTACCGGTTATGGGAATAAGACGTAACCAGGATGAAGGCGGAATGGCACCTCATACCAGCACGGCAGGTGCTGGGCTCATGTGATTTTCATGAATGTAAGTTGGCAACATCATTCTTCTCTGTGCCTCCGCACACGAATGCGTTCGTATCATGCTGTACGCAGAATCGGTTTCGTTTGAATCACGACATGGTGCGCTCCTGTGCCCAGTGTCGTCGATGACGTCCACTGTAGGTGCACCTGTTTCTGTTGTAGCGTCATGGGAAGCAGCAACAGTGGTCACCGTGCTGACTGTCCGTGGTGCTGACTACTGTTAAATTTGATGGTTAAACTGTTGGCTGGATAAATTTAACGCTCTTGATTATATAACTGTAAATGCGGAAATACTTCGAGGATTATTCTAATTTTGGATTCCTTTAATCGCGCATCACGAGAGGAGCATTTTGAGACCTCTTCTGGAATTTTTGGACAAATATTTTCGAATTTATCAAGATATTTAGGACTTTGAAAAATCAGTTGGATTCATCCACAACAGTGCATTGAAATACATACTGAAATCGTCTTTCAAGCAGCTAAGTTTTACGTTTTTCTTTTCACTAATTCTGGATAATTATCGGACACTGGATACATTATGGACTTCTCCCATCTGTCTTTGAGGAATTAGGATCACATTCCATACTAACTAAGACACCCCGTTAGAATAGATAAGTTTTTTCTTAAAATATACGTTCATTTAGAAATAACATAATTATCTTTATTTATCTTATTTAAACTTATTAACTTTATTTGTATTTATGTAATTTGCTATTTATTCATTTCACAGTATCCATATTTATATTTATTTTATTTAATTAATTTCATATTTCCTCTATTTATATTTTATATTAGTCAGTTACATAGCAATATACCATTATTCCCCATAATTACATTTATTTAATATTTTACTGTTCTTCTGAAATATTTAAACTGTGATTGCCATATCTTTTTTACATTATATTTCCATGTACTTTTAATATTTATTCATTATTCAATTTAATATTTATTCATTACTTAATTTAATATTTAATTCCTATCATTTTATTTTATTATCATTTTTCCTTATGCTTTTACACGTGCTTACATATTTAATTTCATTACATTTATCTTAAAGCAACAATAAGATTTCATTGACTTCCTTCACTTTGCCTCAAAATCGCTGTAGTTATTTTTACCCAAATTTGATTGTTATAACGATCCAACTTCAATACATTTTCCCTATATATTTGATACCTTTTTGCGTATCAATTTTTGACACTTTGAAGGCTAATATCCCAGTAAATTGACATATTTATTTTTGACCGTATTGACATCTTTTTGTTAATTTTGGAGGTGATATCATAAAAATTTATTTTCCATAGGAATAACATTATCAAACTTCTGACATGGCTCATTTTACACAGTCTACAGTTCAAACCTCTATTTCTCTGTTCCTTATCATTATTTCCCAACTTTTCACATACAACTACCTTCTTATATTCATCACTGATGATTCATTAGCCAGATGGCTGTTCATGACTCTAACGTAGTACAATTAGCCACCACATCAATTACCTGTGAGGATACAATTATAGCTCCTGATATTGACTCATCAATTCCGAGATTGCAAAGTTTTGCTGCACATAGCTCATTTATTTATAAGTTCTTGGGTGAAAGACGTGCAAAGCATAAATTGAACAAAGAAGACACTAAAATACTCACTGATTTCATTGACTTTGCACAGAAAATCTTCTTAGAACAAGAACTGCTCATCAACGCCCAACAGACACAACTTGACGTTTTGAACGGACAATCAGATTCGCTTAAAAAGGTCTTGTCTATTATTGAACCTATTTCACAACTACCCACACTTCAACCTGCTACCGATAGACCTTTATATTCTGAAATAGTACAGCGTACTGAAGAAGAAGCTCCCTTCCAATTGGTACAGAGGAAAAAAAAGCGGCCCCAGGTTCAGCATAAACTTACAGATCACGTTCTCTTGGTTAAATCCACAGATCCAACTATAACTCCTTCTGCCCTACAACACCATTTAGCCTCCAAAGTCAATCCTTCCAAGCTTGGTATTCCACTACAGCAGATTCGTACCACCAGAAGCAGAGAATTACTACTGAGGTGTCACACTAGAGAACATCTAAATAAATTAAAAGATTCCCTTCACTCTGAAAAAGTATTAAAAGATCAGATCAGCTACAGAGAACCAAAACCAATTAAGGACTCTATAATTCTATTTGGTGTGCCTGAGGATTTAAATGCACAAGACATCATAGCAGCATTTCAAGCTCATCTCCCCACCGAAATAGAGGGTACAATAAATCCACGACCTCCACTACACCGTACTGACTCTAGAAATAACTGGGTAATTAATTTGGATAAGGAATACTCCCAGAAGCTGGGATCAAGCGGACGACTATACCTAGGTTTCAACTCTTGCCCATTCAGAACTTATCACCGTATTTTAAGGTGCTATAACTGCCAGGAATTGGGCCACTCTAGTAAATTCTGTCAGAACGCGGCAATTTGTGTCAATTGTGCAGACACACATAAGCAAGACAGCGGCCACTGTACTGCTACGCCCAACTGCCATAACTGTATCTCTAGTAATAAAAACAAGGGCACTGACTTTGATTGTTGTCATCCAGCTAACTCAAGAACATGTCCGTCGTACAGGGAAGCTCTTCAGTGCGCACTTCAAAAAGCGAACTAATGGCAACTAAATTACCAATTCTGACCCTCACAGACCTGAGCTTTGTTCAATGTAATTTACAAAATTCCAGAGCTGCAACTGCTACAATGATTCAGACACAGTTTCATAAGAATATTCCTATTGCACTTTTACAAGACTGTCATATTAATCGAGATAATACACTAACAGGCTCCACCACTCAGAATAAAATTTACAATTCTATTAATATGAAAGCCACAATAGTCTATAATGGTCCACTGACGCCAACATTATGGAAAGCCACTCAACATACAGTCTCAATAGTAATTACCTGTCAAGATGGTGACATCTGTATCACTTCAGCTTACCTTCCTCCTAGTACCGACATAGATCGAATTCTTCCTGAATTGGACTTTTTAAGATTCATTAAATTTTAAAATATTATTATTGGAGGAGATTTCAATGCTTCAAGTAGTCTCTGGGGTTCGCCAATTGAAGACTCACGATCAGCGCAGCTGTTAGACTTTGTGGAATCCAATAGACTAGTAATAATCAACGACACTAATGCACCTCCTACCTTTTAAACCATACGTGCCAAAGGATGGCCAGATGTTACAATAGCATCAGAGAGTATAGCTAGGAAAATTGCCAATTGGACAGTTACGGACTGGATAACATTGAGTGATCATAATGCTATCACCTTCACTCTTAACTGTTCATTGCAATATCAACAAAAAAGAAGATTTAAGACTAATTATGGAGGACAAAATAAGCTTAAACGTCATCTGCTTCCTTCAATTTCTCATCTGATTATTAAACTTGATGAATGCAATAGTGCTATAGAATTAGATGAGGCCTATGATAATTTTATTCAAGAAATTGTTACAGCCTGCCGTAGAACTTTCAAAACCAAGCAAGTCAAAATAAGGAATAACGCGCCTTGGTGGACTCCAGACCTAGCTAAACAGAGAAAGATTCTTCGAAAGCAAAGACGCCAAGCACAAGCAGCAACACTCCCTGAGGTTAGGATGGAACTTTTTAGTCGTTATAAGAGATCACAGGCTATTTATAAAAAACATATAAATTATGCCAAAGAAACATCATGGAAAAATTTTTGCACACGCACTGTTGAGCGTTATGGCAATATCTTTCATATTGCAATGGACAAAGTTTTCCGCCCTACTCTCCTACCCTCTGATATCTTAAATACAGCTACAAGTCCAGAGGACACCATCCGATTTCTTCTGACTAATATTTTTCAAAAGGACAACTCTACAGAAGACACCATGAGCCAGGCAGAAATGAGAAGTAATTTTGATAATTACATATATCACAGACCTACAATGGAACCCATGCCTAGTCTTTCTGAAGCGAATAACATCATCCGCTTTCTTAATCCTGCTAAAGCTCCAGGACCTGACGGCGTGGATAACATGATCATTAAAATGATTCATTCAATAGCTCCATCCCTTACTATGGCATTTCTACGAGCCTGCTGGAGAATTCGACACTTTCCAAAATCTAGTAAGTGTGCGGAGGTCGTACTCTTTCATAAAAAGGACAAGGACCCTCTACAGCCAAACTCGTATCGTCCGATTTGCCTTTTACCAGCATATGGCAAACTATTGGAACGAGTCATACTTGGGCGATTAAACTATTATCTACACACCAATAATTTGCTTGATGCAAACCAGTTTGGTTTTAGAGGAGGCCTGTCAACGGAACATGCTATTCATGACCTTATTCATACAGTACAGGAAAATAGAAAGGATGGATGTCACTCCCTGGTTGTTAGCCTGGACATTCAAGGAGCTTTCGACTCCTTATGGTGGCCGGATATATTAAATGTCCTGGCTACCATGGGATGTCCGGCTGACCTTCAAGATCTTATACGAAGCTATTTAAGCAATCGTTCTGTGCAAATCACCACCGATGCAGCCACCATCCAATATGACCTGAATAGAAGATGCCCACAGGGCTCCTGTTTGGGACCCTTACTATGGATACTTGTCGCAAACTCGATTCTAAGGGATCTGAGTGGCCACCGAGACTGTAAAATTATCGCTTACGCAGATGACTTCCTTATTATCACACGAGGGAAATCCAAACTCGAAAGCATTACACAGCACTACCTTGATGTATTTGGAGATTGGGCCAGAGCTCATAAAATCACAGTATCGGCCTCTAAAACTTAAGCTATAATTATTGGAGCCCATAGGCCTGTGCGGAGGAATCCCTCCATTAAAATGCAGGGTTCGGCAATTAAAATAGTTAAAGAATTCAAATATCTAGGCCTTGTCCTAGATCATCGTTTATCTTGGTTACCCCATCTTAAGTATGTTAAATCCCGTACTCTGCAATTAAATAATACCATCAGACGAACTGCCACAGCCTCATGGGGAGTCTCATCTTCTCTCTTAAAACAATGGTATCATACGGTCACTGAAAGAATCGCTCTGTATGGCTCGGGAATATGGGCGTGTCGGATGACAACCCATGAACGTCGCTTCCTTAATACAATTCAACGACCACACCTTCTACATATCAGTAAAGGCTATAGAACTACATCCACCACTGCTTTGCAAACTCTAACTGGTATTCCACAATAAGACTTAGTTGCTGAAAGAGACTCTACCCTTACATTAATACTCCGCCTTAAACAGGATCATACTCTATGGCACACCTTGTATCAACATCAAAATTTTGAAAGAAAAATCTTTGATATTCCTGTTCATCCAGCGCTTCATGATCTGACAGACTACGTAACCACTTCCTACAAGACTCCTAATGTGACCAGCTTCAATATTTACACGGATGGCTCTAAGATGGACTCGGGTACAGGGTCGGGTCTATGTATCATTCAAGATAACTGTATCATCTCTACATGGCGAAGAAGACTAGGTGTTGACAATTCCATCTTTCAGGCCGAACTCACGGCACTACAGAAAGCGATTTACATAGCGAGTCAGATACGATCGAATGTCTTTATTCATAGTGACTCCATGTCTAGCCTACTAGCCGTGGGTGGTAGGCCGAGTCGTCATCCGATCGTCATCAAATTACAAAAAATGCTCCTTAACCTGATGCCATCAATACGACCAATACTCACTTGGGTGCCGGCACATACTGGAATAAAAGGTAATGCAATAGCCGACTCATTACCAAAGGAAGCAGCAACGAACACCAATCTACCGGAACAATATCTTCCACTTCCAGGATCTTATCTTAAGCGCACTACAATGTCACAACTACTTTCCAAATGGCAAGACAGGTGGACTATGTCCCCCACAGGACGCCGCACCTTTAAATTTATTCCCAAAGTCAACATTAATACAATTTCCTCGTCTTCTGCAATAACCACCTTTCTAACTGGCCATGGGACATTCCCAGAGTATCTCCACCGGTTTGGACTACGGACCAATGACCTCTGCACATGTGGTCAGAGAGGTACCCCGGATGACTATGTTTTCTCTTGTCAATTCACATCTAATCTGCAATTTCAAAAACCAGTGGACAGATATCTACCGGAATGGACAAAGCACCTATTATGTCATGCTGGAAGCCAGAAGAAGCTTTTCCAGATAATCCAATATTGCAAAGATCATTATGCATAAAGTTAGAGGACTCTTTCTTGCTTCCTGGGGACTATTCTATGAGTATTAAATACTACATTATGACTTTTCGGTATACTATGTTACAAAATTCATTGTTAAAATGTTATTCATTAATATTATGTATATAGTTTTCTTTTTTTATTTATTTATATTTTTTTTATTATTTAACCTTTTTAAATTTTTGTATTTAATATATACTGTATATCTAGTCATATGTATATATATATATTGCACAATGAACAAACATATCAAACTTTCTAACGTATTCCTTGCTATTGTTTGCAAGATGAATGACACCACTTTAATACGATTCTGTATCCATTCCTTGAACTTGTCAATTCACATCTGCTCTGCATTTTCAAAAACGATTGGAGAGATGTCTACCGGAATGGACAAATCACCTATTATGTCATGCTGGAAGCCGGAAGAAGCTTTTACAGATAATCCCATACTGTAATGATCATTCTGATTAGAGACAGAGGACTCTATCCTGCTTCCGGAGGACTTCCTTATGAATGTTAAATACCACAATATGACTTTTTCGATGAATGACACCACCTTAATACGATTCTGTATTCATTCCTTGAACTTGTCAATTCACATCTGCTCTGCATTTTCAAAAGCGATTGTAGAGATGTCTACCGGAATGGACAAATCACCTATTATGTCATGCTGGAAGCCGGAAGAAGCTTTCACAGATGATCCCATACTGTAATGATCATTCTGCTTAGAGATAGAGGACTCTTTTTTTGCTTCCGGAGGACTTTCTTATGAATGTTAAATACCACAATATAACTTTTTTGGTATACTTTGTTACAAAATTTTAGTTAAAATTGTTCTTTATTTGCATTATGTATATAGTTTTTTTTAGTATTTATTTCTTTATTTTATATATTGTATTTTTTGTCATTTCATATATTGTATTTTTTGTCATATGTATATATCTAATTTTGCAAAATGTTCAATCATGTCAAGCTTGTAACGTATTCCTTGCTCCTGTTTGCAAGATAAATGTCATCACCTCACTGTGACTCTGTATTCATTCCTTGACATACTGAATAAATGCTCGCTGGCCTGTTGGCAAGTTCCACTGGCTGTGGCGGCTGCTAGAGGTAGATTTTTTCCACTGAACGGGCATTACACTGCTTGGCTTGCCTTAGGACAGTGGCCTGTTCAGTGCTGCGAATGTCCGTGGTGCTGCAGGCTTCATATCACTGCCCGTAACGTTCTCTCGGGTTTTAATGCTTAAAGCCACTGAGATTTCGCACGGCGTTCAATATGGACCCATTGATCTCATATTCGCCTTACAGTCGTAGTATCCCGACCAACACGGGCAGCTCTGTCGCGGAAGAAGAAATCGTAGTCCAAAGAGTCCACGATCTTGCCGTGGTCGAATTCCATACTCGCATGGAAATTATACATTTTCAGTGGAATGTCTTCCGTTTTATGTACCATCCATACGTCCATAGCTTAGTTGGCAGAGGAGTGGAGTGTAGAGGTGTTGACACAGCTACTAGTAAGGGTTTCTTCTTTTTATAGGGGGCGTAATACAATCATAATCCGAGCAACTGACGCTTAAATACGATTTCTGACTGACTGAAAAACCCGTTGTTCAGTTTTTTCCCCATTTATACGCAATGCAGATGGTATTACTCGTACATGCTTTGCGCGCATGCGCTGGAATACTAATTGTTCTTATATCCAGGATGCAGTACTTGGGGTTCATGCAAATTTGACATTTATTGCATGTCGCCTTCATGATGTTAATTTTAATAAGCAGTAGCGTAATGTTATCAGCTGACAAATAAGTATTGTTGCAAATAAATTGAAGTCTATCGTACGTACATACGGGTATACATACAGCCTATATCATAGAAATCGACTCATTGAGAAGTTATCCAAATAGGTAGAAATTGCGTATGGCTATACCTTACGACGAAATATGGAAGTGATTAACATTTAATGTTGAATGATTGAAAAGATATGGAGCTCCAGCGGAGCAGACAGATGAAATGGATAGCTTCGTCAACACCTCTACACTCCACTCCTCTGCCAACTAAGCTATGGATGAATGGTACATAAAACGGAAGACATTCCACTGATAATGCATAACTTCCATGCGAGTATGGGTCCGTCGATCTAGGTGGACTGTAGCAACGTCTCGTAGACGGGTTTGTCAAAAGTATGAGCTAATGACACTATTTAAGAATAAAGGAATGAGGGTGGCCGCAGGATACCTAGATATTTGGATCCGAGGAATGCGACAATTCTATGATGTTAACATGAATGGGTGAACCATGGTTGTAGAGAGCGTCAAGAATATAACGGTCGAGCAAAAGCGACGACAGAACGCAAGGACAAAGGGATCGTCCAAACACGATCACAACCTCAGTCTCTGATGCTTTAATCCGACGTGTAGCCGGAACATCAGTGCAATGACAAGTGATAATGAGACTCTGGGAACGGGGCTGAAGTTACAGAAGGCATTGCGTCGGCTACCCATCGTCATTGCACACCGTTAAGCATGTTTGTAGCGGTGCCGGAAGTATTCGACTTGGGATCTAACAGACTGGAGTATAATTGCTTTCAGCGATGAGTCCTGCTTCAAAGTGAGTTCCGACGACTAGCGAAGAAGTGTCTGGAGACGTTCAGAACAGGAATGCATGCTCATCTGGATACTGTCAACGAGACTACCAGGAGCTATCGTATGGGATGCCATTTCATTTGACAGCCGGCCTTGTTTGGTGTGGCACCCTTATAGCACGGCAGCACTTCGATGAAATTCTTGCCCTTTATTTTTGCCCTTCCTTTTTTACGGATCTCTGGGCTTACATTTCAGCAGGGTAATGCTAGGACGCATACGGCATGCCTTTCTACTAATTGTTTTCATGCGTCTCCACTTTTCCTGGCTGGCGCGATCGCCAGATCTCTCCCCAACTGGGCACGTTTGGGCTCGAGGAGCCATGCCCGACCCTCCCTGGTTCGCGCCGATCTAACTTGCCGGTTTGAAAGTACAGGGTTTTCGGGATAAATTTGACATAATTATAACTGATTATTTTTTTTCCGTAGGTTGGAGGTATTGACACGCACTACTCGTCATTTAGAAGTTTGGACCATTTTTCATTCACATACAAGATGTCGGAAAGGATGGATGACTGGAGCACACCTGAATCATGGAAGTGAATAACTTGCATCATGATGATTCGTGCCGGCCATCAAAATAAGGATATTATGACTGCTGCCCAATGCTCCCTGAACACAGTAAAAACAATCAGGCATGAACTAGACACTTGCAATGGTGACTACAAGGATGTAACAGGAAGAAAGATCCCTAGCAGACGATCTGATTGCGTTCGTACAGCAGAATTCCTGGTAAATCTGCAGGAACAGGTGTTGAAGAACCCTGGCACTGGAATTCGGGCTTTGTCACGTGAAATGAATGTTGCAGCCTCTACTATGAAGTTTTTTTTTTTTTTTTTTTTTTTTTTTTTTTTTGTCAATTCATTAAATTTAATAGATACAAAGCGGATTTTCTTTTTCCTTACGAAACTGTTAAATTTATCCCGAACACCCTGTATATGGCAAGGAATCCTCCAGGAACACATCTACCAACTCTACGAGTCAATGCCTAACCTGATTAGAGCTTGCATTAGGGCTAAAGGTGGGCCATTGCATTATTTATTTTGCTTTTGTAGCTGTATTTCCTAAATAAAAAATTAAATTCCTATCATACTAGTTTCGTTTTCAATCCATCCAGTTTTTTTTTTTTTTTTTTTTTAATCTGAAAGAAACAGAAAATGTGAAGTACTTTAAAATATATACTGAATTTGTGCTAAACGTTTATCAAGTTACAGATATGTGACAGTTTAATGCAATGAAATTGTTTATAAATTCAACAATGAAGTCTATGAATAAAATATAAAATTAAAAATTTTTTTTTTCAACTGTGAAAGAAATAGTTTTGTCTAATGAATCTTGCTTTGGTATTTATATATTAAAACCATTTTAAAAATTAATTTTGAATTGTTTAAGAAATCATGTTATTTTGCTTTTCATAATTTATTATATAACAGTTTAAATGAATAAGATGGCAGTTCTTTTTATATTTTATATCTCTATAATTAAATAGTCATCAATTAAAATTTTAAAAAATACTTAAGTAAGTAGAATATTAAACAAAAATGGTCAGTTGAGAAAAGGACATTAATACAGTTTTGATTAGTCTTTATTCAAAAATATCACTGCCCTGTAAGAGTATGAGTTAAAAATATAAATTCTGATATAAAACTTGAAATACGAATTTTGACTTTTCATACCTACTTCTTGTAGTTTTTCTAAGTAGCCCACCAGGTACCAAGTGAATAAGAAAGCTGAATATTGTTAGTTTGACTCGTGTTCAAATCCCAATGAGCAGGTTGACTGCATGAGTGTCTGGATGGCTTTCCATATGAAACATAAATCCAAACCAGTTTCCTCTAGAAAGTCCTCCACGAAGATATATGTCTCCTTGAGCAGATATTCTCATGTGATTTGCTTTAATAAATTAATCTGACCTAACCCTGATTATCAGTATACCCATATAGAGACTGAAATCTCAAGCATAACGTAATACAAGAGAGCTCACCTTAAAAAAGTTCTCCACAATAGTACCCCCCTTCTACAGATATCCCTCATATGCTGTGCAAGAGTATGAATAATCTAAGCTAATTTAGTAAAACAATATCTATTAACAACTGTTTTGCCATACAACTGTGGCTCAAGTCTATGGTATTTAATAAGGAATTATCACCCCCCTTTTTTTTTCTTCTTCTTTTTTTTTTTTTTTTCTTTTTAGAATTAAAACTATTGCCTGTATGTGTGTGTGTGTGTCATGCCTTTAGACATAACATGAACATTTTGATTTTGTATCCTATCGCATACAGAACAAAAAAGTTCTTTAATATTATAAAAATACACTGAAAATTTTGTGTCATTACCAAACTAAATTTAGTGACAGTTTTCACACAAATTGAAAAATTTTTGTTATTACCAGGTAGATTCTTTAAACTATCTCCGAAAACAATACATTGTCACTTGTGAAATGTGGTGTTACGTAGTTTACTGCCATATGCACTTTTTTTTTTCGGAATTTTGTATAATCTTTATTTTCTCATATAACAGCATCAGTGCTATGTATTAAACAATTTTTATTGCTTGCATATTGAAATCTTGCTTTCATGAATGAAATCATACACACTGGAAAGGAATGGAACATAGGAAACACACTGAGATGGCATAAAATCCATAAATGTGATTAACAACTGTATTTGTAATATATACAGTCTACCATGGAATATGGTGGGTAAGACTGCTGAACTTTGATAGTTACACAAACTCCAAATTATGATGAACAAATTCGCTCCGTGGATGCTTCCATGGTTTTCCCTATATATAACATGAACAGAGGCAGTTCTTCATAGAAAGTTATCCATGAAGGCATCTTTTTTCCTTCACAGCCCAGCAGGTAAGACAGCTGAGCACTGATAGTTCAGTCCAAGTTCAATTCCCAGGGAACAGATTGGCTGCATGCATGTTTTCGTAGATTCTCCCTTGCATAACATGAGTACATGACAGTTTCCGTCAGAAAGCCCTCCTTAACAGCATTATATTCCATCAAGGAATATACACTAGCATACTTTTTCATAACTTAATAAATCCAAATCTCTGTAGGCAGACAGTTTGTGTCTGAAGTCTGAACTGTAGATATTAAAGTCTATAGATATTAAAGTCACATTTCTAGTAATGTCTGTCTATTCTGTCTATATAATGCTGGTGATGTTTTGTAATTCGAAACTTAACCAGCCAATATTATTTTAGAGCGCTATTTATCTATCAGTCAAACAACGTCGAAACTAATTCACTCTGAATTAAACTATATAAATCATTTTGGATTCTCTCCCCCCCCCACTGTACATTTATTTATGTTGCTCTTAATTTTTAGCTTTGAAAATTTCCTGTTCTAACAGCATTTATAAGAATTTTCGGAAATACAGGACAGGTTGTAAATAAATTTAGGTATATCTCACTATGTTTCCGTTAATAATCATTTTTAATATTATTTAAGGACTATTAAGTTTAAAAACACTCTTAATCTAATAAATCTTTTCACATATTTTATCATATAGAAGTTTCATTCATAACATCCCAACTGGAAAAGGCAGTTGTAGGTTAAGTTAATTGGTAAGCACCCGTGCATTCCCGAAAGTATATGGCCTTGTATTTTGAGTGCTTGCTTGCTTCCCGCGAAAACATGGATGATTGTAAATTTATGATTGCTTCACATTATATGATGGCAAACATCCACGCACATGGTGGCTCATAATGTGAAGATATTATAAGTTTACCAATAGCTACGCCTTCTTCGGGATTCGAACCCAGACCCTTCACTACTGCTTTCAGCGTCATTAACCATTATACCGCCTGGGCAGCCCTATACATACCAACAGCATAGAAACACCAAGTTCATACATAACCAAGTGTTTGGATTTTATTCCTTAAAATACATAGGTCGAACTAGGGATCTGGTGGCCTTTTTGCATGCACGCACTGCGCACTTAACAGAACTGGACCTGAATATGAGATAGATTCTGATATAAAGATGCAAATATCGACGGTTCAAAAAATTAGATTGTAGTACAGATTCATAAGAAGATAACAAATACGGTGCTGTTCATTAAAATTTCTATACCAGGAAAATAACAGATTCATATTTATAGTATGTATTGTATGTATTAATATAATGAGAGGAAGATATGATTAAATTAACAAGTGTTTTGGCGTTCATAACATGCGGAATTTAGTACACAAAGCTGACACATCTGGCAGCCGGTAACATCTGTAATCCGGTTGAACATGTAATTGAACTAAGCTGATACAGGTACTTCATTCCATGCAGCTTTAGTTCTAATTTCTGGCGAGTGATGGCATGGCAATCTTCCGGCAACCCATGATAAGATGCTCTCAATGAGTGAGAGGCCTGGAGAATGTGCTGATCAGGGTAACAATCGGAAACATTCTGTCTCAAAGAACTTCAGGGCAGCATAGGTTCGTGCATCATTTTGTTGAAATATGGCGTCAAGCAGGCCTTGAAGACAGGGCACGGGCATTAAGACATGACAAATGTAACGACATTTGCCCACATTACCGGTTATGGGAACATGAGGTGACCAGGATGAAGGTGGAATGGCACCTCATGCCAACACGCCAGGTGCTCAGCCCGTATGAATTTCACGAATGCAAGCTGGCAACGTTCATTCTCCTCTATACCTCCACACACGGATGCGTTCGTTCTCATGCTGTACGCAGAATAGGTTTCGTTTGAATCACGATATGGTGCACTCCTGTGCCCAGTGTTGTCGATGACGTCCATTGTAGATGCACTTGTCTCTATTGTAGCGTCATGGGAAGCAGCAACAGTGTCACTGTCCGTGGTGCTGTAGATGTCGTATTTATTAATGTAAGTAAGAGAGGAAGTCGTATTTATTAATGTAACTAGTAAGAGAAGAAGATGTGATTAAATAAGGAACTGGTATGGGTTTCATAACATGCGCAATTCAGTACATAAAGCTAACACCTCTGGCAGCAGCAACATTTATAATCCGGCTGAGCATCTAATCGAACTGCCGCCCAACCGGTATCGTGGTTAGCATTGCGGACTGCCGTGCCGAAGGGTCCGGGTTCGAATCCCGGAGAAGATATGGATGTTTGTAAATGTTTAATAAAAAGTTATAAAAACGGTTGTTAATTTCAGTATTAACCCTCACGGATTGGAAAAGCAAGATTGATACAGATACAGATACAGATCTAATTGAACTCAGCTCGAATGGCAAACACAGGTACTTCATTCCATGCAGCTTCAATTCTATTTTCTGGCCAGTGATAGCATGGCAATCTCCCGGCAACCCATGATAAGATGAGTGAGAGATTTAGAGAATGTGCTGATCAGGACAACACTCGAACACATTCTGTCTGAAGCACAGACAACATAAGGTCGTGTATCATCTTGTTGAAAGATGACATCACGCAAGCCTTGAAGACAGGGCACAGCCACGGGCATTAACACATCAAATGTAAAGACGTTTGCCCACATTACCGGTTATGGGAATAAGACGTAACCAGGATGAAGGCGGAATGGCACCTCATACCAGCACGGCAGGTGCTGGGCTCATGTGATTTTCATGAATGTAAGTTGGCAACATCATTCTTCTCTGTGCCTCCGCACACGAATGCGTTCGTATCATGCTGTACGCAGAATCGGTTTCGTTTGAATCACGACATGGTGCGCTCCTGTGCCCAGTGTCGTCGATGACGTCCACTGTAGGTGCACCTGTTTCTGTTGTAGCGTCATGGGAAGCAGCAACAGTGGTCACCGTGCTGACTGTCCGTGGTGCTGACTACTGTTAAATTTGATGGTTAAACTGTTGGCTGGATAAATTTAACGCTCTTGATTATATAACTGTAAATGCGGAAATACTTCGAGGATTATTCTAATTTTGGATTCCTTTAATCGCGCATCACGAGAGGAGCATTTTGAGACCTCTTCTGGAATTTTTGGACAAATATTTTCGAATTTATCAAGATATTTAGGACTTTGAAAAATCAGTTGGATTCATCCACAACAGTGCATTGAAATACATACTGAAATCGTCTTTCAAGCAGCTAAGTTTTACGTTTTTCTTTTCACTAATTCTGGATAATTATCGGACACTGGATACATTATGGACTTCTCCCATCTGTCTTTGAGGAATTAGGATCACATTCCATACTAACTAAGACACCCCGTTAGAATAGATAAGTTTTTTCTTAAAATATACGTTCATTTAGAAATAACATAATTATCTTTATTTATCTTATTTAAACTTATTAACTTTATTTGTATTTATGTAATTTGCTATTTATTCATTTCACAGTATCCATATTTATATTTATTTTATTTAATTAATTTCATATTTCCTCTATTTATATTTTATATTAGTCAGTTACATAGCAATATACCATTATTCCCCATAATTACATTTATTTAATATTTTACTGTTCTTCTGAAATATTTAAACTGTGATTGCCATATCTTTTTTACATTATATTTCCATGTACTTTTAATATTTATTCATTATTCAATTTAATATTTATTCATTACTTAATTTAATATTTAATTCCTATCATTTTATTTTATTATCATTTTTCCTTATGCTTTTACACGTGCTTACATATTTAATTTCATTACATTTATCTTAAAGCAACAATAAGATTTCATTGACTTCCTTCACTTTGCCTCAAAATCGCTGTAGTTATTTTTACCCAAATTTGATTGTTATAACGATCCAACTTCAATACATTTTCCCTATATATTTGATACCTTTTTGCGTATCAATTTTTGACACTTTGAAGGCTAATATCCCAGTAAATTGACATATTTATTTTTGACCGTATTGACATCTTTTTGTTAATTTTGGAGGTGATATCATAAAAATTTATTTTCCATAGGAATAACATTATCAAACTTCTGACATGGCTCATTTTACACAGTCTACAGTTCAAACCTCTATTTCTCTGTTCCTTATCATTATTTCCCAACTTTTCACATACAACTACCTTCTTATATTCATCACTGATGATTCATTAGCCAGATGGCTGTTCATGACTCTAACGTAGTACAATTAGCCACCACATCAATTACCTGTGAGGATACAATTATAGCTCCTGATATTGACTCATCAATTCCGAGATTGCAAAGTTTTGCTGCACATAGCTCATTTATTTATAAGTTCTTGGGTGAAAGACGTGCAAAGCATAAATTGAACAAAGAAGACACTAAAATACTCACTGATTTCATTGACTTTGCACAGAAAATCTTCTTAGAACAAGAACTGCTCATCAACGCCCAACAGACACAACTTGACGTTTTGAACGGACAATCAGATTCGCTTAAAAAGGTCTTGTCTATTATTGAACCTATTTCACAACTACCCACACTTCAACCTGCTACCGATAGACCTTTATATTCTGAAATAGTACAGCGTACTGAAGAAGAAGCTCCCTTCCAATTGGTACAGAGGAAAAAAAAGCGGCCCCAGGTTCAGCATAAACTTACAGATCACGTTCTCTTGGTTAAATCCACAGATCCAACTATAACTCCTTCTGCCCTACAACACCATTTAGCCTCCAAAGTCAATCCTTCCAAGCTTGGTATTCCACTACAGCAGATTCGTACCACCAGAAGCAGAGAATTACTACTGAGGTGTCACACTAGAGAACATCTAAATAAATTAAAAGATTCCCTTCACTCTGAAAAAGTATTAAAAGATCAGATCAGCTACAGAGAACCAAAACCAATTAAGGACTCTATAATTCTATTTGGTGTGCCTGAGGATTTAAATGCACAAGACATCATAGCAGCATTTCAAGCTCATCTCCCCACCGAAATAGAGGGTACAATAAATCCACGACCTCCACTACACCGTACTGACTCTAGAAATAACTGGGTAATTAATTTGGATAAGGAATACTCCCAGAAGCTGGGATCAAGCGGACGACTATACCTAGGTTTCAACTCTTGCCCATTCAGAACTTATCACCGTATTTTAAGGTGCTATAACTGCCAGGAATTGGGCCACTCTAGTAAATTCTGTCAGAACGCGGCAATTTGTGTCAATTGTGCAGACACACATAAGCAAGACAGCGGCCACTGTACTGCTACGCCCAACTGCCATAACTGTATCTCTAGTAATAAAAACAAGGGCACTGACTTTGATTGTTGTCATCCAGCTAACTCAAGAACATGTCCGTCGTACAGGGAAGCTCTTCAGTGCGCACTTCAAAAAGCGAACTAATGGCAACTAAATTACCAATTCTGACCCTCACAGACCTGAGCTTTGTTCAATGTAATTTACAAAATTCCAGAGCTGCAACTGCTACAATGATTCAGACACAGTTTCATAAGAATATTCCTATTGCACTTTTACAAGACTGTCATATTAATCGAGATAATACACTAACAGGCTCCACCACTCAGAATAAAATTTACAATTCTATTAATATGAAAGCCACAATAGTCTATAATGGTCCACTGACGCCAACATTATGGAAAGCCACTCAACATACAGTCTCAATAGTAATTACCTGTCAAGATGGTGACATCTGTATCACTTCAGCTTACCTTCCTCCTAGTACCGACATAGATCGAATTCTTCCTGAATTGGACTTTTTAAGATTCATTAAATTTTAAAATATTATTATTGGAGGAGATTTCAATGCTTCAAGTAGTCTCTGGGGTTCGCCAATTGAAGACTCACGATCAGCGCAGCTGTTAGACTTTGTGGAATCCAATAGACTAGTAATAATCAACGACACTAATGCACCTCCTACCTTTTAAACCATACGTGCCAAAGGATGGCCAGATGTTACAATAGCATCAGAGAGTATAGCTAGGAAAATTGCCAATTGGACAGTTACGGACTGGATAACATTGAGTGATCATAATGCTATCACCTTCACTCTTAACTGTTCATTGCAATATCAACAAAAAAGAAGATTTAAGACTAATTATGGAGGACAAAATAAGCTTAAACGTCATCTGCTTCCTTCAATTTCTCATCTGATTATTAAACTTGATGAATGCAATAGTGCTATAGAATTAGATGAGGCCTATGATAATTTTATTCAAGAAATTGTTACAGCCTGCCGTAGAACTTTCAAAACCAAGCAAGTCAAAATAAGGAATAACGCGCCTTGGTGGACTCCAGACCTAGCTAAACAGAGAAAGATTCTTCGAAAGCAAAGACGCCAAGCACAAGCAGCAACACTCCCTGAGGTTAGGATGGAACTTTTTAGTCGTTATAAGAGATCACAGGCTATTTATAAAAAACATATAAATTATGCCAAAGAAACATCATGGAAAAATTATTGCACACGCACTGTTGAGCGTTATGGCAATATCTTTCATATTGCAATGGACAAAGTTTTCCGCCCTACTCTCCTACCCTCTGATATCTTAAATACAGCTACAAGTCCAGAGGACACCATCCGATTTCTTCTGACTAATATTTTTCAAAAGGACAACTCTACAGAAGACACCATGAGCCAGGCAGAAATGAGAAGTAATTTTGATAATTACATATATCACAGACCTACAATGGAACCCATGCCTAGTCTTTCTGAAGCGAATAACATCATCCGCTTTCTTAATCCTGCTAAAGCTCCAGGACCTGACGGCGTGGATAACATGATCATTAAAATGATTCATTCAATAGCTCCATCCCTTACTATGGCATTTCTACGAGCCTGCTGGAGAATTCGACACTTTCCAAAATCTAGTAAGTGTGCGGAGGTCGTACTCTTTCATAAAAAGGACAAGGACCCTCTACAGCCAAACTCGTATCGTCCGATTTGCCTTTTACCAGCATATGGCAAACTATTGGAACGAGTCATACTTGGGCGATTAAACTATTATCTACACACCAATAATTTGCTTGATGCAAACCAGTTTGGTTTTAGAGGAGGCCTGTCAACGGAACATGCTATTCATGACCTTATTCATACAGTACAGGAAAATAGAAAGGATGGATGTCACTCCCTGGTTGTTAGCCTGGACATTCAAGGAGCTTTCGACTCCTTATGGTGGCCGGATATATTAAATGTCCTGGCTACCATGGGATGTCCGGCTGACCTTCAAGATCTTATACGAAGCTATTTAAGCAATCGTTCTGTGCAAATCACCACCGATGCAGCCACCATCCAATATGACCTGAATAGAAGATGCCCACAGGGCTCCTGTTTGGGACCCTTACTATGGATACTTGTCGCAAACTCGATTCTAAGGGATCTGAGTGGCCACCGAGACTGTAAAATTATCGCTTACGCAGATGACTTCCTTATTATCACACGAGGGAAATCCAAACTCGAAAGCATTACACAGCACTACCTTGATGTATTTGGAGATTGGGCCAGAGCTCATAAAATCACAGTATCGGCCTCTAAAACTTAAGCTATAATTATTGGAGCCCATAGGCCTGTGCGGAGGAATCCCTCCATTAAAATGCAGGGTTCGGCAATTAAAATAGTTAAAGAATTCAAATATCTAGGCCTTGTCCTAGATCATCGTTTATCTTGGTTACCCCATCTTAAGTATGTTAAATCCCGTACTCTGCAATTAAATAATACCATCAGACGAACTGCCACAGCCTCATGGGGAGTCTCATCTTCTCTCTTAAAACAATGGTATCATACGGTCACTGAAAGAATCGCTCTGTATGGCTCGGGAATATGGGCGTGTCGGATGACAACCCATGAACGTCGCTTCCTTAATACAATTCAACGACCACACCTTCTACATATCAGTAAAGGCTATAGAACTACATCCACCACTGCTTTGCAAACTCTAACTGGTATTCCACAATAAGACTTAGTTGCTGAAAGAGACTCTACCCTTACATTAATACTCCGCCTTAAACAGGATCATACTCTATGGCACACCTTGTATCAACATCAAAATTTTGAAAGAAAAATCTTTGATATTCCTGTTCATCCAGCGCTTCATGATCTGACAGACTACGTAACCACTTCCTACAAGACTCCTAATGTGACCAGCTTCAATATTTACACGGATGGCTCTAAGATGGACTCGGGTACAGGGTCGGGTCTATGTATCATTCAAGATAACTGTATCATCTCTACATGGCGAAGAAGACTAGGTGTTGACAATTCCATCTTTCAGGCCGAACTCACGGCACTACAGAAAGCGATTTACATAGCGAGTCAGATACGATCGAATGTCTTTATTCATAGTGACTCCATGTCTAGCCTACTAGCCGTGGGTGGTAGGCCGAGTCGTCATCCGATCGTCATCAAATTACAAAAAATGCTCCTTAACCTGATGCCATCAATACGACCAATACTCACTTGGGTGCCGGCACATACTGGAATAAAAGGTAATGCAATAGCCGACTCATTAGCAAAGGAAGCAGCAACGAACACCAATCTACCGGAACAATATCTTCCACTTCCAGGATCTTATGTTAAGCGCACTACAATGTCACAACTACTTTCCAAATGGCAAGACAGGTGGACTATGTCCCCCACAGGACGCCGCACCTTTAAATTTATTCCCAAAGTCAACATTAATACAATTTCCTCGTCTTCTGCAATAACCACCTTTCTAACTGGCCATGGGACATTCCCAGAGTATCTCCACCGGTTTGGACTACGGACCAATGACCTCTGCACATGTGGTCAGAGAGGTACCCCGGATGACTATGTTTTCTCTTGTCAATTCACATCTAATCTGCAATTTCAAAAACCAGTGGACAGATATCTACCGGAATGGACAAAGCACCTATTATGTCATGCTGGAAGCCAGAAGAAGCTTTTCCAGATAATCCAATATTGCAAAGATCATTATGCATAAAGTTAGAGGACTCTTTCTTGCTTCCTGGGGACTATTCTATGAGTATTAAATACTACATTATGACTTTTCGGTATACTATGTTACAAAATTCATTGTTAAAATGTTATTCATTAATATTATGTATATAGTTTTCTTTTTTTATTTATTTATATTTTTTTTATTATTTAACCTTTTTAAATTTTTGTATTTAATATATACTGTATATCTAGTCATATGTATATATATATATTGCACAATGAACAAACATATCAAACTTTCTAACGTATTCCTTGCTATTGTTTGCAAGATGAATGACACCACTTTAATACGATTCTGTATCCATTCCTTGAACTTGTCAATTCACATCTGCTCAGCATTTTCAAAAACGATTGGAGAGATGTCTACCGGAATGGACAAATCACCTATTATGTCATGCTGGAAGCCGGAAGAAGCTTTTACAGATAATCCCATACTGTAATGATCATTCTGATTAGAGACAGAGGACTCTATCCTGCTTCCGGAGGACTTCCTTATGAATGTTAAATACCACAATATGACTTTTTCGATGAATGACACCACCTTAATACGATTCTGTATTCATTCCTTGAACTTGTCAATTCACATCTGCTCTGCATTTTCAAAAGCGATTGTAGAGATGTCTACCGGAATGGACAAATCACCTATTATGTCATGCTGGAAGCCGGAAGAAGCTTTCACAGATGATCCCATACTGTAATGATCATTCTGCTTAGAGATAGAGGACTCTTTTTTTGCTTCCGGAGGACTTTCTTATGAATGTTAAATACCACAATATAACTTTTTTGGTATACTTTGTTACAAAATTTTAGTTAAAATTGTTCTTTATTTGCATTATGTATATAGTTTTTTTTTAGTATTTATTTCTTTATTTTATATATTGTATTTTTTGTCATTTCATATATTGTATTTTTTGTCATATGTATATATCTAATTTTGCAAAATGTTCAATCATGTCAAGCTTGTAACGTATTCCTTGCTCCTGTTTGCAAGATAAATGTCATCACCTCACTGTGACTCTGTATTCATTCCTTGACATACTGAATAAATGCTCGCTGGCCTGTTGGCAAGTTCCACTGGCTGTGGCGGCTGCTAGAGGTAGATTTTTTCCACTGAACGGGCATTACACTGCTTGGCTTGCCTTAGGACAGTGGCCTGTTCAGTGCTGCGAATGTCCGTGGTGCTGCAGGCTTCATATCACTGCCCGTAACGTTCTCTCGGGTTTTAATGCTTAAAGCCACTGAGATTTCGCACGGCGTTCAATATGGACCCATTGATCTCATATTCGCCTTACAGTCGTAGTATCCCGACCAACACGGGCAGCTCTGTCGCGGAAGAAGAAATCGTAGTCCAAAGAGTCCACGATCTTGCCGTGGTCGAATTCCATACTCGCATGGAAATTATACATTTTCAGTGGAATGTCTTCCGTTTTATGTACCATCCATACGTCCATAGCTTAGTTGGCAGAGGAGTGGAGTGTAGAGGTGTTGACACAGCTACTAGTAAGGGTTTCTTCTTTTTATAGGGGGCGTAATACAATCATAATCCGAGCAACTGACGCTTAAATACGATTTCTGACTGACTGAAAAACCCGTTGTTCAGTTTTTTCCCCATTTATACGCAATGCAGATGGTATTACTCGTACATGCTTTGCGCGCATGCGCTGGAATACTAATTGTTCTTATATCCAGGATGCAGTACTTGGGGTTCATGCAAATTTGACATTTATTGCATGTCGCCTTCATGATGTTAATTTTAATAAGCAGTAGCGTAATGTTATCAGCTGACAAATAAGTATTGTTGCAAATAAATTGAAGTCTATCGTACGTACATACGGGTATACATACAGCCTATATCATAGAAATCGACTCATTGAGAAGTTATCCAAATAGGTAGAAATTGCGTATGGCTATACCTTACGACGAAATATGGAAGTGATTAACATTTAATGTTGAATGATTGAAAAGATATGGAGCTCCAGCGGAGCAGACAGATGAAATGGATAGCTTCGTCAACACCTCTACACTCCACTCCTCTGCCAACTAAGCTATGGATGAATGGTACATAAAACGGAAGACATTCCACTGATAATGCATAACTTCCATGCGAGTATGGGTCCGTCGATCTAGGTGGACTGTAGCAACGTCTCGTAGACGGGTTTGTCAAAAGTATGAGCTAATGACACTATTTAAGAATAAAGGAATGAGGGTGGCCGCAGGATACCTAGATATTTGGATCCGAGGAATGCGACAATTCTATGATGTTAACATGAATGGGTGAACCATGGTTGTAGAGAGCGTCAAGAATATAACGGTCGAGCAAAAGCGACGACAGAACGCAAGGACAAAGGGATCGTCCAAACACGATCACAACCTCAGTCTCTGATGCTTTAATCCGACGTGTAGCCGGAACATCAGTGCAATGACAAGTGATAATGAGACTCTGGGAACGGGGCTGAAGTTACAGAAGGCATTGCGTCGGCTACCCATCGTCATTGCACACCGTTAAGCATGTTTGTAGCGGTGCCGGAAGTATTCGACTTGGGATCTAACAGACTGGAGTATAATTGCTTTCAGCGATGAGTCCTGCTTCAAAGTGAGTTCCGACGACTAGCGAAGAAGTGTCTGGAGACGTTCAGAACAGGAATGCATGCTCATCTGGATACTGTCAACGAGACTACCAGGAGCTATCGTATGGGATGCCATTTCATTTGACAGCCGGCCTTGTTTGGTGTGGCACCCTTATAGCACGGCAGCACTTCGATGAAATTCTTGCCCTTTATTTTTGCCCTTCCTTTTTTACGGATCTCTGGGCTTACATTTCAGCAGGGTAATGCTAGGACGCATACGGCATGCCTTTCTACTAATTGTTTTCATGCGTCTCCACTTTTCCTGGCTGGCGCGATCGCCAGATCTCTCCCCAACTGGGCACGTTTGGGCTCGAGGAGCCATGCCCGACCCTCCCTGGTTCGCGCCGATCTAACTTGCCGGTTTGAAAGTACAGGGTTTTCGGGATAAATTTGACATAATTATAACTGATTATTTTTTTTCCGTAGGTTGGAGGTATTGACACGCACTACTCGTCATTTAGAAGTTTGGACCATTTTTCATTCACATACAAGATGTCGGAAAGGATGGATGACTGGAGCACACCTGAATCATGGAAGTGAATAACTTGCATCATGATGATTCGTGCCGGCCATCAAAATAAGGATATTATGACTGCTGCCCAATGCTCCCTGAACACAGTAAAAACAATCAGGCATGAACTAGACACTTGCAATGGTGACTACAAGGATGTAACAGGAAGAAAGATCCCTAGCAGACGATCTGATTGCGTTCGTACAGCAGAATTCCTGGTAAATCTGCAGGAACAGGTGTTGAAGAACCCTGGCACTGGAATTCGGGCTTTGTCACGTGAAATGAATGTTGCAGCCTCTACTATGAAGTTTTTTTTTTTTTTTTTTTTTGTCAATTCATTAAATTTAATAGATACAAAGCGGATTTTCTTTTTCCTTACGAAACTGTTAAATTTATCCCGAACACCCTGTATATGGCAAGGAATCCTCCAGGAACACATCTACCAACTCTACGAGTCAATGCCTAACCTGATTAGAGCTTGCATTAGGGCTAAAGGTGGGCCATTGCATTATTTATTTTGCTTTTGTAGCTGTATTTCCTAAATAAAAAATTAAATTCCTATCATACTAGTTTCGTTTTCAATCCATCTATAGAGTTTCGTCTCATTCAGATAACTCCTTTTTGGTGTGTCATTTTATATGTTACAGAAATGCAACTGAAATTGTAGGTTAAATTAATTGAATATGGCGATGTTTCCAAGGGGTATCTGCTTAGGAGGAACGATGCTTTCATGGAGGACTTATTAAGATAAACTGGCTCATATTTACGTTATGCATGGGGAAACCACGAAAACCAATAATTGCCTTTATTTGTGTGTCTTTCTAATAAAATCTTACATAGACTGCTATATATCTTATAGCTAGAATAGAGCATTTTCACAGGCTAATTTCATAAATGTTATCAAAATAATGTTAGAATTAATAAAGATTATTTACAATATTTTTCTTATTCGCTATAACACTTCAGTTTTGCATTGATAGGACAATCAAATTAATCTCTTTTGTACTTCTTGATAAAGCTGCGTATAAATCTGAAAGTAAGGCATTAAATTGTTTTAAATTTTACATACTGTGCATGTAAGTAATTTTAGAAAATTTATATAATTTCATCTTTAAATCTATGGAAGATTTAAGTATGCTTTCAATTGAACTTCTGCTATGGTTTTGGTGCTAAGAAGCATCTTGTTCTTGGCAGATAGCACTTGAAATGCATATGCTTATGATTAATAAAACATTAAACCACATGGTCAAAATTCAGTGTAAATTTTCTCTTCCTTTTGTAGAATGTTTTTCATTACTGACATGTAAAGTTGAAAGCCTTGTGAACTTTCTTCTTCTTGTTGCTTTATTTATACAAAATAATCTATACTGTACAATTGTTCTATGTATAACGTATTTTATTTTAGAATTTCATTCCCTTCTCTATATAACATTGTAATTTGTAATTTACTACTCTTGGTATTCTGAAGAATTATTTACAAGAAATTACACTTGGTATTATAAAAATTTCTAAATCTATTAATCTCAATGTTTTTGAAAGAGATTTTTCCCCTCCCTGAATTTTCCATTTACGGTAAAAAATTTTTAAATGCGAGTTTAATGCAAGACATACAAAAGTGTCATCAATTATGATAAAGCAGAGTTTATTTTACTCAGTGTAAATGAGAGCACATGTCTTATAACTCACAGGTAATCAGTGGCTGAGTGGTAAAAAATCACTGAATACGGGCAGTTCCTATTCGATTTCAGAAGAATTGGGGTGGCTGCATGGGGGTTTTCATGGTTTTCCCTACCTGTGCCATGTATATGAGCTAGTTTCCCTGAGAAAGTCCTCCACGATGGCATCCTTCCCTTAGAAAGGGAACCCTAGTTTGCTTTGCAATAATCAACTAAACCAAACCAATTATGAGTCACAGTTCAAAATACCTCTAATATATTAAAAATATACCAAGTTTATGAAATGTATTTAATTACATAATGTGAATGTGCCTATTTTCTTATTAACCGTTTCAGATATATACATATCTTAAAATTTATAATATACTGATTTATAATAGCCTAAGTTTAATTAATAAACTGATTACTAAAATTTTGAAATTCTGTAATAAATACAATTTTTTAAAATAATAAATGATAATTAAGTAATAATTAAGTAAGTAATAAATGAAGGTCCCATTTTGGCAAACGTGCTCTGAAATGAAAATATATTTGAAAGCATAAGATTGTGTATGCAAAATAAAGTAAACTCATTAGTCAATGGTCTTGTATTTATCTTTTTATATCACCGGTTGCTCTAGGAAACTTTTGCTTCAGCAGAATTCAAATGCCTACCTACCAGAAAAAATATGACATTCACACCTTTTCTGAGATTTGATGCATGAAACTGAACTAGGTTGAGGTGACAAATTCTGTTTGCCTATTAGGATTATCTGGGTTACTTGTAAAAGGCTGACTGCTATATTAGGGTTTAGATGAATCAAGATGACATCCTTTTTTTACTAGTTACATATTTAGTAGCATTTTTCAGAAGTTTTCTTCTGGCAATTTTAGAAAACCTTTAGGAATACCTTCAAATTTTCTTCATTACTACCAGAAAAAGTATCTGGTTTCCTTTTAAGATTTCATTACTTTGTGTACTTACTTTATCTATTGTCAGGAAGTGTAGCGTGCTATAGAAATAAAAACCCATTCCTTTCATTGCATAACATTAAGAGTCCTTCCCCCCTTTTTTTTGTTAAAAATTTTTGGCAGTTTTCAAAGGTGAATTTATGCAAAAATCAATCTATGGAGTAGATTTGTCGAGCCATACATAATATCCATTGATTAATGATTCCATACTCTGATCCAATTCTTGTACTACCACTTTGATAATTTCAATATCTATATAATTCAGTAGTATTCTTCAGTAAATGAAGTATCTACCTTGTTATGAAGTATTCACGCACAGGCTCATTCCAATCAATCTTTCCAAATGGAACAAAATCACTCGCTGGCGTTCTAAGGCTGAAACCTGAATGTATGATATATACAAGGTATGTCTTATGAATGTGTACAATTATGTTTTTTATGAAGGGTACACTTTTAAACTGAATACTTTGCATAAAAAGCATTGGGCAAGTTTTTAATTACACAAGTATTATTGGGGGCACATGTATGAATACAAATCATTTGGAAAATGACACCACAAGTCTCAATATCACAGCTTAAAAACAGAAAATAAGTCCATAAAATTATTCCATCATAACAAAAATGTGCCCACCAGTGCTTGAGCACTAAAGTTGCTCAAAGCTGGTAGTTTGACTTGACTGTAGTTTTAGGTAATCAGATTCGCTTGCATGTGTAATGAGGATACGAGTGAGTGTCTTTTAGAAAGTCCTCTATGAAAGCATGCTTCTGCTTATGCAAATAGCTCTCACATGCTTTGACATAAACAAATCATGCAGACCAAGCCATATCAAATTAAAATACAAATGAAAATTACAATAAAATAAGTTCAACTATTACTAAATAAGTAACTTAAAAAGTGTGTAATTTGAGTTTAGCTGTAATTCTGTAAAATGTCCTATGCATTATATGTTTTTTTTTTTTTTTTTTTTTTTTTTTTTTTTTTTTTTTTTTTTTCCAAGAAGGGGGGTAATTAGCTAATCTAGAATCAATATTATTGTTAAACATATTAGTTGAATAACTGTATTGCTCTTACATAAGTAACAGGTTTTACATGTTTCATTATTTACATGCCTTACAGATTTTCTATGCCTCATTATTTACATAGCTTACAGGTGTTAAATGCCTCATTTTGTTTTTATTTGGTAAAAAGAGGTATAATAAATTTCATTGCAAAACATTTTGACAGGTAGTTATGTAGATGACTTATAATATGAACTCTATATTCAACTACCATATAAATACTATTCCTAATATACATAAAATTTAATTTTTATTTGCCTCTATAGTCAACGCTCTAAGGTATAATATAGCATGGTTTGAGTAATAATTTTCACAATACAATGTATTGTGAAATGTGAAACATGAATACAGAAACATATTAAGTGCAAAGAACATAGAGAATAAAATGCCATTTTAATCATAGATATTTACAAGAAATAATGCTTGATATTTATCAGAAGTGTTCAGATGAACTGGTACTAATTGCAATACATGCATCACAATGACAAAGAAGTGATTGGCATATGCTTTGAAAGCTATTCAGCAAGTCTCTGCTGCAGTGATGCTAATTGGCTAACAAGGTCTGCAGTAGAATCAATCTCTGTTTCGTAAACAAGATCCACTGTCATTGTAATGCATGAAGTTTGCATTCATTTATATTAATTTTCAAATATCTTACTGTAATCATAAACAATTACCAAGGAATTCAGATTACTTAATTAAATTAAATAAATCATGAAGGAAATACTGCAAAATTTTCACTATCACATTCTGTAAGTTGGAGATGATTTATATTTATGACAATTAAAATCAAAAATGAAACAAACTATTTTTAGTTTATTCTTATACAATTTAAATCCACTTTTATTAACTACATAGAGCATTATTTTATGACATCATGAAATACTATAAAGATGAGGAAATATATATGTGTTTAAATACTACAAAATATGTATCCTTCTAGCAGGTTTAATGAAATTTTTATATTTATACTGCAGTTAAAAATTGAAATACAATACCATTGTATTTTGAACTATTAAGACTTGAGAGCATTACCATGTCTAACAGTACACAAATTTATCGCATACATATTTCTAAAAAGTTATTATTATTTCTAATTCGTATAATAAATACTAAAAATATTAAATGTGCTATAAACTAAATATCAGACTGAGGCTAAAAATGTCCCAGAACAATTATACTGCAAATATGTTTAGTCTGAGAACTTAGGTCTGTTTAAGCCAGATATTTCTAGCAACTGTGAAGTAAAACTGCCACTCTATAGGCAAATTTAAAGTTCCTCGGAATTCAGATAACTGTATGTAACTATGAATATGATATGAAAGCACACATTGACTTATTTTATTGCACTACGATATGAAAGCACACATTGACTTATTTTATTGCACTACAATATGAAGGCACACATTGCAAGAAAGAAAGTACAAGAAAATGTTTATAGATTACTTGCAATCAATGCACATAAAATAAATACTAAAAAGCTATAGAATAAACCATATGCCATATGTGAACATCGATGAATCCAGCGAAGCATAACAAATCAAATGAAAACAGAAAATAAAGCATTAAATAAATATTTACAGGTGCAGGACACTTATTTTTACATATATTAACAATATTTTATATTTTATTCAATTATGTGCTATTTCTAATTGAAGTGTCTGGTGTGCAAATATAGAAAAATAACACTTCTCTGACTCCAATGGAACCAATATTTTATTCCTTACGTAGTTATATATTCTTATTCATAAGATTTATTTACATTTTACATGCACGTAGAATCGCGTGACAGAAAGCCGAAGTTTGTTTACTTCGTTCTGACCAAGGTTCTTTAATATACTAAGGTTAGGCCAGGAACGGAAAAAGCGTGCCATTGGTTGCTGGTAGTGACGTCACCCGGGAGACAAGACGCATCGGCCGACGCGTCTGCTACATGATTTTGGTAATGGAAAAAATGTAAACTAAAGCAAAATAATCATTTTATATGTGGTAGATATACCGGAAATACGGGGTATATACTTTCCGATTAAGTATTTTGTTAAAGAAAATGTTTATTTTATGCACAGAATTCGTACGAATGCTGAAAATAATTGTAAACATTAAATTCTTTTCGTAAAGGAAAGCATTAGAAAATTAAAAACGATATTTAAGTTAATTAAGGGAAATAAATATTGTAAAACAAGGTATTTTTCAATATTTTTTCGTAGTATTGTTTGCACTAAATAAATCTTGTTAAACAGAACACATGATGGCATAACTGCTAAGACCACGGTAAAAACATAATCAAAAAGTATTATTCTATTTATTTTCATTGCTCATGCAGTTTCCATGAGAAATATATGATCGTGAATTTCAGTTTAAATTACATATCTCAAGCAAAAATATATATAAAAAGATTTGACTTAACAAATTCATATTTAAATACCATAAAATTCTACAAATTTCTTAATATCCGTCATTATACTTTTAAATAGTATACTTATCACATTCTTTTTAAAGTGAAAAGTCACTTCATACTGATTCACTTCAGATTATTGCAGAAGTGCGTATATTTTCAGTATAATCTAAAAGTACTCTTATAATCCCTTACACTCCCAAGATTTCTATATAACATTTATCCTGACGTGATTATTTGCTATAGTAAATAATCTTCGATATTGGCATCCTATTCTTCCTTTCATACATTAAAAATGGAACAATTAAAATACATTTTCTTACACATATACGCACAATAATAATAATAATAATAAACTTGCCTTACATCTTAGTTTCGGTCCACCAGCGGCCGAGCGGTAAAGTCGCTGAACACTGGGTAGTTCGGTTCGAATCCCGCGAACGGGCTGGCTGCATGGGTGTTTTCGTGGTTTTCCTCATGTGTAACGTGTATACGAGCCAGTTTCCCTGAGAAAGTCCTCCACGAAGGCATCACACCTATTACGCAGATAGCCCTAGTATGCTTTGCTATAATTAAATACACCACCACATCTTAATTTCAATTCAGTCTGTACACAAATTAAATATTTTTAATCACTAATGTATTTTTATTAGCTTGTTTCTTAAAATACTTTTGTTATACTCGAAATATGTGTTCAATATTGAATTATTTTTCTTTCTCTTATAATTAAAAACAAGTTATATGGAATCAAAATTAAAACATATGCAGCAGTTAAATAACATTGAACAGAATATCTTACTTTCTCTTTCGCTATTTGTATTCTAGCATTATACACAGATTTGTTTTCCTTCAGGTTCAAGCATGTGTAAGTTATATCAATTAAATTACATCACACATACCTGTATGCATCAGTTAAATAACACTGAAGGAAATATGTCACTCACTCATTCGATGTTTGCAGCATAGTGTGGTCGAGAAATTGTCCTTTCCTCACGGTGAGGCATGTATCAGTTTACTTAGTTCGCAAAGCTTAACCCAGACGCTGCTTCAATACATAGAGTTACGTTTGGGATGTAAAGAAAGTAACCAAAACATGTGAATGAAGTTGGATACGCAAATTTATTAACTAATCATTTAGGTACTCAGTATTGGTAAACATGACACTGAGTTTAAATATCTCACTACGATGTAAGTCTCATACACAAAATGAAGATTATGATAAAAAATGATTTAAAATGAGAAATTTTTCAATTTAAATGTAAAATAGCAGTAAAATGAAAAATAAATGTAAAATTACGTCACAGTTATGTATGAAAACTACATAAATTCATTAAAAAATAGTTATTTTATCTGATTGTAAAAAGTGTTTTCCGCCAAAAAACGTATTAACGTGTATAATTCTGACACAACGCTATAGCACAATTTGCCACTTCCGCTTAGGTATAATAGCAAATTAACAACACAAATCAAATCAAACTGTTGATGCAACGAAAGTAAACAAACGCCAAGAACTAACGCTGTCACCCACATGACGTCATGCGTATGTGGCATAACTTTCTCACTGCACTGCGCATCGCTCTTGGGCCCCCCCCTGGTTCTGACAGACAGACAAACAGACAAAGTAGACAGATGTCTTGTTTTGCACCCGCTAAGTCTTTCTGCATCGATGGGCGAAAAATCAAGCATAGGTGCGAAAGAAAGGTATATAGAAAGAGGGGCAATTTCGTATTTGAGGAGAGTAAAAAGGAACTTCGTACATCTTGTACGAGTTCAAAAGGCCAGGAAGAAAAGATGGGACAAAATAAAATTTAAAATAAATGGCCCAAAAATAATAGAGGGAAAAAAAAAAAAAAGGGCCTATGGAATGAAAAGGAAAAGAAGTAGGAAATATCCTAAAATACGATTGTGTCCATGAGTGTAGTTAAAAGGAGAAGAAACTGTCTTCATTTACAATAAATAGTGTCTCACATGTGTGTTTGTGTAGTGAGTGTGTTTGGTAATGGTGAATAGATGTGTTACTGGGGAAAAAACAAATATTGACGCTGTTAAAATGCTTCGTATCAAGGTATTTAGCATGGAATATAAAGTAATATGTACGCTTGCATCCTGAGATATCAGCAAAGGTCATTAAACAAAAGTATATATTAATTTAACCAAAGTAATTTATGCTACTTTCATTCTCAACATTTTCATACATTTTTCAAAAAACAGCAGCAGACTAACAACAGAGAACCATATACAATATATACAATACAAGACCACAACCGCACACACCAAAAAAAAAAAATATATATATATATATATATATATATTTATGTGTGTAAATTACTGAGTATATGTATTAAAAACACAAATTAAACAGTATTTATTAATTTAACTATCATAATTTATTACAAGATTAATTATTTTACTATCATAATTTATTACTAGTTAAATAATGTTAGTATAACACAATGAGGCACACTGTTATTTATATAAGCTCATAGTTCTAAGAATTCATTTAAGGCGGTGAAGAATAAACCATCCCTTACATATGGACATTTAACAGATAGCAAAGAACAGTATGAGAAAAAATCGGTGAGGTATAATATTATTTAAAGGCGAAACTATATTCAAGCGATCTAGAAAGAAATGAGAATCCAGAAGATCCGAGAGGGAAATAGCGCGATGCCCAAATTATCCCTCTCATCCCCAAATTTTCCCTCTCTCGAGATTCCTTAAGGGCTTTGTAAGTGTTGACAGACGTGAACTGATAACGCTGGCGTCTGTTTGGAGTTGATACACAAAGGAAGCCACAAGCAATGGTAATTTCAAGTATTTTTTAATGCTTTAAACTGATGAAAAATTAAGATTTATTGATTTAAATGCACTTACGAGTATTTAAAGAAATTTGATTTAGTTTAGATGAAAGAAAAGTACTTATCTTAAAATTCCAGGCTTTTGGAGTATATCCTTACATTGTCCGCTGTTTTATTCTCGTCAACATCGGAGCCGAAATTCATTGGAATGATATAGGTGTTGTAGGGGAAAAAACATTTTTCAAAGAAATTTAATTGATAATCACCAAGAGGAAAGGAAATATTTTCACTTTTTTACGGAGCGCAGCGATCGTGCTGCCGCTTGCCTCAGTGATCGCAGACCACTCATGTGGTGTTTTTGTTTGATAACACTAAAATCGTTTACTTCGTTCTTTGCGGAGACTAGAAATTGTTGCCATTCCGCTTTAACTAAATTTAATTAGAAACTTGACGGAACTGAAGCGACACTACACACCCCGTTCCTAGCGACAGCGATTATGGAAGATAATCTTTAAAGTGACTGGGGAACTTCACATGTCTGCCGGTTTTAGTAGTCTTGGTTTCATGATGAGTTTCTGAATTTTCTTCAGTGTTCTTGAGTGCAGGTGTTTCCCCAAGTCCCGCTTTCTTGGAATGGGAGTTTTGGAAAGGAATATCAGAATCTTGCACTAGGAAACATGGCTTTAGTCTGTCTATTGAGCAACCTAGGTCTTCCTTGATGGCAGATCTTATTCTTGAAAGAACGAAAGGCAATGCTTCCAGCCATGATTTCGATTCGAGTAGATGACATTTGAGATTTGCTTTTAAAGTTCGGTGTTGTCTTTCGATCAGGCCATTTGAATATGGATGGTACGCAGTTGTAGTGTTTGTATGAAAACCAAGGTATTTTCCTAAAGCTTGAAAATTTCGCTATCAAATTGCCGACCTTGGTCAGATGTTATGCGATTCGGAATTCCAAAGCGTGAAAACAAAGTATAAATCAAAGCTTTAGCAATAGATTCTGCTGATTGATCTTCTAACGGTACCGCTTCGATCCATCTTGTGTAACGATCGATGATGGTTAGAAGATACTTAAATCCTTTGCAAGGAGGTAGCGGACCCACCAGATCTATGTTTAAATGCTGGAATCTGTGTGGAGAAAATTTGAATTCTCCCAAAGATGACTGTGCATGTCTGTGAACTTTAGATCTTTGGCAAGATAAACATGCTCTAGTCCATAGTTGGCAGTCTTTATTCATATTGGGCCATATATATGAAACGTCGTGTTACCAATTTTATCGTGGATCTTATTCCAAGATGAGATAAATTATGGATTGAAGAAAATATTTTCTGCCGAAACTTTAAAGGGATGTATGGTCGATTATAATTTGTAGAAGTATCACAGTAAATTTTCTTGTCGCTGTCCGGTATAGGGATCTGTAGGATTTTTAAGTTTGAGTTGTTTTTAAGTATCTCCAAGTCGTCATTTTCTTGACAGTCTACTATAGTTTGTAAGTCTATTGCAGATGATACAGAAATGGTGTCTATGCGAGAGAGAGCGTGCCTCAGCGACGGTATATTCATGCCCTTGTATGAATCGGGTATCGGTTGAGAACTGGCCAATATATGACAGTTGTCTAGCTTGTCGTGGCGAAGCTTTTTCCAAATTTTGTTGGAAGGCAAATGTTAGTGGTTTGTGATCCGTGTATATTTCAAAAGTTCGCCCTTCTAAGATGTATTTGAAATGTTTTACTGCTGTATAGATGGCTAAGAGTTCTCTGTCGTAGGCACTATATTTTTGTGCTGATGTCAAATTTCTGGGAAAAAAACTCAAGGGTTGTTTTTCATTATTCAGATGTATGATTCAGATGATGTAAAACGGCTCCAATGGCAGTATCGGAAGCATCAGTTGTTAGCGATATTTCAGCCTTTTCGGATGGGTGAGTTAAGTTTGTGGCAGGAATAAGTGCATCTTTTAAGATCTGGAAGGCGTTTCTTGTTTCTGCCGTCCAGGTATTTCTTTTCTGCAGTTCTTTATAATACCACTGAGCAATGTTGTTAAAGGTTGTTGCAGTTTCGCACAATTTGGTATGAATCTGTGATAAAAATTCACCATACCTAAAAATCGTCTTAAACTAGTAAATGACTTTGGTTCTCGGAAATTTTTGATGGCATCAACTTTCGTTGAAAGAGGTTTAAGTCCTTCAGCTGACAGTTGTTAGCGATATTTCAGCCTCTTCGGATGGGTGAGTTAAGTTTGTGGCATGAATAAGTGCATCTTTTAAGATCTGGAAGGCGTTTCTTCTTTCTGCCGTCCAGGTTATTTCTTTTCTGCAGTTCTTTTTAATACCACTGAGCAATGTTGTTAAAGGTTGTTGCAGTTTCGCACAATTTGGTATGAATCTGTGATAAAAATTCACCATACCTAAAAATCGTCTTAAACTAGTAAATGACTTTGGTTCTGGGAAATTTTTGATGGCATCAACTTTCGTTGAAAGAGCTTTAAGTCCTTCAGCTGACACTTCGTATCCCAGGAATGCATGTTTTGTTTGACCAAATTTACACTTTGGCGCATTAATACACAGGCCATATTCGTTTAGTCTCTCGAGGACTGCTCGTAGATGTTTTTGGTGAGTTTCTTCATCTGGAGAGGCTATTAGAATGTCATCCAAATAGCAAAACACGAATTCTAGTGCATTCAACACACTGTTCATGAAACGTTGGAACGTTTGGGCCGCATTTCGTAGGCCAAACGTCATGAATGGGAACTTGAATAAGCCAAAGAGAGTGAGAATGGCCGTTTTCGGTATATCTTCTTCGCGAACTGGAATTTGTTGGTACGCTCTAATGAGGTCTATGGATGAGAAAACTCTTTTTCCAGCTAAAATGGAACTGCAATCTGTTAAAAATGGGAGAGGGTATCTATCAGGAATCGTGACGTTGTTTAACGCTCGATAGTCTCCACAAGGTCTCCAATCACCTGATTTCTTCATAGCGAGATGTAGTGGGCTCGACCAGTTACTTTTGGATGGCCTGCATAAACCCATTTGGAGCATAAATTCAAACTCCTTTTTAGCCGCTTTAAGTTTCTCAGCTGATAGTCTCCTGGCTTTATCGAAAACTGGTGGACCTCTGGTTTCGATATAATGTTCGATGTTATGATTTTTAACTTTATTATTAACTACATTCAGTTTTAACAAATCCGGAAAATCGTTAATGATACGTTTATGTGGATCATTTACGGCATTTAAAATCGGAATATTATTATTGTTATTTTTAAAACAAGCAGATCCATTGGTTGTTAAGAATGTAGTACCATCAATCAACTTGCGATTTTTAGAATCTACCAAAAGGTTAAAATTTGCAAGAAAATCCATGCCTATTATCGGTTTGTTTACGTTCGCAATTACAGAAGGCCATGCGAATGATCGTCTGAGTCCAAGATCAAGCTTGAGTAATTTTTGGCCATATGTTTTAATTTTCGTACCATTAGTAGCAAAGAGTTCTAATTTTGAGATTTTTTTATCTGCAGGCAAGGGAGGAATGACAGAAATTTCTGTCCCAGTATCTATTAAAAATTGGGTATGCGATTCTTCGTCGCTGATGAAAAGACGACTCAGCTGCACCCCTTGTCCCTCCGTCGTCAATGAGAGACGGGAGTTAGTTTTTCGGGCTATTTGTCTGTGATGTTGATGAGTAGTTGCAGGGTTGTTTACGCTTAAATGACTTATCACCGAATTTTTTATGATAGTAACAAATATCACTAAATCTGTTACCACTATAACTTCTATCTCGTAATTTGGATCCGTTACGACAATAGAGACGACTGTGGCGTTGCTTGTTTAAAGCAGAAACTTGTAAGCTACTTGTGAGATTACGCATCTCACATAGCAATTGAGATGGCTTTTTGTCACCCAGTTCTAATTCACTCAGTAATTTTTGGGTTTTTTGAGTCTCTGAATCAGCATATAATGAAATTAGTCTATTTTTAATTGCCTTATATTTATTATCTTGTGGTGGACTTAGCAAAATATCAGATACCTGTGACAAAATATCGGGTTCAATGAAACTTATAACATAATCATATTTTCTTTTATCTGCATTTATTTTTGCATTTCTAAATTGTGCTTCTAGTTGAATAAACCATATTTTAGGATCTGGCTTCCAAAAAGGAGGAACTTTAACGCTTACCTTTGCGACAGATGCAGTTGTTGCTTTTAATTTCGGTTTCGTCTTCATCAGCCATTGTAGAATTCGATCACGCAGGGATGCACCAGTGAAGTGTCTGGTGTGCAAATATAGAAAAATAACACTTCTCTTACTCCAATGGAACTAATATTTTATTCCTTACGAAGTTATAGATTCTTATTCATAATATTTATTTACATTTTACATGCACGTAGAATCGCGTGACAGAAACCCGAATTTTGTTTACTTCGTTCTTTGTGGAGACTAGAAAGCGTTGCCATTCCGCTTTAACTAAATTTAATTAGAAACTTGACGGAACTGAAGCGACACTACACTAATTTAATACTCTTTGCTTGATAAGCAAACAGCAAACATAATAATATTTGAGTACGTATCCCGATCTGCTGCTACGGATAATCCCTTAGCAGGGAAAAAGTATCACGCTGTCCTCCTAGAAGAAGTACGTAATCGGAAGACAAACATAACTTGGTGTACCATAATAAACTGTTTCTCCCCGTTTTGGCGTTGAGGTTGTTCTCCGAATCTTATCCAAGAACAATTGTAATATTAGTTACATTTAGTTTATACAGTTAGGTTTAGCTAACAAATGTGAAATTCTTTTCATATAATATACATGGAAGTTTTGAATTCTAGCAAATATTATATGATTACAAAAGCCAACGTATTCACATTTATATTTATGCTATTATTGGAGTTGTGAGGAATCGTTCTGTTTCTACCCTGCGGATGGCAGCACTACCCGGAACTTGATTTCTTTCGCCAACGCGAAATGCATTCTGGGAGATTTTAGAGAATAGAACCTCGAGATACGAGCACCTTTATATACGAGAAAAGTGTGAGCAAAAAATTCTTATCTAAATACGAGCATTGACTCGAATAACGAGCAAGAACCCAGGCTGTTGGTATGAGCGGCGCCGTTTCCCGATCCAGGTCGACTCGGGGAATCCCCTCTCAGATCACTCAGAGTCTTTGATCTACGTGTTTGAGCGCTTGTAAGTTAATTGGTTTTTACTTTTAATGTGAAAAAACGGATTTAATGATGCCTCACAAGAAGATTATTGTCTCAGATAGTGCTGCAAAGGAAAAGAAGGAAGCTATGGCCGTGGAAATTAAAAAAGAAATCATAGATAAACTTAACGTTGTGTAAGAGTAACGGAATTGGCGAAGACTTACGACCGTTCGACTGCATGATTCTGAAGAAGAAGGAAGAAATTAAGGAAATTGATGTAACGAAAGGAGTTACTGTTACTGTCAAGCACCGCCTAAACTCCCAGAAGATGTTGAGAGGCTGTTGTTGGTGTGGATTAACGAGAAGCAGTTAAGAGGCGATTCGGTGTTGGAAGCATCTTATGTAGTCAGACAGACAAAATAGACAGATGTCTTGTGTTGCACCCGCTAAGTCTTTCTGCTCCGATGGGAGAAAAATCAAGCATAGGTGCGAAGGAAAGGTATATAGAAAAGGGGGAAATTTCGTATTTCAGAGGAAAGTGAAAAGGAACTTTGTATATCTTATACGAGTTCGAAAGACCAGGAAGAAAAGATGGAACAAAATAAAATTAAAAACAAATGGCCCAAAAGTAATGGAGAGAAAATTTAAAAAAAGGGGGTCCTATAGAAAGAAAAGTAAAGGAAGTGAGAGGATTTTCTTAAAAAAAAAAAAAAAAAGATTGTGTCCATCAGTGTAATCAAAAGGGGAGGAAGTTGTTATCATTTACATTAAATAGAGTCTTCCAGGTGTGTGTAATGAGTGTTTTGTAAAGCTGAATAGATGTGAAGATGGGGGAAAATTAATTAAAAAATAATAATATTTTGGGGTCCAGTCACATAACAGTATAAGCCTAGTTTAGAAGCTAACTTTTGCTATGTCAGGGAAACTAAAAACTAAAATTAAAAAAATTGTTAATTAATTTTTTAACATGGGAAACAATATGTTTGCCTCTACCTTGAGACACAGTTACAAAAGACATATAATATCAGACAAAATTATATATTAACTAAAGTAACATCATCTATTGCGGTTTCCAACGTATTCATACATTATTCAGAAAACAGCATCAGACAAAATCATGAATCCATACAGTGTGAAACATATCAGCAAAAATAAATAAGTAAATAAATTACAGAGTTTATATTTTTATTTTAATATTAATTAATTTTTTAAAAAATTAAAATTTTATTTATTTATTTATTTAACCGTCATAATTTATTAAATTTGTGCTAGTTTATCAAGTTGAAGCACACTGTATATGCTTTTAATTTAAATAGATAGGAAATATAGATTAATCTTTGTCTCTCATATGCGGAAGGAGCAAAACCGCAAATCTATACATTCATCGAGGCCCAAGATCGTGTTTTTTCCTTCTCGAGAAATTCCTCAAAGGGGCCCCGAAGGGTAGTGCCAACAGACGACACTGCTGATAAGGATAGCGTCCCTACAAAATGGTAAGCAAAAACAAACAAACAAAAAAAAAAAAAAAAAAAAGAGAGAGAGAGAGAAACCACATGATTTAAAGCAATTACTTAGTATTTAATGCCTGAATATAATAAAATGAGCATAATAATAAACATAATAATAATGTGCAACGATGTGCAATGGTCAAGTAAGCTCATGACATTGAGCACTCTGACATGTTTCAGTGAGAATCAAATTACATGAAGTTGGTCAAAAGTGAATTTGTAATAATCATTAGAGATCTGATAATGCCAAAACTAATCAAGAAATATGTGGATTTCTAAATTTTAAGCAAAGAAATCAGTTTTTGTTATGATTCAGTATCGAGTTCAAAACTATGTTTTTAAAAAATATATTAGAATAGAAAATAAAGTTATATTAAAATTTTTTCATTCATTTTCTCAAGATATTTATGATTGTATGTTGGTTTTCAACAATTTTTCTTTGATTTTCAATACAAATTCTTTGATTTTCTACAGATTTCTCAAATAAATTGTACATCTGAGCTAATAAATTGGAGATATTTTTTTGAGTCTGAATGATGTCCTTTTCTTCTTCTTCAATTTTCTCCATTTCCTTTCTTTTCCTTTTCTCTCTCATTCTTCTATTTCTGATTGTAGAACCTGTATCTAAAAATAAAAAAATTTTAAAATTATCATTTAAAAATTTAATATATAATAGATAGTTTCCGTTTTATTTCAACATGCTTGTAGGATTCCCCACTGTGTAATTCTAAGTTACAGTTGAAAGTGTAGAATCTTAAGAACTAGGAAGCGAATAATCGCTTGAGTTCGTGAGACAGTAAATAAATTTGGAAAGAGTTAAAAGACCCTTTATTATTCAAATAAGATTTAACAGAACTCTGACTTAAAGTTGCACAATACAGCTGACACTCGGGCTTCAATTTAAAAGATTAAGAAATAAACTAAATTAAGAGTTGGCCCCTTAATGCTAATTGACTGCGAAGCTATCAAGGGCCTAAAGTACGGCCGAGCATAATAATAGCTTACGAGAGAGTAGCCTAAAAAGGCGGACGTGTGCTAGCCAGAATATTTGGTATCTCTTCTCACTAAAACAGTAGAACTTCGCGATTAAATACCGCTCTTCCTCATTAGCATTGATTCTAAAACTACGTTCTGGCCGGAAGTGGTAAGTTGAAATTAAGAAGCGATAGGAAAGGAAGTTTAACTCAAAATTTAACTGTTCATAAAATTAACATAATCCTTACATGCTTATTAAGAGAAGCTATTCTTAAATATAAAGTGAAAATTCCATGAAGGCCTATTATGACATATTTCCCAGCAATATTATGGATTTCCTTCACAGTCTTGCTACCTGATGGTAAGTGCCTCTAAATAAAATGATATTGCTGTTTATCTCTAAGCCAATCAAAGAAATTGCCAAGAAGAAGATGTTAGTCTTCTGATCATGCCATCAACATAGAAAATACAAGTACCAGTAATCCTCAATATTATTTAAACTAACATCGTCTGGCATAGTTTTCATCGTTAGAAGTAATTGCTGTGATAAGTTTTACTGTTCATATTATATTTCCCTTCACATTTAGAAAACATCTTGCAGAAAACAAACAATAAGTTACTAGAAGAGTTTTAGATAATTTTTAGTTTACAGCATTTATCTCCTTCCTATAAACAATAACATACAAATTTTAATATTAGAAAGATCTTTCATCTGGAAAACTGACATCTTTGTGTCTTGGATGATAGTTATATAATTTTCAAATGAATAATTTAAAAGCAATAGAAACACTTCTTAATGATTAATATCTGTTTTATTGGTTCTTTCTGATTATCCACCTACCCTCCAAAAAGTATTCATGCACAGAATTATATATGTGACAAACCATAATGTTGCCAAAATTTTTTAATGTGCAACATGCAGGCAGCAGATGTTCATTTCAGTTCATGCATATTTCCATCTTCTGGATTCAACAGTAATTTTTTTAATTAATGTTTTTGTATATAATACACTTTTTTTCCTCACAATGAATTATAAGAGGATTGTTGAGTTTGCTGGCTGATGAAAAAGAAAGTGTCATAATTTTTTTTCAAATTTGCATACTACACTAATTTGAATACTATATATACTGTACTTCTTAAATGGTAGAATTTTACTTACATGCTAGATGAAAATTATTAAGAATGTGAGCCAGAAATTGGTTTGAAGATAGCTATATCTTGTGTACAACAGAACTTTTTACCTTAATATCAATTACATAAGTAATAATTATTTAAAAAATGGATTACCAGAGCATTTAATTTAGAACATTTCACATATTTTCCCCTCCCCCTCCTGAATGTTATTAGTGAATTTCATAAGGGCAATTTATTTAAAACAAAAATAATAACTTTTACAACAAAAATAATAACTAAGTTTCCTAAAGTAAATTTAGGGGGGAAAAATGAGAAGAAATCATATGAAATAAGTATGATTTTGCTCTGACATATTTATACAATCAGAGATAATTTTTTATTTTGCATAATCATAAAATGGCGATAATCATAATTAAAAGATAGCATATAATACCAGTAGGCATTTCATCATTCTCTATAACTGCAAAATTTTCATTGCTTCCATCAGATATTCTGTAACTGTTTACTGAAGATGATCCCTGAAATATAATAAATGTTTACAGAAACAGACATACCTATTATATAATGCAGTAACATATTAGTATCAGTGTAACATGTTTTGGGAGCTTGGACGCATCTGTTCCAAGAGAAAATTCAAGTGATAATAAGATGGATAATGAAGCTAATAACTTTCAGAAAGTTGACAGAATCAAAACTATTATACTATGCAGCTTTGCTCTTTGACTGTTTGAAAACAACAAAGTGAGTGAATCAACAAAATAGATATTTTATCTCCCATAAAAAATTTCAAAAATATACTACACATTACAGAAGAGACACAGTGTCATGTGTATCAATTTTACCCACAAGAGATCCATAGAAGACAGAAATTTAAGAAATCATAATTTTTTTGTCTATAAAATGTTTATTCAAATGCAAACATGAAATCATAATAATTGCAATTCATCAATTTTTACATTTTAAAAAGATTTATAAAAATGATTAAAATTTTGAAATACTAACCAAATTTTGTTGAAGATATTGTGGTCTGCAATTGTCATCTAGGAAAGGAAAAAAAAATTCTTAGTAGAACATTCATCGACACACAACTATTTGAAGAATAACAGAGAAAACTTCTAAAATTATGAATGTAGGGCAACATCATTTATCATAATATGCATTGATAGAAACATACTGCAATATTAAACGTAAGCATAGTTAACAAGCATATTTCAGTGATGATTTACATTTCCTAAAGAATTTTTAAACTTTTGAAGTGCACAAATATAATGATACTTAGCTCATGCAAACAGATACGTATATCTGTACCCTGTGGAAATTATTTGAACTACGTAAAAATGTAATTAATATTTTTATATATTTATATCAAATTTAGATAGCAATATATAATTAAAAATCTGAGAATTCCATTCTTTCAGAATTCTATCACAATTCATTAACAGTGTATTTTTAAGAATGGTTAAATGCATTACATTATGTACTTGCATACAAGTAAGCTGTGGTTTGGAAAAGTCTGAATTTTTTGGCTAACGTATTCAAACACTTACCATTCAAGGAATGTGGCGTGAAAACTAATGCTGTATTCTAAAAAAATGAAAAAAAAATACATATATAAAGTTATTAAGAAATATTTATAATAAATATTTATGTTAAGAAATTATTCTACAAAAAAAATTACAAACATATTCATGATTATTTGAAAATAATGGCACTAGCACCTACCTGTTGGCTTGGAGTATGTATCACAGAATTTTCTGAAGCTTCCAAAAAATAAAATATTACATAAGACAAAAAAATTTTACAGCAAATGATTTCAAAATAAAAATTTAAAAAATATACTTTTAAAATGAGTTTTAAATTTTAAAATTAATTTTGTAACAACTTACTATTTCCTTCCAGTTTTCTTTGTTTCGGAAGATAAATAAATTAGTATATATTACTTAATTAAATTTTAACTATACAGTAATTGAAACTTTAGAAAACTTAAAAATTATTTGAAATTTAAAGAATTAAGGTTTTCTGCAGGAAACTGGAAATCTGCTAATGCAAACCAGCTTACACACTTCTTTAAGTTCGCAATTTGTATTATCAATAATAATAAATGGTGTAAATAATAAATATAATAATGTAATAAATGGTGTAAATACTGAGATTTAGCCAACAGTAATACCTACCAAACTCGTTAAAGTAAATATTTGGGAAAAAGTGCAAAGTGAATCTGAAACTGGCATATTTTGAAATAGTTAGACATATATAAACATTTATTATCAGAAATGGAAAACTAATAATGAAATTTTATTGTAGCTTAAGTAACTTTTTTCCTTCAGTGAAAGGCCCTCCAGCGGGCGAGCGGTAAAGTCGCTGAACACTGTTAGTTCGGCCCGAGGTTCGAATCCCGCGAACGGGCTGGCTGCATGGGTGTTTTCGTGGTTTTCCCCATGTGTAACGTGTATACGAGCCAGTTTCCCTTAGAAAGTCCTCCACGAAGGCATCCCTCCCCTTAGGCAGATAGCCCTAGTGTGCTTTGCCATAATTAAATACACCCCACCACACCTTTCATTGAAAAACAAATCAGAAATTATGTTTTATAACATATTATTATTTCAATTTCAGTATCAAGGTATTCAAAAACTGCTAGAATAAAACATATTTTAATACATGACACAGGGAATTAAAAACATTTTAATGTTATTTTTCTAAAAATCATAATTTTAACACATTATCTTTACATTTTTGATAAGGCAATAACATTATTACATTTGTTAAAAAAATGTCATGAAATTCACAAACCACCAGAATAGGTTTGAATTACGACAAACATTAAATAATGCTATCTGTTTAAAGAAAGGAAAGCTTTCATGCAGGATCACAAATATTCTTATAAATTAAACACACGCACACACACAGACACACACATATATATATATATATATATATATATATATAATTCTTCTGCAGGGGAAAGCCCACTGGGTTAGTCTATTTCTTATAAGGTCCATGTTGCGAGATGGCAAAAGCGTCGCATCTGAATTCGCTTTGCTAGGCTCAGTTAGGAACGCCCTACTGCGATGAAAAAACTGCGATTAGCAAAGCGTCGCACTTGAATTCGAAGTCTAAAGGCCCGTCCACACGAAGACGTTCTCGACGTAGTTGACGTAACTTTTTGACGCCGGCGTAAATTCGCAGGACGTAGAAGACGTAAAACTGAGTACGCTCCTGTTCAGCTTTTTCGCCCGCGACGCGCGCGTATAGGCAATAGCCGACCGAGTTCTTATCACGTGTCATAATCAGAAAACCTTCTTGCTTACCCGTTTCAATATGGCTTCAGAGCCACACAGAGATGAGTTTTTGCTTAGAAATATAACTGTATATAGCAATAAAATAATCAGCATTGTTCACGCCATCTTCAGATTTCTCAAACCGTACATATTAGTATACATTTAAAATTCTCATTAAAGGGAAAACTGTATACTTATAAAGCAATGATCCGACCAGTATATCCATATGCTTCACCTATTTATAACACCTTTAGTAATAGGAACCTAAATAAATTACAGTTTCTACGAAATCAAAGTTTCTGCCTTACAAAATTCTCCTTTATTATTATAAATATTGGCTATATCATGTGTAATAAAAAGCTCTATAAATATCCCAATATTAAATACACCAAAAACTAACTTCAGCAATATAATAACTTCTAAAATAAAGCAGTTAACTGTGAAAGAGTATTCAATAAAATACAATTACGAAATTTTGGAGGAAAGTTACAACTTGTATCATACAGCAATCATTTATTTAAGTTTAATTAAATTACCTTTGCAGCGACTTCTACTTGTTACATTATTTTTCACAAATACTGCTATCACAGATAGCTGAGTGGTCAGCGCGCTGCTTTGGTGGCGGAGGAGTGGAAAGGTGGCAAGTTCGAACCTCAACCGTAGACGGTATAATTCAGTTAGCTTTTCTCATTTTGAAACGTGTTTCTTATATTTAATCATGAATCATTATATTCTTATTTTATCTATTATTATTGTTTTCATTTCTTATTTTATTCAATATTATTATTGTTTTTAATTTAGTTTAAAAATGTGCAGTGCAAATAGAAATCCTTATGTAAAAATATATCTGCATCTCTTTATCATATATCATCTATAAATTCTCTCTTTATTTTTAATTTATTGCATATTTTATCATGCACATAATTTCTCATAAACTGTCCAAAGTTTGAACCTCATTCTAAATTAAAAAATAAATAAAAAGAAAAACAAAAGACCAAGGGAGAGCGAGTTAAAAAAATATGAAGTTGATTTTATTATATGGTGGATGGTGTATATAAAGAGAATTAAGTAATTTAATTCTCTTTATATACTGTATTCCAAACCAATTTTATAAATCCTAATTTTCATACGATATAGAATCTGCAAGTCTGTCAAACTGGTCGATACTCATCCTGAAGGAATTAAAAAACAAGTAATATACCCCCCCCCCAAGAAAAAATTAAGTCAATTCCTACTTAGGTCCACAAAGAAAAGTTTAAAAATACAAAAATAAATAAATAAATAATTAAAAATACAAACATAATTTTTTTTAATGTGAAAAAGCTGTATCAAGTGTCATTCACTGCAAGTTTAAAAAATTGTATTTGAACTTGAGTGGATGAATAAAAAGCATTTTATGTACTGAAAATTTGAACAAGATATAGGGAGAGTGTGAACTAATAGTAGGAATTTAATAATTCCAGATATTCCTTTCGCAAACAAGGCAGTAAAAAAAAAAAAAAAAAACTCTTTGAACAGGTCGCTCTAAATAAATCTTTCGGACCCATTCTTGCCATTTTTTGCGGTTTTGCCTCTGCTTAATAATTGCACATAATAATAAAGTTTCAGCTATTAAAAAAAATCATCTGATTCGGACAACTTGCCGCAAACATACAGAAGAACAGCGAAGTAATAAGATACAGCTCTGTTGACGCTATATTACAGCGTCACGTGATTTTTGCGCAAAATAATTCTATTGGTTAAACGCACTCTTCGCAAGCGTACTCGTTTGGACGCTTTTATAGTGATAACGTAAACGTAGCGTTCGTCAGCTACGTTTCGAGCGTACTCGTGTGGACGGGCCTTAAGGTGGTGCGAATAGCATCAGCCCTTCGATGACAACACGTTTGATTTTTCGCCCAGCGGGCAGAAAGACTTAGTAGGTCCAAAACAAGACAGCTGTCTACTTTGTCTGTCTGTCAACTTTGCTCATGTGCTAAATGACGGGACACGTTATTAACCGGACCTCTTCTCGCTCCTCCCACTAAATGGAACCCTCTCATTGGTTATAATGAAAGTCAATCAGACATGACGTTCAGATGAAGAGTTTTGTCTCCGGGCTACTAGAAGAAGTACTTTATGTATGTCATAGTAATGAAGAGCAACTCAAATATCGCCAATTTGTCGTGATTTTGGGATCTTCGCGCATTTTCTTTGTTCTTTACTGAAATTTTTTGTTCGTATGCAGACAGAAATTTTCCATAAGCTAATCACTAATTTTAATGCTTTAACGTATTAAACGCTATTTTATAAGGAGAAGCATTTACAATATACTCTGAAATATTTTTTAATCACTTAATACTATAACAATAATTCGTATCACTGAAATAATTTTTCAGTATTTCCTGAATTAAGTTTTTATCAGGATCATCAAAAGTCTTTCGATATGAAGCATGGTTTATTAATCTTTGAACAAATGTAGTTTCAAAATATTAGTCGTAATTTTATTTTCTAACATCTCATAGTTAGATCTTTTATAATTTTGAACTTACGTTATCTTTTCTCAAATAAAATTCGTAAATTGTGAATGATCAGAATAGCTATTACTCTACACCAATTTCAGGAGGTTTTTATAACACAAAATAAGTATAATAATAAATGTTTAATAATTTTAATTTATCTTAATTTAATTTGATCTGTTTTTATATTGTAACAGATTTGCAACAACAAAATATCCTTGATTCAACTTACTTATGTAAACTTGTCATTGTGATATATAAATTATACTTTATAATTGAGATTTTCATCAAATTTCTATGCACCTCATACAACTAGTTAATAATAAGTAAATGGTGTATCATGTTGTATATGGTTAAACTTTGTAAAAAATTAAGAAATCATATTGCATGGTTTCAAATTATGTATAAACTGTTTAAATCTCCTTTAATTAGCAAATTAAAATGGTTTGGATAAATTTATGTTACTTTTGTTTTGGATAAGTAATTATCGTTTCTTTTAGAATTTTCTGTTCAATAGCTCATTTTAATAATTAAACATATGTTTGATTTGGATCCCATCAGTGGCCAAGCAGTAAAGTTACTGAATACTAATAGTTTGACCTGAGTTGGATTCCAATCGAAAGGGTTGGCTACATGAGCATTTTTGCAAATTTCCAATGTGTAACTTGGATACCACTCTAGAAAGTCCTCCACAAAAGCACTCCTCCCTTTTGACAAATAACACTCACATGCTTGAATTATGCACTCACATGCTGAAGAATTTTCTGTTGAATAGCTAGCTTCATTTATAAAGCAAACTGAACTATGTTTGATTTGAGATTAATTAAAAAATGAAAGGCAACTAAAAGCTAATTATCATTTTTTTTAATTTTTTAATTTTTCTCTTCAAGTTAAACAGCAAAATACAACTAATAAGTTAATATAGTATAGAAACTAATACATAATGATCATACTGGGTATTTTCTGGGCACTTGATATAAGAAATACAAAAATAAACTGTTGATTGACTCCATAAAAATAAACAGATTTAAAGATTTTATTCCAGTTATTGAAAAATTAGTATATATATTGATTAAATGTGTGCAAATTAAAGATTAAAACTTTAACGTGCAACTGATTTAATAGCAGAGTAGGTAACACTGATTTCTTGAATTTATGGGTTCCTGTGCTAGGCGAGAAAATGCTGACATCCTTAGCTATTTATAATTCATTCTAAGGAAGCATTAGATCTTTGTATAGTTAATTTTCTTTTTAAAAAAATGTACATTAAGATGGTAAATAATGATTTTATGTTTCTACTGGGTTACTAGAACTTGTATTTTAAGGTTATTTTAGTAATGAAGATCAACTCAAATATTACCAGTTTGTCCTGATATATTCTTTGTAGATGTATTCTGTTCCTTTCAAAATGTTTGTTGATCATTTACTTGTAAGATAGTTATAAAATAAAGTATTTTCTCCTGTCCTTCCACATGTCTTCATGATGTAATTGAAAACAGACTCGATGCATATTCTAGAGTTTCAGGGTTCCTGTGAGAACATTGCACATTTTTCACACCGCCTGCTTCAAAATAATCTAATGATGTCACATAGTACTTAATTGTTCAAAAGCTAGTCAATAATTTTAATGCTTTTTGCCATTTTGTAGGGAGAAACATTTATATTATAATATGAAATATTTTTATAATCACTTTAAATTATTGAAAAATTAGTAATTATATTTGCTATTTAATAGCTGATTTAATAACAGAATTGTTAGTGCTGTGGTTTTGTTAATTTTGGTTCCATTTCCAGCTGAGGAGATGCTGATGTCCTTAATTATTTATAATTGATTCTAAAAAAGCATTAGATCTGTGTGCAATCAAGTTTCTTATTCAAAAATGTACATTAAAATGCTAAATAATGATTTAATGTGTCTGAGTTAAATTATAAAAATAATCCAATTTCTTTGTGATGATCTTGCATTTCATTATTAGCTTAAAATGTATTATGACATGGATATGTATTAGTTTACTACTCACACATTTAAAAAATAAATACCTGAAAACTTCCAAAGACTGATATAATTAAAAGTTCAAGATAGTGTGGTATCTTGATATTGTGCTTACATCAAAATTTTAACTAAGCTTTACACATTTGAGCAATATAATCACAAATTAGATAACTGACCTAAATTTCTGTAACATAGCATTTAATGATTATGAAAAAACGACTTAACTATCTAAAGATAAAAATTACCTTTATGGCTGGTATTCTATTTAGGATCCAGAAAAACCACAAAGCCACCTTTACGGCTAGCCCATTTCTAATGTTTTCAATGCACTTCGAACTATTAATGTGTGGATGGAGAACCCCAACATACTGATTTTTTTTGCTCAAAAGACTTCTCCTTATCTAAGCAATTAAAATTTTTCTAAAAGACATATATTTCATACATAAAATATCAGTAAATGACACATTTAAGTTTATATATATATATATATATATAACATTTTAATGAACACTATATATTATACTTAGGTTCAAGTCATAGAATATCTAAATATTAATTCTGTTTATTGATTTAGTCCCACACGTAGCTGAGTAGTTAAGACTGCTGAATGCTGGAAGTTTGATCATAGGTGAAAGTACTGGCTGTATGGTTTTTCCTGTGTGTAACGTAAATGTGAGCCGTTTTTCCTTAGGGGAGGCAGATAGCCCTCGTGTTCTTTGCTGTATTCAAATATCCTAATCTAAACTTTTATTCATTTTTTTCCATTTAGTGAATATGGCAGAGATAGTTATAATTCTTATGTATTACAGTGCAAGGATAAATTGTTGTTAATAAAAATAAACAAATAAGTTTCATCTTTACCCTCCCCCCTGTGTGTGTGTATGCATGCATAAAATTTTGATTTTTCCATCTAAATTTGTTTTTGCGTTTAATTATTAAACTTGAAATGCCAGTTTAATGCCGCGTATGTAACTCAAGTGCATTTTTATCCAACCACAACTTTTTTTTTTTTCTTAACTGCAGTGTGTGTACAAAACTTATTTCATTTTACTTTGGATTCACTAAAATTTTTAATTCGATACTGCCATTTTACCTCTGCAAGATGATTGTTTTCAGAGATAATCAAATCTTGAGCTTATGAGAAAACAAATCACCCGTGGTAGTTCTAAATTTTTTTTACCTTAAGGAACAATGTAATAAAAAACATGAGAATTTCTTAATCTTTTTCTTGAATCTTCATTGGGCTACATTTTGTTATTCTATTGAAGTATTTATCATCCTTGCTGCATAATACAGTCAAAAGTTGTTAATCCGGACTCGTCGGGACTTCGGCGATTCCGGATTATCGATTTTTCCGGATTATAGATCATCAGTTTAAAGCTGGTAAGATGGCATGCAGAAATTATAAAATTAAAAATATGAAACCGTAATTTATGAAATAAAGAGCAATTATTATCTAAAGGGTATCAAAATTTACAAAAAGAAAAAGCTAAATATTTATTTGTTAACTTTATTAAACATTTCTTTCAATGTAAGTTGTTTAATATGCTTCGTTTCATGTGATAATACTTTGTCTTTAATGCTATTAAACAGACATAATTTCTAGTTTAATTACAAAGTTCCGCTGTTCAAATCCTATAATTGCTGTGTCGAGAATACCGACTAATTTGTCAATCGAAATTTTTTCGTTTTGAATAACCTCTGAGTCACTTTCTTCACTATCGGAAGCGAATTATAATGACGAGGAACTTGATTTAAATCATATCAAAGATCGAGTACATCGAGATGAAATACTACATTTAGTAAAGAATTATAAGCCAAATAAAATAAAAACATCTGCCCTGAAGATAAGGATAGTGCTGACAGATCAACTTCCAATTCATTACGCGCCGTGTCGTTTCCTTTCCGCCGCAGAGCAGCGTGAAATTGATACACATATTTCGGAATGATTAGATAATCAAAGGATATGTCTTTATCCATTTTTTGCAGCAATTCCACTTTCTGTTTAATGGACTTCGAAACATACTTTTGCTTTGTAGATCCTTTACATATTAGTAAATATATATCGGAAATTTTGTTTGACATAATCGGAAGTTCAAGCTTACTTTTAAAAAATTGCTCTAACAGTCTGCAAAAAATAATAAGCAGGATTCAATTCGAAGATTAAAGAACAACGCAATCTGCAACATTAACTGAAATAGATAATTAGATAATTTTAGCGTATACCGTCCGTTATACATTAAACGCGCATGCGTAAACGTATTATACGCATGCGCACATGTATATTCGCGGCCGTAAAGGTCTTACGCGCACGCGTAAACGCCTATGCGCAAGCGTGAACGCGAAGCATACGAAGAAAGTTTTTAGCTTTGAGGTTCGGATTATAGATCATTCCGGATTATGGGTGTCCGAATTAACGACTTTTGACTGTAATTGCCAGTTTTCAGAAGTTATAATTCAGTGTAGTGTAATATTTAATTTATTTTTCACATTAAAACTTAAAAAATAATGAGCATCCTTTTTTATATCTTTATTTCATTTTGATTTTTATAATAATTAGGAGATAGAAGTCTTCAAAGGAATATAACTGCAATTTGTTTTAAAATTTATTAAGATCTATAAAGAAGGCAATACAAGAACATGTCATATATGCATAAGAATTTTGGTCCTTGCTCAGTAGCAAGAGGCTTAAAAAAGGAAGAGAACGTTCTGACTGGCTTCCCAATGTAATCTAAATATCTTCAAGATTTTGCCATCAAGTAACTTCCTGAATTCTAAAAATTACGTCACCTGTACTTCACCAGGTGACTAGTCCTGTGTTTTAGACACTATACACTGACAATACTGAAAGAGAATTGTCATTTCATTAAGCTCCAGAGTTTGAATGCTGTTTTCAACTTTGAATTAACAATTTATTTTATTAATTTGATCTGAAGTGTATGAAATCGGGAAAATTTATCTTATATTAAAATAAAAAAAGAAAAACAATATTTTTATTTGCATGCATAAAAGACCTGGGCAGTTTGGAAACATACACTAAAGTTTTAGCATTTTCCTAAAATATGATTAAGTAAAAATAACCTCGACTTTACAATATCCTGATTTAATGAAAAATTTCATGAATTATGTCACACTTTGATTACTCTTAATTGTTTGAAATGATATTTTTGCATACTTAATTGACAAACTTAATGACTATAGCACAGGGAATTTAAAAAAAATTACTGAATTTAATTCAATGAACTTTTCATTAAGTCACTCGTGTGCAAAATTAAGAAAATTTGCAAATTATGTTTATTTTTAAGAAAAGTTTTAAATCTAAGGTACTAATTATGCCGCCAAAGAATTATGCAAATATTCAGAGTCGAATACGTAACCGTACATGTGCGTATCTGCGGAGCTATGATCGTGAAAAGAATGTCAGCGCACGAGGGGTTATCAACAATACTGGATATTAATCTGCATTGTGATTGCACCTGTATGTATTTGTGTATATTTGATATCTCCTTTTTTAATATCTAAATTGTATTACACTTCATTTGTATTCTTATTTCATTGTCCCTTTGCTGTGTATATCAGAGACTTCGAGGATTTTTTCCTCCCTCCATTTCATGTGTTCTATAACCACTAGTTGGCACCACATTACAGTAAATCACCTATCTGCATGTTGGAAAATTTTTTATCACCAGTTCGGACTAGCATCCACTTTTGCGATGGAATCAAAGAGTTAAATGCAATGGTAGCCACAGTAATTTGCTATAGAGTTTCGCCGATTACGGTGTGTATGTATAAAGCCAATGGCCCAGAAGAGTTCTCCCAGATTCGGGTAAAAGCCAGTTAGTTACATGCCTGTTTCAAAGCCACGCTCGGCGATTAACGGTAGATTGTCGCCAGATCAATCAGAAGCGCAGGTAGTTAAAGAGCTCAATGTGACACCCAGTGTCGTCAGCAATTTATGGAAACAGTTTCAGGACTTTGAAAAGTTCAACCAAGATCCACAACCAAGGTCCAAAGCCGACCAAAATCCACAACGACGATTGAAGCTCACTATTTGCCTCTTTCAGCGCTGCGACACAGAACTGCTACAGATTCACAACTCTCACCTGAGCTCTATGCTGCCGCTGAAATCCGAGTTTCACGGTTTACAGTTGTCTGAAGGCTTCATGAGATAGGGCTGTATGCCAAAAGACCTGCTATTTGCGTTCCGCTCACTTCAATACACAGACTTCAGTGCGTGCTTTTTACACGAGCCGAGATATGCCTGGCCATTGATTCTTATTGTGCCTGCATCTGGAAAGAGCCTGGAACACGATACCATCCCTCCCTCATCATGAGAAAGGATCATTACGGTGGTGGAGGTGTAATAATTGGGTAGGTATTATGCTGAACGGCCCCACACCTCCCTTCATGTGTTTGACAAAGGCTTTCTGATTTCTATGAGGTATAGAGAGGCAATCTTAGATCGTATGTTTCAGGAGCGCAGTTGGTCCGGTGTTCCTGTTAATGGATGACAAAGCTCGTCCACATAGGGCTCAGCTGGTCAACAGTAACCTGGAAAGTTAGGATATTCGCCACCTGGCTAAACAACGCAACACCTAACTGAAATAATATATCCCTATAAAGCATGTCTGGGACGCTCTTAGAAGGGCAATTTTCCCCCTTCCAAGAACCATCCTGGAGTTGAAAACTGTCTTGTTGCAGGAATGAGACCGACTGCCATAAGGGCTCTTCATCTGCGTCCTGTCTAGTATGCCGTCACGCTACACGACCTGTCTGGCTATAGAAAAGACCTTACCTCATATTAGATCTTAGAGAGATGTTAATTTATTTTACCGATGTTTATTTAGAGCTTCATTGATAATCATGAGACATAAAATGACTTGGAATGTCACATTCCTTTCTCTGTTATAAATGTATATTCATAGCGTAATTTTAAAATAATTCATATTCAGCGATTTTAAGTGATTTACAATAAATTTGACAAATGAACTCCTGTGTAAATAGAAAGTTTAAGAAACATTAATGAAGTTCTCCTGTATTTATGTCTTTATTCTAAACAACGCAACACTTAACTGAAATAATATATCGTTAGTTTCGCTTTCAGTTTCAGGATAGTTCTAAAAAATTATTTCAAAATTTTAAAAAATTAACAGTATTCAGGATCTTAACCTGTTTTTGAGGTGATCCTCTTTACTTCTCAAGGTTCCATATGATTTCGATCTTGTGCGAAAGTGATTTTCAGTACCGATATTAGACTTAGATATATTTTGTTCTTTTCAGAGATGGACGCAACTAGAGAGTTTACTGCATTTTGTTTTATTCCGTCACAAATAAGGTGATGAACGATTTCATCACGTTTGAATATTTGTGAATGATTTTATGTTATGCCCTGTTAATTATAATTAAATAAAGGGAAACTTTTTTAAAATTATTTCGTGTGATATTTGAATATGATGCAAATGTTATGCCATTTTTTAACCATATTTAAAGACAATATATCCACAGCTAACTTTTAACAGTTACCGTTATTGAATCTAAGAATCTCTAGAAACTATGCATTTTCGTCTCAAAAATATAATAAATAATGTAACTGTTCAATAACAGACTGACAATACTTTTTATAAATTTTAAATAACTTTGAATAATTCGTACATTTATCAGTTAACCAGATTTTTAAATCGCTATAATTTAAACACTTTTTTTTAATATGCTTGGCACTTTTTTCATTTTTGGCATTGCGAGCTTGGTATATAACATTATTCGAATTATCGAAAACAGTTTTAAAAAATTATATTTGAGAATGCAGGTCATGATATAAAGAATTATCGCATTTGGCCTTTGCCTGTTCTCATGACTAGCACGTCCAGCTGTCATGAAGACCAAACATTAGCTTAGTCTTGCTGATTTTTTATGGCAGTTTATGTAGCACCAATGTGCGTAATAAAAAACTGCCCATTAAATTATTCATAAGTCAAATGAAACAGTTTACACCGTTCTTTTTAAGCTCTACAGATATTAAACTATGCACGATTAGCTAAAAAATTATTTTATTTTAGTAATTGAGTTTGTACATGCACTTTAACACATTGACTGCCATGTACATCATCGATGATTCATAGAGGCCTTACTTTTCGGAGCCATGCTCATCGAATGTGACTCAAATTTTGTGTTGTTTGAAGCTGTGTGAGTCATCGGTGCTTCACAAATGGATCAATTTATATGGTTAAAATTATTTCTACATTCAGAAAGTTCTTCGTATTCTTGGTTTCGGCTTCTGGAAGCTTTTTTTCATAGATTATTATCTGATTTTAATATAGATTTTGCTGCAATAAGTAATCATTATTTATGAAGTAAAACAACGAAGTTATAATTAAATCGGATTGTGTTGTTTATTGAAAGAATACAAGACTAGCGATATTTTTTAAGATGTTTACACATTCACTAAGTTATTTATTTTTGGTTATGTATTATGTTTTATTATTTGTATTGTAATACAGTATTTGTCTAATTTTACCAATTTTTCCTATTGAGACATAGAACTCTTGTGTTAATTTACAATGAACTGAAATGTAATAAATTTATTGTTTAAAATATAAATAGGATTTATATTTTAAACCTGTTATTTGTTTATCTATTTATTAAATATTCATAAAAATATATTCAGATTAGGTACTGAACTGATTTTTAGGATAAAAAAGACACGAAACCACTAGAATTTAAAAAATGATCCGACGGACTATTTTACCAGATTTTGCTGTGGCACTGTGTTAAATAAAGATTACACACCCACGTGTTAAATAAAGATTCTTTTCAAGTACCCTAAAAAACTTTGATTTTAGAAAACATCAATTATGTCCGTGAAGTATTTTATTTGTTATATTTATAATACCGCTGCCATAGCTTCAGCCATGGCATGCGAGTCCCCAAGAGCGAAATAATGATATATTTCATTATTTCGCTCTTTATTATCCATTAAAATGGGGGTATCCCCTCAACCAGAGGTTCATTGTAGCCCAAATAAGTCTGTAGAGTTCAAAAAAAAAAAAAAAAAAAAAAAGGTGAATTTGAAGATTTAATAATGTCCTTATTCTTCAGAAACACAATTTGGGTACAATAAAATTAAGTAATCATGCTAGAAAATTAATTTCTTTAAAGTTGCACAGTAAACACCACGTGATGCGAGGTGGCCAATAGCGAGTGAAGGAGTCACAAGACCGCGAACTAAAATTTTCACTGAAAGCAAAGTCTTTGCTTTAAAACATTACTAAATAAATTCTTGGTTAAATAAAAATAAAAGGTAAGAAATATAAGTTGCAATCAAAGTCCATAAGCTTTGTCAGAGCATAGTCCATAACGTAAACTGATCTTGAGTAATGAAGAGTAATAAGATACGTAAAATAAGTAGAAATAAAAGATATACACTGTACACTACCACCCATAATGCATTATGATGTATAGTTCGCGGTCTTTTATCTGTGGGTTCTTTAATGGCTAGGTATTGTGAGTTTTTCAGTTTTTCAAAGAAGTTGTGTGCTGTAGTTAGTATTTGATCATGAATCGGGAGAATTTTTAAACCCTTATGGATTTGCGCGTTCCGCACAAACCAAGGTGCATTTGTTATGCTACGGAGAATCTTATTAGGTAAGACGTTTTTTTTTCTAGCGTTCAATTTATCCGGCAGCTGCCCATGCAGGAACTCCATAGAGTAGAATTGGTCTGATGAGGGTGATATAAAGATTTCTCTTAGTATTCAGATTTAATTTAGATTTCCTTCCAAGCAGGGAGTAAAGAGACATAAACGCTGCATTAGCTTTATTGATGGTATACTGGATACCAGTACTTGAAACTGGTCCTTGAAATTTAAGGCTTTATCGACGTACACTCCTAGGTATTTATATGAGCTTGCTACTGGAACAGGTGAATTATCTATTTTAATATTGGAATTAACTGGAAATTTTTTTCTGTATCTGCGATATAAAACAACACAACATTTTTCTGCGTTAAGTTTAATTTTCCAAATTTCACAATATTTGTTGATTAGATTAGCTTGCATTTGGAGTTTGTCAAGACCATTTTGTGGATTTCTAGAGTTGGTTAAGATAACTGTATTGTCCGCATATTTATAAATACTTGAGTGTAGTGGGAAAGGCATGTCATTTATAAAAATATTAAAATAGTTCGGTCCTAAAACAGACCCTTGAGGGACGCCTCGGAAAATCTCTTTCTTGATGAGAGAATTTCTCCACATCTTTACTTGAAACGTGCGACACTAGAGATAAGAGTAGGTAAGTTTAATGAAGCTATTAGGCAGAAGGAAATTTGACAATTTGTGGAGTAAGCCAAGCATGCCAGACTCGGTCAAATGCCTTCTCAAAATCGAGAAAGCATGCTGCTACTCCATTCTTTTTTCTAAATTCTTGGGCGATAAATTCTACCAGGTGGAGTATCTGATGAGTAGTACAGTGTCCCTTTCGGAAACCAAATTTGTTCCTATCAATGCCAATTTGGTAAGTCTTGTACTGATGACACGTTCAAAAACTTTGCAGAGAGCCGGTAACAGGCTGATGGGTCTATAATTTTTGGCATATTTAAGGTCTTTTCCAGGTTTCAAGATGTCAATAATTATTGAATGCTTCCACTGAGAGGGAAAATAGCAGTGACGAATGCATGCGTTGAAAATATTAGTGATAAGTACTGTACATCTGTTAGGCAGTGCTTGTAGCCCTTCATTTGAGATATTATCAAAGCCTTGGCTTTACGTTGTTGATAATTTAGTGGCTTTATTATGGCTTTTAATTATGATAGCATTTTCGCCTCCTCTGTTGTGGGGGTCTATCCTCTCTGATAGCCATGAATTCTGAATCTGTCACAAGCTCGAAGATGTGTTTCATTGACTAACATGACATCAATGTCATGTTTTTGGAAGTCGGAGATCGGAGATCATCATTCGTTAAGTGATGTTCAACCCGATAGCCTTTACCACTACATGTTTATCCATACCCTAATAAGAGATGAGCTGAGGTTGTTGCTTACGGATACCGTTAGCATTGAAGAAATTAATTTTTATAAAGCTTTTGGTAGCTGAAATAAGATTAGGAATATTATGAATCGGCTTAAAATTCATAATCAATATTTGACAGATAATCAAAAACGGCCATGCCGACCTCTAATTTTTCAAATATTCCTTTAGCATTTTAAAATTTTTAGAAGAAATCTTTAATTTGTAACTTTAACCTCTCATAAAATCCTAATTGGCTAGTTTTCGATCCTTTCGGTTGGCTTTCATCTCTGGATGGCTGTTGCCAGGCAGGACTACGTTTAGGGATCTCCTTCGGATTGAGGCCGGGAATTCATTTTTGTCGTAATGGAATTGATTCTTCGTCGCTTCTATTTTGGCTTTAATTTCTTCAATCTGTTTCTGTATATTAAGTGGGTGCTTAGGGCAACCTTTAAAAGAAGAAATGTGATCTGCTCCGCAGAGGACACAGACTGGAGGTTTATCTTCATCATTTTTTGTTTAGGAGCAAGTATAGGTCTCGTGAGGTTTTGTACATTTTAAACAGCATGCTTTGTATTTGCGGCGATCCCATGTATTGTCCGTACCGTTGGCACTTATGGCATTGCATGGGGCCAGGGCAAGATTCGTAAGGTTTCCACGAACACGTCGAGTCCTCTTAATTTCTTTATGTCATATATAGCTTTACCTTCTTTATTGCGGGTGCATTCAGCTAAGTATACAGGTAAATGGATAATTTTCCCCTCAATAACATGAGTGATTTGACGGTTTTTTTGGAAGGGTATTTCCATTTCTTTTATTTCAGATTTGATACGTTCAATATTAGCAGTCTTTGGCAGTTTCTCGATTATAGCTTTAATCGGTTTCTCGATGTTCATTTTAAAAGTATGGTAGGGGAGTTCAAGTTTATCTAAAAAATCAGTGAGCATTCTGTAATGTTCAGAGTCGTAAACTCTGATGGTAAGAGTTCCACCGGATAAATTTCCGCGGAATTTTTTGATTCGTAACTTTTCTTCAATAGCATCTTTTAATTTGTCCCAGTCGCCTGAAATCGGCTAGGACAGTGGGAGGGGGATATACCCTGCCGTTTTTGTTGGGGCTATAAAATCACCCTGCTCGTTAGTAGAATACATATTGGTCTTCGAGATTTAATTCCTGGAATTTGTTTTTCTGTGCTGGTTCATTAATCTCTGCGTTTGAAAGAGTGCGTTTATGTGTTATGCGAGTTGTAGTAAAACCTTCTTTATCCGTTATGTTTTTCTTACGCTTAATTTTAGCGTTAGTAGATTCGGTAGATTTATTAGTTTCCATGGTAGCTGGGAGTAATTAGTGGGTTCATCCTCAGTTGGAGTTCAATAACGTACTGGTTTAGTGCTGCGATTTGATTTTTGAGATCATTAAGATAAGCTAATTATTTCTCGGACTGATTGGGAACATCTCTAAGTGAGTAATATTCTTCCTCTAGTTTTTGCATAATAAGCATAAGATTAGATGGATGTAATTCTATAGTATGATTTAAACACCATTGCTCGGTCCTTCTGAAAGCCTCCTCTCTCTCCATGATAATCTTTTGATCCGTTCACCTAACCAAATGGCTAAGATTGAATGAAAAACATACTTATCAACATACTTCTGGGACTTAATAGCCCTTCTGTGCTGTTATATTTATTTTGTGCTCCAGAAAAATGTTGTTTACAAGCAGGTTACATTATAACATAAAAATCACTTGTGTTAAGAATCACTGAACTGTTGTCTCATCATACGTACCAGGACCACCAGTATGCCTGATTCCGATCAATTTTCCCTTTTCAATCTTCTACAAGATTTTACTTCTCCTGAATGAACTACTACAAGTGCCACTTCAGCATTACTAGATAGAGCCTGGTATGTCATACCGAAGGTATCATATGGCCAAAAAAATTACGTTCTGCTCAATTTATTTGCAAAATAAGATGGAAAGGTGGGAAAGAGCACATGTGGTGTAATTTTCTTTAATTACCCTAAAGAAATCACATATAGTGCAGTCAAATTGTCTTTCTACTATGACATTAATGTAAATTATTTTAAGATATGAAGTTTAAATTATCGTATGTCTTTAAAAGTTCTTATGCCTTATGTAACTGCCAGCCATTTAGACATATATACTTGCACTTACAAACATGTTTTGAATAAGACAAATATTCATGTTTTTGTATTTTTAAATTTAAAATATCAGTTTTAACTCATGAAATTATAAAACCTATGAAATTAATTTTGTAACACTTGCATTCTTTGATTTTATTTCCAAATATCAGTTAATAATAATCAGTAAAATGTCTTTTCTTTCACATGTACTATTCTTCCTTATTTTGAAAAAAAAAAAAAAAAAAAAGATCTAAGCGTTTTTGGTTAAGAAAAGATATTCAAAATGTTTTGAAAATGAACTCATATAAGTATTCGAATACTTTGAAGAAAGAGTCAATAAAAAAATAAAATAAATTAATAAAATAATGGGACATTCAATACTCATAATGGTTAGATATCTTTTAGCTAAAGTTACACTTTTCACATGCATTTATCTATATTTTTTGAGTAACTGTTGTTCCATTCCTTCACAAGAATAGCTTTAAATAGAACTTTTGAAGAAATGTTACTTTACTTATTCTTTTCTCCAACTCACTCAATACATGTTCAATTTGATTTAAGTCTGAAGACTAAATGAAGGAAGAAGTTGTGATAACTTCTGGACAGTTAAAACCACATGTGAACATTTAGGGCTGCATGTTTAGAATCATTATCCTGATAAAACATGAATGTATTTTGCATTCCAATTTTCTTGCAGATGCTTTCAAATTTTCATAATAGTTATATACTGATCTATATAATTTTCCACTATAAATGATACAAGATTCTAGTAAAATTGGTTGCCCTTGGTATCTAGAATACTTGAGAATTGTGTAGCGACTATTCATTGACTTCTAAAAGTCTAGAGCGACAAGTCCAAAGTAGGGTTTAAATATCCTTTTATTTAACTTGAGACCATTTACAGTTGGCCAATCCTGGGCTTACATGAAGTCTCCACTTGGGCTTTAACTTAAGATAGAAAATAAGAAACTAATGCTAACTAACTAAAAACTAGAAAAAACTGTACAGAAATAACTAATAGAGTTGGCCCTTAATTAAACCTCACTGGTGAATACAAACAGGCACGTAACAATACGGCTGAACGTAGTAAGATTTAGCTTAAAGCAATGACGTGGCCAGAAAGGAAGACACGCATTACTAAGCTCTTCCACGGAAGTAACTAGAAAGTAGAAGAAAAAAAATTGATGTAGTCATTCCTGAGACTTCTTATTAAATACTGGTTCCACCTCGTTTATATAAAACGGGATTTTGAAAAATCATTTTGGTAGGGAGTTGTAGGTGGGAAACAAGAAAATACAGGAAAGCTGTTTAAAATTTAAAAAAAAAAAAAAAAAACCTACAAAAGTAAATTTCTCATTCCAGGAGCAGCAAGAAATATATAAACCATTTTGCTTCCAACTTCGTGCTTAACAGTATGCAGAACCATATTTAGACTTAATAAAGTCCTAAGCTATTTTAAATATGTGGCCCTTTATAAGTCTGTTATACAGTACAAAATCCGTAATCTGGACTCATCGGGACTTTGGTTATTCCGGATTATAGATCATCAATTTAAATCTGGTATGATGGCATGCAGAAATTATACAATTAAAAATATGAAACTGTAATTTATGGAATAAAGAGCAATTATGATCTAATCCATATCAAAATTTACAAAAAAAAAAAAAAAAGCTTAGTATTTATTCGTTTAGTAAACATTTCTTTCAATGTAAGTTGTTTAAGTTGCTTCATTTTTTTGTGCTAATACTTTCTCTATAATTCTATAAACAGACATAACTTCCTGTTCAGATACAAAGTTACATTGTTTAAGTCCTGTAATTGCTGTGTCGAGAATACCGACTAACTTGTCAATCGAAATTTTTTCATTTTCAATAACGTTCTTTGTTACTTTCTTCGCTATCGGAAGTTGCGCGTGGGTAAATGCTTTACTGGCTTTAAGCGCATGCGTAAGTTTGTGGCTTTGAGGTCGGGATTATGGATCATTCCGGATAATGGACTTTGTACTGTAATATATTTTAATATTATTTATACTATATCTTAATTTTTGGCCCCCCCCCCAAGAAAGTGGGGGCTCTCAGCTATAGCTCGTGTAGCTTATACATAAATTCGACCCTGACAGTATGCAGTAAGATTTTAATCTAAAAAAAATTTAATTAGGAAACATTTCTACAGAACAGCAAGCAGCAGATTGCTTTCAAAGGTATGAAATCTGACATAAAAAAGTGTAGATTAATCTATACAATATGTTCAACAAAACAGTAAACTACCTGCAGAAAGTCTGCACTCATAGCATTCTAAACAGAGCTTCAAGTAAAATCAGGAAGGCAAAACAAACTAATAGAAATTGATGAAAGCTTTTTTACAAAGCAGGTTGAACACTAATTTTTTGTTAAATAAAGATGCGTCAGGTTTTCAGAGTTCCACAGGAACAACTAACAGAAATTTGGTAGCATCTCCCTAACTTTCACAGTCGATGAGATAATATGTAAGTACTGGAGAATGTTTTAGTGAAGAAATTGAATAGCCACACAATATAATAACTACTACTGAAATATAAATGAATTTTTCTATAAAAAATAAACCTTTATTTATTCCCCGCTTTTTTTAAGCCTCAAGTTCTTAAAATACCATTTGAACTTTACCTACAACCAAGAACTAGCAAGTCTGCTCTAGGAACAGGATTTAAAAATTTATAAACCTTGCTCCACAGAACATCCCAGCTGGTTTTTTTTTCTTGAAATAAAATACCAAGTATTTTCCTGTGATAAGACATAACATATCATCATCACAGTCATTAAAATAACTCTGAATTTTTTTTCTATTATGTCATTCACATTTAATGATTTGAGTTCAACTTAATTGCAAAACAAATATTAGATACTTTTGCTTCATAAAACAGAACTCTTAGTATCTAAGCCTGAATTTAAACCAGTTTTCCTAAAACAACTACACTAATGATTTTAAAAATACTGATAATTCTTATATTGATTTAAGAATGTATAAAATGGAAAATTTATTGAAATACTGAATGCATAATTCACTTCAATACATAATTTATCTTCTTTTAATATGTTACATTAATCCAGAAATTCATATACAGTCAAAAGTCGTTAATCCGGACTCATCGGGACTTCGACGATTCCGGATTATAGGTCATCAGTTTAAATCTCGTAAGATGGCATGCAGAAATTCTAAAATTAAAAATATCAAACCGTAATTTATGAAATAAAGAACAATTATGATAATTATTATAAAAGGTATCAAAATTTACAAAAAAAAAAAAAAAAAAAGTTTAATATTTATTTGTTTACTTTATTAAACATTTCTTTCAATGTAAGTTGTTCAAGTTGCTTCGTTTTATGTGATAATACTTTCTCTTTAATTCTATAAACAGACATAATTTCTTGTTCAGTTACAAAGTTCCGCTGTTCAAGTCCCGTTAATTGCTGTGCCGAGAATGCCGACTAACTTGTCAATCGAAATTTTTTCGTTTTCACTAACTTCTCTGTCACATTCTTCATGTCTTTATCCATTTTTTGCAGCAATTCCACTTTTTGTTTGTTGGACATCGAAACATACTTTCGTTTTGTAGATCCTTTGGAAGTTCCAGCATCGGAAATTCTATTTGACATAATCGAAAGTTCAAGTTTACTTTTATGAAATTGCTCTTACAGTCTGCAAAAAATAATAAGCGGGATCAAATTCGATGATTAAGGAACAATGCAATCATTAACTGAAATAGATAATTAGATAATTTTAGCTTACACCGTCCGTTATACATTAAACGCACAGGCGAAAACGTATTCTGCACTTGCGCACACGCATATGCGCAGTAGTCAAGGTCTTACGCGCACACGTAAAACGCCTGTGTGCACGTGCCAACGCGGCTTGTGCGCAGAAAGTTTTTAGCTTTGAGGTCCGGATTATAGATCATTCCGGATTATGGGTGTCCGAATTAACGACTTTTGACTGTATACAGTTTCATTTTTTAAAAATATGTACTATACTTAAGAAAGATCTTTCAAATGATGTTGAATTTTAACGATGGCTGTTACATTTTTCAGTCAGTTGTACACTTCTATCAGAAGCAAAAATGTTTTATTCACTACATTTCACCGTTTTGTAGTTCTTTGAATACTGTATATATATTAATAAAACAATTTGAAGGACCAAAGTCCATAGCTATCCTATAACAGTTAATATGCATGTATGATACAAGCTCTTGATCATCCAAGGTGACCTTGGTGTATATTACTTTGAATAATCAGTCTATCATATAAAAAAACTGAAATTTATTAATTCTTGAAATTATTCTTAGCATAAAGAATATCAAAATTTTCTCAGTATCTTGCACAGAAGATCACCCACCCTGTGAAATTCCTAAACAAATATGAAGTTAACTGAATAATATTACTACAAACTGAACATAAATTTCAGAAGTTTTTTCCCACCAAAATATACTGAGGAATGGGTACTTGCCATTTTATTTACCATGTTCACATTCTAGGCGCCTAAATAAATGTAATGAATTAACAGAAAAATCAAATTAAAATTCAGTTCAAATTTACATGGACTAGATTATTGAACTATTTGAAACTCAATTCTGTTGTAAAATATATTAACATTTAATTCTTATATTCTTTGGCTAATTCCATTTTTTAAATCTTTATATAAAAATTTAGAAATGACTACAGATTAAGACAACTCTGACCAAATGAAATTTAATAAAATGTAACAAGAAAAAGTACAATTCAAATGAAATAGAATTTAAAAATTTTGAAAATCATTAGAGATTGAGGGAATGGAATTTGCCTAATTTAAGTTTAATTAAATACATTCCATTTATTTCTGAGAAACATTTTCCTTTGTTAAGACTAAAAATTTAAAAAAGGTGAGTAGGCAGCAATGAATTATTCTTCAATATAAAAAATGTCCTAATTTCCATACTGGCTTTAGTTATCTATTAAATGAAAGTCCACAGGAGACATGCAGATAAATTTCTAAAATTACTACACTCAAAAGTCTTTAATCCAGACTCGTTGGGACTTCCGGATTACAGATCATCAATTTAAATCTGGTAAGATGGCATGCAGAAAACATAAAATTAAAAATTTGAAAACATAATTTATGAAATAAAGAGCAATTATGATCTAAAGGATATCAAAATATACAAAAAAAAAAACTTAATATTTATTTGTTTACTTTATTAAACATTTCTTTCAACGCATGCATGCGTAAGGAATACATTACACATAGTCGAAATTAGAAAATTGCAATCAGAAAACTATTTGATGTGTATCCGTTATATAATGATGAGAAATTTGATTTAAATCATATCAAAAATGGAGTACATTGAGATGAAATACTACATTTAGCAAGGAATTACAAGCCGAATAAAATAAAAACATCTGCCCTGAATATAAGGATAGTGCTGACAGATCAACTTCCAGTTCATTGCGCGCCGTGATGTTCCTCCCCCCGCAGAGCAGTGTAAAATTGATAAACAGATTTTGGAAAGGTTAGAGAAACAAAGGATATGCCTTTATACATTTTTTGCAGTAATTCCACTTTTTGTTTGATGGACATCAAAACATGCTTTCGCTTTGTAGATCCTTTGGCAGCTCCAGAATCGGAAATTCTTTTTGACATAAACTAAAGTTCAAGCTTACTTTTATAAAATTGCTCCAACAGTCTGCAAAAAATAAGCCAGATCCAATTAGAAGATTAAGGAACAACGCAATCTGCAACATTAACTGAATAAGATAATTTTAGCTTAGCTTATACCGTCCGTTATACATTAAACGAGCATGCGCAGAAAGTTTGTAGCTTTGAGGTCCAGATTATAGATCATTCCGGATTATGGACGTCCAGATTAAAGACTTCTGACTGTATTCTTATAATAGAAAAGGGGTGGTCAATGTATGCTGCAGAAAAGCTTCTCGAACAGAAAGGTGATGATAAAGAAAAACTAAGTTATTTTATGAACTTGAGCATACTCTCTATAGCCACACTTGGAAATTTTCATTTTTGGGGGGTTAAAAATCTATTATCACATGTGCCACTAAAATGAAAGGTAAAGTTCAATAGGAAAATTTTTCACAGACAACAGCAAGTTTAACGAATTAATCAAATGAAAGAAACGAATTTAACAAATTAATTTCGTTTCTTATGACTTAAAATTTACACACATGCTCAGACATTCATACCCAGAATTAAAAAAAAAATTTTTTTTTGTCAATAATGAAATTCTGAATTTAGTTTCAGTATTGCATGATAATCAAAATCAACACTTAAATGTCACTAACATATTTAATGAACTTTTGTCATTATGCAGAATGATACTGGCACAGCTATAACATACTAATTTTTACTTGAAAAAAATGCTTAAATTTTTTTAGTATGATTAGTCTTCATAGTAAAAAAATGCTGGATACATAACTCAACCACTAAAAACTGCTATTGATTGGAAACTTGCCTTTACTAGAAAATCCACGAGCATAGCCTTTATACTTTAATATCATAAATTACATGAAATAAATAAAACTATTAAAAACTAAATTCCATATTTATTCAAATTGGTAGGACCATCTGCTACTACTTTTTTTTATCCTAAAAATAAATAATTATTAAATGATATGCATGGCTGGAAATTTATGAATACAGCAAATGACATACTCTTTAATAAATTCATTTCACATTTTGTTCCAACTGATCGATTTACTAGGAGAAAATTTAAATTATGGACATATCCCATATAATTAGCAGAATTCAGTAGTTAAGGTCAAACATTTCACCAATCTGTTTAAGCATTGGATTTACCAATAATGATACTATAATTAAGGCCTTTTTACGAAAAGTTAACCTCGATGCAATCAAATAAAGCATGTTAATCTGCAAAACAAGGCACAGAAGTCAACCTTGAAATCTGAAAAATAGCAAGACTTCTGGGAGAAAGTAGAGATGCTTTTACGCTGCACGGCAACATTAAAAATATACTGACTTATACAGAAATATTTTAATGCCTTTATTTTTTAAATTGCTTCCAAATGAATTCGTTCTTAATTATATCCAAAAAATTAAAGATTAAAATTGCGATTTAAAAGGTCTACTAGACTTTTCGAGAAATGAAATACTCAGCAGAGAATGCACAGCTTATGTTAATTATAATTCTGAAGAGAAATTCTTGCAATTAGAAAAGCCACTACTTTCCAAATTGAAACCTTTTCCCGACTGCGATATTTTAAGTTTAGAAATGAAAAGGCAGATGTTATTAATGTCTGGATAAAAGGTAGAGAGTTAAAGACTGCAAGCAGAAAGTAAAATTAGCTTCTATAATTAACAAACATTCGAAAGTGAATTGTTCGGCATTAAAATAACACAAACAAGAACTAATTATCATACTTATTCAAAAAAATACAAAGAGGAAATTCTATATAGACTAAATAAAAATAATATTCACAGGAAAAGTGCACAGCAAAAATGGATGAGAAAAATACACATGTATGAATAAATTTTCAAACTGATACATATTCAAAAGAACGGCATGACGAACAGCAACAACGAACTAGCTACACACAGAAATGGCATTTTTCTTGAATCATTAAATTTGGCACATAATCAGATAAAATAAAAATTTTCACATGTAAAAAGCAGACTTTTATCCTAGAATATAATAAAATTCAGTAATTAAGATCAGAAAATCTTTTACCAATCTGTTAGGCCAAGAACTTACCTGCATTAGTTTTAATGAATATTCTCGCATCTCAATCTGTTAAATAAACTGTATTAATATGCAAAACAAGATATTAAATAATACAAACAAGAATTGACATATTTATTCAAAAGAGGCATAAAGAAGAACAATTTTTATGCAAACTAAGTAAAAACGGCACATTTTGTCAAAAATTTACCAGCAAAAACTTGATGAATCTCTACATGAGCTAAAGAAAATACCACATTCAACTTGAAATGAGTTCAGTGAGAAATTTACTAGCACAATTAAAAGAGACATGGAGGGAAAAAAAAGAAAAAACAAGAATTAATTTTTATATCTACTCCCCCCCCCAAAAATGCAGAATGAGCAGCAGCAACACAAAACAAAGTAGACAATTAAAAATAATTTTAATGAATCGATCATTAATAATGAAATTCTGGGCATATACCAAATAATCAGAGATAAAGTACAAATTTTCATACATAAACAGATTTTATCCTACAATATGATTCAGTAATTAAGAGCATGTAATATTTTACCAATTTGCTAGGCCAAGCTCTTACCATCATTGGTTCTAATGCATTTTTCAACAAACAGCATTACACATCTGTCAAATAAACTGAACTAATCTGCAAAACAACACATTAAAATAATACAACTAATTAACATATTGGCTCAAAAAAGGCATAACGAAGAGCAACTTCTACACAAATTCAGTAAAAATGGCACATTTACTTGAAATATCCTCAATCAAAAGTTTACTAGTAAAGCTTTTACATGTGTTAGAATTTTCGTGGTTACTTAAAAAAAATGGAAACAGTAATCTCTACCCGACCTAAATAAAAATGGCGCATTTATCTAAAAACACGGTAATCGGCCAAAAATCTACCAGCACATAAAACAGAAAATGAGCATGAAAAAATATACGCATGCAAAAATTACTTTTCATATTTAATAATAAATATAAGATATAAAGCAAACACTTACCAGAGAAATAGAAACCTTGGGTATTTGACGAATAACCTGAAATTTGCCATTGCGCACATCTAAAAACAAACAACTTCAAATTAATCAAGCAAAATGTGTAAATTTGGAAAACAAGGTATTAAAAATTTACGATAGAATTTTAGCATACTTACGGATCAAAATCATACCACTCTTCAACCACAGTTCCAGAAATAAGAATGAGCCAATGACGCCAAATTACTTGGCGAGAAAGTTATTAGTAGATCTTCATGCAACCCAGAGAATCTCGTAACTCCTCCCATTTTTTCCCCCTTTTTTCTCGTGAAGATAACCTGTCAACAACGAATTCCCTAAGTGAAGCCGTGTGTCGCAATTTAGAAGTATGTCGAAAGAGTATTTCTTTAATTCTGAATACTTTTATAAACGCATTTGTAAATTGCACTGACAAACGAGCGAAAAATGTTTAAGAAATCATTTAAAGAATACCTGTTGTAAGAATTGTTCTAAAGACAACATTCGTAACTTTTTTTGTCCTCTTCTAAAAAGCAAAAATTTTAAATTGAAAAAATAATAATTAAAAATATGGAGAGTAGCTTAATTATTCATGCAAGTACAGAACAGTGTATGCTGACATGAAATGGAAGAATCTCTAATAACTATGTGCTAAAATACATTTATACAGAAATTTAAAATAAAGATTGTCTTGCATGTAAGTAAGGAAATTGAAATGCATTGAAAAGTAATAATAAATATTTGTTCTGTTAGGTATAGTAGAAAAATATTTATACAGCACTTTTTAAAGTGAGTTCGTGCTAAAATTTAACTGAAGACAGAAGTGCATCTTCTTTTTAATATGTCATTTATGACTTTATCTGATTGTAAATAACATTAAATTATTAATGAGACTGGTCTTTAGAACAATTTTTAGTTAAAAAATTGGAAATGTTTAGTTGAAGGAATTTATCCTAGATTAAAGTGGGACTAGTGTATATTATAATGAAATTATACGTGACTATAAGATTTGCTTGTATTTCTTTTCAAAATGAGTGTGTTTACAGCAGATGAATGGAATGAAATTGATGTACCAAAGAAGTTTACTAAGGGGACTCGCACAGCTGTAAAACCTCATAAATGTGATATATGTGGCAAATCCTTTATTTGCAGGACTGCTTTTAACAGGCATATGCATAATCACAGAGGTGAAAAACCACATGCATGTCATATATGTGGCAAGACATTTGCATTTAAATATGACTTAAAGAATCATATACTTATTCACATAGATGAGAAACTGCATACCTGTGATGTATGCAACAAATCATTTAGAAGAATGAGTAAATTAAAAGAGCATCATGTTATTCATACTGGTGAAAAGCCATATACATGTGAGGTTTGTAACAAGGCATTTGCTCGCAAACATGATGTAAAGCATCATATGTTAACACATACAGGTGAGAAACCACATAAATGTCAAATATGTTGCAAGTCATTTACACATGTAGGTTACCTAAATAAACACATGCGTATTCACACTGGTGAGAAACCGTATCAGTGTGAAACATGTTACAAGTCATTTGCACGAAAAAACCAGTTGGACAGACATAGTTCAGTACACACTGGTCAGAAACCACATAAATGCAATATCTGTGACAAATCATTTGCAGACAAATGTGACTTGGACAAACATTTATTTATACATAATATTGAGAAAGCACATGTATGTGATGTGTATTGCAAACCATTTGCATTTCAAAGTTTCTTAACACAAACAGATACCAATATAGGTGATAAATCAAGTATGTGTAATGTATGTGACAAACAGTATCAATGCCAAATTGCCTTAAATTATCATATGCTTGTCCATGCTGCTGAAAAGCCATATGAATGTGATGTATGTTGCAAGTCTTTTTCACGGAGAGCTAACTTAAACATACATAAATATATTCATACTGGAAAGAGGCCACACAATTGCAGTCAGTGTAGCAAGTCATTTCTGCATAAGGGTGATTTGACGAAACATATGCGTGTTCACTCAGGTGAAAAACCATATGAATGTACTGTGTGTTGCAAGACATTTGCATTTCAGAATGGTTTGAATAAACATATGGTTACTCACACAGGTGTAAAACCACATGAATGTAGTATCTGTAACAAGTCATTTAGAGAGAAAAGTACTTTAAAGAAACACATGCATACTCATGCTCGAAAACAAAGCGAATGACATGCACACCATGAATAATTTTTATGCAATTGTGTTGGAAAGTAATGAATATTGTAATATTTTTAAGAAATCAGATGCATGCTGAAAGAATTTAAAAAATATTAATGGTACAGTTCTGTATTTTTATTGTTCCACTTCTGCCTTCTTGTCATGTACCAATATGTATGTACAGCTGTAAAGTTTTGTTCCTATACAAGGTGTGAATTCCAATTAATATGTAGGGATAAAAAAATGATAATATTTAGTATGCTGTGCATATAATTTAATAAGTGTAATATAGAAAATATTTGGAACTACTCTTATATGCACCCTCAAGTCGCCAAATTTCTCACCAAACATTTTTGGTGAAAAACTCCATGGTGCCATATTACTATCTAAATTTTTTGTCTACATTTCAAACTTTAAGTCTAAAATGTCTTCAAAAATGCAGTTTTCGCACATGCGAAAACCACGTTTTGAACACACAATTTAAGCTAAAAATTCAAAACAAGAACAAAAAATTTAGATAGCAGAAACATAAAGTTTCTAACAAAAATATTTGACAAGAATCCATGTACACAGTGATATGTTGTAACTTAAAAAAAATCTACGAATTGCACAATCCAGGCAACGAAAGAATCTACAAACTACGCACACCTTGCTTTAATAAATTAATATAACAACAATAAATTTCAAAGAATACCATGTACACAGAGTTCTGTTTCAACTTTAAAAAGCTTCCATGAATTGCACAATCTAGGCACTATGCACTAATCAACAAAATAAACTAAAATAACTAAATTAAATTTCAAACAATTCAAAGAAACAACAATAATGACAGAAATTCATATTAAAAAAACAATGTATATGACATTCTACAAAATAAGAACAAGAATAAAATAAAATGCACTTACCATGAATGAATGCTTTTTCAAACAGCAGAAATACCAATTTCATGCCGCCACGTAATCACTATCCTATTTATATGAAAGCCAGACACACTATCCAGAAAATTCATACTATGGTTCACAAATAAATGTTCAAAACCTTCTTTTTTCCTAAATCCTTTTAAGATTTCCGAGCCCACCAGCGGCTGAGCGGTAAAGTCCCTGAAAACTAGTAGTTCGGTCCGAGGTTCGAATCCTGTGAACGGGCTGGCTGCATGGGTGTTTTCGTGGTTTTCCCCATGTGTAACGTGTTTATGAGCCGGTTTCCCTTAGAAAGTCCTCCACGAAGGCATCCCTCCCCTTAGGCAGATAGCCCTAGTGTGCTTTGTCATAATTAAGTACACCAACACCTTTTAAGATTTCCAGCCATCCGAAAAATAGTAGTACAAGGCTCAATCCACTCTAATATACTGCATCGGCATTTCCTTACTTCTATCATGCACAGCAACCCAGACCCTCTTGCAACCACATCTCTCATTGCAACATAGGCCATTTTAAAACACACACGACATGAACCAACAAACAATTAAAACACTCCAGCAAAAGAGTATTCAACGTCAAAAGGGTTGCCATACAACATGCAATCTTGCCAAAAACCAGCACAGAACACATATCGTCACATTTGGTGATCTTAGGGTGCGTATAAGAATAGAGCCAAATATTTTACTGCACTTATGAGATTTGAGGTTTTCCAGGTTTGGGGGCATACCTTTTCAACCATGCCATAAATTATTGTGCTATACTAGAATTTAGGTCTTCAATTTAAGGTCGAAAAATTTCCTTTCAGGACTGAGAAATTTGCCCCCTTCAAGCAATCTTCACAATTGAGAACCCTTGATGTAATAAATGAGGCTTTGGTGAAATTGTATAGTACATTCTGGTTACCTACATCTGTATTAAAAAGTCACGAACTGGTTGGTGACTTTGGAAAGAAACATTTGTAAGTCTCTCAATAATGCATCTAGTGTTATCAGTTTTTGTACTACTTGTTTTTTTCCACACAAGACACGCATGTTTCTTTTTCTTTCTTTCTTTCTTTTTTTTTTTTTCGTGTGTGTGTGTGTCTGTTCTTTCCATGTATACAATGAACTGTTATTGCTAAAAAATCATTGGAGAATTGTACAATGTCGGCACCGAAATCCTAAAATAAGAAGTAAAAAAGAGGTGCATGATGTCTTTGAATGAGATATGATCTATGCACACAGAAAGCTAAGTCCAAGCTTTTGCTGAAGAGGATGAATACTGCAATATGCAATGTACCGTTGTGTTAAAATCCTGAAAAATCTCATAATTATCATAATCTGCAGTCTGGCAAAAATGTACAGGGATACCTGTTATGCATACCTGGGTTGACATATAAATACTTTTTAGCAGCATGGTGCATTGCCTTGTCAGTACTTTTTTTGGCTTCTAAGTGGGGATGTGGGTAATAAGAAATGCTGTTTTATGCTATAAGTATTTAAATTTCATAAAAGAATTTTTTAATCTCTGTGCATAGAGGATTTAAATTTAAAAAAAGGCAGTTGAGGTAATAGATATTTTAAAGAGCATTGATTTTTTATTATATTTAAGCATGCATTATCCTACTTCAAGTAATGAGAAAGCACTTGTCACGAAGCATAAATGCTGGTGAGAATTATAGCTTGAAATATTGATAGTAACTCTAATGATGTTTTGAAAATGTAATTAAACATGAGTATTTGACAAAAATATTACAAAGTTTTTGTGAAATGAATAATAATTTTATTAGATCAGTTATAATGAAATCATTGAATTCAATAAGTTCCCCCCCTACGGTGGGCACTAGCTATTTTTAGTCTTTTGCCACTACTAAGGCCAAAAGTGGTGGTCATTTTATTATGGGAGTACCTAATAGGCAGTCACTATTTCTTCCTATGAGGGAGCAAATCCATGGCTTCTCCGGGACTCGAACCCAAGCTTTTTGGTATCACAGTCGCCTCCCCTAACCACTATACTCTCTGGGTGGTGAATTCAGTAAGTTTGTTAGATGGCATTTATACAAACTATGTTATATGCATCTGAATTCGGTTTTTTCTTGTAATACCTGTTGATGATTATCAGTTATTCATGTGGGTATTGTTAGTGTATACTATATAAGGGGCATCAGAGATTGCTTTTCATGTATTTTGAATAAGCTTGTAATTCCAGTTTAAGATCTGAGTTAACTGATGTGGACTTTTTTGTAGCATCTGTGTTTGATACCACTTTTAAAACTTTGACTAACAAAAGCATCCAGTTTACTAATTATGTGAAAGCGTTACTAATTATGTGAAAGTGTTGTTCTGATAATTAACAGGCTCGGCATTTTTTAAAATAGATTTTGGCACTAAGAATAATTTGGTACTTTTCACTGTTTATCTCTAGAACTATTTATCTTTACTGTTATAAGAATAATTACATTGAAATTAGATATCTAAAACAGATAAGAGTTACCAAAAATGTTGCTTAAGATTTTCTGGTAACTCATATGTATTTTATAAGTTTTTAGCTCTGATAGCAATCCCCAGAAGAGTCTTGATGCCCAAAACATTATCACTAGAAAACTTAATCCAGGATTCCCAATAAGTACTCATATCTTCTCTTATTCTGTGTATTTAAATGCTAACAACTGAAAACATTTATCACGTGATTTAAATTGCATTAAAAAGTTAAATACCTTGTAAATAATATCTTAGTATAGATTTTTATATAGACTTTTCATGACACCTTTTATGTTAGATAAAAGGGGCATAGTTTTTACAGATGCTTGAGGGTATGGATTAAAAATTTTAATTTTTAAACTGATTTTCAGAATGGGTCACTTAACTAAAATTTTATTGAAATTGTTAAAAATGTGACAGTTTATCTTATTTGATTGATTGTATAAACTGCCTTGTCACTTATTCAGGAGATATTCGGTATTGCAGTCTTTCTGTAATATTTTATGTATTAATCTTATTGATATTTATGAATAAACTAAATGTTCCATTCGTGATTGTGTTCACATTTATTGTAATGCCTTTACTTCATGATCCACTGTATCACTTCAGTTGAAGCAGATTGTTATTTATAAGGATGGCATGAGAGATGCATGTAGAAAAAAACTGAGGAAGAATTTTTTTCATTTCATAATCAACTAATTTTTATTTTTTAAAATTTTTCTTAAGGATTGTTTACATTGTGGAAAAATTGCTTTATTTAAAAACTACTTCTTGGTATTTTCTCTTTTCCAGCAGAACCTATTGTATGAATTAAATGGGGGTTTAATTATGAATTTGTAATTTTGTTCGCATAAGCTATTTCATGGTCAATTTTGTAAAAAAGACAATGTTTTGGGGGTGGGGGGTATAATTTGTAACTATAATATTACAGTAGGGGACAAGTTGTTAGACTCAGTTTTTCATAAGTGTTGGATTTAGTGCATAAGATGCAAATGTTTCAATATAATAACAATATTTGAATAGTTAATATAAAAACTTGAAAAATATGATATCTAGGCATCCATTCAATTAAGAATTTGTAATTTTTTACTACCCATGCCCTGATGCCATACTTGAAGAATGCTCTAGATGGACTCCGTTCGATTAGTTACCTTAATTTGTTTTAAATTTTTTCTTCCTCTCTTTTTTCCCCTTAAATGTAGATTTTTGACTGAATTCATATCTGAATGTTTCTTGGTCAAAACAATACTTTTGCATTGTTTTTAGCTAAAAAATGAGAAAAATTTTTTGTTTGTTGCATGGTAAACTATTATGCATGAGAAGACATTTTTTTTTTTTTTTTTCTTTTCATGAATAATAGTGCCACAACAGAACCTACTACCAAAATACAAAACACCAATTTTATATTTCAGCCATGAGTCATGTTTTTAAGACACTGACATGTTGGTTTTATCTTAGATTTCCATCTGTAGTATGTAATCTTAGACCTTTAGTATTCTTCTCAATCCAGAACATTATTAACATCAGATGGTTTATAGTCAATGCCATAAGAGATGTCTTCTGGTAACTTAACAAACATGTTGTTTTCTTCATTAAACTCAGATGAAGATGAGTTGGTTGCTAAAATATACCTAAAAGTAGTTAAACATATATGTGTGACCTTTTTATTACAAAAACATACTGATATGCTCTGAGCTTAATTTCTAAAATTTGAAGTGCCAGAGCTCTATAGAAAGTTGTCAAAAAAAGTGAATATAAACAAATGAATAAAATAATTAATAATTCAAGTTGGGCAAAATATATAAATTTTAAAAAAGTTGAATTAATGGCAATTAGTTAAGTAATAAAATAAAATAGCAGCAAGAGCTCATCTTATTTGAGACTCTGTCTGGAATTACAATTTGATTGGAAAACTGAGAAGTTACTGAAGTTGGGCTTTGTCAGAATTTAAGCCCTAGACATCTTGAAAAAATCAAATTTTAAATAAAACTAAAGGTAAAGACAACAAAATTATGCTGATTAATAATCATTCAGGTACAGTAAAATATCTGTGAATGTTTTACATACTGAAAGTTTTCTGATATCCCAATTCCTTAAGCTTTTCAATCCAGCTTTTTTGTTGTTTGACTTCTGAATTAGTATTTATTCGGCGTGTTATTGTGTCTTAATGCAGAATGTAATTATTTTTTAAACTATTGAAGTTACTTCTCTGTTTAGAAAGAATATTATCATCAAATTTCCTTATGTCCTTTGCAATTTTTTTTTTTTTTTTTTTCTCCTGCTACATTTTCTTTTTTGGGTTTGGCCATAATCTCCTTCTTGAGCAAAGTTAGGTGCTTGACTAATAGTGAATTTTTCCTAAAATTTTCGTTAATTATACTTTTTTCATTTACTGCTGGTTATTGAGCAAATGCAGTTAGAAAGAATTAAGGTCGGTTTTACCACCCATTGAAATTTACATAAGAAATAAATAAAATTAAGTTAAAAGGTTACCAAAATTTAGAGAAAATGTATGTGGATAAAATAAAGTGTATCAGATTTCTAACACAACTAACTTCGAAGAAAAATATAAATATATATAATGAAAAGAGTGCAATGTAGAGTGAAAAATATTGCCTATAAAGTAAACTATTAGTTAAATGTTTCCATAATGAAATTCAGAAATATAGCAAAAGAAATGTATATTTTCGAATAATTATGGATTTAAAATATAAAATAATAGTAGTAATATTATTTATAATTTTTTAAATCATAATTAGTTTCTTTAGTCTAATGATTTGTACACATATGTTATTTTCAGTTGTCTTGTGCATAAAGTAATCTTCAAAATTTCACTTTTAAGTTTTCATCTTTTGTTTAAATAATGTAGCAAAAATAATGAAGCGGTTAATAATAATTTTTTTTTTTTTATTTCTTCCAGTTATTATTTTTTAAACTGTTCAGCCAATATCCTAAAGATTGGGTAAAAGAAAAATGCATGACAAAAATTAATATTATTACTTCAGTAAAATTGGTTAAATATTTTACAAAACAAAACATTTTGTAGCATTCCCCCAAAAGAAAAAAAAAATTCAAAGCAAGAGAACCTTATTTAAGGCAACAAAGCAAAGTAAGAAAACCTTAATTAATGTATGAAGCAGCAGGAATAATTCTAATTTATGTTTTAGTAAGCCTAAAGTTTGAAGAAAGAAAATTAGAAACTGTATTAAGGAAGAAAATCATTATTAAATTAACAAAAATAAATTGTTTAAATTTTTATATAATGCATGAACATTTGATTGAATAGCATTTAAAATAAATAAATAAAGGCGATTTAATCTATTTTTATTTTGTCATGCAAATACATTGTGTCTAGTGATCTCAGCAAAGATTCATTTCATATCAGACTTGGATTGGATTATTTGATTATGACAAAGCACACTCAGACTGTTGACCTGCATTCAATATTAGTGCCAGAGTTAATTTAAAGAATTAACTTTCTTTATTTAGTATAACTGAAAACTAACTAAAAATATTCTGAAATTAGTTTCATTTAGAGACTTAATACATATCTTTCTGTATTCAGTATAACTGAAAACTAACTAAAAATATTCTGATATAGAGATTTAATACATTTAATTAAACATTCTTCATGTTTCAAGAAAATACTCATACAACTCTCAGTTGCAAAGTATTCACAATAAAATGGAATATCTTATAAAACAGTCCATCATTGGAAATGGAAGGGGAGGCTCCCATTCCCAATAATAAAGATTTAGAATAAAATCTAAATTCTTACAATCTTCTATTAACTGGTTTAATTGATAATATATTATCCATGTTGTAAGGAATTTAAGTATAAATAGGTTCATGTCTTTATGTGCAAAATTCATATAAATATTAGAGAATAAACTTTCTGACCTGTATTATGTTTAAGTTTGCTATTACTTAAGTGTGCTAATTTAGTAAAGAATATTGAATATGTTATTAATCGAACCTTTTTTACTATGTCAGATTTATATAAGAGAGTTAAATTTTTAAGTCTTAGAACCTCCTACCTTCAGTGCAGAAAGCCTGCCAATGATGAAATGAATAAACTGCTGAACACTGATGGTTTCAAAGGTTCAAACGTTGGTGAATAGGCAGATTGCATTGGTATTTTTGTGGGATTTGATGTGAATGGGATTCAGTTTCCCTTAAAAGGTACTCTGCCTTAATAGTTAGCTCTTGAGTGAGCAGAAACTATTTTCAGAAAATTCTCTAATGCTAATACTACTACTCTTCAGTATTTAAGGAAATAAAAAGTATGATCACTTTTTGCAAACACTGTGTAGAACTTTTTATGTTGTTTTAGACATATAGGAACTGAGTTAAATTTAAAAAAAAGTTAAATAAAGATTTTTGAATTATTATTCTGAAGTATGGAGTTCAGTAACGAAGGTGGCCCACCAAGGCCAAGTGGTCAGCACTATTGAACACTAATAATTCGAACCAAGTTCGAATCCCTTCAGGCATGCTAGTTATACGGTTATTTTCTACATGTGTAACGTGAATATGAGTCAGTTTTTCCTAAAAATCCTTCACAAAGTTACTAAACGATAATACCTATACTGGTAGTAACTGCCCTGTTGGTATAGTAGTAGTGTAGCCGGTTGTCTCAGCACTGGTTTCGGGTTTTATCAATAGCACTTCTAGCGTTAGGCGATGTAGAACAAAGGAGATGAAATGAAAACTGTATGGAGGTATCAAAGTTGGATATATCAAAAAGCAGGACTTAATATCAGGATTGGTGCAACCAGAGCGAAGGCATTAGGTGGCAAAAATTTTAAATTTAGGGGAAATACTGGGCAGCAGTATATAGGGGTGGCCAAAGTTTTACAATTTAGTAATGCACCGGGCAGCAGAGTTTAGGATTATCAAAGGCTGCACCAGGTGACTAAATGTCTAGTGCCGGCTGCGTTTGGTGGAAATGATTGTGTTCTCACCAGACAGTGGATGAGACACGTAGGTCATGAAATTATCTCATGAGTAGAATGGTGCATCACCGGAGTACCTAGGAGCAATGACCTTACCTCCCTCGAAAAATAAACTATTTCGAATGTATCAACATAACTACAAAATAAAAGTTCTAAGGTTTAAGCAAAAGTCCGTAGAGAAAATTTCATAAAAGTCACAAGTCCATAAGGTAATCATGTATATTGAGCAGCAGGTAAAAATATCGAGCTGGCGACACGTGAACGTGAGAAAAATACGAGCACAGGGATTTTCGAAAATATAGAACACGTAATATACAATTTTTTAACATAATAAACACAAAATAACATCATAAACTGATAGCCCAAAGTAGTCAAAGTTCCAGCACAAAATTAAAATTATATACATATCGAAAGATTGTTCAAAAGAAGTCGAAAATGCCAAAAGTCTAGTTTCCATTTATACTAGAAAAATTTCCACTAGAAATTTCTTCGAATATTTTAAAGAAGACAAAAATTTCATCTATGAGAGTAGATGCAGCATGAATTTCATCCAGTCGATTCGTGATTATTTTAATTACAGCAAAAATGGAAAATTCACTTAAGATTTCGTTTACGTCACTAATGACTTGCAAAAAGTCTTTAAAAGTAGAGGAGATATTATTTGTAGAGTTTTTATTCTGACTTCTAGTATTGGGTTTAGCTTCTCTGAGAGCGCTGGAAACTGTGTGCGGTCGTTTCTATTGACATCAGTACGAATTTTCCTATAATTACTAAGTGATATGGTAGGATTTTTTTTTTTTTTTTTTTACTAAGAGTGTCACTTTGAGTCCTGGGGGGGAATATTTCCACCACGCGGCTCAGAACGAGTGTTAACATTCTGTTTCTTAACATTTGGGTTCTTCGAATTACTTGGGTTCTGGGAACAAAAACGGAAGTTGGCTGCGTGGTCACCACCACAGTTACAACTCATCGGTTTTTCAATGAATTTTGCTTCACATTCATCAGTTTTATGCAGCAATGAACATTTAACACATCTCGGAGCAAATTTGCACTCCTCCGATGAATGATAGAAATAATGGCATTGAGCAATACCACCTTTGTATTTGTATGGTTCTGTTTTAACATTAAAACATAGTAAATTATTGATGTCGTAGATTTTATGTGATCTTAACATTAGCTAACTGGAAATAGAGGTAGTTTTAAATCTGAACATTTGGTTCACTGTAATAACATTAAGGCCTTATCTGTAATTAACTCATCTTTAATTTCGTCTTTAAGGCAGTCAGAGGGTAACCCTCGAATAACAACCTTCACAGGTTTCATACGTTTAGCATAGTATGTAATACTGTACACCATTGGTATCTAGGTATCTCAGGCTGATGATCCTCAGTGAGTGGTAATAATTTTAAGAAATCACCAGAAATTCTGGCTATGAAGACAGCATTTATTTCATTGTTAAGTTTCTTAACAAAGTCGTTAAATTTAATTGGGGGAATTATACGTGTTGTCGTAGTTTATCCTTATCTGCTGCATTAGCGCTATCAGCATTTGTAGCCATATTTACCAGCATTTTCATTAATCTTTTCAGTATTATTTTCGCTACAATTAAGTAGTGTGTGTAGTATTACAATTAAGGGTTTAGTTTAGTTTAGTTTACGAGTATGCTGCAACCTTCCTGGCCGACAAAAATCGGCCTCATGGTTAACGCAGCACACCCGACGCAGACAAACAAACAAACCAAAAAAAAAAAAAAAAAATTAAAGAATTAAAATATTTAATGTCCTATTCTTACGGCAGTCTTGTTTTCATTCACAATCCTCATAATTTCTGTTGCATAGCTATTCAAGAATTTTCGTTTTTCAATTACATTCCGTTCATTTATTTTTCCAAATCTCGTCCTCACACTCTCGGTCAGTTTACATTCTTCCATAAAATGAGCTACATTTCCGTACTTCCCGCAAGCCAAGCATTGATCATTGCCCTGGAGATTAAAACGTTTTAAATAAGCCGGGAATCTACCATGATCCGTGATAACTTGAATAGTATCTATATTATTAAATAGATCCATTTTTCTTTTTATGGTCAAAATCCTCAAGTAACCCTTATTTTTATTTGAACCATTCCATTCCCGAGCCCATTTCTCAGTTATACTTGCTTTCATTTTTCTCAAGGTAATTCTTCTAGAATCATTAATAGCGTCATAAATATCACCCTCTCCCAGGGCAGCCTCTTTAGCTAGCATATCCGCCCTTTCATTCCCGATAACACCAATATGTGCCTTGACCCAATAAAAATATATACCATTTTCCTCTCTTATTTTGTTGTAAATGTTTTTTATATCCAAAAGAAGTCTATTGCTTGGTTCCGGATTTGCCAAGCCTTGTAGGGCCGAGAGAGCATCAGAATAAATATGTATTGTAAAGTACTGTTTTAAGTTTTTATAACTCCACCGCAGTGCCTCTCTCACCGCAGTGCCTCTCTAATTGCAACCGCTTCAGCTTGATACACTGATTTATTTCCTTCTAATCGTATTTTTCTATTATAGATTTCGACTCCGTAATAAAAAATAACAAAAGCGCAACCAGTTCCACCTTCATATCCGGAGCCATCAGTGTATATATCAATCATGCCAGTATTCATATAATCTTTATCGTACCGTAAACCCTTGAAATCTTTTGGATGTATATTAATAAAATCTTTTCCTTTACAATTAAGGGTAGCAAATGTTTTCGAGATTGCAATATCAACATTGGTTTTTAACGTTTTACGTGACCTGGTGGTCTTCCTAGGAAAAGTAAATCCGTCCGAGCACATGGCTTTATCTTGTGCATGTTTTTTATAATTACGTTTAAGTTTACTAGATTTTTCTAATTCTTTATCATTTTTATCAACATCAGAGAACAGTAATTTATTAGAAGTACTGAGTTTACAAGCATATATCTCAATACATTATTAGTATTCTTATCACTATCATTAGCCATTTTCCTTAAAACACAACTTTCCTTAACATCAGAATTTAAAACAACAGAATCGGCCATAGAACTATTATGTGCCCTAAAAATGAAATTATCAGTATTCTCACAACAGATGATCTTACCCCCCGTCTATTTACCAGCCGCTGATGAACCATGGCCATATAGCCAACTTGTAATTAACTAGGACCGAATTAACAGACTTGCGCAAGGAAAATTACTGTCACAGACCGTCATAGTAAATCAAAACTGTGTGTGGAAAATACAAAAATGAAAAGAAAAGTGGTTGGGATAGCGGCAGTGAATGCACATGATTCATTAGTATTTGGGGACTCATTTTATGCTCAACAGAAGACAATTCAGTTTTAAGCAAGATGGAATTATAAATATTTTATGACGAAAAGCAAAAAGTTCTAACCGACATTTCTACGTAAGTTTGAACCGAATGTCGTTGCTCGAGTTTTCTCGCCTATCTTGTTCTTTAATGCCAGTTTAAATCGTTTTTTTTTTTTTTTTTTTTTTTTTTTTTTTTTTTAAATTCTGATAATGCTTCCCCCTGTTATTATTAACGCTGCTTTTTTAACACTCATTTCATGTAATTAAGATACAATAACAGAATGAACAAATATTAATTTAGAAGTCGAACAATAAAAATCAGCGTCTATTTTCAAATTTTCACAGGACTAGTTTCGATGGTTCAGTAAATTAATACTAATTAATACTTCTAAATTAATACTCATTTCATGTATTAAACTAAATGAAATTATTCTTCAGAATACTGGTCAATTGCTAATAGTACCTGTTATTAAAATGTAGGTTATTCTCATTTCCTTGTGTATTTTTAACTGGCCTCGTATTAACTGTGATTCGAGCTAACCGGTATCCGGTATTAACACTGTAGAGTCTCGCCTTGTTTGGAAGCGTAAACTGAGACTCAAGCTGAACTTAAGCGACTTATCGTTATGTCCAGTAATCAGAGAACGTAAGAAGGGTTTAAAAGACCTTTTCATTAAAAGTGGGTAATTTAAGAGAAGGCACTTCTTGTGCTTACAAGACCAGCCAGTATTTATTTTAGCCAGCAACTAAGAGTAATGCACTCAAGTTAAAGTTGTAAGTTAGCCAAAGGGACTACACAGAATGAATAAAGTGCAAGTTGGCTCAAACGTAAACCAGCGAGTCAAGCCCTAATGGCAACAATAATGTAATAGACAGCTTTTGAGATTCAATTAGTAACGTGCCCTTCAGCATGATTAAACCATCTAAAACCTTTCCTTTAAATACTATCTCTTACTACCTCATTTAAATACGCGCAAACTAAAATTTGCATTCTGATAGGAAAACGAAGAGCGAATGCGATAGTAAAGGTATTAAACGTAAAATACGTGGTTAGAAAAATAATTAAATCCTTGCAACCTGTTTAATCTGGATTTGGCTGAAGCTTATTTGGAGCGTTTTAATAAGCTTTTCAACTTCTGATTTTTCCGCTTATTTTTCTTGTTCCCCCTTCACTTTGCTCCATCTGTTTTAAACAAATGATACATTTTCTTCATGAAGCTGAATTATATTGAGGTTTTTTATACTGCTCTTTATATTTCGCAAGCATAGAAATATCTGCACGTTCTCATTTTATGCTTAAGACTGTTAACAAATTAAGTTCATTAAAAAATTATTTGTAAACGACTTTCCTTTAGGGCGGCTACTGTCTGTCCCCCCCCCTGTCACGAGAAATACTCTCACTAGTTTGTCTAATTGGAGACTGTCACGAGAAATACTCTCACTAGTTTGTCTAATTGGAGACTGTCACGAGAGTAGCAAGCCTTGTGCATTCGAAGTAAGAGCGAGTTACATTGAAGTTTTACATTTATTTTATTCTGCGCGAATGCTGGCTATGGGAAAGACAAAACAATGCTATGACAAATTTTTTACTTTAGACAAAAAAAAAAAAAAAAAAATTGCGTATATCGCCAATTTGTTGTTCAGTGCATCAGGATGGCAAATTCAAATGCATATTTTAAAGTCCTGCTCTTCGTAAAATTATTTAGGACTGGTCTTCCGACTGCTGAACCACGAGTGCAGGGGATGCTCAGATTCATGTTTTTCCGAATTCATTCCAAATTCAAGCTGAACTTGAATATCCTTTGACTGTTATTCCCAACTAAGCCTTTCTAAAAACTTCCGAAATATTGGCCAGCCCTATAAATATGGCTGTGTTAGAGCAGAGTAATCAGGAATCAGCTGAGTAATTCAGTTCAAAGTCATATCATTGTTGCGCAGCTCTGCTCAGTGATTACTGGTTTATTCTATGATTACTATGTATATGCGCAATGATTGTTGATTATACGATAGTGATTACTGATTATAAGCGAAAAATATCGTGTATCACCGATACCGATTGTTAAAGAAAATTTGTCTTATGTTTATTTTCCTCCTTCGGCTACTTAAACGCTGCTTATCTTATAAGAACTGCTATTTCTTTCAACAAAGTTTCAATTTCTTCCTGTTCATCTGGGCTAATTATTCAGGAGATCTTTGCGAAACTATAGCACGTAATATTATTTATTCATGGAGAAACAGTCAAGTATTTAATAGACGAATAGGGCACCACAAGTTACCATGTTTGACGAAAGAGAATCAGCAACCATGGATGTTCACGGGAGAGGCGGCAAGTGATCCTGGAAGAGAAAATTCCTTATATTCTTTATCACTTAGCCGTAAACTGGGTACGCGGAGATTCAGTCGCCAATTCTAAGTGGTGACGAATTATCATCCACCACATTTCAGTTCATCTGCCACCTGAAGAGTCTTTTTGAATTTTCCTTGGAAACGGGAGAACTCAACTATGCCCTCGCCGGAATTCAAACATAGGACCTTCCAACTGCTAGTTTCACATGCTTCCAATTTCCATGAAGGCACGCAGTAAAAAAATGACGAAATTCCTTACAAATACATGTGTCAACACAAATAAAGTGGCGCAAAAAGCGCCTGTTCTAGAATTTTTACATTTTTTGCGTCACTGCGGTAACTAGAGAAGGAGGAACATTAAAGCAGAAAGCTAATGCGGTGTGTAGAAGATGAAACCTTCGTTTAGAAGGATTTGGTTTCTGTTCCGATTTAATTTCAATTGATTAATAATCAGTATCTAAATCTACTATTGGCTGAAGTCTCTATGTAAGAGCCTGTATCATTAGCTTTCTGCAAGAATCATATGGCATGAATCAAATTGATAAGTTTGGTGAGATTTATTATAAGTAGTTACTCTTTTTAGGACAGAAAAGAGAAATAGCCGAATTAAAATGAAAAGTTTAGGGATTATTGCAAATCAAAATGAGAACTTTGTTTTACAGGGTTTTATTTTTAATCCTTCATATATACATGTATTTTACGCAACACTGTATATTATACTCTATTTAATTTCTCACCAAATAAAAGCAATTAAAAATATTTATTGATATAATTATCAACTACAATCAACCTCCCTCCTTTTTTGAATTTTTTTCTTTGTAGATGCCCATGTTTGAGACACTTTATAAAAATTAATTTCAGTGATCAAAGAGCATATAATATGCACAGGCTTCAGTGACGGATGAAAACAAATAACATAACAAAGACAAGAAAATTTTCAAGATATTAAAACATGCACTGCATATCTTTTAGAGCAGTTTCCTCCAGGGTCCTGGTCTACGGAAACCCAGGGTCCTTATCACCACTGGGGGGGTGGCAAATCAAAACTAATTTGGAGGTGTACGGACAACGTCGGAGGATCCGCGAATATTTAATATACAATAAAATAATTTTAACCCATTTTCGTTATTATTAAAATTTTCAGGGGCGACGTTCAACCGAAAATTGACTTTCCTTTCTCATGTTTTAAACCTGAGAAAGAAGTGTTTAAAAACACTAAATATTTTTAAAATGTTGGCGAACACCTCATGGGGTGCAGAGCGTTGCTCTATGCTTCGCATTTACAGAGCACTTGTTCGCTCTAAACTGGACTATGGCTCAGTTGTTTATGGATCCGCTCGGTCATCAGTTTTGTTAAAACTAGATCCTGTTCGCCATCAAGCTCTGCGGATTTGTTCAGGAGCTTTCAGGGCTTCTCCTGTCCAGAGCCTGTATGTTGACTCTAACGAACCATCCCTTTATCTCAGGCGTGAGCAATTGTCCCTTTTGCAATATTTTAATATTCTAACTCAAGCTGAACATCCTAATAAACTGTGCTTACTTGATAATGTGTGTAACACATTATTTGAAACACGTCCATCCTGTGTTCCTACCTTTCTTTTCGGCATAGTTGAGTTCGCCCTGTCATTTAGGAACTTTCCCTCTCTGATATGCAACCCCAAGCAGTACAGAATTTTGAAATCCCACCTTGGGAAAATGCACGGATTCAGCTTCTTGATGTTTTCAAGCATCACGTGAAGTCAAGCACTAACGAGATCATTTACAGACAACTCTTCGCTGAGCACAGGCACAAATATTGCAGTTATTACCCAATATATACAGACGTATCCAAGTCAAATGATCATGTCGGGATGCCATTTGTATTCGAAGATTATATAGAGGGCAGATGTCTGCACCATGCTTTCTCAGTCCTGACATCTGAACTAACTGATATTATGGTCTTTTGTACATCTCAAAGCTCTGCCACAAAAAGTTCATAGTTTATACAGACTCCCATAGTGCTCTTAAATCGTTGGAAACTTTTCCCAACACTCAGAGTCCTGTGGTGATGGATGTTCTTAAGGTTCATATATACTTAACAATTCGAGGATATGAAGTCTTGTACTGCTGGGTTCCTGGACATGCGGGAATAAAGGGAAATGACCTTGCAGATATCGCAGCAAAATCTTCTGTTGAACTGTCCAGTCGCCTCATCCCTTTTAGAGAAAAATGCTGTGTCATAAAGGGGAAGATCTGGAAAAACTGGCAGCAAATTTGGGATGTTCAGCTTCACAACAAGTTGAGAAATGTAAAGCCTAGGATTGAGCATTGGGATTTTGCTGGAAATAGTAAGGAGGAAGTTCTTTTGACTCGCCTCAGAATTGGTCACACTAGAGTGACACATAACTACCTTTTGAAAGCTGAGAATGAGCCTGTTTGTTCAAATTGCAATGTTTGTTTATCTGTCTGTCATATTTTAATTGAGTGTCCATATTTTAATAGTCTTCGTCAGAAATATTTTAATAGCTGTGACTTACCTCTCGACTGTTTAATCGGAAGAGAGGCTAATTGTAATTTATTTTATTATTTAAAAGAGACTGGCTTTTACTACCTAATGTAATATGTTTTGAAGATTGTGTCTTGGATTTTACTGTGTGCTTTTACCTTGTTTTTATATGACTTCATCCTCTGGATTTGGTACATTTGTCCACTTGTTTTTATTTATTGTATTTTAATTTCGTCATTTGTAATCATCCCATCCTGTGTTTGGCACGTCATAATCATCTTTGCTTCTGCGCAAGAAACCTCACTCACTCTGCATGCCTTCGGGGTGTAACGGTACAACACTCGGTGCGTATCGAGAGGCAGAGGTTCGAGTCCCGGCGATGGCATTGCTCATTTTACGTGTTTCCTTCAGATTTTTACGTGTTTACTTCAGAAATCCTAATGATGACTTTTCAGTGGCGCCCGAACTAAAAGGTGTTGGATGATGATTCTTCACCACCAGGATTTGGCGATTGGGTCCCCTAATCTGCAGTCGCCGTTTAAAAGCGGGGTATATAAGGTACTTTCTCCCTTCTATCTGCATGCCTTTGTTGTGTAACAGTAGCACACTCGCCGCGTATTCGAGAGGTCTAGGTTCGAGTCCCGGCGAGGGTATGCTCATTTTTTACATCTTTAAAAAAATCCTACTGACTGTACAAATTTACTACTTAACTCTGAAGTTCTTTTTGGTTATCCAAAAGTGTATGTTTGGATTGATTTTATGCACTCTGTGATTCAATGTTGCAGTTCCTGGAATTGAAAGAAATGATTTGGAGCTCACTTTAATTAATTCATAAAATCATATATCTTATATGAATGACCGTTTTGCTAAATTTAGCGAAAACAATTTGTTATTATAAGGCGATCACTAAACTTAATCAAAACTAAATAATGCTATTTTCATTTATTGCAAAACTTTCGTATGCAAACAAAACTTGGGGAGAGAAAAATGCTCTAAGTTTCCAAATCCTTTAAAACTGTAGAAACGAGATTAAAATTTGCATGCTATTGTGATATTATTAACAACATTTAATCGACTCTTCAATCTGATCTCAGCTGAAGATTTGAAAACATTCCTCATTTGGTTATTTCCGATTGGGTGTTGAACTCTTTTTGCAAGTGCAGTTACAAATTCAGTTGAATCCATACTAATACAAAAGAAGTTTATCGAGATATTCACAAATCAACCCATCTGTGATTTTTCTATTAGGCACTTATATGGAGTTCATTCAGCTGAGAGTTAGTTCATGGTCAGGATTTTGCTGAAGAAAGCGGTCGACTGGTATCGTAAGTTTGAAAACAAGTGTTTTAGAGCATATCTAACTCTAAAGATGATGTGGATGGTTCGGATTTTTGTTTCTATTCAACTTTTGCTTTATTTGATTACGCCAAAGCACTTGAGAGCTATCGGCCTAAGGGAAGGGATGGCTTTGTAAAGTATTTTCTAATGCAAACTGGCTCGTATACAGGTAACAATTGAGAAAAACCACGAAAACGACCATGCTGCCAATCCATTCGCCGGGATTTGAACACCGGACCGAGCTACCAGTGCTCATCGAACTAACGGCTTGGCCTCTCTGTTCAACTCTTGTATATTTTGCGTTAGATAATATTTTCCATAGAAACTCTTTGTTGGATTTTACATGTTCATATAAATCAATAATAACTATTTATATTTCATTTTCTAACTTAAAATTCCAAACGAAGGACCGCGAAAATAATTCAGGTGGCCTTGTGCGGCCTGCGGACTTCGCGTTTGGCATGCTTGTACTGAAATGATGTATAGGTTACCGTGAAAGACCGAAATTGGAGAATGTCGACTTTCACCGGAGAATATCAACATTCACCAAATACGTCGGTGAAAGATCGAATATTGAATTAAATTCTTGTACATTCGGACCCTCACCGGTGTATGTCGACAATCACAGATATGCTATGGTGTAGGTCGAAAAGAGAGGAGTATATGTACACGCTGTCATTGCAAAAGGAAGTGTTCCACAAATAAATGCAGTTGTAAAAGCAAGGGCTTCTTGTGCAATTGAAAGTGTCATAATAGTTTAAGTCGTTGCAATAAATAAGATTTGCATCACATAATTTAGTAAGTTTTTAACTTCTCTTATTTTCCTTTCTCATTTTGAATGTACCGTGTGTTTTAAGTTCTTATATTCTTAAGTTCTTATTTTAAGTCTAAAGTGCTTTTTTTTCGCGACTGAATTGACGGAGAAGAAAATATAATATTCTTATAAGTTCAACATTCACCATTAGTACATGGTGAATGTCGACATTCACCGGTGTAAGTCAGAAATAAGGGTATTTGGAAAATATTTCGGACATACACCAAGCGACTATGTGAATGTTGACATTCACCGGTGAAAGTCGACATTCTCCAGATTTCGGTGTTTCACAGTAACATATATATTGCGTATGATTGGAGCCGGATCTGACAGCTGTTTATTTCATAGAAATTGTCATTTGTTTCGATAAAGTGTCAATTTAAATTGTCAGAGTTATTAAGGAGACCTCGAAAATAACCATATTTGCAACAGTATTCATTCATATTTAACAGTAGCCTCCAGCTTTGAACTATGAATGGGTAAGTAAGTCATTCGGAGGAAAAAATACTCATCTGTGAATTTGAATCTTTTTTCTTTGCATTCTCTCTCTCATTTATTCAACTATCTATTACATAATTCATTTCAAACTCAAATTGTATTCCAGCAAAATGCACAATCTTAAAAACAGCTGCCGGATCAGAACGTTTTTTTAAACAAAATGAAAAATTTTTATCAAAAAAATAAAAATTATTTTTGTTAAATTTTCTATCTGAAATCTAAATTTTGGTATCTGCAAGACATTTTTGTTGGCTACAACTTTGTAAATCAAACATACTGACAGCTAAATATTAATATCTCATTAATATTAATTATAGTAATTTTCTAAGTTTTTAGAGAAATGGAACAAAACTTGAAAATAAATTATGTTTATTTTCAAGTTTCCAAGTGGGACAAAACTTGAAAATAAATTATGACAGCTTAGTTTCTTTTTCTTCTGTATTAAATTTTCCTTCGACATGAAATTTACATACGTTTGTGTGTAAATAAATATAAAATTCTAATTTTCTTTCAACAGTTTGACACTTTATGGCGTTACGATTATGATAAAGTTTGTATCCTTGGAGAAATATGACTAGAAATTATCTTCATCACGGGATGTAGGTATCAATATCGGTTCTTTTTTGTAATTTTCAACTACGAAAAAAGCTGTTCACACAGAAATATATTCCCAAATAAAATGATTGTTCTGAGTGCAAAAATTCGTAACTGAGTGTATTTATTTTTTGATAAATGCGAATAAATATTAAAGAAATATGTATCTTTAAATCTTTGAATAAAATTTATAGCAGTTTGAAAATTGATTATTCTCATTTATAGTTTTTTTTGGTTGTTGTTGTTGTTGCGTTATTCACGTGTATTTTTAATGGTACCGGAAAAATTAAAATCCGGCAGTAGATAGAAAATGCGGGTTCTTCTGCACGGGGTGTGGGCGTGGCCAACGACGTCACACAGAGGGCGGGGCCAAAGGCAACGTCATCACACTAGGAGGCGTGGTCTCGAGTGGAGTTGAGGTGTTATTAGACTGCTGGTTGAGTTGTAGACCTCCTGCTTTCCATTTAAAGTTAGTTTTTTTAAAAATTGGCAACAGGAAATATTTTCTGCATCTTAATTTTGATGAAATGGCGATGCTGCCCTCTCTTGACGAAAAAGTGAATTATATGTTTTAGAAATATATTTTTAAGTCTGGTGTTAAAATTATTCAATGCGCGACTCTGAAAACAATGTAAAAGAAACAAATATAAAAAAGACTTTCCTTTAATGATAGTTTACCATGTCATCAAAATGAAACTACAAGATAATTTGTTTTTATTACTCAATTTTATTCTGATACTTTTATCCTTTCTAGTTTTCCACGAAACTTAAACTTATTTCTTAGGTTTTCTCTTCATAATAGCATATTCATTTACTGTCATATTTTTTTAATACTTAACGTTTCTAATTTGTAATATTTTATTTAATTTCCACGTACTATTTTTTTCATACCTTTCATAAATTTCAGAATACCCTGATTTTTAACTTATACGTTATATTTCACAAACGTTCCCGCACGTGCTGTTTATTTGTTACATTGCTTAATTTTAGATGCAATTTCACACTTTTTTTAACGTTATAATGTTCAATATATTCTGAATTTTAACTTCATTTACTTTTTTTAAACCATTCTAGTATTCTATACACACTTTAACTTAGTGGTCTGAAATTTTATTTAAAAAGAAACGTTTATTTTTCATGATCTTAGTTCTTTTACTAAATTTTCTACAGAATTTCTAATTTCTTTCACGTGTTTAACAATATCTTCCTTACATTACCGAATATTTTTTTAAAAAACTTAAGTCTATAACTGTTAATTGCTTTTCTTACGTTCATGATTTCCCTTCTGTGTTTATATTTCTTAATTCTAGCTTAACTTATTTATTATAATGTTTTTATTTCTGTCTCATCACTCGTAATTCCAACATTTTATCCCTTTTTATTCATTTTAACGATATGGATTGTTTTCATTTACTCCATATTCAAATATTTCCTTACAATTTTTATAATACTTGTTTTATTCCTCGATCATAATAGATCATCTACAGGTTTTACTCAGAAATTTCCATTCACAACTTTACAGTTTAATACCATTTATATCTAAATGTATTTCTTTCTCATATAGTTTTATGGTCTTCAAAGTTTCTAACATCATGTTTAGTTTTAAATCCCGATTACCTTTAAGTGTGTTGATAATTTTCATTTCTAATTTTACAACCACGTTCAGTGTTTCATCCACACATACCAAAATATTTCTTACATTTTCAGATATTTAGTCTATGTCATATTTCAGTACTTCAAATGAATTTACACTGCTCACACTATTATTTTTTCATGTTTTAGAGACACTAACTATACTAATTTTACTATTTTTCCTGCACTAATTTCATCTATGTCAGCACTCATGATAAATTAGCAATTGTTTTGCATCACATGCATAAAGAAATTCTTAAAACCAACTTTTTCAATATCGTACTCAAATTACTGTTTTCCAGATGGGAATTACCAGTATTCTTTGGTTTTACTCTGTTACATCTTTTTAAATTTTAACATCTTACTTTTAATTCTAACATACATCTTTTGAACAGTTTTTTCTTTTAATGATAGCCTTACCTTATTTGTTCAAATTAATTCTTTCATTCACCTTCTTTACTACCTTTCAGTACCTTCATAATTCACTATGCAAACGCAATGTCTTTCACTGACATTCTGTTTAATAATACCACAAGTTTCCTTAATTGACAAAAAGCGAATTATTTCTCATTTCAAAATAGAACTACTATATTTTTGCACAAACATTACCTTTATCCATTCAAGCCACCCCTTAACCTGTAACTGACGTAGCGATAGGAAAGGAGATTCTTATCATATCCTCTTTCGACATTTGAGGTTTCTAGAACTTCATTGACAAGTATATCAATACCATCAGAAAATATACTTAACACTTTTACCCAGTTTAAAGGCAACATACTGTTATAAGAATGGTTTTAGTTAAATTTATAACACAAATAAACACATTTTGTGCTAAATAGGCATAAACATTTAGATTCAGAATATTTCTTTTTAATACGATGTAAGACTTGAATTTCATTCATGATACGGATTGTCTCTTGATTTTTTTTTTTTTTTTTTTTTTTTTTTTTTTTTTTTTTTTTTTTTGTTTGTTTACCTTACACTAATAGAAAATTTTTATTTTACAAGTTCAGCTTTTAACGAAATAGAAATAAAAACTACGATACACCTGGTGTTTTCAAGAAAAGGAACTTTGATATATTTCTGGAAATGTAAATGCTTTTAGAGATTTTTTTCTTTCAATAATGTTGATTTTCATTACTTTACTAATTTCAATAATTCTCTTATTAGCTAATATGAATGAAAGAAGATTGTCAAAAATGTGACACAGTATAATTCTTACGAACATACGTACCTTTACCAGCATACAGATATTACCGATTGAAATGAAGAAAGATACAGATATTTTACTCCAATCTACATTAAATTAAAAAATATTTAAACTTTCATACATTCCAAAGAATAAACGAAAACTCAATAGATATTGTCATGTTTGTATATATGAGATAAAAGTTTTATGAATGGTATTTAAAGTAATGCTTAGAACTTCATAAAAGCGAACATTCACTATGTTAATACACATATCATTAGTTATTTACATAATTCAATGTAATAATTATCATTACATGTACTATATGCATATATATTTAAAGTTTAATTGTCTTACAATTGAATAATTAACTATTGAGAGAAAGAGGTTCATATCTTACACTATTTAATTCACATGGAACAAATTTTTCCATCAACCACATTGAACCGCGTTTATTAAATTCGCCAAAGCTCTTTTATTTCTGCATTTTCACACTCACGACACATTTTAAATGTAACTATTGATTGCTATTTCAAACACCGATATCATAACTCAGTGTAAAACTACATCATAACTCATTTTTTCCCTACTAACTACAATTTTATATATTCAAGAAGTACATCTAAGACATGATCATTTTCTATGTTCTAGCAAATCGATTCAATTGCGAACATACTATTAAGACTTGCGATTTTAGAAGACTTGCATGTATTAACGATGTCAACGTTTCTTCGTTTTTATAAGATTCACATCAAATCATGTCGCATTCGAATGTGGTGTAAGAGATCATTTTTCTTTTAAACACTTGTAAACAATGGATGCAATTTATAAGAAGAGAAGTATCATGCTGTTTCAAAACATCATCATCAGCATATTTCTGTTTCTTTTGACACCGGCAACATTTAAAAAAAAAAAAGTTTCCTGAGATATTCTTCAAATTCTGTTTTACTTGAAAAAATGTCCGAACATTCAATACGATGTAAAGATTCATATTGTTTTAAATTCTTATGCTCACTAAATATTTTTTATCATGATTTACTCTTAAAAGTAACTTTATTAGTTTTCATATCCTTTTTACATGAAAAGAACTTGTGATTATTCACTACAAAATTCTAAGACGAGAAGCTTCGCGACTTTTCAAACTATAAACTTAAATTTCTTAGGACATACACAACATCTGATGTTTCTTTCATGAGATTTCAAATATCTCTTCAGATTACTCGTATTCAAGAAACCTCGCAAATATATCACATAAGTTCATGAATAATCGCTTCATAAACTCTTAAATTTTCAACACGAGTGAATCACTTGAAGCATATACTGCACTGTAAACATACAATATTTTAAAAAAATTGTTATAAAAAATAAAAATACATTCATTTCACCAAGAAGCTTTTCTATTTAAATACATTTATTTATTTCCAAAGAACAAGTTTCTGTATTATACATAAATATACTTAGCATTTTCTTTCATTAGTTAATATCAAATTAACAACAATATCCATTTACTGATATTTGATATACATGTTTGCTTTAAAATTAAAGCTAAAATTTCAATATATTTCTATTAAAAAAAACATAAGAAATAAAAAATACTCATAACATCAACCAAAGACAGAAATTTAAATAGAATAGCTGTACTTATATTAGTGCATTTTTATAATCTTCATAACATTTCGATTCAAAAAACCTATTACAAAATAAATGAAACATTTTTTTCTGCCTTAAAGAATCTCTTATATTTTTAAAATTAATACATAAAAATATATCTTCACCAATATATTTAATTCTATCCTCAACACTTATTATAATGCAATCATGTCTTGTTTGTGAAGGATGATTTACAATGCAACCTTCGCATTTATATAGCTTTTTTAATCACTGAATTTAATTCAGTTTTGATAGAGTTTATGAGTTCTTTAAAAAGTTCATCATCATCACTTACCGTATCCAAACAATTGTTTTTACATTTGATTTGCAACGGTAAAATAATTTCAAAAATACTTTTATATAAAGTATTAGATACATCAGGAATAATTTCTTTCAATTTTTTTAAAATATCACAGTTTACTTTTAGGTATGTAGGTTTTAGTTTAAAAGAATTTTCATCTTGTTTAAAAACTTGTTGAAAAATACACTCACCTTCTTTGTTGAAAACTACCAACTCATTATTGCAAATGATGCTGGCACTCGTATAGACAAGATTAAATTCATATATTTTTGAGGAAAATTCTTGCCATGTTGCAGGAGTTATAACAACACCGCGTGTAGTAGGGTATAATATTTTATTTTGTTCCACACATTCACGTAGATGAATGTTCATTCTGTTTTCAAACTGATTTATGGACACAAAATATCCCCAACCAAGAGTCCACTGTGCAATCAACTTCGAACTTTCTTTTTTCTGTTCTCGATTATTCGGCATGAAGATATTTTCAGGAACAGACTTCATATAGTGGGCAAACCAGTCATCCTTTGGAAGTTCATCCTCATTATCTTCCAAGCGTCGTTTTTTAATTTTCGAAATTTTTATGTTTCGGAATGTGATACTAATTCTAGGATCTTTAACGTCAGGTTGAGAGGGTATTCCGTGCATCCAAAATTGATTCGTTGGGGGTTTCATTACAAGTAGAGTTCCATCTAACGACAATTCTGAATGATATAGAAATACGTAGCATTCTTAAATAGCAAAAATTATCTAAAACATACATTAACGAAATGATTTCATCAGCACTTATCGTAATACATTCTTGTCATGTTTTGTTTGTGAAGCCAGTCTTTCCGGCGTCATATGTGTAAAAATAATCATGATAGGATAGTGGGAAAGAGTTATAGTGTACTAATGTTGTTATTCTGAACCTCGATATTACATATATGCATAAGGAGAATCTTAAAAGCATCATCCACTTATCATGATAGAGTAATGGAAAATTTCTAAAACTCTGATAATCATACGCGAAAGAATGTATTACCTTAAGGTTATTGTTGCTATTCCAAATTTGACAGTACATACAGAAGTGAAGGAAGATCCTTGATAAGCGCTTCACGTTATCATGATAACGTGCAGCGCTTATCAAGGGTCTTAGAATTTTGTAGTGAATAATCACAAGTTCTTTTCATGTAAAAAGGATATGAAAACTAATAAAGTTACTTTTAAGAGTAAATCATGATAAAAAATATTTAGTGAGCATAAGAATTTAAAACAATATGAATCTTTACATCGTATTGAATGTTCGGACATTTTTTCAAGTAAAACAGAATTTGAAGAATATCTCAGGAAACTTTTTTTTTTTTTAAATGTTGCCGGTGTCAAAAGAAACAGAAATATGCTGATGATGATGTTTTGAAACAGCATGATACTTCTCTTCTTATAAATTGCATCCATTGTTTACAAGTGTTTAAAAGAAAAATGATCTCTTACACCACATTCGAATGCGACATGATTTGATGTGAATCTTATAAAAACGAAGAAACGTTGACATCGTTAATACATGCAAGTCTTCTAAAATCGCAAGTCTTAATAGTATGTTCGCAATTGAATCGATTTGCTAGAACATAGAAAATGATCATATCTTAGATGTACTTCTTGAATATATAAAAATGTAGTTAGTAGGGAAAAAATGAGTTATGATGTAGTTTTACACTGAGTTATGATATCGGTGTTTGAAATAGCAATCAATAGTTACATTTAAAATGTGTCGTGAGTGTGAAAATGCAGAAATAAAAGAGCTTTGGCGAATTTAATAACCGCGGTTCAATGTGGTTGATGGAAAAATTTGTTCCATGTGAATTAAATAGTGTAAGATATGAACCTCTTTCTCTCAATAGTTAATTATTCAATTGTAAGACAATTAAACTTTAAATATATATGCATATAGTACATGTAATGATAATTATTACATTGAATTATGTAAATAACTGATGATATGTGTATTAACATAGTGAATGTTCGCTTTTATGAAGTTCTAAGCATTACTTTAAATACCATTCATAAAACTTTTATCTCATATATACAAACATGACAATATCTATTGAGTTTTCGTTTATTCTTTGGAATGTATGAAAGTTTAAATATTTTTTAATTTAATGTAGATTAGAGTAAAATATCTGTGTCTTTCTTCATTTCAATCGGTAATATCTGTATGCTGGTAAAGGTACGTATGTTCGTAAGAATTATACTGTGTCACATTTTTGACAATCTTCTTTCATTCATATTAGCTAATAAGAGAATTATTGAAATTAGTAAAGTATTGAAAATCAACATTATTGAAAGAAAAAAACTCTAAAAGCATTTACATTTCCAGAAATATATCAAAGTTCCTTTTCTTAAAAACACCAGGTGTATCGTAGTTTTTATTTCTATTTCGTTAAAAGCTGAACTTGTAAAATAAAAATTTTCTATTAGTGTAAGGTAAACAAACAAAAAAAAAAAAAAAAAAAGAATTCAAGAGACAATCCGTATCATGAATGAAATTCAAGTCTTACATCAGATTAAAAAGAAGTATTCTGAATCTAAATGTTTATGCCTATTTAGCACAAAATGTGTTTATTTGTGTTATAAATTTAACTAAAACCATTCTTATAACAGTATGTTGCCTTTAAACTGGGTAAAAGTGTTAAGTATACTTTCTGATGGTATTGATATACTTGTCAAAGAAGTTCTAGAAACCTCAAATGTCGAAAGAGCATATGATAAGAATCTCCTTTCCTATCGCTACGTCATTTACAGGTTAAGGGGTGGCTTGAATGGATAAAGATAATGTTTGTGCAAAAATATAATAGTTCTATTTTGAAATGAGAAATAATTCGCTTTTTGTCAATTAAGGAAACTTGTGGTATTATTAAACAGAATGTCAGTGAAAGACATTGCGTTTGCATAGTGAATTATGAAGGTATTGAAAGGTAGTAAAGAAGGTGAATGAAAGAATTAATTTGAACAAATAAGGTAAGGCTATCATTAAAAGAAAAAACTGTTCAAAAGATGTATGTTAGAATTAAAAGTAAGATGTTAAAATTTAAAAAGATGTAACAGAGTAAAACCAAAGAATACTGGTAATTCCCATCTGGAAAACAGTAATTTGAGTACGATATTGAAAAAGTTGGTTTTAAGAATTTCTTTATGCATGTGATGCAAAACAATTGCTAATTTATCATGAGTGCTGACATAGATGCAATTAGTGCAGGAAAAATAGTAAAATTAGTATAGTTAGTGTCTCTAAAACATGAAAAAATAATAGTGTGAGCAGTGTAAATTCATTTGAAGTACTGAAATATGACATAGACTAAATATCTGAAAATGTAAGAAATATTTTGGTATGTGTGGATGAAACACTGAACGTGGTTGTAAAATTAGAAATGAAAATTATCAACACACTTAAAGGTAATCGGGATTTAAAACTAAACATGATGTTAGAAACTTTGAAGACCATAAAACTATATGAGAAAGAAATACATTTAGATATAAATGGTATTAAACTGTAAAGTTGTGAATGGAAATTTCTGAGTAAAACCTGTAGATGATCTATTATGATCGAGGAATAAAACAAGTATTATAAAAATTGTAAGGAAATATTTGGATATGGAGTAAATGAAAACAATCCATATCGTTAAAATGAATAAAAAGGGATAAAATGTTGGAATTACGAGTGATGAGACAGAAATAAAAACATTATAATAAATAAGTTAAGCTAGAATTAAGAAATATAAACACAGAAGGGAAATCATGAACGTAAGAAAAGCAATTAACAGTTATAGACTTAAGTTTTTTAAAAAAATATTCGGTAATGTAAGGAAGATATTGTTAAACACGTGAAAGAAATTAGAAATTCTGTAGAAAATTTAGTAAAAGAACTAAGATCATGAAAAATAAACGTTTCTTTTTAAATAAAATTTCATACCACTAAGTTAAAGTGTGTATAGAATACTAGAATGGTTTAAAAAAAGTAAATGAAGTTAAAATTCAGAATATATTGAACATTATAACGTTAAAAAAAGTGTGAAATTGCATCTAAAATTAAGCAATGTAACAAATAAACAGCACGTGCGGGAACGTTTGTGAAATATAACGTATAAGTTAAAAATCAGGGTATTCTGAAATTTATGAAAGGTATGAAAAAAATAGTATGTGGAAATTAAATAAAATATTACAAATTAGAAACGTTAAGTATTAAAAATATGACAGTAAATGAATATGCTATTATGAAGAGAAAACCTAAGAAATAAGTTTAAGTTTCGTGGAAAACTAGAAAGGATAAAAGTATCAGAATAAAATTGAGTAATAAAAACAAATTATCTTGTAGTTTCATTTTGATGACATGGTAAACTATCATTAAAGGAAAGTCTTTTTTATATTTGTTTCTTTTACATTGTTTTCAGAGTCGCGCATTGAATAATTTTAACACCAGACTTAAAAATATATTTCTAAAACATATAATTCACTTTTTCGTCAAGAGAGGGCAGCATCGCCATTTCATCAAAATTAAGATGCAGAAAATATTTCCTGTTGCCAATTTTTAAAAAAACTAACTTTAAATGGAAAGCAGGAGGTCTACAACTCAACCAGCAGTCTAATAACACCTCAACTCCTCTCGAGACCACGCCTCCTAATGTGATGACGTTGCCTTTGGCCCCGCCCTCTGTGTGACGTCGTTGGCCACGCCCACACCCCGTGCAGCAGAACCCGCATTTTCTATCTACTTCCGGCATTGTATTGTAAGGTCCCAATCGCATTATGTTTCGGCTACGCGCGACTTGACGTTGAAAAGCACAGTTCTCAGAATCCGCACAATTCCGGGAGACACACATAGCTAGGTTACCATTCTCACTTACTACAAAGACTTGAACGCCAAATAGTAATCGATAATCGCTCAAATTGGATCACGTGATCCTTCAGAAGCAGAACTTACGTCTGATTGGTTGTCTCTACCTGGGACCCGAGACATTTTTCTTTTGTAGAATTTTAGCTGCTGTACTTAAACGTCCAATAAATTTCTAGTTCTGAGGTAAGTCTTGAAACTTTTGAATTACATCCTGTACCTTCTGTGGCCATGCTAGTAAAGATGATGAAATGGATATTTTGTGCATCTTTTGTTTCAAAACCCAAAATGTTATTGAAGGTATAATAAATTCTAAAATCAATCTGGAAATACAAGCCAAAAAATGAAAATGAATTTAGAAAAACAATTTCCCACTTCTGCTTTGGGAACTACTGTGCGAGTTCCTATTCCTGACTTAGACAAGGGGCGAGGTGATTCGCGCAATATATTGGCAGATTTTTTTAATATTCTATAGAATCAGTGACGTAACTAGAACTCTTGGGCTCCTACGCAAATAATTTTCTTGAGGGCCCCAAAAAAATTTATGGTATTCCCCCAAAAAGAAAGGAAAAAAATCTGAAAGGTTTTTAGATTTTAACAGTAAACGAAAAGGGCTTGTTAAGGTTGTTTATGCTTTCGGTAAGGACGCACTCTAACAGTATGCTGTTGTATTTATTCCTGCTAGTTGTTTCTTCCCCTCCTTTTTTTTTGGGGTCTTTTTAGGTTTATTATTAAGCATCGTGCTTTTCATACTTACGCCACATACAGGTCAACACCAAAATCGTAAAATTTTTAAAAGCTGAATGGCAGCATGTGTTTAAAACTCTAAATTCAATGTTAAGTGTTGGCATATGTTTTCTTATTCGTTTTAGTTTTTTACGAGTTCTTTATATCAGTATCCAGTTTACTTAGTAAGATGGTTAACAATTTTTTTTTTCATAATTAAGTTTTTATGTGTTAAGTTTATTTAAAGTATTACGTTCATCTAACTTACGCCATATGAAACTCAGTTCACCAGCAAAATCACAATATATCTACAAACAGCATAATTGTATTCGCTATATTATTTAATAATAAAAAAAAAACTAGCCGCTTGTACGGGAAGCTGCATAATATAGTTGTCATAAAAAAGAAAAAGTACATAATGATTTTAACGAGTCAGCTAGACTAAGAAACTTATTTCATAAAAATATTGAATACTTCTATTTAAACATGTTATGATTTTAACGCGTTTACTTAAATCAATCACATCGGAAAATAGTAAAAAATTTTCTCAATGCAGGGCTATATTATTTGCTTGTTGCTTTTAAAACGATTAGTTTATTATTCAATAACCTTTCAGATTAAATATAAAAGTATCTTAGGCTTTACTGAATAAAATCACGGTGACGCGAGGAAAATAAAAGTATTTTACTTCTAGCAGCAGCAGCACATTGCTTTCATAGAGACGCTTTGTTAATGAAAATTGAAAGATAAATAAACATCCTACATTTTTTTCAACTGGCAGCACTCTCATGCGCTGAGATAAAATGTTCTGTTTCGAACAGTATTGCCACTGCTCCCTTTCAAATTTCTTAGAGTTTTACAAAATATGAAATAAATAATTAAACAAATTGAAAATTAATATTCAGGCTTCCGGGTACACATGTTTGGGTGAAAGACTAGGTTATTCAAAATTTAATGGTTCTACGTACCATCGTTTTTTTAAAACACGAGAAACATACATTCATACATGCAAAATCTTCATTATTTAATTTCTTTAAAAATAATACAGGGCGATATTATTTGACGGCAACAATTTGATAAGGGATACACCGTTTATAGTGAACCAAAGCAATGTGTATTATATTAAACTGTAAATCACTCATATTGATGAATTTAATTTTTCATTTTAATACTAGGACTGGTTTTTGGAGTTTGTTAATGGAAATGCCAGTAACAGGTTAAATATATGAACAAAATTAAACTTCCGTATGAATGTTTTGAAAATTGAGAACTGCAAATAATATAACACGATTTCTCTTTTAATTTGCAAATTTCATTCCAAACTAAGTACCAGAATCATGCCTAGTTATTTCGTTGATTAATACTTCAAAAATATATCTATTGATTATTCGATCATAATATCAAAATATATAGAAACAAAACAATACACAAAATAATTACATAAATATAAAATAATACCAGCATAATAAAAAAAAATATTATACCCATTTTCAGGCATCTTATAATTCACTTCTTGTAATTTTATACCTTGTTACATATTTTGTTCCATTCATATATGCCTATATACATATAGATAAGAATTTCTTATTAACTAATACGTATATATAACCAAAAATTACATCAATAATACATTTTTCAGTACATTTCATTTCATTACATTACAGTGATGAACTTCATTCTGAAGAATTTTCTGCAGTCTAGTTTGCGTTAAGTCTCGAATCGAAAACAATTAAATGTTTACATTGCGTTAAAAAATTAACAAAAAAATAGCGACCTGCAATGTATTTGTAATTTGGTAAACGGTCCTTAGACGTGAAAAGGTTGAAAGACATTTCAGTTACGACTACTTTCTCAGATACTCAGATATTTCATTTACATGTAACATAGCATTCGAAATGCAAAACTCACTACTACATACAAATACAACAAATACATTGATGTAACAAATAGTCTTTTTGCTCCTATGCTTTCTAAAAAAAGATGTTATTTGCCTTACAATTTATCCTTCAATAATCCACTTTCATCGTGAAAAAATTGCATTTATTCAAAGAATTCAGTTTATTTTCTTATTTTCCTCTCTATAAAACGGAATGCAGAAAAGTTAGAGAAACAACCCCCACATTTTCCCACGAGTCCGAAGAACTCAGTCTCCCCTCTTTCAGCATCCCCCGCGTTTAGGGTTGTTTGCAATTTATAATTTCACCGGATCTGTTCGGTATTCATTTAGGCCACCATCCTCAAAGATAATTAATTTGTTGTGATTTAACTTGGCTCTCCTCATTTCTGAAGGCAAGCTATTCAGGGAAAACTGGGCTCCTCTCTGATTAGACATTCGCATACGTAAAACATAACTAATAGAACTAGGTTAATAAAAAGGGTCTTTTTAAGATAAACATTTATCAAAATTATCAGAGAAAAGCTTTATAAGAAACTTTTAGGTAATATTTGTATTTGGCCTATATTATTGTATGAAAAGCTTCCACTGAGTTTCTTCATCTTTCAAGAAAACATTCATTTTTTTATGTAAAATAGCTGATTGTTGTTTGTCCCTTTTATATTTTCGCTGATTTAGAAATTGATCTACATAGTTAGATTTTAAGAAAAACATGCTTAACACAGTCGACGCTTAATATAATGGCCGATCTATTACAACGACCAGTACGAAAGACCTATAATTGATGACAGTCTAGTTTAGGTAAATTTCTCAATAACTATCATTTTTTATAACATATAATAATCCTTTTCTTCTGTGCGATGCAAAAAGTTCAAATATTCACACATCAATAGCTTATGAGTCATATCGAATAAGATTTCATTATAAATTAAAAAAATAATTAAGTAAAGAAGCATTGATATTCTTCCCTCAAATTATATACACAAAAACTATTGAGAGATTTTTATCACTTTTAAAAATTTTCTTCCGGAATGAACCATTATCATGAGATATATGTAAATAAGTTATTTGCAAAGCCAAGTTTTAAAACAAGAACTAGTGTGACGTCTACAACGTCCAGAAGATGTAGTCATTTTTACCTCGGTCGAATGACTCTTTTTCTTATACGACAAAATTTGACATGTGAGTGCAGTATAAAATCACTTTCTAAAATTGAAATTTATGTGATTTATAGTGAACGTCAGGAGACCTGACTTCCTGTATCTTAATTTTTGCCATTGTCACGTGTTCGCCTCAACAAATTCAGAACTTGTTCTGACAACAACAGTCTGGCCCCGGTTATAGCTAATGACTTAAAAGGGTAGGGTACGAACTGCGCCAAATTTTATCTAAAATCCTCGTCCTCCACTTTTCTAATCCACGAACTGCGCGACGTTTCCTGTCCCCTATTTCTTTGCCAAGAAGATTGGGTGCTACAAAAAGTCATTTATCGCCATTAATGGGACATTCTATTGACACTGCAAGCCTTTATTTTCGTTTATCAATACTGTAAAAATTGTGCATGCAAAACAAATATTAATTTAAAGTCTGGCGTGTGCTAAAGTAAAAATAAATTTCCTTTACACTCATTTTAAAGTTTTATGATGCTTAAAGGAATGATGAGCCAGATCTTTTTTATTCTCTGTAAGAATTAAAAACTTTCCAAGTTGTAGATTTTAATTGCTTATTTATATATATATATATCAGTTTTGAATAGTAAAATTGATAGATTAATGACATACACAAAACTGATACATAATCAACGTATCAAATACCGGATTTGTAGGTCACCTTACATAAGTTTCTTGTTTAGATAAATATTAACAAATCTCCTTAGATAGCAGAATGGTTTTAACTTTTACATTTACCATTTTAGGTAAATAGTTCTAATTTAATTAAAAACATTCTCTTCATTAAATCTAAAAAATTGAACTTCTCAAGTCGTTCTAAATTCACACTAATATTATTGCAATATATTCCCGTATTAAGCTTTCCATTTTTAATCATTGAAGTTATTTTAAGGTTATTTAACTTTGTTACAAATTCCATATTTTAATACTAGAAACGTTTAAATATTTATTCCGTTTTCCACCTGATGTACTTTGGCATACATTTAATTTCTAATACACATTTAATTAATAAATTAATAATTATGAGCGTCAGCAGAATTTTCCTAATTAACAAAAAAAAAAAAAAAACTTCCTTATATTTATATCCTGGGATTTTCAGTTCCCTTTTAATCCATTCCTTTTTCACATATTGTTGCACTGTACTAAAGTTTTCATGTATGTAGAATTTATATACTTTGTATTGTATTTATGCCAATTTATATTTAAATGATAATTTTTACAAATTCTTTCATCACAACTGTCGCGCCACGATCAAACTGCATGAGAGGTAAGTTTCTCTGTTACGGATGGGCAACGAGAGAGATTGTTGTTCAAAAAGATGGATGATCGAACTGCGTTGTAACGTTCATTTTATGGATGTCGCGTATTGTAAAATGAACCTATTACACTGTGCTAAATAGTATTAAAATGCTATATATTAAAAGATCTTTCATCTGATCTAAATTTTAACAAACCGCTCATTATTTTCTCTTAAACTCACAATGTTCACGACAATTCTGGCGCCCCCCGGGTGGGCGTGCTTGTTGGAAACATGTTGGATGAAAGAATAGATAGGGTAAGTTGATTACCTTATACTTCCGTTTTCAAGTTATTGATTATTGTTTTACTGAAGTTTAAAATACTTTTCTTGCCTAATTTTTATCTGAATATTTTAAACTTAAGACAAAATGGAAGTGATGAAAAGAAACAAAACTGCGCAACGTTCAGCTTTTACTAAAGCATATAAAAGACTAGATGATCTTTTAAATGATGATAATGTTGATTATGAAGAAGCAGAAATGTGTTTTTATTTGTTCAAGAAAAAGGCAGAAACATTAGAATTGATGCACAGTGCTTATTTAGATACTATAACTGATGATAAAGAATTCGAAACAGAATTTGAAATAGCAGAGGATTATCGAGAAAAGGCTGTTAGGATACAGTTAAAATCGGAACGATTTCTCGATAATATTAAGAGTAAAAAGTTAAACGAAATCCAAAATACATCGTCAAAGAGTAGTCAGAAATTAGTTACTGATGAAAATACATGTAAAACTTTGTGCCAACGCCTACCGAAAGTACAACTTTATAAGTTCGCAGGTGATTTAAAAAATTGGCTTACGTTTTGGAATCAGTTTAAAAACATACATGAAAATAATAACTTAACGAATGCAGACAAATTCCATTATTTGATACAGTCAACAAAAATTAAATCAGAAGCTAGAGATATTGTAGAATCTTTTCCTGTGACGAACGAAAATTATCCTTTGGCTATAAAAAGCCTCACTGAGAGATATGGCCGTAAAGAACTGTTAATTGATTTTTATGTTCGAGAGTTAATAAAACTTGTTTTGGATAACGCAGCGAAAAAGAAGCAGGATTCTTTGAGTAGTTTGTATAACAAACTTTCAACACAACTTAGAGCCCTAAGCAGTCTTGGTGTAACGACTGATCAGTGTGGAACAATTTTATATCCTCTTCTGATCGTAAGCACTTGGCAACTAGCCTAAATATTCCTTCCGCGTCGGATTTGATGAATCATGAAGCAATACCTTCTTGTTCGTTTTGTTTAAAAGATCATGAAACGCGTAACTGTAAAAAGGCGTTTTATATTCCGTTAGATGAAAAAATATCTGCGGTAAAAAAGAAAGGTTTATGTAGAATATGCTTGGTTAAAGGTTACCTCAGTAACCAGTGTCGATCAAATGTTAAGTGTCAGATCTGTTCAAAAAGACATTTTAAATTTTTTTGTCCTAGTCTTGAATGTAATAAGTCTAGTGAAATGCATAACCATGAAAATGATGAGAAAAAAGAGAAAACAATCAATTCTTTGCATTCGTGTGTTACGAATGAAGTTTTCCTTCAGACCCTGGTTGTAAACATAGAGGGTAAGAATAAAAGGCGTAAAGTTAGATTAATGATTGATACGGGAAGCTCAAAAAGTTATGTTTTAAAGTCTACCGCAGAAGAAATGGGTTTTGGCTTGCAATGGGAGGAAGAACTTAGTCACTCTTTATTTGGTGGAACGAAAACTGAAATTTATAAGCATAAATGTTACAAGATTTATTTGAGTAGCCTTGATGGTAATTATTCGTGTAAATTAGATGCTGTAGACAATGTTATTTGTAATGATATTTCAAGCATAAGATACGGTTCTTGGATTCGTGAATTAGGAAAGAAAGAAATACGCTTAACTGATACTCAAACGAATCCAGGCCCTATTGAAGTACTGTTGGGGGCAGACGTTGCAGGGAAGTTATTTACTGGCAAACGAGAAGAACTAAGAACAGGTTTAGTGGCTATAGAAACAAAATTGGGTTGGACTTCGATGGGTAAAGTACCTCAATCCGAACATCAGCACAATGTAAATATGACTATAGTTTCTATGTTATCTCAAGAAGACCAGCCTATTTCATGGTTGTGGGACTTAGAATTATTGGGTATCCGAGATCCTGTTGAACAAAAAACTAAAGAAGAGTCGAGAAGAGCTGTTATAGTTCATTTTCAAGAAACAGTTCGTCAATTAGAAAATAGTAGATACAAGGTTGATATGCCTTGGAAGATTGAGCATGCAGTCTTATCTGACAATTATGACCTATCTTTGAAAAGACTCGAATCTACTACGAAGAAGTCGGAAAAAATCGGATATCGTGAAAGGTATCACGAAGTCTTTAATGAATGGCTGCAGGAAGGAGTGATCGAAGAAGTTCCCCAAAAGGAGTTGTCTTTATCCGTTGTTCATTACTTCCCACATCATCCAGTCATTAAGGAAACGTCCTCACTATCTTCCATGAAAATTAGACCCGTTTTTGATGCTTCGGCAAAGCTTCCTAATCAGCCATCTCTAAATGATTGCTTAGAGACTGGAATTAATTTGATTGAAACTATTCCTTCTATTCTAATACGATTTCACTTACAGGAAATTGGTGTGATTTCAGACATCAGAAGAGCTTTTTTTACAGATATCTCTAAATGAAAGAGATCGAGATTTTTTACGCTTTCTTTGGTATGGTGATGATGGTAGAGTGAAGACATTTCGTCACACCCGTGTGGTATTTGGTATTACTTGTAGTCCATTTTTGCTAATGGCAGTTATTGGCCATCATTTATCCAAAGAATCGTGGAAAGAAAAATATTCTGAAGTGCTTCTTAAAAAATTACAAGATAGTTTTTATGTCGATAATTGCGTAACTAGTTTTTATGTCGATAATTGCGTAACTAGTTTTTATGTCGATAATTGCGTAACTAGTGTACAAAATAATGCCGAACTAGAAATACTCATCGAATCTGCAACTAATGTGATGAAAGAAGGAATGTTTGATCTCAGAGGATGGGAAAGTTCTGGCATTCCTGCATTTTCAGAAAGTACAACAACACCGGTATTAGGACTGATTTGGGACAAAGATTTAGATACCTTAGAAATAGACACCGAATTTTTGAAATTTGATGAAAGAGAAAAGGTAACTAAAAGGAAAATACTTTCACTAGTTAGTCGAGTATTTGATCCCATAGGTTTCCTTGCATCTGTTATGATTCAGCCTAAGATTTTGCTGCAGGCCGCTTGGAAGAGCAAAGAATCATGGGATGATGAAGTGAATGATGAAATAAAGAAGAATTTTTTAAAATGGGGAAAACAACTGAAGTACCTCAAAAATATAAAAATTCCAAGATGGTTAGGTGTGATGAAGGAATCCAATTTAAGTATCCATACTTTTGTCGATGCCAGTAAGAGAGCTTATGCGGCATGCATTTTCTTAAGAAGTGAATCCAGTATGGGTTCAGTGGCTGTTCAATTACTTCAAGCCAAATCACGAATAACTCCAACGAAGACTATTACTATACCACGTCTTGAATTAATGGCCGCTACCATAGGTGCTAGGCTGTTTAGTTCTGTGAAGCAAGCTCTGAAACTTCCCAACATCAAGACTTACTTATGGACAGATTCTTCCACAGTTCTTGTGTGGATAACTCATTGAGAACAGTGGTCGGCTATTCGTTACAAACAGAATAAGTGAAATTAGAAAGTTGACAACTTCGGAAGATTGGTTTCATATTTCAACTGACCAGAATCCAGCAGACATTTTATCAAGAGGTTGTGGACCTAGGCAACTTCAGAAACTCAAGTGGTGGCAAGGGCCAGCCTGGTTGAAGAATTCGAAGGAGCAGTGGCCAAAGTCAGCTGTAAATATTAACGAGAAAGAAGTAGAGATAGAGAAACGACAGTCATTCATCTCTGCTAGTAACACAGAGCTAGAGTCAATTCCATTACAGTTAGCCAGATTCTCTAGATTTTCAAAGATGATTAGGGTTATGGCTTGGATACTGCGTTTTCAACCAAAGGCCAAGGACTTAAAAAAAATGTAAGGAACTTCAAAATAAAGAATTAGTAATTGCGCAAAGGACTATTTTCCGTGTAATACAAAAGGAATGTTACTCTAATGAAGAAACAAGAAAAAATTTGAAAGGTCTTCTAATATTTGAAGATGAAGAAGGAATTTTACGATTGAAGTCCAGATTGATAATTGAGGAAGAATCGAAAGATTTTATTTTTCCAATAATTCTACCATCGAAACACCTGGCTGTGAGAAGATTTATAGCCCAAGAACATATTGCTAATAAACATGCTGGGACATTAACTCTACTGACTATTTTACGGGAAAGATTTTGGATAGTGAAAGGGAAAAGAACTGTCCGGAGTGTTATCAAAGAATGCTTAACATGTAAAAGGCAAAAGGTAAAACATCTTGAGGTACCTTTTCCGCCTCTTCCAAAAGACCGAACAGAAGTAGCAGCAGTTTTTCAAGTATCAGGTGTAGATATAGCTGGACCTTTGTTTACTAAATCTAAACAAGAGGTGTGGATAGTACGTTTTACTTGCGCCGTATTTAGAGCCGTCCATCTTGAGCTAATACCTTCACTGAGTATCAATGACTTCATCCAAGCTATGCGTAGGTTTATAGCCAGAAGAGGACGAATTTCTGTGATGTATTCAGACAATGGTACTAATTTTACAGGACTAAATAATGCTCTGAAACAATTAGATTGGACTACAATTGAAAGTGAATTTAGAGTCAACGAAATTCGTTGGAAGTTTAACCCACCCTCCTCTCCATGGTGGGGAGGCTCATGGGAAAGCTTGATTGGGATTTTGAAAGATCTTTTAAGAAAAAATCTTGGACGCTCCTGTTTGTCTTACGAGGAATTGCAGACTCTTGTCTGTGAATGCGAATCTATCATGAACAGCAGACCATTAACTTACATATCCGAGGAACAAGATCTGAAGACCTTGATCCCCTCAATGTTTCTTCAGGACATTCCATTAAATGATGTTCCTGACTTGGATCAAATTGAAAAGACTAATATTGTTTTGAGATAGAGACATATTCAAAAGGTTCGTGAAAATCTAAAACTAAAGTTTAAAAGGGAGTATCTGGGTTTCCTTCGTTCTTCAGTTAACAAAAGAGAAGATAAAATACATGTAGGTGACATAGTGTTAATTGGTACAGATGATAAAAAAAGGCTCCATTGGCTGCTAGGGAGAGTACTGGAACTCTTTCCAGGAAAAGATGGAATCATCAGACTTGTGAAACTGCGAACTGAAAGGGAAAACATATTAAGACCAATCCAACGACTGTACCCTTTGGAACTGACACCAAATTACGAGCAAGTCGTATCGGAACCTCAGAAGGTTCCGGAAGTGATAGCTGAAAATCCTCAGCTTAATACTGACTTTAATGAAACTGTTCGCGTGTCTCGCTCAGGAAGAAAAATAAAACCAGTTAAAAGACTGGACTTATAAACTTCTAAACAAACTTTTGAACTTTCTGTGTTTGAACTCTTAAAATACTGATTTCAATTTGCTTTCTTATATTTCGAAATATTTCTATTATTATTATGTACGTTATTGTTATCTCAAAATTGTATGTATGTATTATCATAATGTTATTGTTTTGAGTTTGTATCCCCAAACTCAAGGTAGGGAGAATGTCGCGCCACGATCAAACTGCATGGGAGGTAAGTTTCTCTGTTACGGAATAGCAACGAGAGAGATTGTTGTTCAAAAAGATGGATGATCGAACTGCGTTGTAAAATGAACCTATTACACTGTGCTAAATAGTATTAAAATGCTATATATTAAGAGATCTTTCATCTGATCTAAATTTTAACAAACCGCTCATTATTTTCTCTTAAACTCACAATGTTCACGACAACAACTCTAGTTAACAGAAGATGTTTCTAACACCTTGGCAAAGTTTAATCTTCAGCATGTAGTTTATTTTCCAATCTAGTTTCAGACTGAATTATTTGTAAAATTAATTACTTGAAATTTAATGAAGTAAAAACACTTTTTTAATTTATTCTTTAAAAATATTGCAAAAATTTTCACCTTTACTTTAACATATCTTTTTACAAATCCCTCTAATAAGAAAAGATAAGGAAAGAAATTAACTCGGTTTCGGTGATTGATACCTCGGTGCAAATTATATGTAACATTTTTCCAAAAGCATAGAATTTATATGGATATCAATAAATTAAGGATTATTTCTCCATCTAATTTTCTTAACATGTTTATTCCAGAATTTTCTTTTCACACCGTAGCGCTTAACTTTATGAGTTTTCTATAATCATTCAATTTCTCTAGCCATAGCAACTTTGCATACCTTCTGACAAGTAGTTATATTTTTAACAACTGTAATTTAATTCCTGTTGACAATCAGTACATTATTCACTTGTTTCAGAAGTGCAACTTTTATTTTATACTCAAATCTACGTAAAATAGCATTAAAACTTCAGTTATGCGGAGCTCCTGATCAATTGCTTGTTTTAGATTGAATGAAATTAAGCTTAATGTTACTGTTATTAGCTTGTTATTAATTTAATTATACTTTTCTAATTAATTATATGTTCAGGTATTTCCAAATACATTACTCAAACTTTTGCATCCCAATTTTTACTTCCTTGTACGACGTAAAAAGGAAGTACTGTAATCGCGAAAAGCTTCAGGCAGCATATTTCAACGAAAATATCCACTTTGACCGCTTTCGAATGTAATTTAACGATGTTTTTGCGTAATATCTATACGTAAGCACAGAATAAAAGACTCGTTTCCTCCAAAAAAACTAAAAAAACTTCTTTAAAATGAATTCTGAAGAGAATTTTTCGTGGCGTCGGTACGAACGTATGTACGTACGTGCGTACGAACGTATCTCGCATAACTCAAAAACGAGTAGCCTCAGAACGTTGAAATTTTGTATATAAGACTACTATAACATGTAGATGTGCACCTCGTATTTTGGTTTCAATCGGCCGCGCCAAACGTATATAAATATATTTATAAATATATCCACTCTGTTACCCGGCTCAGTGATCTCAGTTTCTTTACTCTTATATGTTTGTAAATTGTACATTTTTTGCTTTAAAAATGATTGAATTATGTTGTTTTTATCTTCCGGTTAAAGTTTTTATGCCTTTCGTAATTTTGGAAGCAATATTTGTACAATTATCAACAATTTAAAAGCTGTTTAAGTGCAGTTAAGTTTTAAATAACATGGCGGACATATTTGTTTACATTTGAAACAGCAGAATTATAGATCTGTTGCCAATCTAGAGACACTAAGCTTCGCAACACAAAAATAACGCCTTCATTTATTATTGCGAATTAAATCAAGCTTAATCCTTTCTGGAATTTTTTCGAGGAAATAAGTATTTAAGATTTACTTCGTAATTTTTAATACAGATATTTTGAGTTTTTATGTATTTTTGCCTTGTCGCGAAGTGAAATCTGAAGTCAAACTGAGTTAGTTTTGGTTCTCAAAGCATTTTGATTGGATAGTTAATATTGCTGTAAAATTATTATTGACTACTTGAGTTTTAGTTCAGTTTACTTACCAGAATTACGTAAGAATCATATGACATAGATTTTTCTCGAAATGGCGCAGTGCGAATAGAAGTTGCTATTTTTAGAATAGGAAAGGGAAATTAATTTACGTTGCTAATTTAATCTTTTACATATTCTTTATTTTTCTTATATATATATTTGAATTTAATAAAAATTCTATATTCGTAAAAAACAAATTTAAAGTTAATTAAATTTTAAATGAAATTGAATTACAAATAAATATATGTAAAGAAAATAAAGAATATGTAAAAGATTACATATTCTTTATTTTTCTTATATATATATTTGAATTTAATAAACATTCTATATTCGTAAAAAACAAATTTAAAGTTAATTAAATTTTAAATGAAATTGAATTACAAATAAATATATGTAAAGAAAATAAAGAATATGTAAAAGATTAAATTAGCAATGCAAATTAATTTCCCTTCTGTCAAAAATCTATGTCATATGACTCTTACGTAATTCTGGTGATGTAAATTGAACTAAAACTCAAGCAGCCAATAATAATTTTACAGCAATATTAACTATCCAATCAAAATGCTTTGAGAACCAAAACTAACTCAATTTGACTGGAGATTTAATCCTGAACATTACGCACTTGCTTTCCACGCTTTGGCCTAGCTAGACTGCTGTCTGTCTGCTACTGCTTTCTTGCTACAAAGTTATCAAAAATGTAAGCCTTTTGGAACAGTCACATTTAATGTGCCGAATTGTGTGTAGCCGCAAATGTTGCTGAAAATAAAACTGAAGATTTAATCTGCCTTCGCCTCCAATTTCCTGGTTATTGCTTCTGAGTGTGAATATATTACATATATACATACTCGTATAAATGTAGTTCAGTAGGACATTAAAGGGTCCCGTAAGCCTTCGAGCCTCTATGCGACGGCATTCCTTGCATACCCTTATTTACGCCACTGTATAGAATGCCTGCTTTTCATACTTTGCCGGTAACATACATAGCCTGATAATAGCCCTATCAGGACCTTTTTTTCATACTTTGCCCAAAGAGCATTTGTCATTCTATAGAGAATGTATTAAATAGGATGCCCAAGCAGAGTATATAATAATTCTCATATTTCATATTTTGCTTATGCGACATTATGAACAATGCCTAGGCATTGTATAGACTGTCGGCGTTTCATACTTTCCCGATAACAGTAATACTGCAATTAACCTAAGTCGTGAAATCTTTACAACATCGTATTTGCAACAAATGCATAACTGAAATGTATTTGCGGGCCGCATAAAATTCCTTTGCCGGCCGCACGCATCATTTCAAATATCGTTTTGTTTTTACATATTCTCCTTTTTAGTTGCATTATGCGTATTCAGTTTTATTACAATTATTCTACTTCCTAACTCATTGCTGTAATTACTAATAACTTTAATTATTACGAAATATTCAGAATTACGAACACTTTTAACAATTTTATTTTCATTTCCAAATGAAAATTATTTCATTATTAATCATGTTTCAGATTTATATCCTTTAAAAAATATTTTCCAATAATTTTACTATAATTATACAAATAAATTTACAGCCTCGTACTCAGATTCTCAAAAGCTTTCTAATTCCTTATGTGATTTATGCAGAATGAATATTGAAAAATAAATTGATAATAGCATAAAATTTCACTTCTAAAAACAGAATATACCTCTTCTAAAAACAGAATCATGTATCTAAAATTAAAATTAATAATAACGATCTAGTAGTTTTCTATTTGATGGTTATATAAAATATCTTAGTTTTATAATTAATCAACAAATCTCTCCACTGCTATTAATTAAGCTTGCATTATTTAGCAATAAAATAGACTTTTAAATGAATCCACAAAATTTATAAATGTAACACCGAGAAGCAATAACGTATATCTTTAGAACTTTGAGATCAGAAGAAGGATAATTTTCATTTACAACAAGCATATGTTACACATAAATCAAAGCATATTTATGGAGGAATATATGCATCATAATTCAAAATGTCGAAAAATGAAGTGAATGAAAAGCATCTCAGCAGCTAGAAAGGGAAGCCGCTATTTTTGGAATTAATTGGAACTTTGAAGCACTCCTACGCTGCATCTTAATGCGTTTATTGAATCATGGACTATGACAGGGCAATATTTTTGACACTTCAGGGTATGAGAGACTTAGTTAAAGTATTTTATACTAACTTCTGCAAGAAAAGGTGCGAAATTCGAAAAAAAAGTACTAAATTTATATCTGCTTTTGCTTCTTTCTCCTTATGGCACTTTGCGATATTAAGGTCTTATTGTCATGCATGGCCAAAATTTCCTCCAGGCCGAATTCCATAGCCCCGTAACGTACTTGTTGGCAGGCTTTGTTAATGAAAGATAAATAATGAAAACATTACTTTTCCAATGACGGCATTGGCCACTTCTCAGCCAGAAGTTATGGCCATTTTATTGTGGAGACACCTAATGGGCGGCCACTGTTACCTCTTATAAAAGGAAAAACAATTTTACACCCATACCATCTCCAGGATTCGAGCCCGGGCCCTTCGGTATAATAGTCAGGTCCCCTGCCGAGTTCATACCTCTCCGAGGGCCCTTCCATTCATACCTCTGCCACTTTGGCTTGTGTGTGTGTGTGATTATGGCAAAGCCTCAAAGGCTATCTGCCTAAGGGGAGGGATGCCTTCGTGGAGGACTTTCTAAGGGAACTGGCCCGTATACACGTTACACATGGGGAAAACCACGAAAACGCCCATGCAGCCAACCCGTTCGCGGGATCCGAACCTCGGACCGAACTACCAGTGTTCAGCGACTTTACCGCTCGGCCGCCGCTGGTGGGCCTGCCGCTTTGGCTTGAGAGAGAATGGTAACTGTGAATGTGGGGAGGAGGGTTATCGAGATCATTTTGTGTTCTCCTCCCACACACAGCACTTAACAGCCCCAATCAACCAGGATCAACCAGATTTTGGCCAAATTGGTTCCAGAATTTACAAAGTAACAAAGTTGTCCAGCGGAAACTGAAAACAATAATTGACTACTGTACTAACAATTACTCTTCTGACGATGGAAGATAGTAGCCATAAAGTACAAACTTGAGTCGTGTCTAACACACATTAGGTTCTAACAATGCCATTTCTAAGCACAGTTCTCATAGAAATAGACATCGCACCTTCATTATGACATTAACTCTTCTGGAACTGGCACATTTATTAACCTGAAGACAGATTACTTGCTCTTCAAAGCATAGCAGTATGCACGTTAGAACTATATAAAGCTAGTTCAATATGTCAGCAACAGAGAATGTGATATGTATGTTCAATTTGTTATTTTGTATTTATACTGTGCTAGGTTTTCATACACAAAGTTTGTACTGTATCTGAATGCTATACTATATATGTGTACATGTTTATATCTTTTATTAATGGTACCTAATTATTTATACTAAGGATCACGCGTACCTCAATGGCATGCATCATATAAACTTTTAACTATCATGATAACGTATATGTACACATGTGAATATGAGTGAGAGTATGTATACTTTTATTTGTTTTGGAATATATATGTATGTAAATATATATACATATACATATATTTTGATTGCACTCTTCTTCAAGTGCCTTGTATGCACATGTATATTTCGTTTTTTGCATTTTAAAAATATCGTCTGCTCAGCCGGGGCTGCCCAGGGATGCTGCCTGGCATCTAGTGGTTAACTCCCGCTGAGTTGGTAACCAATTCTGCATGGATTTATCTATCTATACCTGGGTCGGAAGCCAACTCAACGGTTTACTCCCTTAACCACTATACCGTCCGGGCGGCAATAAATTTTAAAAAATTACTATATTAAAATGATGTCTCTGAGCGTAAATTACGTAGCACAGGTTGTAAGGATCTTAAGTTTTACTAACGTTTATTTTATTCTAATCTTTACTATCACTTCTTATTTTCTACTTCCGGCCAGAATTATAAGCGTGAAGGTATTTATGCAAAGTTTGTCTGGCGAACTCCAAGTATTTAAGTTGTGGCCTTTTGCCAAGCGACAGAGAGGAAGCAGTGAGTCAAAGCAGGCCGCTTACCTTAGAAGTTACGCAGTTGCTGTTTGCCTTCCAGGCCAGAGGTTTTAATCCTCTTGATAAATTTAAACGTATTGTAGTGTTCACAGTCTCTGTGCTACATACGCTTCCTGTTATTATAAGGCCAATCTTCCACGTTTATTATTCTAAAGTTAAATTAGAGTTTAGTTTTATTTTTATACTTTTACGTTAGACCCCAAGTAGCGGGTCAGTGTACTCCGAAGTACGGAAGTTATTGTATATAGAGAAAAATAAAGGGTTTTGTATACCCTTCGTGTGTATCCTGTCTACTTACCACAATTAGTGAACATAGCTTTAGTAAGCTCTCTGTTCCGAGTCAGGTCCTTGTATGTTCCCGAAGAAGGTAAGAAGGAACATTGACCCTGATAGTGGCGCCCAACGAAGAAGAATAACCATGGCCGAGTTTCAAGAAGAACCTGTGCTGCCTGCAGAAACGGCTCAGAATCCAGAAATGCCAGCTGCCGCCCTGGAAGGATTTGGTTACATTGTCCAGACCATGCGCGCTTCGATGAAACCAGAAGCAACATTTAATGGAAACTCACCGGTAACCAGTTTTTTGGAAAAATTGGATGACCACTTCATGCTCTACCCCGTGCACGAATTTCAAAAAGTTACCTTAGCTACCAGCGCTTTGAGGGGCCAAGCGCTTAACTGGTTCAAATGTATAGGCAGAAGTCTCTTGGGTCAAGCAGGAAGTCCAGCCTATACTTACGAGAATTTCAAGACTGCCCTACTAAAAGCCTTCCCTGTTGTAAGGGATCGTGCGAAATTAGAAACGGAACTTTTTAGCATATATCAACAAAGAATCGAAAATCTCTCAAGCTTTATTTTAAGAAAAATTCACGTTTTCAAACTCTTGTATGGAAACCGTCCGGATCCTGAAATAATTCAAGTGATTTTGCCGAGGTTACTACCCCAAGTGCAAGACTTTATTGAATTAAGAAATCCGACTACACTGGAAAAGTTATTTGAGCTAGCAATCCAGTTTGAAAGTAGAAGAACGGCGGACGTCGAAAGAAGACGCCAATATCAACAGCGAAACCAATTTGGTACGCCAAGGCTACAGCAAACTCAAGCACACGGCTACGGAGAAAAAGCGAATCAGTGGGCAAGGAAACCCGAGCATTCAAAAACAGCCGGCGAACGTCGACAGTTCAATAGCAATCCAAGAAAAAAGAAGGGGAAAAGAAGAAAAGAACGGAAATGAAAAATAATTTAAACTAAAACGGATTTCTGCTGACGAGAGGGTGCGGAAATCCGAAGGTCACGAAAACCCCTCTTCCTACAAGTTAAATACAGTAATGGTGAAAAATCTGACTCTTCCGAAGATTGAAGTCTTGGTGAATAATATCCCAGCCACCGCACTCCTGGATACCGGCGCGCAGTGTTCCTGTGTGGCAGAAGATTTTTTCAGGAAGTATTTTCGCAAATACCGCATATATAATTCGGATAATACGACAGTGTTAGCGGCGCAAGGAGAAAAATGTAAGTGCGTAGGTAAAGTACCTTTGTATATCCGTATCAAGGACGAACAAGTGAAGGTGATGTTTTTTATAGTAAAGAATCTGCAAGCACATTTAATCTTAGGAATAGATTTCCTTTCAGACGCACAAGCAACACTGGATTTTAATGAAGCGTCCCTTAAGCTGACAATGAAACCAGTTCGTACTGAAAAGGCTGAACCGCCGATATTAAAACTTGACCACCTCCCTAATGACGAGCAAGGAAAAATCAGACAAGTGGTAAGTGAATTTGCTTCATTATTTTGTGATATTCCAGGATTTACTCAAGTTACTAACCATAGTATTGACACCGGAGATGCAATGCCAGTTCGTCAAAAACCATACCGGTATGATAAGAATAAGGAAAAAATTATAGAATGGCATATTACCGATATGCTACGTAAAAAGATCATAACGCCCATCTCAAGTAGTTATGCTAGCCCGGTGGTTTTATGTAAGAAAAATAATGACTATCCTTTGGAGCATCCAAAAAGGTGGAGATTCGCTATTGATTACCGTAAATTAAACTCCATAACTAAATATCCGGTATATCCGTTACCGATCATAGAAGAAATTTTAAGGAACATAAAATCAACCAAATTTATGACGACTTTAGACTTAACGACTGGTTATTTTCAAATAGGGGTTAGGCCTGAGGACGTGCCTAAGACTGCTTTTATAACCAAGTCTGGCACTTATGCATTTTTGCGTATGCCGTTTGGCCTTTCAGGGGCCCCGGCAACATTTCAGCGATGCATGGACATTGTGTTAAGACCTGTTCTTGGAAAGTCCACATTTATCTATTTAGACTATATCATTATTACTAGTGATAATCTCGACCAACATGTACAGGATTTAAGACAGGTGTTTTCTTTATTAAATGAGGCCGGTCTAAAAGTTAATGTCGAAAAGTGCAAGTTTGCAGCCCCTGAATTAAAATATTTAGGTTACAAAATATCTCAAAAAGGGATCGAGACAGATGAATCAAAAATAATCGCTGTACAAAAGTATCCGACTCCAAACACGGCAAAGAAGCTCTCTTCTTTTCTAGGACTTTGTTCATATTATAGGTCCTTTATAAAAGATTTTGCGGCTATCGCGGAGCCATTGTTAAAATTAAAAAGGAAAAAGGCAAGATTCTCGTGGACGGCCGAAGCCAATAGTGCTTTCGAAAAATTAAAACAAGCATTAACGCAAGCCCCTGTGTTGAAATTTCCTGAAAAGGATGAGAATTTAGAAATTTCAGCGGATGCTTCGGATTATGCGGTAGGAGCGGTACTTTCGCAAAATCAGCAGCCCGTGGCATTTTTTAGCCGAACTTTAAATCAAACACAAAGAAACTATTCCGCGACCGAGAGAGAGGCACTTGCAGTTCTGTTAGCAGTGCAAAAGTTCCGAGTCTATTTTGGACAGGCGCCGATAACAGTGTACTCTGATCATGCGGCGGTAACTAGATTGTACTCAGGGAAAAATTTATCCCCAAGGTTAATAAGATGGGCACTCAAGCTGCAAGAATATAATCTGGTAATCAAGCATACCCCTGGAAAGGAAAATATCTTAGCAGATGCCCTGTCAAGAATTAAAATAGACGAACAAGGTAATACCATAAAGGTGGAAATGCTTACAGCATGTACAATAAATTCCCGAGAAACTGTAATAACCGAACTGGGTAAGTATCCTGAGTTTGGAAGTATTTATGAGTATTTAAAGGATCCTGAAAATTTTAGCCACCAAGATATTGTGGCGATAAGAAATAGGGCGGCCCATTACGAACTAATAGATGGTCTATTATTCTATACAAAAACTACGAATTCCAACAACGAATTTCGACCTGTTATCCCAGCTAGTCTTAGATTAAATATCCTGCAGGAGCTCCATGACAGCCCTTTAGCTTCTCATGCTGGTATTCGAAAAACTATCCAACGCGTACGCGAGGCAGTCTACTTTCCTGAACTGCAAAAGTTAACAAGGGCGTATGTCCAGTCCTGCCCAACATGTCAAGCAGTTAATTATATTAATTTCCGCCCGGCCGGGTTTCTAAATAGTATTAAATCCGAATTTCCAAATGAAATAATTGGCATCGATTTATTGGGCCCTTTCCCAAAAAGTCAGTTAAATAAAAGTCGCTATCTCCTTGTTATGGTTGATCATTTTAGTAAATGGACCGAAATTGTTCCCTTAAAACGAGCCTCCGCGAAATTAGTTACTGATTCTATTTTAAATAAATATATTTTAAAATACGGGGCGCCTCTAAAAGTTATATCGGATAATGGTCCTCAATTTGTAAGTAATATATTTGAAGACATGTGCCAAAAACTGGGCATACGTCATTTAAAAATTGTCCCGTATCGGCCGCAATCAAATACAGCGGAACGGGTCAACAGAAATATAGTGAAAATTATCCGTAGTTATGTTAAAAATTTTCATAAAAGCTGGGATAACTATGTCAATGAATTTGCTTTCGCCCTTAGGACCGCAAAACATGATACAACGGGCAAAACTCCTGCTGAGTTATTTCTAGGCAGAAAGATTATAACGCCGTTAGATAAATTATTTTATGTGCAACAAAGAGCCCCAGAATTTAAAATGGGTGATATAGAAAAACTAATAAAAGAAGCAAAAAAGAATACGGAAGTAGCACAAAGAAAAAAGAAGCTCTATTATGATTTGAAACGACGGGGAGTAACTTATAAAGTAGGGGATGAAGTTTTAAAAATTAAGCATTCACTTTCTTGAGCACCAGAAGATAAAACTGCCAAATTTTTTCCACGATTTGAAGGACCATATGTTATAGAAAAAATAACTCACGCTGTAGTAGTGTTAAAAGCCAGAAATGGTGAAACTTGTTCCGCAAACATTGATCAAATCAAGCCCTACTTCGATCGTAATAAAATGCAAATATTTTGAGATCTTTTGCAGGATCCGGCACGGCAGACACCGCAGGCACAAGCTCCAGAGGTGGAAAAACGACAAGTACAAGGGCAAGCAATTAAGAGGCAGGAGCAAGTGAAAAGAAAATTTCCCCGCGAAAAAATTGAAGGTAACAAGAAAAAGAAGCCGTTCCACCGTCCAGAAAAGAGAGTTCACGAACACCCCCAGAATGAAGAAGGGAGAATGACGACGTATGTGAAGAGAGCCAGGAGAAATGACGGCAACTATAACCGGGCTCTAAAACGGAAGATCTACTCATCCGACAGGACTCTCCGCAGTAAATGTCGGCGAACTGCGGAAGGGCCATCAGCGGCGGAGGAAAAAGTACAAGGAAAATTTGAACGGCCAGCAACGAGGTCCAAGCAGGAACACGACAGAAGTTTCCCGGTTCCGCCAAGACCAGCTGCCAGCAAACAGCCAAGACCACAAGCAGAGGAGAAGAAGAAGGTATTCAAGGGTGACCGCACTGGTGAAAAAAGGAAGCTTCCAGAGGAAAGCACTGAAGGGCGAGCCCGTACAAGAAGGAGGATAAATCACACTACTATCTGCAATACCTTTAAAGACTGGGCCCAGAAAAGGATGTCTGAATATCACAAAGATAAGTAAAATTTTATGTTACTTTGCAAACTTAAGTTAATCTTTCATTCTTACTGCAAGTGGCAGATTTCAAGAAGTTTTACCTCATGCGAGGTCTACCTTTATCGCCAAAAGGGCGAGAAATGAGTTGTTACCGATTTTGGTATTATGTTTTTCAATTACTCGCGCGTAAAACTAAAGTTGATGTATAATAGCGTTGTGTAAAGACTTAAATATTGAAAAAAGTTATTGTATAAATTTTATTTAAAACTCGAGCAAGAAAGAAGTTTTAGTCTGAAAGACTTTTTGAAATGTATTATTTCAATGTAGAAAGAATTGGCACTTGCTTTGAAAAGAATAGAAGTTAACAATGTACTACTAATGTATGTTCTCAAATGTGTAAAATTAACGGCATGTTGATATGTTCTTATATACATGTGAACTGTTATTTTAAATGTTAAGAAATACCGTGATATGGTAAAAGTGAAAGTAATGTTAAAAATTTGTTATTCGTGTGACTGTAAAGACTAAATCATAGTGAATATGTGTTAAAGGTTGAATGATGTAGTTAGGCTCTCTGACGCTACACTTTAGAGTTAGCCACTTTTAGAATAGTACCTCAGGGTTTAGAGTTGAAATTAGGGTGTGTTAAGAGGTCTTGTTATGTTGAATTTTAACACGTTAGTGTTTTGATTGTAGGAGGAAGTGTGGAACACGTAGACAGAAACACATTCGTGTTTGGTGTTCTTTTACAACACATGTCAGAGAGCACAGGGAGAGATAATTAAAATAGTCATGAATGAAATAAGAACGTTAAGAGAAGTATAATTGTATATGTTACTTGCCATTTCATTGTGTAACATTTCATTAAACTAGTTTTCCTTCCAGATCTCTGGAAGGAACCAGAATTGAATAAAAGCTCCTGTTTAGATGCAGTACAGATGAAAAAAGATTGTTGTATATCCTGGGAGCTGCTATTGTAACAAATTTCTTTCTTTTAAATTTCTAGTTTCTAGCGAAGTATGTTTGTAAAAGATTGGCCTCGCGTTAGATCCTAGAGCTAAAAGCTTTCAACAAGGTCGTTTTAGACCTCAGTTTCAAACTAATTAACTCTGGCGGGAAGTATGTAAGGATCTTAAGTTTTACTAACGTTTATTTTATTTTAAATCTTTACTATCACTTCTTATTTTCTACTTCCGGCCAGAATTATAAGTGTGAAGGTATTTATGCAAAGTTTGTCTGGCGAACGCCAAGTATTTTTAAGTTGTGGCCTTTTGCCAAGCGAGAGAGAGGAAGCAGTGAGTCAAAGCAGGCCGCTTACCTTAGAAGTTACGCAGTTGCTGTTTGCCTTCCAGGCCAGAGGTTTTAATCCTCTTGATAAATTTAAACGTATTGTAGTGTTCACAGTCTCTGTGCTACATACGCTTCCTGTTATTATAAGGCCAATCTTCCACGTTTATTATTCTAAAGTTAAATTAGAGTTTAGTTTTATTTTTATACTTTTACGTTAGACCCCAAGTAGCGGATCAGTGTATTCCGAAGTACGGAAGTTATTGTATATAGAGAAAAATAAAGGGTTTTATATACCCTTCGTGTGTATCCTGTCTACTTACCACAATTAGTGAACATAGCTTTAGTAAGCTCTCTGTTCCGAGTCAGGTCCTTGTATGTTCCCGAAGAAGGTAAGAAGGAACATTGACCCTGATAAGGTTACCTCAAAATGCCTTTGAGAATCATATATTGCCTTCTTGGGTGTGAACCTGAGACACCATTTCGTCAACCGAGTTGTTTTTTTTTACTTAGGTAATGTGTTCGTGAACTAAAGCATTCAGGATACGAAATTGCAGACATTTCTCAGTTACAATAACTGAGAAATGTGAAAATAAAAAAATGTCGACTACATCCACTGAGTCATTTAAGAAGCTTACATTCTTAATTATTTAATTTCTTTTGCATGAAGATTTGGATATTTAAATATGGCGAAACACTCGACGACTGTCTGCCTAAGGGCTGGGATACCTTCGTGGAAGGACTTTCTACGGGAAACTGGCTGATATTTACGTTACATATGAAGAAAACCACTATATACTTTTACACGTAAACATTTTAATTTATTTACATTATTTTCATATAAATATTCGATTTATTTAACCAGCCGCTTGTGCGACCAGCTTCATAAAATAGTTATTACAGAAAAGAAAATGTTAACCTTACACATCCACCCACACACGCACGCACGTACGCACCAAAAAAAAAAAAAAAAAAAAAAAAAAAGTTAGGGTGGGGGACATTCCTATATTTCTCGTTCTTTTGAGCCGATTACCGAAATTTAACTTGTGTTTTTCATGTCTCGAAAGCTTGATTTAGGATGTATATTACATTTATATATAGCATTGTTCTAACATTGGTATTCTGTCACAAAATCTGACTTTTTCTGAAAGGACATACCCATTTTTTTAAAATATAAATTTCGGTTATAATTATGCTAATGTGTCAAGCTTCGTGAAAATCGCACGAGTAGTTTTTCAAAATTTAGCTCTGAAAATGTTAGCTCAATGTTAATTGAATTTGGTGTATATTTATTAATCTCTCTTTTTTTTAGGAATCTTACCTGATTCCTTTTCTGCAATGACAGAGCTATATTTTTAAATATATTTGGGTTCTAAGACTCTAATTATGGCTGAGTGTCAAGTTTCGTGGAACTCGCACGAGTAGTTATTAAAAAAGTATCTCTGGAAATATTAGCTGCTAAATGTAAATTGAATTTGGTATACAGGGCGTACCGTAAATGTTGCGACAAACTTCTAGGGAAGGTAGGGCACATCATAAGGATTAAGAATTGAACAGGAACCTATACCCGGAAATGTCAGGGGCAAGTAGTAGCAGAGGTAGAAGATAGGAAAAGAAGCAAGAGTGATTCATTTGAAACATTTATTGGACATGAATACAAATGGTGTACGACAGCTTGAATGTTACAGCAGATGCTCTAAGTTTGCACCAGCAAACGCCAAACATGCCTGACACCGACGGACCATTAATTGTCGGACATGTTCAAACACACCGGGGGTTTCTTTGATTGTAGCAGCTGCGCAGGCGAGTCTTGCTACGAGATCCATTTCAGACACAACAGGATCGTGATACAAGATACTTTTGATGGCTTCCCACAAAAAAGAAATCGAGGCTCGATAAATCCGGTGAGTGTGGGGGCCAGGGAACTGGTCCACCACACCCAATCCATCGATGCGGGAATGATCTGTTCAAAGAGCTACGAACATCCAGTCCAAAATGAGCAGAGGACCCATCATGTAGGAATCACATGTGGTCACACCTGATATTTGGTGGAACATAGTCAAGCAAATCGGGAAGAACGTGCTCCAGAAAGATCAAATAATTCGCGGCATTCAAATGGTCCGTCTGTGTCAGGCATGTTTGGCGTCTGATGGTGCAAACTTAGAGCATCTGTTGTAACATTCAAGCTGTCGTACTGCTGTGTATTCAAGCTGTGTATTCATGTCCAATAAATGTTTCAAATGAATCACTCTTGCTTCTTTTCCCCATCTTCTACCTCTGCTACCACTTACTTATTCCTGACATTTCCAGCTATAGGCTACAGGTTCCTGTGCAATTCTTAATCCTTCTGATGCGCCCTACCTCCCCTAGAAGTTTGTCGCAATATTTACGGTACACACTGTATACTGATTTATATCTCCTTTTTTAAAAAAAACTTATTCCTTCTTTCCTAAGTCGAAATTTAATTTAAATACAGATGAAATTCGCAGATATTTTCTGACTTATTTAAAAAAAAAATATTTTTAGTAATTTTTTATAAATTTTGCACAAAAAAAAAAAAAAAAAAAAAAAAAAATGAATTACAATCTATAAAATTTTTACTATCACCTTGACGTAGATGTATTTTTAGGCATACCTGCAAAAAAATTAGAGTTCTTTACCTAAAGTTTCCCAAGACAGACGTGAATTTATATATTGACGCGTTTTGAAATTTTTCATATATGTTATGAGCGATAATAACGCCAAATGTGTTTTACGAGCTTTGTTAAATTTATTTCACAGAATGAACGACGCACTTTTATTTTCCGCTCGTCCACAGTAAAAGAAAAAGGATATTTTCCTTTTTCTTTTACTGTGGTAAAATACCATAAATTAAGGTACCATAAATTAAGAATTTCGCCAAGTTAATTGTTCTTGGCGCAACTAAGTGCTAAGATAAATTTTTAAATTTCTCACCCATTTTGCAGAATTTAATATTTAGGCATACTTTGAGCCGTAGAATCGAAATATGGAAAGAAATCGGTATGTTATTCCAGTAAAAGTTCGATTTTGTATCCAAATACCTATGTTAGAACAATGCAATCTATTTAATGATTTTAGTAATAAACAAAAATGATTACGTTTTATTATTAATTTGATGAATCGTTGCAGATTCTAGACATTAGATGCAATAAAAGTTATGCAGTGAGCTGTAGTGAGTACTGTACTTCATTATACAGTTTCTTTAATAAGGAAACTAATTTTAGTTATGCTCCAAAATACGAGTATCACGGAATGAAGAAAATTGTTATTTTTTCGTACACAAAAATATCTTATTGTTTAACAATTAAATATTCTTTCCGTTTACAAACGCATCTTATTATTTAACAATTAAATACGGAATATGAAATATAGATCTGTCCATTTCTTTTTCTTAGACACTCTGAACTACATTTATATTATTTTTTTTTTTTGTATGCTATTGTATTTCTTAACATATGCTAGTAGAACTGGTATTAGCTCAAATATCAGTTACTTCGATTTATTAGCCCAAAAGGAACATTAGCCCTGAAGGGAAAATTAGCCTTGAAACGGCGTTTTGCTTTGAATCATTTATAAACGGCCTGTCATCTCTGATGTTGTTGAAGCCAAATATTACCATCCTGTATCATATTTAAAGAAATTTAATAATGAAGAATCTGCATGGATGTATGCATGTTTCTCACATTGTGAAAAAACAACAGTACCTACAGCCATCCAGTTTGGGATAATGTAGTCCTCCACCCGAACATGGGCACCTGGAAGCCCGAGTTTTGAGTTTCAAATTTGTTTTATTACCAGTTTCATATTTTGTGAAAGAATTTTTGATTAACAAACTCAATGATTTCAAAGCGAGCGATAATAACGCCAAATGTGGTTTACGAGCTTTGTTAATTCTTGTTTGTGGTTTACGCCAAATTGGTTTACGAGCTTTGTTATTTCAAAGAATGACCGATGCACTTTTATTTTCCGCTCGTCCACAGTAAATGAAAAAATGAAAATAAGGTACCATAAATTAATTTCGCCAAGTTAATTGTTCTTGGCGCAATTGAAAAGTGTGCTAAGATAAATTTTTAAATTTCTCACCCATTTTGCAAAATTGCAGCCGTAGAATTGAAATATGGAAAGAAATCGGTATGTTATTCCAATAAAAGTTCGATTTTGTATCCAAATACCTATGTTAGAACAATGCAATGTGTTTAATGATTTTAGTAGTAAACAAAAAGCATTGCGTTTTCTTATTACTTTGATGAATCGTTTCAATGCAGCGATTTACCGACTTTAGATGCAATAGAAGTTATGCAGTGAGCTGTAATAAATACTGTACCTCATTAAAAAGCAACACTGTTCGTTAAAATCTATATCTTTTCCAGATATTTTTAATTTATTTTGTTTTTGTTTTTAATCAAGAAATGGACGATAGAGTACAGAATAGTCGTTCTATAGCAATAGTGATATACACTGAAGCCAATCCAGGTAAATCTAAGAGCTAAGTGCAAATAGTACGATGAGTGTCAACAGTCACTGCCAAAAGGTCACTTAACCTCGAGAACACAGTATACATGTTAATTAATTTTCATCCTGGTAGAAGTCGACTAAAGTAGAAACACAGTGAAGATGAAAAATGATAAAATAATGTGTTAATAAACATAAAAGCTCTACGTGTGTGGACAGATCTCCATATCTTTGTATAATGGAATGAATCTTAACGAAACAATATCAGTATTGATCCAAAAATTTTCGGACAAATAACGGAAATGCTGTCGAGCAGTGCCCGATGGCGTTTATTACATCATTTAGCATTGCTCCACAGCCCTGTATTGTTTGTGTATGACACCCACATTCGGGGTCCACAAAACTGTAGTTGTGCTTGACAGTAAAATGTTCAAAGCTGGCATCTCGCTGTTCATCCGACTTAATGATTTCCAGCAGTCAGTATAAATTAACGCTTCCTTCTGCGATATTTTCCTTTATGACGTTCAATAAGTTTGTCGCCGATCGATCGGGAACACCGATTAAGAAACATCCTTTTGAAGCTCTGCACAGTCCGCAGAAAACCCATTGTGGCTGAAGGACATGGCCAACGTTATTATTTCTTCTACTGAAAAGGCTATCGTCTACTTCAATAATTTTACCACATCCGCCAATTTTCAACTTAGGCCGAGCAATTTAACTTTCCAGCATGCGCGCTTGGCAATTTTACATGAGCATGCGCGGGTCGTATTTTTTACGACATCCGTTATTTTACCGTTTCTGGCACAAAAAACGACAGAAATGAGTGAATATTGGCAATAAATTTGTTAAGGGATAAAATATTAACCTTATTATTGCAAAATACAAATGATATCACATTCAAATATAAGTAAATTATTTTTAAGTTCTTATGTTATTGAGATGGAAATGCAATGATGTATTTCATTATATAAAATTTTAAATTTATTATTTAATAATTTTATTTTAGAATAGAAGCTAATTTTAATATTCATCAAAGACAAGTATAGACAAATAACACATTTGTAGGGAAAAAAGTAAGTTTAACATAACTTACTTCTGCAAGAAAATTTACTTCTTACTGGTTACAGAATCGCACTTTAAGCTAACTTTAATATTTTTATTTATTTGGTCTAAAAATTAGAAATAAAAGAAAGTAAGGAATAGAAATCGCTATTGTTCTCCGATCCAAAGGTTTCCTTGTCTTCCTTTTCTTCATCAGATAATGAGATGCATTCATGGACCTTATAAGAGATAGACTAACCCAGTGGGCGGGGCGGGCGTCACCCACATGTCGGCAAGAAAGAGTAGAGACGATCAGGTTTACTTTAACACTGAAACCTATGGCGTTTGTATTACATAACTCTTTTTAATTATTAAAAGTGATACTTTGTATAGTGATGAGATTATGAAAGCCACTTTTTTTCCCAAATAGGATTTATATTTCATTAAAGCACATTTTACTGCATTTCGCGTATTTTTTTCACTCGAAATTCTTGTACAAACACCTTTACTTTGGTAAAACGGTAAAAACTCTAAGCACAAAATTTATGAACTTAATTTTGGGTGCAAATAACGTAAAATTAAATAAGATTGATAGTACGTGATGCTTTGAAATAAATAAGGTAAAATTTAACAAGATATGATAATTTTTGCTTTAATTTAATGACCATTTGCAAAACTATAATAACATTACAAAACAGTCATTTATTTGATTACATCATCATTAATTTATTAAAGTGAATATTTTTTTTAGCAATTTATAAAATTCGGAGCATAAAATTTTCTGAGTGTAATGAACGGGGAAAAAAAGGTAAAATAAAATCTAGAAGCACTCAGATTTTATATTACGCCGAAAAGGAACCTTTTTTAAACGTTTTATGTGTTACCTACATTTATTGAATATCATGTCCTCCGCCCGTAAACCGCATACATTTGAAAACAGCATATCTTTAGAATTTCGGCACTGAAGATAAAAATATTTTAAGTACAGTGTTACGATTGCTCGCTTTGGATTCTTTGAGTTTGTTAATCACAACTTTGTTAAAGTTTTACAAAATATGGTATAGATTAAAACAAATTCGAAATTCGGCCGTCCAGATGCCCATGTTCAGATGGAGTATTACATTATTCAAAATTTGATGGCTCCTGATACTACCATCGTTTTTGTCACAGTGCGAGAAACATACATGTATCCATGTAATTTAATATTTGCAAGGAGTCACGGACATTTATAGTGAAACAGTGCAAAATGCCGCTTCGAGCTAATAAATTAAATTAACAGTAAATAAAAGAAATCTTATGCAGAACTAAAAATAAATTTTAAAAATAATCACTATGAAATACAAGCAAAATTAATTATTACGGTTAAATACAATTTTAATATTAGAATTAAATGTATAAAAATTATTAAGGAGTCAAAAGTGATTATCACTATGATGTATTATGAAATATAATTGAAATGAAATTCCTTTATAGAAATTGTGCTATAATACTCATCTATAATTTTAAAAAAAGCAGCACAGTTTAGAATTTTAAACAAAACGTTCAAAAATTCGTTTTTAAATATTTTATTATTTTTTACTTATTTACACCAATAAAAAGCATAAAAGTTGCAAGAGAAAACTGCTTGTTTGAAATTTTCTATTAGTTCAGATTTAAAAGATTATTTTCTAAAAGTAGTACAAATTTCCTTACAGCATAGGAAAAGCTAAAAAAATATCCAGCCCTGAAAGTATGCAATAGCTTTATAATTATTTGGAACGTTAATTATGCTTGATAAATATGCTAAATTTTTAAAAATCAATCTCAATTTCAAAAATAAAAATATGGAGAAATTCTAATTTGTGAAATGAGGTGCTACAACCAGCTTTTTCTTGACAATTATACACGCTGCAATAGGCAACCACTGTTAAATTTCTGCAAGTCGTCCCTACTCCTCCGGATGTGATCAAGGTGACAGCCGGGAACGACTCAGACGAGGGAGAAATCCCATTTGACTGACTGTTTGTATATTGCCAGAATGCAGCACATGGCCGCTTGTCCGGCTCCATAAATTGCCATGAAGGCACTTCGCAGTAGTACAATCTTCAGTTAAGAGAGGTAGGTGGTAATAAGGGGGGCCAACATCGCAGACCAAGCAAGGAGACGATCATGGACAGACGGGTAGTGTGAAAGTCATCAGTGTGAAATAAACAAATACATAAATAAATACAAAAACTTTTATTATAAAGATACAATCAGAAAGTAAAAATACTATATACAAGATGCTTTACAAATATTTACAATTCTTGATTATGTAGGAAAATTAGAGTCGTGAGTGAGGTGAGCCGCGAGAGGTCTTAATTCTTCGTCGTCAGAAAGGATAATATAATTAAAAGTATCAAATATAGCAAGATGGTCACAGTTCAGTGCTTTATTGAAAAATTGTGAATTCAGCTTGTGCAGGTGTTCTTTAATTGAATGCAGATGAAAGTCGTGATGCAATGTGACGTTACTAACGTACATGTGCGCATTAGTCATTTGTCTGAGCATTTTATTCTGTATAATCTGTAACTGTTTAATTTCATTATCTTTTGCAGTGGCCCATGCAGGCGACGCATAAGTTAAAATAGGCCTGATCATAGTAATATACAGAAGTCTTTTCCTGCGAAGATCAAGGCTAGAGTATTTGCCAAGTAAAGGCCTGAGGCAGTTAATAATGCTGTAAGCTTTTCTCTTAAGGTTTTTAATGTGATTCTTCCAGGTGAGTTGTCTGTTAAATACGACTCCTAAGTAAGTAGCTTCTTCAACATGCGGGACTGTTTCCCCAAACAGTTTAATATTTTCATTTAATTGTATAAGACTGCGTTTCTTCCTAATCATTAATAGGTTCGATTTTTGTGCATTAATAGAGATACGCCATCTTTGGCACCATTCTTCAATGTCAGGCATGCGTTGCTGTAGCTTGAAAATAGCATGTTTGGCGCTAGCGGACTTAACGGCTAAAGCCGTGTCATCCGCGTAGCAACCAAGAAAATAGTTAGGATCATTGTCAACATTAGGGAAGTCTGCGACGTATAGGAGATATAAAATGGGTCCCAAAATAGATCCTTGGGGGACTCCAGCATTTATTGGTTTGACACATGAAGAGTCATCTCCTATGGAAACTGAAAAAGTCCTGTTGGAGATGAAAGAGACGATGAGCAAGATGATCTCTCTGTCAAGATTGTGATGAATTAATTTGTAGATAAGTCCTTCATGCCAGACGCGGTCGTTGCTGTAGCTTGAAAATAGCATGTTTGGCGTTAGCGGACTTAACGGCTAAAGCCGTGTCATCCGCGTAGCAACCAAGAAAATAGTTAGGATCATTGTCAACATTAGGGAAGTCTGCGACGTATAGGAGATATAAAATGGGTCCCAAAATAGATCCTTGGGGGACTCCAGCATTTATTGGTTTGACACATGAAGAGTCATCTCCTATGGAAACTGAAAAAGTCCTGTTGGAGATGAAAGAGACGATGAGCAAGATGATCTCTCTGTCAAGATTGTGATGAATTAATTTGTAGATAAGTCCTTCATGCCAGACGCGGTCGAAAGCTTTCGCCACGTCCAGCATGAGGAGAGCCACATTTTGATTTTTGTGCAGTGCGTCACCGCAAAACTCGACCAATCTAATCAGTTGCTTGGTGGTGGAAAGTTGGCTGCGAAAACCGAACTGCTCAGGTGGAAGTACAGATAAGTAGGGTCTTAGTCTGGTAAGTATAATTCGTTCAAATATTTTTGCAAAACCGGCGAGCAAACTAATGGGCCGGTAACCATCCGGTTTTGTGATGTCTTTTCCGGGCTTTGGAATTAAAATCATCTTTGCATGCTTCCATGCGGTGGGAAAATAGCTCATATTCAAACATGCGTTAAGGATGCTTGTATATTTAGTGACACAGTTATCAGGTAGATTTTTGATAGCGTTGTTGCTAATTGTATCATAACCTGGTGCTTTCTTAGCTTTAAGTCTTTTAATAACTTCTTTAACCTCAATAGGCGAAGTGAACTTGGTAAGATTCCTAGCGGTCGGTGCATTTAGCCAGTCTCTAATGAAATAGGAAACTTCATAAGTAAAATTGATGTTTCTGTGTTCTCTGTTTGGCATAAATTGTTGTTCAAAATGATTAGCAAAGATCTGTGCTTTTTCACTATTGGTGGTGGCAACGTAGTTGTCCGAATAAATGGGTCTGTTGCTGCAAGGCTTACGTTTTAAGTTTTTAGCAAATTTCCAAATAGAGCCGTCAGCAGGGTTGAGATTGAGAAGTTTCTCTTCCCAAACTTCGTTACGGTATTCAGCAATTTTCTTTTTAATATCTCTGTTTAATTTATTCCATTCTCTTTTAACATGGGGACTCCAGGTCAGATGCCATCTTTTGCGTAATTTATTCCGTTCAGAAATAAGATCCCTAATGCTGCGGGGGAGAAAATTGGCGAATTGTTTTCTGCTGATTTCTTTTGAGGCATTATTAATGGCAGATTTGACGCCATTAGTCAAGTTTTCAATTGCAACGTCAACATCTTTTCTAGTTTTGAGTGGACCGATTTTCGGGGGATTTATCTGAAGAATATCTCTATAGAGATTCCAGTCAGTGAGTTTAATTTTATTTGCATTTTTATCCCTGGCAACTCCTAGTGTGACAACCACTGGCAGATGATCAGAAGTGAGTTCGTGTAGAACTTCAATAGTCATGGGAAAGGAAGTATTAGTAAGAAGGAGATCTAAAATCTCTGCTCTGCGAGGATCATTTGGCTGGTAAGTGTATTCAGCCGGCGCCTCTAATGCAATGGGGTGATTCGTAATAAAATCATGTAGAATTTTTCCATTTTTGTTTGTCTGTCTGCATCTCCATTCTTTATTTTTTGAATTAAAGTCCCCAGCAACGATAAACTGATGATTGTCAGGGCAAATACTTTTCAGTATATCTTCATTAAGCTCAACATAGGGTGGGTTGTAAAAAGCACTAAAATAAACAGTCCCTATGTAAGGTAGTAATATTGAAACTGTGACCATTTCATTTGTGGAGTTTCTTTTATCGGAAATAAAACAAGATTGCAGGGAGTTTCGTACATAAATTGCGACTCCCCCACCTCTTTGACTCAAGCGATCACATCTATATGTGCGATAATTATTAATATTTATGTTCTTACACGGAGTGGCGTAAGTCTCAGAAATTAAAGCGATGTCAATCTCATGAGTAGTGAGGAAATTGTGTAGTTCCGTGATTTTATTAAGAATGCTGTGAGCATTCCAAAAAACTGCTCGAATGGGGGCCTTATTAATGTTGTGATTGGCCATTATGGTCTCCGGATTGATGAGTTTCTTGAATTACTGCTTTGGTCTGTTGAATTTGCTGTGAAAGCAAAAAGCCTGAGCTTTTAATTACATTAACAAGTTCAGCCAAGTCGTCGAACACCTTTTTCGCTTCACTAATCGTGTCAGAATATATTCCAGTAGAAAGAGCTTGTGCGTAACTTTTGCTTTCCACTACTCTGCTTGTGTAGGCTTTCACTTTCTCTTGTTTTTTCTTAGGGAATTTGTCACATCCTCGAAAATTCGATGTATGTTCTTGAAGGCAATTGGCACATTTCGGTGGTTTTTCTTTATTTTTATTGGGGCAAAGATATGATAAATGTTCTTCAGCGCACCGAACACATTTGGGCGTAAAGTAACATCCTGCTTGGGTGTGGTGGAACCCCTGACAACGGTAACATTGTAGGGGCCCAGCTCTACCTTTATAATCTTCAATTCTTACTCTAAGCCCGCATAGGTTAGTGATGTTATGTATTTCCTTCGATTTATCCTTTCTGGGTAGTGAAACAAGGAATAGAGGCAATTTAATTACCTCACCATTTCTCCTGCTAGTCATTTGTTTGATAGAACTAACGACTAAATTTTTAAATTTTAATTCCTCGTTAATTTCCTTGATTTCGGTATCATGAAGTAGTCCCCTTATGACTACTTTAATATCTTTATCTTGTGGCAAGATAAATGAGTGATGTTCTATTTTTGCGGCCTGAAGCAGCTTAACTATCACCCTGTAGTCTTCGTCATCTTTAGTCATAATTCTAATGCCTTTAGGAGTTTGACGGCTATCGACTTCAATATTACGCTCTTGAAAGGTTTTCCTGATATTATTCCAAACCTTGTTAGTCACTTTAATGGTAATAGGTGGAATTTTATATTTTCTGACAAAGTTTGTGTCAGTTATCTCATTTTCGTCTTTATTTTGTGGGTTTGTTTCGGTTTGAGAGTGTTCCGTTTCCGGAGCAGTGGTATCCATTGTATCATTTTCGGTTTCAGCAGTAGTGGGTAATCCCTGTTTGTGTTTGTTATTTTGTGTTAACTCATGTTGTTTTTCTTTTGATTGTGTATCGTCATTAGATTTCTTATCAATAATATCAGAGTTAATGTGCCTAGTGGCACGTGGTAAGTCATTCGGCAAATTTTGTTTTTGCTTTTTCGCCGGCGGTTTAGCCGATCTGGTGCGTACTGTCTGGTCGCCTCTTCGTTTAGTATAAAATTCCTCGTCGGAACTAGTTTCCTGATCAAGTGTAATTTCTTTTTCGGAGTTTGTTCGGTCATTATCATTAAATGTTAGTGGGCTGCGTGATCGTTCGTTGTCGCTATTTTTATCAGCTGCATCGGTTTTTTGTGTGTGTTTCATTTTATTTGTATTGCTATTTTTGTCAGCTAAATATGCATTAATGCATGTGAGCATGTGCACGTAGAATTTGTAGTCACGTTCTTCTTCGCAAGTAAGCGCACCATCATCGCAACGCTTATGTTCAAGCTCCTCAATGAGCTATTCGAAAACAAGGTTAATTCTGTCCATGATCGATCCGAAAAATCCAGAAATCCAAAAACTCGCAGCGCCCCTAAACGCAGAAAAACCCGCGCCCTGGAACCGGGCCCGCTCGACGGCGTCCCGGCAGACAGATGGGCGGGTGGAAACTCACAAGGCTCCTGACAATCACCTGATAGTGAGAGCTAGGGAGTAACTATGTGAGTTGAAAATCCAGCAAAGATACTAGCAATTAGCAATTAACACTCAGCAATTAGGCGTGATGGCAATTATATGGCAAGATAAGCAAAGCATAATCATAATCCGAGTAACCGTCGCTGCGTTAGCACGTGGCCGTGCTCATCGAAGCGTGATATCGGCGATTCGGATTTGGCAGAACTCCCCACAATTACGTCCTTCGCAAGCGAAGGCAACCCTGCGAATGACTGAAATCCCATTTGGGTTAGTCTATTTCTTATAAGGTCCATGGATGCATTCGATGACCTCACTAATCACGTGACTTATGTATACCTTTTGTAAACAAACAATGCAGATACCCTCAGAAATCACGTGACTTATGTACAGCTAATGCTAACAAGCAAGGTCATTCTTCCTCTTCTTCTCTTGAGGAATGCATCTCATTCTTGAAGAATGCGAGCAAAATCAGCTGGTTGCACATATTTTTTTTTGCCATGAAAACCGATATAAAAATTACAGAGCGAAATGTATACAAATTAAAATAATACACGGTAATTAATACAAAATATTTGGGACAAAATTACAAAATATTTGGGAAAAAAAAAAAATATTTTCCGAATTTTCTCCCGCGAAAACACGCGCGTGCCGTAACTTTTACGTAAAAGCTGCCACGTAGCACAAAAGCCCCCCCCCCCAAAAAAAGAAAGAAAAGTGAGATGACTTCCTGTTGGCCACATTACACTATATGCATATCTGTGGCATGAGATCAATACCTACGGTGCAGCTCCTGGCCCATTTAGCAAACTAGAAACACTGTACGTAAACACCCAGTTAAATAGTGTTGCATAAAATACCACAAGTAAACAGAGTGAACAAAGAACGCAGAACATTCCATAACGTACTCCTGTAAGTTACCAAAATGCCCAGGAGTCGTGTAAACTCGCAAAGCTCAATGGATAACCCAGACAACAGCCCGGGCAAAGGCTTGGTAGAGAGCAGCCCCCAAGATCAGCATTGCAATAACACTCAACTCATGCAGGAAATTCCAGATGTGCCGCAAGAGCACTCACAGCAAACACTGCTCCCAGCAGCAGAAAAGCCAGCTGAAATTGAGGGATATACAACTTTTATCCAGAACCAAGCAGAAAGAGACACCCTAGTTAATGAAATTTATTTTAAATGTATAGAATTGATTGGTACGCGGAAGAACAACAAACGCTACCTTCCTAACCACCTAAAGGAGGAAATAAGTGCCCACGTTAAGCTGTTAAGAGACATAGCACTGGGTATCGATCCAAACTTCCAAGAAGTATGCCCTGATGAATCACACTTCCAAATGGATGGAATCATGTCCTCAACGTGCAGGTACTCCATACGACCACCGGAGGTTACTGCAGAACAACCAGAGAGTCAAACAGCACAGGACACAAATGCACAAGCCCCAAAGCTTAACTCTCCAGCAAAGGCAACAAACTCGTATGCAGAAATCCTGAAGAGACCTCCATCAAGAAGGGAACAACCCACCTTACTCATTCTGCCTAAAGAAAATAGCGATCCATCCACACTCCAACAAGATCTGGAGCAACACGCACCACTTGCGGAACTGGGAGTGAAGGTCTCATCCATTCGCAAATTGCAACAAGGAGGATATGCTGTCAAATGTAATGATAAACAGGAAGTGAACGCACTAAGCAAAATACTTCGAGATAACAACGAGTTGAAACAGAAAATAGAAGTACGCATTCCAACAAAGCGTACTCCAAAATGTGCTATTCACAACCTCCCATATGGAACATCAGCGGAAGAGGTGACAAACCTAATATGCGACAGCTTGAACCTTGCAGAGACGGAATTCACGCCCTCCTTTAAATTAAATGACCGACGAAACAAGGCCTTGAAATGGATTATTGAATGTACGCCAAAAGCATTCCGCACACTGATGGATCACAAAACAATTTTAAAAGGCTGGAGGTCATTTAGAATTACAGAATTTTTAGGAGTGCGCAGATGCTTCATATGCCAAGGTTTTGAGTATACGGCGAAAGACTGTAAACATAGACATTACTGTTCCTATTGTGGCGGTAGCCATGACGTAAAAGAGTGTCAAGCAAGCCGTCCCAAATGCATCAACTGCTCATTACATAATGATAGCAACTTTACCAACTTGCCAACGGAGCACGCGGCGTATGCTCAAATATGCCCAACCTACCTAAGGCAACTTAGAAAGGTACAAGCAAGAACGGCGTATGAGGAATATTGAAGCAATACAGTAAATATAAAGCCATAACAAAGCGTCCAGCTCAACTCATAACTTACTTACCCACTGCTAAACTAACTTACTCCCACTTGACAATAGAACTAGTGCTATCTTCAATCATCTTTCCAAATAGTTTCTTTATAATAGAATATGACCACAACATTAAGTGCTGATATCACGTCACCAACTGCAAGGCAGACTAACTCCATGGCAAATGTCTGCGTAAAAGAAACAGCTATCAATTTAACTACGCAGGAACATGATGAGATTCGTTTCATCCAAATAAACATGCAAAGGGCGCGTGCAGCCACGGCCCAGCTAACTCAGTTCGCCATGGAGGAAAGTGCAGACTTTCTGTTGATTCAAGAACCCTACCTACTTCAGAACAAAGTTGCTGAATTCCCCCTCTCATGGACAGTGTTAGAGCACTTAGGAGAGGAGGGCGCAAGAGTTGCCATCATCTGCTACAAAGCGAAATGGACGCCGGTAGTGAACTTGGCTACAAAAGAGAAAAATTACCATAGAAATAGAGGCGATGGGCCTAAGACTCCTCGTGACGAATCTTTACATCCCTCCCACTGAAGACTCGGACCCCTATCTCTTACGTCTGCAAGGAGTCCTAGAGCAATTCCGAGGACACCCACATATTGTAGCGGGTGATCTAAACTCGCACTCAGATCTATGGGGGTATGCACATACAGACCCTAGGGGGAAAAGACTGGAAGACTTCATAGCAAGCCAAGACCTCACACTTCATAATGACCCGACGTGCCAGCCAACGTTTGAAACGTCTCACGGAAAAGGATGGCCGGACATCACACTATCTACATTAGACGCGGCACAGAAGCTTCAAAACTGGGAGGTTAGAGACCAAATTTCTAACTCAGATCACAAGTTTATAACCTTTAGTTTCAAGCAGCCTCATGCTCGACTTCAAATGAAAAGGTATACAACTTCAAAGCATAAAATTAAAAAAATTAGTCAAAGTGCTCAGAGAGAATCTAAAACCAATAGAGCAAGATATAAGCAACTGCACCACGACAGTGGAGGCAGACAAACTAACAGAAGACCTAATCTCAGAAATTCAAGCCAACTGTGATAGGACTCTTCGCCTCAAGCGGCCAAAAGTTCTACAAACAGCAAATTGGTGGACTAAGAAACTTCGTACACAACGAAGTCGCACCCGAGCCATGAGGCGACGCATGAAAAGAGAAATGGATAATGAGGTTAGGCAACAGTTAAGTATCGATTACAATAAGGCTCAAGCCTCCTACAAAAAAGCGATACTGCAGACAAAGCTCAGAAGTTGGAGACAATATTGCAGTGAGACAACAGAGACATATGGGGTACTGCATAAAATAGCTACCAATAAAGTGTTTCAGCCACCACTACTCAGAACATTCTCCCGAAATGTGACTACTACCAGTACCCTAATGGAAGGCACTCTAAATAGTATTATGGATGCAGTCTTTCCAACAACACCTGCAGACCACGCGGATCTTTTAAGAAGTACTGCCTATCATCTAACTGCAAACACCCCAGATGATCCGGACTTCTCGCGTAAGGAGGTAATTACAATCCTCTATACACTTCCCAAGAAAAAAGCTCCTGGCCCAGACTCCCTGGACTACACCATTCTGCTAGCTGTACAGAAGGCAAGACCAGATATGCTGAAAAAGTACTTCAACAGATTACTAATGTTACGGTACTTTCCAAACTATTTCAAGAAGGGCCAGGTGGTTTTATTTGCCAAACAGGGTAAAGATCCGGAAGACCCTAGATCCTTTAGACCCATCTGTCTCCTCCCGGCAATGGGAAAACTTCTTGAAAAGCTCATCATCACAAGACTGAAACATCATGTTGAGCAGGGCAAAGTCATGTCAGAGGCTCAATATGGCTTCCGGGAAAAAAGATCAACACTTCATGTGATCGACAAAATAAGGTCTGAGATTCAGCGCCTGCATGACATTAACCAACACGCAGCAATCCTAAGTCTGGATCTGCAGAGCGCATTTGACTCTCTGTGGTGGCCCTCTATTATAGAGGCGCTTCATAAGGCTGGCACGCCAAATAATCTACTCCAGATTCTCAAGAGTTATCTAATGAATCGCACACTAATAGCAGTGCACAATGGAGGAGTGATCACCAAACAGCAGATTCGAGGCTGCCCGCAGGGGTCATGTGCAGGTCCAGACTTATGGAACCTGACTTTCAATTCCATCCTTGATTATGAATGGCCGGAACATACAAGAGTTTTTGCATTCGCCGATGACGTTACCTTTGTGGTAGGAGGGCGTAGTAGAGATGCACTACAGAATAACAGCAATGTAGTAATAAGCACATTCCATGAACTCTGCAAACAAAAAGACTGCATATCTGAAGCAAAATCTAAATATATGGTTTGCCACAAACCTGGTCAAACCATCTCCAGGAATCCGATTATAACAATGAATGGGACGAAAATAAAGAGAGTCAAAGAACTTCGACTCTTGGGACTGGTCCTAGACGAAAAGTTTAGTTGGCTACCACACCTTAAGCAACAACGTACGAAGGTTTTGCAAATCGCAGCACAATTTCGGAAGATGCAGGGAACGGAATGGGGTCTTAGACCTCATATCCTTAAGATCCTTTACCTAACAGTCATTGAAAAGATTATGCTGTATGGTGCAGCGCTATGGGCAATCCCCATGAACACAAGGAAAGCACGAATCCTCAGCAGTGCTCAAAGACCATTTGCACTCTCTATAACCAGAACGTACTCAACAACATCAACTGCAGCAGCATTGGTTCTCGCGGGTCTTATACCCCTAAAGTTAAAAGCGCTCCAAGAAGCAGTGCACACTAAGCTAATGCAACTAAGACAAGATGCTCAACTTGGACAGCTCTCCTTTTTGTCAGAGGAAATAGAGCAAAAATGCTCCCTACTGGCGACTCATCCCAACAACTATGGAAAAGGAGTGCATACATACCATGCACCACCCTTGAGCCCGAATCAACAAGACCCAATAACGAGCATTTATACGGATGGCTCCAAGATAGATACCGCCACGGGAAGTGCATTCATCGTATTCCAAAATGGAAGAGCAACGCATCAATGGAAAGGGCAAATGAAAGAATTCAACACAGTTTTTCAAGCTGAAGCCATGGCAATCAGCAAAGCAGTGATGTGGAGTCAAAATACGTCCCAAAGAGACACAGTTATCTTCACGGACAGTCTCTCGGTCATCTATGCATTAAAAAATGCAAGACACACATCCCCGATTATCGCCCAAATTCAGAAGACCCTGAGTTCAATCTCAGCAGATCAACAAATTCGTATCTCATGGGTAAAGGCTCACGAGGGGATACATGGTAATGAAGAAGCAGATAGGCTAGCGAAGGAAGCGACAGCAGGTCAAGAAGCGGAGAACAGCCCCGCACGTATCCCTAGATCCTATGTAAAGCGTATCACATTGCAAGAAATACTAACATATTGGCAAAAGGAATGGACAGACGGTCAACAGGGCAGGAGGACTTTTGACTTCTTCCCAAAGATAGACCAAGACAGACTAGTCACTGCCCCTTACCTCACCAGGTTTCTCACTGGCCATGGTCCTTTCCCGGCATACCTGGCAGAGCGCAATATAATTAGCTCTGGTAACTGTGTATGTGGTACTGGAGTTGGAACACCAGACCACTACGTCACGGAGTGTGCACTTACGACGGAGTGGCACATAAGACTTCCCACATCTAATGTCGCTGCATTCAAAAGATTTATACTCACAAGGCCAACGCTGCTAAGGAAAATTCAAAGTATCATGCACAAATTAGAAGCAATGGGCCGCGAGCTGTGCAGCACGATGTAATCTTTAGCCATCAACCAATCTAGTAAATGTTCCTGTCTATAAGCTTAAAAGTAATGAATGTGTAAATGAGTATGTGTTTCGTATTATGTGCAATCAAATTGTAGCGATAGGTACTACCGGCAAAGTGTACAAAATAAGTATATCTAATGCATGCACAAACAAAGCAAGTGCAAAATAACATATTATATATGTGCATATGTATCCAGCAATACCTGCCCAAAAATGTGTTATGAGACTTTTCCCAACTCGACTTTAATGTGATGTACTGCAAAATATAAAACATTTCAGTAGACAATAATGTATGTAGCAAATAAGTGTAATAAGTATGTTATATACCTGTAAAAGTTAAAGATGAGTAACACACAGTATTATTCTCAAATGCACAATAAGTGCAAAGAAATGTATGTAGCAATAAAGGCAGTAATGTATTCGAAGTTACATGTGAAAATGAAAGAAATATGTGTTTCCTAAACATGTACATGTTAAACAAGTATTATAAGTGTGAACATGTATCTTGTATTATCCGCAAAATCTGTTCAACAAGATGTCTCCCTAAATAATTACAAAGATGTATTATAATTTATTATTAGATGTAAAAAGGAACTTTAGTTTATAGCAATGAGTACAACAGAAGTAATGTTTTCTGTGCTCCCTGCAAAATAAGTGTAATAAGTATGTTATATACCTGTAAAAGTTAAAGATGAGTAACACACAGTATTATTCTCAAATGCACAATAAGTGCAAAGAAATGCATCATATAATAACTGTAAAAATGTATCCATAAAGTTAACATATTCTAAATGTTATATATATGTAATGTAATGTACCATATATATGTGCAGGTTTCTTGCTTTCAACCGCAGTTCCTGTGATAAGAAATGCATCTTTAAAACTAGCAAGATAAGTTTGTAAAGTATATGAAATGTAGTGAACTAAACATATGTAGATGCATCATATTCAAATTTTCAATGCATAATGGTGTTATAAAATAAGTAGAATGTAAATACTAAGCAGGTAAATGTGCACAAACATGTCAAGAAAGTGTAATGTAATGTACCATATTGTGTAATCCAGATATCACTGTAAGTAATGATGTATGTCATAAGTGTAATGAAATCTTCAAGGCCCCTGCAGGGCCGTTTTCAAAAGAACAATGTGATCCTATGTATAATCTTCAAGGCCCCTGTATGGCACTGTATATCTTTATTCTTTAGCATCAATAAACGCTGAGGCCTGGATGATAGGACGGGGGTCTCTCGGATGGGATTCCCGTTTTGGAGGCTAAGAACTGCAGAATGGAGGAATCAGGCCCTGGGTCTGGGTGCCGGGCGTGAGGCGCTTGTGTGGCTCTGCGTGGGCTGCAACTCTAGATAGTTGCAGGTACTGGTCAATACCCGAGAAGTCTCAGAAAGCCGAGCGGGTGGCCAGCCCTGCTGTCACCTGTCACCTGTTGGCCACATTCCATGATGCGGAGAAGGGTTGAAAGGAGGAATAAAAATGACCTTCAGACGTCTCAGCTTCGATATACGAAAAATGTGCATTAAAAACAGAATTTGTCGTAAATTTTGCGCATACGCGCGTGCTGGAAGGTTAAGCTGTGGCAAACACCTCACGCATGTAACTGTTCATGTCTACAGCACATGTATTGTCGTTATCTTCAGCCGAGTTCACAAAATTCAATAGATCTCATCTTCTGACACCAGAAATAGATATACCTAGCAGCTGTAAGGAAAATGATTTTCGAACCTTGGAACAATTTTGACTTCTTAATCCTCTCTTCTCATTACAAGTTTCTTTCCTGCACCATTATTTCGCTATTGAGTTACCTCTAAAGCAGAATTTCGAACATAATTTTTGTCATGAATGATGCCTTTTCTTTGAAAAATTTCTATTGCATACTTTTCGTCATTGATCAGTTCTCGAATTGCTACATCCATAGCGTTATCAAAACAGAATTCAAAAATTAAACCAGTATTTCATGGCGACTTAGTACAAATGTAGAACTATCTAAATTTACACCTATTGTGAAATCGGCGCGTTCCCTAAATTTGGCGCGCGGTTTAATGGGCCGACCCCGGCGGGCGGTTAAATAGGCACCACCCAAACCATTATCAACCTCGGTATCAGGTGACACAAGCCAATCGAAACATGTTAAATACCGCATAAAGAAAAAAAAAATTCGTAACAGAATTAAAACACCAACGCTTTTTTTCCTTTAGTAGCATTGCAACGCATGTCGGGTAACACCTAGTTTGGAAAAATCCAATCTTTTTTACCCCCCCCCCCGGCTTTGTAGATCTCATATATGAGAATGCTGTTCGTGACTTAGCAGCCTATGATCCAAGCATTACATCTTGCCCAACCTGAGTCCAGCCGCCTACTCTATCCCGGAGAGCAATAAGCCGCCATTAAGCAATGTCGTCATGACAACGAAGCGCCTTCACGAGTTTTATAACCTTTCCCCTCCGCCTACAGCATTTTCGCAACTGCAGAATGCTATTCGCGATTCCATGAATTAAACTTAATTTGACTTGCAGTAGCTGATTTATTTTCCTGATTCTCCGAAATCTGCTTCCGTCTTTCCACCCCTAGATTCTAACAGCTGGTTTCGTCTGGTGCCAAGCCGATGATTTGTTTTCATTAGCATAATTTCAAAGCTGAATCATCGAGCAAGGAACTAAGACACCGAAATCATTTACCTTTTTTGCATTCAAAATTCTACTGGCTCTGAAATTTTGGAATAAAAAAATTAAACATAAATTTTTCTTCCGGATATTTGATGATCGTTACGTAATTCCTCGTTGACTATTATACAGATATAAATGTTTCCGCAAATGAATATAAGTTTGAAATAAATGAATATAAATTTGCCGTAATTTCTAACAAACAGCTGTTGTAACGCTAAAAGCTTCTTGACTAAGTATCCTATAATTCAAATATTGTTGATCATTTTGTTGTTTAACCGGTTGAATAGCTTCCAGTTTAATGGATGAGATTTATAGTCGTCCAAGTAAAGCACTTTAAACGATCAAATACTCGTATTTGACATATTTATTGGTCTAAGAGAAAGCAATAAGACCTTAGGCATCATTTCAAAAACTTTTCACTTAAAAAAATTCATGGAGATTACTATTGTTATTACTGTTATTATTATTATTATTATTATTGAGTTTATATAAAATTGCCCATAAAAGTTTTATTAGAAATATGAGCATAAATTAATGTTTTATCGAAGCAACTGTGTGGAATTTCCATGCGTTCAAGATCAGTTATATTTAGTTCAGAATCATACATAAAACATAAAAAGAATCAAGGAATAACTTCAGGTAAAGCAGCATCCAATGGCGAGCACTAGCCATTATAGGCGTTGGCCACTATTAAAGCCGAAAGTGATGGTCGCTTTATTATGGAGGCAACTAAAATGCCGGCCACGCTTGCGTCCTATGGAAAGATAAAAAAAAATACATCTATACCTTCTCCAGGATTCGAACCCCGACCCTTCGGTACCGCAGTTAAAGTCACTAACTACTTTCCTGTCCGTGTGGCACAATGCAATATCAAATCTGTGTAATTCTGTTTTAAATTATTAGTAGCAAAATCAAAAGTAAAGTGCATTACTTTTAAAATCAATTAAAAATAAATAATAATAGAACAAATTGAAAATGCATAGAAAAAGTCAAATAAAAAAATAAATATTAATTAAAAAATAAATAAAATTTCAAGGCTTTCAGACTTTATATTACGAACAAAGGGACGTTTTTTAACGTTTTGTGTTTACCTTTTATTTATTAAATATCCTGCTCTTCGCACTTAAACCATAAAATTCAATTCTACAGCAATATCACAAAATAATTTAAAAAGAGCATATCTTTAGAAATTCCGATACACAATCTCGCGAGCTGTAGATATAATTTTTTTTTTCTTACAGTGTTGCCATTGCTCGCCTTAAAATCGTTGAGTTTGTTAATCAAAAATTCGTTGAAGTTTTACAAAATATGAAATAGATAATAAAACAAATTCCAAATTTGGAATTCCAGATGCTCATATTCGAGTGGAAGACTACGTTATTCAAAATTCGATGTCTCTAGGTACCGTTGTTTTTTCATAGTTGTTTTCACCGTTGTATTTTCACTATTTCATTTCAAGAAATATGCGTATATTCACGCAGATTCTTCATTATTTACTTTCCTTATATATAATGCAGGGTTCTAGTATTTGTTGGCAATAATTTGAAAACTGAAACAAAGAAATTCCTAGAGATTATTTCATGAAGCAAAAGTTAATAATGTAAATAAGCATGAGCTAGGTAAGGAATTTAACCAAGTATATATATATATATATATATATATTACGTTTCCAGAAAAACGTAATTGTTTATATATCTACGTCTGATTCTTCAGCATGTAATAGCGTTTAATGATGCATCCAATAAAAATAGTCTTATATTTTTAGCTTCTAATAATTATGATATTTACATTAAATGGAATGGAGGAAGAGGTAAAATTTGTGCAACTGGGGTGATATGTGAATAAAAAAGCTAGATGTTCTATTACGTAGAATTTTAACTTAATAAATATCATATAGCATATTTGCAGTGACGTAAATTTGAGTATTTTGTAATTCAATAGAATTCATAAGTGCTGAATACTTTGAATGATGAAACCACAACTGAAGACATAACGAAGTGAAAATTTGATTCATCCATAATTGCTTTGTGAAAGTATTTCAGATAATTCATAAGCTGAATTTTGTGCTATGTATTTTTCGTGCGCCTCTAGTTGCATAGATTACGTAAGCTCCCAGAGATTTCTTATCGGACATTAGTTTATTAGCCCGGAAAAGATATTAGTCTTGAAACACGATTTTGCGTCACTTTTGATTCAAGTCTGTTGCCATTTGGAAAAACATAAAATATAATTTTTTCATATTTATTCTATCTGTTAACAAACTAAACTATTTAAAAGCAAACGTAATCAACAAACTAAACTCTTTAAAACCAATAAATGAAGTTCTTAAGAATATTATTGTTTACTTATTAATCTGATGAAACAAAATTGCATTTAATTCATGATATATATCTAATTAAAAACATTGAAGTGGCTGGAAGAGCCACTGGGAAGAGACGTAAAATCCAGTGCGTAGCTAGGGTGGGGTAAGAGGGGACATCTGTCCCCGGGGCAGCATTCAAGGGGCGCCTAATTGATGTTACGAAATTTTTTGTTTTCCATTCTTGGCCAGGGATAAATAGAAGTCCTTTATCTCTTCTAAATCCTGATTCTTGGCACACAGAAAGGGGCGCAAATTCTTCAATTGTCCTCAGGCGCTGGAAACTCTAGCTACGCCCCTGATAAAATCCAATCAAAAACATCAAAGTGGTGACAAATTATTACGCACATTATAGTGCATTTATTGGAGCTGTGAAATCAACAGTTTCCTAGTTGGGGTTCGAAACATGGACCTCCGAACTGTTAGTTGTATATCCTAACCACTTACGCCACGAAAGCACTCGTAAGTAAATGCTTTGTTAAATATATATATATATATATATATATATTTCTTTCTTTTAAATAAATAAATTCTTTTAAATATATATATACAATATTTCTTTAGTAAATAAATTATTATTAACTTACTTTGCAGCTATTGCCCAAGTAGTAGAATAACTTGATTTCGCACTAAGTGAATTTAAGATGATATATTTATATATATATATATATATATATATCATATATATATATAAATTGTAGTAAGCTCGCCTGAAAGTTACCAAGAGCTGCTGCTCCAAAAGGTTCAACACGTTTTAAAAAAATTGATACATATGAAAATCAAACCATTAGACATGTTAATGAAAAACCTGTAATTAAAATAAAATAAAACAAAAATTAAGAAGAGAACAAACTAAGTGGGTCTTGCTAAGACCAAGAAAAAGTTGTAACAAAAGAAACAAAAACTGACCTTTGGCGATGCAAAGCTGTCCCTCTTAAAACTTGTTGAAAAATGGTTGCAATTCTTCTGTGTCTTTCATTCGGATGACGTATGTAGGGGGGAGCGAAGTTCTGTGGGCATTTAGTCAATACGAAGGGACAGCTTTGCATCGCCATTAATAGGGACAGCTTTGCATCGCCAAAGGTCAGTTTTTGTTTCTTTTGTTACAACTTTTTCTTGGTCTTAGCAAGACCCACTTAGTTTGTTCTCTTCTTAATTTTTGTTTCATTTTATTTTAATTACAGGTTTTCATTACAGATTTCTAAAGTCTATAATTTAAAAATTAAATTGTTAATCTTTAAGCTTGCAGGCCCAGCCCGTATGTTTTTGTATTTTTAGGACTAATAGCTCATCGCTATTTATTTTCGTTTTTATTTTTATTTTAATTTTGATTTTAGTCTAGATTTAGGAAGCTTAGGTATTGTTTAACATATTTTAACACCTTAATGTGTCATTCTGTGCGGACGCGTCGGGAAATTGGAACAGAGAATTGAGACTATTAAAATTTCCAAAACACTTTGTCTAAATTTTAAAAAAATTTTAGCGAAAAAGTTTCAATTGTCTGTTTCGGCGAAACGCGTAATGGGGTTAGCTTGATTCGACGTTCAAATAAATAAAATTTCCCTTGAAAAGCCAGTTTGGAAGTCGAATTGGGCTAATTTACCATTTTCCGCTTACTTTTTATCTTTTTCTGTTTTTTTAATGTTTTATATGTCTAATGGTTTGATTTTCATATGTATCAATTTTTTTAAAACGTGTTGAACCTTTTGGAGCAGCAGCTCTTGGTAACTTTTAGGCGAGCTTACTACAATTTATATATTTTACTTATTTTGCAGCATATTGCGCAAGATGTTTTCTAGACCAAAATTGGTTTTTTTAAAAATTATAATTACTACTTTGCTTGATAAATTATATATATATATATATATATATATATATATATAATCTTAAATTATATATATATATATATATATATATATATATGTCATAATAAGAGCACAAAGAAAAAAGACGGAGCAGTGTCGATCTGTGCTTAGATTCATATTGAAGAAGAATTTTGATTGCGTAGTATTTAAAGAACTTGGCAGTCGAGGCAGTTTTAATTCCATTTTTATTTCCAATTGATATTTGTGGCCACAATCACTTGGCACTCTAGTCGTGCCTTTCCACAGAAGATTTACATTTTTGATATTGTTGGGATAGCAAGCAAGCCAGCGAAATTACATCTTAGCAGAGTAAAGAGCAAAGCTGAAGTGCGTAGTTATGAAAGATGGAAGCACGCGAAGAGAAAAGTTTTGGTTTACAAGGTCAGTGATTGGTTGTCAAGAGGCATCTGGTATTAACGGTTACGTAAGATCGCATGATTAATCTGAGTGACGCAATGCAGATAAGTTATTACGATTTTAGAATAGAGAGGAAGAATTAATGTTTATAGTTATATTATAATTCTGATTCATACATTTTTATCTTACATATATATATATATATTTAATTAAATTTGTAACGCTGAAAATGCTGCATATGACTTTACACGTGATATTAGCAAAATTTACAAAAGCGTTCATCAAGTACTAATGAATACAATCAGGTGCAAATTTAATAATATTTAATGTATTACAAATACTGAACATTAAAAAGTAAAATAAAGAAGAAACAAAATTCCTACCTAACAGTTAATACTTGCATTCCAAATTTTTTGTATAATATGCATTACCCTTATAATCATTATAATATTACGCTTATAATCATCACAAAATACAAATTTATCATTGCAATTATTAAAAAATACAAATTTATCATTGCAATTATTAAAAAATACAAATCTACTACTGCAAGAGAAATTTACTACAGCAATTATTATAATCTACCAAATACAAATCTACCACTGCAGAACAAATTTATGATAACAGTCATTTCAAAATAAAAATCTAACATTACAATCTATTATAATGATTATAAACACTCAGCTCTGCAATCTAGTATATAAAAGCATTTGAACCGAACAATATTCTTAGTATTAATATGCAGTATTCACAGTATTAACAGACAATATACTCATTTATTAACACACATGCTTCACTGAAATTACCTAAACTTAAATCTAAGTGTTTGTATATATAAAAATTTCTGTGTTTCTCGAAAACTAGACTAAACTAATCAGAAAATAAGTCATAACGACGTTTAAATAATAAGTCATAACGACGTGAAAGATTTTTTGCAGCTTTGATTGTCAAAAGTATCTATTTCTTTCATGTAAGGATTTTATAAAAAACGAAAACAATACACGCTTCAAAGAGTTTTTTCTTCAATATGTTTAATAAATATATTAATCCTAATAAGAATATATAATATTCCAGAAGTAATCTCTAAATATCGAGTAGGCAGTTTTGCAGCCCATTTCAAAAAGTGTATTTTCAATTCTGGCAATATAACGAAATTAATAGAGTAATACCAATTTAATTTAGCTCATAAATCAAGTAATTAATACTGCTCATGATTCACATATAAATAGAAGATTGATTAATAGCACTGGCAATAATAAACATCTCCCTCTAGTGATCAAAATATTAATTACCTAAATTAAGTAATAATAACATTGGTAACACACTAAATTAAGTAATAATAACATTGCTAATAACACACTAAATAAAGTAATAATAACATTGCTAATAACTCAATAAAGCGTAATAATAACATTGCTTATAACTCACATATTAATAAAGAAATAAATAACAGTATCTTAAAAGCAGTATATATGTATTATTAGAAGAGTACATGAGTATATTAAAAGCAAAATCAATGAGAGGAAACATACTAGAGAAAAAACTAAATGACGCTTACTAGAATATTCGGCAAAATTCATTAATACGTATTATACAATTAAAATCAAGTTCACGAATGAGTTTTACGTAAAAGCTTAATTATTTTCTCAGCCACATGAATACGTAAGTAACTGTATATGAGTTTTATTGGCGTTCAAGGCTTGAGCACCAATACGTTTAGGCCCACACATGAAACATTGCGCTTACATAGTATTTCTTACTGTGAACATACGCATTTGTTTATGAAATTTCTGTTGAAACATTATTTATTGACAATACACATAGGCGCCCTTTCTCACTGATGTCTTTAAAACGCTTACATGTGCAAAAGACTTGATTGAAAGATGAAAAGAAAGAATACAATACTCATATAATTTTCCAGCAGGATTATGAACATGCAAGTATTTTTTTATTTATCTGTGGGGTGTATCACGAGTGTGAATACGTGAATGTCTTACCATATTACTCCTGGTATTAAATCTGTTGCCACATATAGAACAAGGGAATTGTTTATCCTCTATATGTTTATCTAAATGTTTTCGGTAAGCTGCTGAAGTTATGAATGTCTTCAAACAAGTACAGCATTCGTGCAATTCCCTCCATTCATGGTTACCAACATGTCTGTTAAGATTTGTTTCGCTCACAAAAGTCTTAGAATAAACATCACATAAATATGTCTTCTTTTTTGTGCCTGAATGACTACGAATATGCGTCTTTAAGTTACACTGGCGTCCATACGCCTTTGAACATACATTACAGACATATGGTTTCTCTCTAGTATGCGTATACATATGACTGTTTAATTCAGACTTAATTTCAAATGATTTTAAACATAAATCACACTTATATGTTTTCTTACCAGCATGAGTATGCATATGCGCTTTGAAACAATTTTCATCTGTGGATGACTCCGAACATACATTACATACTAGTAAATTCTCAAATAACATATTCTCTTCAGCCATTTTTAAGTCATCATTTAGTTCAGATAGTAGGCAATATTCAACTTCTTTACTTGGTTTTACAAGTACATCCGTATGCATGCTTCTCTCCAGCCTAGTTGAAAGCCAATTCCTATTTAGATTTCCGTTTCATATTTACAGTATCTGAAAAATGAAATCACAAATATAACTCTCCAAATCAAGCTGTATTTGAAATAGAGTTGCTACAATGTACAGTTTCTCATCGCTGCTCTATACCGTGATAGCTTCAACCCTGCATTTCTGTGAATGAACAGGTAACGAAATTGTTTTTCGATACCCTCAGCAACACAGTTTCCCTACCTAAGATTCCGAAGAGAATGAGGGGATCATAGAAAAGCGTCTGGTATTACTAGATTGAAAGAACTGAAAATCCCTTTGCTTGTAAAATTAATCCCTCTTAGCAGTTAAGACATCCTTTTCTCCAACTTCCGATAGAATATTCCCGATTTCATTTACTTTCAGGTGGTGCTCAATCTTTTAGCGGTAATGCTGTAGAGAAGCTATTATTTTCCAATCAAATAATCTGATGTGGACATCGCGGAATTTTTTTGTAAGGCCTATTAAATTATACGCATTATTTGCTGCACTTCATTTAAACTTATTTTCTCGAATTATTCTAATTTAATTAACCGATTCTTCAAGGCAAGTCAAAAATGACAACAAAAATTGCAAATTTTGAAATTAGATTAATTTTTCTTCTAATTTTATTTTTTCATAACGGGTATAAAAATTTCCTAAATATAAGTATAGGAACCGAGAGACCGTATTAAATGTTAGACTTCATTATTTGTCTATTTTTTTTAAAAATCTAACATTGCGAAAGCGTGAGTACTTTCGGCATTTAAAATACTTCTGTATTTAGAAGCATATGACCACAACTAACGATTATAAAAACGAAAGCCGGGTAAGGGGAGTGGGTGTATATATATTGTAGAATAGTAATTTATTAACCGATTACTTTAAATTAATTAGCTTTTCTTTCTCGCTTTCCATTTTGCTGTCGGAATGCTAATTTCTAGCCCGCGAGTTTTCAAAATGAGGTAGAAAAAGATAGTATAGTTAAAGGAAGGTTTTGATATACGCATTAATGTTGGCTGGTTCTGTAAGCACAACCTATGCTTTCTGTTAATTTATCTAAGTTAATAAAAGGGTCTTTTACACCCTTTTCATGTTTCTATTAGCGCTGGAACTAAAGTCTCTGTAGTGTCGCTTCAGTTCTGTCAAGTTTCTAATTTAGTTAAAGCGGTATGGCAACACTTTCTAGTCTCCGCGAAGAACGAAGTAAACAAAGTTCGGTTTTTAATTACGCGATTCAACGTGCATGTAAAAGGTAAATAAAATTCATAAATAAGTATCTATACCTTCGTAAGGAATAAAATATTGGTTCTATTAGAGTCAGAGAAGTGTTATTTTCCTAACTTTGCATACCATACACTTCAGTGGTGTATCCCGGCATAATCGAATTCTGCAATGGCTGATGAAGAGGAAACCGAAATTAATACAACAATTGCGTCTGTCGCGAAGGTAAGCGTTAAAGTTCCTCCTTTTTGGAAGGCAGATCCTAAAATAGGGTTTATTCAACTAGAAGCACAATATAGAAACGCAAAAATTAATGCAGATCAAACAAAATATGATTATGTTATAAGTTCCATTGAACCCGATATTTTCTCACAGGTATCTGATATTTTGCTAAGTCCACCACAAGATAATAAATATCAGGCAATTAAAAATATTGCAATTGTCTCTGAATCAGCAATAATTTCATTATATGCATATTAAGAGACTCGAAAAAACCCCCAAAACAACTGAGTGAATTAAAACTGGGTGACAAAAAGCCATCTCAATTGCTGTGTGAGATGCGTAATTTGGCGGGCGATAGAGTAACAGATACTTTCCTAAAAACATTGTGGCTACAACGTTTAGCCGTTAATATGTGTAGCATTATATCTGTTAGTGGTGAAGATTTGTCAAAAGTGGCTACAAAGGTCAATAAGATTTGGGAATTAAACCCTGTTACTCCCCAAATAGCTGCTGCTTCATCCATAACGGTAAAAAGGGAAGTGATTGAAAATTTACAGAAACAGGTTAGTGAACTTAGCTTATAAGTTTCTACTTTAAACAAGCAACGCCACAGTCGTCCCTATTGTCGTAACCGATCCAAATCAAGAGATAGGAACCAAACACCAAAACATATGGCCAAAAATTACTCAAGCTTGATCTTGGACTCAGACGATCATTCACATGGCCTTCTGTAATTGCGGACGTAAACAAACCGATAATAGGCATTGATTTTCTTGCAAATTTTAACCTTTTGGTAGATTCATTACTGTGGCAACAGATCTAGTGACATTTGTTACTATCATAAAAAATTCGGTGATAAGTCATTTAGGTGTAAACAACCCTGCAACTACTCATCAGAATCACAGACAAATAATCCGGAAAACCTGCTCCTCGTCTCTCATTGACGACGGAGGAATAAGGGGTGCAGCTGAGTCGTCTTTTCATTAGCGAAAAAGAATCGGCTACCCAATTTTTAATAGATACCGGGGCAGAAATTTATGTCAGACCACCCTTACCTGCAGATAAAAAAACCATCTCAAAATTAGAAATCTTTGCTGCAAATGGTACGAAAACCAAAACATATGGCCAAAAATTACTCAAGCTTGATCTTGGACTCAGACGATCATTCACATGGCCTTCTGTAATTGCGGACGTAAACAAACCGATAATAGGCATTGATTTTCTTGCAAATTTTAACCTTTTGGTAGATTCCAAAAATAGCAAGTTAATTGATGGTACTACATTGTTAACAACCAATGGAACTCCTTGTTTTCAAGATAACAATAGTAATATTCCAATTTTAAATGCCGTAAATGATCCATATAAACATATTATTAACGATTTTCCGGATTTTTTAAAACTGAATGTAGTTAATAATAAAGTTGAAAATCATAACATCGAGCATTATATCAAAACCAGAGGTCCACCAGTTTTCGATAAAGCTAGGAGACTATCAGCTGAGAAACTCAAAGCGGCTAAAAAGGAGTTTGAATTTATGCTCCAAATGGGTTTATGCAGGCCATCCAAAAGTTACTGGTCGAGCCCACTACATCTCGCTATGAAGAAATCAGGTGATTGGAGACCTTGTGGAGACTATCGAGCGTTAAACAACGTCACGATTCCTGATAGATACCCTCTCCCATTTTTAACAGATTGCAGTTCCATTTTAGCTGGAGAAAGAGTTTTCTCATCAATAGACCTCATTAGATTGTACCAAGAAATTCCGGTTCGCGAAGAAAATATACCGAAAACGGCCATTCTCACTCCCTATGGCTTATTCGAGTTCCCATTCATGGAACACGTTTTCTCATCCATAGACCTCATTAGAGCGTACCAACAAACTACAGTTCGCGAAGAAGATATACCGAAAACGGCCATTCTCACTCCCTTTGGCTTATTCGAGTTCCCATTCATGACGTTCGGCCTACGAAATGCGGCCCTAACGTTCCAACGTTTCATGAACAGTGTGTTGAAAGGACTAGAATTCGTGTTTTGCTATTTGGATGACATTCTAATAGCCTCTCCTGATGAAGAAAATCGTCGACAACATATACGAGCAGTCCTCGAGAGACTAAATGAATATGGCCTGTGTATTAATGCGAGAAAGTGTAAATTCCGTCAAACAAAACTTGTATTCCTGGGATACAAAGTGTCAGCTGAAGGACTTAAATCTCTTTCAAAGAAAGTTGATGCCATCAAAAATTTCCCAGAACTAAAGTCATTTACTAGTTTAAGACGATTTTTAGGTATGGTGAATTTTTATCATAGATTCATACCAAATTGTGCGAAACTGCAACAACCTTTAACAACATTGCTTACTGGTATTAAAATGAACTGCGGAAAGGAAATAACCTGGACGGCAGAAACAAGAAACGCCTTCCAGATTTTAAAAGATTCACTTATTCGGGCCACAAACTTAACTCACCCATCTGAAAAGGCTGAAATATCACTAACAACTGATGCTTCCGATACTGCCATTGGAGCCGTTTTACATCAGATTGTGAACAATGAAAAACAACCCTTAAGTTTCTGTTCCCGAAATTTGACACCAGCACAACAACAATATAGTGCCTACGACAGAGAACTCTTAGCCATCTATACAGCAGTGAAACATTTTAAATACATCTTAGAAAGGGAAAACCACTAACATTTGCCTTCCAACAAAATTTGGAAAAGGCTTCGCCACGACAAGCTAGACAACTATCATATATAGGGCAGTTCTCAACCGATACCCGATTCATACAAGGGCATGAAAATACCGTCGCTGACGATTTCTCTCGCACAGACACTATTTTAATACCATCTGCTATAGTAGACTGCCAAGAAGATGAAGATATGGAGATACTTAAAAACAACCCAAACTTAAAAATCCTAAAGATCCCTATACCAGACAGCGACAAGAAAATTTACTGTGATATTTCTACAAATTATAATCGACCATACATTCCTGCAAAGTTTCGGCAGAAAATATTTTCGTCAATCCATAATTTATCTCATCCTGGAATAAGATCCACGAAAAACTTGATAACACATCGTTTAATATGGTCCAATATGAATAAAGACTGCCAACTATGGACTAGAGCATGTTTATCTTGCCAAAGATCTAAAATTCACAGACATACACAGTTATCCTTGAGAGAATTCAAAGTACCTCCACACAGATTCAAGCATTTAAACAAAGATCTGGTTGGTCCGCTACCGCCTTGTAAAGAATTCAAATATCTTCTAACCATCATCGATCGTTATACACGATGGATCGAAGCGGTACCGTTAGAAGATGAATCAGCAGAATCTATTGCTAAAGCTTTGATTTATACTTGGTTTTCACGCTTTGGAATTCCGAATCGCATAACATCTGACCAAGGTCGGCCACTTGATATCCAACTTTTTCAAGCTTTACGAAAATATCTTGGTTTTCATAGAAACACTACAACTACGTACCATCCACAGGCAAATGGCCTGATCAAAAGACAACACCGAACTTTAAAAGCAAGTCTCAAATGTCATCTACTCGAATCAAAATCATGGCTGGAAGCGTTGCCTTTCATTCTTTTAGGCATAAGATCTGTCATCAAGGAAGACTTGTATACGGAACACTTTTAGCATTACCTGGAGAATCATTTTCAAGAGTACCTCATATGAAACAGTCTGAATTTTCTCAAAACCTTCAGAAAATAATAAGAGATATGAAGCCAAGTTCTACCACCACCCATGGAAATAGGACAGTCTTTGTTTCTAAACATCTTTCCAACTGTTCTCACGTATTCCTATACAACAACATTAATAATTCTTCACTACAGCCTGTCTATCTCGGACCGTATCCTGTAAGAGCTAGGGAGAATAAGTATTTCGATATTCAAATCCAAGGAAATGTTAAAAGAGTTTCAATAGACAGACTAAAGCCATGTTTCCTAGTGCAAGATTCTGATATTCCTTTCCAAAACACCCATTTCAAGAACTTGGGAAACACCTGCACTCAAGAACAATGAAGAAAATTCAGAAACTCATCATGAAACCAAGACTACTAGAACCGGTAGACATGTGAAGTTTCCCAGTCACTTTAAAGACTATCTTCCATAATCGCTGTCACTAGGAAGGGGGTGTGTAGTCTCGCTTTAGTTCCGTCAAGTTTCTAATTTAGTTAAAGCGGTATGGCAACATTTTATAGTCTCCGCGAAGAACGAAGTAAACAAAGTTCGGTTTTCTATTACGCGATTCAAAGCGTATGTAAAATGTAAATAAAATTCATAAATAAGTATCTGTATCTTCGTGAGGAATAAAATATTGGTTTTATTGGAGTCAGAGAAGTGTTATTTTCCTACTTTTGGATACGAGACACTTCACTTCTTCTAGCTTCTGGTAGTAGCGGAAGCACTTGGCATGTATAAATAATCCCTTCCCAGGCAATCCTAGATGGATGCTCCCTGATCACTAACAGGATCTACTTTCGCATAAACGAGTTTCAAAATTTAGATAAGGTTTGCATTCTTCAATGGTTGCCACCGCACATCAAAATAACAGGTAGCTAGAACGCAGATAAACTGGCAGAAGAGGCTCCAAATCTGAACAAAAAATAATAAGGTAAACGTTACCCTCTCGGACGCAAATGCCATAGCCAAAAACAGATTGAAGGAACAATTAGTCTCAATATAGCTCTATAACATTAATAGTTATATTAATAGTCAATATAGTCTCCATAACATTAATGAAGATCGACTCATAACTAAAACCATAATCAGGATTAGAAATGTCCATCACGGAGAACTGAAAATCGACAGAGAGGAAACTGTGATATTTTCCTGGACACAGAATTGACCACTGCATACATTTTTGACTATCCAGCCATCCTTGCTGAATGATTAAAAATTGGGTCTTGTTTAAGATACCGAACCTCTACGATGATAACGTTTTGTAGATTGTCATCTTCGCCCATGGCACTATTTGAATAAACTTCATCATAGACACTGCAACAACAACAATATCAGATGCAGTAAAGAATGTTAATTAAAAATTTAAAAATAAACACAAAATCAATTAGAAATAAAAACTTTTGAGTTCAGCAGCAAGTGATTGTAATCTCTTCAGTTTCCCTACAACGTTGGCCAAATAATCTGTCATGCAATGAATTGCTTCTAATCTTGTGAATTACTCTAATGATGTTATAAGGTACTATCTCCTTTCCGCATGCCTTCGTGATGTAACTGTTGAATAAAGCGTTTAATACAGAAGATTTGGTCATCACAAACAGACTGGGATGAACTGCTGCCTAAAGATTTGTCCACTCCTGCCTAAAATGGTTAGAAGAGCTGCCTAAAATGGCTCGATTCTCCATCCTTTGTTATTTTTTCATGCTCTCGAACTTTAGCATTAAAAATCTCGAATTATATTGCTTCTCAGACTTAAGTATAAAAATTTATGGTAAAATCGTTATTTAAGTTTCCAAATGAATGATGAAGAAATTAAAACTGCCTTTACTTCAAAAAATAAAGCGATCTCACTAAAATCTCTTACTTTGACGAGGTTAGAATTAATGGGAGCACTGTTATCAGCCAAGTTAGGCGAATACATTTTGAAAGCATTGAAACTGAAAATCCCGCGCTATTTTCGAACAGACTCAGCAATTATTTAATTTTGGATCTAAACACAGTGTGAAAATTTGAAACCCTTTGTCAAACACTGTGTTGAAGATATCCAAAAATTGAGTTCATCTCAAGATTGACATTACTGCCCAGGTGTCGACAACCCTGCAGATATCGTATCTCAAGGAAGGAAGATCTCGGAATGAATAAACGAACATATTTGGACACAAGGTCCACAGTGACTAGACGACGATAAATTGGAATAGAGAAAAAATTTAGTGATATATATCAACTTGAATGTACAGTACTCTAGAAAGAAGGGGCTCTCAGACTCGGCTTATTAGATGTCTTACACGGTTATAATGCCACAACCTCTAGAGGTGATTTAATGAGGCATAACCCTTCGGTAAACCTGGGAGAACAAAAGTTCGCATAGTCTGGAATAAAAACGCAATTCAATAGCGACGGGCCAGCAGCCACCAACAAACAGAATACAGAACATCGTAGTCCGTCCCTCAATATTGACTAAGGAGAGCCAAACCCCCAAAGAGAACCTTCGATATCAAACCATGTACCGCCCCACAAACAAGGGCGAGACAAGACAGTACCAGTGCGGTCCCTACCGAGCCTGATCCCTACCACCAAATAAACGATAGTTCTAGTTACTGTGGAAATACAGGTCCTTGATAGAACGCCGGGAGTTACATCCTAGTTGACCCCGGAGAGGACTTGAATGTACAGAAGAAAACCAGAGACTAACTCCACAAGCGCTTGGCCCCAGCCACCAGCCCTGTCTTTATTGGTTGCCGTTTATGACGTCAGGCTTAAAAGATTCCATTATGTGTTTCATTTGAGTTACGTCGAGTGACATTCTTTGCTTATATTGCTTTGGATTTGCTTATGTCCTGTATTAATGTGAATTTGTGTAATATAACATAATATTCGCAATTAAAACAAACATAACAGTTGTAAGAAAATATGTGGCCACTTTTTATAAGAATTGTTAAATCATGTTAATTGGAATCGATAAAACTTTATGATGCGTGAAGTGTCTGGAATGCAAATATAGGAAAATAACACCTCTCTGACTCCAATAGAACCAATATTTTTTTCCTTGCGAAGTTATAGATTCTTATTCATGAAATGCATTTACATTTTACATACACATCAAATCGCGTGACAGAAAACCGAACTTTGTTTACTTCGTTCTTCGCAGAGACTAGAAAGTGTTGCCATACCGCTTTAACTAAATTAGAAACTTGACGGAACTAAAGCGAGACTACACACCCCCTTCCTAGTGACAGCGATTATGGAAGATAGTCTTTAAAGTGACTGGGAAACTTCACATGTCTACCGGTTCTAGTAGTCTTGGTTTCATGATGAGTTTCTGAATTTTCTTCATTGTTCTTGAGTGCAGGTGTTTCCCTAAGTTCCGCTTTCTTGAAATGGGTGTTTTGGAGAGGAATATCAGAATCTTGCACTAGGAAACATGGCTTTAGTCTGCTATTGAAACTCTTTTAACACTTCCTTGGATTTCAATATCGAAATACTTATTCTTCCTTGCTCTTGCAGGATACGGTCCGAGATAGACAGGCTTTAGTGAAGAATTATTAATGTTGTTGTATAGGAATACGTGAGAACAGTTGGAAAGATGTTTAGAAAAAAAGACTGTCCTATTTCCATGGGTGGTGGTAGAACATGGCTTCATATCTCTTATTATTTTTGAAGGTTTTGAGAAAATTCAGACCGTTTCATATGAGGTACTGTTGAAAGGATTTCACCAGGTAATGCTAAAGGGGTTCCGTATACAAGTTCTGTGGATGAGCAACCTAAGTCTTCCTTGATGGCAGATCTTATTCTTGAAAGAACGAAAGGCAATGCTTCCAGCCATGATTTCGATTCGAGTAGATGACATTTGAGATTTGCTTTTAAAGTTCGGTGTTGTCTTTCGATCAGGCCATTTGCCTGTGGATGGTAGGCAGTTGTAGTGTTTTTATGAAAAACAAGATATTTTCCTAAAGCTTGAAAAAGTTGGCTATCAAATTGCCAACCTTGGTCAGATGTTATGCGATTCAGAATTCCAAAGCGTGAAAACCAAGTATAAATCAAAGCTTTAGCAATAGATTCTGCTGATTGATCTTCTAGCGGTACCGCTTCGATCCATGGTGTATAACGATCGATGATGGTTAGAAGATATTTCCATCCTTTACAAGGAGGTAGCGGACCCAACAGTATGAGATAAATTATGGATTGAAGAAAATATTTTCTGCCGAAACTTTGCAGGCAAGTATGGTCGATTATAATTTGTAGAAGTATCACAGTAAATTTTCTTGTCACTGTCCGGTAAAGGGATCTGCAGAAATTTTAATTTTGGGTTGTTTTTAAGTATTTCCAAGTCTTCATCTTCTTGACAGTCTACAATAGTTTGTAAGTCTATTGCAGATGGTACAGAAATAGTGTCTATGCGAGAGAGAGCGTAAGCGACGGTATTTTCATGCCCTTGTATGAATCGGGTATCGGTTGGGAACTGCCCTATATATGATAGTTGTCTAGCTTGTCGTGACGAAGCTTTTTCCAAATTTTGTTGAAAGGCAAATGTTAGTGGTTTGTGATCCGTGTTTATTGCAAAAGGTCGCCTTTCTAAGATGTATTTGAAATGTTTTACTGCTGTATAGATGGCTAAGAGTTCTGTGTCGTAGGCACTATATTTTTGTTCTGTTGATGTCAAATTTCGGGAAAAGAAACTTAAGGGTTGTTCTTCATTGTTCACAATCTGATGTAAAACGGCTCCAATGGCAGTATCAGAAGGATCAGTTGTTAGCGATATTTCAGCCTTTTCGGATGGGTGAATTAAGTTTGTGGAATGAATAAGTGCATCTTTTAAGATCTGGAAGACGTTTCTTGTTTCTGCCGTCCAGGTTATTTCTTTTCGGCAGTTCGTTTTAATACCACTGAGCAATGTTGTTAAAGGTTGTTGCAATTTCGCACAATTTGGTATGAATTACTGATAAAAATTTACCATACATAAAAAACGTCTTAAACTAGTAAATGACTTTGCTTCTGGGAAATGTTTGATGGCATCAACTTTCGTTGAAAGAGGTGTAAGTCCTTCAGCTGACACTTCGTATCCCAGGAATGCAAGTTTTGTTTGACCAAATTTACACTTTGCCGCATTAATACACAGGTCATATTCGTTTAGTCTCGTATATGTTGTCGATGAGTTTCTTCATCTTTAAAGGCAATTAGAATGTCATCCAAATAGCAAAAGACGAATTCTAGTCCTTTCATGATGGAATCATTTCATGACGTCATGAATGGGAACTCGAATAAGCCAAAAAGAGTGAGAATGGCCGTTTTCGGTATATCTTCTTCGCGAACTGTAGTTTGTTGGTACGCTCTAATGAGGTCTAAGGATGAGAAAACGTGTTTTCCAGCTGTAGCGAAGCGGTATCTAACTTTAAATCAATAAACCTAAGAATAGATCACTGTGAGTGGACTGTAAATTAACCTTTATTCGGCGGTTTGAACTTTCGAACACAACACAGCGCAAATGTAAAACGACAGAGTTACAATGAGCGGTTTTAAGAATGCAAGAACAAAATGCGAGCTACGCATACAATCTGCGCATTTGCGAAATAGTATCTCACAGGCAGGCAGAGAGCTCTGGTGGCCGAAACATTCCGCCCGGCGTTGAAACATCGTTTCAAACTAAATAGCTTTTACAAAATGAAATTATCATAAAAATATTAAATTATGCAAAAATGTATCATTAAAATATTCACAAGGAAACATAATATGAAATTATGCAATGAAACTAAATTATAAATTAAACTAAAACTGTTCTCAAAACAGATGCACAGAAGCCTTGATACAATTCAGGAACTTAATTATAGCTAAAGCAAAGTACAAAGTTATAATGCTTTAGGAAAAAAACTTAATCATTGATAGGCAAAACACTAAGTTTGTGAATTGGCCTTTTGAAAACTCCGTTAGCAGTTTTTATCTTCACGATACGCACAATATTATCTGAGCTAGGAAAAACTTCCAACACTCTTCCTAATTTCCATCGTAGCGGGGGTAAATTGTCTTCCTTTATGATAACTAAATCATTAACCTTTAAATTAGGTTGCACTTTCAACCATTTTGAACGTCGTTGCAAATTAGAAATGTATTCATTGGACCATCTTCTCCAAAAGCTTTGAAACATTTTCTCAACAAGCTTCACACGTTGCAATATAGGAATTTTTTGATCGTGTAAACTTTCTTCTTGTAAGGCAGTTAGCGGGGTACCAATTAAAAAATGGTCTGGCGTAAGTGCAGAAAATTCTGATGGACAGTGGACACAACGGTCGCGAATTTAAACAAGCTTCAATTTGAGCTAGCAATGTCATAAATTCTTCTTGCGTTAGAAGTTGTTAACCTATGGTTCGCTTGAGATGTAATTTTGTAGATTTGACTGCAACTTCCCATAATCCTCCAAAACGTGGCGCTGCGAGAGGATTAAATATCCACTTAATAACTTCAGTAGAGCAATATTTATTAACCAATTCATTTTCATTCAAGGAGTTTATTACTCTTTTCAATTCCTTATCTGCAGCAATAAAATTTGTGCCACAATCGCTGTGCTCTTCTATTGGTTTTCCTCTTCGAGATACAAAGCGCTTCAAAGCGGCAATAAATGATTCTGATGTAAGATTACCTACTAATTCAATATGTATAGCTCTTGTAGTAAAACACACGAATACACAAATGTAGCATTTCATTGGTTTTACTCCTCGACCTTGCCTGGGCTTCACTTGAAATGGCCCGGCGTAGTCAATTCCAACTTTGGAGAAAACCTTTGACGGAACGACTCTAGACGATGTAAATCAGACATTATTTGGGTAGATGTTTTAGCTCGTACACGATGACATTTCACACATTTCCAAATCTGTTGTCTTACAACTGACCTAGCGTGGATTATCCAATATTCTCTTCTAATTACTGATAGCAATAGCAGGGGGCCAGCATGAAGATGGGATATATGAAAATGATTCACTATAATCTGTGTTATGTGATGTTTCTTGGGCAACAAAATAGGATATTTTTTGTCCTATCTAATGTACCTATACCACCAATGTACCTATGTATGAAACTTTTTATTAATTGTATACTGAAGCATATATATGCACACGCCCTTGTTTGGCCACGTCAATACCACATATTCTCCATTAATATATTCCTGATGCAGCCCTTTCAGGAAGTCGCCAGGGTTGTGTTGTTCTAAATAGGTGCGGGTACCGGACGACACCCGATTTGTCATATTAAGCCGTCCGGGCCCTGCATTCACCTGTCACCTGTCCTGCGCGATGTTGGATTGTCTTAATCTTCCTCCAACGCGTATAAGTCCATTCTTATCGATAAACGGGTTCAAAGAAAGGATCTTACTATTTGAGTTTAACGGTTGATTCTTTTTCAGAAGATTATATTCATTAAAAAACTCATCCATTTGAACTACTCTAACAATTGCATTTCTAGCGTATTGAAATTCTTCGGTTTTAAGGTAACCCTTAATCCTTGTTGCGGTAGATTTAGCTGAATTATTCGCAAACCGAAAACACCATGCGATGATCCTTTTAAGTTTCAAGAATGATGAAACTTCATTAAGGACTGGAATTTGCGAAGCGACTGTTCCAATTGAACAAGAAATATTTTTCCGTTGTTCCCTTAAAGACTCTTCTGAAAATGGTAAGTTGATAGAGAACGGAATATTATTTGAATTAAGCCACTGAGGACCTGTCCACCACAAGTCATGAGTAGAAAGATCTGAAGGCCTCGTGATGCGCAATCAGCTGGATTCTCCTTTCCTTTTATGTGATTCCAATGCGATGAAGGTAAAACTGATTGAATTTCTGAAACGCGGTTGGCTACGAAGGTTTGCCAACGTGTTGGTTCTGATTGTATCCAGGACAAAACTATCATTGAATCACTCCATGCGTAAATATCGTCAACATGAATTTTCAATGAATTCCGCACAGCTTGAACCAAATGCACTAATAGAACTGCAGAGCAGAGTTCTAAACGGGGAATAGAGATTACTTTCAGGGGAGCTACGCGAGTTTTTGATGTTAGTAGCTGCACCGAAATTGAAGAATGATTTGAAGACTTTAAATAAATCACTGCGGCGTAAGCTTTCTCTAATGCATCACAGAAACAATGAAGTTCTACATTTGTAAATTTGGGCAATAATACTCTCCTAGGAGTATGAATGCATTCAAGATTTGCGATATCTTCACAATAGATTTTCCATCTTTGATTGATTTCATCTGGCAAGGGATCATCCCACGAGATTTGTAATTTCCATATGTCTTGAAGCAAGATTTTTGCTGCAACTATAAAAGGTGCTAACCAACCAAGTGGATCAAAGATTTTCGAAATAGAAGATAAAATTATTCTTTTAGTAGAACACTCTCTGTTTCTGAGATTTCCAAATAGTGTATGTCAGTGTTTTATTTCAATAAATAAGTAAAAGACAAGATGGCCTGTTAATTCTAATAGAAACTCTTACTGGAAAACGTGATTATTAGAAGCCTGGCGTCGTGAACACTGAAGATGCAGCAGGTAAGGAATTTTACATTAATTTTATTGTAAATAGAAGAACCTGATGCAACAATAGGTGCATCATCGCTCATGAAAGTACTGGGCTTCACATTTGGCAGTACACTCTTTATGCATTGAAAAAAAGTACATAATGTTTGTGTACTTACACTTGATGATACACAAAACGCAACTGGTATGCCCTCCTCATATTCATCTATGCCTATCAAAGTAATTGGTTCAAACGCATAGCTTGATATATTATGAGTTGAATCGATGCATAGTCTGTCAAACACTGTAAAAAAATCTGTAAGGTTACTAAGAAAACTCATGGAAACTGGGATGCCATGGGTTATTTGAGTAACAACAACAGATGTATTCTTTGTAACTTTACAAGAATTTTGCCTGTAATGGTTACAGATCTTTTTCTTGTAATATCATAGCATATAGTTATGTAGTAGAACATATTTTTCTCATGTAAAATCCCAAACGATATATCTGTAATGGTTACAGATTATTTGCGTGTAATATTACAGAAAATAATTATGTAAAAAGAACATGTTTTTCTCATGTAAAATCCCAAACGATATATATGTAATGGTTACAGATTATTTGCGTGTAATATTACAGCAAGTAATTATGTAAAAAGAACATGTTTTTCTCATGTAAAATCTCAACAGATATATCTGTAGCTGTTACAGGTTATTTGCTTGTATTATTATAGCAAGTTATTATGCGAGTAGAAGATACTTTTCTTACGTAAAATTCCAATGGTTGTATCTGTAAAGGTTACAGATCATTTCCTTCTAATATCCCATTAAGTAATTATACATGTAGAATATATTTTTCATAGGTGAAATACTAAAGTATATGTCTATAGAAGTAATACATGTTTTGTCTAAAATGATGCTTATTATAATAAAATATATTGAAATCAATATGTTTTGAGTAAAAGACTGATATCTGTATGTATATATATATATACATGCAGATATATGCAAGTGAATCATAATAGTTTGGCTTTTTAAATTAGCCAATATGACCTCAGAATAGCATTAATTTAAAAGATGTGCTTTCAACAGCATTCAATATTCTTTTTCAAAAGGAAATATTATTCTGTTTCAGAGTATTTTTGTTTTACGAAGAGAAACTTATGTCTGATATGATTGAAAGGCCTTTCATATTATCATTTTGATTAATTTAAAAGTTCAAATTGATATGCTACTCCTTACATTAAATCACATGTTAAAACATACATAAAATAATACCTTTACACAAAATAATGGAAAGGCATCTGGAATTTATATTTGCCCTGTAAAATAGCTGAAAAACAAAAACAGTATGTTTTATTTGTATGTTTTAGTATAAATTAATAAGATATGTTCTAGAACTTCCTTTCTGGTAATTTTATCTAAAATAGAAACATGTTGCTTTAGATTTAACTTATATGAGTAAACGTGTTGCATGTTGATATGATCATATTATTACAGTAAAAGAAACTTTGTGAAATATTTCTATTAAGAACTCAGAACAGCTGTTCTTCATGTTTAAAAAATATTATATTCTCTCCTTCTAAAAAATGACATTTTCAGTAAATTAAAGAATTCAACATAGCAATGAACTCCTTTTGTTACTAGGAATTCAAGATTGTGTTCATACGCTTGAATTACAACGCCCAACTAATCTTTTTATTCTTATCTGCTCTCAGGGTTTGTCAACAGTCTGCTATTGTTTGAAATAATAGATGGTAAATGTATAACTTTTTTACCTTACCTTCAAATAATTTCCTTTGAATTAATAGATAGAAGTCTTTCATTAAAAACCTAATGTCATACTTTTTGAATAAGCTTAAAACTTCACCAACTAACCTTAATTCGCAAAGCCTTGCTTCCATTAAAATTCTTAATACTTAATACAATTATTTATGCCTTTAACAGATTTGTTTAAAAAATTAATTCTTCAGTTTGGCTTAAAATTTAATGCATTTTAATTTTACCTGTAATTTTTTACAAACATGATATGTAATAAATCTAAGCTTAATATTGACCATTTAGTATAAAGTAGAAAAGTATTCCTAGATTTTATAAATTTAGAGATTTGCGTACAAAATTGTGAAATATACATGTGAAAACATATTATCCCCATTACTATAGTACAGCATGTTAATTAAGAAAGTTTATTGAATTTATAATTTTATTGTGAAACACTATGAAGCAAATAATATGCTAATTAAAATACAGAAGTAAAAATAATTTATTACTTAATTCATAAACTTTATATGAAAACCTGAAAAAAGAATTAATTAAAAAATAACACAATATAACATTTCATAAAAATTCGTTTCAACTGCTTGTTAAAAATGAATGGTTTTTCCTCTTTGCACATGTAAACCATATCTCCTAAATAAAGAAAAAACATTTCTTTTAAAATCATAATCCTGCTCTTAAAAAAAGCTTATAAAATTAATGTTAACAGATGTTTTAAACATGTACTTATAATATTTCTTTATAATATCTTAAGTAATTAAGAACAGCTTAAATTCTTTAAAAAATTGGATTACAATGATCCGTCTCAGTACGAAAATCTACCTCAGTCAATCACTTTTTACATTTAACCAGCATTTCTCATAAAATAACTAATTAGTAAACATAACTTCTCTAGGATGCCCACTATTATTGAAGATCAAAATCTTCAGGAATCACGTATAGCAAGCTGAGTTCATTGTACAAAAACAGCGAATATGCAAATATTTTCATAAATGAAGCCATCATAGATATTAAATAGTATACTTATATTCAGAATTCATAACTTGAATAAATTTCTCGAACTGTTCTAGCATTCGAAAAATATTATATTTATTACCTTAAATTTCTAAAACAATATTACATATTGGTCCAAATGAATCACTGGGACTCGGACAGCATTTCCCCACTCACTCTCAAACGTCATATTCCCATTCTGCATATTATAAAAATTCTTAATTCTTCTGCAAAACTGCAAAAATTACCAACACTTGGGCTTATTTGGTAACTTTCAAATTCACTCCTTTGTTTGCATTTAGAATTTATAACTTTAATTTTCCTGGCATAATTTCATTCACTTCTGCATCTATTAATAGATGCAGAAGGTTTTTGTACTTTACATAATTTTAAACCTTATGTAACCTTACTAATTAATAACAAAATCAAAACATATATCAGAAACTGCATAAAATTTAATTATTAATTACCACTAGTGTCACACGAAATACTATGAAATTAATCAATAAAACAAGAATGAGATAAAATATATAGAATTAATATTCTACATGTGTGAAGTTTGGAAGTTTTACGTTAAATACTTTTTTTAAATTAAGTATTTTTTAAAATGTCCCCTTAGAGCATGGGACCTTTCGTAATTAGAACTTGCAAATCCGCTTCGCTAGTCTTTCATAACATTGCTTTTCTTTTATTAACAAGAAATATTGCATTCAGTTATTGAATATAAGATTTCCAAAATTAATGCTACTGAAAGGCATGAATACTTACTTAAATTTGAAATTAATTTGGGTAGTATTCCGTTTTGAGGATCGTAAAAAAATTGCAGCGAAAATGTCTGCGCAAAAGCGCCAAATCTAGCGTACGCGCTGATTTCAGATTGCGTAAGTTTATATAGTTCTATATTTCTTATACATATTAAGTCTTTATTATATATTAAGACGCCATTGAAATACTAGTTTAATTTTTAAATCCTTTTTTGATATCCTATGGATTTAACAACTTGGGAATTGCCCATGACGAAAAGTCTGCAATAGAATTTTGGGTAAAGTTGTAGAATCACCCACTGCTTGGCGCGTTTTTAAGAATTGCGCATACTCGGTATCCATGTACACATTGACCTATTTTCACTTTAAAAAAAAATCCCAGAATTGCACAAAAATGGCACTTTGCACACTTTTGACTTTATCTATGTACACATCGACCTATTTTCACTTTAAAAGAAAATTGACAAAAATCCAATTGTTTTTACTCTTGTAAAAAGCGGCGAACAAATAAGCGGACGATTCTGTACTTTACCGAGAATTTTTTCAAAGAAGAAAAGGCATCATTCATTATAGAAAATTATGTTTGAACAACCAACGAGATGAAATTATGCTTTAGCGATAACTCCGTAGCGAAATAACGATGCAGGCATCCATTCAGTTATGTTTAGCAATTTTTATATAAATTATAATAATGATCTGAAATTGTTATTTACTCATGCTTTCATTCAGTCATGTTTAGCCTTTTTATATAAAATATAATAATAAAAAGTATGATATGAATTTAACCTTTCATCTAAATTAAAACATCAATCTCAAATAGTTATTTACTATTATACTTCCTTTCTTGCATTAGGGTTGCCGCAATTATTTTTGGCAGCACTGGCATCAACAGTAGTTTGGCGATTTTTTACGGCCCTGAAAACCGAATAGTATCTTAATTTGGTTAACTTAAAATAATATTAAAAAATAAATCTTCATATATATGTCTAAAAATAAGACCTTCATAATTTTCTTTTATTTGAAAAATATCTGAATTCTGCATTAATTTGGAAGAGTAAATCATTGGGCAATTAAATGCCAAGCTATACGTGAACTAATGTAGTTTACAAAAGCACTGAATTTTATTTTCTGCATTAACTTTCAAAGAAATTAAAGTTTTTTGCATATTTGCATCATTTGGATTCATAGAATATGGCAAAGCATGCAAAGGCTATCAGCCTAAAAAGGGAAGTATATATCCATGGACGGCTTTGTAAGGAAAAGTAGCTTGCACTTCTACTGTATTCATGTGTATATACATTGTTAATGCTAAAATCAATGCTTCATTAAAATTTTATTATTATTCTATTTTTAATACTAACATACAGAACTGTTTTAAATTCCAACAAACAATCATAATTTATTTTTAAGAAAACTTATTTTATGATTTATATATTATACTACATGAATAAGAGAAACATTTGTCAAGAAATCTATTAAACTTGTATTAGCAGATTTATGCTATCCTAGTAACAAGACTATCATACTTCAAAACTGTATTAAAACTGGGCAAAGTAAAATAAACATAAATATAAATTCTACATTAAAATGTTTAAAAACTTATAAGTATGCAATGGTAGTTATATATACAATATAATAAATTTTGTCATTTATAAAATATTAATGAATTATTTTTGGAATTAATGTAGAAAATTTTAGTTTTCGTTTATAACTAGTTTAACGAATTTTTAGAACAATATTTTAGGTCATTTCCATCTTTCCGCTGTTGATATTGGTATATTAAAATATATTAAATAATTAAGCTTCATCTAATTAGTAAAACAAAACACTACGAAAAGTATGATGCGACATATTTTTAATCAATATAATTACTTCATTTTGGAATTATAACATTATCGTAAAAAATTAATACCACTGAAATATTATTACACTAAAGAATACACGAAATTCTCTCAAGACCGTGTTAAGTTTTTGTAATTTTAATTCATAACACATATCGGGCCCACCAGCGGCCGAGCGGTAAAGTCGCTGAACACTGGTAGTTCGGTCCGAGGTTCGAATCCCGCGAACGGGCTGGCTGCATGGGCGTTTTTGTGGTTTTCCCTATGTGTAACGTGTATACGAGCCAGTTTCCCTTAGAAAGTCCTCCACGAAGGCATCCCTCCTCTTAATCAGATAGCCCTCGAGGCTTTGCCATAATTACACACACACACACAGTTCATAACACATATCGTACATAAACATATCAGACTGAATTATAAACCAAGTATAATTAATCAGGTAATCCTAGAAAAAGAATAAACTAAACCTAGTAAGCAAAAAATATATACATTACATTCAGAATTCTAAATGTTTACATAAACTTTTCTCGTAAGGCCTGCTGGGAAAAAGATGTCAAACGTTCTGTGGTCAGACGATTGCAAACGAACGCTAACATGATTAATTTTGTTTTCAACAACCACATTATTGTTTCAATTAAATACCACAATAGTGATTAAATTTTGTAATAATTAGTTATAAATAATACGGTCAATTTAAGGCGTAATTTATCGGATGCACAATAGCATAATGACAAAATAATAGTATTAGATCTGCATTTGGAATAAATATTTTATACTCTTTCTACTCATTAGACATTACGAACACTGATATTACTTAATAGCAAAGCTTAAACGTTAAAATACTTACTCAATACATATAACAGTGCAAAGTGCATAAGAATAATCTGCAGAAAATGAATAAAAAATATTTCAAACAATAATTGTAACTTACTTACCTCCGTTATACAACCAAAAGGCGTTCAGCCATGTTTTTTTCTGCAACTAGCTTTCAAACACCTTTCTCCTGATTGGCTGCTCTTCAGTCAGTCACGTGATTCTTCCTCGCGGCTTCTGAAACATTATCTGTAATACTACACGCAATTCATCTGTACTCGCCACAGATCGCTTTCCAATTGTTCACATTACAGGAAATTTTTGTGTAACTTTTTGATTTCTGTAACTTTACAAAACTTTTGCCTGTAATGAACGACCTTTTTTTTTACAGTGAAGCCTAAATTTTGTAAAATGTGCCTTTGAAATGGTGTCATCAGCACAAGAAAAAAGTCCTGCTTCTTTAGTTCCAAGAATTCTTGGCCTTGGTTGTTATACATGAGCACAGGATTAAAATCTTTTTGACTCATTTCCTGTACCCATGCACTTACACTTTCCTCATCAGTTTTCATAACAGATCCTTTGGAAGCAAGTTGCACTCCAAAAGATTGTTTTACATTAAAGATGTCTTTTCGTGTCACAAGATGTTTACGCTGAGGAGTATCGGTTAAAGATAATCTTACATCTTGAAGAATTCTTTTCTCAGATACCCCTTGTAGCAATTTCTGCAAAATGCACACAATCATTACAATATTTTTTTTAAATAAAAACACAACAAAATTATGAAACTAAATATACATTATCTTAATTTACTTTTTAAAATGGAAGTGGTTAGGTTACTTCAGTATGGCAAAGCACATAAGGGCTATTTGCCTAAGGGGACTTTTTATGGGAAACTGCATTCACATTACACATAGGACAAAACCATGCAGCCAGCTTGTTCTCTTCGGCTCGAACAGTCTTAATAATTCAGAAAGTGATGTGCTACTGTTTTACTGAAGACTTAAGTAATATGTAAAGTCATAAAATTTAATACACAATCTTTTTATTACACTTCTATTCTGTTATCAGACTACTGAGAATCCCTAGCAAAATAAAGTAATTCTATACAGGTTTACTATTGCAGAGAAAACTTATTAAGTCATCCATTCCTTCACCAAGATTCAAACCACAGATCTTCTGACTACTATAATCTGTTATTTTAAAATAGGCAAACATTTCCTTTCTCCATCATCTTCATTCATGGGTTTTTCATGAAATGAAATATGCTAAACAGAAACAAAGTGGGAAAGAAACCATTAGAAGCTCAACTATCTGCACCAGCTGTCATTACCATGGTTATGAGCCAACAGAAAAATGACTTAAAAGCGTCTGTTCTATAGTAACAGACTATAGGTAAATGTGTTGCCAGTTACACCATGAGAACACATACAGAGAAAAGCAATCATTTCTTATGTTTTACTCCACTTGAAGAATGACTGAGGACACAAAAACAATATCCAGTTAGCCATATCCAAATAGAGATAAATTATCATCCACCACATTTTAATTGAACATCATTATACATATACAAAGTTTATTTCAGAGCAGGAAATGTGAAGAATCAACCATATTCTATTCTTACTGAGATCTTAACTACAGATCTTCTGATTTCTCACCAGACCTGCTACCAGTTATAGCATGAGAGCATGCACAGGCCAAGTAATAATTCATTATATTTTCTACACTTTACGGATGAAAGGGAAGAAAGGAATGAGACCCAGTTAACTAAATCTGGATGGTGACGATTTATCATCCATCACAATTTTAGTCATGCCATAGTAGTAACCGAAGGTCCTCGGCGGACGGAAGTGACGTCACAGAAAAGGGGCGTGGTCGCCGCCATCTTGGATTTATCCGGAAGTGACGTTGTCGGGTAGGATGACGTAATCGTGCTGAGTTTCGTTTTTGTGGTGTGGCAACGATACTACCTTTTGAAAGTTTTTTAATTTTTGTGGCAACGAGCACGTGTTTGGCATGACATCACTTTTAATTAATTTTTTTTTAATTATTTAATACGTGATTAAGTATTTAATACGTCATTAATTTTTAATTATTTACTCTTTTTAATAAGTATCTTAATTATTTAGTACGTCATTATTTTAATTATTACCTTTAATTAAATTTTATTGAATTTAATATTATTTTCCCTGAATCTTAAAAATAACTCCACGAGCGGGATTCGAACCCGCCATCTCTGAAATGACCTGAGCGTTACCACACGGCTACCCGGTCGTTTTATCAGACTTGTTATTTGAAACCCTCTTTGTCCCTTTGACTTATTTGCACCATTGATGTCATTAGGCTGAAAGTCTGCGCATGCGCTTTGACATGAAAACTGCGTCGCACATTTGTTTTTACACGACGGCTAGGATTTCTTTTTGGCTTCTTAATCATTACTTTATTCATTGCTGTTTTAAATGTAAGATTTTCCCACAGTTTAATATTTTTATTATTAAGATATTTTTAATTGTTTTCATTTTTCATCTTATTCTTACTATTTTTAAGTTATTAGTTAATTTATTAATTTTTGATTTAATATGTTTTTCCTTTCCCAAACATAAATTTTATTTTTAACTTTCGCAAATTGACGTTTATTTCTAGAAAAGTGAATCTACATTTTCTTTTTACTTTTTTTCTTTGCAAAAAAAAAATTTTTTTTTTTTTTCAAATTTGTTCCTTTTCGTATTTTTACCGTTTTTTTATATTTAACTTTCTTTTTGGTTTTACAAAAGTAACATTTATTTTTACGAATTGAATTTTTCCTTTTCACTTTTTTATTTTGCAAAAGTTTTCTTTCCAAAATTTATTCCTTTTCGTATTTTACTTTACTTTATTTTAATTTTTTGTTTAAACTTTTTTTGGTTTTACAAAAGTAATATTTATTTTTACAAATTTAAATTTTCCTTTCCGCTTTTTATTTAAAAAAAAAGGAGTTACTACATTTTTAACTTTATTTTTTTACAAAAGTAATATTTAGTTTCATAATTTTAATTTTTTGAGTTTTTTGTTTACACAAATGCAGTTTTTTGTTTTTTCCCTTATGCATTTTACTTCCAAAAGTAAATTTCATTTTTTTCCTTTCCTTTATTTATATTTGTTACATTTTTATTTTACCCTTAACTTTTCCCCCTTGTTTTAAATACAATATTATGTTACATTTCCATTTCTCCAAATGTAAACTTACCTACATTTCTCTGTCTTTGAAATTTTAAGCTGGAATTTACATGCATATAACTTCACTAGATAATATTTTCTGTAACTTTAAACCAATATACACAATGTTCATTCTATATAGTTTAAGTGGAATACTACATTTCTTACTTTTTTACTACTAAGTTGGAGATACTCAAAACCTTTCCTTCTAATGTATTGTACTAACTATTAATGACTGTATTAAATTTTTGGCTAACTATACAAAACTTTGTTGATTCCCTTTTACACGTCTTACTTTTATTCAAAGGATTCACCAAACTATGTCTGACAAATGCAATTTTTACACTTTTCATTTACACATTTACCCTTATATTTAACTTAGAAAACATATTCATGCTGTATTTCTGATTCCTTTTTCCCATAATAAATACAGACTTACACATGTTTCTTTATTGTAAGACCTACTGACTTTAAACAAATCTTATAAGGAGCAATAAATTTTCATGGTATGAAGCCCACTCAAACCAATGCATGGAGCATTTCTACCCAGTTTAGATACGTACCAATAGTACTTCATTTCTTCTTATTTTACTCTACAGACATTTATACATATATATTCAGAACACTCCCTTTTATTCAGTAAGATTCATTTATACTACTAACACAACATTTTGTTAACTCTTTGAAATATTTTACAAAAATATCTTGTATTTTCTTGCACACATCCTACTTAAATCACCAAACATACACTGAACCTTGATTTTTCCTTCATGTGAAAACGTCACTTGGATTATTAATATGATTCCACCATTTACCGCAGAACTTTATAAACACTACTCTATTTGAACTTATCACAGCTTTACTCTCTTAACAAGGTACAGAAGATTGAATTATATTTTAACTACAGAGAAGAATATCCACATTGTAACGTATTATTTTAAATTTGAATTATAGTCACATTTTGTGAAGGAGAACTTAAAGTCTATAATACACATGGAATTAATATTCAGCCATGGAAATGAATTTTTATCGCCATTTTTCCCAACTTGGAACATTTTTAACGCATTAATTGTAACTTAACTGAAAAATACCCATATTTCTCATTGTCAATAATTTATTTAGCACTGAACTCTTACAGCCTTTCGAGAACGAAATTTAATTTATCATACCTTGTAGACTACCTCACTTTGGAATTCTAAGTTAATGTTGGAAGTGGGGAATCTAAGAACTGATATACGAATAATCGCTTGCGTTCAGTGACAAGAAACAACAAGATAGAAGTGTAACTAACCCTTTATTATTCTAATAAGATTTAACAAACTCCGCCTGGGAGTATACAAGCAAAGCCCGCACTTGGACTTGAACTAAAAAGACTAAGAATTAAACTAAAACTAAGATTAACTAAAGAAGTATAGCGGAAGCTATCAAGGTTCAATTTGAGTTGGCCCCTTAACTTATTTTACTACGAAGCTTAGCAAGGGCCTGAGTACGGCCGAGCGTAATAACAGCTTTGAGAGAGAGAGAGTGGCCAAAAAGGCTGACACGCGTAAATCAGAAACTCTGATTCTCTCTGACTCAGAAAGTAACTTCGTGGTTTAAATACCGCTCCTCCTCATTAAATATTCAGCAAATTCCAAAACTACGTTCTGGCCAGAAGTAGTAAGTTGAAGTTAAGAATTTGGCAGGAAAAGAACTTTATCTTAAAATTTAACTGTTAATAAAATTAACATAATCCATACATAGCTTCCGACCAGACTTTAAATACTCGAAAAATAAGGTCTCAAAACGACCTTGTTTAAGACTTTAAAGTCTAAAAACTTACGTTAACTACACTCTTCCAACTTTTAAATTAACTAAATGACTTTAAAGTTTCATTTTTAGGGCCAACTTTACAACAATTCTAAAAGCTAGACTAAAGCTAGGAAAAATAAAATTTACAATTTATCCTTTCTTGACATTATATCTTGACATACCCTTTCATGAATGGACTCTTTATTCTGCTATAACTATGTCAGGTCTTGATCCTTCCAGATATGTCATTAATAATGCATTTTACAAAGCTTTTCTATAAATCCCAACTTTACGCTTTTATTTCATCTTTTGGCTCTCATGCACTTTCATTCATACTACAGTTTTATTTCACCCACGCTCTCCAGCAAATGTACTGAAATGTACTTAAGGTCTTCTATGTTGTGTTACGGCGAACAAAACTACCGCTACACAACACCTAATTTCGTTAAATTTGACACACCAGATCTTTCAATACTCCCTACACGAAAACTCTTTCCTAATGTAGTAAGCGAAAGCTTATATTTGACTTTTAAACGTGTAAACTGGAGAGCCTAACATTAAACACACACACATATATATATATTCCAATACACAGAGATTAAAATTTAATTTCTATGTCATTTTAACTTTACGATATTTCGACACAAAGATTAAACATTTCTACATGAACATGAACTTTTAAATATTTACTCATCACTTTTGAATTCATTTTACATCAACAGTCATAGTTGCTTAATTACAATTTACCAATATTTACACGAAATCTTAACTTTACGTTAACAGATTTTAGTATTCTAATAGTCTTCCGACTAAATTTATTCACAATTTACTTCTCGCAACTTGCGAGTTCTCGAAAAGTATTTAACGCTAGTAGCTTCTCGCAAATTTACTAACATAAAAATCTATGATTACGAACCTTTACAATCAAACTTTCGCTATCTGCGATTTAACTTTTCTAAACATCTTTAGCAACTTATAACAATATGATATAATTTGAACTTCAAAGAAAAATAAGCAAAGAAATTTTCACTTATCTTTTTCTGTATTCCTGCATTCTGATGTTACAGAACTGTTCAAATGTAGGGAACCTGATGACCTCCAATCTTCTTCTCGAGCTTTGATTTTCCGCTCCGTTTAATTCCACTCTTTTCCTTTTTTTTTCCCTTGTCTAGGAATCTGGGACTCTTGCGGCGGGTTGCGGATTCTGGAATGCCAATTTCCTTTTTTGCTCCGGTGGGGATATCCGTCGTTCAGGGTCTCTGAATCTTCTCTTGGCCCTTCTAACTTGTTGGTCCGGCACGGTTGTGTCTATAGGTCTTTTCTGGCTTTTCGGTCTCCATTCTGGTCCTCCTTGGGCCTCCCTTGTAGTTGTTGATGCTGGAAACTGTGCTTTACGTCTAGTTTTCATTCGTCGTTGAATTTTCTCCTTTCCTGGACCCTTGTCAGCAGGTCTTTCTCTTGTGGTCGATGGTACTCTAGTTTTTACAGAATCCTCGGTTCTGACTCGTTGATCTGTCGGTGCCAACTTCCTCCTTTTTTTGTGCGCTTGTAGCATTACTGGAATGGATTTCCCTGGTCGATGTTTGCTCGCTCTGCTTTCTTTTTTGTGTTGGGGAACTCCAGCTGTGCTCTTGAGCTGGCTGGCTTCTCTCCTTACTTCCAGGATCCTGTAATAAATCCTGCAATATTTTAAAGTCCGTGCAGCTGTAATAAGGTTTTAACTGATCGATATTCGCAACCAATTGTTGGCCATTTTCGACCTTTAAATAAAACGTGGCTTCTCTTATTCTTTCCACCATGTACGGCCCTTCAAACCTGGGCTCAAACTTCGCAACTCTGTTTTCTGGTGCCGATGATAACGAATATTTCAACTTAAGAACTTTCTGTCCCACTTTATATTCAAATTCCCTCCTATTTCTATCGTAATAAACTTTTTTGTTTTTGTCTTGCTATATCAGATATGCTTCGCCTATAATTTTTTGTATGTCTTTTAACTTGAATTCTTCTTGTCTCTGTTGTACAAAGAACAGCTTATCCAAAGGCGTTATGATTTTTCTTCCTAAAAATAACTCCGTATGGGTCTTCTGCGTAGTGTCTTGCTTTGCGGTTCTCAAGGCAAAACCTAACTCATTGGCACAGCTGTCCCAGCGGTCATTAAAATTTTTCACATATCCCCTGATAATTTTTACAATATTCTTATTTACGCGTTCCGCTATATTCGACTGCGGTCTATATGGTACCATTTTTAGATGGCGTATGCCAAGTCCTGTGCACAAATTTTTAAATATACTACTAATAAACTGTTTTCCGTTATCTGATATTACTTTTAGTGGGGCCCCGTATTTTAATATATATTTATTTAAGAACGAATCTGTGACTATTTTAGCTGAAGCTCGTTTAAGAGGGACTATTTCTACCCATTTTGAAAAATGCTCAACGATTGTTAAAAGATATCTGTTTTTATTTATTTTTGTCCTAGGGTAGGGTCCGAGCAAATCTATGCCAACTATTTCATTTGGAAAAGTGGTCTTTATGTTTTTTAAATACCCGGCCGGGCTGTAATTAACATCGTTTATTAATTGGCACATATGGCACGACTTAACATACGCCGTAACAACTTTCTGTAACTGCGGAAAATAAACCGCTTCGCGTACCCTCTTTAGTGTTTTTCGTATTCCAAAATGTTCGGCAGATGGTAGATCGTGCAACTCCATTACTTAAACGTAGACTCGCTGGGATTACTGGTCGGTATTCCTGATTTTCATTCGTTACCTTTGTATAAAATAACAATTTGTCGATTATTTCGTAATGCTGTGCCCTAATTGCGAATAGCCGTTAAATCTATATGTTCAAATTTTTCAGGGTCTTCCAGGTATGCGTAAATATCTTTAAATTCAGGGTCCTTTCTCAATTCTTCGACTATTGTTTCACGGGACTCAATAACTCTTGAGGTGAGCATAGCACACTTGATTGTGTTTCCCTCTTCATCAATTTTTATTCGCGAAAGAGCATCGGCTACTAAGTTTTCTTTTCCTGGAGTGTGTTTTATGATTATGTTGAACTCTTGTAATTTTAAAGTCCACCGCATCAAGCGAGGCGATAAATTTTTCCTGAATACAAGCGACCCACTGCCGCATGATCTGAGTAGACCGTTATCGGTGAACTTCCGACGTAGACACGAAACTTCTGAACTGCTAATAACACAGCGAACGTTTCTCGCTCCGTAGCGGAATAGTTCCTCTGAGTAACATTCAAGGTTTTCGAAAAAAAAAAAAGCTATAGGTTGCCCATTTTGGGAGAGCACCGCTCCAACTGCATAATCGGATGCATCCGCTGAAATTTCTAGACCTTGCTCGCCTTCTGGGAATTTAAGGACTGGGGCATTGATTAGGGCATTCTTTAGTTGTTCAAACGCGGTGTTCGCCTCGGCTGTCCCGGAAAATCTACTTTTCTTTCTTTTTAGCACTAGAAGAGGCTCAACTATTTTCGCAAAGTCCTTTATGAATAGTCTATAATAGGAACATAAGCCCAAAAATGAAGACAATTCCTTAGCCGTATTTGGGGAAGGATAACTTTTAAATGACTTAATTTTTGAATCATCAGTCTCTATGCCCTTATTAGAGATTTTGTACCCGAGGTATCGCAACTCCTTTGCCGCGAACTTGCATTTTCTTGCATTTATTTTGAAACCGGCCTCGTTAAGTAAGGCAAAAACTTCTTCCAAATGTTTCAAATGTTCCGCTAATGTTTCGATAGTAACTATGATATCGTCAAGATAAATAATTGTACTTTTACCTAAAACTGGCTTCAAGACTATGTCCATAGCTTTTTGGAACGTAGCTGGCGTTCCGCTTAAACCAAAGGGCATTCTTAAAAAGGCATAGACGCCTGATTTTGTTATGAACGCGGTCTTCTGGACATCCTCCGGCTTAACAGCGATTTGGAAAACCCGAAGTGAGGTCTAGGGTTGTCATGAATTTAGTCGAGCGAATTTTTCTAATTATTTCGTCAATTATTGGTAGGGGATACGTGGGATATTTTGTTATACTGTTCAACTTTCGATAATCAACTACAAACCTATACGCGTCCGGGTGTTCAGGCGGTAGTCCGTTCTTTTTTTCTACAAAGGATCACCGGACTTGCGTACGAACTCGTGCTAGGCACGATTATTTTGTTTTCTAGCATTTTTTCAATATGCTTCTCAATAATTTTTTCTTTCGTTTTATCATATCTATAGGGATTCGACCGGACTGGAGGGGCATTCCCAGTGTCTATGGAATGATTAACTACCTGACAAAAACCAAGTTTGTCGTTAAACAAAGAATTAAATTTCCTTACCAGTCCTTCAATCTTCTTTTTCTCTTCGAGCTTCAAATGTTCAAAATGTAATTACGGCATGGAAACTTCATCTTCTTCTACCGGGTCCATGTGCACCTGAAACGTAGAATTCTGAAAATTAAGGTTTGCGCCGGATGCGCGTAAAAAATCGACCCCCAATATAACTCATGTGAGTAAATTTTTCACGACTAAAAATTTAACTTTTAGGACCTCGTTTTTAATCTGAACATGCAGTGCGGTTTTCCCCAAACATACACACTGTTTGCCTTGGGCGGCAATTACTTTCTGTCCCGTGGCTTTAAACAGTCTGTAACGACGAAAATGCTTTTTAAAAAAATTCTCCGATAGGAATGAACATTGTGCCCCTGTGTCCAGGAGTGCAGTGGTTGGTACATTATTTACCAGAATCTGTACCTCCGGCATAGCTAGATTTTGTACCACCACTGTATTTAAACAAATTTCTGAGGGTTTTTCTTTCCCACTCGGTGACCGTTGCCCCTTTTCGATCACCGGTTTGCGTTTAAATTCTGGTTACCTGCCGCCTCTTTTCGCTGATTTTGATATCCACCGCCCTTAGATTTTTCTGCGCTCTTATTCTTGAACACGGTCAAAAAAAAGTTCGCTCTTTACAGGCAAAAGTTTTGTAAAGTTACAGAAATCAAAAAGTTACACAAGAATTTCCTGTAATGGTAACAGGTTGTAAGCTTAACTGTAGCGGTAACAGTTGATTTGCTTGTAGCATTACAGATAATGTTTCAGAAGCCGCGCGGAAGAATCACGTGACTGACTGAAAATTAGCCAATCAGGAGAAAAGTGTTTGAAAGCTAGTTGCAGAAAAAAACATGGCTGAATGCATGTTGCTTGTATAGCGCAGGTAAGTAAGAAAATGTTTACAATTACTGCTTGAAATATTTTTTGTTCATTTTATGCAGATTATTCTCATGCACTTTGCACTGTTATATGGAGTGAGTAAGTATTTAAACGCTTAAGCTTTGCGATTAATTAATATCAGTGTTCGTAATGTCTAATGAGTTGAAAGAGTGAAAATATTTATTCCAAATGCAGATCTAATAGTAGTATTTTGTCATTGTGCATCCGATAAATTACGCCTTAAATTGCCCGTATTATTATTTAAAACTAATTATTCCAAAATTTAATCACTGTTTGTGGTATTTAATTGAAATGGTAATGTGGTTGTTGAAAACAAAACTAATCATGTTAGCGTTCGTTTGCAATCGTCTGACCAAAGAACGTTTGACATCTTTTTCCCGGCAGGCCTTGCGAGAAACGTTTGTATAAACATTTAGAATTCTGAATGTAATGTATATATGTTTTGCTTACTAGGTTTAGTTTATTCTTTTTCTAGGATTACCTAATTAGTTATACTTGGTTTGTAACTCAGTCTAATATGTTTATGTACGAGTGTGTTATGAAGTAATATTACAAAAACTTGAACAACGCGGTCGAGAATCTCTTTTATTCCTTTAGTGTAATAATATTTTTTTTCCGTGGTATTAATTTCTTACGAAAATATTATAATTCCAAAATGAAGTAATTATATTGATTAAAAATATGTCGTATCATACTTTTCGTAATGTTTTGTTTTACTAACTAGATGCAACTTAATTATTCCATATATTTTAATATACCAATATCAACAGGGGAAAAATGGAAATGACCTAAAATATTTTTCTAACAATTCGTTAAACGAATTATAAAACAAAACTAAAATTTTGTGCATTATTTCCAAAAATATCATTTGATTAATATTTTATAAATGATAACATTTATTATATTGTATATATAACTACCATTGCATACTTATAAGTTTTTAAACATTTAATGTAGAATTTATGTTGATTTTATTTTGCCCAGTTTTAATACAGTTTTTAAGTATGATAGTCTTGTTACTAGGATAGCATGAATCTGCTAATACAAGTTTAATACATTTCTTGACAAATGTTTCTCTTGTTCATGTAATATAATATATAAATCATAAAATAAGTTTTCTTAAAAATAAATTATTATTGTTTACTGGAATTTAAAACAATTCTGTATCTGTATGTTGTATTAAAAATAAATAATAATGAATTTTTAATGAAGCATTGATTTTAGCATTAACAATATAAATATATATATATACACACATGAATAAATGGAAATGCAAGCTACTTTTCCTTACAAAACCACTCATGAATATATACTTCCCTTTAGGCTGATAGCCTTTGCATGCTTTGCCATATTCTATCAATCCAAATGATGCAAATATGCAGAAAATTTTACTTACTTTGAAAGTTAATACCGGAAATAAAATTCAGTGCATTTGTAAACTACATTAGTTCTCTTATAGCTTGGCATTTACTTGCCCAATGATTTACTAGTCCAAACTAATGCAGAATTCAGATATCGTTCAAATAAAAGAAAATTAATAAGATCTGATTTTAGACGTATATATGAAGATTTATTATTTTTAATATTATTTTAAGTCAACCAAATTAATTTCAAATTTAAGTAAGTATTCATGCCTTTCAGTAGCATTATTTTTGAAATCTTAAATTAAATAACTGAATGCAATATTTCTTGTTAATAAAAGAAAAGCAATGTTATGAAAGACTAGCGAAGTGGATTTGCAAGTTCTAATTACGAAAGGTCCCATGCTTTAAGGGATCATTTTTAAAAATACTTAATTAAAAAAATATATTTAACGTAAAAATTCCAAATTTCACCCATGTGGAATATTAATTCTATATATTTTATCTCATTCTTATTTTATTAATTAATTTCATAGCATTTCGTTTGACACTAGTAGTAATTATTAATTAAATTTTATGCAGTTTCTGATCTATGTTTTGATTTTGTTATTAATTACGTTAGTTTACATAAGATTTAAATTATGTAAGGTACAAAAACCTTCTGCATCTATTAATATATGCTGAAGTGAATGAAATTATGCCAGTGAAATTTTTTAAAATCAAAAACAAATTTCTGTGGAAAATTAAAGTTATAAATTCTAAATGCAAACAAGGGAGTGAATTTGAAATTTATCAAATAAGCCAAAGTGTTGGTCATTTTTTCAGTTTTGCAGAAGAATTTTTATACTTTGCAGAATGGGAATATGATGTTTGGTTTTGTTAATATTAATTATTACAACTGAATTATTGCAACTTACATTGCAACACGTAATTTAGCTTAAAATTTATTTGCACTTAATTTTCTAATTTATTTTGATCATGTATATTTCATGTGTCATAAGTCTTTGAAATGAACTTAATTCTCATCCTATTTATTTACACAATTTTTTTAAAGAAGAAAATGTCACATTTGTTTTGCTTAGTTGCACACGAGATACATGTCTTATATATAGAGAGAGGAAGAGGAGTTATGTTTACTTGCAGACTTTTTTCCTCCTTTTATATTATAGTATGAAAATCAAGGGGGAAATTAAGCAATCAATTTAATTTTGAAGGATGTGATTACAATAAGATCATAACCAATCAAAAATATTCATGAATGAAATACTGGTAACTATCATAGTATTATTATTTAAAAGAAACCTACATTCCAATAAGAACGCTTGGTAACATTAACATTTAAGTTATCTGATAAAAGTAATTTCCATTCCTACTTCCCTATACCTTGAATTTCACTCTTAGTATTGCCCACTGCTACTCCCTAGACCTCAAAGCATTTAATGCATCTGAAACTGCAATTTGTGTCTTCTTCTACAGCATGCAAGTTATCACCGTTTAGTTTGTACTGCCACGAGCAATGATCTTCCTTGCATATTCCACCCCACACAGCTTTTCAACCAGTCCCCCTTTTAATGCATTCAGAAAATGGAAACCCAAGATTTTAAAATGGATTTATCAACATAATGATTGTTTTCGTCATACTAACAAAGGCAAACTTTTGCACACTTAGGGCCCCGTTGAATCTTTCTCTTCTAACTGTTGAATATTATGTCAGCCTGATACAAAAAATGTTCTATGATAGTGAAAGCAAATACCAACTGCCATTCACTGTGCAATTTTTCCATATCAGCTGAATTTTCACCCTAGCAAGCATCGGACCACAACCTTCTCTAATTATTTATGTATGATCTGAGGCCTAAGGAGTTGCAAGAACAACAATGAGAATGACAGAAGTTCAAATTATAAAGAAGAAATGAGATAACTTATTAGATGTTGCAATTATGTGTATTCTTATTGAAATAGAGGTTTCTTTTAAATAAATAATATTGTGATAGTAGTAGTTTATCCATGATTACTTTTCATTTGTTATATTCCTACTGCGACTGTGTCCTTTGGAAATTAAATTATTCGTTTAATTTTTCCCTCTTAATTTTCGGAAGATAAAATTAGTAAAAATAAGTGGGAATATGGCATCAAGAGCATTAGATATCCCCATTTTCTTGAAGCTGTTCACTATCATTGTTTCATCAATGATAGGCCATGCACTCAAAATCCACTTGCAAATCAGTTAGTAAGATGAAAATGACCACTATGCGGACAAAAAATTTAGGGTAACTTGTTTTGTGAGCGCCTTAAGGAAGACAAACATTACCTAAATCATTAAAACAATTTCAGAATCCTGTTGCTAAAAGAAAGCTGGGGGGGGGATGTTGTCTGAGTCCCAGTGATTCATTTGGACCAATATGTAATATTGTTTTAGAAATTTAAGGTAATAAATATAATATTTTTCGAATGCTAAAACAGTTCGAGAAATTTATTTAAGTTATGGATTCTGAATATAAGTATACTGTATATTATATTTAATAACTATGGTGGTTTCATTTATGAAAATATTTGAATATTGGCTGTTTTTGTACAATGAACCTTCTCTAAGCTAGCTATACGTGATTCCTGAAAATTTTGATCTTTAAATTATAGTGGGCATCCTAGAGAAGTTATGTTTACTAATTAGTTATTTTATGAGGAATGCTGGTTAAATTTAAAAAGTGATTGACTGAGGTAGCTTGTCGGAATGAGACGGTTCACTGTAATCCAATTTTTTAAAGAATTTAAGCTGTTCTTAATTAATTAAGATATTATAAAGAAATATGATTAAAATTGCTATATAAGCACATGTTTAAAACATCTATTAAAATAATTTTTATAAGCTTTTAAAGAGCATGATTATGATTTTAAAAGAAATGTTTTTTTCTTTATTTAGGAGACATGGTTTACAAAGAGGGGAAAAACCGTTAATTTTTTCCAAGCAGTCGAAACGAATTTTTATGAAATGTTTATTAAATTATATTATTTTATTTTTTAATTAATTCTTTTTTTCAGGTTTTATGTAAAGTTTATGAATTAAGCAATAAATTATTTTATAAGCTTTTAAAGAGCATGATTATGATTTTAAAAGAAATGTTTTTTTCTTTATTTAGGAGACATGGTTTACAAAGAGGGGAAAAACCATTCATTTTTTCCAAGCAGTCGAAACGAATTTTTATGAAATGTTTATTAAATTATATTATGTTATTTTTTAATTAATTCTTTTTTTCAGGTTTTATGTAAAGTTTATGAATTAAGTAATAAATTATTTTTACTTCTGTATTTTAATTAGCATATTATTTGCTTCATAGTGTTTCACAATAAAATTATAAATTCAATAAACTTCTTAGTTAACATGCTGTAATATAGAGAGAGCATAAAGTTTGTTTCTGTTGTCACATGTATTTTTCACAATTTTGTATGCGAATCTCGAAATTCATAATAACTAGGAATACGTTTTAGTATCACTTTCGAAATGGTAAATATTAAGCTTAGATTTATTGCATATTATGTTTGTAAAAATTATAGGTAAAATTAAAATGCATTAAATTTTAAGCTAAACTGAAGTATTAATTTTAGAAATAAATTTGTTAAAGGCATAATTGTATTAAGAATTTTAAGGGAAACAAGGCTTTAAAAATTAAGGTCAGTTGGCGAAGTTTTATGCTTATTCAAAAAGCATGACATTAGGTTGGTTTTTAATGAAAGACTTCTACCTGTTAATTCAAAGGAAATTATTTGAAGGTAAGTACAAAAGTTATGCATTATTTCAAACGATAGCAGACTGTTGGCAAACACTGAGTGCAGATAAGAATAAAAAGATTAGTTAGACGTTGTAATTCAAGCATATGAACAAAATTTTGAATTCCTTGTAGTAACAAAATGAAGTTCATTGCTATTTTGAATTCTTTAATTTACTGAAAATGTCATTTTTTAGAAAGAGAGAATATATTTTTGAAACATGAAGAACAGCTGTTCTGAGTTCTTCATAGAAATATTTCACAAAATGTCTTTTACTGTAATAATATGATCATATCAACATGCAACACGTTTACTCATATAAGTTAAATCTAAAGCAGCATGTGTCTATTTTAGCTAAAATTACTAAAAAGAAAGTTCTAGAACATATCTTATTAATTGACACTAAAACATGCAAATAAAACATACTATTTTTTTTCAGCTCTTTTACAGGGCAAATATAAGGAGTAGCATATCAATTTGAACTTTTAAATTTATCAAAATGATAATATGAAAGACCTTTCAATAATATCAGACATAAGTTTCTCTTCATAAAACAAAAATACTCTGCAACAGACTAATGCTACTTTTTGAAAAAGAAAATTGCTGTTGAAAGCACATCTTTTAAATTAATGCTATTCTTAGGTCAAATTTAAAAAGTCAAACTATTATGCTTCACTTGCATATATCTGTATAATGATATACACATGCAGATATTGTTTTACTCAAAACATCTTGATTTCAATATATTTTATTATAAAAAGCATCATTTTAGACAAAAAATCTATTACTTTTATAGACATATAATTTAGTATTTCATCTATGAAAAATATATTCTACATACATAATTACTTAATGGGATATTAGAAGGAAATAATCTGAAACCTTTACAGATACAACCATTGGAATTTTACGTAAGAAAAGTATCTTCTACTCCCATAATAACTTGCTATAATAATACAAGCAAATAACCTGTAACGGTTACAGATATATCTGTTGAGATTTTACATGAGAAAAACATGTTCTTTTTACATAATTATTTGCTGTAATATTACACGCAAATAATCTGTAACCATTACAGATATATCATTTGGGATTTTACATGAGAAAAACATGTTCTTTTTACATAATTATTTGCTGTAATATTACACGCAAATAATCTGTAACCATTACAGATATATGGTTTGGGAATTTACATGAGAAAAATATGTTCTACTTACATAACTATATGCTGTGGTATTACAAGAAAAAGATCTGCAACCATTACAGGCAAAACTCTTGTAATGTTACAAAGAAAACACCTGTTTCTGTTACTCAAATAACCCATGGCATTCCAGTTTCCATGAGTTTTCTTAGTAACCTTACAGTTTTTTTTTACAGTGAACTTTTCAACTTTTCCCGTTTACCGATACGCCTTGTACTGAACTTGTGGTTTCTTTTGGGGAGTAAATCTTGAGTACTAGCCAAACGGACTTGCACTCGCTTTCTCCGAGTTTCTTCTACTTTGGAATTTCACTGCCAGCTGAAATAGAACTTCTGATGTTTGCGGATTACGCACTTCGAGAAAATCTTGCGCTGACGGTAGAAGATGCGGTAGAATTATTTCGATAATTTCTTTATCGGGCTTTTTGCCGTATAATAGATTTAAAATATGAACTTTTCTTAAAACGAACTCCGTCAAATCCTCGAAACTGCCTTGGTATTTACTATACAATTTTGTTTCAAGCTTCGCACGATCTTTAACAACTGGAAATACTTTTAGTAACGCAGACTTGAAATTTTCCCAGTTAAGGCCCGTTTCCACTGCTGCGTATGCGTTGCAGTGAGTATGCGTTTCTCCAATCAGCGAGCGAATTCACTTTGATTGACATCTGCAATCCGGTCGGTGTGCGGTGACGGATGACATACGGATGGAGTTCAACAATGTTCAACTTCTATCCGTATGTCTGCGGATGCGTTGGGGTCACGTGGTGAAAAAGGAGCAATCAGTTGCAGTCACTAAAAATTAATGGCGGCAGAAGTAGCGATGAACGCTCGCTAATAAGGAAAGAATGTTTTGCTAAAAAATACTTATTTCTGAATTAACATTATAGCGAGAAATATGCGTGCTGAAAAAGACAGCAATCAGCTGAATTTAGTTAAAAAAAGATAAGAAAAACAAGATAACTGCAACTACAGTACTTGTTCGTTCAAGAAATTCAGTTCAAGGAAATTAGCGCCAAAAATTATAATTCCAAGTCCATTAAATAGCAAAATTTGTTCTGATAATCATATTTTAGTTCTGCATACTTATTTAGCTTTAATGAAAATGAATGTCTGACTATATCAAACTGCTATAGCAAATTAGATATCATTAAAAGATTTGCTATTTTTTCTTTTGAAACAGGTAAAAACTAAAAACGTTGATTATAAATTAAATTTGATAGCCTTTTAAATACTCCAGTTCATTGAAGAGTATGTTAAATTTGTATTTCCCTTTATAAATATATCTTTTTGGATAACGTATATTTGTAAGCACATGAAATATATTTTTAGCAGCCCGTTTAACTTCAATCTGAACGCCACTTTAAAAGATAATGATTTTTGTAAAAATTGTACTAGAAGCTGAAGAACAAACTCTGGTAAATTTTTCAGACGATAGCACACTGAAATAGGACCAAAAAACTGAAGTTTTAAGAATTGATTTAGTTGATGATGTATATAGGCCAAAATATGCATGAGACTCACATGCAATCCTAGCTTAGTGGTAAAGTTGATGGTAAGGATGTTCATTTTTTTTTTTTTTTTTTTTTTTTTTTTGAGTTGTGAGTTTGAATCCCATACGCTTTTTGCACCCTGTCTGCAACTTTCTTACCTTTTTATTCCAATTTGATCTATATTCGTGTTTTATAATTAATTTCTATTATTATATACATTAAATATATTGTTTTATTTATGCTCTTATTTATTTAAATTTTTCCCGCAAAAAAGTTTGAAAATTATATGATACTAATTTAAAGCATATCCTTATTTATAATGAACTGAAGAATCTCTCAATAAAAGACCCTTCTCACGGCCAAATACTTAGGAATATTGTGAGGATTCTGCTTCAGAATATTAGAATATATAGCACCAATTTAAATGAGCTGGGTGGTGATATCAATGATCATTCAAGACAATAGATCTGAAATTCACATTTCCGCTTTGATTACGATTGGTAACATCTTTCAGAAAACTGTAATTTCAAAATCTTACAACTGTTCTATTTGCAAAAAGTGTTTTTCAAATGCCAGCAATTTATAGCATCATTTGAAGAACATACATTCCAATAAAAAGCATATTTCTACTGCTGAAATATTTAATTCCAATTCAGATCATGCATTTTATAAAGTCGTCAATGGTAATTCGATTTCATATACTTTTGCTTCAAAATCCAGTATAACTTCAAAAAAGTTTTAACTGCCCTGATTCTAAAAAAATGTTTCTCAAGTAACAGCAATCTAAAATGTCACTGCATGAAATTGCATATATCACAACAAACAACATTACTCAAAGCAAGTAAAAATAAAGTTTTCCAATTTAAATGCAGTTTATATAGTCGTCAGTTCAACAATAATAAAAATTTATTATTTTCACAATCAGATAGTGCATTTACTGCCCTTGAGTGTTCATCATTAAAAAATTATATAAATGCACATTATGTAATGAAGGTTTTCCAAAGGAAAACTTTTCATTACATTTGCAAATGAAACATGAAATAGTCATTGAAAAAGAAGAGAGAGATTTCTCTGTGTTTAATGATTTCATGTTGTGAAAGGAGAATTTTGAAATGGAAACAATCTAAATTTTTTTAACTTACAAAGAAACATGACCCATTACATGTAAAAGATATTTATTTTGTATGCCATCATTCAGGACATTATTTTATATCTAAAGTGCAAGGCATGGGACATTTAAAAATATAAGGGAGTAACAAAATTAATGCTTATTGCCCAGTAAGCCAGTTTAATAATGGAAAATGTACTGCTTATATAGAAAAACCCATTGTAAGTCATAGAAAGGGTATAGGGCATCTGTCTCTTACAAAATTAGAACGGCAGTTATACCATTCTAATGTTAATTTATGTAACTTAAATTGCTGGAAAAGTATCTTTTGATGAAATTTTAGATAAAATTCAAGATTCTGTATATGATACTGCATCTTTTGACAAAGAATGATTTATGGAATATTGAAAATTCGGTACTCTTCCGTTATCAGAATCAGAAATGTATGCATGTATGGCTGGATGGATGTGTTCATGTATGCATATATATGTGTACATATGAATGTATACATTTCTGAATCTGGTCCCAGTAACAGAAGTGTACCGAAAATTCTTATAATCCACAATCAAATGCTGTAAGGCATAAAAATGATTGTATAAATGTTAATGAAATGCCTGGGGTTAATGAAATTACTAGTGAGGATAACAACTCTATTTTATTTTATAAGCCTTAAAATAGAATTTTAGAAAGTTATCCTGAATTTTAAAATGATGATTTCACATTAATGAAAATGAATGACTCCCAGAGGCACTTTCTTCAAAAGTTGGGATCAGACTATATATGTATAAATGGTACACATAGGTTGAACGGTTACAGAATTGAATTAATCACACTGCTTTTACTTGATGCTTTGCTTCACGGCTTTCCCTGTGCATTTATTATTACAAACAGAAGTGAGCAGGAAGTTTTGTCTGTTTTCTTTGCACATCTGAAAGATAAAGTATGTCAGTTAACACCTGAAGTATTTATGAATATGAATACAAGCTAGTTTTGGCTCACCAGCAGCCGAACGGTAAAGTCACTGAATGCTGGTAGTTTGGTCCGAGGTTCAAGTCCCTCAAACGGGCTGTCTGCATGGGCATTTCCATGTTTTTCCCAATGTGTATACGAGCCAGTTTCCCTTAGAATGTCCTCCACAAAGGCATCCCTCCCCTTAGGCAGATGGCCATCAAGTGCTTTGCCATAATAAAATAAACCAAACCAACAAACTAGTTTTGATTAAAAAGTCTTCCATGAAGGTATTTCCTCCCCCACATGATCTTTGCCATATTCCAGTTCCAACAATCAAATCAACACATTGTTATTTAACTACTTAATTTGAAGATTTTTGGGCCCACCAGCGGCCGAGCGAGCGATAAAGTCGCTGAACACTAGTAGTTTGGTCTGAAGTTCGAATCCCGTGAACGGGCTGGCTGCATGGGCGTTTTCGTGGTTTTCCCCATGTGTAACGTGTATAGGAGCCAGTTTTCCGTAGAAAGTCCTCCACGAAGGCATCCCTCCTCTTAGGCAGATAGCCCTCGAGGCTTTGCCATAATCACACGCACACATTTTGAAGATTTTATAGCAGATTATGAAATATACAATATTATATTGATGCAAAAATATATTTTTTACTCAATTCTGGAGGAGGGGGCAAGTGTTCATTTTCCCGTTTCCCGCAGATTCCTACAGTCTAGCATAGTCAAACCTAAAACATGATAACCCTAAGTAACATATCACCATCATTGGTACGCATTAGAGCAAACAGATCACTAGAATTTGCATATCTTCTATGTCTATTTGCTTCAATATTAACCCCTTAACTGCCGTGGGCGTATATATACGCCTTGCTCAGCCGATGCGTTAACTGCCCCAGATGCGCAGCCGATGCGTTAACTTTGCGAATAATTTTAGGTGTAGCAGCGCAAAGCAAATGATAGCAGTTTGGAAGGACGTATATATACGCCTGGGGCAGTTAACGCATCGGCTGAGCAAGGCGTATATATACGCCCGCGGCAGTTAAGGGGTTAAATCAAAGTCTGTAATAGTTAATGTGAAAGGCTTGAAATAAAGCAGTATGCATGATTGTTTAGAGCTCATATTAGCAATATCATTATTGTTTAGAGCCTGTTCTCTGGAAGTAATTTACAGACTTGCTGGGAATTTTATTAAAAATGATATACTTTTCTGTAGTTGCTGCATAAAAAGTAAAAGCCGTGTGTTGGCCATCCCTGGTGTAGGACGGTAAGGATAAAAATTGCCTTTCTCTCGACATGTTGCAATGCAGTGAATATAACTGAGCTTTAACTTCAAATATCTTGAGTTAGACTTTGTGCAGCAAATGAATGACATATGTGTTATCCCTGTTTCATTCTTACTTTTAAGCAATTCTACTGCAGAATGTAGCTTGAGAGTTATACACCAGAAATATGAAATACTTGTCAGCTGGACTAACACCACAGATTTACACCAGTGGACAGGGCCGTCCCTAGGCCATTGGCTGCCTGTGTACTTTCCTAAGAATACAGTGCCCAAATTTAAAAAAAAAATTCTTAATGATTAGTTGAATTTTTATTTCATACTCACTAAGTACTTATATGTGACAAATTGTATAAAAAGTATTTACATGTGACAAGTACAATGAATTAAAAATATTTAGTCGTGGCATCGCGAGTGTTCAGGTGTTGCATAATTTTACAGCTTAACCGTGCTAGGAACGGCCCCGACAGTGGAAGATAACCATGTTCAAATCATGACAAAATTACTTTGGCAACAACACAATCAACTGGCTATTAAATTGCTGGTGAAGGTTACTTATCAAGTTCCTATAATTAATAAATATCCTTATTCAGGACTTAATTTCTAAACTTAGAAGTGCCAGAACCCTATGCTAAACTGTCAGCAAAGGGGAAGAAAAGTAAATAAATAAATAAAATGACTGTTACAATCATTAATAATTTAAAAATTAAATAGTTAATTAATACCAAATTAATTCATTATTATTTAATTAATATTAATAAGTATCAATTATTTTTAATTAATGATTGTTATTTAATTAAATAAATTATTAAAGTAATTAAAATTAAGTAAAATGTAAAGAGATAAATTAAAATTTAATAAGCGATTTGTAATACAGTTTTACTGCAAAAAATTAAATGTTTGAGATCAAATTTTTGTTCAGTTGCATAAAAGAAGTGCCGGAGCCTTCTTATTTAGGCTATATTTATGATTTATTCCAAAAACTAAGAAGTACCGGAGCCAGGCTCCGGTGCAATTTAAGCTCTGTCTCTATTAACTTTTTAATAAACTTACACATTTAGTCATTATGAATATCTTAAACTTCCATTAAGTTATAAGGTTATTCTTGGTCTAATAATGGAATTTTAGTCTTATAACCCTAATATAATTATCACTTGAGATATTATGACAAAGCTTTATGAAAGATTTTAAAACAACCTTTTTATTTAAACTGAACTTTTAACAAAACAGAGCATGGCCTGAACTTAAAGCATAACCACGGCTAGTGGCGATGCAAATAAATGCGAACAATCAAATAAATGAAAAATGTTGATCAGTAGTCTAAGACTACATAGTTAATTATTAAGCTAGCCACTAATTTACTGGCACATCAGATTAAAGTATCGGTGGCATGAGAACACAAAGCTGATACTTTTAATTATACTAGAGCTGGAAGAATCTGACCATCCAACACAGATGCCAGAAACACTCTCTAAAGATCCAAAATCCTCAATTTAAATAATGGAGGTAGAAATAAGAGGAGAGGTCGTAACTGGTTTTCCTCGTGTACTGCCCTGAAGCAGTAGTGCACCTCTCGTGGAAACCAAACTATTCAGTGACTATCCATTAAGATCAATAGGTTTTAACATAATCGGCGGTAAACATTTTGTAATTACATCGTAAATATACATATAAATATATATTTTTTCTTTTTCCGTAATACTTTAAAGTCATAAGTATGTAAAAAGAAAATATTTTAAAACAATGTTTTATTCTGAGCGGAATTAAATGCTATACTTTCCCAGAAAAGTTTAATTTGAATGAAATATTTTCACAAGTTCTTGTTAATTACATTACAAAGAAATTTTAAGTTAATTTGATTTTATTTGGTTAATGATTACAAAAATTAAGATCAAAGTTTATTATAATACTAAAATCAAAATTATGCATTATTTCTTTCCTATTTACAGAGCTTCTTCCTGAAATACCTTCTCAAATGCAGAATGATTTTTTAGCTTCTGAGGCATCCTTTAAAAATCAGAGTTACTTTATAATTAATGCTCAGTTCGGTTAATTTCAAATTAGAGCAGCTGTTATTTCCATAGTAAAATACGTTAAATATTGCTACTGATTTCCATGTACTTAACTTTCTATGAGTATTTTTGAAATGGATTAAAAAAGTTTATTTTTAATATTGTTTAAAACTTGTAACTGATTTATTACAAAATGTAAGGAAAGAATTCTTTTGATACTTACAGTCAAAAGTCTTTAATCTGGACGTCCATAATCCGGAATGATCTATAATCCGGACCTCAAAGCTACAAACTTTCTGCGCATGCGTCAACACAGAAATTATGGTTTCATATTTTTAATTGTCTAATTTCTGCATGCCATCTTACCAGATTTAAATTTATGATCTATAATCTGGAAAAACCCCTAATCCGGAATCACTGAAGTCCCGACGAGTCCGGATTAAAGACTTTTAACTGTATTATATTTTTTTATATCCTTAATTTCAACAATGCATATTCTAAAAATTATTTTTTACTAATTCCTTAAGTACACATCTGTCTACCTCACTTTTATGTACTTTGTGTGTTTCTGGACAAGTCATGGACACTGCTCATCTGGACATGTGCTCTGCACTTTAATGGTCAATAGCCAGGCATTTGATAGATAAAATTAAGTACACATCTTGTAGACTGTGCTTTACAGCACTTTTTAACAGATTGCTTTCCAGTATGAATAATTGTTGCTGAAATAGCAAATAAAAAATTCCTGCTAAAAAATTTCAATTTATGTTTACAATTAAATGTTAAGGTTATTATATATTTAAATAATATTTATAATCATTATAAATTTAGATATATTTAATAACTAGATTTCTTCACAATAACGTTAACAGGGGTTTATGAAAGAATAAATCCTTCATTTCCAAATACATTTATAATAATTTAATAAATATTTATGTATTTTATGCTTTTAACAAGGATAATGTATACTCATATATTTAATATTTTTCGAAATGTGCAAATCTTAAATTTCTGTGTATTTACTATATTTTTCAAGTAAAGTAATTAACAGTAATGTAGCATATATCAGAATTTTTTACATATGAAATATGTATAAATTGAATGAAAATTAGATGTATTATTTTTTAATATGCACTCAAACATCAGTTTTGCCTTGAAATTCCTCCATGAAGGCATATTTTCCTTTAGGCATATAGCTCTTGCATTCCTTACCTTATTTAAAAAGATTAACCTGACCTATGTGCCTAATTACAAAGTATTTAAACATCCATAATTTTATATTTACACTCAGCCATCAAGTTTCAAACTTTTGACTCAAAACATGTGTTTGGATACATTCATTATGAAACTCAAATTTTTTAGTAAACATATTTTCACGTAGCATTCAATACCTTCCTTGGCGATTATGCCCAGTTTAATAATTCTCTGATAATATAATAAATAACAACTTTCCATTTCACATTTAAACATTAATCTCATTGTCATCGGATCACAATCTTGATTTCCTTACTCTGCATAATATTGCTTCATTTTTTAAAACAGTTAAAACAACTAATTGATCTGAATTCACAAGTGCATACATTATACAAGTAATTAAAAATATATAAATTATACAAATTTTTCACACTTAATACTATTTAGATGTAAGGAAACTGAGGTTTAAAGAGTGTTATATTTTTCCGAAATTTTGACATTTTAAATGTATCTTAAGGTATTTTTCATTTTTTACGCATAACATGAACATTTTGCTAAAATCTATATTTTTGTTATCCAGTAGCTTAGAATTTCCTAAAACAAATTTATAATCAAAATCACTGTTGCAAGTTATTGAAAAATAACCAACACATAATTTTTACATAAATGCCACCAAACTGTACAAAGTACTATCATCCATCCAACAATTGAATGTTTCTTTTATGTAGAAGTGTCCCCCGTTTTCGATTTGTGTTGAACTGTCATGTGTGGAAAAAACACTATCAAAGAGCTCTGGATGTAAAAACAAAAAATACTGCCTCTGGAGACAGTAAGTGAAAATACATGCAAGATCGAAGTACTGTAGGCAGTTCAGGTAGAATGTTATAGCTAACATTCAACCTGAAATGGTCTTTACTAATATCTCAACTATGAACTAGCAATAAAAATGTTGCAAATTTACTAACTGTAGTCTACTACTATACTGTTATGTTACATAATCCTTAGCCATTGAAAGGCTCCTCAATGATAAAATCACGAATATCTGAATTATTAAGTAAACTGCAGCTATGGCTCTTACAGTTATTTTAAAATTAGATACTTCTATTTAAGCTTCATGTCTATTAAGTTCATTTTAAAATCCAGGTTGATGTATGTTTTTTAAGACAAAACACAGAGCATCAATGATAATTCTGAGCACCTCGTTCTCCAGCTGTTACACAGACAGTCGATTCATTGGCAGCAACCATCCAGTAAGATGATGTACATAAAAACACGTTATTCATGGATTGATAAACCTCTTTATTTTAGTACTGAGTAGTGAATCATGTTTAGTTACAGAAAGAATTCTTATACTTTCTTTGTCAACCTTGTCCTTGACATATAATATACCTCTTTTAAAATGGTAAATTATCACAAATAATACTTAGGTATTATTAGCTTGACATTGTAAATATATTGAGAATAACATGATGAATATCAATGTCTAAAGTATTTATTTTTTCCAAAAAGTAACAGTTTTTTCAAAGAAATTGACTTTAATTTTCTTGTTTTCACACTATTGTAATAACAATTTAATGCATTTGTCTCACATGCACGACTTAATGATATAATTAAAATACAGTACAGTCAGGATATATGGAAAAACAGTGCACTTCATTGCTCTTGTACAGATGAAATGTCAATAGTTTAATTCATAGTTGAAATGCCAGATGTAACACCAACTTATCACATAGCTGATGCAACAGAATGTGCTCATATGTGTCGTAAATAAGCTTTTTAATACACTTTAACGCATAAGCTTAGTATAAGCAATAAAGAAATTTCAGGAACAAATAATAGACACTCTCCATCATGGTCCTGTGATTACCTGCTAAGAAATAAACTAGCATAACGTATATTTCCTCATTATTTGCACATGTTTTAGCAATAATTTACAGAAGATAGGCATGCTTAATTAACAACAATCAATAATATTTCATTATTATTTAATGTATATAATTAATTTAATGTTTAATGTATAAAAAGAAATAAACTTTTTTAATGAAAAGTGCACTACTTAATAACTTTCATTAGCAAAAATTTTATTTTTTTATCTCCAAGCATAAATTAATTTTTTTAACAAACACCGATTTATTAATTGAACTGTATTTCACTGTAGATCAAATACAGATGTAATACAATTTCATCCATTCTCAACACATGACGCAAATTTCAAAACCACAAAGTACTTCACGTAAATAAACAAAATTTCACGAAGTGCACGGCAGCATATGCGCAAATTGAGATGCGCACAGGAGGATCAGATCACGATCCCAAAAGTTGCCTTCTCTCCGTAGACGCTAGTCTCCGGATGTGATCAAGGTGACAGCCGGCAACTCCTCAGACGAGGGAGAAAACCCGTTTGGGTTAGTCTATTTCTTATAAGGTCCATGCTTTACACCCCCCTAAAAAGCTCTTTTTTGGTTATATGATGATTACATGCGTATGAATGGGAAAAAACGTAACTTCGGTATATGATATCTACATTATTTACATTTCATATTTACACTTTAGTCTATTTTTTGCATGGTGGTACCTTTTTTCACCACCTTTGAAAAAGCACTACCCAATATTGTATGTTTTGCACATGTACCAGAATCTGTATCAGATGATTCACTATCTGAAGCAATTCATGTAGCACTTTCAGTGCTTCAAAAATGGTAAGCCCTCTCCGATCTGTTTGGAAAATAATTAAAAATCCGAAAAAACAAACTAATATTCTATCTACAATTTAAAAAATTGTAAGCTGTAAAATAAAATTAAATAAACGCCTACAACTCAAAACTACTACACGTAGCGCTAGCGAAACTTTGAACGAAAGCGAAAGAGAAAACTGCTCTAGTGAAAAACCAAACAGCTAACTGATAAAATTACTCTTGACCTTCAGAAAATCACCCCAACAATTTGTTAGTTAATAACCAAACGTCCCCCTCAAAAAGAAAAAAAAAAGAAAGAAAGAGAGAGAGAGAGAAAGAATAAACAGGAAATGAAACACAGATGTAGACCCACCTTTCTGAACTAACAATGAACTAACAGATGACATGCGGAGAAACAAAGAATACAGTCTCTCAGTTGTCCTAGAGTCTTGGTGTGTCCGGTCTGGGCACACCTGTTCTATTTTAAGCAAGATTTCAAGATAAAAATTTAAAACTAATATAGAATAATATAGATTAGCATACAGCCAAAAAATAACATATAAATTTCTTTTCAAACAATTCCTTTTACACCCTAAAAAAATCTGGAAGATTTCTTTCAAAAATAAGGGTCATAAAAAACTAAACATAGTTAAAATATATGGACTGGTTTGCGTTGAGCTACCATCTACTATAGATAAAGAAGGTTCAGAGTAACCTATAGTAACCTTTATATCCTTTTTCATTCAATTTTTCTTGCATACAGAAGGAAATTTTTAGGTATGCCCACAAAGGATTAAGGAATTCTGTTTGCTGCACGCCAAAGACACAGAAATTTCTAAGATAAGTCGATATTTCATTTTTGTACTGCGTAGATTAGATAATATGTATTTCCATTCTCATGTTACTTCCTTGTTTGATTTAAAATGCAGTTTATTGCAATTATATATTTTTGTTTTAATCATATTTTATTGCATTATGTTTCAGACAACATTTAACTGGGAAGGGCATTGCACGTAAACAGGAATTAAGTCACAAAATTGGCAATTTTCACCAAGTGGTACCCTGAAATATAAGTTTCCTATATTTGTGTACAATTATTCCTATTGTGTACAATTATTCCTATTGTGTACAATTATTCCTATTGTGTAATTATTCCTATTGTGTACAATTATCTAACCTCCATAACTCTTCGTTTCATGAACAACAGGCACAACTAGTTTGACTACATTTGGTGTCAGAGACTTAAAATGGCAAAAAACATTGTGTTGTGGTCCTGACGGTAAGGTTTCTAGAGTGTAGAATTTACGAATTATACGGCATAGTACTTTATAAGCTTTGTTTAAATTTTGCCTTTTCTAATTTTTTTGTTAAATTCCTATAGTTATTGCATAACTAAAAAATATTTTTATGTTAAAATGATCAATACAAAATTATTACATTTAAAAAATACCATTGCATATAAAGAATATGATGTTTAACAGGTACGAAAAATAGATCAGATGCAAGACCATAATGGATAAGCAAATTTTCTGAGGAATAAGAGAAGACTTTTGAAAAATGCATCAAAGGATTTTATAACAAAAATAAATACATAAATTAACCCTAAATCTATCAGTAAAATTACCTTCAAAGTAATTTTTAAGTTTTTAAATGAGGGAGAAAATGAATTTCACTATTTATTGAAAGGTTTTTTAATTCAAATAAATTCTCATGCAGTTACATCCACTGCTTTTCACACATATCCAAATAAACTAATAGTACAGTATAAAGTCTGTAATCCGGAAGTCCATTATCCAGAATGATCTATAATCCAGACTTACGCATGCACGTAAAGCGTTTACCCATGCGCACTTCCAATAGTGAAAGAGAAACAAATTTCGATTGACAAGTTAGTCGGTATTCTCGACACAGCAATTACAGAACTTGAACAGTGAAACTTTGTAACTGAACAAGAAATTATGTCTGTTTGTAGAATTAAAGAGAAAGTATTAGCACAAAAAACGAAGCAACTTAACTTACATTGGAAGAAATGTTTAATAAAGTAAAGAAATAAATATTAAGTTTTTTTTGTAAATTTTGATACCCTTTAGATCATAATTGCTCTTTATTTCATAAATTACAGTTTCATATTTTAATTGTATAATTTTTGCATGCCATCTTACCAGATTTAAATTGATGATCTATAATCTGGAATCGCCAAAGCCCCGACGAGTTCGAATTACGGATTTTGTACTGTACTACAGTCAAAAGTTTTAATCCGGACTCGTCGGGACTTCGGCAATTCCGGATTATCGGTTTTTCCGGGTTATAGATCATCAATTTAAATCTGTAAGATGACATGCACAAATTATAAAATTTAAAATATGAAACTGTAATTTATGAAATAAAGAGCAATTATGATCTAAAGGGTATCAAAATTTACAAAGAAAAAAAGCTTAATATTTATTTGTTTACTTTATTAAACATTTCTGTCAACGTGCGCATGCGTAAAGCATACATTACGCATAGTCGAAATTAGAAAATTGCAACCAGAAAACTATTTAATGTGTATTCGTGATATTTATAATGACGAGGAATTTGATTTAAATCATATCAAAGACGGAGTACATCAAGATGAAATACTACATTTAGTAAAGAACGAATTAAATAAAAACATCTGCTCTGAAGATAAGAACAGTGGTGACAGATTAACTTCCAGTTCATTGCGAGCCGCGACGTTTCCTCCCACCCCCGCAGAGCAGCGCGAAATTGATAAACAGATTTCGGAATGGTTAGAAAAAAAGGATATGCCTTTACCCATTTTTTGCAGCAATTTCACTTTTTATTTGATGGACATCGAAACATGCTTTCGCTTTCTAGATCCTTTGGGAGCTCCAGAGTCAGAAATTCTTTTTGACATAATCGAAAGTTCAAGCTTACTTTTATATAATTGCTCTAACAGTCTGCAGATAATAATACACCGGATCCAATTCGAAGATTAAGGAACAACGCAATCTGCAACATTAACTGAAATAGATAATTTTAGCTTATACCGTCAGTTATACATTAAACGCACACGCGTAAATGTATTATGTGCATGCACACACTCATATGCGCAGTCGTAAAGGTCTTACGCACATGCGTCACGCATGCGCAGAAAGTTTGTAGTTTTGAGGTCCGGATTATGGGTGTCTGAATTAACGACTTTTAACTGTATTATGTTTGCTGTTTGCTTATCAAGCAAAAAGTATTAAATTAGAAATAGCACATAATTGAATAAAATATAAAATATTGATAATATATGTAAAAAAAAGTGTCTTGCACCTATAAATACTTATTTAATGCTTTATTTTCTGTTTTCATTTGCTTTGTTATGATTCCCTGTACTCATCAATGTTCAAACATGGTTTATTTTATAGGTTTTTAGTATTTATTTTATGTGAATTGATTGCAAGTAATCTATGAAAATTTTCTCGTACTTTCTTTCTTGCAATGTGTGCTTTCATATCGTAGTGCAATAAAATAAGTCAATGTGTGCTTTCATATCATATTCATAGTTATGTACAGTAATCTTTATCCTTTACATATTAGTAAATATATATCGGAAATTCTATTTGAGATAATCAAAAGTTCAAGCTTACTTTTATAAAGTCGCTCTAACAGTCTGCAAAAAATAATAAGCCGGATCCAATTTGAAGATTAAGGCTACATTAACTGCAATCAGCAACATTAACTGAAATAGATAATTAGATAACTTTAGCTTAGCTTATACCGTCCATTATACATTAAACGTGCATGCGTAAAAGATTTAAACTGACGATCTATAATCCGGAATCGCCAAAGTCCCGACGAGTCCGGATTAAAGACTTTTGACTGTATTTATTATAAATCAAAATGTAAGAATATAAATCCCATAGTTAAAATTTAAACTACTTTTTCTTTGCTATTAATATGACTCATAGTTCAGATGATCGATTTTTAATTTTATCTTCGTTCCCCCCCCCCGCATTTTGTTAAAACTTTTAGCTTACATATGAATCAACATGTTTATCTATTATGTATTGCTCGTTCACAGCTTATTACAATTTCTTAATTTTGTAGTAAAAATGTTAATTTTAAAATGTCCTAAAAATGTGGAATAGCTATTATGAAAATTGGCAATACTGTTGATTTCATAGTACACATACTATTAACTTAAAAATACTTCTTCGTTTTTTTTTTGGGGGGGGGGACTTTGCTTTAGTTCTTTGCATGGTTACAGGTTTCATTCAAAATTGAAACCAACTAAAATGACAATTTGATGAGCTACTGATTTTTAAAGAACATGCAAAACTATAAAATTTTTTATTTGTAATTGTATTTTTGTAAAAAAATAACATTTGATGAATTGATAATTTTTCCAAAACATGACATACTGGCTCGTAATCTACACTTTTACCGAGTGCTGCTAAACAACCTCTACAGGGGCACAGCTAGAGGGGGGATATGTCCCCGGGTGCAGAATCCAAGGGGTGCCAAACTGATGTTACGACATTTTAGAATTAAATGTTTTCCATCCTTGGCAAGCTGTAGGGGAGGCGAAATCTTCAGTTGTCCCTGGGTGCTGAAAACCCTAGCTACGACTCTGAACCTCTATAATAAAATTTATTTCTTTTATAAAGCAGACAAAATATAAATATGCCCTTCTGTTAAAATATTTCAAATTCTTGTTACATATATTGTCCCAGAAGAAAGGAAAGAAAATTCAAGATAAATTAATATTCAATGTTTAATTTGAGCAATGCATCATATAAAAATGACTATAAATATATTTCTAATTTTTAAAATATAAAAAGAATCAATTGAAAATTTTTAGATATAAATTTAGCAAACAATAGAAATAATTTGTCTTGTACTTCATGTGAAGTCTGTTACCTTGAGATTATTTGTTGGTCTGCTTTTACTAATGACTGTAAAAAGCACGATTTTGGTAACTCTCCAGAAGAAAAATACGAAGGTTTAAGAATTCACTATTTTATTAGATAAATACAATTTATTTATTCAATTCAGAAGTAATATTTTCTTTTTTAAATATTTTCATTTGCTTTATATGAAGCTTTGTACTTACATCTTTTGTTCCTGTAAAATTTCACATTATTATGACCTAAGTCAACAACATGCACATCCCTGTGGCCTTTTACCTCTCTAAATAGGCAAATGTATATTAATAACATATTTGCATGTAAAACTGATAAAAATATTACACATGCACAATGTCCCACTATACTCGTAATGCACATATCTTTTGAAATTCGGGAATGTGGCCTCGAAAGCCTTGGAAAAAGGAGACAATATAAGGTAATAAAATTTACAAACAAGGCAAGAAGCCATTTACTAGAACAATCACAAGGAAAACCTTTGAAAATTATAATGGCAGCATTAGACTGAAAAAGTGAAATTTAACAAAGATATTGCAGTAGATTTCTGCCTTGATTACAACAAATTTTCCGCATCATTAAAGCAAAAGGGATCAGGACAGTTGAACAAAAGAGGACTTTTTGCACATTCATACAGACGATTCATCAGATAAGACAATCAGTAATGGAGGTTCTGGAGTATTTCTGACTACCCAAGGTGACACGACTTATAAACACAAAAACTCACACTGGAGCCACAGTCTCTAATTTCCCTAGCGAGCTTCTGGCAATAGCGAAGGCACTTGACATGTATACATCCCTTCTGACTTCTGAGCAAGGAAAAAAAATTGTCATCATCCATGATTCAAAGACAGCTCTACATGCAATCTGGGATGGAAGCTCTCAGATCACAAATGGGATCCACTTTAGCCTCAACATTCTTCATAAGTTAAATAATGTATACATTCTGCCAACGCACGTCAACATCACAGGTAACAAGAATGTTCATAAATTGGCAGAAAAGGCTTGAAATCTCAACAATAATAATAATTTAAATGTCACCCTTTTCGATGTAAATGCCACAGTCAAATACACATTAAAGGAACTTTCAATTCCAATAAAGCACCAGCTCCATAACATCAATGCAGATCAACTTAAAACCATCGTGAGACTTCGTGAAACTGGCCCTCACAGAGGATTGAAAAATGACAAAGAGGATAAGAAAACCTACAGAAACTGTGATAACTGCCTGGACACAGAACTGACAATTGCACACACTGTTGAGTGTCTGGCCTCAAATGGTAAAAATTGGGTCTTGTTTAAGAGACCAAACCTCTATGATGATAAGATTTTGCAGATTGGCAGGGCTGTCATCTTCGACCATGGCAGTACTTGAATAAGCTTTATAATAGACTCGACAACATACATCTTTTGAAATTACATTTGCAAATAAATCCCTCCAAACACATCACTAGTTTTCAATAACACGAATATACAGCTTCTAATTAGTATGCATAAGCATATGTCTGTTTAAATTACTTTTGCGTGTAAATGATTTATTACATATACCACATGCATATTCTTTTCCACCAGTATGAATCAGCAAATGTACATTTAAGTCGTGTTTTCGCCCGAATGACTTATTACATGCATGGCACGGATATCTCTTCTTACCAGTGTGGGTAACCAAATGTACATTAAAGTCATATTTTCGTGGAAATACCTTATTACATAACTGGCATGCATATCGTCTCACATCAATATGAATAAGCAGATGGTTGTTTAAGTCACACCTACGCCTAAATGACTTATTACATTCATTACATGGAAAATGTTTCCGACCAGTATGCATATCCATATGCTGTTTTAAATGACTTATACGTAAAAATGATTTATCACATATACTACATATGTGCACTTTCTTTGCAGTGTGTGTAAGCATGTGTCTGTCTAATGCATGTTTCAATGCAAATAATTTGCAACATACTTCACATTTGTATGGTTTCTCCCCAGTATGTGTAAGCATATGTCTGTCTAACACGTGTTTATATGCAAATGGTTTATAACATTCATCACACTGATATGGTTTCTCCCCAGTGTGTTTAAGCATATGTGTGTTCAAGTTACTTTTGCCAGCAAATGACTTGTTACACATATCACATATATGATGTTTCTCCCCACTGTGTGTACGCATATGCATCTTTAAATTACATTTGAATGTAAATGATTTATTACATATATCACATGCATGTTTCTCATTGGTGTGAACAATCATATGCTTTTTTAAGTAACTTCTGTGTGGAAATGACTTATCACACATACTACATACATGTACTTTCTCATCAGTGTGAATAAGCACGTGTGTGTTTAACCTTCTTTTATATGCAAATGACTTCTTACAAATATTGCATGTATGAGGTTTCTTACCAGTATGACTTAACAGATGCATCTCTAGCGAACTTTTCCGTGCCTTATTACATATAGGTTCCTCTGAAGTATGAATAAGCTTATGTTCACTTAAATCAGTCTTAAGCATAAATGATTTTCCACATTTACAACACTGATGAGCTTTGTCATCACTGTGTATGAGGACATGTTCCTTCAAAAGACGTGCATATGCATACTGCTTACCACATACCACACATTCATGTTTTTTTTCATCTGCATGGTTCAGCATATGCCCCTTTAAGTACCCTTTTTTCACAAATGTTTTTGAACATATATCACATTTATGTAGCAATTGATCCATGCTCCTAAATGTATCTGACTCTATGATGTTGCCAAGGAAAGGCGTTCTTATATGCATTACGTTGATATGTTTCGTTTCATGTTTACGATATTCATGCTTCAGTACATCATTGTTTAGGAATTATTTCAATTAATTCTTCATGTCACAGCGTTTTAAATATTTACGGCATGAATCAGGGTTATACGACCATATGGGCAACACTCAATCTGTTTTCATTTAGTATTATTTAAATCCACAAAATATTTTCCTTCATTAATTAAGTATGCACAACAATGCTATATGTGCATCATCACAACATCTGGTTAAAATGCGGTTTAGCCCACTGCTTGGCGATTGTTTCTCAATGGGCAATAAACACGCCAACATGGCTAACCCATGGAGGTAGGAAAGGGAAGAGGGGCCAACCCGCGCTAAAAGTGAAGCACTGCTTTGAAGCTTGGGTCACCAGATGGGGTGTTCTTTGTTTACATTCACAAGCTCGCTTGACAAGATTCTGATAGTATTTCGACTAAGGCTCCTATATACCAGGCTGAATCATCAGGCATTCGCGATCCCAAGTGGGAGATTTAATGGCGGCTGTGTAGTTACGGTGCAACAATTTTTTGTGTTTTTTTGTGTAAAATGGGCGGATGTGCAGCTATTAATTGTTCAAATCATTCACGGAAAGGTCATACATTGGTAAAATTTCCTAAAAATGAAGAAAGGAGAAAAATATGGGTAAATAATTGCCGAAGAGACAATTGGAAACCTGGTCCAGGCGCTGAACTTTGCTTAGTAAGTATAATGTTAATTACGCCTTCATTTAGAGTTTATATCTTCTCTGATGTTTATAATGTGCAAGTAAAGTGAAATTCTTGTGTACAATAACCTGAGTATCTGCTAATTTCTGTAATAATAGCTATAATTAAATTAGTCTAGGGTTAATGTACCCGTCGCCAAACATCGCCAATGTAGATGTTTTGAATGTGGAAAAGAAATTTCTCTTCTAATATAAAGCGCGGATTTTATTTTCCTGTGCTAATTGTGGAATTTATACTAATGTAACATGAAAATCATAAGCATATTGAAATTTATTAAAAAATAAATAATAATTTGGAAAGTCAAGATAAAATCTGAATGTTTGCTAAAGATATATGTAACATTATACTATAGTTGCAATATCGTTGGAATGATATATAATTTTTTTATTTTATAATCAATATTGTTAAAAAGTTAGATGAGTTGTTTATGCACGGTGCCCACTACTGTTTCTTGGTTAAAATAACTTCCAGAATTTTGACATTGACATCTAAAGTCAATAGGAGAATAAATTGAATAGTGTGAGACAAAATATATATAATCTGACTTCAATAATTGCAAGGATTGTGCAAGTTTATTTATAATCACAGTATTATACAATTTGGCAGTGGAGTAAAGATTTAGAATGAATGCAGAACATTCAAATTAGTATTTTCTTGTTTCTAATTATAGAAATATAGTCTATTTTCCAGTATAAAAGTTTTACTTAAAAGTATGGGAAAGCAGATTTGTTTCATGCATGATCTTTATAATACTGGTATGAAATGAATGAATTTTAATCTGTAAACAATTTTTTGTTAATATTGAAATGCGTTTCTTTGGGTACATTTTTAGGCACTTGTGGATCATGTCAGACAACATGCAATAGAAAAAAGATGTCCGTGTGCATAAATTTTCCCATTGTGTTACTTCATTTTATCTAAATTTCAAGGATAATTCTTTTCATTTTTATATGGCATGTTATCAGTATAAAGGCTAGTGAAAATAAATTGGTATGTGTATCTGTTTTTGAAGTGTAATGCTTAAATAAAAAGATGGTGTGTGTTTCTTCATTTAAACAAAATTTCAAGGATAGTGTTTTTCAGTGTTTGTTATTTCTCAATGTAAAAGGTAACAAGGGGAAAAAAAAACTGGTATGGTATATCTGTTTTTTAAGCATGATAATTTTATTTATTTCTTTAGTGATGCATATATAGAGAGAGAAGGTGTTTGGTCCAACTGAAGTTATAATAAATCTAATTTTACTAGATCTCTCCCTCCCCTCAGGTGTAGAAAATTTTCAAGTGCAGAAAGTTTATTTGCAGAATTAATTCATTTCTGATAAACTTATTATCATTAATTTTTTATGTAACATGTTATTAAGTTACACATTTGACTACTGTGTAATAAAATTGTATTTAGGGAAAAAAATTAACTATAATTTTGCATCTGGTGACTAATATCATATGCTTCTAAGAATATTACTTTAACTTTTTCCATAATTTTTGTATTTCAGGAACATGAAACTGTTATTTTGATATACTTAAATAATAAAAGTGTGTATCTGAATCAATTAATGGATATATCGCTTCTAATAATTCATAAAGTATGTTAAAATATAGGTAAATAATTTGGTGCAGAATTCAAATTTAGGGTTTAAAATATAGTGAATTATAAGACTAAATGATTTTTATTGTCATGATTTGCCTGGGCTTAAGAATGTACTTTTCGCCCGGTGGAAATTGTCATCAAACTGTCCTGAACAGGCTTTTTGTTGATAATAACTTCCAGGCTTATCAGTACCTCTTTTTGAGTGGAGGGTATGCAAATATAGTACCCAATTTAAATTACATTGTGATTGTAATAATATTGTGGTATTAAATAAGTGATTATAATTACAATTTAGGTAATTGCATTGTAATTATATTACATTGTATCTGTGAACTCTTAATTTCATTACTTTATGCAATTATGTTGTAAGTGCATAATCTAATTGCAATAATATAATCTATTCGCAATTACAAAATAATTATAAATGCAGTTACATCTTAAATAGAAGCCATTTTAATACTTTTAAATTTTCGCAAGATAACTTCCCATTAAGGTTCATTTGGAGGAAACTATGCAAATACTAAAAAAGAAGTTATGCAATTTACATATTTTGTACAGTACTTTCTTGTTATAATGCTGTTCAATATATCTTCAATACTTTTGTAAATTTAACGACATTCTTTGCAATCACTGTGGTGCTTTAAAAAAAAGTTTCTTAGTTATGCTTTCTAATAAGAATGGGTTTAAAATTAAGTATTATGTATAATAACTAGCAGTTAAAAAAACTTGACTGCATGAAAATGCTGTTGCTGTGTAAAATAAAAAATAAGCTTTCTTTTATGCTTTGAAATGAATTACATGTGGTTAAGTCGTCTTTTTACAATTTAAGAATGTGGTTAACACACATTCTTAAATTGGACAGGTTTTATCTAAATTATTAGTATAAAATATATAAACTATGAATTATTTTGTAACATAACTCAAATTACAAAATTCATTCTATATATGTTCAAAGTTATTATCTTTTATGGAATAACTGTTTTTTAATTTAGGTAAAAATTGGATTTTTAGAAGTATTACAAATACAATGCAACACAAAGGTGATCTGATTGAAGAGGAAGGACTTTTTATTACGGTTTCTAGTTCGTATTTATATTACATTTGATGAAAAGCATCCAAAACACAGAATGCTGTACTTTCTTCTTCCATATATGTTATGAAATATTTCACACATTTAAAAGAAAGTGTTTCTTCAGAATCTTGCACAATTATTTCCATATACCTCAGACTTAAATGACAACATATTCTTAAGTTATTTTTTTAGTATGAATTTACAGTGTTTTTAAGGAAATTTTTGTTAAAATGTCATTTAGATAAATTTATTTGCACACTCTACGCTTTAACTATTTCCCCATTTGACACTATTGAAAGTTTTTATTCAATTTTAGTCTGCTAACGAAACTGAAACATCTAAAGAATAAGTTATTTTGAATATGTTTACAAAATATACACGAAATTTTTATTTAAGTGAAAACGTCTATATACTATTCGAGAATTAATAAATTATCCGAAAAGTTTATATGCGCTGAATGCCGCGCGTCTATAAAATAAATCTTTAAAAAAACAGCAGACATTCAGCCAGCGTGTGCGATAAACGCGCCAAAATTGGCAGCGCGTTCACTCCCTCGCCAAGAGAGAAAAGTTGGTGATTCAGCCTGGTTTAGAGGAGCCTTAATTTCGACACACGACAGTTCCATAGAAATCGAAAAAGGGACACTTTCGCATGAAAGAAACATTCATAGTGTGATGGATAATAGAAATTTGTATAGTTTAGTGACATTTACGCAAAAATCACATCTTGGTTATTTTTCGATAACTAACAACAGCGATTTTGATTATGAATTTGTTTTATAAAATTATAAGCTGTTGCACTACAAAAATATAGATTTTAAGAAAAATGTTATGCTTAAAGAATGAAAAATACCTTACGGTACATTTAAAATTGTATACGTCTTTCGATACCCTTGACAGAGTATTCGATACTTTTATTTTATTTTCCAAACGTCAAAATGTTTTAAATAAAACAAATTTTTTTCACATCCATATATTATTGTAACATGTACCTTTTAAAAATTTTTAGAGGAGAGGCTTTACTGCTGCTCATTTTAAACTTATCGTTTTAATTTTATATATCTGAAAAATAATCACTTTGGGCTTACACGTTTTATAAATATAAAATTATGTATGTTAAAATATTTGTAATTATTCACATAGGTCAGATTAAGTTTTTATTAAATAGAGTAACGCATCCAAGGGCTATCTGCCTAAAGAGAGAGATGCCATCGTGGAGGAATTCTGAAGAAAAACTGACCTTTGAGTGGGTATTAAAAATAATACTTATAATTTTCATTCAAATTATATTCATATATATTTTCATGTAAAACTTTCGGGTGTATGCTAAATTAGTGTAAATTACTTTACACGAAAAATATAGTGAATGTACAGAAATTAAAGATTTGCACATGCCAGAAATGAATAATAGGAAATATGTATGAGTATTTATGCATGTGCTTGCAAAAATCATGTATCTGCCTTTGACAAAATACTTAAATATTCATTAAATTATTTATAAATGTATTTGAAATGAAGAATTTATTCACTTATAAACAACTGTGAAAGTACTGTGAAGAAATCTAATGATTAAATGTATCTAATTTATAATGATTATAAATGTTATTTAATATATAATAACCTAAATATTGAATTGTAAACATAAATTGAAATCCTGTTGACAAATACGTTGTAAAACTATTTAAGCAAGAATTGTTCGTATTGGAAAGCAATCTGTTAAAAGGTATTGTAAAGCAAATGCTATGAGATGCGCACTTAAGAACGTAATAAAGAGTTTTGGAATATGTATTGTTGAAATGAAGGGTAAAAAAAAAATCTAATAAGTATAATTAAAAGAATTATTCTCCTTACATTTTATAATAACTCAGTCACAAGTTTTAAATAATACTTAAAAAAAAAAAAAAAACTTATTTTATTCCCTTTCAGAAATGTTCAGAGAAAGTCAAGTGCTATTTAATTCCTAATAATTCTCTAATTTAAAATGAACTGAATAGAGCATTAATTATAAATTGACTTACATTTTTCGATTTAAAAGAAGCCAAAAAATCATGTCATATTTAAGAAAGTATTTTAGGAAGAAGCTCTATAAATAGAAAAGAAATAATGCATAATTTTAATATTAATAATACAATAAACTTTGATCTTAATTTTTGTACCTTAACCGAATAAAATCGAATTACCTTAATTTTTTTTTTCTAATGTAATTAACGAAAGCTTGTGAAAATATTTCATTCAAATTAAACCATTCTGAGAAAACTGTCCTGTGAAAAGTATAGCATTTAATTCCGTTCAGAATGAAATGTTGTTTAAAAATATGTTGTTTTCACATACTTAGGACTCTGAAGTCTTGTAGAAAAAGAAAATATATACATTTATATGTATATTTACGACGTAATTACAAAATATTTACATCCGAACGCGTCAAATCCCATAGAACTCAATGGTAAATGACCCAATGTTTTGTTCACCACGTAGGGATCGCCGGTGCTTCAGAGCAGGGTACGGGAGAAACTTGTTTAGGGCGACTCCATCTTACTTCCTTACCTCCATGGGCTTACCCGATGTTGACCCCCGATGTTTTGAAGAGTTTTACAGAATTCCGCAAATCGGAACCCGGAAGTGTGTTCTACGTCATCACCGGATATGTACCTTTGATATCTCCGTTGGCAACAAAGATTGGCGAGCATTTGGCGTTATTTTTTTCCCGTAAATTTTTCCGCGAGGTCAAGATTTGGCGCTGACATGATATTCGCGTCATGGACGCCAAGAGCGACAGACGTGCGAGCTCTGAGCTCCGCAATGCAAAAACGGAAACCTCGAATACGGCGCCGCCAGCTGGCAATCTCTCGACTTCTCAACCACTTCAAGTTCAAACGGACATGGACACGCACTCAACTCCTCCAGCCTCTCCTTCTGCTCTCGAACTCTCGAAAAGCGCTCTACAGATTTACGCTCTGAAGACCAGACACACGGATCTACTGTTTGACATACAACGATTACAATGATCAGAAACTCCCAACAAAGAATTGATGATGAAGCAACTACAGGATGAGGGTGAGAAAATTTTATTTTCTTTACACACACTTTGCACCAGACTCAATATTAATCTTTTCGCCCTACCTGCAACAGAGGAAGAATTCATTAGAGAATTTCAAAAAACCACAATAGCATCTGACCCTGAAACCAAAAAGCCTAAATCTAACTCACCCTCATCCTCAGACCCACACAAAGAAAATTCTAAGCCTGACACCAAAAAGAGAACCAGACTTGTCGACAGTGACGGCTTTGCAGTCCCCCCCCCAACACTTGATTGCAAAGAAACTACCCAGCACTAACGATAATACTAACAACATTCCAATCACAAATTCTTACACAAACATACAAAACGTTTCAGAAAACACAGAAAATCTAACGCAGCAGCCGGCTGAAAATACAACACCTAAAATTCAAACACCACCACCCATCTTCATTAAACCGCGTGCTGATTGGTTCTTTTTACTAAATCAGTTACGCAGACACGCACCGACTGTCCAATCCAAACAACATCATCATCATCATCATTATCGATATTGCCGGCATATTGCTGCTTTTACGCAATGTTTCCGGCTCATGATACTTAGGCCCAAAGGGCGCATGACAGTAGGAAGCAATGACAATTGAAAGGAGGCATCAGTAGTGCGAAGAGGGGGTGACAGCATGACATCACAAGTCTAATTAGACACACAGACGAAGCTCAGAACCAGGAGAGGCAAAACAGGGTGAAAATCAGACTTGTTCTGTTGTTCATGATAGGTACATGTCATAATAAGGTAATACAAATAAGCTGAAGCATATACAATTTATTATAATGAAAAATACATACAAATAAAAGAAAAGAGTAAAATAAAATACGGCAAAAGTCTATATACATATATACAGCGACGTTGCACTCGTGATAAAGTCATGTAGGAAAGTTCGAATCTCGAGCGGTGAAGGCCGCAAGCGGTCGAATACGTGCGTCTTCTGCAAAAATCTGATAATCAAATACTTTGAAGTGTTTCATATGAGGACAATTTTTTGCTTTTTCAAAGAATTTTCTATTAATTTTATGAAGAAACTCTTCAACTCTGTCAATATGTCGGTCTCTATGTAAGGTCTCATTTGAAACGTAAAAGTGCGCATTAGTAATTATTCTGAGAAGTTTGTTTTGCGTAATTTGGAGTTTTTTCATGTCACTTTGAGTGTAGGTCGTCCAGGCAGATGATGCGTAACAGAAAATTGGTCTGATAATTGCAGTATAGATGTGTCGTTTCCTTTTGAGATCAAGTCTAGAGTTTTTCCCTATTAGAGGGAGGAGATTATTGATAGTATAGGAGGTCTTCCATTTAATACTGTGAATATGGTCTTTCCAGGTAAATCTGTGATTCAAAACTATACCAAGATAAGTAGCCTTTTTAACAAGTGGCACTTCCTCATTAAAGATATTAATTTTTTTGTCCAAAGGGATTCTGGAATGTTTCTTACCGATGATAATCAATTGGGATTTTTGTCCGTTAATCGCAATTCTCCATTTAGTGCACCATTCTTCTATGGCTGGAATTTTTTCTTGAAGTTTTATCAGTGCATGATCTTGATCATGTGACTTCACGGCAAGGGCGGTGTCATCTGCATAACATCCGAGCTACGTATTGAGATCAGAACTATTGGGTAAATCATAAACATAAAAGAGATACAAAATTGGGCCAAGAATAGATCCTTGAGCTACCCCGGCTTTCAGATATTTGGTCTCAGAGTGTTCATATCCAAAGTTTACAAAGAATTTGCGGTTTCGTATGAAAGAGTTAATCAGTAAGATGAGGTCTCTACTGAAATCAAGTGTGATGAGCTTGAAAATGAGCCCCTCATGCCAGACGCGGTCGAAAGCTTTCGCCACGTCTAGCATGAGTAAGGCGACACTTTGATGTCTAAATAAAGCGGATCCAATAAATTCACACAGACGAACAAGTTGTTTTGTCGTTGAGAGATTTTTACGGAAGCCAAATTGTTCCATTGGGAGCTTATCCATATGCGGTTCAATTCTTTTATAAATGACCCGTTCGAAAATCTTACCAAGTCCTGGGAGTAGACTTATCGGACGGTATCCTTCCGGTTTGGTGGCATCTTTTCCCGGCTTTGGTAGAAGAATGACTTTGGCCTTTTTCCATTTTTCGGGAAAGTAGTTATTTTCCAGGCAGGCATTGAGAATGCTGACATATCGTGTGACAGTATTAAGTGGCATATTTTTAATTGCAACATTCGTAATTTCATCATACTTTTCACAACCCTTAAAACTGGATGTGTGAGGTCCCCCGCAGTTCGCACAGACTAGGGGCTTATCAGGGTTTTTTCTGTCAGGGCATTCTTTAATTGAATGGCCTCCGCCGCATCGGACACATTTCGGTGCATAGTTGCATCCGGCTTGGGTATGATTGAAGCCCTGACAGCGAAAACACTGTATGGGCCCCTGTCTGCCTCTATACTCCACTACTTTGATTTTCATATCGCAGAGTTTGTATTCATTATAGATTCGTTTCGAATCATCAGTTTTTGGTAAGGTAAGAAGAAATAATGGGAGTGAGATGACTTCCCCCCCTCGTCGTCGTGACATTTGTTTAATTTCGATAATTTTGTAGTTCAGTTCCTCTAATTCAGTTTTAATTTTCTCAATATCAGAAGTAGTAGTAAGTCCATTTATGACCACTTTTAAATTTTTATCTTGAGGCAGTATGTAGGAGTGATGCTCAACTTTGAGCTCTTTGAGCACTTTAACCATGCCCCTATAACTTTCAGCATCTCCAGCAATGACCTTTATGCCATCATTCCTCAGATTTTGTCCGATAAATGAGAATTTTTTGGTGTGAAATATTTTCTTGATATTTCCCCAAGTCATGACATTTTCCTTAAGAATAAGTGGTGGGAGTTTTCTTTGCGTATTAGTCTCTGAATTTTGTGTATTACTTTCAGTGCGGTCATTATTAGTTATCGTCTGATTATTTATGTCATCCTGATTTTCTGTTTCGTTAACATTAGTATCCATATTATTATCAGTTTCGTTATCTTGATTTTATTCAACAGGTGTTTGCATACTATTAATCGGCGCATGATCATTTATGCTATTACTAACTTGATTAGCTGTAATGATCGGAGAGATTATTTGTGTGTGTGTGCTGAGTTTCACTTTTTTAGCAATGGGTTTGTGAATTTTTGTTCTTACGGTCTGGTCGCCTCTGCGGCGTTTAATTGGTTCCTCATCTGAACTTGTGTCTTGATCAAGTGCTTTTTCCTCAGTACTGTTGATTGAATCATCATGAAGTGTTATAGGACTTCTGGCCCTGCTATTTTCATCTAAGTTTTTAGCGACGCTAGGTGTAGGTGTTTTATCATTGACACTGTTATTTTGTTCTTTCAATGCATTTACAATCTCAAGTGAGCTAAGCAGAAAATTGTAAAATGTGTTTTCAATATCTGATAATTTTCCATCATTTTTGTCTCTGATTTTGTCCAACTCCTTAATCTGGTTTGTGTAAATTTCCACGAGCCTCTCCATGGTCCGCTACGCAGAAATAAACGCAAAAATCCAAAATCCAGCGCCCATATAATGGAGTCCTGCACCCCGGGATTGAGCCTGGCCCGATAGCCTTCTCCACAGACGGATGTGCAGGCGAAGAACACACGAGGCCCCTGACAATCACCTGAAGCGAGAGCTTGGGGGTAACTACGTGTGTTATCCGATCCAAAAATCCAAAATCAAACGCGCAAAATTAAATAATCCGATTAAATATAAAACGCGCAAATAGTCTTAACGATAAGCAATATGGCATGTGAAACCAGCAATCAGGCAATTTTGGCAAGACACGTGGTGGTGAAAATCAAAATTTTGCGAAATAATTCTAAAATAAAATACTCAAATAAAATCGTGAAAGCATATAAGCATTCACAAAAAATACAAACCGCAAAATAGCATTGAAAAATGCTGATGCAATCAGATTCGTACTAGCACGCGGTCTCACAGTGAAACCACACGAGACGGGAGTACTTGCTAACCGGATCTAAGAGGCAGGAACAATCTCCGACGGTGAACCTTCATCCACCTAATCCCCGCTCCGAATGAATCCAAACAATACATTGAATTTCTACGCCTCACCACCACTAACGAATCAGATTATAGGACAGTCGTTAGATTTCTCACTGAAAACAACATACAATTTAAATCACATACACTAAAATCGGACAGACCACTCAAAGTGGTCATTAGGGGATTACCCTCCAACACACCCATCAACGTTGTGCAGACTGCGATTGAAGTACTTGGTTATAAAATCCACAAGATCTCTCAACTTAAAAAATTCAAGACCAAGATGCCTATGGCTCTATTCTATCTGCAAATTCACAACAGTCTAAAAGCTTCAGATATCTACTTAGTTACTGAACTCCTAGGAACAGAAGTGGCAATGGAACATTTCAAAGGCCAGAAAGGTCCCTCTCAATGCTGGCGTTGCCAGGGATTCTTCCATTCTTCCGAAGTTTGTACTCTACCCCAACGATGTGTAAGATGCGCTGGTCCGCATCAGGCGAAAGACTGCACCAAGCCCTTCGAAGAACCAAATAAATGTGCCAACTGTTCCGGGAGCCATGCAGCCAACTGGAGATCCTGCCCGAGATTTCCAGGATCGAAGAATCGTCAGCCACCTAAACTAAGTACCAAGCCCAGTCAGACCGTTGACAACAGAAACAAATTTAATTTACAACAAAATACATCCCCAACACTGCCGGCTGCACACACTCCCAGTGCAAATAATACTCGCCCTGGAGTTTCATACTCTGCTGCCCTTACGGGTATGCAACAGGCAGCACCACAAATTATTCCAAATTTATCGGTCCCCTTAGGAGCTAATTCGACACTAAATTGTACCGAAATTCTTTTGGCTATAATCCAAATTTCTAATCAGCCTGGTATTGACCAAAGCAAATTACTTTTGGCATTCAAAAACGCCTTACCGCAGCTCAGAGTGGCTCCATCTGGTGCTAACGCGGCTTACTACATCTTTGAGAGTTATATTACTCTCCAATTCTCTGATTCCCACATTCATTAAAATTCAATACTTTGAAAGGGTTGAAAAATCTTAAACTATGCACCTGGAATGCAATTGGCATTCTTTCCAAGTTTCATGAGTTTCGAGACTATGTAGAAGAGAAGGATTTTGATATCATTTTTGTCCAAGAGACCAAACTCCAGCCAGGGAGAGCTCCCAAGCTTGTAAATTATGCACTATATAAAAATGACAGACAAGCTTCAAATACACGTGATGTTTATCATGGTGGCACTTGTATTTACATAAAAAATTCAATCCCACATCGCAGAATTGACACACCAAATATGAGCAAACTTGAAGCAACAATTATCGAAATTTTTATTCAAAATTCGCCATCCCTAGTTATGATCTCTGCCTATCTCCCACCAGGTGGAAATTTTCCTGTGGTAGATTTTAATAAACTGCTCAATTTTTCAAATAATCTTATCATAGCTGGTGATTTAAATTGTCACCATCAGCATTGGCGTTGTCATAGATCAAACCCTGCTGGTCGTGGCCTCCTAAAATGGGCTCAGTGCGCCCAAATTAAAATTATTGCGCCGTATTCCCCCACTAGATATGGTTCACGGGGTGCCCCCTCTTTTATTGACTTGGCATTTTTTAGAAACATCCCTTTTGGATACCAAGTGACTGTTGAAAATTGTTTATCATCAGATCACAACCCCGTGATCATCGACCTTAGCTGTACTATTTTTACTCAAAATTTTCCGGCACTCGTCTCAACAAATTGGGACAATTTTCGTTTTAAACTAAATTCTAAAAGCTTACCCTCCCTCGAAATTAAATCCAGCCATGATATAGACAAGGCAGTAGATCAATTAACGAACACCCTAACTGATACTTATAAGGAAGTATCAAAACCCACCCTCAGACCCAATTTTCGTAAAATACCTCAAGAAATTAAACTCAAAATTAAAGAAAAGAATAAAGTACGGAGACTTTGGCAAAGAAATAGAAATCCTGGCTTAAAAATTCAACTCCGTACTCTCCAAAATGAGATCAAGGTATCATGTGACCAGTTCTTCCAATCACAATACACGAATTACATTCAGTCCCTAACGACCAATGATAACAGTCTTTGGCGCGCATCAGCCCGCATACGCAAACACAAATCTCACATTCCGTCCTTAGCTACGGACGCAGCGGTGGCTCACACAGACGCTGAGAAATCCGAATTATTTGCAGATTCTCTTCAAACTCAATTTACACCACATAATGAAGGAATTTTTGCGAACAACGCAAATTCTTTCCCACAAGATGTTGAACGTTTCTTCTCCTCGCCTTTTGCGAGAGAAATACAATACACATCCATGAGCGAGGTAAGTGAATACATTACCAAGCTCAAACCCAAAAAAGCCCCTGGTATGGACTCTATTTCTAATCGTATGATTAAAAATTTACCCACCAGTTATCTATTTTTCTTAGTAATGCTTATAAATTTTATGATACAGCATTGCTATTTTCCTCAAAGCTGGAAACAAGCGCTCATTGTGCCTATTCCAAAACCAGGCCAAAGCCTTTCAAATCCTCAAAATTATAGACCTATAAGCCTCCTATCTTCGTTATCTAAGATATACGAATTTGTGTTACTTAAACGCCTGAATGATTTTCTCCGAAATCACAACGTTCTGATTGATGAACAATTTGGATTTCGAGCAAAACACTGCACCACGCACCAGCTGCTGAGGACAGTGGAGTTCATTCACGAAGGGTTTCGTAACAATACGCTTACTGGCGCTTTATTTCTTGATATAGCCAAAGCATTTGATAGGACTTGGCATATAGGAATCATTATCAAGCTCATACGACTTGACGTTTCGGCCCATTTAATTCATATAATTAACTCGTACCTCACTAATAGATCTTTTTCTGTACGAGTTGATTCTTTCATTTCGGCTCCCCGTCCAATACTAAGCGGCGTCCCCCAAGGGTCACTTTTAGGCCCAATTTTGTTCAACATTTTCATAAATGACATACCAAAATCACCAAGTATCACTCTTGCACTTTATGCAGATGATACGGCCATCCTAGCCCAGCACAAACGCCTTGAAAACCTGGTTCACACCATTCAGAGATATCTCTCCAGCCTTGAGCACTGGCTCATCACTTGGAAAATCAAAATTAATGTTGCTAAATGTGCTGCTATGATATTCAAACGTAGCCCCCTCCCGTACCCTTCCATTAATTTAAAGTTTTTCGACGATTATGTTCCCTGGTCAAATTCTTACAAGTACCTAGGAGTTGTACTTGATTCAAAATTACGCTGGCACCTTCACATTGAAAATGTTCTCAATAAAGCAAAAGGTGCTAGAGCCCAACTTTACCCTCTCTTAGCTCGAAAGAGCCATCTGTCAATTAAAAACAAAATTCTTCTCTATACATCAATTATAAGACCTGTCTTCATGTATGCATGTACAATCTGGGGTACTGCTGCAAAAACTCATGTAAAAAAACTTTAATCTTTTCAAAGTAAGACCTTACGTATGGCCCTGAATGCAGCCTGGTACGTCCGTACAGATGTGATTCATTCGGACCTAAATATTAAACCTGTAGATTACCATATTAAAAAGCTTAGTCGAAATTTATTCCTCAAAATTGAACAGATTGATAACCGAGCACTTCAGCAGATTCCAGCATACGATCCTGCTATTCGCAGCTCACAGAAGAGACCGAGAGCCGTGATTGGCCGAGAGTTCGGCATCTATCCACCATCTAAAAGGGCAAGACACGCCCTCTCAACATCTTCATATAGGTGCCAAGGGTACTTCCACAACTCATTATTATGTACAAAAGAATGGGTGTGTGTGAGATGTGGGGGCCCACATCGATCGACGTCCGGCGAATGTAAACTAAAACCAGAAGAACCTGCAAGGTGCTGTCACTGCGGGGGGCCACATCCTGCGTCCTTTTCCGGTTGCCCGGCTATACCAAAGACAAAAAGGAAAACTGACAATTTCGTCCCAAGCCAGCCGCCTACCAATAACCCCTGGACAAGCAATTCAGAAAATTTCCCGCCACTCACAGAACCAGCTGCTGCAGCCCAGACAGAAACCTCAGAGATAATGCAAAGCTCTGATGACCTCTTCAGTCTCAAATTGCTAAAAGTCATATGGAGTGACATCAAAAACGGAATAAAAACAATCAAGCAAAAAACTTGAATATTTGACAAAATAGAAATAATAGTGGACATTATTGAAAAAATCACTAGTCACATTTAACACTCCAGCAGCAAATAATAGCAGATACTACAGCATTCTCACTTGGAATGCCAATGGACTTTACTCCAGAAAAGATGAATTAAGCGATCTCATATTAGAATTCGAGCCGGATGTAATTTTAGTGCAGGAAACTCATCTCAAGCCAGCCAGGACGGTCCTCTTTCCAAATTACTTTGCCTACAGATGTAATAGACTCTCAGGACGAGGCGGCGGGGTCATCACGTATGTTAAAAGCAGTATCTCACACTTCCACAAGCCAGTGCTCACAAACAGCTTTGAAAACGTCAACGTCATTATCACAATTGACAATACCTCATTTGCAATTACCAATATTTACATACCACCCACAAATCACCTAAACGTTACAGAACTCAATAGCCTGATCACTATACACCCCAAATCAATAGCAGGAGGTGACTATAATGCAAAGCACCCTAGCTGGAATCCTGGACGAGCAAACAGAAACGGCAACTTACTTTTTGATCTCATTAATCAAAATCATTACTCACTGCTAGCACCAGAAGAACCCACGCATTTCTCCCTAAACAGATCGACAATTATTGATTTCTTCATCGCAGGGGATTTTCCATACCAGCATGAAATTACCTCAATCCCAGCACTTTCTTCTGATCACAATCCAGTATTACTGAAAATTTTTACAAATGCTAGCCCTCCTTCACTACTACGCTCAACTGGTGTTACAAACTGGCCCAAATTTACTAATATTATTTCCAGTACAGTCCCAGGCAACCCCCTCATTAATAATAAAGAGGATATTGATAAGGAAATTGAACAATTCACCAATCAGATCAAAGCAGCCATTAATGACGCTACTAATACATTCTATGTCAACAGACGTTTCCAACCCCTTCCACGCAACATAAGGGAGCAGATTATCATAAAATAGAGTACGCAAATTCTGGAAAAACACCCGAGACCCTCAGGCCAAACGCAGACTAAATTCACTCCAAAACAGTATAAAAAGAGCAATCAAGGAGTACAAAAGCAGCAAATGGACAAATTTTCTAAATACACTATCCACTGAAGATAACTCACTGTACGACATCTCTCGTAAACTTAAAAACTCTTATAAGCAAATCCCCCCCTTACATGGACCGTCGGGAATGGTTTACTCTGATCTTGACAAAGCCAACACAATAGCAGATGTCATTCAAGACTCTTTTACACCAAATCCAGCCCCTTATGACAATGATCATATTGATCACGTCAACACAGTGGTTGATAGCTATCTTGGCATTCCAGCTCCACTAAATTTCACCTTTCTTGCCACACCAACACTTGTTGCACAATTTATCAGTGCACTTAAAAATAAGAAAGCCTCTGGCCAAGACAGGATCCCAAATAAGGCATTAAAAAATCTCCCCATAAATGGGATTACATACATTACTAAACTCATCAATGCTATTATCAAATATTCATATTTCCCATCAGCCTGGAAAAATGCATCTATCATAGTATTCCCAAAACCCAAACAGAATAATACATTTCCACAGAACTACAGGCCAATAAGCCTGCTTAGCAGCCTATCTAAAATCACGGAAAAAATTATTTTGTATTTCATTCACAAAAACATTCCAGTCAGCCATTACACACCATCAGAACAGTTTGGTTTTCGTCATTCACACAGCACTACACATCAGCTTCTAAGAGTCATCAATTACATTACAGATGGTTACAATGCCAAAATCCTCACAGGAGCAATTTTCTTAGACGTGTCAAAAGCATTTGACAGAGTATGGCATAAAGGACTCATCTACAAACTTATCAAGTTGGACTTCCCAGATCATCTTATTCGACTTATAGCTTCATATCTTAGTAATCGCACATTTACCATCAAAATTCGCAATACGCACTCCTCCATACGACCCATCACAGCTGGCGTCCCCCAGGGAGCAGTTCTTTTCCCCCTACTCTATAATATCTATACATATGACATACCCAAAGATGACACTATCACACTAGCACTGTTCGCCGATGATACGGCCATTCTCACGAGGGAAATACATACAAATCACATTCGACTTCAATTACAGCATTACCTCATAGCACTCGAGCACTGGTTCACACTTTGGAGAATAGCAATCAACACAAATAAATCAAAAGCAATCATCTTTCGTAAAGGTACCTTGAATTACACCCCAAATTTTTGATGATGATATAGAATGGGTCTCCGAGGTGAAATACCTAGGAATCACTCTGGATAGCAAACTCACCTTTAGGCAACACCTCAGTGCTGTCACAGAAAAATTTAAAATGACAGCGGCCACTATGCGGCCACTCTTAGGCAGACACAGTGTACTTTCCATATCCAACAAAGTCATACTTTACAAAATGATACTCATACCTGCTCTACTCTATGCCTGCCCTATATGGGGACAAGCGGCAAAAATGCACATCAAAAAACTACAAATTCTTCAAAACAAAATGCTTCGTGAAATTGTAAATGCACCTTGGTTTATCCCAAACAACACCATTCACACAGATCTCAATATCAATACCATTGCAGAATATATACGCAAACTCTCCACCAACTTCTTTCAATCAGTCCAATTTCATCATAATCGAGAAATATCAAACCTTCGATATACTCCAATCCCTGTTGAAAAACACAGGTACCCAGCACATATACTTGCCCCATAACACAGGCATTAATACTGACACCGTCACTACAGCTACCACTATACAAAAACAATACATTACCTTTCACGTCACTGCTAGACTACTGTGGCCCCGACACCACCGCCTCGCCGGTTGAAGAACGGCTCACCTCAATTCTATACTCAAACACCAGTCTCGGACAGCTCATTAACGAACTCTAACTCCTGATAGTTTTAATATGAAACATAGTAAAAGAGCGCTTCGCGCTCTGACACTATTACAAAGCATATGATCTTCGATTCAACATCATCATTCGAGGGGTGGACGCCATAGGAGAAGGTTCGTCGCTGATATTGTGCCTGCCTCCGGTCCTGTATCACGTGTACGCCCTGTCTGATTGTTTGCGTGTGTTGCGGAGTGCGACCACGTGCTAATTACTATCCGCTTGCATCAGCATTTTTAAATGCTAATCCTCGGTTAGTATTATTTTATAAAAGCCTGGTTGCTTTTATTATTTTATTATTTTGACTTATTTTAGGATTTTTATATTATTTATGCCTTTTCTTGCGAATTAGCCTAATTGCTGGTACGAGTGATACCGCGCTTTATTGCTACTGATTTTCGGCGCTATTATTTAGCGTGATTATTTTTGCATTATAAATTAATACATCAGATTTTAAATTAATTGCGTGCGCGTAATTAAATTTTTGGATTTTGGTCGTTATGTCTGCTTAGTTACCCCCAGGCTCACGCTGTCAGGTGTGAGATAGGGGCCTAGTAGACTTTCGCCCGCCCATCCGTCTGCCGGAACACCGTCGAGTGGGTCCGGTTCCGGGGCGCGGGACTCTGGATTGCTGATTTGGGCGCAGGATTGCTTGGATTTGGACTGCTATATAGATACGATTTTGGAAGCCGTGAGGATTCAAATAAAAGAACTTGAGACTATTCGCCTGCAAAATGGCACTTTCACAGATACAGAAAGTAAGATGCATAACTTCTTACTGAGTATGTTTGATATGCTAGTTGTAGTTAATAATCAATTAACACAACAGGATTTGATTAAAACACAACAAAACACGTCACGTGAAAGTAAATCTGAAACTGATAGGGATAGAAGCCCTATTAAAATACATAATAATTTCGATTCATTAAAGGAAATTTCTCTGGATCAACCCACAAGTTCGGACGAAGATCTTCCTAAAACTAAAGGTGACCAAACTGTCAGAAAACGTACACAAAGACCCAATGCTAAGAAAATTAAGATTGGTAGTCCTACTAAAAGTACTCCACAAAAACCACTAAATCAGGAAGGAAATACTGTCACACCAGCTACACTAGTAGCAGCCAATGAAAACACAAACACACGAAATAATGAAAGCATGGATACTACACAACCAGATAATGATAACTCCACTGCCACAAGTAATCCAAAGCAAAATAATAAAAACTCCAAAATTCCCCCAATTACGTTAAGAGAAAACTTTTGAAATGGAGGGAAATAAGTGATATTTTCCTACAAAAACAGATTAAATTTCATGGAGAACAGATTCATAATGGAAGTATCAAAGTGATTACGCAAACCTCAGATGATTACCGGACAGTTGTCCAAATCCTCAAAGAAAAACAGGTAGAGCATCATTCATATATCCTCCCAGAGGACCGTTACTTAAAAGTTGTCCTCAGAGGACTCACTGTAAATTCCCAAATTGAGAACATTAAATTTGAATTAGAGCAATTAAATTACCAAGTAAAAGAAATCAAACAAATGACCAGACGACGCAACGGGGAAGTCACTAAACTCCCGTTATTTTTAATATCTCTTCCAAAAAATGAGAAATCTAAAGAAATCTATAATGAGAGATTTCTTTGCCATATGAAAATCAAAGTTAAAAAGTATTTGGGAAGACAAGGCCCCCTGCAATGTTTTCGTTGTCAGGGGTTCAATCATACACAGGCGGGTTGCAATTATGCACCCAAATGTGTCAGATGCGGTAAAGAACACTATGTGAAAGACTGTCCTGATAGAAATAATAGAGAAAAGCCTCCGGTCTGCGTAAATTGCGGGGGTTCCCACACTTCCAGTTTTAGGGGAGGTGAGGAATTCCCGAAAAGAAAAACTGATAAAACAATCAATTTCCCTAGTAGGGTTATTGAAAACAAAACTTATTCACAGGCGTTGTCCTCTGGACTTTACTCTGATATTTTAAGTGAAGCCAAGCAAGTCTTCACTGACCTGGCGGAACTCGTTTCCGTTATAAAAACTGCTGGTTTTCAAATTTCACAGCAGGTCAGAGGAATTCATGAAAACAATCAGGAAATAAAAACTTCCACTACAATCGTTAATGGGTCAAGTTAGACCTATGCTTGCTCCTATTAGGATCATGACATGGAATGCTAGAGGCATTGCTTATAAAACTACGGAACTTTATACCTTTTTCAGGGATCATGATATTGACGTGGCGATGATAACAGAGACTTTTGCTACGCCAAGTACCCAGATGAAAATCCCAAATTAAGTTTGCTATAGATGCGATCGACTAAGTCACCGAGGTGGGGGGTCGCAATCTTTGTCCGCAGCTCCCTTCAGTCCTGTCTTATCAATGACGAGCGATTTAATGGACACGAGCTGGTCACGGTATCTGTCCATCTCCCGCACTATGGAAATGTGTATTTTAACTCCTTGTATAATCCTCCGAGGAATATTCTGGACGTCAATTACTTAGCTAAGATATTGGATATTAACAAACAGGTTATTTTGGCGGGTGACCTTAATTCAAAGAACCAAGAATGGAACTGCAGGAGGACTAATAATAACGATATTAAATTGTCGGAGTTCATTAATAATTACCCGGTTTATTTACATGTGCCGAGTGAGCACACTTATTTGCCCAACAACGGTAATTCGGGTGATATTCTTGATATCTTCCTTTCTACCATCTCACTATCTTTTAGCCTAGAGGTCTTACAGGATCTGGATTCAGATCACTGCCCAGTCATTGCGACTCTTGGCACGACTAAGGAAGTCATGGAAGAGCTTATCAATACGACGAACTGGAGGGAATATAATGAAATTCTCTCTGAAAGTCGCACAAATCTTATATTACGCATTCCCGATGACATAGAGCATGCTGCGAGGCAGCTAACGACAGATATACAAAACGCTTATGACGCTGCCACCAGAAAGATTCCAAGAAAGCATATCACTAATAAACTACCAACTAGAATTAAAAATCTCATCAGAGACAGGAACAAATTCAGAAAGAGGTTTCACCTTACATATGACCCGAACACTAAGAAAGACATGAATAGGCTCAGTAGAGAAATCAAAAAGCAGATAAGTATTTACCGTAAGGAACTATGGGATGAAAAGATTAAAAGCTTTAATGAGCCCAGTAATTCCTTTTGGTCTTTTGTAAGACGACTAAAAAATAAGAATACGGTAAACAGGCCAATTTATCATGAGCATGGGATGGCACTTACTAATAGTGAAAAATGTAACACGCTTGCTGAACATTTTGAAAAGCAGTTTACCCAGAACACATCACCATCTAATCAGGATTTTTCTAACTTAGTAAACTCCACAGTTTCTAACTGGATGGATAACCTTAATTTGCAGAGTCATCTTGAGCTCACTTCACCTCAAGAAATACTTATCATCATCAAAAAACTCAGGAACAGGAAGGCCCCTGGGCAGGACAATATAAATAATGTGGCGCTTAAGTGGCTGCCGATTAACATGGTCAACAGGTTCACAGGCATTCTAAACGCTTGCCTTTATAACAGTTATTTCCCACAAATCTGGAAATCTGCTAAGATGATTGTACTCCCTAAACCGGGAAAAAATCTTACTAAAACAGAAGGGTATAGACCCATTAGCCTGTTACCCAGTATGGGTAAAATTCTAGAAAGAATCATCCTTAGCCGTATTCAGCCTCACATGGATAAGCTACCTCTAGAACAATTTGGTTTTAGAAAAGCACTTTCCACGACAAAACAGCTAATTCGGCTCAACGAATTCATAGGCAGTGCACTGCACAACAAGAGATATGTTGCCTTACTCATGCTGGACGTGGCGAAGGCATTCGACCGCGTCTGGCATGAGGGGCTTATTTATAAATTAATCAGCTTAAAGTTCAGTGATGCGCTGATTAAAATCATTTATTCTTTCCTGTCAAACAGAACTTTCCACATTCAAATTGGAGAAAGTAAATCGATTTTAAAAGAAGTAAAGGCCGGGGTCCCACAGGGATCTATTTTAGGGCCCGTACTCTATCTTTTTTACGTAGCAGACCTACCTGCTGAACACATTGATCAGAACTTCTTCATGGGGTGCTGCGCAGATGATACAGCTTTCGCTGTAAAGTCTGGGGCACCGAATTTTGCACTAAAGAAACTGCAAAGATTTATGCCTAAGCTGGAACATTGGTGCGCCAAATGGAAAATAGCAATTAATGCTGATAAATCCAAATTGCTAATCTTTAAGAAAAATAAGATGAATCATCCCTTGACAACACAACTGATACTATTTGACACTGTAGTGCCTGTTGTTAAAAGTGCTACTTACCTCGGACTAAAATATAGTTCTAATTTCCTCTGGAAAGAACATATTAACAGCATTAGAGGAAAAACTATCGGAGTCTTACGAAGTCTCACGCCGCTTCTATCTGCGACTTCCAAATTAGACTTAAAAAGGAAAAGGCACATTTATTTATCTATCATACGTCCTATCTTCTCATATGCCTCTCCCGCCTGGGCAACTGTTCAGAAGAAGGAGATAGAGAAGCTACAAATTTTAGAAAATAAAGCTCTTCGAATGATAGCTAATGCACACTATTACGTGTCAAATCACACTCTACACCGTGATTTGAAAATTGACCCCGTTGAGATGTATTTGCATAATGCTAACAACAATTTCTTTAATAAGGCTCAGGATTGTGCACACATGACTGATCTCAATGTATTGGATTACATGATTCTTGATGAAGACGCATCGTTAAGACCACTTGCGGCCCACCTCGCCAGGGACTTAAATTTCCCTACGTAAGAATTTTTCATGATGGGTACGCACTGCTCTTGTACATATTGTATATAGTGTAATTATTTTTATCTTCATTTTATTTTTCAATTGTATTTTATGTATTTCCTTCTTACGTTTCTGTAGTATGTATGTATTAAAGTATGATATGTTTACTTTTATGATATGTCATAATTTCAAATGTCATGATTGAAACTGTTGGATTATGTCTGTGTTTCTTTGTTGTACAACACAAACATTTCACACAGAACCTCACGGCTCCTGCTCTGCGATTTTCTTATTGTGCGCGCCTTTACGGCCTTGCGACGCATGGTCGCCCCCTGTAAACACCTTTGACCTCTCTAAACTTGTCAAGAAACTGCAACGTCATGTGCCCTTAGGGCTTATTTTCAAGAGCCGGACAAGTTGTGCAGCCGCGCAACATTTCGGCTATAGTTGCACAGACTAGACTAGACTCAACATCAGTTCCAGCCCCCGCGCCATGAAGGAAGGACGTCTCTTCAGCGAGCTGCCATATAATTGCTTATTTCATCTTTTACAACTGCAATCCAAGATCTTCAAGCAAAGTTATCAATCTGTTTACTTAAGAATCACATCTCCCGCAGATTTTAAATCTGCCTAAGAATATTTTCATCGCGATCCCATTAATTATTTGCACTCTCCTACACAAGCCACATGCCAATGAGCCTATTAATCGTAAACTCTTTCCTATCCGCTTTTTGCTTTAGTGTTTGTACTGTGTATAAAAATTATAAAAACCAAAAAAAGTATAAAATATAAAATACAAAAAAATTATAAAAACCTAAAAACTTATAAAAAAATTTATGATACTTAAGTTTTTATTTTCTCATCTCTATCCCTAAACTTTCTCGAGCCTGTGGCTCCCTCTATTGAGCATCAAGTAAATCACTTAAGACAAATTTTTCCTATTTCTGCTGACTTTTAGTAATTCTGATGTGGAGGTAAATGGTTTTGAACCATAGGCACTCCGAAAATCGCAAATCATTGGCATTGGCGCTAATTTAGTTCACGTGTTAATTAGCGGGTGTGAGGGGTATATTTTTTGCGCCATTTTTCTCGCTTTACTTTAGCTATTTATCTTCTTTTTTCCTATTAATAATTATTTGTATTTTGTTATATTTATGATTAGTGTTTGATTTTCATTTAATTTATAGTTGCATTTTATTTACAGCATATATAATTATTGATCGGTGTTTCGATTTGTAGTTGTTTGTTTTGCCGATATGCAACCAAAAAAGATGAAATTACTTATAATTGGAGATTCAATGGTTAAATATTTACCGGCGAATCTTCTGAATTATGAAGTAGATTTACATTCTTTTCCTGGTGCAACGATAGAAAGGTTAAGACGTAAGATATCCTTTTTGGACAATCGATACCATTTAGATTTTGGTACATGTTGGTACCAACAATTCGAATGACAGTGTTGAAGATATTCTTAAAAAGTGCGATTGCCTCTTTAAGGATATTAAACGTTTGAACCCGAATATCAATGTTATCATTTCAGATATCCTACCACGTGGTGAAGATTTTTTCACAACTTTAAATCAGCGAGTAGGAGCTTTGAACCGTTTACAGGTAATTAATAGAAAGATTGTAGAAATTAATTCTCAACTTGAAAAGTACTGCCAAAATCGAGAAGCGTTTTTTATTTGCAGGTCGTCTCATCATTTTGGAGCTAAGTTATTGGCTAAGAATGGATTACATCTATACCATCTGGGGAACAAGAAACTTGCGGCAGTTTTCCTGGATAATATCAAGATTGTTTTGACTTCAAAGCCAGTTTCTACAAAGATAAGTCCTTTTGTATTGCCTTGTGTTTCATTTACTACATTGGATTTTCCACCTCTGAGTGATTCTTTTGTTTCTGCAAGCCCTTCTTATCCTCTCTATTCAACTGTTTTAAAGCATGGTTATGCTGTAGATGCTACTAAGAAGGCTAATTCTGATTTGAGAAATGCTTCTAAAGTTGCTTCTGGCTCTCGGCTGAAGAGGGTTGCTATTTCTGGTGCTGGATCTCGTTTTAAATGTGTTGTCCATGGTGGTGACTCTCATTCAAAGAATGCTGTTAACCGCACAGATGGTTTTAGTTTGCATCTGTAAAATGATACCACCCCTGGCTCACATCCGAAAAACGTTGCCAACCCAGATGCTACCTCTCGGTCTCTTTGCATTGCTGGCCATGGTGGTGGATCTCGCCCAAGGAACGCTACTGTGTATAGAACTGGTTCTGGTTTGCATGTAAGGAATGGGACTAAACCTAGATGTCATCCTAGAAATGTTGCCATATGTAGTGTTGGCTCTCATTTTAAGTATGTCAATGGTTTTGGTTCACGTCCAAGGAATGCTGCCGTCCCTCGTTCTGGTTCTGATTTGTGTCCAAGGAACGTTGCTACCCCTGGCCTAAGTCCTGAGAATGTTGTCATTCCCGGTGTTGGCTGTCATTCTAGACTTGGTGTCCATGGTACTGGCTGTCATCCGAAGAATGCTGCTTCTGGTTTGCATTCAAGGAATAACGTCACTCCCAGGCCCTGTCATAGAAATGATATCCTTGCTGATGTTGACTCCTCCAGGCGTGTTGCAGTCCATGGTTCTGGCCGTTTTCTGAGGAGCAGTGCTAGTTCCACTGTTAATTCTTCTACGAACACTACTGTCCCAATTGCTAGTTTTCAGAAGAAACCAATTCGTGCTTTTGGTGATGGTTTGTGTCCAAGGAGGGTTTTGACTGTTAGTGGTGGTTTGCATCTGAAAAATGCTGCTTCAGCTGTTTTGCACCTAAGAAGTGTAATGGCCTACTTGGGATCATCACTAAAGAATGCAGTGACTGCTGCTGGTTGTAGTGTACAGCAGGCAAGTGCTGTTTCTTTCAGTGATTGTTATCCATTGTATTGTGCTTCTGTTAGTGGCAAAGGGAGTTTAAAAATGATTGAACAAATTTTGATATTTCACAACCTAAATTGTATATAACAAAAGATGATTTTTACTCTGACTTTGCCTCTAGTTATGCTTTGCAGCAAAAGAACATTTCTATGACCAGAAAAAGCACTTCTTGTAGTTCAGGCCTAAGTTTCTTTCACTTTAATAAATTTTGTTTACTAAAAGATCATGTAGAAAGCAGTGAAATTAATTGTCAAGTGAGGAAAAAGAAGTCTATGTGTCCTATTCTGACTGGAGGGGGGTCCGAAATTGACTGTAATGCACCATCGCTTTATCCTAGAAAATGTGATATTTGTAATTAAAAAACTATAAAACTAAAAATTATTTTAATAATCATAAAAAAAATTGCAAAGAAAAACTTGAAACTGAAAATTTTAAACTTTCAATAACTTCTCCTCAGAGTAATATTCTTATAAACATTGATTATGTATTGAGTGCTAAAAAATTAGAAACCAAAGAATGTATTAGTGATAAAATAGAAATGGCTTATCTTCATAAATGTGAAATATGCTTGAAAACTTATAAATCGAAAAATTCATTTTATAACCACAAAAAAAAAAAAAAAAAAAAAAAAAAAGTTCAAATAAACAAGTACCTGATTTAAAACAAAATTTTTCATCTGTTTACCCTCGGAAATGTCTAAATTGTGATAAATGTTATCCTTGCAAATTATCATTTTTTAAACATAAGAAATTTTGCACAGAAGTTAATAAATTGTATGTATGCTTCATACCTGATTGCCATAAGTCTTTTACATATGTTTTAAATTTTAATAAGCATTTAGCAGATGAACATAATTTAAATAACTTAAAAGAATATTCATTTGAAACAATCAGTTATTTTCAAGATTGGCTAGAACTGGAAGAAACCTCGACATTTACTTCATTCAGAAAGTTTTCTAAAGTAACGAAAAATTCTAAAACTTATCATTATTATTGTTGTCAGTTTACCATGCAAGGTTATTCTGATTTTGAAAAAAAAAAAAAAACTACTCGGAAAAATGAAAAAGGTACAATTTCAAAAAGTGTATGTTGTCCGGTCAGAATATGGGCTTGTGAAGAAATGAATAAAATCTCTGTTTATTACTTTCCTAAACATAATCATGAGCAAAAGTTTGAAAATTGTAAATATCAGCCATTGAAACAAAGTATGCGGTGTTTGATAAAAGCAAATTTACGTTTATCTGTGCCTCCACAAAAAATAAGGGATATCTTACAAGATGGATCAAGAAATCGCGAGAATAGAAATAATTTCCCTGTAAAGGAAAGCTTTGTCTCCCGTAAAACTATTTCTGCTTATTCTAGATATTTAAACAATTCATTGTGTCCAAGTAGTGATGCAGTTTCTGTTAATTCAATCATTGAAACTTTAAAATGTGAAGCATATAATCCTGTGTTATTATATAAGCCTCAGAATAATTCAACTTTGTACGGTCCAACTGATCTAGATAATCTTCCAAATCATAAAGTATCGTTTGCTCTTGGTCTTCAGACGCGTGAATAGAAAGAAATGATGATAAAAGGTTGTACAGAGATTTTATGTATCGATTCTACACATAAGACTAACCAGTATGATTTTAAAAAATAAGGGATATCTTACAAGATGGATCAAGAAATCGCGAGAATAGAAATAATTTCCCTGTAAAGGAAAGCTTTGTCTCCCGTAAAACTATTTCTGCTTATTCTAGATATTTAAACAATTCATTGTGTCCAAGTAGTGATGCAGTTTCTGTTAATTCAATCATTGAAACTTTAAAATGTGAAGCATATAATCCTGTGTTATTATATAAGCCTCAGAATAATTCAACTTTGTACGGTCCAACTGATCTAGATAATCTTCCAAATCATAAAGTATCGTTTGCTCTTGGTCTTCAGACGCGTGAATAGAAAGAAATGATGATAAAAGGTTGTACAGAGATTTTATGTATCGATTCTACACATAAGACTAACCAGTATGATTTTTACCTTTTTAATCTTATAGTACCTGATGAATTTGGTTGTGGCTATCCAGTTGCTCATTTTATTACTAATTTTCTAGATGCTGACACTATTGTTTATTTAATAGTTTAAAGTGTCGTGTACCAAATTTATATGTAAACTGCGTAATGACAGATGATGACAAAGTTACATATCCTGCATTTTTAAAGGTTTTTGGCCAAGATGTTAAGCATCTTTTATGTTCGTGGCACGTACGCCAAAGTTGGTTCCGGCAACTAAATTCTAAAGTGGTAGATAAGGAAGTGCGACAAAAAATGCTAGGAGAATTAACAAAAATATTACATGAAAGAAACCAGATCACTTTTCATGATCAAATAAGTAAGTTTTTGAATGACTATTCTAGAAAAAGTAGAGATTTTATTGAATATTTTTCTGAAAATTATAAAAATAGATTAGAGGAATGGGCTTTGTGTTATCGGAACTTTCCACATGCATTTACTGATACTAACATGTACTGTGAATCTTTTCACAATCAGTTGAAAACTGTTTATTTTAAGCGGAGACATAATAGACCATTAGATATTTTAATTTCTACACTTCTGACAATTGAGAAAGATAAATATTTAAATCATACCTATAAATTATACACTAATGTATCTCCCAGAAATTCCATTTCTTGTTTAAGTAGGCATCAGAGAGGACTAAAAATTAGGGACAGTGATGTAAATAAATGCTCTGATACTTCTTGGGCTGTTTGTTCTCAGACAAAAAATAAAATATATACTGTGCAGCGTCTTTTTGAAATTTGTCCGTGTCAGGATTTTTGCTTTTTATAGATGCCCTAAAGTATCATGTGTCACTTGTATCACTGCAATTGCTTAGATAAATTGCTGTGCAAACATATACATAAAGTGCATTCATTCCTTAATAGACAAAATGATTGTGTGTTTAATCTCTCGGGGATTAATCTTGAATTGAATCAGAAATGCAATGAAAGTATGAAATCAATAAATGTGTATTCTGTTAATCATTACAATCCACAAAGTATTGAACAGAGAGTAAATGCATGTGAAAAGCTTGTAGAAGAATTACTGCAATTAATAAGACAACCAAAAGTCCAAAATGTCATGTTAAAGTGTGTTCATACAACATTAAATTCATTAGTTTCAGAATGTAGAGGAATTTTAAACTCGAATGAAAATTCAAGAGCAGTTTCAAGTGCATCATGTCCAGTTGCTCCAAATCAAAAACTTAACCCACAATTGTTTAAAACTTCTAAAAAGAGAAAATTACAGAAACGTCAGCAGAATAAGAATCAAGATTTTAATGATAATGTAGATGACCCAGAAATAAATGAATGTGTGGAAAAGAAAATTAAATTTAAAGACATAGCATTTGATTTAAATGACAGTGATAAATATCTATGTGATTTAATTAGTGTTGATCAAAATAAATCATTTTCCCTTCCATTAAAATCTTTCTGAAAGAATTTTACAAATTGGCTGCTATAGTATCAATTCTATTGCTTTAAAGTCTTTAGATTCTTATATCAGTAAAAGTGAAGAATTTTTTATAAAATCGGTTTGTACAGATTTTGTTAGGGTGTGGTTATTTGATGTAATCATAAATGCATTTTTATACAAAATTTTAGAAAGTGATGATAAATATACTTTTGCTGATTCCTCGATTACCCAGCTTATCTTATCTGATGCATTATCACTTGGAAATGTTTTTTCTGTTTCTCTGAAATCTTTCAAATATTTATTGATTCCTGCTTGCATTGATTCTCATTGGGTTCTGATCATAGCAGATTTAAAGAAAAATACCTTTTATTTATATGACTCGTTAATAAATTCATGCAATCCAAAATACATAAACTTAACTAATAAATGGTCTAATGTAATTAACAGTGAGTTACAAATTAACGGTTCATGGGATATTCAGTGTCCACCGCATGCTTTACAAAATGATGAAAGCAGTTGCGGGGTCTTCATCTGTTATTATGCATTTCAACATGTAAATAAATTAGCCTTAAATCTTCCTTTAGATACCCTTCAATTTAGAAAATTTATTTATAATATTTTAACTGAGAATGTTCCACCTTATACACAGGAAAAGATAAATTTATCTTCAGCAGAGCAAAACTTTTCAGTAAGTGTTAGAATGAATAAAGATTTGACCAAATCATGTTTAAAAATACATGATATTGAAATTACACCATATATGTTAAAATCTATAGATCCTTTTATAAGTAATGAAGAAGAACACTTGTTTAAATCTGTATCTTCATGTTTTCGAAAAGGATGGCTCTATAATACTATAATTGATGCTTTTTTATTTAAAATATTAAACAGTTATGAAGATTTTGCCTTTGTTAAGTCTAATTTACAAATTCCTAAACCAAATTTTTGTATTAAAGATCCATTACTAACAAGATTGAAATCAGCGAAATTATTTTTTATCCCTGCAAATTTAAATTGTCATTGGATATTAATAATAGTAAATATTCCAGATATGGTTTTTGAATTTTATGATCCACAAAATAAATCATGTGGGCAAGAGTATCAAATTTTAATTCATACATGGTGTGAGGTTTTAGCTAAAATATTTGCTACTAGCACTAAATGGAAAATAATTTGTCCTTCACATATTTTGCAAACTGATAATATGAGCTGTGGTGTTTTAGTATGCTACTATGCTTATCAGAGGATTAAAAATCAAAGTTTAAATACGCCAGTTAATATAACTGAATTCCGGAAATTGATATACGAGCATATAATTTGATTGATATATTTAAAGAAATTTAAATTAAGAAATGTTTTTCAGGACAGCATTCCATTCCTTTGGTGATGCTTGAAAAATATAAAGTATAATGGACAAATATTTTGCAATTCATCTGTTGCCATACAGTTTCTATAAAAACACTTTTTTTTTTTTTATTTTTTTAGTTTGCTTTATTTTGTAATGATGTTATATGGCCAATAAACAAATAAAAATGCTTATGTTTGTATGTAACTTGGTAGTATAAGAGAAAATTGTTAAAGTAGGCAACAATGAACCCTTTTGGCCAGGGTGATACCCCCAATTGTGGATAATAGAGAATAATTCATTTTATGTTAACAATGCATTCTCGGGGACCTACATGCCAAAATTTTCTCTTATTTTTAAAGAGGAATCAGAGAATTTGTACTTAACACTTCATCCCATTGACTGTGAAGGATTTCCTCAGGAATGATTAGTGGTTCTGCACCAATTTTCATGGCCAATGGGATAGTATGCAAGTACTGCAAATTTTTCTGTTCATAAATAATCTCATATCTGATCTCAATCTGATCATTTTTAATATTTCAGGCTTATGTTTGCAAAATGAATAGTGCATTGTTTTCAGTGATCTTGGCTGTTTCACAATTGAATTTAGTCTTCTTTATTTTTCAGTAAACGATTGGCAGGAATCTGGTATGTATTTAAAAGTCAAGAGCAAGCTTTGCCAGGAGAATTTTCTGAAACTGAAACTCATAAATTTTTGAGTAATATGGTTGAATAATAATAATATTTATACTCTATTCAAGGAATTTTATCTGATATGTCTTTATTTTCAGAAATAAAAGATGAATAAAAACTTTGTAAAATAATTATTATGTATTCTGAATAAAGTCTGGGAAAAAAATTATCCATTGTTGAATTATTTTTTACTGAAAATTACTCCACATATTAGGAATTAGTCATATCTATGAAGCATAATATAAGTAGTGTTTCTTACAAGACATTGACTAATACATTATCCCAATTTCTTCTTAAATAAAATATATTTTCATTCTTTATTTCGCCCACCAGCGGCCGAGCGGTAAAGTCGCTGAATACTGGTAGTTCGGTCCGAGGTTCGAATCCCGCGAACGGGCTGGCTGCATGGGTGTTTTCGTGGTTTTCCCCATGTGTAACGTCTGTACGAGCCAGTTTCCCTTAGAAAGTCCTCCACGAAAGGCATCCCTCCCATTAGGCAGATGGCCCTCGAGGCTTTGCCATAATCACACACACACATTCTTTATTTCATCATCCATGATATCAATTGATTTTCATTGATTAAGATTAAAAAACACTATAGTCACTTAAAAATGTGGACACTTTTTTTTTTTCGCTGGTTAATAAGAGTACTTGCATATTTGTTAAGTTTCAGTACGTAAAGCTGTATACAAATTAAACTTTCACACATTCCAATATCAAAAGAGCTACCAATAATTAGATATTTTAATTTTTCAACATTCAAAAACAAAGAAATAGGAGTGAACTTGCTGCTAATCAAAAAGATGAATATACTGGTCTTATAATAATTATGAAAAATGAGTGCTAAAGTTACAGCCCATTTTTTAATTTTTAACTATTTATTGCAAAATAAGGAGGCTTAAAAGTTTGTGTGTCAGGCAAAGGGCTTGTGGTCTTTCACACAGAAGAGTGTAGCCAGACTTATGTTAAAGCATTCAGGAAATTAAATAATTCTAATTCTAGAATAAGTCTTATCATTACTTAATAGTTAGATAATGCCTATTATTATTTCCTGTCATTACAGAAGTACTTGCTGAAATTTCTTTGTTTCCCATTTGCATGGATGGTTTCAAAGAGTTGAATTTTATGCAGAACTCTTAATATCCATAAATTGTTTGACACATTAAAAATAAGTGAATATTTGCTCTAAGCATATACATGTATTTCATTTAAATTTAATAATAATAGCATATACATAAAATCCAGATTTGATTTAAACATTCATAACTAAAGAACAAACACTGCTTTTACAAAGACCATGTTTTCTCCCATTTTGCATCAGTTACAGTTATTTTCATGCACATGAGTATATTTTGAAGTGTTAAATTAATTATCATTTCTATTCTTGGATGCTCTATGACTGAGAAAATAAAACTTAATGCTAATCTGATATCTAATTATTAATCTACTAAACCAAAATAATGAGGTTCTATAGTGCATGAATTGGGCAAAAGTGTGCAGTTAAATTCAAACTTGTAATATTCTGTAGCAACCATTTGAAGTCACATTTCCTAATGTTTTCATTAAACGGAAAACTTTACAATTCTAACACATTCATAAATCTTTTAAATTTGTATCATAATATAGTAGGAATGGTTCTTGGAATTAAGTGTTAATTATTTCATCAATGTTGAACTGTGCTGTTTTTCTCTCACAGCATGAATAAATGTGACTGATTATAACAGCAACTAATATTGTGATATGCAGAATAGGGGTGTAAAAAGCCTACAACAAGCAATTTTAAATATTGGGTCTAGTTGAGCACTATTACAGATTGAAAACGTCAAAGTGTCAAAAGTATATGGAATAAAACCTGCATTTTTAGAAAATGAGAGGTTTCATAAATGAATACTGTAATGATATACGTAAGGAACCAAAAAATATTTTTTAGATACGAGATACTGTTCTGTATTGGTGTGTATGATTTATACTGAGAAACATGACACAAAAATTTAGATTATTTCAGATAGGATTTCACCAGAATATTTTGTGTTATGGTATATCATTTGTGTATGTGGAAGTGATCTGTTCAAGATATAACTGTATTTTCATGCCAAAGATTACACCTGCAAAACATGAAACATATCCTATGAACTTTGCAAAGTAAGAGCAAAACAAAAATAAGAATTGGTTTTATTGGTGCAAATTAAATGCATTATACAGTATCAAATATATACCAAACATTTTCCAGATTTTCTAAACTGGTAAGTAAAGACAAGAATACGTCCAAGTATAGTTTTAAAATACTACTACATATAAATAAAATTGTTGCGAACTGTTGAAAAAACTACAGAAAAATTTTAGATTTTACCATGTTAAACCACGTTGTTGTGTTTATGGAGTATAAAAATTAACCGTGGCTTTATCACAAACTTAATATATCTATAAAAAAGATTTTGTACTTTTTAAAAACGTTACCGTAGGTTCAATGCCATATAAGGTATTTAAAGTAGTGTTGTATTATACATAACAGCCAAACAGATGTGATTAGGAAACCTAGAAACATTTGTATAGATATAATTATTATATTCTTGTCTGTATTCATAAAAATGCTACAGTTAATAACATGACTGTTATCTTTAATAAAATTCTGAAATAATTCAAAAGTTTCATATGTGCAGAGGGATATTTCTAGATCCTCTATTCAGGCATAGTAATAGTTGTGTTACCTTTTGGTCGTGAGATCCGAAGGAGTGCAGAATGGATGCATTTTGTACCAAGAATGGTAGTTACTAAGCACTGGACGATCAGATTTCTAAAAAATTTTGAAATCAAAGAGAACTTTTTGTACCTTAAGTGCAGTGACTGCTAGAAACAAACCACGTAGTCTGTGAATAGATGTTCCAAATCTTCAGGTAATGTGAGGCTGTTTCTATGAGAAAGGTAGCCCCCTACATAATTTATAACATTTGATCCAAAAAAAGTTAAAGCTTGGTTGTCACTTGTTAACAAACAGATTCACTAGTACAGAGTAGTGCACTAAATTTAAATAGCATTTTTAATTAAAATTATATTGAAGAACATGGATGCCTGCCAAAGTTGTTCATCGCCAGAGACCTACAAATTAAAGATCCCTGATATGTGATATTGCAGTAAATTTAGATACTTTTTAAAATTAAATCCAAGAAAACTTGTACCCATGAAGATCACTACTGGCCTATGAATTGGCAGCCAGTAGAGATGAACGCCTAATTGGTTTACCGGTGTAAGACAGTGAAAAAAGGACTGAACAGATTTTAAAACTAAACTAAAGAACAGCAGTGCCCATCAAAAATATTGATGGTTATTGGCAGTCAGCCAAAAGGTTTCAGATACTGCAGATAATTTAATAACCTACATAACATAACACTCCAAAAATTTTGGAAAGAGTTAATGACTTAAAACAACAAAGTACCAGTTTTTATGAGAAACAACCAGTCCTTCGAGAAATTTTTGTTTAAAAATTGGAAGGTCTCTGCAAACAACAATGAAGAGATTTTAGAGAACTCTGATTCATACACTTTTTTCTTTGTCACAAAAATATTGACATCAAGTGATTCCTCTTAAAAAAAGCAGAAAATATAGCTCTGAACAAAAGTACATTTTCAGTATTGATCTCCTTTTCTAGAAAACCATTGTGATTAGGAAAGGTATCATTTTCTTCTAAATAGTGATCAAGGCTGCAGTATGCCATCCTCTCCCAGAAGTTTGCGTAGGTGATTCGTTAGTGCAAAATTCTGGCGATTTCGTTCGTTTTGTTTGATTGCAGCTAAACACTCAAGGGCTATCTGACTAAAGGGAGGGATGCCTTCTTGGAGGACTCTTTAAAGGAAACTGCCTCATATATACGTTACACATGGGGAAAATCAAGAAAACACCCATGCAGCCAGCCCATTCTCCGAGATTCGAACCACGGGCCGAACTATCAGTGTTCAGTGATTTTACCGCTCCGCTGCTGATGGGCAAATATAGTAAAAAGCATTTTTAAATATATAACGGAACATTATTGAAATTCTGACTTTTCCCAAGTTTTGTTTTTTGGATTCCTATATGCCAAACATTAAATGCCCTGCTACAACCTTTATTACAAAGAGTGAGAAGGGAAACTAATAAAAGACTTAGTCAACGAATGCTTCAGCATGGAATTGCTAATATTCTGAGACTAGGGTTTCCCTTATATGTCTTAACTAAAGTTCTCTTCATAGGGTTCTGTTATGATGTTAGATATGTATCTAGGAAGTCTGTCTGATGACGTAGGAATACAGATTTGTGGTTTCTGAACGCCTGGACAACAGATCAGTAACTGCCTTCACAGTATCATCTATTTTTACAGACCTTACTTTTTCATTTGTAAGAAAAGCTAGAGATGGAAACAAGGTCAAGTCTCTCACTCTTAAAGAAACCTTGGAATTCTAAATATGTCCAACACTCATATTCCTTTAAAAGACGCAAATATTGGGAAATATTCTGTATTAAATGGATCACTCTAGATTCTAAATGTATAAAATGATAGATGTAATGGCGTACATATAACCAGATCAGTGCTGTGAAGTAGCCTTTTAAGTTTGTAGATATGGATTTGCTATCTATCATTATGGTGGCATACGCAGTGACATACTTAGTAGCCCTGTTTATATATTTAAGTTCTTATCCTTACTTCCTCAAAGAGGATTATCGTCATTAAAATCATCGGTTAGAACGAATGATGCAGATAAGTGCTATCTTAAGCGTTTTCGGTTGATATTATCTATGAGTCCATTACAAGGCAGGTAAAATCGATACCAGATATATAATATCAGTCTGTACAGGTTGAAGACAGTAGTGAGCCAAACACATAGATGTTCCAGAAGGAAAGCATTTTTCATCGGACATCGAAATGCACAATGTACTGGCAGTCAGCCTGTCCAGTTCTGCAAGAATTGATAGGTAGTGTATCTGTGGAGCCTGCTTTAGCAACCATACAGAATATAGTAAATTAAATAATTTGGAAATTTACAATGAATAAAATCCATTTATTTTTCAAATAATTCTTATACGTGAGTAGTACCGTCTTCGCGAGATGTCAGAACACAGAGAGGGACGGTGAGGATGTCAAAAGGATTTGGAGCAGACATCTCATCTCGGAAACTGCACCACTATGAAAAGGAAAGCAAAGGCGATGAACATAGGTCAATGAGAAAAAGGGAGTAGGCAAAGAGGTAATTAGGATACGTGTAAAACAGTACAAAATTCCTAGACTGATCTGTTCTACCTTTTGAAAAGCGACTTGCTGTGTCACACAATCACATGTGATGCTTATGCAGTTCAACTACCTGAGCAGTTTAAGATAGATAAATACAGATTTCGGAAGCTTTTTGTAGGTCTTAAGTTTTTGTAGGTTATAAGATAGTCCATGAGAATCACATGCAAAACCACATTAAAAACCTATATCTTGGATGATTGGCCAGAAATGACTTCTAGCTTCTAAAACTTAAATTATGGCTGATTCTAAATTGTTAAGGACTAATTTGTCTCTTTATGAAAACAAGAGGCATAAAGAAATAATATCAGACGAAACATGTTATTAAGAATTTCACTAAAACAGAGGGCTGCAATTCGGATGAGGCGACAAAGGTGCTCAGTTCTTTCCACCTACACTTTGGAGGTTTTATGAGACTTTCACAGGCTGAATGATTAAGACTACTGAATACTAGTAGTATCACCCAAGTTCGAACCCATGCGAACGCTGGTTGCATGATAGGTTTTCACAGTATTTACATCTGGAACATGAATTTGATCCAGTTTTCTTTAGAAAGTCCTCATTTCCCCTCAGCAGATAAGACTAGTATACTTTCCCATATTCAAATAAGCTATCTTGTTCCTCAGGAGATCTGTCATCTCTTTTACATTATATAGATGGATCAGTGAATGCTCATGAATATTTCTGAATACACACAAGTATTTTTCTGTAAGTACATGACCGGACAGACATGTTTATAAGATTACATTTCTGTGGTAGGTAAATAAATATTAATTGTTGCAAATTTCTATAAATATTTAAATTCATTTTATTCTTATATAGATATATTTCTTACATGCACTTGTAGATATTTCAGTTCTGAGTTCAAAAATATTTAAACTGTAAAAATAACTTAAATAATACGTTAAGTATGAACAAGTACGCTTCTAACGCGTCTTGCTGCTGACTTGCTTTTGAAGCCCTAAGACCAATTTTGTTACAGAACTCGTGCTGCACCATATACACTGGTTATCAAAATTAAATATCAATAATGAGGAAAAAATATGCTTACTAAGTTAATGTTACAACCAATGCCCGATGCTATAATTATTTACGTTAATTAACAGTGGCGTAGCTAGGGTGTGACAAGGGGGACATTCATCCCCGGGAGCAGCATCCAGGGGGCGGCAAATTGATGATATACATTTCAGAATGAAATGTTTTCCATTCTTGGAATACAGAAAGGGGCGCAAAATCTTTAGGTGTCGCCGGGCGCGTAATAGCAGACCGCACATTGAGTTGAACAGTGTTAAACGAATGTCGCATACTGCACATGCCCAGAAACAAATTTGTCGTAATTATTATGTTGGCGCGATTTGAAAAGAGGATAAATACGGTATGTGGTAGATGCACCGCCATCTGATTGTAAACAAATCCGGCGTTTAAGTCTTCGTAGAGTATATGTGCAATGTAAAGTAATTACTGTGTAAAATTAGATTTTTTTCCTGTACTGCTCCAACAACTGGAAAATTGAACGATACTATCAAGTTTAAATTCGATTGAAGAGTGCAAAAAATGGGTAAAGGAAATTAGCGTAAATGCAGATGCTCCAGTGGATAGCGCGAGCTTCAAACCAAATGCTATTGCAAGATTGCTTTCAGGTATGTATATATTTTCCCATTTCAGTAAATTTGATATGTTATATGTGCAATATGTGATATATTGTATTTTAACACATATACAGTTCATTAACATTTCCTAAATTTCTATATAATGTAGCATTAAGAGAGATGTTTTAAGAAATAATTTGTTTCCTTACTGTTTTAATTTTTTCGAAAAGAAACATCATTTTCGAGAAACTTCAAGAAGAAAGTTATTAGTATGTACAGCGTAATTTTATTACAGCTAAAACTGATGCAAGGTACTTGAGTCTTTTATCTCCAAATGTGTTGAAATGTTTTGGTTGAAGTTAATATGATATAAAATAATGTAATGAATTGTGGTATAACTGTAAAGAATTGGTAAAAATAAAATATAATTAGTTCAAATTTACTTAACTCCTTATATTATCAAATATCTATTCAATAGAAAAACCTGTTGAAATATTAAATGTAACATGTTCTATTTTTAAAAGGCAGATGATTGTACAGCATGTAGGAATTGATGATGATTTTTAATAATCCTAAAGTAATAGTAAAGTCAACAATAAAGTATATTTTGATGTATGCAATTTTCATCAATGATTACATAACATTGCACTTTAATGTAAAGTATGCTTGGCTTGTTTTCATGTGTGCTATATATTATTGCAAATTAGTTCTTCATAAAATTGTATATTTCTGCGGTGAAAAAGTATGTATGCGATCATGCAAGTTGTAGGAAAACATGTACGGGTACTGCACATGTACCAGGAAGACAAGATAACAATTATGGCTGTCAATCATCATTTGCTGACTGTATCTGTCAAGCTGACTACACAGACTATAGTAGCCAAAGATAAGATGTAGAAAGTGTGTTTCAGAGTTGAATATATGAATTAAAGTTAGTAGGATAATTATTCTTAACTAAATAGTAAAATTTAAATAAAATAAAAATAAAACCCCTTATTTCATTTTTTATAAATTCTCTTATTATTATGATGTGATTTCACAACCATTGACCCTCTCCTATTGTTAAATAATTCATTCAGCACTGAACAACATATTATTTTATTGGTATAAAAAATAATATATTTTGTGTGTATGACCAAGTTATGATCTAAGATTTTTCAATACTTGAATCATCCTTTTAAAGATTTTTATAAAATGATTTTTTTTTTTTAATTTCAGGCATTGGCACAGTGAATGGCAGCTGAAAAATTTTGACCCTTGTTTCTGGAAGTGAAATGTTAGATGTAAGTAATGATGTCCGAGACCCTTATCACACATGAACATGAACAACTTGTTTCGGACAATTTTTCTGCCTGGTTTACTATTGAAAGAAAGACATGCGACTTTTTCCTTCCTTTCTAAAAAAATTGCAAATTGTTCGTTTTCAATCAATCAGCTATCAGCTTGTTTGTAATGGGGAACCAGTTTCCCATGTTAACCCCAAAGTGATCTATGATAATTGGCTGTTGTGACAAAGCAGAAAAATTGTTCCAAACAGTTGTTCTTCCAAAACCGACGTGTGATAGCATCCTTACTGTTAATAATACTGTGAAGCACTTAATTGTATGCTTTGCTAATGAATATGTACTAGGCAATTGTGGTTATTATGAAAGAGGTGAAATTTCAAATACAGTTGTTTCAGTTGCAATTATTACAGATATTATTTAATTTTGTAATGATGCTAATTAAATTTTAAAAAAAAATTAATTAGTTAATATCATGTACCTAAAATGTTCTTTTATTACACAATTATTATTTAAGCCATCCAAATGGGCACAATATTTTTATAATACTTTTATTTAATTTTCCAGTATATGTTATTGAAGCCATTCAAATCCCACTTGGGCATTTTCAAGCATATTAGTTGTTGAATATTATGTCTGACTGTAAACACACAGGCAAAGTATGTATAATTATTATGTAATTTAACCTATCTTTCCTTCAAATATTTCTTCAAAATTACAGGAGACAGGCATATATTTGAGCTTTGATTAACAGACTTAGTGTAGTCGCCATGACAGATAAGAAAACAGATGAATAATAGACCACCCATAATCACCAACATATAATGCAAGGATTTGAGAATAAAGATTGCTTATTAGCATAATAGTTCGCTGAATATTAGATATAAAAATTATAGAACTGAAAGATTTGTCACGTATCATCTTCACTTATTATTATATATATTGAAAATAAACAGTCTGCTTCTGCATCAGAATAAATATCGAGTGTCTTGAAATGTTTTGTATACCTGGAGCTTTACAGTTCAGTACATTATACAAAGAGCAGTATATATAATGATTATCAGGTCTGCACAGAAATTTTTAATGGAAAATTCTTGTGTATAGATTTAGTTGATATTTCGTATCTTGTGTACAGATTTAGTTGATATTTTGCAAGACACGGCAATATTTCAGACTTTTATTCTAATTACTGTGACAAATCAATCGTAGTATATTACATTATGTAGCTTATATTAATGCAGTCAAAAGTCTTTAATCCGGACTCATCGGGACTTCGGCGATTCCGGATTATCGGTTTTTCCGGATTATAGATCATCAATTTAAATCTGGTAAGATGGCATGCAGAAATTATAAAATTAAAAATATGAAACAGTAATTTATGAAATAAAGAGCAATTATGATCTAAAAGGTATCAAAACTTACAGAAAAAAACCTTAATATTTATTTGTTTACTTTATTAAACATTTCTTTCAACGCACGCATGCGTAAAACATACATTACGCATAGTCGAAATTAGAAAATTGCAACCAGAAAACTATTTGATGTGTATTCGTGATATTTATAATGACGATGAATTTGATTTAAATCATATCAAAGACGGAGTACATCGAGATGAAATACTACATTTAGTAAGGAATTATAAGCAGAATAAAATAAAAACATCTGCCCTGAAGATAAGGATAGTGCTGACAGGTCAACTTCCAGTTCATTGCACGCCGCGACGTTCCCCCTCCCCGGCAGAGCAGCCTGAAATTGATAAAAAGATTTCGGAACAGTTAGAGAAACAAAGGATATGCCTTTATTCATTTTTTGCAGCAATTCCACTTTTTGTTTGATGGACATCGAAACATGCTTTCGCTTTGTAGATCCTTTGGCGTCTCCAGAATCGAAAATTCTTTTTGACATAATCGAAAGTTCAAGCTTACTTTTATAAAATTGCTCTAACAGTCTTCCCAAAATAATAAGCCGGATTCAATTAGAAGATTAAGGAACAACGCAATCTGCAACATTAACTGAAATAGATAATTAGATAATTTTAGCTTAGCTTATACCGTCTGTTATACATTAAACGCGCATGCGTAAACGTATTATGCACGCGAGTAAACGCATATGCGCATTCGTAAAGGTATGCGTTTACGCATGCGCAGAAAGTTTGTAGCTTTGAGGTCCGGATTATAGATCATTCTGGATTATGGACATTCGAATTAAAGACTTTTGACTGTAATTTTCATACGTGTATATGTAATATTTTGGCAGGCACAGGAATGACGAAAGCTTGACAATATAACTACATCATAGGCCGGGCATTGTTATGGCTGAATAGAAGGTTGCAAAATGACGACAAAGAAGGATTTAGCTTTTTAGATCCCACATCTTTATTCAATTCTCCCAGCAGATCATTTTGCCTTTAGATGAAATTCTCAAAATTATATATTCAATATTGATTTAAACTAAGTAAGATTAAATTTAGACTTTACATCATATCTGCTTTAACAAAAGAAAGAACAAGATGGGAGGAGCAGCTGCAAGGTCTTGTAGCAGCGGTAGAAGAAAGTCTGACGAAAAATGGCACGTATTCAGTATGTGTACTAGCGGTTATATAACATGTCAGAATGTTCTCAAAAGTACTGGTCTAGGACAAGATCCTGAAACTGCAGTAAGTTAATTATAGGTTGTATGCTCGCGCAGAGCAAAGCCACTGTATTTTCTATATTTTACATGTATGTAATACATATTCTTTGTGTCTTGGTGAATACATTCTACCTCGCTGGCAGGTAACAGAAATTGACGAAAAGATTGATGAACATTTAATAATTTTAATGAGATTATCTAGGAAAGTAAAATAGTTTAAAACATATTAAATGTGGTTTTCCAGAATGTTTCCTACCATAGTTTTTAATCTCAGACTAAATGATACACATTATCTGGAAGTTCATATTCTTGTGTCATAAAGTATGCTTTATTGTAATTAGTCTTAGATTGTAAAGTTAAATTTATAAAAATATGATGAGTTAAAAATATATTGCAGATATTAAACTAGATTTTAATTATATGCAATTTTGAAATTTTAGAGATCTTGCTTCATGTAATTATTTTTAATGTTTTTATTAAATTCTTAATTAATGCTATTATGCATGCATTAGAAAGTGAAATGAAATAATACTTAGGGATATCATTTGGCTGCATTCTGTTGTTTCTCAGTTAAACTATTCTGCATTCAAAAAATTACTCAAGGATTCTCACGAATACCAGCTCAAACAGTTCCGAAGTATTTCTGCAAAATATACGTAATTACTTAAGAATTGTATCTTTTTGATAATATTTTTTTAACCTTTACAAGTTACTGCCAAAATTATTTTGTAAATCAGAAATCTTCGACGGGATTAGTGTGTCTCGCGTAGTTACCCTGGTTCCACACAATAACACTGAAATTGATAGATGTATAATTGAATGTTTAATCAAAAATGTCTAATTCCTCTTTTTATGATATTTCAAGAATTGATACTATTGAAACAAGAAATATTGGTACATTAACATTTTCTTAATATTCATTGTGTATTTGTTATGATGCATGTACAGTCAAAAGTCGTTAATTCGGACACCCATAATCCGGAATGATCTATAGTCCGGACCTCAAAGCTAAAAACTTTCTGCGCATGCGCCGCGTTGACGAATGCGCATAGGCGTTTACGCGTGCGAGTAAGACCTCTTACGACTGCGCATTTGCGTGTGCGCAAGCGCAGAATACGTTTTCGCGTGCGCGTTTTATGTATTACGAACGGTATAAGCTAAAATTGTGTAATTATCTATTTCAGTTAATAATGATGACTGCGTTGTTCTTAATTTTCGAATTGGATCCGGCTTATTATTTTTTGCAGACTGTAAGAGTAATACTATAAAAGTAAACTTGGACTTTCGATTATGTCAAATAGAATTTCCGAATCTGGAGCTCCCAAAGGATCGTACAAAACGAAAGTATGTTTCGATGTCCATCAAACAAAAAGTGAAATTGCTGCAAAAAATGGATAAAGACATGAAGAATGTGACAGAGAGGTTAGTGACAACGAAAAAATTTCGATTGACAAGTTAGTCGGTATTCTCGGCACAGCAATTAACGGGACTTGAACAGCGGAACTTTGTAACTGAACAAAAAATTATGTCTGTTTATAGAATTAAAGAGAAAGTATTATCACATAAAACGAAGCAACTTAAGGTATCTGCCTACGTTCGGAGCACTTTTTTTTAAAAACAGAATTTTGATGAAATATATATTTATTTAGTCAAAATATGATATCAAATCATGAAAATAGGTAAATTTTTAGGAATATTTTTATAAATTTTTGAAATATATGCAATTTTATGCAAATTTTTAGGAGAATTTAATACTTACGTTAAATGCCGTATATTTTTTCTCACAGCATATATTTCAATTTTTTTTATACTGTATACTACTACAACACGTATCTGTGTTATGAACTAAAATGTATATGATATTTCTAAAATTTACTAAAATATGTGTAATTACATGAAAAAACACAGTTTTTTGTAAAATATTTCTTATCGTTTTATATAGAAATACTTATAAAACAATCAAATTAATAAATATTACTTAGATTGTAGCTTAAAACCTAATAAATAATATAGAAAACATTTTAGGGATATTTAATAGAGATATCTTTAGAACATTTCGAGTAATTACATTTCTTGTATGTAAAAACACTAGAAAAATTAGTTTTTCAGAAAACGCATTTGAAGATTTCATATTAACAGAAAAACTGTTCTGTTGTATTTACACACTTAAAATTCTCCACATTTGTACATCACACCCTCCATATCTTTATACTTAAGTAATTTTGATTTCCTATTTGATTTTAATTTTTTTCTGACTGTTTTCGAAATGAGCGACGAATGAATTTTCTAGTTCTTTATTCTTTCGTTATCAATTCCAAAGTAATTTTTAATCATTTCTTGTTCAATTGATATGCCTAAATGTTCAAACACAGGAAGTAATCCAAGATACCCTGAATTAAAAATTAAAACGGCTATATATGCGCCCAGCAACATAGACAAGCGCCTGGCTCCAGCCACCACCCCTGTTCTTATTGGTTGCCGTTTATGACGTCAGGCTGAAAAGATTCCATTATCTGCTTCGTTTGAGTTATGTCAAGGGGAATTTATAACTACTTTGGATTTGTTTATGTCCTGTGTTAATGTGAATTTGTACAATGTAACAGAATATTTGCAATTAAAACGAACCTAACAGTATAAGAAAATACGTCGGCACTTTTTATATAAATTGTTAAATCATGTTAATGGAATAGATAAAACTTTATAATGCGTAAATATCGTTTGGCTAAGCAATCTGTATTCAATGCAATTCATAGCGCTTTACTGATATTTAAGAAATATATTGTATAATTTCATATAGCAGGAGTCCATTAACAAGATTTGCTTCGTCAGCAATGTCAAGCACTGAACTCTTACTGTGTAAATAATGTCTGCCGCAGTTTTCATGAATTAGCGGTTTATTTTGCAGAACAGTGTTTTTAAAAGTGATATAAATGTAAAAGCTAGTTATTGCTTGATAAAAATTAACTGTTTGTTAACAAAATAACCTTCCTTTTATTTATTGTTTGGTATCAAAATTGTTCGTAGTCAGATTAATTTTTCACTTTCTAATTCTAGACATTCATTTCTCTTATTTATGGTTAAAAATAAGGTAAAGTGATAAGATATTTTTAAAGCACTAATAATAGCGTTTATTTGACTTTGTCAATTGGAGTTATCATGCTGTTTTTTTATGCATTATTGTTTTGTTTCTTAACTTTTATATCTTATAAAAAGTGTTTATTGTCAAATGACTTCGATATTCATCTAATGACTAAACGGTTATCGATCTGCACCTTTTTTCTAAATATATTGTTAATATCAATATATTTCTTAAGCTTCTTTTTATTTTTGTAATTTTTCGCAAATATGGCAAATTATTCTATCATCGCCCATCGCTTTGCCTGTTTCAGCGCTAAAATGACCTCGGGTTCAAGCTTTTGGCGCACAATAATGCCGCGGAGAATTCTTTTCGTCACTGTAAGACATCAGAAGTCGTGTCCAATAAGAGCTTGGGGTGGTGGCTGGGGCCAGGAGCTTGTGCAACATAGTCTTTATACCTAATCGCAATGTTGCGAAACCCAGTTAAAAAAACCGCAATGTTGCCAGTCCCAGTTCAAAGAATTAAGGCAAATAATTATTGCCAGAAACAAAAAAAAGTACCCAGAATTAAAACGAAATGTTTTAGCACAATTTTACACACAAACAGTTAAAAAAAAAACACGGATAACAACATTGTTTACCTTTAAGTTGAGCCTTTTAAATGGCACTTCCGGTCTTTCTGCTTTCACTTCCAGTGCAGTTAATTGGCTATACCTTCTCTTCTAATTATCACAAACGTAAAAATGAACCATTTTCGGAATCCTACAAAATTGACCTTTCAAATTGGGCAATAAAAAAAAAATCGAATTTTTTCGCCGAAATCGTTTTTTTAACGTAGGCAGATAGATACCTTAAACAACTTACATTGAAAGAAATGTTTAATAAAGTTAACAAATAAATATGAAGCTTTTTTTTTTTTTTTTTTTTTGTGAATTTTGATACTCTTTAGATCATAATTGTTCTTTATTTCATAAATTACGGTTTCATATTTTTAATTTTAGAATTCCTGCATGCCATCTTACGAGATTTAAACTGATGATCTATAATCCGTAAAAATCGAGAATCCGGAATCGCCGAAGTCCCGACGAGTCCGGATTAACGACTTTTGACTGTATTTATGTCATTACAAGTTAGCATTTGGTAATGTTTGTTTCAACAATTTAGGGTTTGATGAAGTGCCATAGAGATTATCGCTTAAAGAATGCGTGCAGGCCAACCACCAACACAAGAAATTAAAAGAACAATGAAAATGAAGATTTAACTATAAGGAAAAATCTGACTAATATTATTACTCGTAACACTTAATTGTTTCATATTATTGTAAATTTTTGTGAGTTTTCTTGTATTCTGTTTATTCTGCAGCTTATGTTATTGTAAATTCATGTATGTTTTCATTCTTGCTCTGTCATGCATTTCATACAATAATTGTTTGTTGTGCATATTAATTATATGTGTATATATTACATCATTGAATCACTGTATTTGAATTTTAATAAACCTTTTTACCATTCAGTAGTACTTTTCCATAAAACCCTGAACATTCTAAACATCCCATATCACTAATCCTCGATTCTAAATAATACTTGAGTTTACTTAATTCATGTATTAATAACAAATTTGAAAAATAATACAATAGTGACATATTTTGAGGTAAAACAAATACAGTCAAAAGTCGTTAATCCGGACTCGTCGGGACTTCGGCGATTCCGGATTCTCGATTTTTCCGGATTATAGATCATCAGTTTAAATCTGGTAAGATGGCATGCAGAAATTATAAAATTAAAAATATGAAACCATAATTTATAAAATAATGAGCAATTATGATCTAAAGGGTATCAAAATTTACAAAAAAAAAAAAAAAAAGCTTAATATTTATTTGTTTACTTTGTTAAACATTTCTTTCAGTGTAAGTTGTTTAAGTTGCTTCATTTTATGTGATAATACTTTCTCTTTAATTCTATAAAAAGACATAATTTCTTGTTCAGTTACAACGTTCCGCTGTTCAAGTCTCGTTAATTGCTGTGCCGAGAATACCGACTAGCTTGTCAATCGAAATTTTTTCGTTTTCACTAACCTCTCTGTCACATTCTTCATGTCTTTATCCATTTTTTTTGCAGTAATTCCACTTTTTGTTTGTTGGACATCGAAACATACTTTCATTTTGTAGATCCTTTGGAAGTTCCAGCATCGGAAATTCTATTTGACATAATCGAAAGTTCAAGTTTACTTTTATAAAATTGCTCTTACAGTCTGCAAAAAATAATAAGCGGGATCCAATTCGAAGATTAAGGAACAACGCAATCATTAACATTAAGTGAAATAGATAATTAGATCATTTTAGCTTACGCCGTGCGTTATAAATTAAACGCGCAGGCGAAAACGTATTCTGCACTTGCGCACACGCATATGCGCAGTAGTCAAAGTCTTACGCGCACGCGTAAAGCGCATGTGCCAACGCGGCGCATGCGCAGAAAGTTTTTAGCTTTGAGGCCCAGATTATAGATCATTCCGGATTATGGGTGTCCGAATTAACGACTTTAGACTGTACTGCTCAATTGGACATTTTAAAATGTTTTTCCTTTTAATAGAGGAACATTTTTTAAGGATTTAATTATTAGTATTTGAATATTGTATTAATATATGATTAATTGTATATGAATATATTGTGTGTAATGAATAAGTAAGGCAGTGAATAAATTTTGAACAATAATTTCATATGGGGAAATATGATCTGCCTGGGTTAAAAAATTAATCCTTAAATGCTATTTATGAGATTATATGGCTGAAATCTGTAGCCCAAAAGCAGTTAAAGCAACTCATCCCCAAAAAAGAAGGCATTTTAAATAGTTTCTTCCAAAACTTGAAATATTTAAACATTACACGACCCTAAATTTCTAGTGAATTTAAAATACTCATTTCATTCACTTCAGCTACTGGCCATTATATGAAATTTTCCTATATTATTAAAATGTTCCTCGTGATTTTGCAAGGTGAAGACCACAAATATTCTGCCCTCATAACTAATGATGATACAATAAGCATGAAGTAGATTTCAGTGTAAAGAATATGGAACTATATATTTTGTTCTTTGTTTATTAATTAGCTCACTTTTAAAAAATTCATATCATATAGTAAGCAGTATTCCTAATTTTTCTCATTTTCTTAATATTTCATTGAAGTATTTAAATGTTAATTTAATTAGCAATACCTAATAATGTCAAATGCATATATTATTATACAGAATGGGATTCTGACTATAACACTCGGGCAAAGTCATATACATGTTAATTTTTCAACAAGTTTCTACGTTATGCTTTTTACTCTCTACACAGTGTTTAATTTTTAATTATTATTTTTTATTATTTGTAGGACCTTAGGTCCTACAAATAATAAAAAATAATAGTAATACCAGAAAGTGTGACTTTCTTATATTATCCAACAGGAGACCTATGTTTACATCTTGTATTTTGAATTTACAGTTTTCTTTTATAGATTACAGACACCATATATTCAAAAGAAATTAACATGCTGCTGGATATATGCATGTGTTTTTCATATTTACAGCTGTCGCATGTGATGTTACGTAATCGGGTAAAAAATGAAAGAATTAAGTTTATTGACACCAAAACAAATGCATACTTCGATATAAAGGCTGCATAAAAATGAAAATGGCTAAATTAAAATAGTGAATTGAGGTTGTAGAGTTCTCCTTTATTTTTATTAACCAGCTATTTTATGATAATTAGCTTTTCTTTCTTCCTTTCCATTTTCCTGCCAGAATGCTAATTTTGAGTATATTCGAATGAGGTAGAAAGCAGTAGTATCGAAAGGAAGAGGTTTTAGATGGGAGAATCTATTTGATTATCATACTACAATATTAGGTCTGAGATAATTTGTGCAGTTTCTTTCTGTGTAGCCTTCGGACTAACTAAAATTTACTTAGTTGAATTCATTTCGTTACTTTTGATTTACGCCATAAATGCTGGCTGATTCTGTATGAACACGCTGTGCACTCTGTTAATTTGTCCGAGTCTATAAAAAGGTTTTTTTTTACACATATTCCAAACCTCTGTTGTAATTTCCAAAACATAACTAGAAGTCGCTTAAGTTTTCCAGAGTTCTCACACAGTATACATTACCAAAGTGGGTGAAACTCGTATAAGGTGTAAGAAAGACCAAAAGGAGATTTATTAAATCAAGAAAAGTAATCGGTGGAAAGGGCATTTAATCTTAATAATGAAAAATCGAATTTTACACCAAATATTCAAACTTTTGTAAATGTTTTATATTTAATTAGCAAGAGTTAAAAATAAAAATTACCTTTATATTCATAACATAGGTTACATTCTGTTAATTTCCCATAAATAAACATAACGAATACATTGACAAAATCATTGTACTAAGCTATCTTGGTAAAATAAAATCTACTATTTTCATTGTACTTCCAATTTAGGTTGTTTTCATGAAATTCTTTTATTAAACATTAACTTATACTTGATAATTAATCTTCAAGTTCGAAAATAAGTTAACTGTAATTACATTTGTTTTATGATCAAATATTTTAATTTGGCATTGGAGCATTTCTTGTTCTGTTCGACATCTCTGCTCTGTTAAGGTTATAACCAGTTAAATTGTTACTGTGTCTCTGAAAAATCAACAGCATTCTTAAACACCATTTTAAAAATATTTCTGTGTGTAGTATTTTATCAGTAGAATTTTTTCTAACTAAATAAGAGCTTCATAGCCGAGCGGTCACCCCTCACTACTTTGCTACTCATAGCATTCAGGGTTCGATCCTCAGCAGAACTTTAAACCGCAAAGGACTTGTATATATCGCATCACGTGACCTGCAAAAAATTTTAATTTCACCTCCAGTGACCATATGGATAATATTACTCTCCTCACCACTTTGCTACGTTCACCACACTTGATATACTCATTTTCTCTTATGCAACAATTTCACTTTCATCCTTACAATTGCGGTAACCTCTACTACGTTCGTCCTGCTTATTAAACTCCAAGACGCTTATTACTTCCACCGTCAATAGATGATGACACGCTCGCCTTCCTCCTGTTCTTAAAGATGTTAACGTGCTCCTTTTTTAAGGAAAATTTATGCGTACCAAGACTGCCCCAGTAGGGGAAATAATGTAGGAGTAAAGACCCTCGGGTCGAAGACTCGTCAAGACCGAAATTCATGGCAATTCTTAATAAATACAGAAGTTGTTATGAAAACATTTGAAAGTACATGTCTTGAAAGAGAAACAATATTCGTAATGTCTAGTCAATTATGATATATTAACAGCTATCATAACTTTGCATCTATGTTGTATGCATTATATATATATATATATATATATGTGTGTGTAAAGATCCAATTTTGGCAATAAGTAGAGCTGTTACAAAATAACCATGAAGTCTAATGGAACGTACTCATCACACATACTGGGGGGAATCAAATTTATGTACGTATTTGCTAGTCTTAAAGAATTTTTGGGGGGAATTACAAATGTACCAATTTCTTATTAATATAAAATCATTTGTTAATATTAAAGAAAAATTTATTTCTTAACTTACGAAGTCAGCTAAATCATAGACCGAAATATGTGTTTCTGCAAATATTCAGAACTTCCGGAACTACAAATACATTCACAGTTACAAAATATGTAAAATATTGTAATATATTTCATTTAAATGCTTGGAATATTCGTAAAAATATCTAAATTCAAAGAAATGGTAAAATACGTTTCACTTGCAGATTCTTTGTTATTTATTTGATTATATCACCATTAATAACAATGTTCACCCCCCAGAATAAAAAATATATTGTTTATGTACTGAAGACTTGGTTTGTTTCCCTTGACAAGTCAATTAATCTATCATCAATGACAATAGCTACCTTTTAAATACTTTTAATTTTGGTACTTAAAATGTTTGCATTTCAAAATAATATTTCTATGCAGCTTTTAAATAATTTTTAATGCAACAGAAATCTAAATAACATATTTTCCACTGCAGTGGAATTCTAAATAACTTCAAATGCTGACTAAAATTCATTCCAATAATTCATCGCTTTAAATTTCTGTTCCTTGCAGATGATACAGGAAAAACCTTTTTTAATAATATATTTCCAATTCTACCAGGATATATTGACAAATAACCCGGTGAAAAAATTGATACATGCATAGATAGAGGAGATGTAAATAATTATTACGAAATAATGTGAAGCAGTGTTTGCATTCAAAATGTAATATGTTATACTTATGAAATTCTGCACTTTACTTTGGAACTGTACGAATTTTCGCTCAAAAGACTGAAATTTAGGATATATTAGTTGAAAATTTATTCATTACACTTTTAAGGAATAAAAACAACTCAGAATTTACCATACGTTCCATTCGTACATACGTAAAAAATATAGCAAGTGTTTGGAAATAACATTGAAGAAATTTTACAATTCCAAAATGCTGTTTATTTAATTCTTTTAAATAAGAAATAAAAGCGCGAATATACGTTAACAAACTAGGCGGGAAAATCCAGTTTACATTACTGAGAATTATAACATGTAAACAAATTACATCTAAATACCGAATTATTAAGCACAATATATGGCACACATCATTCCCCCACACTCGACAGCCATGGAGATCACGAATAAGCTAGCGTAGGGTTGCTTTTAGTCGCCAATATTTCTTCCCGCGCCAAAGGTACACCATCAAGCATGCACAGTAAGCGAAATTCGCTTAACACTGTTCAACTCAATGTGCAGTCTGCCATTACGCTCCCCGGGCGCTGAAAACCTTAGCTACACCTCTATTATGTACAATTGAACACAATTTGCACTTCCGCGCATACGTTAATGCCAGAAATATGCAAATTCGGTGACTGACAATGTGGTGCGCAATGGATGCATGTTGGAATTCCGGTCTGTTGTACTGTTTAAATTGAATATGGTTTCTGAGAGTAATCAGTATTCAATAATTATGGCTCAAAGCATCATTTAAGTGAAGGTCAAAAGTGCCGAAAAATTGGTATAATCGAGAGAAGTCAAATACAAATGGAAGTCGCAAAAGATTTGAATCTGGAGCTGCTTTTTTAAGCAATGAATCGGTTGACAGACAGCCTTGGTCAACGGCGACCAAGAGCAACAAGTGCATCAGAAGAGCGTTTTATATCCTTGTTCACGCGAAGAAACTGCAAGGGATTTGGTTTTAAAGCTTCATGCTGCCATAGGAACTCGAATTAGCCATTCTGCTGCTGCACGAAGGCTTAACGAGATTGGACTGTATGCAAGAAAACCAATGGTTTGTCCCCCATTCATTCCATCTTCCAGAGGGGCCTGTTTAAACTGGTACCGTGGTCATGTTCAGTGGAGCCAAAACGACTGATCCCGAGTATTGTTTACTGAGAAGTCCACACGTAGTATAAACAGTGATTCTAGACGTGTGTTGATCTGGAAAGAGAAAGGAACACAAAACTTCCCTTCTCTTGTCCGTGAAATATACCGTTTCCGCGGTTTAATGCGTACGACCAATGGCCACATCGGAATCTTTCAAGCATATCTTTCAAGGAGGTTCTGTAACCGTTTGTAGATATGTTGATGAGCTACTGGAACCCCAAGTTAGACTGTTTAGGAGTGCTATTGGCCCAGAAGTTTCGCTAATGGATGAAAATTTGTGGCTTGGTCGAGTATATGTGGTGTAAGAATGTGGTGTCCACGGACCTTCCAAGAGCTGACAAATCCACTTTTAGATCATTGGCGTGCAATTCTACAAGACTTCATCAACACTTTGGTAAAGTCTATGAAATCAAGATGTCAGACGTGCAAACTTGCCCTAGGTGACCATACACCATATTAATGAAAAAAATTTTCTGCAAGAGGGACTTAATTTTCCCATCAATTTGCTTTTAATTTAAATATTTTGCGAATAATCAACTGCCAAATATTGTAATTTATGTTAACTAATGCTTTTGTACAAATTTCTATTAATAATTTTTAAGTATCAGCTACTTTTATTTCTGTCATTATCCTTAAATTTTGATGACAGTGTAAATACAGCTCTGAAAGACGGGATGAATTAGTTGTTAATCAGCTGTAAGACTTTGAGGTTTAAAATAATGTTAGCGTTTTATAGTTGATTCATGAGTGTTTTGGGAATATGTAATATTTCTTATGCACTAAGGGGGATAGCTTGATGTCCACATTCTCTTTCAGCTATTTAATTTCTTGCTGCTCATCTGAAGTTACTGTTTAAAGAGACAACCATATGTATTCATATGTATATGACAAATGAGATTCTCGTATGTATTATGGCATATGAGACAGATGAGTATTGCCATATGTATATGACAAAAATCAGTTTCTTACAGTTGTTTATAGACCAGAAGACTGGCCTGACAAGTAGTTAAAGACACAAACACTTGTAATTTTTCCTGAGGTTTATTCTGGTAGCTGGAAGAAATTGCTTGCATGCATTTCTGTAGATTTTATCTTGTGTAATGATGTATCAGCTAGTTTTTCTTAGGAAAATCTTCACAAAGCCATTCTGCTTGATAAACAAATAACAGTATATTTTGTCATACTAAAAAAAAAAAAAAAAAAAAAATTAGTTTAATCAGTTCTTTTCTTTCGGACCCAGAAGTAAAAGATGGGATCATAGTGTTTCCTACATACAACATGAATATGAGACAGCTTCTTTTAGAAATTCCTCCACGAAGGCATCCTTTCATTTAAGCAGATAGCTGTAATGTAATTTGCTACATTTGAACAAATAAAACAAACAATTTAATGACTTCTGTTTCTACAGCATCTAGTCCCTCCCAATAGTTAGAATTTGCTGAATATTTTTTTCATGATGCATTCAACAGTGTCTCTAGTTTCCTTACAAAGGTCATTTCAAAAATAGACATTGCGCAAAGTACCTTTCAGCAATTCGCAGAAAACCATTTAGTTTTTTTTTTTTTTTTTTTTTTTCATATTAATGATGAATTCTGAGATTTTTAGCCCATTTTTGCATTAGTCTGAATGAAGCAGGTGGATAGATAATTTATTGGGACAAATTATATAAAAGATATGCCTTTATGAGAAATTTTTTAAAGACAGTTAGCCTAAATTTCTCTAGGAATAAATGCAGCTTTTTTGAAGTTAAGTAATTTGTATTTTTATGGGAAAGCCATGAAAACCATGTGTTTCCAATCTATTTATCTACTGGTTATTGAATCTGGAACAAACTAATAGCATTCCATGGCTTCAGACAACATTCTACCCATGATGAGCCTTTTTTTCTAATACAGTAAAACATGGGTAATTTTTTATTAATGGGTAATGATAAATGATGACCTTTCAGTAAATTTATGAAAATTAATACATGTATGTGTACAGTTGGTTGAATACAAAATGAAGAGCAAAATATTAATGTACTTTACTGTATACCATACACAAAATGTTATAGCTATTTCACAATAAAAAAGGAATGGAAAAATTTATTTGAATAAACATTTTAATTTTAAAAATGCATAAGCCAGGCTATTTTCCATATAAATGTTCATAGTATTGAGCAACTAATTGAACTGGGAGACAAGAGTTCATATCTACTTTGTAACATACTTCTGTCACCAGTCTATTGATTGAACAATAAGCAAGTGACAATCAAAATCATCCATTATCAGTCAATGATGTGTGCTAATTTAAGTTCATATTTACATGAAGTGACACCTGCTTGATTTTTGCTCGCTAGAAATACTCTTTCATGTGAAATTAAATATCAAATTACGGAAGTTTATGAAGTTGACCTGTTAAAAAAACAAAATTGAGACAGTGACATGGAAAGTTCTTGGGTGAAAGAGATGACATGCATTTCTAAGGGAAACTCGCTCGTATACACATTACACATGGGGAAAACCACAAAAACACCCATGCAGCCAGCCCGTTTGCCTTTAATATAAGGTTAGGTACTTTTAATATAAAAAGATTTTACTAAACTAACAGTCTCTATCTTTTTCTTTTAAATATTTTATTCCTAAATGGATACTGCTTTTTGGATTTTTTCATGTATTCATGAATAAATATTTTTATCCTTCAGTTTTGCATGCTTGGATACTGAGCTGCCATTTTTCGAAGTTAATTAACTAAACTATAATTTTTTATCTTTAGGTATCTGACACATGAAATTCTAGTAAATTAAAAAAAAAAAAAAAAAAAACTCAACTTTTATAATTACAAGAAATGCATAGAATTTACGAGAATCTGTGGTTATATCTAATCTAATCTATTATTATAGATTTGTTTAATGGCGAAAGTCATGAACAGGTTTAAGAAATAATTATGTCTATACTTCTCATAGTATATAAAAAAAATAAAAATCTATTAATCAGACCTTAATATAGAAAATGCATAATTTTTGTAAACATACCAAAGGTTCTTCACTAGTTGTTAAACAAATAAAATCTGTTCAGAATTTTAACTCAAAATTCAGAAAGAAAATTAAATTTTGTGTGGTTTCTGCATATATGTGATTCATGCATATTAATGATTCTAACTAAAACTTAAGAAAAGCCTCCATTAAGAATAATAATGATGAACTTTATCTCTTACAAGAATCTCAAAGATAAATTTTACTATTTTATTACAAAAGTGTTACTTTATAACAGCTGCACATTTAAATAACCCCTATGTTCTCAACAATTTTAGTACAGAAATTATCTTTAAAGTAAGAACCCCGAAATTAATCTCTAAGAATTGGTAATTCAATCCAGGTTAGACTATTGGTGCACAATTTGTCTTCATAATTTTTCCTATGTGCACAGTGAATATGAATGTTACATAATCTTTCACGAAGGAAAGATTCCTCTTAAGCAGATAGCCTTCATGTGCTTTGCCATAAATCTAAAAAATACAGCTTCATAAAATAAGTAATTAGGGAAATATGAATAAAATAGCCATCAGTAAATTTTTTAATGAAGTTTTTCTTAAAAAATAATTATATTTTCAATTTTAGGACAAGTACATTTCTGAAAATATTGAATGAACTGAATATTGTAATAAAGGTTCATTGTCTTCTCGATGAAATTAAATAATGCAGAATTTTTAATGTAATACTACTATATTGAATGCTTTAAACTCTTTAATTAAGTTAGCATAAAAATATTCAAATTAATTGCATTTTTATTTGAAATTCCAACAAGCAAACTTAAAACTGTAGTTACTTAAACTGTTTTTAAGTATTTTAAAATTTTAAATGCATTTATTTGCAACAAATATTTTAATTGTAGTAATTAGCTTTATAAAATTGAATTTTGATTCTTGTTTTTAATGGAAAATCAAAATCCTTAAATAAGTATAGAAACAGACAGCTATGTATAAATATTTACAGCACTAGAGAAAAGTACTCAAAGAAACTCTGTTTCACATTAAATTTACTGGGAGTTAATAAACAATAACTAAACTTCAAAATAAATAAATTTCCATTAATTGATGTAATAAATAAACAGAATATCAAGAATGAAATGAGTAACAATGCAAAATTTACGAAAATATGCATATCAATACATGCAAATTATAAAAATAATGGGTAAAAGTTTACAATCGGGTGCCCTTTGTTTTTTGGGGATTCTTTTTTGACGCCAAGATCGGTGCCAGGAAGGCACAATTTCAAGATGGCTGCTACACAAAACCAAAATAAGAAGTCAAAAAATTGCACAAACTCTGTGTCCATGTACACATCAATCTGTTTTCACTTAAAAAAAACATCCTAGAATTGCACAAACTAGGCATTGCACACTGCCTTAAATTTGTCCATGTACACATCAATCTATTTTCATTTAAATAAATTCAGGAAGCTAAAACACAGTTAAAACTATCATGGTAACCAGAAGTGAGGTTTCATCGGCAAAATTTTTTAAAAAATTGTCGCTAATCCATAGCTAGGGTTTTCAGCGCCCAGGGACAACTGAAGATTTCGTGCCCCCTACTGCTTGCCAAGGATGGAAAACATTTAATTCTAAAATGTCGTAACATCAGTTTGGAGCCCCTTGGATTCTGCGCCCGGGGACAGATGCCCCCTCTAGCTACGCCCCTGCGCTAATCGAAGGGGCACCCAATTCTACACTAGAGCCAAATAATGAACAGTCAACGAGAAATATATACACTGCATGAATTAAAAAAGAGGGAAAAGAAGAAGATGCATGAAATATGCTTTAGTTTCTTCCTTTATTTACCTTTAGTATTACAGCTTTTCAGTTATACAATGAATATTTAAACAATGTCTGGAAAGAATTAAAAAGCTCTAATTATCTGAGCCAAAACTGTTAGTATTGTGACAAGTAATATAAAATTATATAATCAAATTAATAAATCTGAATCAAGACAAAATATAATAAGAGAATATGTAGAATTACAGGAAAATTAGTTTATTTGAAATATGAAAAGAGCCTGCAGTATAGCATCAGATTAAAACATTAGAAGGGTACCTTTTATAAGAAGTTATTAATATAAATTAGAATATAGAGGAAAGGATGAAATGATAAGACTGGAATTTTAGAAAATTTGTTATTCAGTGACAGATTACATTCTTTTGATAAGATGGACAGAAAGCTATTTTGAAGTAAGATCTTATTTGTTCAAAATGTTTTCTAAATCTGGAACACTGCACCACTAGGTAAGGTTTGAGACTGTATATCCCAGAATGAAAATATTAATTAAAATGTAACTAAAATAATAATACAGTAATTTTATTATAATTCAATAAATGCACAAAATTGTGAGATAATTACTTCAAAGTACATCAAATTTAGAACTACAGTATACAAAAGTTTGGAATACAAAAGATCCCAAGTGTGAAAAATGTGAATGAAAAGAGTACCAGCTACACAAAATTCTTAGCTGAACCTAGATGTATACAGACAATTTATAATGAAAAAATGATTTTTAAAACATTCTGATAGAAAAATATGAAACTCTTTGATGAGACCCAATGAAAATATCAACAGAATCAACTTGAAGATGTTTATAAATTTTTGCAAAACAGTACGTTTTCTATGAAAAAATAAATAATATTTCTTAATTTCTTGTAGAGTTTTAATCCATAAAAATAAAAGTCAAATATTATTGTCCTAGCAGTTCGTACATGTGGTATATAAATATTGTTAAGAATTAGTTCGATTTTCTATTCCTTTTCATTCATTACAAATAACTGTTTTGCTAATAACCGAAATATGAAATATACTGTGACCCAAAATGTTGTTCGATGCCGTTTAATTACTTTTTCTTACTGTTATTTATTTCACTGTGCAAGTAGATGCGTAGCAATACAATAACAACAGTATTCAAATTATAATAATTTAATTCAATATAAGACACAGAGTAATATCATATGTAAATTTTCTGTCAAACATTGTGAATTATATGTAATAGGGAACAATGTTTACAAACTAAGAACAATATCTGTGAATTTAAAAATGTTCTGCCTAAAAAACACTCAAGATGTATAGTTTTCCTATATCCTTAAAGTTCAAGTGCATACCATATAACAGCGATAGCAAATTGTTACCGATAACTGCTGTGCCAAAGAATATGTATTGTTAAGAAGGAAAGCTTTGCAGCAGCAGGAGTGGCTCCCTCCGAACGAAAAGGGACACAACTGCGCATGCGTGAAATATCTGTCGCCAAAAAGCGCTAAAGCTCGAAGACAGACAGACAGACAAAGTAGACAGATGTCTTGTTTTGCACCCGTTAAGTCTTTCTGCCCCGACGGGCGAAAAATCAAGCATAGGTGCGAAGGAAAGGTATATAGAAAGAGGGCAATTTCGAGATTTAGAGGATAGTAAAAAGGATCTTCGTATTGTTCTATACGAGTTCAAAAGGCCCGAAAAAAAGTTGGGACAAAATAAATTAAAAAATAAATGGCCCGTAGTGAAATCGAGAGGACAGAGATTTATAAAGATATATATATATATATAAAAGGGCCAATAGAGGAAAAGGAAGAGAAGAAAAACCTAATTTGCTAATACGTACGAGTATGATGACGCTGGAACTATGTGATGAGTGTAGGTAAGAAAATTAGGTAAATAATATTATTTTAAGATAGTTGTGTCCAAAGTCAGTGAATATTTGCATCGAGGAGGCACTAAGTATTTAACATATTTAAAAATTTACACGATAAACAGGGAGAGGGAAGGAAAAAAAAAAACCCCGGTGAAAACATAAGTACATTGTGCAGTAATAGAGCATGTCGACTTGTGAAGTTTTATAAGTAGTTTAATTTTCACATTGTATTCTTTCATATATACTGTACAATAGAATATAAGGTAGATTCCATCAGGTTGTACGTAGAGGAAGAAAAACAATTTATAAATAAATAAATGTATAAATAAATAAATAAATATAATTTTTTAAGTATATGAACAAGTAAATACAGCATATAATCATGGTAAGGAGAACTTAACGACATAGAATAGTTATATCTAGTTGCGTATAGAAATTATAGTATCATATAATAACTTCAGTAGGATTGAGGAATTACACGTTTGATAGAAATGCAAAAAAGGGGGGAAAATTAATAAAAAGAGAAGAAAAATTTAGACTAATTTTATTCATAAATATAAGATGAAAGGGTAATTATTGAAAAAAAATTGGGGGGATAAGGTAAAAAGGAAAGTTCTTACAGTTTTGGAGGAGTGTCTCAAACCAATTTCCTTGTTTTGGTTCTTCTTGTGTCGCTTGGCGTCTCGATTTCGATGTCCTGATCGGCTCCCGAGAACTTGACGATGCCAAAGAACTATGACTTTCAGTACACTGGAATCTAGATATCAGTCTAGAATGGTTAGTGCATGGATTTTTAGAAATCTTTGGGACAGAGTCTAAATCCAAATGGATAAAAGGAATGGACGGAGGATTTTATTTAGTAGGGAAAGGGGGAGATAGAGTGGCCCCTTTCGGGTTATTAGAGAGAAGAGGAATATATAAGGTAAATAATTATAATAGAGGGAGAGAGACCGGGAAAGCTTGAGATATCCATAGGGTAAAGGGAAAGCGAAGGATGGAAGGTCAGGAAAATTCAGATAACGTAGCATTAATTCATATATTCGTGCAAACTTGCCCATGTAAGGTGATTGATAAGATTTCTAAGAGTAAGGATAGATATATGTGAAAAAATGTATAGATAAGTGCGTCCTGAGGAGGAATATTTTGAGAGCAGGATTTGGAGATGGAGGTAATATGGAAGTAGAATGAGGGAGCAGAAGAGCCGGAGATGAATATGTGCATGACCTATTTCAGAATAGGAAGGTAGAGCAGGTGATGAGCTGGCGTGGTGAAGTGAAGATATAAATTAGAATAGGAACAGAGACATAAATTTGGATACTTACTTATTTCGGAGGTTTGTCGGTGCTGGTTGTAGGGTGTTGGAGGTGGCTAGGAGAAGAGTTTCTCGGTTGAGGAACGTTTGTCGAGTAGTATTTTTGTCTCTTACAGAAGTAAGTGCTTTGGACTCTCGGTCTTGTAGTAATGCATAGTAGGGAGAGAAGAGGAAGAAGAAAGTTGAGTATAGTGGACAGATGTTAATGAAGGAGGAAAGCCAGCAGGCGTGTAGAGCTCTAGAAGAGGTTGGTGAAGAAGTAGTGGTGGTTTGAGGGAGACAGAGGGCTGGAGGTAGAAGGGACAAAGAGGTGATTTAAAGCATATTTATGAAATTGCAGTCTTTGACGAAGTCTTCTAGGAGTTTGAGAATGGTAGAGGAAGTGGAGTAGAGTGCAGCAAGGATAGAGGGGGATTCAGAGAGTGCAAGAAGATGCGTCTGTAGGGTGTTCCTGGGCGCGGAGTAGAGAGAGCAATAAAGTAGGAGGTGTTCGAGGGTGTCAGGGACCTTACAGAATAGGCAAAGGGGAGAGTCAATTTTATTAAATTTAAATAGTAATTCGCGGGTGAGGATAGCGCCTGTTCTCAGACGGCGCAGGCAAATGTCAACTTTTTTTGGGGATGAGAAAGTAGCTTATTGGAGGGAGTGATTGAAGAGAGGGGGTGCCAAGGGTTGGCAGAATGATTTTGTAGATAGGAGGTGAAGTCAGTATTGAGAGAGAGTATAAGAGATTTTTTGGTTTGGAGGGCGGAAGGTGGAAGAGAAATTGGAGTACCTGTGGGAAGTTTAGCGAGTCGATCCGCCTCTTCATTTCCAGCAAGGCCAATGTGGGAGGGGATCCATTGAAATTTAACTGATTTATTGAGCGAGATGCAAGTCTTATAAAGGGAGTAAATTTCTGAAAGAAGCGTGTGAAGGGAAGTAGAAGAAGGGAGCTTTTGAAGGGCCAGTAGGTCAGATTTGCTATCGGTGAGAATAAAGCTATGGGGATGATTAGAAGAAGAGAACCATGAGAGTGCCTCACGTATGGCAAGGAGTTCCAGCTCCATAATGGTACATTTGTCTTGAAGGGTGAAGTTTTGTTGAATGCCCAGTTTTGGGATAACATATGTTGCACCATTGTGGGTTGGTGTAAGGGAGCCATCAGTAAAAATGAAAATGGAATTAGGAGGAAGATTAGTAAGAGTGTCCAGGCAGAGAGACTGAATAGCTGATGAAGGAAGGGAGGATTTTGAGGGAAGGGAAGGTATATAGCATCGAGTGGGTGCTGGAGAGAAGTCCCAGGGGGCTGGGGAGTTGATAGGAGAGGCAGGGGGTTTGTAAGAAAGGAAAGATTTGGAATTTTAATTTTGAGGAAATCCATTATATTGCCTGAACGCATAGGTGAAAGTAGCAGAGGAGCTAAGGGATGATTATTTGCTGAGATGCACACTCTGTGAAGAAGATGGAGGAGTTGGTGTTGGGCTTCAAGGAATATGGGTTTTAGTTGGGATTCAATGTACACCTCAGAAGAGGGGGTAAATCGGAGAAGTCCGAGAGCTCTCTTAATAGCCATTTTGTGGGCAATCTCCAGGGGTTTGAGCTTATTTGTGGATAGATTACATAGCACGGGGAGGCTGTAAATGGAGATAGAGCGGACAGTAGAGATATAAAGGAGGAGCTGCGAGTGTGGGTTAGGGCCGATAGAAGTGCCAGTACAGGATTTGAGAATGTTAGATGTAGACTTTGTTTTAGAGGTTAGTTGTTTGATATGTGGAATAAAGGATAGTGAGTTGTCAAGAGTGACTCCTAAGAATTTGTGAGAAGAGGTGAGAGGAATGGGGAGGTCATAGATTAAGAGAGTGGGGGGCATGGATGTCGTTTTTTGGAAAAGAATAGATGGCGGCATTTCTCTGGGGCTAGGGAGAAACCCCATTCTGTGCAAAAGTCACAGACTTGGTCTATTGCGTATTGTAAGTTAATATCCTTGTTCAAGATGGACCAAATCGCAATATCATCGGCAAAAATGGCGATGCGGATGTTGCTATTGATGAGGGAGGGAAGGTCATTGAGCATAAGATTAAAGAGAAGGGGAGAAAGTACTCCTCCTTGTGGGGTGCCGTGATCCATGGAGAAAGGGCTGGAAAGATGGGAGCCGAGTTTAATACTGGAATCACGTCGAGAAAGAAAGAATTGGATATATTCGTTAATAATTTTACCAAATCCTAGTTTAAGAAATTTGCAGAGGAGTGCTTTTGGATTTATAGAGTCGAATGCACTTTTGAGGTCGAAGAAGACAACAGAAGTCTCTTTTTTGTGATGAAAAGCATCTTGGATGTCGAGGGTAAGTAGTAGGACGATCTCGATAGCAGATCTATTTGATCTGAATCCATACAGATGAGGATTATAAATATTGAAGTTTTCGAAGGCCGAAGAGAGTCTATTCTTAACAAGTTTTTCAAAGAGTTTTCCGAGACAGGAGCTGAGACAGATGGGACGATAGGAAGATGGGGATGAAAGGTCTTTCCCCGGGTTAGGGATTGGGATGATGAGAGATTGTTTCCAGGAGGAGGGGAATTTCGAGTTAGTCCACATGAAATTGAAGGTTGAGAGAAGTAGGCTGAGTTTTTTGTGAGGAAAGAGTTTCAGTGTTTTATTGGAAATGCCGTCTGGCCCTTCTGAGGAGTTTGTGCGGAGGGTACGAATTGCGGTACGCAGTTCGCAGGGGAGAAAGGGAGAGTCAAGGGCATGATTGAGAGGAGGTTTATGAAAGAAAATATAGGCCTCAATGAGTTGGAAGGAAAGGATGGGATAGGATTTATAGGGGGGTTAAATTCTGAAGAGAAGAGGGTGCAGACAGAATTTAGGTCTCGGTTTTCAAGAGCGAGGATGGTATGCCAAGCAGGATTTGGGATAGGCGAGGAGGAGAGAGATTTAATGATTTTCCAAATTTTAGATTTTGGAATTTTGGGATCGAAGGAGAGACTTGCATGTTCCCATTTTTTTGCGAGATATTTGGTTTGTCGGTTAATTTTAGGATTTATCCTACGATAAGATATAAGATCTTTAGGATCTTTAGTGCGATACGCAATCCTTTTGTATCGTATTCTGATTGCGCATAATTTGTTAAAAGAGGTAAGGTTTTTCTTCCAAACAGGTACTGTAATTTTATGGGAGCTCTCGCGGGAGACGTTCTGAATGTGAGAGAAAAAAGACTCACAGTCAGATAGGGAATAGAAGCAGGTGTGGTGAGATAGTTTAGCAAATTTAGAGACAACCTCAGAGTGGTCAAGAATCTTTCTCTTGACCGTCTGAGGAGGAGAGGAAGAGGGAAAGTGAAGATAGATAGGAACATGGTCGCTGCCGTAGGAGTGGGGGTGTGCATGCCATGCAAGACGGTGTGCGAAGTGTGATGAGATTAGAGAAAGGTCTAGAGTGCTGGTAGTGCCTGAGTGGTGAAAGTAAGTAGGAGTAGGATAGTTCATCAGGGTGAATTGGGACTGGAGATGAAATTTTTCGAGTGAGGCCCCACTAGCGTTTGTGCTAGAGGAACCCCATAAGGGTGAGTGAGCGTTGAAATCACCTTGAATAATAGTAGGGATAGAGGAAAAGGTGCTGAGAGACCAAAGGAAGTTTTCAGAGAGCACATGCTGAGGGGGATTGTAAACTTCAATCAGGAGAAGGGTTTTTTTTTCTGAAGGTGATTTTAACAGCGATCGCTTCCGTGCGGGAGTCATGCAGAAGGTGGTCTAGGGAGACTTCGCATTGAGGGAGATCTCGGTGAACAAGGATGGCGACTCCGCCTGCGCAAGTATCTCTGTCTCTGCGATAGAAGATGAATTTATTTAGTTTTGGAGATTTTTTCTTTCCCAGTCTTGTTTCGCTTAGGAAGATAGCATGCGCATTTGTGAAAAGGTTGCTATTTCGCATGGTAGTAAGGCGACCGTTGAGTTCATTGCAGTTAAAGTGAACGAACATTGTGTCAGGGAAGCTTGCTGGGACAGAGCTTTAAGAGATGCTCATCAGGTATTGTAGAATGGAGGTGGCTGAAAGACAGAATTTATGTGAGAAAAGTCTCAAAGTTGGGTGAGAGGAAGGACCTGGAGAGAGGGAAGTATAGATGATGAGAAAGTGAAGGAAGAATAGGGTGGGAGAGGGGAGAGGAAGAGTCAGGTAGTCAAGGAGACGAGATACGTTAAGAATGGGAGTGTTAGGCAAGGTGGATTGGTAAAGGATAATAACGGATATTTGATATAAGTGAATTTTGTAAGAGGAGGTATATAAAAAATTTGTTAATAAGTGTAGTATACAAGATTAATGAGTAGTGTACATTTTGGGAGCACAATCACACATTTACACGCACATACACACACTTGTACATACACAAGTAGATAAGAAGGAAAAAAAAAGAAATAGGAGGGGAAAATTACGGAGAGGGAGGTGAGAGATCAGGATCCAGTGGGTGGGCCGAGATATGGTGGAACTTCGGAGGTAGTAAAAGCTTGAAAAATGGGATAAAAGCTCGTAAGCATATAGAGAGGATAGAAGTATAGATATCCGTAGCATGCTAGATAAGTAAATGTATGTGTAAAGGCCAAATTCAATGAGGGCATTTCGACATCACTTCCATATCTGGTGGAAAAAAAAAAAGAAAAAAAAGAAAAAAAGAAAAAGAAAAAAAAAAGAAAAAAGAAAAAGAAAAAAAAAACTTCTACTGGTGGAAGGTATACACAAAGTCAGTCCATATGTGGAAGAATATGTAGGCGGTACGGTGGGTGGAGCTGAAAGAGGATTTAAGTGGGTGTGAGAGTGGTATGTAGATATTTTAGCAATTTAAGACATGAGAAGACTTTATCAAGGGCGGAATGGACAGTGAGGTGTCTAGAGGATCGAAACGAAAAGATAGTAAGTGATAATTTATCGCACAATGTGTGACGAAACCAGCTTTACTGAAAATGTGCCTTGAGAATTTTATTTTAGAGAAGCTACGTGAAGGGTGTAGTGTCCGTACGAGTGGAGGATGAGAAATATGGACCTCAAGGGTGGCAGGCCAGCCCAGTGGGCGGAGCGAGCAACACCCACACATCCGCAGAAGGAGAAGGGAGGTTTGGTGTTTTTATATACGGAGATGTAGGACATATGTTTCAAAAAGCTGTATTTGATAGCTCAAAGTGATGCGAAGTAAATGTGAAGAGATAATGAAAGACACAGACGTTGTAAGTAGGAATAAATTAAATCTCCTAGTAGCGTTTGTTGTTGAATTTGGCGCATATTTATTATTTTTTTTCGAAGGTAATTTGTATCTTCATTTTAGTGAGAGTGTGTAGATTTTGAATAAGACGCATAAGTGCGTGCAATGTAAAAGTCTTAATGTTGAAGGGTAATTAACAGAATGATGCACATAAATGCATGATGTATTGGAACTCGTAAGGTAAATATATGTCAGGATTTGAGGGGATATTTAGGAACGTATAGAGTAAGTAGTATTTGGATTTAGGGTAGGACATTTATGTATTCGATAGAATGATCATAATATGTTAAAATTATCGGAGGATTTCTAAAGTGTGAAGGGCGAAGAAATCAGAACATAAATATTTCTGAGTAAGATGAGGAAAATATGGAGGAAACTGGTTGTGTTTAAATAGGAGTAAGGTAACGCCCCAAAAAGTGTTCTGTATAAAGAAATTTGTAAAATCTATGTACATAAATAACGTGGTTCTCACAAGTATGCCACATAAAATTAATATTTGAGAGCATAATCATGATAGTAACAATCAAATGATTAGTGCATGTAAATTCAAATTTGCAAGCGAAAAAATAAAAATTTAGGCATATGGTAGTAAAATTTCCAGATAAAAGCAAGTAGATGTAGAGCTAACCAGTTAAATGTGATATACGAAAGTAAAGCTGTGTTTTACATAATGTATTACACAGTTTATAACCTTCAACAGTAAACTAATTTTCTTCAGTAGGATTGTAAACAGTAATAGAACTTTATACAATTTATTATTTTTCAAGACTGATTTGAACTGTATGCCTTATACCAGCAGTGGTGTGTTTATTTTAAGACCATGGGGATGCATCAAACTACTCTGTCATCTTGGATAAAATTTTTTTTTCAATTTAATCAGCTATTTATGTCATACCTGTCATCCTCGGAAAGGTACTTTTAAGAAAAGCATTAACGATATAGTACCATGTAAAAATTTTACGCCATAAAAACAGGAGCCGTGAACCGGCATCTAACGACGAAATCTTCTTTAATTATAACGAAAATTTTTCTATTCATTTTCTATTTTCGCCAAAGTTGGCGATGTTTACATTTTCCGGGTTCTCTGCGGAAGTGCTTCCATGATAGTATTGAGGTCAATCCCAGTGTAAAGACATGCCGAAAGAAGGTAAGATTATATATATATATTTCCTCCTCTATTTATATATTTCCCTTTTCCTTTCCTCCCCCTCTTTCTCTTTTTTTTTTTTTTTTTGTCATAGGGCCTGTGTTAAATAAAAGACATGGGAGATATTCTCCGCCTAGAAAGTCGTTCGAACTGTGGTGAGGGAGGTCTAGAGAGAAATGGTATAGAAAAAGTAAGAAATGTAGGTTACTCCCATCCTAATATTTGGAAGTTCAGAGATTGAATATTTATTGATATTATAATCTGATACAATGGCAGATTGAAATTTAAGAAAGGTAAAGGAACCCTGACAAAAGGTATTTCCTACAAGGAATGGCACACATGAGCATATTTGCATTTGTTGGTAAGTAATAAGCAAAGAAGTGGGTGGAGCTTGAGCAACTTGTTGGAGGCAGAACCTTTCGTGAGCTGACCTCGTTGACGGATGACGATATTGAAATTTGAATAGAATTGTGAAAAGTTTTTTATTTTGTTAAGGGTGTATTTTACAAAGATGTATTTTAAAATGTTATTTAAATAGGACTCCTAGGAGGAATATCGTGCTGTAGTGAGTGTCAATAGTTTTTAAATTCGAATAATAAAATAATAAATATGTAAATAAATAATTATAGTATTATAAAAATTTGCAAAGATGTAGTGTAGGGTAAAAAGTCTTTCTGAGTATTCACCACTTAGGGCTAATACAATTGTAACACCAGATATGAAAACTTATATGAGGTATATGTTCGGAATTTAAGGAGAGAAAGGAAAGATAATAAAAATTTAAATAAATGAATAAGTAAGTAAGCAAATAATAAATAAATAAATATACAAATAATAATGATTATAATAATTAAAATAAAGAAATTTTAATACTAGCAGTTTTTCCCATATTTTAGTATGTCAATAAATGTACTAAAAAAGAAGAAAAACAAAAGAAACTTTGCCCCCTTTTTGGGGGGTTATGAAATATGAATATAATATGTTTGGTAGGAGACTCCTTAATGAAATCTTTTGTAAGAAAGTCCCTTAAGTTAAGAGGGTAGTACTTAGTTGGAAGTAAGTGTTGACTCCATGACTTAGAATATAGTATATTTTGTAAGAGAAAATTGTATGTATGAGATTTTTATTTGTAAGGATTTAGTATGTTGTTTCCAAAGGATGCGGATGTAATTTTTTTTTTTTTGAATAGAAAGGCCTTGAGTATTTATTAAGTGATAAACGTATATATACATATATTGTTATAAGAAGGAAAAATAAATTGAGATCAAAGGGAAAGAAATTGGGGCATGAGGAAGCATGTAAAAGTGTAATGTATATATTAATGGTCCAAAAAATGAGCATGATACAATTAAAGTCAATCCCAGTGTTAAGACATGCAGGGAGGAAATAAAAATAGAATTTTATTTAATTATTTATTCCTTTTTTCTCATATGCACAGGCGGTCTTTAGTATTCTTTACTACTTTTACTGCCAAACTCGGTACACCGCCCCTATGGTACACCGCCCCCAGGGTAATGTACCATGCTCGGCCGCAAAACATGGGACATACTACGTACCAAAAGAGGCAAAACCAGAAAGCACCTATGTTCTAAGGTCAAAACAAAATTTAGAACAGGCTTATGGAGAAAGCCGTTCGAGCTGTGAAAGTGCAAGTCTAAAGAAGGATGGGTTTGCAATAGTAAGAAATGTGGGAAACGCCCGCCCTAATTTTTGAAAGTCAAAAATTTAAATATTGATTTATATTATTAGTTGATATAATGGCGAATTAAAGTTTAAGAAAGGTACAGTAACTCTGACAAAGGTATTTTCTGTAAGGAATGTCACACTCGAGCATATTTGAATATATTGTTTTAGTTATAAGTAACGAAGTAGGTGGAGCTTAAGCGGTTGATCGGAGGCAGTGTCTCCCGTGAATTGACCTCGTTGACGGATGACAGATAACCTGTTTCAAAACTTGATAATTATTAATATTTCCAATATTTCTCATTGTACGCGTAAGCTGGTGACCACCCACGTGACAGGCTCCTGCCAATCATCTCCCTTATTCCGCCTACATTTCACAAAATTTGACAAGTTTTGCCTAGTTGGCGCGGCGTAAATCGCCTTAATTAAAAACTTAAGTACCAACGCCTTAGGGCAATTTACCAACAGAGACGGTTAAAGTAGCGGTTGGCTACTAATTGCCGCCTAGCCATTGACTCGATTTCGATTTCGATATAAAATTTGAAAAGATGTGTGAAAATTATTATTTTATTTAGGGTGTATTGCACAAAAAGGTATTTTGAGATGTTATATAGATAAGATTCCTATGAGGAATATCGTACTATAGTAAGTATCTATAGTTTTTAAATCAGGATAATAAAATAGCCAAAGCTCGAAGCTGATGTCGAAGTTCGAACAGGTTCGACGGTCACGTTTATCAAAAATTTAAAGCTGTGTGTAAAGATCGTGACTTGTAAAGAACATGACTTGTGAAGATCGTGACTTAAAGAGAACGTGAAATATAAATAATAGGACAAGAACTTGCATTTTACGGTGTGGCAACAAGAAGAGGATTCGAAAGATTTTTATATATATTTTTGTTTTAGAGAGTTGAGGATTTTGAATTTTTTAATAGTTGTAAGAGTTTTAACTGCAGTAGTTAAGAGTTTAAAATTTTGATAGTTAAGAGCTGCAGTATTTATTTTTTTGGTTCTGTTTTAAAATTTAAATAAAAGTATTTTGTTTATTCTGAAAAATTAGCTTTATTCTTCCTACAGGATTCAATATTCATTATATTGAAATAAGGAAGGGATCTTTACTGGCGCAGTCGACAGGATCGGAGTTTCCCCGCATATAATTATGAACCAAAATAACTCAGGTGAGAGCTCAATTTACCTTATAAACGTAAAATAATTAATTAAGATTATGAAAAGTTAATTATTGTTTCCGTCATGGAATCTTAGTTTATTTACTTGTCAAAGTAATGAATACGCCAGTGTTCAAATGTAATTTCGTTTGATTCGCCAGAGTAGGTGAACAACACATTAAGTATTGATTCCGGAATCTTAGTTTATTTACTTGTCAAAGTAATGAATACGCCAGTGTTCAAATGTAATTTCGTTTGACTCGCCAGAGTAGGTCAACAACACATTAAGTATTGATTCCACTGATTGATTTTCGTGCCCAATAAAATTAAATTCATTGTGAATTATATTTAAATAGAAAAAGAAAAAAGAAATTTTTTTTTTTTTTTTTTATAAAACTAAGAGTCTATTGGCTGAATAAAATCGAGACATGGCTTTTATGGGACATGGGAAAAAAGAGGATTTGCTGGCTTTAGCTGCTGAATTAAAAATTCAAGTAGATCCATGTATAAAAATCGTGACGATAAAAAATGAAATAATTCAAAGTGATACATATGATGAAGCATTTGCTAAAGAAGTGTTTTTAACGATTATTGAAGAGAGGAAAAGAAGAGATTGAGGAACAGCGAAGGAAAGAAGAGATTGAGGAACAGAGAAGGAAAGAAGAGCTTGAGGAAAGGCGAAGGAAAGAAGAGCTTGAGGATGAGAAACAACGAAGGAAAGAAGAATTAGAAGCACAGCAGAAAAGAGAGCAAATGGAGTTTGAATTGAGGAAACTCGAAATTGAATCTCGTGTTCGACTAACACAAACTCCACCAACAAATGAAAATGGACATCATAATTTTGATGTAATTAAGCTTATTCCCAAATTCAATTTAAGACACGATGATATTGTGATTTATTTATCCTTATTTGAAAGACAAGCTAAAAGGACAAAGATTGATCCTAAAGATTGGGTTTCATGTTTATTGACTTTGCCATCTGAAATCATTCAATTAATTGGTAGGGAATCTGAAGAAAATTTTGAAGATTATGAGTACATTAAGGCCATTTTATTGAAGAGATTTAAATTAAATCCTGAAAGCTTTAGAAAAAAATTTGTGATGCACCAAAAGAGCGCTGAAAAATCATGGAGAGATTTTTGCTACGAAATTACAAGTTATTTTGAAGAATGGATCAATGGTCTTGAAATCACAAATTTTGCCGCGTTAAAAGACTTGATTATTACTGACCAAATTAAGAAATGAGTACCCTATGAAGTAAGAGACCATCTTCTTGACGACTGGGCGAAGTTCGTTTCTCCAACCAAATTAGCTGATAAACTTGACGAATATGACAGTGTTCGTAATATATCAAAACGGACTGGTGGTAGTCCACCAGCAGACAGAACTAATAAAAAATGGCAACCTCATTCTCCACTTCCAGAAAGAGCTTTCAGAAATAAATCGCTGTCCGCTGAAAACACGCCAAGAGTGTACCCATCCCGTAAGAGTGACGAACCACAAAAGCCTAGTTTCACACTAACTTGCTATAATTGTGGAAAAGAAGGTCATACATCTAAGTTATGTACCAAAAATCGGATACCAAGAAGTGCTTCTGCAACAGTACAAAACAACTTATTACAAACACAAGCACCCCTTACAGAAAAAGAAAAACCAGAAGTGCTAACTGCCAAGATCTCTATTCCTGTCTCAAAATCAGTGGACGTGTCTAGAAACATAGATGAATTAAAACTTGTCAAAGTTAAATGTGGAGATATTATTTTAAATGGAATCGTAGACACGGGAGCACAAATCTCAGTAGTCCGTGAGAAATTGGTTGACAACATACCTTGCAAAGGAGAAAGTAAAATAGAGATATCTTCTGCTTTTGGTGAAAACGAAATTACTCCACTAAAGATTTTCCAGATGAAAATTGACGATGATTTTCACGGTAGAGTGTCCATTACGTGTGCTGTTTCAAAAAAGCTAGTTACCGATTTGCTATTGAGTTCTTCAGCTTATGAAACACTCTGTGGAAATATCGAACTGTGGAAAAGTGATCGTCATTGGGATGCATCCCCCTTAGAGTACAAAGAGACAGATGATAAACCCTCACCAGTTGAAGACAATACTACAAATTTGGCTGTTGTTAATCAGCTTTCCCAAGAAAACATAGAGTCTGGAAAAACAACGAATAGAGTAAGACTAGAATTCAAGACACATCAAGAACAAGACGAAACTCTGAAAAGATGCTTTGAATGGGCAAATAAAAATCAAAATTCATATACTTTCGATGATAGCATATTACTTCACTCCGAATATATCTGTGGTGAAAACATTAAGCAAGTTGTGTTACCTTTAGAAAAAAGAAGGGAAGTCCTAAGAATGGCACACGAAATCCCTCTTGCCGGTCACCTCGGTGAGAAAAAAGACAATTCAACGAATCAAGTACTCATTCTTTTGGCCTACTATTAAGCAAGATGTTAAAAAATTCTGTGAAAGTTGTAAAGAACTGCCCTTTACAGAAATAGAGAAAACAGAAATGATAGAAGATAAAATTGTTGAACAGGAAGCACAGAAGGAAGAAATTATAACTGAAGAAACTAAGAGGGTAGAAACAGAAGATGAACTCAAAGAGGAAAAGTTAATTGATAGCAAAATAGCAGATGTAGAAATTATTCCACCTGAAAGTAAAAACAAATTTATGGGTGAGACTGAAATCCCAGTTGAAAAAGAAACTGTCAATGAAAGTAAAACTCAAGTAAATCTTGATTATGAGAACATAGAAGAGAAAGAATATATTGCTAAAATTGGAAACGAGAAGGAAAAAGTAGATGATAAAAAGAATGACTTAGTAATCCATAAGGAAAGTGTGAAAGCTGTCTTAGTAACTGAAAATGAAAATGTAAATCACACAGAAGCTGCAGATCTTGAAACTGAAAATAAACTTTCAGATAACAGTGAACTATTACAATTTACTGAAAAAGAAATTCTGGATGATAACAGAAACAAAAAGTACAATAAGGACAGCATAGATACTGTTGAACTGGGAGATGAAAAAGTAAGTGTGGATTATACAACAAAAGTTGAAACTGAAAAGGAAAATGTTATCCACAATGAAACTGAAAACCACAGAAACCTTTCAAGTTCAAGGGTGAAAACATGGAAGATTGAACAGAAAGTTATTCGGATGACATCGAAGAACTGGAAGACGAGAAAGAAACGGAAGGAATTGCTAAATTAATAGAAGAGCCCGAGTCCGAGGTAGACGATCTACATCATGTTGATGAAGAATTATTAGAAAAAGAAGAAGAAAAAAATTGCTGAGATTTTTTTTAGTTTATAGGACTTTCACCAAGCACAGAAATCCCATATTTGAAGAAATTGATAAAGCTGAAACAATTGATGAATGGTATGAGCTACTCGACAAAGCCATTGGAAAGATAGAAGAGAAGAAAGATGATAAGGAACAACAGCTACTAGGATTGCCTACCATAGGTGAGAATGATAATGAAGATAAACCATTTACAAAAGAAATGCCCATAGCATTTTTCAGCAAGAAACTAACGCCCTGTCAACAACGATGGTCAACCTTCGAACGAGAAGCAGTTTGTGTCATCGAAGCCTTGAAAAAATTTGACACATGGATTTTCGGTGCCAAAGTGCAGATTGTGTCTGATCACAATCCCCTCACCTACTTGACCGAAAGCGCCCTTCATGGTGCTAAACTGTCTCGTTGGGCCTTAGCGTTACAACGGTATAACATGACTGTGACATACCGCAAAGGAAGTTCACATGGGAATGCTGATGCTTTGTCAAGGTTAGCTGTTAACTCTTTCTCTCTCAATGAACTCTGAGCAACATTGTCTCTACGGTGACGAATGTGCTTCTTGTGGGGGGACTTGTAAAGATCGTGACTTGTAAAGATCATGACTTGTGAAGATCGTGACTTAAAGAGAACGTGAAATATAAATAATAGGACAAGAACTTGCATTTTACGGTGTGGCAACAAGAAGAGGATTCGAAAGATTTTTATATATATTTTTGTTTTAGAGAGTTGAGGATTTTGAATTTTTAATAGTTGTAAGAGTTTTAACTGCAGTAGTTAAGAGTTTAAAATTTTGATAGTTAAGAGCTGCAGTATTTATTTTTTTGGTTCTGTTTTAAAATTTAAATAAAAGTATTTTGTTTATTCTGAAAAATTAGCTTTATTCTTCCTACAAGATTCAATATTCATTATATTGAAATAAGGAAGGGATCTTTACTCTGTGTGACTTCATTTTTTTTCCCTACATATTGACAGATATAAAATCAGACATCAAACTGCGATATGGATAATACAAGTTCAACTAGTAAAGCAAAAAAGCACGAAAATTCGAGTTTAAATTATCGCGAAAAGTCAAAGAACGATTCATCTTAACCCGTATTCCTCAATTTCCTGTACACGTGGCGGAGGTGGAAAATCTCGCCCAAGTACATCACAAAGGAGGAAATTCTTGCCAACACGTTCCGTCGCCAAATCCCTTGGCGAATTGTCCCTCTTCTTTCTAGCGGCGTAGAAGACAAACCGGTTTACATTACGTCTATGGAGCCTTTCCTTCTTTACATAGACTTACCAACCAGCTATACAGAGTCGTGAAACTCATCTCAGAGGGATTTCAGAACCGAAGAGTCACTGGAGGAGTCTTTATTGACATAGCAAAAGCCTTCGACAGAGTTTGGCTTGAGGCACTCACCTACAAATTACACAGCCTGGGTTTCCCTGGCTACATCATAAACATCACTAAGTCCTACCTAGCAGGTAGAAACTTTGTCGTTCACGTATCTGGTACAAACTCTACACCTCACCCCATCAGGGCTGGGGTCCCACAAGGGTCCCTTTTAGGACCCACATACTTCAATATCTACGTGAACGACATCCCAACATCACACGACATAACATTAGCCATGTATGCTGATGATACTGCTATCCTATCACAAAGTGCATTTGCTGGTTCAGTTATACAACGATTACAAAAATACATACATTCACTAGAGGCTTGGCTGATCAAATGGAAAATTCAAATCAATATCAACAAAACTCAAGCAATAATGTTCACCAGAAAGCAAAAATTCAAGTCTAACCTGAAATTCTATGGAAACTCCATCCCCTGGGCCAAGCAGGTCCCTTATCTAGGGGTGATCCTCAGTAAGACACTCTCATGGAACCCACACATTACAGCTAGTATACAAAAGTTTCGAGCTCGTAAAGCTAGACTCTACCCCTTAATTGCTCGAAACAGTGTTTTATCTGTCGATAACCAACTGCTCATTTATAAAACCATTATGCGTCCATTACTCTGTTATGCTTGCCCTGTCTGGGCTTATGCTTGCAATCGATATCGTGGAAAACTACAAATTGCTCAAAATATCATGCTTCGGCAGATTGTTAATGCTCCCTGGTACATCAGGAACAACCGTATTCATGAGGAACTTGGTGTATGTATGCTAAGGTCCTTTTATTATAAAATAGCAAAAAAAATTCCACATGAAACAAAGTACCCTAACCAACCCTGCCATTAAGATTGCAACATATGATTTTAATGATCTGAATAACAAAGACAGGCCGCTGGCCTTACTAAATATTTGTATTATGTAACTGTGTACTATTTTATATCTCTCTTATTTATATTATACTGTTTTCTTTATATGGTGTACTTGTACTGCTTTTATACTTACCAGTAGCTTCAATGTTGTCTTACTGCTTATCTATTCTTCGGCACCAAAATCTTCACACTTCTCTGTCCATGTATTAACACATTCCTTTCCAGGACAATTCACCAGCTCGACTGCTTTCTGGCCTTGTTTATTCTAAAAGAAAAAATGAGTTCAGGCTCAATTTGAAAAAGGAAAAAAAAAATTAAAAATGAATAAAAAAATAAAATATTATATAAAAAATAATAAATAAAATAAATAAATAAAACAAAATTTAAAAATAAAAAATTACAAAAGTAATATAAAAAAGAAAAAAAAACTGTTCGATATTCTTTATTTTGGCTAACTGTATTGTGAATCGAAACGTCTAATATGATCTACAAGGGGTAGTGCCTCTGGCACAGGCACCCTGGTGTCTCAAACACCGCTCCACTGGGAATTACTTTACATAGACTTTCTTTGGCTGTGCTTGTTTACGATATTATTTACCTATTCTAATTGCCAAGCAGTGATAAATCAAAGAGTAGGGCAACCACTGTTAGAACTATATTAACCCTGCTCGTATGCAAAGATAATGTAACGATGACGTAGGTACACTTCCGGTGATGACGTACAACACACTTCCGGGTTCCGATTTGCAGAATTGTAGCTGTGTTGTTATTCTGTTGCCACTAAATGTTATCGCCCTGTGTTATATTTAAAGAAATTAAATATTGAAAAATCTGCATAAATGTTTCTCGCATTGTGATAAAACAACGGTACCTAGAGCCATCAAATTTTGAATAACATACGTTTCCAACCTAATATGGGCATCTGGAAGTCTAAACTTGGAATTTTTTTTATTATCTGACTGATATTTTATAAAACTTGAACGAAATTTTTATTAGCAAACTCAAAGATTTCAAAGCGAGCAACTGCAACACAGCACGGGAAAAAAAAAAAAAAATTTACGTGCAGAGCGCAAAACTGTGTATCAGAAATTCTAAAGATATGCTCATTTTAAAATTATTTTGCGATATTGCTGTTGAACTGAATTTTATGGTTTAAGTGTAAAAAACATTATATGATAAAGAAATGTAACACACAAAACGTTAAAAAAACGCCCTTTGGGCGCAATGTAAAATCTAAAAGCTTTCATTATTTTTATTTTATTTTATTTTTTTTTAACTTGTTAATTCTGTTGCGGTTTGAATGTTCTTATGTGGTTTCTTTTTTCAATCGAGTGTTTTTCCCCCTGTGGGTTTTAGCCTTTTTTCCGCATATATTACGGAAACGGCGTATAAACGTTTGTAAATTTATTTAAAGATGAGGGGGGATCCAAAAGGGTTTCCCCCTGAAATAAATTCATATATAAAACCCCTCAAAAAGACTTTACTTTTCTTGAAAAGAGTAAGTGAAAAAAAATTTTCTTGTATGGTTCGTTTTAAAGTTGCTTATTTTAATATTTTGTATTTCTTTTTGGCTCAATCCTAGAAGATTTGAAAAGCTAACGTTTGCAATTCTCTGATGTTTTTTTTAATGAAAATAGATCGATATGTACATGGGCAAAGCCAATGTAGTGCGCAATGCCGACGTTGTGCGCGATGCCGAATTTGTGCAATTCTGAGATTTTTTTTAAGTGAAAATAGATCGATGTGCATATGGGCAAAGCCAATGGGGTGCGCAATGCCGAGGTTGTGCAATTCTGGGATTTTTTTAAAGTGAAAATAGATCGATATGCACATGGGCAAGGCCAATATGGTGCGCAATGCCGAGTTTGTGCAATTCTGGGATTTTTTTTAAGTGAAAATAGATCGATGTGCACATGGGCAAAGCCAATGCGGTGCACAATGCCGAGGTTGTGCGGGATGCCGAGTTTGGTGCAATTCTGGGATGTTTGTTTAATTGAAAATAGGTAGATGTGCACATGGGCAAAGCCAATGTCGTGCGCAATGCCGACATTGTGCGCGATGCCGTGTTTGTGCAATTCTGGGATGTTTTTTTAAGTGCACATAGATCGATGTGCACATGGGCAAAGCCAATGTGGTGCGCGATGCCGAGTTTGTGCAATTCTGGGATTTTTTTAAGTGAAAATAAATCGATGTGCACATGGGCAAAGCCAATGTGGTGCGCAATGCCGAGGTCGTGCGCGATGCCGAGTTTGTGCAATTCTGGGATGTTTTTTTTTAAGTGAAAATAGATCGATGTGTACATGAGAAAAGCCAATGTAGCCAATGTTTCAAATTGCAGCCAACAAATATTATCGCCCTGTATTATATTTAAAGGAATTAAACGATTAAAAATCTTCATAAATGTATGTATGTTCCCCTCATTTTGATAAAACAGTGGTACCTAGAAACATCAAATTTAGAATAACGTCATCCTCCTGCGAATATGGGCATCTGGCAAATATGAAATTTGGAATTTGTTTTATTATCGTTTTCATATTTTGTAAAACTTTAACGAATTTTGATTAACATACTGAGGAATTTCAAAGCAAGCAATGACAATGCTCTACAGGTAAAAACATTTTTATCTCCAGCGCGCGAGACTGTGTATCGGAAAATCTAAAGATATGCTTATTTTAAAATTGTTTTGTGATATTGCTGTTGAACTGAATTTTACGGTTTAAGTGCGAAGAACATGATATTTAATTAATAAAGGTAACACGCAAAGTGTTAAAAAAATGCACCTTTGAATTGTAATGTAAAATCTTAAATTTCAGATTTTATTTTGTTTTTTTAATTTCATTATATTTGTTGTCTTTTTTTTAATTTCCTATCGTTGACAATATTACCTATCGTAGCTTTAGATATCGAAAAGCCATGGCTTTCACAGCGCTTTATAATAACTAGATACGAATAAATTTCTTCGGAGAGAGCACAAATGTCCGAAGACAAATTGTCAATTAACAGACGATAATTTATGCATTCAAAACTATACTTGCAGTTAAAAAGAATTCCAAGCAGACGATTTCTTTTGGAATTTTTACTTCGTAATTTGAGCAGTTAATTCATTTGCCATTTGAATGTTCTTTATGTGGTTGTTATCAATCGAGTGGTTTTATCTGTGTGCTTTTGCCATTTTTCTGCATATATATTTCGTTAAATAAACAATCGCTATGGATTTATCTGTGATGCTGAGAGAGGTGAGTGAATGTACATGTAAATTTATTACTTTATTGGAAATGCAAGGCAAACGTGCCGTCATTGTCAAAAAGACTTTTTATTTTCCTGAAAAGGGTAAGTGAAAATATTTTTTCTTTCTAAAATTGCTTATTTTTAATATTTTATTATTTTCTTTCATTGTGAGAAATTAAATTTTTTAAATTTATTAATGTGTAGAATTCTAATACGAAAGTATAGAACGTGGTTTAGGAATTTAAGAAACATGGAAATGAAAGTTGTGTATGATGTTGATATTCAATAATAAATATTTTCCCTTTTTTATTAGTATAAAGCTTAAAAATTTTTAGAAAATAATGAAGATTGTTTACTTACTAGTGTGTAAGAGATAGTGTCGTTACGTAGCAATAAGGTAATTTTGTAAAGATGATAAAGTTAAAATGTTCCGCAATATGAAATTAAAATTAAAAAAATCTGTTTTTATTTGTATAAATACTAAAGCTTAAAAATATTCACCCTGTATGAGAGACTGCGACGTTGTTTACAGTTTTAATAACTGTTACAATTCACTTACCGTATTTAATAGTTTGAAATACAAAAAATTTAGTATACTTATTTCTACATCTGTAGAGAATACATTGTGACGTCACAATCTTAGTCCCACCCATTTATGAACGTCACATAGCTCCGCCTTCGCAACTTTGTTTATACAACGTTTACTGGCGATTTTCAAAAAATCGCCGCTACTGAAAATCGCGAAGCAGTGGGCTAAAGCACATTTTCACCCAACATCTTTCATAAAATGTATTATACCACAGATTGGTACATATTCTTAGCAATACCAAGCACATAACGATGAGATTACCATCCTAATTAAATACGGACAGATACAAAACACTGTTTCAGCAAGATGATAAAATAACCTTGAAAGCACCACCTTTGTTAGTCTTGCATGTTGATGATTTTAAACCACGCGTGTGTTTTGGAATTCTTTGTAAAGTGTTGCCAGACCTAAAGACAGAAAGGTAGCGAGATCAAAGATTTTCTTTCTTTCTTTTTTTTTTTTTTTTTTTTTTTCTTGTGGCGGGCACTTAGTCCACCGTTACCGAATCTAAAGGATTCGAAAACAACTATGGATTTAATATGAAAGAACACTTTAATTGCAGATATTTAGAAAATTTAGAATTAGGCTGCCTTTAATAAAGGGACTACATGATGAAAAATATTGCAAAGACAGACTTCCTTCCACAAGTCACAGTAGTAGTAATATGAAGATTTACGGTTGTTGTTGAATCTTCCCTCCTTCTTTTCTAACCTCCTTGGTCACCACAGACCAGGTATTCCGGTCTTTGCGCTATTCGAAGAAGCCTGATCAAACAAAATTTCTCTCTTTCTATTTGGATTCCGAGTATGGACGCGGACGAGGACGGTCGCTCGCTTTGCGAGCTCCCGCCGACACAGCCTTCATCCATGGAATTTTGTGATTCTTCGCAAACAAATGCTTTACCTTTGGATACTCCAAACGTGCAATCATGTACAGAGAGCAATCCATCTGATGATAATACCCAAGACGACCGATCTAATCTTATCACTGAATTTTACGGACTCAAAACTCAGTTTGAAGCCATTCAACAGCAGAAAATGTTTCTAAAACGAACTGGAGCTCCCCTGGATACTTCTGGATACCAACAACTAGACCTAGCGGGTAAGACACTCTTTAATAAGATCAACGACATTGCAAACCGACTTAATGTACAGATATTCCAACTCCCTGCCACGTTACAAAAATTTCAGCAATTATTAGAAAACGAGAAAATTGCCAAAATGGTCGCCGAAAAAGAAGCTCTTCTCCGCAAGGAGAAACTCAAGGACAATTTGAAACCTGTTTCTCGCACGCATAGAGTAAAGAAGCAAGCAGATAGACCAGTTTCGACTCCCTCGGCTCAAGATACCATTACTGCCTCCAGCAGAAAATGAAAGACTGCGAGCGTAGATTCGGAGGGCTTTATTACCCCCGCATCAGGCAAACAGGGAAAACCTCCAGAAATCATTACAATTAATGATAGTAACCCCACTGAAGTAATTGCAAATTCAAAAAATATTGTTTCTAAAAACAAATATGAAAGAATTAAAGAAAGCCTCTTGGACAGCGGTCGCAGTCCTGCCAAGGGAAGCTCGATAATCACCCCCCTGTTAACGGGGAAACTTCAGGAGGAGAAACTAGTACGGCGCAGTCACAGAGCGCTCCCCCCCACAGCAACCCTCCATTGCGGCTATTCACGTTAAGAGCAGCAAACAGTGGAGAACGCAGATGACTTTCCTGCGAGAAATTGCCCCTAATATCAAGTGCATTCTCACTGGACCTTTTTTAAAATTATTTGTTCAAACAGAACTAGAATTTAGGGAGGTTACACGATGGATGCGGCAGGCCGGCATCCAATTCAAGACTTTTGATCTAAAGCAGGACAGGCCTATCAAAATTGTTATCAGAGGACTCCCTAAAGAAACTGAAATCGAGGACGTCAAAAATGAAGTGGAATCATGGGGTTTCCAAGTGCATAGGTGCGCCCGGTTGCCTAAACCGCGTACTAGACACCCTATGCCACTTGTTTACATACAAGTCCGACCTCATCCCCTCATAGACCAACTGTACAGTGTCACCGATATGTGGGGCGCTGAGGTCAAATTTGAGGCTTACAGAGGCAGTAAAGGTCCTACTCAATGCTTTAGGTGCCAAGGAATTTTTCAGTCAGAGTGTCATTCCTCTGAAACTTGCACCCTTAACATCCGTTGTGTGAGATGCGCTGGCCCGCACTGGGCAAAAGATTGCACATTAAGTGACGATCAACCTGCTTGCTGCTGCAACTGTGGAGGTAGTCACCCAGCGTCCTTTAAATCTTGTCCTCGTTACCCAGGTAATAACAAAAAGAGCTCAAAAAAGAATGCTCCTAGGGCAGCTGCTCCTGCAACCCCCCTCAGGGAACTACAAACACCCCAGCAAAAGCTGTACAACCAGCCACTGTGACTGCACCTAAAAGCACAAGCTCGCTGTCTTATGCAGCGACCCTAGGTAAAGGACCTACAGAGCCCCGACCCAAAAATCAGGGTCCAAATATGGCGGCTATGGCGAATGTGCCTCAAATAGCTCCCCCGGTTACTCAAGTAGAAAGTGGAGACTCCGAGGATGTTTTCTCCTCTACTTTAAAATGCCTAATTGAAATCTCCCGCGATCCTGCGGTAGATAGGCATATTCTAATACAAGCCTTCCAAAGGGTTCTGCCAAAGCTTAGGCAGGCAGACGCTCTTACGAGGGCCTTCCTAATTTATGAAAGCTATATTATGCTTTCAAATTAGGATTTCTCGGCTATTTTAGACCCGTGTCTTAAGTTTTTCAGAGCTGTAACCTTTTACCACGGCTTAAATTCAACTGTTTAAGACAAAGTTCAATTACCAACAGAGAACTTACCATGTGCACATAGAATGCAAACGGCCTCATCAATAAGATCGATGAGGTCAAATATTTTATTGTAGTGCACGATCTTGACGTGTTATTAGTCCAAGAGACTCATCTTACCCCAGGGAGAACTCCCAAAACTGGGAATTATGACATGTACTCGACTGACAGGGTGTCATTAGCCAGGCGTGCAAGAGGTGGCACCTGTATCTACGTGAAGCGTTCGATTAAGCATCACATGATACCTCCTCCTGATTTAAGTATTTTGGAAGCGACAATTATCAAAATTTTCCTCCAAAATTCTCCCCCACTAACAGTCATCTCGGCGTACCTGCCTCCACTATCAACTGCATGTGGAAGAGGTACTTTTCCTATCAGTGATTTTGATAAACTTTTATCATTATCAAATCACCTGGTGACCTAAATTCACATCATACCGCATGGTTTTGCCCTAACAGGAACAGGTATGGCATTAGTCTAAATTCATGGTGCCAGAGAAATCATATACAGATCATAGCTCCTACCCTCCCGACTTACTACCCTGTTAGAGGGTCCCCTGCAGTTCTTGATCTGGCTGCCTTTTATAATGTCAATTTTAGACACGAAATAAAAGTGATTCATGACCTTGACTCTGATCACTATCCAGTTTTGATCACCCTAGATATCCAAAATCGTTACTCAAAATTACAGGAGCAAGTCTCTACAAATTGGGATTATTTTAGATTTATTTTGGAACGTACTGCTACCCTCCCTATCAAAATTACCAGCAATTCGGATTTTGACAGGTGTTTACTAAATTTGGAGTCCATTCTCAAAGAAGCGAGAGCTGCGGCTTCAAAACCAATTTTCTATTCGTGTGTCAGACTCCCACCTGAGACTAAATCCAAAATTAAGCAGCGGAACGTTTTGCGAAAACTTTGGCAAAGGTCGCGTGATCCCAGTATCCGCGCCCAATTTCGCAAAATACAGAACGAGATAAGGACTGAAACCCGTCTCTTCGTCGTTGTCTTTAGGCGACAGCCTTGCTACTCAATTCACTCCTAATAACGACGACTACTGTAACCGCCCGGTTACTCAAGGGCGCATACATTCACGTGTTGAAGAGTTTTTAACACAACCTTTCACGCCTGAACTTAGGCCCACTGATCCTAAAGAGGTGATGGAATACATCAATAGACTAAAACCCAACAAGGCTCAGGCATGGATTCTATCTCTAATCGCATGATTAAAAATTTCCCTGTAATGTTCATTGTTTGGATTACGGTCCTTATTAATTTTATGCTAAGGAGAAGCTACTTCCCTGACCGCTGGAAAATTGCAACGGTCGTCCCCATTCCAAAACAGGGTCAAAATCTAAACTTACCCGTCAACTACGGACCAATTAGTCTGCTTTCCCCACTCTCAAAAGTATATGAATATGTCTTACTTAATCGCCTGAATGAATTCTGTCGAGATCAAAACTTAATCATCCCGGAACAATTCGGCTTCCGACCTAAAAACTCCACGGTACACCAGTTACTACGTGTAGTGGAATTCATTCATGAAGGCTTTCGTAAGCGAGAGAATACTGGAATTGTCTATCTTGACATAGCTAAAGCCTTTGACAGGGTTTGGCATGACGGACTTATTTACAAGCTCATGCGACTTGGGTTTCCGGCTCACATCATTAAAATTATTAGCTCGTACTTAGCCGGATGAAGCTTCCGCGTACGAGTTAACCACGAACTCTCCTCTCCCCGCCCGATCCATGCTGGATGTCCTAAGGGATGTCTTGTCTCACCTCTGCTCTTCAATATCTATATCAACGACGTGCCTAAGGCACCTAGTATCGATTTAGCTTTATATGCAGACGATACGGCCATCCTAACTCAACATACCAACATCACCACGGTAATCTCTACATTACAGAGTTACCTTTTAGCCTTAGAACTCTGGCTCGGACTGTATAAAATCAAAATTAATGTCGCTAAATGTGCTGCCACTTTATTCATCCGAAGAAACATCCCTCGTTTAGATAATCTAATTTTCTTCGGTGAACCTATTCCCTGGGTTACTACTTACAAATACCTTGGTGTTTTACTAGACTCAAAATTAACTTGGAAATTTCACATTCAAAAAATTATTGCGAATTCGGAAGCTGTCAAAGCCAACCTGCGCCCCTTTTTCGCTAAAAATAGCGACCTGTCACTTGATAACAAGATCTTGCTTTATAAATCTATCATAAGGCCTATTCTCACTTACGCGAGTCCCATCTGGGCCTCAGCTGCTCTGACTAACCGTAAACACGTCCAAATAACATTTAATATTTAATATTTAGTAACTTTTAATATTTAGTAACTTGTAATTGGCAACACTTTGGATACAGATTTGAAAATAGTACTATGCTGGTATTGCAGTTCTCTGTGATTATACATTCTAAGATTGTAAATAAATAGTTTCTAAAAGCTAAAAGTGTACCCTCATAATTTTATATGGTGTCAGGAGTGTTTTGCTTTCAAAATGGAAAGTTTAAAACCACCAGAGCCGATGAAATTTGATGGAAATCTGTCTTCGAATTGGCAGAGATGGCTGCAATCATTTGAAATATATGAAGTAGCTAGTGGATTACATAATAAAGAAGTACTTTTCTTCATGTAATAGGAATTCGTGGTCTTGAAATATATAATACTCGTACATTTCCTATAGAAGAGGGTAAAGAAATTAAATTAAGTGAAATTAAAACAAAATTTACGGAATATTGTATTCCTAAGAAAAATATTACATATGAAAGACATTTATTCTTTACTAGAAATCAAACTGCGTCAGAAACCATAGATGAATACGTAACTGACCTTCGAAATAAAGCTAGAACATGCGAGTTTGCACAATTAACGGATAGTTTAATAAAGGATAAAATTGTTTGTGGTATTAAAGATGATATAGTGAGAGCAAGATTGTTACATGAAACAGAATTAACATTAGAAAAAGCTCTTGATATATGCAGATCTGCTGAAATAAGTGCACATCAAATGAAAATCATAAAAGATGAGGAAACTGCTGTAAACTTAGTGAAAAAGAAACTAAGTAAACATAATAAGAATATCTACAAAGAGGTAAATACCGATAAGCAAAAGACAAAAGTTTGTTCTAAATGTGGAACATCTCATGAGTATCGAATGTGTCCAGCATATGGAAAAATCTGTCATAAATGTAAAAAGGCAAATCATTTTGCGAATCAGTGTAAAAGCTATATAATAAAAAATGAACCACTCAAGGTAAACAAAAAAGATAGACAAATTAAATTAATAAATCATGACTGTGAGGAAGAATTAGAATTTTATGTTGGCACATTAAACCTTAATTCAGATAACAAGGAAGAGAAATGGACTGTTGACATTAATGTAAATAAAAGTAAACTAAATTTGCAGTTAGATACTGGAGCAATGTTCAATGTTATTTCTAAAACCAAAGTGAAATTGCTAAATGTTCCGATACAGAAGTCTGAAATTAAAAGATTAGTTACATTCTCTGGGAATAAAATGGATACTTTAGGAAAAGTAGTACTTAACTGCCAATATGGAAAAAATAATTATGTTGTGGAATTCCAAGTTATTGACAAAGAAGTACCTTCTATATTAGGATTAAAATCATGTTTGCAACTAGGTTTGATTCAGAAAGTAATGTCTGTTTACACTGAAGACTTACTGGAGGAATACAAAGATGTATTTGAAGGCTTAGGTTGTTTGAATGGAGAATATAAAATCCAGTTAAAACAAGATGTAACACCAGTCATTCATTCTCCAAGAAAAATACCCATAGCTATACGTGATAAAGTTAAGAAAGAATTACAAAGAATGGAAAATTTAAATGTTATTGAGAAAGTAAGAGAACCAACTGAATGGGTAAATTCAATGGTCACAGTTGTCAAACCGAACAAAATAAGAATATGTTTAGATCCTGGAGATTTAAATAAAGCTATAAAACGAGAACATTATCCGATGTTAACCATTGACGAAGTTGTCACTAGAATGCCTAACGCAAAAATATTTTCTGTTTTAGATGCTAATAGTGCTTTTTGGCAAATCCAGCTTGACGAAGAAAGTAGTAATTTGTGTACATTCAATACACCTTTTGGCAGATACAAATTTAAAAGATTACCTTTTGGCATATGTTCAGCTCCAGAAATTTGCCAAAGAAAATTAAGCCAAATAATAGAAGGCCTAGAAGGCGTTGAATGTATTATAGATGATATCTTAATATGGGGATCTAATGAAAAGGAACATGAGCTACGACTTAAAAAAGTACTCCAGAGAGCACGAGAAAATAATTTGAAGTTCAATAAGGCTAAATGTAAAATAAAAGTTAATCGTGTGAATTATATAGGGCACGAGTTAAGTGAAAATGGACTAAAACCTGATTTTTCTAAAGTGGAAGCAATTGTTAAAATGCCAGAACCTACAGATGTGCCTTCGCTACAAAGACTTTTGGGAATGATTAATTATTTAGCCAAATTTATTCCTAACTAAACTACTATTACTGCACTATTAAGACAGTTACTTGAGAAAAATGTCCTCTGGCACTGAACTGAAAAGCATCAAAAAGCTTTCGGAACACTTAAAGAATTGATTGCAAAAGCACCCGTATTAAAATTCTATGATGTTAATAAGGATGTAACTCTTTCAGTAGATGCAAGTTCTGAAGGATTAGGTGCTGTTTTACTACAAAAAAACCAACCAATTGCTTATGCTTCCAGAGCTCTAACAAAAAGTCAGAAAAATTACGCTCAGATAGAAAAAGAGCTTTTAGCTATTACTTTTGGATGTTCTAAATTTCATCAATATATATATGGCAAACGTATTACAGTTGAAACTGATCATCGACCATTAGAAAGCATAACTAAAAAACCTCTTTTTAAAGCACCACAGCGATTGCAAGGAATGCTGTTAAATTTATAAAAATATGATCTAGATGTACAATACAAAAAGGGGAAAGACTTATTAATAGCAGACACGTTGAGTAGAGCATATTTGAATACAACAGAAGAAGATAATTATGAAGATACAGAAATTTGTACACTGATTCCAGCATCTGATGACAAAATTTATGAATTGAAGAAAGAAAGTGAATGTGATGCTACACTACAGTGCTTAAAGAAATATATTCTGAGAGGCTGGCCAGAAAGGAAACATCAGGTAGAACCTCAAGTCAAAGTATTTTGGGACTACAGAGATGAGTTGACAATGGAAAATGACTTATTTTTCAAAGGAGGAAGGGTAATTATTCCTTTATCTATGCAAAAGGAAATGTTAAATTTAATTCATGAGGGTCATTTTGGTATAGAAAAATGTAAGAAAAGAGAGATGTTTTGTTTTGGCCACTTATGAACAAGCAGTTAGAAGATAAATTTTCAAAATGTTCTATATGTAATGAATACCAGAACAAAAACATAAGAGAGCCTATGATACCACATGAAATTCCCAATTTACCTTGGTATAAAGTTGCGACAGATTTATTTGAGATTAACAAAGATATATATTTATTAACTGTAGATTACTATTCCAACTTTTTTGAAATCTCCAAACTACCGGATACTCGAAGTCAGACAGTGATCAGTTACATGAAATCTCATTTTGCAAGATACGGTATACCATTGATAGTGATATCTGATAATGGACCTCAGTTTGCAAGTAAAGAATTTTCAGAATTTGCAAAGAAGTACGAATTTAAACATATAACAAGCAGCCCATACCATCCACAGTCGAACGGATTAGCAGAGCTTTCAGTACAAACGGCGAAGAAATTGTTAAAGAAAGCTCAAGCAGATCATGCTGATCCTTATTTAGCTTTGTTAGCTCATAGGAACACTCCAACTAATGATATGCTAGGATCACCAGCTCAACAACTTATGAGTAGAAGAACAAGAACGATTCTTCCTACATCTGAAGAATTACTTAAACCTCAAGTTGTGAGAAATGTAAAAGAAACAATCAACCAAGAAAGAACTAAACAGAAGTCATATTATGATTGTCACACAAAAACATTACCATCGCTAAATAAAGGAGATAGTGTTCGGGTATATCAAGATAATCGCTGGAAACCAGCAGTTGTAGAAGAAGTGCATAAGACGCCTAGATCATATATACTTAGATCAGGTGGATCATTGAGAAGAAATAGAAAAGATATTAGAGAAAACAGTTCAGCTGTTGATGAGAATATCAGAGGAAGAGAACAAGGAGTTAATGCACAGAAGACAGATGTAAAAGGATATGATTCCAGATATTTCAAGGGCAAAGTTTAGAAGATCAACTACCAAACTCTGCTAACTCAGAAACAAGGAACGGTGAGCTAAGAACTCGAAGTGAGCGAATAATTAGAAAGCCGGCCAGATATCTGGACTGATTTTAGGCTGTTAAAACTTTTGAACTCTTTAAAAAAAACGGAAGATGTAATATTTAATAATTTGTAAATGGTAACATTTAATATTTAGTAACTTGTAATTGGCAACACTTTGGATACAGATTTGAAAATAGAACTATGCTGGTATTGCAGTTCTCTGTGATTATACATTCTAAGATTGTAAATAAATAGTTTCTAAAAGCTAAAAGTGTACCCTCATAATTTTATACGCTCCATGGTTCATAAGGAACGATGGCATTCATAACGACCTCAAAATTATGCCCATTAATCGCTTTATACAGCGACTTTCGGAAAGATTTTTCAAAAACATCCATCTTGTTGGAAATCCAGTATTACATACCCTGCCAGTTTATGATCCTGCGGTTGCCTCTTCTAAAAAGCGACCCAGAGCAATCTTACAACCTGATTATGCTCAACTACCTTCTAAACGGCGTCGGTATTGGAATACAGACGCCCAAGTGGATGCTTACCTCTCGTTCCTAAACCCCAACCGCCCCCGCGTTAACAATGCGTAAGGGCATTGACCGGAGGAACCCTGTTCTTAAGAAGAGTCTTCTAACGTTTCTTTAACAAGGGACAACTTATCTCCGCAGCCGCATGCGACTGCACTTAATTTCTCAATAGCTTCTTAAAAGGTTCTTTTCCACCCGCTAAACGGGTTGCTTTCGATCCCCTAAGGGGACCTTTTAATGTCGCACTAAATAGCGACCAATAATTTTCTTCTCCTTCTTCAGTGTATCACACTGAACTGCTACTAGAACCCGCCCAACGGGTTTCGCCCCCAGCCCTTTTTGCCCAACTCTCCGGATTGCTTGTCATAAGGATTTTATTTTGCTGTTGATATCAAGAATCAAGGAAATGTATTGCACCTTTTTATTCTTTTCAAAACTTTTTGAATGTTCACTCCTCTCTCAAAATTTATTCCTGGCCCTTTTTAAACACAAAATTTAATTTAAAGACTTTCTAAGAGTTTTCCTTTTTTCTCGTGCGGAAGGCATTAACTGAAAAGCTTTTCTTTTTATAATAAGGCTTCAAAATTTCCCCTTATTAGATGAACCTCTCTTTTGATGTAATTATTCTATCTCTGATGATGTGGAGTTAAAGGCCTAGCCTAGCGCACTCCGTAAATTAACTTCCTTGATCCTTGATCGTTGATCTTTCTATTTGCTTTTCTTTCGCACCTAAGCTTGATTTTCGTCATGCGGGCAGAAAGACTTAGCGGGTGCATAACAAGAAGACATCTGTCTACTTCGGGACACGTTATTAACCGGACCTCTTCTCGCTCCTCCCACTAAATGGCACCCTCTCATTGGTTATAATGAATGTCAATCACGCATGACGTTCTGGGATTCCGAGGATGGACGGCGAGGGTGACGGTCGCTCGTGTAACGAGCTCCCGCCAACGCAGGGCAATTCTGGGAATTTTTGTGATAATAATGAAATTATTGATCATGATATGAGAGAGATTAGGGATCAGGCTACCTCTGTGCAATCAGCGTCGCCAGATGACGAACGCATGAATCTTGTCATCCAGTTTTATGACCTGAAACAACAGTTCGAGGCGATTCAGCGGCAGAAGAGCTTCATGAAGCGAACTCCTACTCCATTAGATGCAAGTGGTTACGACCAGCTCGACCGGGCGGGTAAGTCACTTTTTCACAAGATTAATGATATTGCTAATGCTCTGGATGTACCCATTTTTCACCTTCCCTCGACCAGAGAGGAATTTCTAAATATATTGGAGAGCGAGCGCTTAGCCAAGATGGCTGCATCTCAATCCACAGAAGATCCTCGTAAGCAAGAGGCATCTATTCCCACGCACGAGGTGCGGGGGAAACCGGTCCAGTCGACGTCATCGCGGAAGCAAAAGACGCAGACAATCGACTCTGACGGGTTTATCACCCCCGCGGCTCGAAAGAAGGGAAGGCGCCTATTGTGGATCTCACAATAGATGATTTGGCACAAAACGCTAAAGAAACAAATGCTACTATTCCAAATTCCAAATTGCCAACCAGTTCAAAAAATGCTACTCCTAAAAAGGAGAGGAGTACTAACAAGTACGAAAAAATTAAAAATTCCTTAATCAGCGATCAAACCAATGACGCAGAAATAGCTACTGCAAGTACTACTGAGGGAGTTAATTCCGAGCAGGCACGGAACGTATCCCCTCACCGCAGTCTGAGATTCCGGCAATACATCTGAAAAGCAGCAAGAACTGGAAGACACAAGTGTCTTTCATGAGAGAAATTTCCCCTAATTTACGGAGCATCCTGACTGGACCCTATCTAAAAATTTTTGTTCAGACAGAGCTGGAGTTCAGGGAGGTCACCCGCTGGATGAAGCAAGCCGGCATCCAATTCAAAACTTTTGATCTCAAGCAGAACCAGCGAGTCAAAATTCTCATCAGAGGCCTCCCTGTTGAAACAGACGTCGGGGACATCAAAGAGGAAGTTGAGGCGATGGGATTTAAAGTGCATCGCATCGTTCGGCTTACTCAGCCTCGCTCCAGACACCCAATGCCACTTGTTTATTTACAAGTCATCCCACACCCCTTCCTCGATCATCTGTTTGCCGTCACTGACATGTGGGGCACAGAGATCAGCATTGAGCGTTACCGCGGCCGCAAGGGCCCTACTCAGTGCTTTCGGTGCCAGGGCTTTTTCCATTCTTCGGAACTCTGCACCCTTCCAATCCGTTGTGTCAGATGCTCTGGACCCCATTGGGCCCGTGAGTGTACCAAAGGCTTAGATGTACCTGCCACTTTCTGCAACTGCGGTGGAGATCATCCTGCTTCATATAAATCTTGTCCCCGCTACCCAGGTAACAAACGGGCTCGTGGCAAAAATTCCGCGCCTAAGACTAGGTCAGCTGCTCAGACAGCCCCCCGCAGGGTTCTTCTAAGCCCCCAGCAACTGCTGAGACAAGACGTCCCATGCCTGCTCCCCGAAGCAACGTCAGTTCACCATCTTATGCACAGATGGTGAAGAACACCACCGAGCACGGATTCAAATCCACGAATCCAAGGCTGCCGGCTGCAGAAGCCCCAGCAGTGTCAGCCACAGCAGAGTGTAGCAATGATTCCGACGATGTCTTTTCATCTACACTAAAATGCTTAATTGAAATCTCCCGCGACCCAGCGGTAGACAAGCATATTCTGCTCCTTGCCTTCAAAAAAGCAATGCCTAAACTCAGGCAAGCAGATGCTTTAATGAGGGCATTTTATATTTATGAAAGCTATGTTGAGCTTTCAACCTAATTTGGCTTTTTTAGACCCATGTCTTCTGTTTTTCAGTGATGAACCTCTAATAACGGTTTAAAATTCAATTTTATGAATAACAGTTCAAACACCACCAGAGAACTGACCATTTGCACGTGGAATGCCAATGGATTAACATCGAAAATTCACGAAGTTCGTGATTTTGTAGTAGAGCACGATATTGACGTCTTTTTAGTCCAAGAGACTCACCTTACCCCAGGGAATACTCCCAAAATTGGGAATTATGACATTTATTGTACTGACAGGGTGTCACAGGGCAGAAATCCCTGTGGTGGCACTTGTATCTATGTGAAGCGTTCGTTAAAGCATCACATGATACCGTCCCCTGATTTAAATTTTTTGGAAGCGACAATCATCAAAATTTTCCTTCAAAATTCCTCCGCGCTGACAATAGTCTCAGCTTATCTACCTCCACTGTCTAGAGCACGTGGAAGGCCAGCTTTTCCTGTCAGTGATTTTGATAAACTTTTGAATATTTCAAATCACCTAATAATTGCTGGTGATCTAAATTCACGCCATACCGCATGGTTTTGTTCTAATAGGAACAGGTATGGTATTAGTCTAAATTCATGGTGCCAGAGTAACCATGTACAGATCATAGCTCCTACCCTCCCGACTTTTTACCCTGTTAGAGGGTCCCCTGCAGTTCTTGATCTGGCTGCCTTTTATAATATATTTTTTCGGCATGAGATAAAAGTGATTCAGGAATTGGACTCTGATCACTACCCCGTTTTGATAACCCTAGATATTCAAAATCGATACTCAAAATTAAAGGAGCAAGTCTCAACAAATTGGGACGACTTTAGATTTATTTTGGAAAAAACGTCAGTCCTTCCCATCAAAATTTCCAGCAATTCGGACTTTGACAGGCATATCAAAAGTCTGGAGTCTTTACTGAAAGAAGCGAGAGCTGCGGCTTCAAAACCACGCAAACACCCAGGTGCTAGGCTCCCACCTGAGACTAAATTCAAAATTAAGCAGCGAAATTACTTGCGAAGAATTTGGCAAAGGTCACGAGATCCCAATATCCGTGCCCAATTTCGCAAGATACAGAACGAGATAAGGACCGAAACCCGGTTATTAAAACAAGTGGAGTGGAAAACATACATCGAGTCCCTAACGACTGAAGACAAATCGATTTGGCGCGCAGCCGCCCGATTACGCAAACATAAAACATACATTCCGCCCCTTCAAACGGCCGATGGCGCACAGATGGCCTACACTGACTCAGAAAAGGCGAATGTCATAGCTGACAGCCTTGCAACTCAATTCACACCAAACCACGACTCCTACTGTAACCGCCCGGTTACACAGGGGGGCATACAAGCACGGGTTAAAGATTTTTTAACACAACCTATCACAACTGAACTCAGGCCAACGGACCCTACTGAAGTCATGGTTTTCATAGATAAATTGAAACCTGACAAGGCACCTGGCATAGATTCTATTTCGAATCGCATGATCAAAAACTTCCCCCCTATGTTTATCGTATGGATCACGGTACTCATAAACTTAATGCTCAGGAGAAGCTATTTCCCCGACTGCTGGAAAATTGCAGCAGTTGTCCCCATTCCAAAACCGGGACAAAATTTAAACCTTCCCGTCAATTACAGACCCATAAGTCTGTTATCTTCTCTCTCTAAGATCTATGAATTTGTCTTACTTAATCGCCTGAATGAATTCTGTCGGGATCAAAATTTACTAATCCCGGAACAGTTCGGCTTCCGACCTAAACACTCCACGGTACACCAGTTACTCCGTGTAGTGGAATTCATTCATGAAGGCTTTCGTAAGCGAGAGAAAACTGGAATTGTCTATCTGGACGTTGCCAAAGCCTTTGACAGGACTTGGCAGGACGGGATTATTTACAAGTTCATGCGGCTTGGTTTTTCGGCCCATCTCATTAAAATTATTAACTCGTACTTGACCGGACGCAGTTTCCGCGTGCGAGTTAACCACGAATTCTCCTCTCCCCGCCCAATCTATGCTGGGGTGGCTCAAGGTAGCCTCCTCGCCCCTGCAATCTTTAACCTTTATGTAAATGATATTCCTAAGGCCCCAAATATCGATCTTGCGTTATACGCAGACGATACAGCCATCATTTCACAACACTCCAACACCCTCCAGGTAATCTCACAATTGCAGAGTTACCTTTCGACCTTAGAACTCTGGCTCGGTCTGTATAAAATCAAAATTAATGTCGCAAAATGTGCTGCCAATATGTGCATCCGAAGGAATATCCCAAGTTTACCTAATTTTATGCTCTTCGGTGAACCCATTCCCTGGGTCTCTTCTTACAAATATCTAGGTGTTTTACTAGATTCAAAATTAACTTGGCAGCCTCACATTCGCAAAATCATAGCGGGTGCGACAGCTGTCAAAACCGCCCTACGCCCTCTTTTAGCTAGTCATAGCGACCTGTCAACTGATAACAAAATCTTGCTCTACAAATCAAAGATTAGGCCTGTTCTTACGTATGCGTGTCTCGTATGGGGCCCATGTGCACTGACTAACAGAAAACATGTCCAAATTTTTCAATCTAAAATGCTTCGGCAAATTCTAAAAGCTCCGTGGTTTGTACGGAACGAAGAGATTCATAACGACCTCAAAATTATGCCCATTAATCGCTATATACAGTGACTTTCGGAAAAAGTTTTCAAAAATATTCAACGTGTTGCAAATCCTGTGCTTCATATGCTACCCGTATACGATCCTGCTGTTACTTCTTCCCGGAAAAGATCCAGAGCGGTTCTTAACAGGGAATATTCAGCTCTGCCATTTAAACGGGCTAGATATGAGCACACTGATAGCCACGTGAATAACTACCTCTCGTTCCTTAACCCCCCCGCCTCTAAAGTTCTTTAATGCACACGGCATTAACTCGAGGAACCTCCTTAAACGTTTCTTTAATAAGAAACATCACAGTCAAATAGGACTGATTTAAAATACTTTAACCTATCAAATGAAATAAAACTGAAAAAGATTTTTAAATTATAGCTTCTCTCTTCCTTTAAAAAGGAACTTTCTTAGGCGCTTAACAGCGTCCTTTTTGGCCTTTAAAAACCGCATTGAATAGCGGTCAAAAATGAAACTTCTCCCTCCCAGCTGATCACTGGCAGAACTACTTTTTCGACCTGTAAACAGATTCCCCCCCTCCCTCCCACCTCGAAGAACGCGCATCGGAATTCCCCTGCTTATTCTTCATCTGACGTATGCAAAGAAAATGATTATCAAGGTTCAAAGAAACATCACCTTTTATTTTTCTAGTCAAAATTTTTATGGCTGCCCCTATCTAAATTATTCTGGCCCTTTTTCGGCGTAAAATTAAGACCTTCTGAGTTTTTTGCCTTTTTTTGACTTCTGAGTTTTTTGCCTTTCTTTCGGATGATTTAATTTCCTTTCAAGATGTGGAGGTAAAGGCGTAATTGCCTATGAACTCCGTAAATTGCACTTCCTTGATCCTTGATCCTTGCATGACGTTCTGATGAAGAGACTTGGCTGCGGTTTACTAGAAGAAGAACTTTATGTTGGTCATAGTAATGAAGAGCAACTCAAATGTCGCAAATTTGTCCTGATTTTGGGATCTTCGCGCATTTTCATTGTCCTTTACTGAAATTTTTTGTTCGTTGTTCGTATGCAGACAGAAATTTTCCATAAGCTTGTAAGGATCTTAAGTTTTACTAACGTTTATTTTATTTTAAATCTTTACTATCACTTCTTATTTTCTACTTCCGGCCAGAATTATAAGCGTTAATGTATTTATGCAAAGTTTGTCTGGCGAACGCCAAGTATTTAAGTTGTGGCTTTTTGCCAAGCGAGAGAGAGAAAGCAGTGAGTCGAAGCAGGCCGCTTACCTTAGAAGTTTTACTCAGTTGCTGGTTGCCTTCCAGGCTAGAGGTTTTAATCCTCTTGATAACTTTAAACGTATTGTAGTGTTCACAGTTCTCTGTACTACATACAGCTTCCTGTTAATATAAGGCCAATCTTCCACGTTTATTATTTTAAAGTTAAATTAGAGTTTAGTTTTATTTTTATATTCTTGCGTTTAGACCACAAGTAGTGAGTCTTTGTATTCCGAAGTACGGAAATTATTGTAAATAGAGAAAAATAAAGGGTTTTGTATACCCTTCTTGTGTATCCTGTCTACTTCCCACAGTGATTGAACATAGCTTTAGTAAGCTCTCTGTTCCGAGTCAGGTCCTTGCATGTTCCCGAAGAAAGTAAGACGGAACATTGAACCTGATAGTGGCGCCCAACGAAGAAGAATAACCATGGCCGAGTTTGAAGAAGAACCTGTGCAGCCTGCAGAAGCGGCTCAGAATCCAGAAATGCCAGCTGCCGCCCTGGAAGGATTTGGTTACATCGTCCAGACCATGCGCGCTTCGATGAAACCAGAAGCAACATTTAATGGAAACTCACCGGTAACCAGTTTTTTGGAAAAATTGGATGACCACTTCATGCTCTACCCCGTGCACGAATTTCAAAAAGTTACCTTAGCTACCAGCGCTTTGAGGGGCCAAGCGCTTAACTGGTTCAAATGTATAGGCAGAAGTCTCTTGGGTCAAGCAGGAAGTCCCACCTATACTTACGAGAATTTCAAGAATGCCCTAGTAAAAGCATTCCCTGTTGTAAGGGATCGTGCGAAATTAGAAATGGAACTTTTTAGTATATATCAACAAAGAATCGAAAACCTCTCAAGCTTTATTTTAAGAAAAATTCACGTCTTCAAACTCTTGTATGGAAACCGTCTGGATCCTGAGATAATTCAAGTGATTTTGCCGAGGTTACTGCCCCAAGTGCAAGACTTTATTGAATTAAGAAGTCCGACTACACTGGAAAAGTTATTTGAGCTAGCAATCCAGTTTGAAAGTAGAAGAACGGCGGACATTGAAAGAAGACGCCAATATCAACAGCGAAACCAATTTGGTGAGCCAAGACTACAGCAAACTGAAGCACACGGCTACGGAAGCAAAGCGAATCAGTGGGCAAGGAAACCCGAGCATTCAAAAACAGCCGGCGAACGTCGAAAGTTCAATAGCAATCCAGGAAAAAAGTCTCAAGGCCAGTGGAAAAAGAAGGAAAGCACGGAAATGAAAAATAATTTAAACTAAAACGGATTTCTGCTGACGAGAGGGTGCGGAAATCCGAAGGCCACGAAAACCCCTCTTCCTTCAAGTTAAATACAGTAATGGTGAAAAATTTGACTCTTCCGAAGATTGAACTGTGGGTGAATAATATCCCAGCCACCGCACTCCTGGATACAGGCGCGCAGTGTTCCTGTGTGGCAGAAGATTTTTTAGGAAGTATTTTCGGAAATACCGCATATATAATTCGGATAATACGACAGTGTTAGCGGCGCAAGGAGAAAAATGTAAGTGTATAGGTAAATTACCGCTCTATGTCCGTATCAAGGACGAACAAGTAAAGGTGATGTTTTTTATACTAAAGAATCTGCAAGCACATATAATCTTAGGAATAGATTTTCTTTCAGAGGCACAAGCAACGCTGGATTTTAATGAAGCGTTCCTTGAGCTGACAATGAAACCAGTTCGTGCAGAAAAGGCTGAACCACCGATGTTAAATCTTGACCACCTGCCTAATGACGAGCAAGGAAGAATCCGACAAGAGGTAAGTGAATTTGCTTCGTTGTTTAGTGATATTCCAGGATTTACTCAGGTTACTAACCATAGTATTGACACCGGAGATTCAATGCCAGTTCGCCACAAAGCATACCGGTATGATAAGAATAAGGAAAAAATTATAGAATGGCATATCACCGATATGCTACGAAAAAAGATCATAACGCCCATCTCAAGTAGTTATGCTAGCCCGGTGGATTTATGTAAGAAAAATAATGACTATCCTTTGACACATCCAAAAAGGTGGAGATTCGCAATTGACTACCGTAAATTAATCTCCATAACTAAATATCCGGTATATCCGTTACCTATTATTGAAGAGATTCTAAGGAACATAACATCCACCAAATATAAGACGACTTTAGACTTAACGACTGGTTATTTTCAAATAGGGGTTAGGCCTGAGGACGTGCCTAAGACTGCTTTTATAACCAAGTCTGGCACTTATGCATTTTTGCGTATGCCGTTTGGCCTTTCAGGGGCGCTGGCAAAATTTCAGCGATGTATGGACATTGTGTTAAGACCTGTTCTTGGAAAGTCCACATTTATCTATTTAGACGATATCATTATTACTAGTGATAATCTCGATCAACATGTACAGGATTTAAGACAGGTGTTTTCTTTATTAAATGAGGCCGGTCTAAAAGTTAATGTCAAAAAGTGCAAATTTACAGCCCCTGAATTAAAATATTTAGGTTACAAAATATATCAGAAAGGAATAGAGACAGACGAATCAAAAATAATCGCTGTACAAAAGTATCCGACTCCAAACACGGCAAAGAAGCTCTCTTCTTTTCTAGGACTTTGTTCATATTATAGGTCCTTTATAAAAGATTTTGCAGCTATCGCTGAGCCATTGTTAAAATTAAAAAGGAAAAAGGCAAGATTCTCGTGAACGGCCGAAGCCAATAGTGCTTTCGAAAAATTAAAACAAGCATTAAAGCAAGCCCCTGTGTTGAAATTTCCTGAAAAGGATGAGAATTTAGAAATTTCAGCGGATGCTTCGGATTATGCGGTAGGAGCGGTACTTTCGCAAAATCAGCAGCCCGTGGCATTTTTTAGCCGAACTTTAAATCAAACACAAAGAAACTATTCCGCGACCGAGAGAGAGGCACTTGCAGTTCTGTTAGCAGTGCAAAAGTTCCGAGTCTATTTTGGAAAGGCGCCAATAACAGTGTACTCTGATCATGCGGCGGTAACTAGATTGTACTCAGGGAAAAACTTATCCCCAAGGTTAATAAGATGGGCACTCAAGCTACAAGAATATAATCTGGTAATCAAGCATACCCCCGGAAAGGAAAATATCGTAGCAGATGCCCTATCCAGAATTAAAATAGATAAAGAATGTAATACCGTAAAGGTGGCAATGCTCACAGCGTGTACAATAAATTCCCGAGAAACTGTAATAACCGAACTGGGTAAGGATCCTGAGTTTGGAAGCATTTATGAGTATTTAAAGGATCCTGAAAATTTTAGCCACAAAGATATTGTGGCGATAAGAAATAGGGCGGCCCATTACGAACTAATAGATGGTCTATTATTCTATACAAAAACTACGAATTCCAACAACGAATTTCGACCTGTTATCCCAGCTAGTCTTAGATTAAATATCCTGCAGGAGCTCCATGACAGCCCTTTAGCTTCTCATGCTGGTATTCGAAAAACTATCCAACGCGTACGCGAGGCAGTCTATTTTCCTGAACTGCAAAAGTTAACAAGGGCGTATGTCCAGTCCTGCCCAACATGTCAAGCAGTTAATTATATTAATTTCCGCCCGGCCGGGTTTCTAAATAGTATTAAATCTGAATTTCCAAATGAAATAATTAGCATCGATTTATTGGGCCCTTTCCCAAAAAGTCAGTTAAATAAAAGTCGCTATCTCCTTGTTATGGTTGATCATTTTAGTAAGTGGACCGAAATTGTTCCCTTAAAACGAGCCTCCGCGAAATTAGTTACTGATTCTATTTTAAATAAATATATTTAAAATACGGGGCGCCCCTAAAAGTTATATCGGATAATGGTCCTCAATTTGTAAGTAATGTATTTGAAGACATGTGCCAAAAACTGGGCATACGTCATTTAAAAATGGTCCCGTATCGGCCGCAATCAAATATAGCGGAACGGGTCAATAGAAATATAGTGAAAATTATCCGTAGTTATGTTAAAAATTTTCATAAAAGCTGGGATAACTATGTCAATGAATTTGCTTTCGCCCTTAGGACCGCAAAACATGATACAACGGGTAAAACTCCTGCTGAGTTATTTTTAGGCAGAAAGATTATAACGCCGTTAGATAAATTATTTTATGTGCAACAAAGAGCCCCAGAATTTAAAATGGGTGATATAGAAAAACTAATTAAGGAAGCAAAGAAGAATACTGAAGTAGCACAGAGAAAACAAAAACTATATTATGACTTGAAACGACGGGGAGTAACTTATAAAGTAGGGGATGAAGTTTTAAAAATTAAGCATTCACTTTCTTCAGCACCATAAGATAAAACTGCCAAATGTTTTCCACGATTTGAAGGACCATATGTGATAGAAAAAATAACTCACGCTGTAGTAGTGTTAAAAGCTAGAAATGGTGAAACCTGCTCCGCAAACATTGATCAAATCAAACCCTACTATGATCGTAATAAAATGAAAATTTTCAAAGATCTTTTCCAGGATCCGGCACGGCAGACACCGCAGGCACAAGCTCCAGAGGTGGAAAAACGACAAGTACAAGGGCAAGCCATTAAGAGGCAGGAGCAGGTGAAAAGAAAGTTTCCCCGCGGAAAAATTGAAGGTACGAAGAAAAAGAAGCCGTTCCACCGTCCAGAAAAGAGAGCTCACGAACACCCCCAGAATGAAGAAGGGAGAAGGACGACGTATGCAAACAGAACCAGGAGAAATGACGGAACTATAACCCGGCTCTAAAACGGAAGATCTACTCATCCGACAGGACTCTCCGCAGCAAATGTCGCCGAACTGTGGAAAGGCCACCGGTGACGGAGGAAAAGTTACAAGGAAAATTTGAACGGCCAGCAACGAGGTCCAAGCAGGAACACGAAAGAAGTTTCCCGGTTCCGCCAAGACCAGCTGCCATCAAACGACCAAGACCACAGGCAGAAGCGAAAAAGAAGGTATTCAAGGGTGACCGAACTGGAGAAAAAAGAAAGCATCTAGAGGAAGGCACTAAAGGGCGAGCCCGTACAAGAAGGAGGATAAATCAAATAACAATCTGCACTACCTTTCAGGACTGGGCCCAGAAAAGGATGTCCGAATATCACAAAGATAAGTAAAATTTTATGTTACTTTGCAAACTTAAGTTAATCTTTCATTCTTACTGCAAGTGGCAGATTTCAAGAAGTTTTACCTCATGCGAGGTCTACCTTTATCGCCAAAAGGGCGAGAAATGAGTTGTTACCGATTTTGGTATTATGTTTTTCAATTACTCGCGCGTAAAACTAAAGTTGATGTATAATAGCGTTGTGTAAAGACTTAAATATTGTAAAAAGTTATTGTATAAATTTTATTTAAAACATTCTGGCAAGAAAGAAGTTTTAGTCTGAAAGACTTTTTGAAATGTAGTATTTCAATGTAGAAAGAATTGGCACTTGCTTTGAAAAGAATAGAAGTTAACAGTGTACTACTAATGTATGTTTTCAAATGTGTAAAATTAACGGCATGTTAATATGTTCTTATATACAATGTCAACTGTTATTTTAAATGTTACGAAATACCGTGATATGGTAAAAGTGAAAGTAATGTTAAATTTTTTTTTAATCGTGTGACTGTAAAAAGACTAAATCATGGTGAATATGTGTTAAAGGTTGAATGATGTAGTTAGGCTCTTTGACGCTACACTTCAGAGTTAGCCACTTTCAGAATAGTACCTCAGGGTTTAGAGTTGAAATTAGGGTGTGTTACGAGGTCTTGGTATGTTGAATTTTAACACGTTAGTGTTTTGATTGTAGGAGGAAGTGTTGAACACGTAGACAGAAACACATTCGTGTTTGGTGTTCTTTTACAACACATGTCAGAGAGCACGGGGAGAGATAACTAAAATAGTTATGAATGAAATAAGAATGTTAAGAGAAATATAATTATACATGTTACTTGCCATTTCATTGTGTAACATTTCATTAAACTAGTTTTCCTTCCAGATCTCTGGAAGGAACCAGATTTGAATAAAAGCTCCTGTTTAGATGCAGTACAGATGAAACAAATTGTTTGTCCTGGGAGCTGCTATTGTAAAAACAAATTTCTTTCTTTTAAATTTCTAGTTTCTAGCGAAAAATGTTTGTAAAAGATTGGCCTCGCGTTAGATTCTAGAGCTAAAAGCTTTCAACAAGGTCGTTTTAGACCTCAGTTTCAAACTAATTAACTCTGGCGGGAAGTATGTAAGGATCTTAAGTTTTACTAACGTTTATTTTATTTTAAATCTTTACTATCACTTCTTATTTTCTACTTCCGGCCAGAATTATAAGCGTTAATGTATTTATGCAAAGTTTGTCTGGCGAACGCCAAGTATTTAAGTTGTGGCTTTTTGCCAAGCGAGAGAGAGGAAGCAGTGAGTCGAAGCAGGCCGCTTACCTTAGAAGTTTTACTCAGTTGCTGGTTGCCATCCAGGCTAGAGGTTTTAATCCTCTTGATAACTTTAAACGTATTGTAGTGTTCACAGTTCTCTGTACTACATACGGCTTCCTGTTAATATAAGGCCAATCTTCCACGTTTATTATTTTAAAGTTAAATTAGAGTTTAGTTTTATTTTTATATTCTTGCGTTTAGACCACAAGTAGTGAGTCTTTGTATTCCGAAGTACGGAAATTATTGTAAATAGAGAAAAATAAAGGGTTTTGTATACCCTTCTTGTGTATCCTGTCTACTTCCCACAGTGATTGAACATAGCTTTAGTAAGCTCTCTGTTCCGAGTCAGGTCCTTGCATGTTCCCGAAGAAAGTAAGACGGAACATTGAACCTGATAAGCTAATCACTAATTTTAAGGCTTTAACGTATTAAACGCTATTTTAGAAGGAGAAGCATTTACAGTATACTCTGAAATATTTTTAATCACTTAATACTATAACAATAACTCGTATCACTGAAATAATTTTTCAGTATTTCCCGAATTAAGTTTTTATCAGGATCATTAAAAGTCTTTCGATATGAAACATGGTTTATTAATCTTAGAACAAATGTTGTTTCAAAATATTAGTCCTAGTTTTATTTTCTAACATCTCATAGTTAGATTGTTCTTTAATAATTTTGAACTTACGTTATCTTTTCTCAAATATAATTCGTAAATTGTGAATGATCAGAATATCTATTACTCTACACCGATTTCAGCAGGTTTTTATAACACAAAACAAGTATAATAATAAATGTTTAATAATTTTAATTTAATTTGATCCTGTGTTTATATAGTAACAGATATGCAACAACAAAATATCCTTGATTCAACTTATGTAAACTTGTCATTGTGATATATAAATTATACTTTATAATTGAGATTTTCATCAAATTTCTATGCACCTCATACAATTAGTTAATAAGTAAATGGTGTATCATGTTGTATATGGTTAAACTTTGAAAAAAATTAAGATGTAGGGTTTATATTTATTTTAACTAACATTTATTTTAAGTTTAAACTATCTTTCCTGTCAAGAAAATTATCAGTCAGTTATCCCTGGAACTGCCAATTCCAGAGTATGTAAATTTTAGTAGAACGCGCAAGGATTCAAATTATCAGCGGAAGTATTCTGAGTTAAATAGAATGGAAGCGAGTTCGAGATGTGCTGTTCTTACTTCACGAGCGCGGAGATAGTTAGCCAGAAAGTGAAGAACCCCGCCTTTCGGCCTGTGTGCTTGCCTTGGAGAATTGTTAATCGTTCAACGTGATATTCAAAGTTTGCTGAATTAGCAGCTGTATTGTAAAACGCGGTGAAATTAGTTACTTTTAGAGAGCCTCGTAGTTAGAGACTTGTTATTATTTCTTTTCAGGTTCTTATTTTTATTTTACCGCCGGGTCGGCGTAGTTTGTGAGCAAAGCACGCAATTGTAATTTCTTAAGTTGAATAAAAAGGGACTTAAACCCTTAGCAAGACTCTGTCTATTTTCCAGTTTCAACAGTCATCTCTTGGTTGCGTGCAGGTTGGAGGCGCGCAACTCTACATTGGCGCCCGAACTCTTATCGAACTGAAATGGCCGAAAATCGGATGGAAGCCGCGGGACAACACCAAGAAATGGCAAGCCAATTGGAAGGATTTGGATACCTGGTCCAGACTTTGAGAGCGTCAATCAAGCCAAACGTCAATTTCGACGGAAAAAATTCGGTGGAGATATTTCTAGAAGGCCTAGAAAATCACTTCCAGCTCTACCCTGTGGCTGAAAGATAAAAAGTTGCCATCGCCACATCTGCAGTAAGAGGACAGGCCGCGCTATGGTGGAAGAATATAGGCAAATTTTTATTAGGTGAATTTGGAAGCCAGACATATACATTTGAAAATTTCAAAAAATCGTTACTAAAGGCCTTCCCCATAGTGAAAGATCGAGCAAAGCTGGAAGCCGAACTATATAGTTTCTATCAACGGGATATAGAAGAGTTGGCGGACTTTATTCTACGAAAAATTAAGCTGACGGATATGCTGTATGGGAAGAAACCCGACGCGGAGATTATTGAAATAATCTTGCCAAGATTGTTACCCGCTGTTCAAGACTACTTCGAAATTAGAAACCCAAGCACATTGCAGGAGCTTTTCGAATTGGCGGTGAAGTTTCAAAATCGCAGAATAGCGGAAAAAGCTAGAGGGGCAACGTATTCTCAAAGTACCCGAAGGAAATCTTGAAAATGAGGAAACCAGAAATGGAAATCGCTCTTATGGGGGAAAGAGCTATCAAGCTAACTCATCGAACCTCGAAGGTCAAGGCCCAAAAAGAAAATTCGAAAATAAACATCCGCGTACCCAGAAGACACAGATTGAAAGAAAAGCTTTAAACGACTAGAGGGGCCTGTGAAAGGGAGGGTCCAGACCCCGGAAGTTTTAAAAAAACCCTCAAATAGACATTTAAACACGGTCATCGTAAAAAACTCACATCTACCAATTATACAAGTCCTGGTTGGCGATGTACCAGTTGAAGCCCTCATCGATACAGGAGCAGAAGGAAATTTTATGAGCGAAACATTCTTCAAAAAGAATTTTTATAGGGTACGATTATTTAAAACCAAAAATATGGAAATTATAGCGGCGCAAGGAAAAACATGTCACTGCATCGGGAAATTATCATTAAACATACAGGTAAAAGACGAATATTAATTTTTCTAGTGAAGAATCTGCAAAATCCTCTTACTTTAGCTATGGAGTTTTTAAGGACCACGAGGGCCAAGCTGAATTTTCAAGACAGTTCCGTGGTGCTGGAGATGGACCAGAGGGTGGTGGAACCTGTGGAGAAACCGCAAGTGGACCTTAGCCATCTGAATGACCATGAAAGTCAAGCCATCCAGCAAGTGGTGAGTAATTTTTCTAACTTGTTTTCAGAAAAGCCTGGTAGTTGCCAAATAGTTACGCATCAGATACAATTAAATGCCGAAAAACTTTGTAGGACTAAACCTTACCGTTATGACAAACAAAAAGACGTAATCATCGAAGAATATATTCAGGAGATGTTAAAAAATAAAATAATAACGCCGATAAATAGTGAGTACGCGAGTCCAGTCGTACTATGTAGGAAAAAGAACGAGTTTCCTCCTTCGGATAAAAGGCCTTGGAGGTTTGCTATCGATTACAGAAAACTAAATAGTATTACTAAATTCCCAGTTTACCCTTTGCCGGTTATAGAGGAAATTATTAGACAGATCAAATCGACAAGATACATGTCTACTTTGGACTTAACGTCTGGCTACTATCAAATAGCTATGAGACCCGAAGACATACATAAAACCGCGTTTATAACAAAATCGGGCACTTATGCATTTTTATGCATGCCCTTTGGGTTGTGTGGGGCCCCATCAACATTCCAGAGAGCTATGGACATTGTTCTAAAGCCTGTCCTAGGAAAATCAACTTTAATCTATCTAAATGATATAATTATAACGAGTAGTACGTAGGAACAACACATTAATGATCTAGAAGAAGTTTTTAAATTATTAAAAGAGGCCGGTCTTACAATTAACGCCTCAAAATGCAAGTTCGCAACTAAGGAACTTAAATATCTCGGTTATAAAATTTCGCAAAAGGGTATAGAAACGCAAAATTCAAAAATAAAAGTCATCAAGAATTTCCCACCGCCCAACACCGCCAAGAAACTTTCTTCTTTCCTTGGGTTATGTTCTTGCTATCGGTCTTTCATAAAAGATTTCGCTAATATTGTTGAACCACTAAGTAATCAAAAGAAAGAGAGGTAAATTTACGTGGACAGCGGAAGCAAATACAGCATTTGAAAGATTAAAAGAAGCGCTCATCAATGCCCCTGTTTTAAAATTCCCGGAGGGGGACGGAAACCTGGAAATTGCAGCAGATGCGTCAGACTATGCGGTGGGTGCCGTTCTTATGCAAAATAGCCATCCTCTGGCATTTTTTAGTAAAACGTTGAATCAGACACAAAGGAATTATACAGCTACAGAGAGGGAAACATTAGCCGTATTAATGGCTGTACACAAATTTCGAGTTTATTTCGGCAAAGCGCCAGTAACAGTCTTTTCGGATTATGCGGCTGTTGGTAGACTTTACTCGGGGAAAAACCTAACGTCCAGGTTAATAAGATGGGCTTTAAAACTCCAGGAATATAATCTAATAATCTAATATAAACCGGGTAAGGAAAACAATGTAGCTGACGCACTTTCTCGTATAAAACTGGACGATGAAGACAATGAACTTAAATGCGCTGTGTTGACTTCAAAAATTTTAGATTCTAGTAATACGATTATCGCTGAACTGAAAGCTGATCCTGAATTTGGAAATATCTATGCATATTTGAAAGACCCCGAAAGCTTTGAGCACACAGATATCGATGCGATAAGAAATAGAGCAGAAAACCATGAAATAATAGATAATTTATTATTTTATACGAAAACAACAAACGAAAATCTTGACTACAAACCAGTCATCCCAGCCTCGCTTCGATTAAGCATTTTGAAGGAATTTCACGACGCGAAAACAGCGGGTCATTTAGGGGTCAGAAAGTCTTTAAAAAGGGTACGCGAGGCGGTATATTTCCCGCAATTATACAAAATAGTAACGGCGTATGTCAGGTCCTGCAATCAATGTCAGTTAATAAATGATATTAATTACAGCCCGGCCGGGTACTTAAATAGCATTCGCGCTACATTTCCGAATGAAATTTTAGGCATAGATCTTCTTGGTCCCTTCCCCCAGAGCGAGTTAAATAAAAATCGTTTTCTTTTAGTAATAGTAGATCATTTTTCAAAATGGACAGGAATTGGTCCACTTAAACGCGCGTCAGCCAAAACAGTCGCAGATGCATTCTTACACAGATAAATTTTAAAATACGGTGCACCGATAAAAGTCATTAGCGATAACGGAAAACAATTCATTAGTCAAATATTTGAAAACATATGCAATGGACTTGGCATGCGCCATATCAAAATGGTTCCGTATAGACCACAGGCAAACATAGCAGAAAGAGTGAATAAAAACATAGTAAAAATAATTCGAAGTTACGTGAGCACACATCACAAGCGCTGGGATGGCTACATAAATGAATTAGCTTATGCTTTAAGAACGGCAAATCACGATACTACGGGAAAACCCCCAGCAGAATTATTTTTAGGCCGAAAGTTAATTTCGCCTTTGGATAAATTATTCTTTGTGCAACAAAGAGAGCAAGAGTTTAAACAGAAAGATGTGCAAAAACTTATTGATCAGGCGCTTAAAAGCTCGGATACGGCAAGAAATAAGCAAAAAGTGTATTATGATAGAAAACGCCGTGAAGCGGATTTTAAAGTGGGGGATAAAGTATTGAAGCGGAAATTGTCTTTATCAAGTGCCCCAGACAATTTTACTGCAAAGCTAGCTCCAAAATTTGAAGGCCCGTATGTAATCCAGGAAATCAAAGGAGTCGTATTGTTCCTTAAGAACAAGAGAGGGGAGATCTGTAAAGCAAGTTCCGACCAGGTGAAAAAATACTATAATCCAAATGATTTTGAAATCCTTAAAAGTTTCTTGCAGGACTCAAGATTAAAAGAAGTAGAAGGTCCAGAAATAACAACTGTTCCACCACCCAAAAAGCAGAGAACTGAGGAGAGACCTAGCCCTTCTACAACCCGGACGACGGTACCAAAAAGAAAAAATGAAAACTTTCAAACTCCAGCATTTAAGAAAAACAAGAATGCAGATGCACCGCGTAAAGAAACCGTGGTAAAGAGGAAAACACCACCTACAACGTATCGCAGGAGAAATTATACATCAAGGAGAACTCTCCCAGAGCCAGAGAGTCAGGTGCAAGGAGGCCGCCGTTCCGGAAACTGAAACGGCAGCAGGAGGAACGAAAATACCAGGAACAACAGAAGAAATTCAAGAAGGACTCCAGACCGGAGGACGTCAAGACCAGCCGTCCAATGGAAAAACGGAAAAGACAGCAACCCGACGATTACTCCGCCAAGAGGCCAGCATGCAGAGGGCGAAAAAGAAAAAGCAACAGGGACGACAGTCGAAGGACACTAAGGAGACGACTGACGTCGATGAAACCTATAACGTGGGAGCAGTTCTGCCAGAAGAGGATGTCGGAGTTCCAATCATCGAAAACCAAAAGATAAGTTAAAATCTTTTATAATTTTTTTTTTCTTTTGTTCCGAAATGTTATGCGTAAATACGAAGTTCTATGTTTTGACGAAAGTCAATATGTCTCGATTGAGACTTAGTTTTGTTTTACTTTATTTAGCTAAGGCAAAAGTATTATATTCTTTAAGTATAAAAGCTAAGAACAAGCATTTTCTGTTGGTCGAAAGACTAATTCTGTTATGTTAAAGCCAAAAATTGCCCGAAGATAAAAATAACTTAGTATTCTTGTATTAATAAGAATTTTAGTTCCAGTGCCGCCAGCTTGGCGAAGAATGAGTAAAGTAAAAATTTATTTTCTCTTATTCATTTTATGGTAAATTGTAAAAATTATATGTATTAAAATTTTGTAAATGTACGTAAATACTTGAATGTTATGTAAAAGTAGAATTTAGTCTAGAAGCATAAAATTTTAGATGCTAAAAGTAAAATGCTCAAAAGCAATGAATTCAAAATTTAAGTATTAAACTGTAGATAAAGTCATGCTTTAGAGCGAAAGCCTGCATGTTTAAAGATGAATGAGGGGGAAGTTAGAATGAATGTGTTTTGTAGGGTTCTCCACCTACACTTGAATTTTTAAGAATGTTAAAGTAGCTCATCGAGTTGTAGAATGTCGAGTAAGGTGTGTCTATTTGGTCATTGAATTCTAACAAATCATGGTGGTTAGGGGAAGTGTTGTAAGACTAAAACACGAATATTCCCGTTTGACACCACACATGGTGGAGAGCCAGGGTAAAGTTAAATTAATGCTTGAAAAATTGAATGAATGTGAATTAAGCAATAACTAAGGAAAACTAATCGTTTAAAAACAAAAATTTATTCAGTGTCAAGAAAGTGTAAATTATAATGTATTTAGAAAGATACTGATACTTATTACTTCCAGATGCTGGAAGGAAAAGAACAAGATTGATTGATGAAGTCCAGGAAAAGTTGCTGTAAGAAGTGAGATTTATAAGTATCGACAGAAATTTAGTATACAATTTGTTACATAAGATTTTTTTTGTGTAAACGAGGTTCTCGAGAGTTAGTTCAGAATTATAGAAACTTACAACAGGTCGTTCGTAGGACCTGCTTCCAAGTTTTCCAAATTCTGGTAGCGGCAAATGTAGGGTTTATATTTATTTTAACTAACATTTATTTTAAGTTTAAACTATCTTTCCTGTCAAGCCTTACTTTCCCCTGGAACTGCCAATGCCAGAGTATGTAAATTTTAGTAGAACGCGCAAGGATTCGAATTATCAGAGGAAGTATTCTGAGTTAAATAGAAAGGAAACGAGTTCGAAGTGTGCTGTTCTTACTTCACGAGCGCGGAGGTAGTTAGCCAGAAATTGAAGAAAGCCGCCTTTCGGCCTGTGTGCTTGCCTTGGAGAATAGTTAATCGTTCATAGTGATATTCAGAGTTTGCTGAATTAGCAGCGGTATTGTAAAACGCGGTGAGGTTAGTTACTTTTAGAGAGCCTCGTAGTTAGAGTCTTGTTATTAGTTTCTTTTCAGGTTCTTATTTTTATTTTACCGCCGAGTCGGCGTAGTTTGTGAGCGTCAAGAGCACGCAATTGTAACTTCTTAAGTTGAATAAAAAGGGACTTAAACCCTTAGCAAGACTCTGTCTATTTCCAGTTTCAACAGTCACCTCTTGGTTGCGTGCAATTTGGAGGCGCGCAACTCTACAAAGAAATCACATTGCATGGTTTTAAATTATAAATAAACTGTTTAAATCTCCTTTAATTAACAAATTAAAACGGTTTGGATAAATTTATGTTACTTTTGTTTTGGATAAGTAATTATCGTTTCTTTTAGAATTTTCTGTTCAATAGCTCATTTTAATAATTAAACATATGCTTGATTTGGATCCCATCAGTGGCCAAGCACTAAAGTTACTGAATACTAATAGTTGATTGAATACTAATAGTTGACCTGAGTTGGATTCCAATCGAAAGGGTTGGCTACATAAGCATGTTTGCAATTTTCCAATGTTTAACTTGGATACCAACCAGTTTCCTCTAGAAAGTCCTCTACAAAAGCACTCCTCTTTTTTGACAAATAGCACTCACATGCTTTACTGAAGAATTTTCTGTTGAATAGCTAGCTTCATTTATAAAGCAAACTGAACTATATTTGATTTGAGATTAATTAAAAAATGAAAGGCAACTAAAAGCTAATTATCATTTATTTTAATTTTTTAATTTTTCTCTTCAAGTTAAACAGCAAAATACAACTAATAAGTTAATATAGTATAGAAACTAATACATAACGATCATACTGGATATTTTCTGGGCACTTGATATAAGAAATACAAAAATAAACTGTTGATTGACTCCATAAAAATAAACAGATTTAAAGATTTTATTCCAGTTATTGAAAAATTAGTATATATATTGATTAAATCTGTGCAAATTAAAGATTAAAATTTTAACGTTCAACTGATTTAATAGCAGAGTAGGCAACACTGATTTCTTGAATTTATGGTTTCCTGTGCTAGGCGAGAAAATGCTGACATCTTTAGCTATTTATAATTCATTCTAAGGAAGCTTTAGATTTCTGTATTAAAACGTTGCGCGCCTCCAACTTGCACGCAACCAAGAGGTGACTGTGAAAGCTTGTATAAAAGATAGAGCCTTGTGAAGGGTTTAAGTCCCTTTTTATTCAACGTAATAAATTACAATTGCGTCCTCTTGACGCTTACAGACTGTGCCAACTTGGCAGTCAAATAAAAATAATAACCTGAAAAGAAAGTAAAGACAAGATTCTAACTACGAGGCTCTCTAAAATAACTAACTCACCGCGTTTTACAATACCGCTGCTAATTCAGCAGACTTGAAGCTCACTGGAACGATTACTACTACTTCCCGCCAAGCACATAGGCCGCAACGCGGGGTTCTTCAATTCTCGCTAACTACCTCCGCGCTCGCTAAGTAAGAATATCACACACCGAACTGGTTTCCTTCCTATTTAAATCAGAATACTTCCGCTGATAATTTGAATGCTTGCGCGTTCTACTAAAATTTACATATTCTGGCATTGGCAGTTCCAGGGGAAAGTAAGGCTTGACAGGAAAGATAGTTTAAAATTAAAATAAATGTTAGTTAAAATAAATATAAACCCTACATTAGCCGCTGCCAGAATTTGGAAAACTTGGAAGCAGGTCCTACAAACGACCTGTTGTAAGTTTATCTAATTCTGAATTAACTGGCGAGAACCTCGTTTACACACAAAAAAAAAAAAAAAAATCTTATGTAACAATTATACTAAAATTCTGTTGCTCGTTACAAAGCTTTCTTCTTACAGCAACTTTTCCTGGACTTCATCAATCAATCTTGGTCTTTCCTTCCAGCATCTGGAAGGAATAAGTATCAGTATCTTTCTACATACATTATAATTTACACTTCCTTGACACAATAAATTTTTGTTTTTAAACGATTCGTTTTTCTTAGTTATTCCTTACTTCACATTCATTCAATTTTTCAAGCATTAATTTAACTTTACCCTGGCTCTCCACCGTGTGTGGTGTCAAACGGGAATATTCGTGTTTTAGTCTTACAACACTTCCCCTAACCACCATGATTTGTTAGAATTCAACGACCAAATAGACACACCTTACTCGACATTCTACAACTCAATGAGCTACTTTAATAGTCTTAAAAATTCAAATGTAGGTGGAGAACCCTACAAAACACATTCATTCTAACTTCCCCCTCATTCATCTTTAAACATGCAGGCTTTCGCTCTAAAGCATGACTTTATCTACAATTTACTACTTAAATTTTGACTTCATTGCTTTTAAGCATTCACTTTTAGCATCTACAATTTTATGCTTCTAGACTAAATTCTACTTTTACATAATATTCAAGTATTTACGTACATTTACAAAATTTAATACATATGCTTTTTACAATTTACCATAAAATGAATAAGAGAAAATAAATTTTTACTTTACTCATTCTTCGCCAAGCTGGCGGCACTGAAACTAAAATTCTTATTAATACAAGAATACGAAGTTATTTTTATCTTCGGCCAAATTTTGGCTTTAACATAACAGAATTAGTCTTTCGACCAACAGAAAATGCTTGTTTTTAGCTTTTACACTTAAAGAAAATAATAGTTTTGCCTTAGCTAAATAAAGTAAAACAAAACTAAGTCTCAACCGAGACATATTGACTTTCGTCAAAACATAGAACTTCGTACTTATGCATAACATTTCGGAACAAAAGAGAAAAAAAAAATTATAGAAGGTTTTAACTTATCTTTGAGTTTTCGATGCTTGAAACTCCGTCATCCGTTTTTGGCAAAATTGATCCCAAGTTAGAGGTTTCATGGATGTCAATCTTCTCCTTATTGATCTCCGAGTGTCGTCCACGTTGCTTTTTCTTTTGCGTCCTCTACATGCTGGCCTCTTGGCGGAGTAATCGTCTGGTTGTTGTCCTTACCGTTTCTCCCTGGGACGGCTGGTGTTGACGTCCTCCGGTCTCGAGTCCTTCTTGAATTTCTTCTGAATTTCTTCTTGATTTTCTTCGTATTTTTGTGCCTCCTGTTGGCGTTTCAGTTTCCGGAACGGCGGCCTTGCTGGCACCTGACTCTGTGGCCGTGTGCGCGTTCTCCTTGATGTGTAATTTCTCCTGCTATCCTTTGTAGGTGGTGTTTTTCTCTTTACCACGGTTTCTTTACCCGGTTCATCTGTATTTTTGTTTTTCTTAAACGCCGGAGTTTGAAAATCATTTTTTCTTTTTGATACCGACGTCCGGGTTGTAGAAGTGCTAGGTCTCTCTTCAGTTCTCTGTTTCTTGGGTGGTGGAATAGTTGTTGTAGTCTCTGAACCTTCGTTTAGACTTGAGTCCTGCAAGAAACTTTTAAGGATTTCAAAATCATTTGGATTATAGTATTTTTTCACCTGGTCGGGACTTGCTTTACAGATTTGCCCTCTCTCGTTTTTAAGATATAAGACTACTCCTTTGATTTCCTGAATTACATAGGGGCCTTCAAACTTTGGAGCTAGCTTTGCCATAAAATTGTCTGGGGCACTTGATAAAGACAATTTCCGCTTCAATACTTTATCCCCAACTTTAAAATCTGCTTCACGGCGTTTTCTATCATAATAAATTTTCTGTCTATTTCTTGCCGTATCCGAGGTTTTAAGCGCCTGATCAATCAACTTTTGCACATCTTGTTGTTTAAACTCCTGCTCTCTTTGTTGCACAAAGAATAATTTATCTAAAGGCGTAATTAACTTTCTGCCTAAAAATAATTCTGCTGGAGTTTTTCCCGTAGTATCATGATGTGCCGTTCTTAAAGCATAAGCTAATTCATTTATGTAGCCATCCCAGCGCTTGTGATGTGTGCTAACGTAACTGCGAATTATTTTTACAATATTTTTATTAACTCTTTCTGCTATGTTAGCCTGTGGTCTATACGGAACCATTTTGATATGGCGTATGCCAAGTCCATTGCATATGTTTTCAAATATTTGACTAATGAATTGTTTTCCGTTATCGCTAATGACTTTTATCGGTGCACCGTATTTTAAAATGTATCTGTGTAAGAATGCATCTGCGACTGTTTTGGCTGACGCGCGTTTAAGTGGACCAATTCCTGTCCATTTTGAAAAATGATCTACTATTACTAAAAGAAAACGATTTTTATTTAACTCGCTCTGGGGGAAGGGACCAAGAAGATCTATGCCTAAAATTTCATTCGGAAATGTAGCGCGAATGCTATTTAAGTACCCGGCCGGGCTGTAATTAATATCATTTATTAACTGACATTGATTGCAGGACCTGACATACGCCGTTACTATTTTGTATAATTGCGGGAAATATACCGCCTCGCGTACCCTTTTTAAAGACTTTCTGACCCCTAAATGACCCGCTGTTTTCGCGTCGTGAAATTCCTTCAAAATGCTTAATCGAAGCGAGGCTGGGATGACTGGTTTGTAGTCAAGATTTTCGTTTGTTGTTTTCGTATAGAATAATAAATTATCTATTATTTCATAGTTTTTTGCTCTATTTCTTATCGCATCGATATCTGTGTGCTCAAAGCTTTCGGGGTCTTTCAAATATGCATAGATATTTCCAAATTCAGGATCAGCTTTCAGTTCAGTAATAATCGTATCTCTAGAATCTAAAATTTTTGAAGTCAACACAGCGCATTTAAGTTCATTTCCTTCATCGTCCAGTTTTATACGAGAAAGTGCGTCAGCTACATTGTTTTCCTTACCCGGTTTATATTTTATTGTGATATTATATTCTTGGAGTTTTAAAGCCCATCTTATTAACCTGGGCGTTAGCTTTTTCCCGAGTAAAGTCTACCAACAGCCGCATGATCCGAAAAGACTGTTACTGGCGATTTGCCGAAATAAACTCGAAATTTGTGTACAGCCATTAATACGGCTAATGTTTCTCTTTCTGTAGCTGTATAATTCCTTTGTGTCTGATTCAATGTTTTACTAAAAAATGCCAGCGGATGGTTATTTTGCATAAGAACCGCCCCACCGCATAGTCTGACGCATCTGCTGCAATTTCCAGGTTTTCGTCCCCCTCAGGGAATTTTAAAACAGGGGCATTAATAAGCGCTTCTTTTAATCTTTCAAAAGCTGTGTTAGCTTCCGCTGTCCACGTAAATTTACTCTTTTTTCTTTTGATTACTAAGAGTGGTTCAACAATATTAGCGAATTCTTTTATGAAAGATCGATAGTAAGAACATAATCCAAGGAAAGACGAAAGTTTCTTGGCGGTGTTGGGCGGTGGGAAATTCTTAATAGCTTTTATTTTTGAATCTTGCGTTTCTATACCCTTTTGCGAAATTTTATAACCGAGATATTTAAGTTCTTTAGTTGCGAACTTGCATTTTGAGGCGTTAATTGTAAGACCGGCCTCTTTTAATAATTTAAAAACTTGTTCGAGGTCATTAATGTGTTGTTCCAACGTACTACTCGTTATAATTATATCATCTAGATAAATTAAAGTTGATTTTCCTAGGACAGGCTTTAGAACAATGTCCATAGCTCTCTGGAATGTTGATGGGGCCCCACACAACCCAAAGGGCATGCGTAAAAATGCATAAGTGCCCGATTTTGTTATAAACGCGGTTTTGTGTATATCTTCGGGTCTCATAGCTATTTGATAGTAGCCAGACGTTAAGTCCAAAGTAGACATATATCTTGTCGATTTGATCTGTCTAATGATCTCGTCTATAACCGGCAAATGGTAAACTGGAAATTTAGTAATGCTATTTAGTTTTCTGTAATCGATAGCAAACCTCCAAGCCCTTTTATCCGAAGGAGGAAACTCGTTCTTTTTCCTACATAGTACGACTGGACTCGCGTACTCACTATTTATGGGCGTTATTATTTTATTCTTTAACATCTCCTGAATATGTTCTTCGATGATTAGGTCTTTTTGTTTATCATAACGATACGGTTTAGTCCTACAAGGTTTTTCGGCATTTAATTGAATCTTGTGAGTCACGATCTGGCAGTTTCCTGGTTTTTCTGAAAACAAATGAGAAAAATTACTCACCACTTGCTGTATTGCTTTACTTTCCTGGTCATTCAGATGGCTAAGGTCCAATTCAGGTGTCTCCACAGGTTCCACCACCCTCTGGTCCATCTCCAACACCACGGAACTATCTTGAAAATTTAATTTGGCCCTCGCGGCCCTTAAAAAGTCCATACCTAAAATAAGAGAGTGTTGCAGGTGTTTCACCACAAAAATTAATACTTTGAAATTTTCCTCTTTTACCTGTAAGTTTAATGATAATTTCCCGATGCAGTGACATGTTTTTCCTTGCGCCGCTATAATTTCCGTATTTCTGGTTTTAAATAGTCGTATCCTATAAAAATTCTTTTTGAAGAACTTTTCACTCATAAAATTTCCTTCTGCTCCTGTATCGATGAGGGCTTCTACTGGTACATCGCCAACCAGGACTTGTATAATTGGTAGCTGTGAGTTTTTTACGATGACCGTGTTTAAATGTCTATTTGAGGGTTTTTTTAAAACTTCCGGGGTCTGGACCCTCCCTTTCACAGGCCCCTCTAGTCATTTAAAGCTTTCCTTTCAATCTGTGTCTTCTGGGTACGCGGATGCTTATTTTAGAATTTTCTTTTTGGGCCTTGACCTTCGATGCGTTAGCTTGATAGTTCTTTCCCCCATATGAGCGATTTCCATTTCTGGTTTCCTCCTTCCTTCGGGTACTTTTAGAATATGTTTCCCCTCTCGCTCTTTCCGCTATTCTGCGATTTTGAAACTTCACCGCCAATTCGTAAAGTTTCTGCAATGTGCTTGGGTTTCTAATTTCAAAGTAGTCTTGGACAGCGGGTAACAATCTTGGTAATATTATTTCAATTATCTCCGCATCGGGTTTTTTCCCATACAGCATATCCGTTAGCTTGATTTTTCGTAAAATAAAGTCCGTCAATTGTGCTGTATCCCGTTGATAGAAACTATATAGTTCGGCTTCCAGCCGTGCGCGATCTTTCACTATGGGGAAGGCCTTTACTAACGATTTTTTGAAATTTTCAAATGTATACGTCGGGCTTCCAAATTCACCTAGAAGAAATTTGCCTATATTTTCCCACCATAGCGCGGTCTGTCCTCTTAGTGCTGATGTGGCGATGGCAACTTTTTGTCTTTCAGGCACAGGGTAGAGCTGAAAGTGGTTTTCTAGACCTTCGAGAAATACCGCCACCGAATTTTTTCCGTCGAAATGGACGTTTGGCTTGATTGATGCTCTCAAAGTCTGGACCAGGAATCCAAATCCTTCTAACTGAGTTGTCATTTCTTGGTGTTGTCCAGCGGCTTCCATCCAGTGTTCGGCCATTTCAGTTCGATAAGTGTTCGGGCGCCAATATAACGTTGCGCGCCTCCAACTTGCACGCAACCAAGAGGTGACTGTGAAAGCTTGTATAAAAGATAGAGCCTTGTGAAGGGTTTAAGTCCCTTTTTATTCAACGTAATAAATTACAATTGCGTCCTCTTGACGCTTACAGACTGTGCCAACTTGGCAGTCAAATAAATATAATAACCTGAAAAGAAAGTAAAGACAAGATTCTAACTACGAGGCTCTCTAAAATAACTAACTCACCGCGTTTTACAATACCGCTGCTAATTCAGCAGACTTGAAGCTCACTGGAACGATTACCACTACTTCCCGCCAAGCACATACGCCGCAACGCGGGGTTCTTCAATTCTCGCTAACTACCTCCGCGCTCGCTAAGTAAGAATATCACACACCGAACTTGTTTCCTTCCTATTTAAATCAGAATACTTCCGCTGATTATTTGAATGCTTGCGCGTTCTACTAAAATTTACATATTCTGGCATTGGCAGTTCCAGGGGAAAGTAAGGCTTGACAGGAAAGATAGTTTAAACTTAAAATAAATGTTAGTTAAAATAAATATAAACCCTACAGTATAATTAATTTTCTTTTTAAAAAATGTACATTAAGATGGTAAATAATGATTTAATGTTTCTACTGGGTTACTAGAACTTGTATTTTAAGGTTATTTTAGTAATGAAGATCAACTCAAATAGTACCAGTTTGTCCTGATATATTCTTTGTAGATGTATTCTGTTCCTTTCAAAATGTTTGTTGATCATTTACTTCTAAGATAGTTATAAAGCATTTTCTCCTGTCCTTCCACGTGTCTTCATGGTGTAATTGAAAACAGACTCGATATGTATTCGAGAATTCCAGGGTTCCTGTGAGAACATTGCACATTTTTCACACCTCCTGCTTCAAAATAATCTAATGACGTCACATAGTACTTAATTGTTCAAAAACTAGTCAATAATTTTAATGCTTTTGCCATTTTTTAGAGAGAAACATTTATATTATAGTGTGAAATATTTTTATAATCACTTTAAATTATTGAAAAATTAGTAATTATATTTGTTATTTAATAGCTGATTTAATAACAGAATTATTAGTGCTGTGGTTTCTTTAATTTTGGTTCCATTTCCAGCTGAGGAGGTGCTAATGTCCTTAATTATTTATAATTCATTCTAAAAAAGCATTAGATCTGTGTATAATCAAGTTTCTTATTCAAAAATGTACATTAAAATGCTAAATAATGATTTAATGTTTCTGAGTTAAATTATAAAAATAATCCAATTTCTTTGTGATGATCTTGCATTTCATTATTAGCTTAAAATATATTATGACATGGATATGTCTTAGTTTACTACTCACACATTTAAAAAATAAATACCTTAAAACTTCCAAAGACTGATATAATTAAAATTTCAAGATAGTGTGGTATCTTGATATTGTGCTTAAATCAAAATTTTAACTAAGCTTTACACATTTGAGCAATATAATCACAAATTAGATAACTGACCTAAATTTCTGTAACATAACATTTAATGATTATGAAAAAGCACACGATGATTTAACTATCTAAAGATAAAAATTACCTTTATGGCTGGTATTCTATTTAGGATCTAGAGAAACCACAAAACCACCTTTACGGCTAGCCCATTTCTAATGATTTCAATGTGCTTTGAACTATTAATGTGTGGATGGAGAACCCCGACATACTGTTTTTTTTACCCAAAAGACTTCTCCTTATCTAAGAAATTAAAATTTTTCTAAAAGACATATATTTCATACATAAAATATCAGTAAATGAAACATTTAAGTTTTTTTTTAATTATATATATATATATTAGATTTACCTAAAACATTTTAATGAACACTATATATTATACTTAGGTTCAAGTCATAGAATATCTAAATATTAATTCTGATTATTGATTTAGTCCCACACGTAGCTGAGTAGTTAAGACTACTGAATGTTGGAAGTTTGATCATAGGTGAAAGTACTGGCTGTATGGTTTTTCCTGTGTGTAACGTAAATGTGAGCCATTTTTCCTTAGGGGAGGCAGATAGCCCTCGTGTTCTTTGCTGTATTCAAATATCCTAATCTAAACTTTTATTCATTTTTTCCATTTAGTGAATATTGCAGAGATAGTTATAATTCTTATGTATTACAGTGCAAGGATAAATTGTTGTTAATAAAAATAAACAAATAAGTTTCATACTCTCCCCCCTGTGTGTGTGTGTATACATAAAATTTTGATTTTTCCATCTAAATTTGTTTTTGCGTTTAATTATTAAACTTGAAATGTCAGTTTAATGGCGCATATGTAACTCAAGTGCATTTTTATCCAACCCCAACTTTTTTTTTTTAACTGCAGTGTGTGTACAAAACTTATTTCATTTTCCTTTGGATTCACTAGAATTTTTAATTCGATACTGCCATTTTACCTCTGCAAGATGATTGTTTTCAGAGATAATCAAATCTTGAGCTTATGAGAAAACAAATCACTCGCGGTAGTTTTAAATTTTTTTTTAGCTTAAGGAACAATGTAATAAAAAACATGAGCATTTCTTAATCTTTTTCTTGAATCTTCATTAGGCTACATTTTGTTATTCTATTGAAGTATTTATCATCCTTGCTGCATAATGCAGTCAAAAGTCGTTAATCCGGACTTGTCGGGACTTCGGCGATTCCGGATTATAGATCATCAGTTTAAATCTGGTAAGATGGCATGCAGAAATTATAAAATTAAAAATATGAAACCGTAATTTATGAAATAAAGCGCAATTATGATCTAAAGGGTATCAAAATTTAGAAAAAGAAAAAGCTAAATATTTATTTGTTTACTTTATTAAACATTTCTTTCAATGTAAGTTGTTTAATTTGCTTCGTTTCATGTGATAATACTTTCTCTTTAATTCTATTAAACAGATATAATTTCTTGCTTAGTTACAAAGTTCCGCTGTTCAAGTCCTATAATTGCTGTGTCGAGAATACCGACTAATTTGTCAATCGAAATTTTTTTGTTTTCAATAACCTCTGAGACACTATCGGAAGCGAATTATAATGACGAGGAACTTGATTTAAATCATATCAAAGGCGGAGTACATCGAGATGAAATACTACATTTAGTAAAGAATTATAAGCCAAATAAAATAAAAACATCTGCCCTGAAGATAAGGATAGTGCTGACAGATCAACTTCCAATTCATTGCGCGCTGTGTCGTTTCCCTTCCCCCGCAGAGCAGCGTGAAATTGATAGACATATTTCGTAATGATTAGATAATCAAAAGATATGCCTTTATCCATTTTTTGCAGCAATTCCACTTTCTGTTTAATGGACTTCGAAACATACTTTCGCTTTGTAGATCCTTTACATATTAGTAAATATATATCGGAAAATCTATTTGACATAATCGGAAGTTCAAGCTTACTTTTATAAAATTGCTCTAACAGTCTGCAAAAAATAATAAGCCGGATCCAATTCGAAGATTAAAGAACAACGCAATCTGCAACATTAACTGAAATAGATAATTAGGTAATTTTTACTTATACATTAAACGCGCATGCGTAAACATTTTATGCGCATGCGCACATGTATATTCGCAGCCGTAAAGGTCTTACGCGCACGCTTAAACGTCTATGAGCATGCGCAGAAAGTTTTTAGTCTTGAGGTCCGAATTAACGACTTTTGACTGTAATTGCCAGTTTTCAGAAGTTATAATTCAGTGTATTCAATATTTAATTTATCTTTCACATTAAAACTTCAACAATAATGAGTATCCTTTTTTATATCTTTATTTCATTTTTATTTTTATAATAATTAAGAAATAGAAGTCTTCAAAGGAATATAACTACAATTTGTTTTAAAATTTATTAAGATCTATAAAGAAGGCAATACAAGAACATGTCATGTATGCATAAGAATTTTGGTCCTTGTTCAGTAGCAAGAGGTTTAAAACAGGAAGAGAACGTTCTGACTAGCTTCCCAGTGTAATCTATATATCTTCAAGATTTTGCCATCAAGTAACTTCCTGAATTCTAAAAATTATATCACCTGTACTTCACCAGGTGACTAGTCCTGAGTTTTAGACACCATACACTGACAATACTGAAAGAGAATTGTCATTTCATTAAGCTCCAGACTTTGAATGCTGTTTTGAACTTTGAATTAACAATTTATTTTATTAATTTGATCTGAAGTGTATGAAATTGGGAAAATTTATCTTATATTAAAATAAAAAAGAAAAACAATATTTTTATTTGCATGCATAAAAGACATGGGCAGTTTGGAAACATACACTAAAGTTTTAGCATTTTCCTAAAATATGATTAAGTAAAAATAACCTCGACTTGACAATATCCTGATTTAATGAACAATTTCATGAATTATGTCACACTTGAAATGATATTTTTGCATCCTTAATTAACAAACTTAATGACTAGAGCACAAGGAATTAAAAAAAATTACTGAATTTAATTCAGTGAACTTTTCATTAAATCACTCGTGGGCAAAATTAAGAGAATTTGCAAATTATGTTTATTTTTAAGAAAAGTTGTGAATCTAAGGTACTAATTATGCCGCCAAAGAATTATGCAAATATTCAGAGTCGAATACGTAATCGTACATGTGCGTATCTGCGGAGCTATGATCGTGAAAAGAATGTCAGCGCACGAGGGGTTTTCAACAATTCATTACAATACTGGATATTAATCTGTATTGTGATTGCACCTGTATATATTTGTGTATGTTTGATACCTCCTTTTTTAATATCTAAATTGTATTACACTTCATTTGTATTCTTATTTCATTGCCCCTTTGCTGTATATATCAGAGACTTCGAGGATTTTTTCATCCTTCCATTTCATGTGTTCTATAACCACTAGTTGGCACCACATTACAGTAAATCACCTATCTGAATGTTGGAAAATTTTTTATCACCAGTTCGGACTAGCGTCCACTTCTGCGATGGAATCAAAGAGTTAAATGAAATGGTAGCCACAGTAATTTGCTATAGAGTTTCGCCGATTACGGTGTGTATGTATACACTGGTGTGCAAAAATTAAGGACGAGACGGTTTTTTCAATATAACTTTGTACAAAAGCTTTCCAAATCAACACATTTAATACCGTAAGATCCCCAATACGTAAGGACATAAGTAATGTAAGCAACACTTACTAAAAGAGAAATCAGAGGGATAAAATGAAGCTTTATTGAAAAAGTAGCATGGAGCGCAATGCGACTGAAGGCAGAAATATCCCTGTGATGGGTGTCCAGCAAGAAACATCCGGTCTTTAATAGGATATATGATCTCCCCTGTCTGCTAGGCAGGTTTCACAGCATCTGCCCATTCTGGGAATGAGGGTGTCAATGAGTTGTTGAGGCATTGCTGCCCATTCGTCTTGCAGCGCCAATCGAAGCTCCGAATCGTTACTGGTGGTAAGGTACGAGCTGCCAAGCGTCTGCCTAGAAAATCCCATATATGCTCGATGGGATTGAGATCCGGAGATCGTGCCGGCCAATCCATACGTTCAATATCCTCACTCTCTAAGAGCTGTTCGGCAGCTACTGTGCGATGACATGGTGCATTGTCGTCCATGAAAAGGACCCATAGCGCCTCTAAAAAGACGCACATATGGAAGAAGAATCTCGTTACAATAACGGGTCCCGTTGACTGAACTTGCGTCGAAGATGTGAAGGTCTGTACGACTACCAAGCATGATGCCTCCCCAAACGAGAACACCGCCACCTCCATACCTGTCCCTTTCAATGATGTTCGAGGGATGATTGCGGCTTTCCCGCTCTCTCCAGATGATTATGCGATGAGAATCGCTACTCAGACTGAATCTGCTCTCATCTGTAAAGAGTACTCGTCCCCATTCATTGTCTCTCTAATTCCAGTGTTCCCGGCACCACAGAGAAAGCCTTCTCCGATGGGCAGGCTTTAGAGGTACACACCGTACAGGGCGTCGTGCAAACAGACCACCACCGTGCGGTCTTCTGGCCACGGTAAAACGCGATATCGGTCGTCCAGTCGCCTGTGTCGTGTGTCTAGCGATTTCTCCCCCTGTCTGCCGCCTGTTTCTTCTGGCCTGTAAGGCAATATACCGGTCATCTGCGGGTGTGGTTCCTCGTGGACGACCACTACTAAACCCCCGGATAGCTGTTCCTGTAGTTTGAAATTGTCTCCAAAGTCGTGAAACGATGCTATGAGCAATTCCGAACTCTGCAGCCACACAGCCACACTTGTCACACTGCGCCTTCCTCCAACTTCCCAATGATTCGACCTTGGGTAAAAGCATCCAGATGTCGTCTAACAGATTGATTATTCGCCATTTCTCGCTGAGGCAGCAACTCGGTGTGATTTTAACTGCTATACGGCGTGCAATCTCTTTGCCAGAAATACTGATCTTACACCGACAACATGCTTTATACTACTCAGACACTCCCCCATTACGGCTACCTGCATATCTGCGCATGTGCAACCGTACATCACCTTACTTAATCTCCTGATTGGTCTTTCTGTCCGCTCTGCCTCTTCGTTCAGCTGATATGCTAATTTTTCGACTTCGTTCTTAATTTTTGCACACCAGTGTAAAGCCAATGGCCTAGAAGAGTTCTCCCAGATTCGGGTAAAAACCAGTTAGTTACATACCTGTTTCAAAGCCACGCTCGGCGATTTACGGTAGATTGTCGCCAGATCAATCAAAAGCGCAGGTAGTTAAAGAGCTCAATATGACACCCAGTGTCGTCAGCAATTTATTGAAACAGTTTCAGGACTTTGAAAAGTTCGACCAAGATCCACAACCAAGGTCCAAAGCCGACCAAAATCCACAACGACGATTGAAGCTCACTATTTGCCTCTTTCAGCGCTGCGACACAGAACTGCTACAGATTCACAACTCTCACCTGAGCTGTATACTGCCGCTGAAATCCGAGTTTCACGGTTTACAGTTGTCTGAAGGCTTCATGAGATAGGGCTGTATGCCAAACGACCTGCTATTTGCGTTCCGCTCACTTCAATACACAGACTTCAGTGCATGCTTTTTACACGAGCCGAGATATGCCCAGCCATTGATTCTTATTGTGGCTGCACCTGGAAAGAGCCTGGAACACGATACCAATTCCTCCCCTCATCATGGGAAAGGATCATTACGGTGGTGGAGGTGTAATAGTTGGGTAGGTATTATGCTGAACGGCCCCACACCCACTTCATGTGTTTGACAAAGGCTTTCTGATTTCTGTGAGGTATAGAGAGGCAATCTTAGATCGTATGTTTCAGGAGCGCAGTTGGTCCGGTGTTCCTGTTAATGGATGACAAAGCTCGTCCACATAGGGCTCAGCTGGTCAACAGTAACCTGGAAAGTGAGGATATTCGCCACCTGACTAAACAACGCAAAACCTAACTGAAATAATATATCCCTATAAAGCATGTTTGGGACGCTCTTAGGAGGGCAATTTTCCCTCCTCCAAGAACCATCCTGAACTTGAAAACTGTCTTGTTGCAGGAATGAGACCGACTGCCATAGGGGCTCTTCATCTGCGTCCTGTCTAGTATGTCGTCACGATACACTGTCTGGCTGTAGAAAAGACCGTACCTCATATTAGATCTTAAAGAGATGTTAATTTATTTTACCGATGTTTATTTAGAGCTTTATAGATAATCATGAGACATAAAATGACTTGGAATGTCACATTCCTTTCTCTGTTATAAATGTATATTCAAAGCGTAATTTTAAAATAATTCATATTCAGCAATTTTAAGTGATTTACAATAAATTTGACAGATGAACTCCTGTGTAAATAGAAAGTTTAAGAAACATTAATGAAGTTCTCCTGTATTTATGTCTTTATTCTAAACAACGCAACACCTAACTGAAATAATGTATCGTTAGTTTCGCTTTCAGTTTCAGGATAGTTCTAAAAAATTAAGTTATTTCAACTTTTTTAAAAATTAACAGTATTCAGGATCTTACCTGTTTTAGAGGTGATCCTCTCTACTTCTCAAGGTTCCATATGATTTCGATCTTGTGCGAAAGTGATTTTCAGTACCGATATTAGTCTTAGAAATATTTTCTTGTCAGAGATGGACTCAACTAGAGATTTTACTGCATTTTGTTTTATTCCGTCACAAATAAGGTGATGAACGATTTCATCACGTTTGAATATTTGTGAATGATTTCATGTTATGCCCTGTTAATTAAATAAAGGGAAACTTTTTTAAAATTATTTCGTGGGATATTTGAATATGATGCAAATGTTATGCCATTTTTTTAATCATATTTAAAGACAATATCCACATTTTTTTTTAAAGCTAACTTTTAACAGTTACCGTTATTGAATCTAAGAATCTCTAGAAACTATGCATTTTCGTCTCACAAATATAATAAATAATGTAACTTTTCAATAACAGACTGACAATACTTTTTATAAATTTTAAATAAGTGTGAATAATTCGTACATTTATCAGTTAACCATATTTTTAAATCGCTATAATTTAAACACTTTTTTTTAATATGCTTGCCACTTTTTTCATTTTTGGCATTGAGAACTTGGTATATAACATTATTCGAATTATCGAAAACAGTTTTAAAAAATTATATTTGAGAATGCAGTTCATGATATAAAGAATTATTGCATTTGTCCTTTGCCTGTTCTCATGACTAGCACGTCCAGCTGTCATGAAGACCAAACATTAGCTTATTCTTGCTGACTTTTTATGGCAGTTTATGTAGCACCGATGTGCGTAATAAAAAACTGCCCATTAAATTATTCATAAGTCAAATGAAACAGTTTACACAGTTCTTTTTAAGCTGTACAGGTATTAAACTATGCACGATTAGCTAAAAAATTATTTTATTTCAGTAATTGAGTTTGTACATGCACTTTAACACATTGACTGCCATGTACGTCATCGATGATTCATAGCGGCCTTACTTTTCAGAGCCATGCTCATCGAATGTAACTCAAATTTTGTATTGTTTGAAGCTGTGTGAGTCATCGGTGCTTCACAAATGGATCAATTTATATGGTTAAAATTATTTCTACATTCAGAAAGTTGTTCGTATTCTTGGTTTCGGCTTCTCGAAGCTTTTTTTTCATAGATTATTACCTGATTTTAATATAGATTTTGCTGCAATAAGTAATCATTTTTTATGAAGTAAAACAACGAAGTTATAGTTAAATGGGATTATATTGTTTATTGAAAGAATACAAGACTAGCGATATTTTTTAAGATGTGTACACATTTACTAAGTTATTTATTTTTGGTTATGTATTATGTTTTATTATTTGTATTGTAATACAGTATTTGTCTAATTTTACCAATTTTTCCTATTGAGACATAGAACTCTTGTGTTAATTTACAATGAACTGAAATGTAATAAATTTATTGTTTAAAATATAAATAGGATTTTTATTTTAAACCTGTTATTTGTTTATCTATTTATTAAATATTCATAAAAATATATTCAGATTAGGTACTGAACTGATTTTTAGGATAAAGGCGACACGAAACCACTAGAATTAAAGAAATGATCCGACAGACTATTTTACCAGATTTTGCTGTGGCACTGTGTTAAATAAAGATTACACACCCACGTGTTAAATAAAGATTGTTTTCAAGTACCCTAAAAAACTTTGATTTTAGAAAATATTAATTATGTCCGTGAAGTATTAGGAAGTTTGTTATATTTATAATACCGCTGCCTTGGCTGAAGCCATGGCATGCGAATCCCCAAAAGCGAAATAATGATATATTTCATTATTTCGCTCTTTATTATCCATTAAAATGGGGGTATCGCCTCAACCAGATGTTCATTGTAGCCCAAATAAGTCTGTAGAGTTCCAAAAAAAGGTGAATTTGAAGATTTAATAATGTCCTTATTCTTCAGAAACACAAATTGGGTACAGTAAAATTAAATAATCATGCTAGAAAATTAATTTCTTTAAAGTTGCACAGTAAACACCACGTGATGCGAGGTGGCCAATAGCGAGTGAAGGAAGTCATAAGACTGCCAACTAAAATTTTCACTAAAAGAAAAGTCTTTGCTTTAAAACACTACACAGTACTAAATAAATTCTTGGTTAAATGAAAATAATAAGTAAGAAATATTATCAGGGTCAATGTTCCTTCTTACGTTCTTCGGGAACATGCAAGGACCTGACTCGGAACAGAGAGCTTACTAAAGCTATGTTCACTAATTGTGGGAAGTAGACAGGATACACAAGAAGGGTATATAAACCCTTTATTTTCTCTATTTACAATAACTTCCGTACTTCGGAATACACCGACCCGCTACTTGGGGTCTAACGTAAAAATACGATAAAAAATAGAACTAAACTCTAATTTAACTTTAAAACGTGGAAGATTGGCCTTATATTAACAGGAGGCGTAGTACAGAGAACTGTGAACACTACAATACGTTTACAATTTATCAAGAGAATTAAAACCTCTGGCCTGGAAGGCAAACAGCAACTGCATAACTTCTAAGGTAAGCGGCTTGCTTCGACTCACTGCTTCCTCTCTCTCGCTTGGCCAAAAGGCCACAACTTAAATACTTGGCGTTCGCCAGACAAACTTTGCATAAAAACCTTAACGCTTATAATTCTGGCCGGAAGTAGAAAATAAGAAGTGATAGTAAAGATTTAAAATAAAATAAACGTTAGTAAAACTTAAGATCCTTACATACTTCCCGCCAGAGTTAATTAGTTTGAAACCGAGGTCTAAAACGACCTTGTTGAAAACTTTTAGCTCTGGAATCTAACGCGAGGCCAAAAACAAATTCCAGGAATTAAATCTTGAAGACAATGCCCTTTTGTTGGGGCTATAAAATCACCCTGCTCGTTAGTAGAATCCATATTGCCTTCGAGATTTAATTCCTGGAATTTGTTTTTCTGTGCTGGCTCATTAACCTCTGCGTTTGAAAGAGTGCGTTTATGTGTTATGCGAGTTGTAGTAAAACCTTCTTTATCCGTTATGTTTTTCTTACGCTTAGTTTTAGCGTTAGTAGATTCGGTAGATTTATTAGTTTCTATGGTAGCTGGGAGTAATTAGTGGGTTCATCCTCAGTTGGAGTTCAATAACGTACTGGTTTAGTGCTGCCATTTGATTTTTGAGATCATTAAGATAAGCTAATTATTTCTCGGACTGATTGGGAACATCTCTAAGTGAGTAATATTCTTCCTCTAGTTTTTGCATAATAAGCATAAGATTAGATGGATGTAATTCTATAGTATGATTTAAACACCATTGCTCGGTCCTTCTGAAAGCCTCCTCTCTCTCCATGATAATCTTTTGATCCGTTCACCTAACCAAATGGCTAAGATTGAATGAAAAACATACTTATCAACATACTTCTGGGACTTAATAGCCCTTCTGTGCTGTTATATTTATTTTGTGCTCCAGAAAAATGTTGTTTACAAGCAGGTTACATTATAACATAAAAATCACTTGTGTTAAGAATCACTGAACTGTTGTCTCATCATACGTACCAGGACCACCAGTATGCCTGATTCCGATCAATTTTCCCTTTTCAATCTTCTACAAGATTTTACTTCTCCTGAATGAACTACTACAAGTGCCACTTCAGCATTACTAGATAGAGCCTGGTATGTCATACCGAAGGTATCATATGGCCAAAAAAATAACGTTCTGCTCAATTTATTTGCAAAATAAGATGGAAAGGTGGGAAAGAGCACATGTGGTGTAATTTTCTTTAATTACCCTAAAGAAATCACCAGTGGCGTAGCTAGGGTGGGGCAAGGGGGAACATCTGTCCCCGGGCGCAGCATCCAAAGGGCGCCAAATTCATGCTACGAAATTTTTTAATGAAATGTTTTCCATTTTTGGCACACCGAAAGGGGCGCAAATTCTTCAGTTGTCCCCGGGCGCTGGAAACTCTAGCTACGCCCCTGGAAATCACATATAGTGCAGTCAAATTGTCTTTCTACTATGACATTAATGTAAATTATTTTAAGATATGAAATGTAACATATCGTATGACTTTAAAAGTTCTTATGCCTTATGTAACTGCCAGCCATTTAAACATATATACTTGCACTTACAAACATGTTTTGAATAAGAAAAATATTCATGTTTTTGTATTTTTAAATTTAAAATATCAGTTTTAACTCATGAAATTATAAAACCTATGAAATTAATTTTGTAACACTTGCATTCTTTGATTTTATTTCCAAATATCAGTTAATAATAATCAGTAAAATGTCTTTTCTTTCACATGTACTATTGTTCCTTATTTTGAAAAAAAAAAAAAAAAAGTCTAGGCGTTTTTGGTTAAGAAAAGATATTCAAAATGTTTTGAAAATGAACTCATATAAGTATTCGAATACTTTGAAGAAAGAGTCAATAAAAAAATAAAATAAATTAACAAAATAATGGGACATTCAATACTCATAATGGTTAGATATCTTTTAGCTAAAGTTACACTTTTCACATGCATTTATCTATATTTTTTGAGTAACTGTTGTTCCATTCCTTCACAAGAATAGCTTTAAATAGAACTTTTGAAGAAATGTTACTTTACTTATTCTTTTCTCCAACTCACTCAATACATGTTCAATTTGATTTAAGTCTGAAGACTAAATGAAGGAAGAAGTTGTGATAACTTCTGGACAGTTAAAACCACATGTGAACATTTAGGGCTGCATGTTTAGAATCATTATCCTGATAAAACATGAATGTATTTTGCATTCCAATTTTCTTGCAGATGCTTTCAAATTTTCATAATAGTTATATACTGATCTATATAATTTTCCACTATAAATGATACAAGATTCTAGTAAAATTGGCTGCCTTTGGTATCTAGAATACTTGAGAATTCTGTAGCACTATTCATTGACTTCTAAAAGTCTAGAGCGACAAGTCCAAAGTAGGTTTTAAATATCCTTTTATTTAACTCGAGACCATTTACAGTTGGCCAACCTGGGCTTAAATGAAGTCTCCACTTGGGCTTTAACTTAAGATAGAAAATAAGAAACTAATGCTAACTAACTAAATACTAGAAAAAGCTGTACAGAAATAACTAACAGAGTTGGTCCTTAATTAAACCTCACTGGCAAATACTAACAGGCATGTAACAATACGGCTGAACGTAGTAAGATTTAGCTTAAAGGCAATGACGTGGCCAGAAAGGAAGACATGCACTACTAAGCTCTTCCACAGAAGTAACTTCCGTAGAAGAAAAAAAATTGACGTGGTCATTATTTTTCCCTGAGACTTCTTATTAAATACTGGTTCCACCTCGTTTATATAAAACGGGATTTTGAAAATTCCTGTTGGTAGGGAGTTGTAGGTGGGAAACAAGAAAATACAGGAAAGCTGTTTAAAATTAAAAAAAAAAAAAAAAAAACTCTATAAAGGTAAATTTCCCATTCCAGAAGCAGCAAGAAATATACAAACCATTTTGCTTCCAACTTCATGCTTAACAGTATGCAGAACCATATTTAGACTTAATAAGGTCCTAAGCTATTTGAGATATGGGGCCCTTTATAAGTCTGTTACAAAATCCGTAATCCGGACTCGTCGGGACTTTGGTGATTCCGGATTATAGATCATCAATTTAAATCTGGTATGATGGCATGCAGAAATTATACAATTAAAAATATGAAACCGTAATTTATGGAATAAAGAGCAATTATGATCTAATCCATATCAAAATTTACAAAAAAGAAAGCTTAATATTTATTTGTTTACTTTAGTAAACATTTCTTTCAATGTAAGTTGTTTAAGTTGCTTCATTTTTTGTGCTAATACTTTCTCTATAATTCTATAAACAGACATAATTTCTTGTTCAGTTACAAAGATCCACTGTTCAAGTCCTGTAATTGCTGTGTCGAGAATACCGGTCAATAACATTCTCTGTTACTTTCTTCGCTATCGGAAGTGCGCGTGGGTAAAAGCTTTACTGGCTTTAAGCGCATGCGTAAGTTTGTGGCTTTGAGGTCCGGATTATAGATCATTCCGGATTACGGACTTTGTACTGTAATATATTTTAATATTATTTATACTATATCTTAATTTTTCGGCCCCCACCCAAGAAAGTGGGGGCCCTCAGCTATAGCTCATGTAGCTTATACATAAATCCGACCCTGACAGTATGCAGTAAGATTTTAAGCTAAAAATATTTTAATTAGGAAACATTTCTACAGAACAGCAAGCAGCAGATTGCTTTCAAAGGTATGAAATCTGACATAAAAAAGTGTAGATTAATCTATACAATATGTTCAACAAAACAGTAAACTAACTACAGAAAGTCTGCACTCATAGCATTCTACACAGAGCTTCAAGTAAAATCAGGAAGGCAAAACTAACTAATAGAAATTGATGAAAGCTTTCTTACAAAGCAGGTTGAACATTGATTTTTTTGTTAAATAAAGATGTGTCAGGTTTTCAGAGTTCCACAGGAACAACTAACAGAAATTTGGTAGCATCTCCCTAACTTTCACAGTCGATGAGATAATATGTATGTACTGCAGAATGTTTTAGTGAAGAAATTGAATAACCACAAAATATAATAACTACTACTGAAATATAAATGAATTTTTCTATAAAAAATAAACCTTTATTTAATTCCCCTCCTTTTTTAAGCCTCAGGTTCTTAAAATACCATTTGAACTTTACCCACAACCAAAAACTAGCAAGTCTGCTCTAGGAACAGGATTTAAAAAATTTAAAAACCTTGCTCCACAGAACATCCCAGCTAATTTTTTTTTTTTTTTTTTTTTTTTTTTTTCTTGAAATAAAATACCAAGTATTTTCCTGTGATAAAAGATAACATATCATCATCACAGTCATTAAAATAACTCTGATTTTTTTTTTTCTATTATGTCATTCACATTTAATGATTTGAGCACAACTTAATTGCAAAACAAATATTAGATACTTATGCTTCATAAAACGGAACTCTTAGTATCTAAGCCTGAATTTAAACCAAGTTTTCCTAAAATACCTACACACTAATGATTTTAAAAATACTGATAATTCTTATATTGATTTAAGAATGTATAAAATGGAAAATTTATTGGAATACTGAATGCATAATTCACTTCAATACATAATTTATCTTCTTTTAATATGTTACATTATTCCAAAAATTCACATATACAGTTTCATTTTTTAAAAGTATGTACTATACTTAAGAAAGATATCTCAAATGATGTTGAATTTTAACGATGGCTGTTACATTTTTCAGTCAGTTGTACACTTCTATCAGAAGCAAAAATGTTTTATTCACTACACATTCCACCATTTTGCAGTTCTTTGAATATTGTATATGTATTAATAAAACAATTTGAAGGACCAAAGTCCATAGCTATCCTATAACAGTTAATATGCATGTATGATACAAGCTCTTGATCATCCAAGGTGACCTTGGTGTATATTACTTTGAATAATCAGTTTATCATATAAAAAAACTGAAATTTATTAATTCTTGAAACTATTTTTAGCATAAAGAATATCAAAATTTTCTCAGTATCTTGCACAGAAGATCACCCACCCTGTGAAATTCCTAAACAAATATGAAGTTAAGTGAATAATATTACTACAAACTGAACATAAATTTCAGAAGTTTTTTCCCACCAAAATATACTGAGGAATGGGTACTTGCCATTTTATTTACCATGTTCAGATTCTAGGCACCTAAATAAATAATGAATTAATAGAAAAATCAAATTTAAATTCAGTTCAAATTTACATGGACTAGATAGATTATTGAACTATTTGAAATTCAATTCTGTTGTAAAATATATTAACATTTAATTCTTATATTCTTTGGCTAATTCCATTTTTTAAATCTTCATATAAAAATTTAGAAATGACTACAGATTAAGACAACTCTGACCAAATAAAATTTAATAACATCAATAAAATGTAACAAGAAAAAAGTAGAATTCAAATGAAATAGAATTTAAAAATTCTGAAAATCATTAGAGATTGAGGGAATGGAATTTGCTAATTTAAGTTTAATGAATTAAATACATTTTATTTATTTCTGAGAAACATTTTCCTTTCTTAAGACTAAAAATTAAAAAAAGGAGAGTAGGCAGCAATGAATTAGTCTTCAATATCAAAATGTCCTAATTTCCAAACTGGCTTTAGTTATCTATTAAATGAAAGTCCACAGGAGACATTCAGATAAATTTCTAAAGTTACTACACTCAAAAGTCTTTAATCTGGACTCGTCAGGACTTTGGCGATTCCAGATCATCAATTTAAATCGGCTGTAAATCTTACAAGGATTTAGGAAAAGAAGGTTTTTGAACCTTTATTTATGAACATTTATTTGTATGAATTTTCTGGATAGTGTGTCTGATTGTCATATAAATACAATAATGATTACGTAGCGGCATGAAAATGGTATTTCTGCTGTTCGAAAAAGCATTCATTCATGGTAAGTGCATTTTATTTTATTCTTTATGTTATGTTCATTGTTTTTTTAGTTTGAACTTCTATCGTTATTGTTGTTTTTTAATAATTTGAAAATTATTTTAGTTTATTTCGTTGATGAGTGCATAGTGCCTAGATTGCACAATTTGTAGATGTTTCTTAAATTTGAAACAGAACGCTGTGTACATGGTATTCTTTGAAATTAATTGTTGTTGTGTTAATTTATTAAAGCGAGGTGTGTGTAGTTCGTAGATTCTTTCCCTGCCTAGATTGTGCAATTCGGAGATGCTTTTCAAAGTTAAAACATATCACTGTGTGCAAGGATTCTTGTAAAATATTTTTGGCTAGAAACTTTACGTTTTTGCTATCAAAATTTTTTGTTTTCTTGGGGGGGGGGGAGTTTTAGCTTAAATTGTGTGTTCAAAACGTGGTTTTTGCATTTGCAAAAACCTCGTTTTTAGAAACATTTTAGGCCTAAAGTTCGAAATGTAAACCAAAAAGTTTAGAAAGTAATATGGCACCGTGGAGTTTCTCGCCAAAAGTTATTGCCGACCTCAGGGCGCATATAAGAGTAGTTCCGAAAGTGAATTGTTGGGCATTAAAATAACACAAACAAGAACTAAGCATCATACTTATTCAAAAAAGGTACAAAGAGCAAATTCTATATAGACTAAATAAAAATAATATTCACAGGAAAAGTGCACAGCAAAAATTGATGAGAAAAATACACATGTAAGAATAAATTTTCAACTGATACATATTCAAAAGAACTGCATGACGAACAGCAACAATGAACTAGCTACACACAGAAATGGCATTTTTCTTGAATCATTAAATTTGGCACATAATCAGATAAAATAAATATTTTCACACGTAAAAAGCAGACTTTTATCCTACAATATAAAAAAAATTAAGTAATTAAGATCAGAAAATCTTTTACCAATCTGTTAGGCCAAGAACTTACCCGCATTAGTTTTAATAAATATTCTCAACAAATCGCATCTCAATCTGTCAAATAAACTGTGTTAATATGCAAAACAAGATATTAAATAATACAAACAAGAATTGACATATTTATTCAAAAGAGGCATAAAGAAGAACAATTTTTACGCAAACTAAGTAAAAACGGCACATTTACTTGAAATTTTCTCAAAAATTTACCAGCAAAAACTTGATGAATCTCTACATGAGCTAAAGAAAATATCGCATTCAACTTGAAATGAGTTCAGTCAGAAATTTACCAGCACAATAAAAAGAGACATGGAGGGAAAAAAAACAAGAATTAATTTTTATATCTACTCAAAAAAAAAAAAAAAAAAAATGCAGAATGAGCAGCAGCAACACAAAACAAAGTAGACAATTAAAAATAGTAATTTTAACGAATCGATCATTAATAATGAAATTCTGGGCATATACCACATAATCAGAGATAAAGCACAAATTTTCATACATAAACAGCAGATTTTATCCTACAATATGATTCAGTAATTAAGAGCAGGTAATATTTTACCAATTTGCTAGGCCAAGGTTTTACCATCATTGGTTCTAATGCATTTTTCAACAAACAGCATTACACATCTGTCAAATAAACTGCATTAATCTGCAAAACAACACATTAAATTAATTCCCCAACTAATTAACATATTGGCTCAAAAAAAGGCATAACGAAGAGCAACTTCTACACAAATTCAGTAAAAATGGCACATTTACTTGAAATATCCTCAATTAAAAGTTTACTAGTAAAGCTTTTACATGTGTTAGAATTTTCGTGGTTACTTAAAAAAAAATGGAAACAGTAACCTCTACGCGACTTAATGAAAATGGCGCATTTATCTAAAAACACGGTAATCGGCCAGAAATCTACCAGCACATAAAACAGAAAATGAGCATGAAAAAATATACGCATGCAAAAATTACTTTTCATATTTAATAATAAATATAAGATATAAAGCAAACACTTACCAGAGAAATAGAAACCTTGGTAATTTGACGAATAACCTGAAATTTGCCATTGCGCACATCTAAAAACAAACAACTTCAAAGTAATCAAGCAAAATGTGTAAATTTGGAAAACAAGGTATTAAAAATTTATGGTAGAATTTTAGCATACTTACGGATCAAAAACAGACCACTCTTCAACCACAGTTCCAGAAATAAGAATGAGCCGATGACGTCAAATTACTTGGCGAGAAAGTTATTAGTAGATCTTCATGCAACCCAGAGAATCTCGTAACTCCTCCCATTTTTTCCCCCTTTTTTCTCGTGAAGATAACCTGTCAACAACGAATTCCGTCTACTTTGCGTCTGTATACGTAGTAAGAATCGCAAACTGAGAAACTCTGTATTTAGAATTGCAATTTATATGTGTCTGTCAGTGATACAACACATTTGTCAAAAATACAGTCATTCTACATATAGAGCGTGAACTATAGTGGGTCATTTATGTGCGGTTTATATGCTTCTGGCATAACAATATATGTAATACCATGCAGGGGCGTAGCTAGAGGGGGGCATCTGTCCCCGGGCGCAGAATCCAAGAGGCGCCAAACTGATGTTACGATATTTTAGAATTAAATGTTTTCCATCCTTGGCAAGCAGTAGGGGGCACGAAATCTTCAGTTGTCCCTGGGCGCTGAAAACCCTAGCTACGACTCTGATACCATGTTGTAAATATTAAAACTGTATGTCATTAAGAAGTGAAATGAATTATGTAGAATAATGCCATATATAAACATGCTGAACAATTGAGTCTTGTAACCTGAGAGTATATCTGAACGAAGTGCACATCAGAAGTCAGAATACAGTCTGAGAGCGACATGATATCAACATGAATCAAAAACCAATCAAATGTCATGTGTGTAGTGAATCATTTCCAAGTCAGCAATTTTTAAATAAACATATGCATACTCAGTGTGATGAGAAATTTTATGAATGTGATGTATGTACTAAATCATTTCCATCCAAAAATGTGTTAGAAAACCATATACTTATACATACTCATGAAAAGCCGTATAAATGTGATATATGTTCAAAATCCTTTACAAAAATAATGTGCTTAACAAGCCATATGCTTAGCCACACAGCGGAGAAAAAGCATGAATGTGTCACATGTTCAAAGAGGTATGCATTCGCATTTATGTTAAAGGCACATGCGCTTATACATTGTGAAGACAAACCACATGAATGTTCTACATGTTGCCAATCTTTTAGATTTAAAACTGATTTAAAAATACATAACCTTATTCATTCTAGGGAGAAACTTACATGTGATTTATGTGATAAGTCGTTTGTTTTTAAAAATCACTTAAAAGCACACATATGTAGTCGAAGTGGTGAGAAACCTCATATTTGCAATATATGTAACAAATCTTTTGCATATAAAAGTATCTTAAACACACATTTGCTTATGCATACTGGTGAAAAACCATATAACTGTGACATTTGTTCCAAATCATTTGCTTTAAAATATGTGCTGAACAGTCATATACGTGTTCATCTTGATAAAAAAATCAATGTACAAACTGTATGTAATGAGTCAATTGTACAAAAAACTTCTTCAGACCAGTACATGTCTGTCTGCACTCGTGAGAAATATAAATGTGATATGTGTAGTAAGTCGTTTACGTTCAAATGTTTGTTAAAGATGCATATGCTGAAGCACACGGGTGAAAAACCTCATACATGTGACAAATGCAATGTATCATTTGCATGTAAAAGTAGCTTAAAAAATCACATGCGTAAGCACACTGGTGAGAAACCATATAAATGTGGTGAATGTTCCAAATCATTTGCATATAAACATGTGCTAGAGAGGCATATGCTAACACACAGTGGAGGGAAAACGCATGTGTGTGTTTTATGTGATAAGTCGTTTGCACAGAGAAGGTACTTAGAAGATCATATGTCTGTCCACACTGGTGAGAAACATATATGCGATATCTGTGGTAAATTATTTAGAAACAAAGGTTACTTAATGACACATTTGCGTATCCATACTGGTGAGAAACCGTATAAATGTGATCTATGTTCTAGATCATTTGCAGTAAAATATGTGTTAGAAAGGCATATGCTAACTCACACCAGAAAGAAACTGCTGTGTAATATATGTTATAAGTCATTCACAGAGAGAAGATATTTAGAAGAGCATATGTTTGTTCACACTGGCGAGAAACCTAAGTGCGATGTCTGTAAAAAGTCATTTACACGCAAATATTACTTAAACACACATATGCTTATACATACTGGTGAGAAATTATATGAATGTGATGTGTGTTTTAGACCATTTGCATTGAAACAAGCATTAGATAGACATATGCTTATTCACACTGCTGAGAAAAAGCACATATGTAGTATATGTAATAAATCATTTTTATACAGAAGTTATTTAAAGCAGCATGTGGTTATCCACAGTGGTGAAAAACGATATACCTGTAATATCTGTAATAGCTCATATGGACTCAAAAAGTCACTGAACAGACATATGCTTATCCATGCTGGTAAGAAAGAGCATGCATGTGATATTTGTAACAAGGCTTTTATATTTAAAAGTTGCTTAAACAAACACATGCTTTGTCATACTGGTGAAAAGCCACACACTTGCAATGTATGTAACAAGTCATTTACGCGCCTAAGTTCTTTAAAATATCACATGCATAGTCAGACAGGTAAGAAATCTCATATTTGCAGTGTATGTAACAGGTTATTTACAAGCAAAAGTTACTTAAACATACACATGCATAGTCACGCAGTTGGCAAACTTGAGATTTGCAGTATATGTAACAAGACATTTACGTGCAAAGAGTCTCTAGACAGACACATGCATTGTCATACTGCTGAAAAATCTCATTCTTGCTCTATATGTAACAGTTCATATACATGTAAAAGTGCCTTAAAAATACACATGCGTATTCACACTGGTGAGAAACCTTTTACTTGCACTATATGTAACAAGGCATTTGCACACAGTAGCTGCTTCAAGAACCATTTAATTGTTCATACTGGTGAGAAGCCATATAAATGCGATCTATGTGACAAAGCATTTGCATTAAAAAAATGCTTAAGTAGACACATTCGTGTTCACACTGTTAAGAAACTGCATTCATGTAATATATGTAATAAATCATTTTCACGTATGAATGATTTAAAGAACCATAGTGTTGTCCACTCTGATCAGAAACGGTTTGTGTGTGATGCATGTAATAAGTCATTTAGATGCAGAAAGGAATTAAAGAGACACATACTTATCCATACTGATAATGAAATATCTACCCATACTGTTGAGAAGTAGATTTAAGTCCTTTCCATGCAGATGTAACATAAATAATTGTTTTCCAAATCTAGCTGGATTATAAGCAAAGGTAACTGCATATGTAATCTGCATTATCAGATGATAAGCATGCAGTTGTACAGTCACAAGTCTTCGTTAAGTAATAAATATATATAATGCTGACTTATTATTTCTATTATTAAATAATCTGTTTGAATAAAATATATGTATGTTTCTCACATTATGGAAAAACAGCAGCATCTAAAGCCACCAGATTTTGAACACATATAGTCGTCCACTTGCTCCTCAAAGCTTGGATTTATTATTATTATTATTTATTTATTTCACATTTTGTACAAATTTAGCTAATTTTTGATTAATATACTGAACAATTTAAAAGCAAGTGATAGCAACACTTCAAAATAAAATATTTATTTTTCAGTTTGAGCCTTCAGTTTTAATCAACAAACTTGGCTATTTAAAATCAATGTATTATCACTATTTGAAATAAAATGCTTTTATTTTTCACATGCCAGTGTGCTAGGGTGTTTCATTTTTCCAAAGATTTGATTTTCATAAGAGTTTGCTTACACCCGGAGTCTTAATGATGGGATTAATTAGAGATATATATACCAAATTTCAAGAATATTGGATAATATTTTAGGAGTTGCACACATTGGATCAAGATTGGATAATACGTTAAAAGTTGCACACATTAAACACTTTTATCATAAACTAGTGAAATTTCTAATATAAATAATAAGTGTTTTGTACTAATAGGCTTCTCATGTATTTCTTTGGCCACGATGTTTAAATTTCCATGTCTCTTGTTTACCGAGCTCAGATAATAGAAGTAAAATGGCAAAGAAAATCGGAGAATCATTCTTTGAAAATCCTTCTTATTTGGTCTTGCAGTGGGATAGTAAACTGTTGCTCTCAGTTACTCGTGAAAGTGTCAAAACTTTGGAGGATAGAGTTGCAGATCTAGTGACTGGCAAGATTTTGAGCATTTGCTTGGCATACCTGTTGTCCTGAAAAGAACTGGGGAGCAGATGACTAAAGAAGTTCTTTGGGAAGAGGACCAATTTGAGCTATGTGGCAATATCATCGGTATGTGTTTGGACGCTACAAGCATTTAATAAAGGCCTGATCCAGGGTTCATGTACCAGAATTAAAAGGGAATTTGAAGGAGCATTTTTGTGTTTGGCTTGCCAGCATCAACATGAACTAATACTGAAAAGAAGGTTGTGGCATACCATCAGTGGTCCAGACTTTTCAAAGTTCCAAAGCCTGGGGGCTTCACATGATAAGAAGTCATATACAACAATGCTGGGTGAAGAAAGTTCCATTCAAGGCTCTGAAAGAACAATGAGCAAAAATTGTTAATTGCATCTAAAATATCCTAAAAGACAGAAGGCATCCAAGAGAAGACTACAGAATTATTACACCTCTCACTCCAGTACCTAGGAGGCTGGTCTCAAAACAACTTCAGTTTCAGGATCCCAGGGGTTCTGCAACAAGCAAATCGTTGTCCTGCTTACTAAACAGTTGAATATTTCTCAATGAGAATTGAGAAAAATGAAATAGGTTGCTTATTTCTTCAGCCTTTCACACAAAGCCATTGTAAGTCGATGGGCCTCCAAAGAAAGATTTGGAAAACTATGGCTTCTGAGCACTTACCCAGATGCAGACGTAAAAAAAAAAAGTGCTATTACTGTTGCTAAGAGACACCTTTGGCATCTGTCAGATTGGCTTTTTCGGTAAACATATTACTCAGGCTGATAAAGAAAATATGACCAAAAATTTAGAAACCAAACCTGCAAAGAAACAGGAAACAATTGGAAGGTAAAAACAGTTTTTTGAAGGAAAAAAAGTGAGCCATTTTGTTACTAATAATGCACAGATGTTCCTTGAACTGTTAGGTGTCCATGATGTGACAGAATACCACAGTGATTCTCTAAGAAGCCCTAGACACATGTGAACTTTCTTAAGGTAGTTAATGATACTGCAGAAAGAGTTATTGTGATAAAAATGTTTAATGAATTGGTCAGAGATGAACAGCAAAAATTCTCACTGAGTGTAATTGACAAGCAACCAAAAGAAGGGATTTTCATCACTGAAAGCTGCTTAATATAACACATTTTGCCTATCAATCTCTAGTGTCTAGTTTTAGTATTATTTTAAGTTTGTGATTTCTGGTTTTCCCAGTGAAAGTAATTAATACTGAAAAATTATATGTTTTTTCTACCACTACAAAACTTATTAAAGTGTACAACCTCTAAATAGTATCCAGTCTTCATGAAATTTGGCATATGTATCTTTTAGATCACTGAGACTCAGAAAGTAAGCGAAGTGCAAAAATTTTTCATTTTATTTTTTGGCCTTACAAAGTGAAATACCCTATATTGTATTGCCGTTTAATAAAGATTAGATACATAACTTTCAAATTTAATCTATCGGTTTTTCGCTAACAAACTAACTGATTTAAAAGCAATAAACACAGTTCTTAGATTATTTTTTCTATTTTTTGATCTGACTAATTTGAAACAAAATGCTTTAAAAATCTGAGATGGATAATTAGAAATATTAAATATATTTATGAAATTAAATTAGTTAGACTCATTATACATTTTTTATTTTTTATAATTACTCTTTTAGGCAGGTAGTAAATTAACAGAAAGAATACAAAATATTGGGCAGACATATGGTTATGTTGTGGAAGATGAATTATTGATGTTTAAAACATATATTACTCCTAGATATATATAAATGTTGTTATTAAATTTATATGTTTTCAGTATGGAAATGAATTTTTAAGCCACTTTGATTTCACCCAGAAATAGTTTTATCCTGCTTTATGATGGCTCTAACACTAGTATAGCTGCAAATCGGTCACCTTCAAGAGTGACTTTAATGTTTTTCTGTGTGGATACTCACCAGGGTTGATTTTCTTCTAAACGAAAAGTGGCGGAAAAGAAAACAAAAGAAGAAAGTGAAAGAACAATAATGCATTCATGAAGCTGCTAACTTGGATAAATTTAGTAACAACAACTTAACTTATTAGAGGCACTAAGGCAAACAAGAATCAGCATAATACTCATAAACACCGATACTTGTTGCCTTAGTATTTCCAATAATCTTTATTTGACATGTTATTTTAAAACAGTTTAACTTATCTGAAAATAAATGCTTTATTATTTCCGTAAAATTAAAATGCAAATTGAATAATTTCTCAAAAAAAAAAAAAAAAAAAGAGTAAAAAGTATAGAAGAATTCATATTCATTTACTAATATATAAAGAGAAGAGATTAAGTTTGAAACAAGATGCGACAGCAACTAACTGGATAATAAGCAAAATTAATGATCTGCTACAATTTGTGAAATCTTTTAAACAGAGAATCTGTTGTTTCTGAAAACATTTGTTGATCCATTTCCAGTTCATTAGATTCTGTGTATAATTGGAAGGGAGTACATACTATTTCTGAAATTCCACATGAACAATGCAATATAGTTAAAATGCTTTTAATCTGTGTTTTAATCTTGTCAAGTTTAGAGCAAATTTTGCCTTCTTTTAGATTTATCTGTTCAAAATTACATAATAGATTATTGTTTAGAAAAGGGATTCCCAACCCGATGCCAACAGGCACTGTGTGCCCGCTGCTGTGCGATTACAATAAAAATGTTTTAGTTTTCAATAAAATTTTGTGACAGTTTTCTGGTACTTACATACTATGACGACTATCTTGGCAACATTTGCTGATAAAAATCTTCATTGGCATTTTTTAGTTTATGTTTATAAATTCTTTTGAAAATAAAAGCCCTAATTATGAAGGAACAAAAACTTAAAAACCAAAAATTCCAAACATATATATATACAGTACAAAGTCTGAAATCCGGGTGTCCATTATCCGGAATGATCTAAAATCCGAACCTCAAAACCACCAGCAACGTTTTTTCTCTTAGGCTTTATACATGCACATTTGATTCCCCCCTTTGCACATAATAAAACGTCTGGAGAGTCTTGATTCTTAATTTCACTTTGACACTAAATAAAATACCTTGTTATTGAAGAAACAATCATTTTAGCATAAATTTGTACGATCAATAATTTGGCTCCGTTGCTACATATCTGCTTTGGCACACATCTCAAACCGAAATATTCCACATAGATACATCGTTGATCTGACAACAACCTAGCGAATCATTATACTTTCCTTTCATCATCGCATGTTTATCAAAACATGAGAACTTGAGTAATGACTCATGTAGCGATGCCTAAATAATTTTTTTATGTTAGTAATTGAATAACAAAAGAGTATAGTAATCTTTTATGTTAACTCTTTGCAATGATTACAGATTTAAGTTAAATGCGCTAAAAAATGTTGACGAGGAAAAAATTACCAACAATTTCTTTCCATATGCTAAAAATAGATTTTTTTAATGATACTCATAGACCCGAAGATTACATTTAGAGCTATTTGAATTAAGAATAACTGATTTGTTATTCACATAAACTCAGTGCCAGGGCTTGTATGGCCACACCAAGTTGCAGAATTTAGGACCCTTAGAAACTGCATCAGGCGGTAAGATATCTAGCGCCAGCTCTCAATAAGGCTTAAGTACAATAAATAACTAAACTAATACAATTCAGGCTTAATTGTCTCAGTGCATGATAGAAGCAAGATAAAATTTAATGGAACAACTAGCCGTTAGTCACCAAGCTCATGATGCATAGCCAAATATGTATAGTGAAGGATAGCTAAATTTGATGATAGCTGCTAATTTTAAAGGCTTGTGGATATCGCAAAACAAAGGCAAAATTTTCCAATTAATGGATTTTGTAAAGAAATGTAGAGAAGTGGTAATAAATGAAGATGATATAAAAGAAGTTTTTCATTTTGATGACAATGCTTCTCAGTCATCAATCAATTAATGAATGGCGAAATCTGTAGTATGGTTCTAGATCCAGAAAATACTGCTACCGAAAAAAGTGAAGAAAGTGACAAAGAAATTATTGAAAACGAGAAAATTTCGATTGAAAAGTTAGAAGTTAGCCGGAATTCTCAAAACAGCAGCTACACAACTTCAACAATGTAACTAAACAAGATATTATGTCTGGCTACAGAATTAAAGAGAAAGTACAGTCAAAAGTCTTTAATCCGGACTCGTCGGGACTTCGGCGATTCCAGATTATCGATTTTTCTGGATTATAGATCATCAGTTTAAATCTGGTAAGATGGCATGCAGAAATTATAAAATTAAAAATATGAAACCATAATTTATAAAATAATGAGCAATTATGATCTAAAGGGTATCAAAATTTACAAAAAAAGAAGCTTAATATTTATTTGTGTACTTTATTAAACATTTCTTTCAACGCGCGCATGCGTAAAGCATACATTACGCATAGTCGAAATTAGAAAATTGCAACCAGAAAACTATTTGATTTGTATTCGTGATATTTATAATGACGAGGAATTTGATTTAAATCATATCAAAGACAGAGTAGATCGAGATGAAATGCAACATTTAGTAAGGAATTAGAAGCTGAATAAAATAAAAACATCTGCCCTGAAGATAACGAAAGTGCTTACAGATCAACTTCCAGTTCATTGTGCGCGCGCGACGTCCCCCCCCCCCCCGCAGAGCAGTGTGAAATTGATAAACAGATTTCGGAATGGTTAGATAAAAAAGGATAGGCCTTTATCCATTTTTTGTAGCAATTCCACTTTTTGTTTGATGGATATCGAAACATACTTTCGTTTTGTAGATCTTTGGGAGCTCCAGCATCAGAAATTCTATATGACATAATCGAAAATTCAAGCTTGCTTTTATAAAATTGCTCTTACAGTCTGCAAAAAATAATAAGCCGGATCCAATTCAAAGATTAAGGAACAACGCAATCATCAACATTAACTGAAATAGATAATTAGATAATTTTAGTTTATACAGTCCATTATTAAGCGCGCACGCGAAAACGTATTCTACGCTTGCGCAGATGCATATGCGAGTCGTAAAGGTCTTGCGCGCACGCGTAAACGCCTATGCGCAGAAAGATTTTAGCTTTGAGGTCCGGATTATAGATCATTCCGGATTATGGGTGTCCGAATCAACGACTTTTGACTGTATTAGCACAAAAAACGAAGCAACGTAAACAACTTACATTGAAAGAAATGTTTAATAAGGAAAACAAATAAATATTAAGCTGTTTTTCTGTAAATTTTGGTACCCTTTAGATCATAAATACTTCATTAGTTCATAAATCATAATTTCATATTTTTAATTTTATAATTTCTACATGACATTCCATTATATTTAAACTGATGATCTAATATCCAGAATCGCTGAAGTCCCAACGAATCCGGATTTCAAACTTTGTACTGTATTCATATTATAAATAAACGTATATATATATAAACTATATACTAAATCCGAATTAAAATTAACTTACTCAGAACTGATTGAAAGAAAACGTTGAAGTTAATGGTCAGGAAAGTGGCAGGAAATAACATCGAAAGGCATTTCCTGTTTTTTCACCAAATAAATTCAGTTAAATTGGTATCCAAATGATGGCGGTTTGTCCCAAGTTGTCGCTTGTTCCTCCATTTTGCGGAACCCCACATCCTTTTAACGTTTTGAGTATGAGCTAAAATAAAGAATTGATATATTCTTTAACTCTTTATTTTAGTGCCCTCTATAACTTATATTAGGGTTAACCTGTATAACCTACAAGGGTCGCCAATTTTGGTGCGATATCTAGGTAGTCGTCATAGTATGTAAGTACAGTGTTCTCATTTTTAATGAAATAGACATTGTGTCCAACACAGATACGAGCACAAAGCTAAATGCAACCAATCTCTTTTTTTTTTTTTATGTGCATGTATTATTAATTCCATCCAACTATAAATTCACCTTGAAAAAGTAAATGGTGCCTGCCATCCAACAGATATTCTAGAATGTACTTATAAGGACGAAAAGTTTGGGAACTTCTGGTATAGAACAACAGGAAAAAAAAAAGAACAATAATCTGTTTTATTATAATATGTTACACTGTGTATTGATGATTTACATTCAGTTTTGAAGTTATTAACTAATTTTCTTCTAATGTTCTTTCTGTATATATGTGTTAAATTTTTATTTTTACTTCTGTTATAAACTGAGTAGCAAATTCCACAGAAGCTTGTAAATAATATGAAAAGTATTACACAAATACTTTACAAGTTTTGGTTCTAAAATTATTATTATTACAGTCAAAAGTCGTTAGCCCGGACTCGTCGGGACTTTGGCGATTCCAGATTATCGATTTTTCCGGATTATAGATCATCAGTTTAAATCTCGCAAGATAGCACGCAGAAATTCTAAAATTGAAAAAAAGAAACCGTAATTTATGAAATAAAGAACAATTATGATCTAAAGGATATCAAAATTTACAAAAAAAAAGCTTAATATTTATTTGTTTACTTTATTAAACATTTCTTTCAATGTAAGTTGTTTAAGTTGCTTCGTTTTATGTGATAATACTTTCTCTTTAATTCTATAAACAAACATAATTTCTTGTTCAGTTACAAAGTTCCGCTGTTCAAGTCCCGTAATTGCTGTGTCGAGAATACCAACTAATTTGTCAATCGAAATTTTTTCGTTTTCACTAACCTCTTCACCTTCTTCATGCCTTTATCCATTTTTTGCAGCAATTCCACTTTTTGTTTGATGGACATCGAAACATACTTTCGATTTGTAGATCCTTTGGGAGCTCCAGCATCGGAAATTCTATTTGACATAATCGAAAGTTCAAGTTTACTTTTATAAAATTGCTCTTACAGTCTGAAAAAAATATTAAGCTGGATTTAATTCGAAGATTAAGGAACAACGCAATCTGCAACATTAACTGAAATAGATAATTGGCTTATATTGTCCTTTATACATAAAATGCGCACGTGAGAACGTATTCTGCACTTGTGCACACGCATATGCGCAGTCGTAAAAGTCTTACGTGCACGCGTAAACGCCTATGCGCATGCGTCAACGCGGCGCATGCGCAGAAAGTTTTTAGCTTTGAGGTCCGGATTATAGATCATTCCGGATTATGGGTGTCCGAATTAACGACTTTTGACTGTATTATTATTATTATTATTATTTGCCTATAATTAGTACATATATGTTTGTTTTCTTTCCACATTATATATATGCTTATATATATATAAATATGTAAAATATAAAATATCTTTCAACATCTTTCGAATAATAAATTAATAATAGCCCTTTAACAACTGTCTGTGTCAAAAAATAATACAGCAATACTTTTTCTAACTAAATTACCTGCAGTTCTGATGAACACTTATCGATGAAATCTGAACCCAACATCAGGGCATTAATCTGTCATGTGATCTGAAATGGAATTCAGTATGAAAAAAAAGGTATTTGCATTACAACTCTGTTTGCTCTTTGTTCATCTCTTCTGCTGCTTTACGCTGTGTTGCTGGCCATGCAGAGTTTACTTTTAATTTTGTCCATTATTTAAGATGTAAGCTGTTACCATTATGTGTGTTCTTCGAGTGCCATCTTTCTAACTACACATTAAAGTTTCTTCAAGTTATAATGCAGAGATTCACCGCCAATCCATTGCAACTTATTTTCACCAAGTCATCTTATTACAATAATGACCCAGGCATATTACAGTAATGACACAGTCATATTACATACATGTATATGTTTTTTCCCAAGAAAACAATCTCTCAGTTTAATAATTTAATTAATCTTTGCTACATTAGCTCTAGATTTTAGCTTTGATGGTCCATTTTTACATTTTTTTTGCATATTTTTAAGTATTATTTAAAATAACATAAATGTATATAAATATAATATGTGCAAACATACTACTAAAAGTTACTCTAACCATATAAATAAAGCTAATTAAATATTTAAAATGATCAGTAATGTAATAGTGTTACATAGGAATAAAAGTAGAATACTATATATAATAAATAAGTAATTCTTCCAACCAATTTTCTCCACCAATGAAGAGCTTGCCAACCTTGCTGAGAATGCATTTTCAAAACTTTTTGTACTCTAATGGAATTTGCAGAACATCAAATTTTATATAATAGAAAGGAATGCACTGTTTCCAAATTTCACATGAATTGTAAAACCTGAGATTGAAGTTCAGTAGATAGAGCAAATTTTCTGTTCATTTGAATTTATCCATTCAAAATTACAAAGTAGGTTACTGCATGAAAATAGCAAGAAATGTTCTATTTTTATACACTATTTTTAGTGTGATGTAATTCAATTTTGTAGTTTAATTTTCCTTTTAATTCAGTTTTCTTTTCTATTCTGAAAATAATTATGTTTTATATAACTTTTTTTGTTTTTCATATGAAACTGAAATTTAGTTTCAGAAACTATTTAAATTCACAGATATGAAAGCAGATCCCACAGCAAATATAAGACTACTTAAATTATATAGGAAATGGAAGTATCTAATTTAGTAATATAATGGTGCAAGATACAAATAAAATATTGAGGTAATAATCTAAACAAATCTTTGATAAGTTTCAAAAATGATTTATTCTATTTTTTTTATTTTAATGGAAGAAACCTGTTTATTCCAATCAGTTTTTTCTGCCTTGATAAAACTTGCCAATCCCGAGAGTTGTGTATTATGTATGTGCTAGCTTATATATTCAGCTAAGAAATTATACAAATGCATTAAAAATTGCTTTTTTACAAGAAAATAGCTTAAGGAACACTCATTAATGCATTTCTAACAAAAACCTACCTCAGTAGAATTCTAATATTCAATAAAAACCTGTAACTTGGGTTCACTTTTCAATAGAAAGAAAGAAAATTTTCATTCTGAGAAAAGTCAGCATAACATTTTATTGTTGGTTTTTTCTTATGTGGCTTGGCAAATAAATATTATTGTACACAGGGTTTCAACCAGGGAAAAAATTCCACCTGAAGGGGAATTTCATACTTTCAGAGGGAAAGTGCAATTAGCCTTTTATTTAGCTGTTAAGTATTTAGTTTTACCCTATAAATATCTAAAAAAAAAAACTACTTTTATTCAAGTATTGGTGTTATCAAAATTTTCCAATTAATTTCGGTGTTATCAAAATTGGCGTTATCTTTTTGTTCCTTAATTTATAAAAACATATTTAAAAGTAATTTAAAGTGAAATAAATGTTGTTTAATTTTTGAGTTCGGGAAAAGAGGGGTGGTGCAGATCATCTGGCAGTGGTGTAAGTGTTGCATGGAGCAAAAATGGTGTAGGACCATTTTTTTAGCAAAAAGGCATAACATATTTTTGTTAAGGAAGCAAATTAATTTAATAATTGAAGTTATTTTGAATTTTTGTCAGTTACAAAACTGTTAATTTTTAATAGGAAAAACAGATTATTATTCTATGCATATTTTTTGTTTTAAATAAATAAATGGATGATTTCTATTTATCCACTCTACTCTTATCAACATACAATAGAACTGCTCTATGTTTTCCATATTTTTTAGCAGACACTTGACAATAGTCAACTATACATACCAGACACCTATTTGAGTACATAAGATTTATAGTTTTTATTTGTCAAAAATAATTGTTGTTTGACAATTTGTTTGCTTTAGAAATGTTGGCTTTGTAAGTTTTTGTTTATTCTTATAAAATGTTACCTTTCATTATAATTTTTGAATGAAATATTACATATGAGCTGTAAATATTTTGTCCCAGTTTTGGTTACTAATTACAGTCAAAAGTCGTTAATCCGGACCTCAAAGCTACAAACTTTCTGCGCATGCGCGTGTGCATATTACGTTTACGCATGTGCGTTTAATGTATAACGGACGGCATAACCTCAAGCTAAAATTATCTAATTATCTATTTCAGTTAATGTTGCAGATTGCGTTGTTCCTTAATCTTCGAATTGGAACCGGCTTATTATTTTTTGCAGACTGTTAGAGCAATTTTATAAAAGTAAGTTGTAACTTTCAATTATGTCAAATAGAATTTCTGATGCTGGATCTACAAAGGGAAAGCATGTTTCGATGTCCATCAAACAAAAAGTGGAATTGCTGCAAAAAAATGGATAAAGGCTCCTTTGTTTCTCTAACCATTCTGAAATCTGTGTATCAATTTCACGCTGCTCTGCGCGGTGAGGGGGATGTCGCAGCGCGCAATGAACTGAAAGTTGATCTGTCAGCACTATCCTTATCTTCAGGGCAGATGTTTTTATTTTATTCGGCTTATAATTCCTTACTAAATGTAGTATTTCATTTCGATGTACTCCGTCTTTGATATGATTTAAATCAAATTCCTCGTCATTATAAATATCACGAATACACATCAAATAGTTTTCCGGTTGCAATTTTCTAATTTCGACTATGCGTAATGTATGCTTTACGAATGCGCGCGTTGAAAGAAATGTTTAATAAAGTAAACAAATAAATAGTAAGCTTTTTTTTTTTTTTTTTTTTTTTTGTAAATTTTGATACCCTTAGATCATAATTGCACTTTATTTCATAAATTACGGTTTCATATTTTTAATTTTTTAATTCCTGCATATGCCATCTTACCAGATTTAAACTGATGATCAATAATCCGAAAAATCGATAATCCGGAATCGCCGAAGTACCGACGAGTCCGGATTAAAGACTTTTGACTGTAGTTGACAGCTTTTTATTGTGATGAAGATAATTAGAAAGTATCGATAAATGAGTATACTTGAGTAGCAATAAATGAGTGACTTTTGAGTGTAAATTCAACTTTTATTTAAAATTCATTTTAAGTTAATGTGATGGGCTTGCATAAAGAACTTATTTGTCCAAAATTTCTAAGCAAATGAGTTCAAAGCTAAATGGTCTGATAAGCCTCTTCAAGAATGATAAAACATACATATTATACATTGGAATTAACAGAATTTTTGGATATGTTGCAAGTTGTTTAGTCAAAATTATACATATGAATAAGCGTTTATATGTGATGAAATATGTTATACTTCTGTGGAAATTTTGTTGGAAAGCAGTTTAAAAAATTTCAAATAATTTTGTAAATATTCTAGATATTATAAAGAGATGGAAAAAAAAACTTTGTCGATTTTTTCATGATTAATGTTTTGGTTTAGTTGGCAAAGCACACTAGAGCTATCTGCCTAAGGGGAGGAATCGAACTCAGGTCAAAACTGCCATTGTTCAGCGATTTTACTACTTGGTTGCTGGTGGTCGTCATGATTACTAAGAAATTCTAATATTCATGATACATTAGAAAATTCATTAAAATTTGCAAGAATAATTGTAGAAATGGTCATCATAAATGTTACTGCCCTACTCATAATTTCTAAAATTCTTTAATCCGCAGAATCCTTGGCCCAGAAGATAGGATTATCAGTATTTTAGATTTAATATATATATATATATATATATATATATACACACAGTATTATAAAAGCCATTTGCCTAGAAATAAATTCAAAGCCAAATGGTTTCACATTGTCTTAAGTGGAAATGTAATATAAGTGATATAAGTATAATAATGCATAATATAAGTAATACAATAATAATGCATCCCTAGAAGAGTGAGTGTATATTTTTTAAATTTTTATTTTGGTAATTTGACACATCTTTTTAATTCTAATAATGACAAATTTTTTAGCTGCCTTGCCATATTGCAGTGTAAATTGATTCATTTACCACTTATAAATTCATTTATGCAGTAGCATAGTGTAGGTTTGTATATGTGCATGTTTTGAAAATGTTTGAAAAATATTTGGAAATGAAAAATGTTAAAAACTTCCTTGAGTCTGTCTAGATTGCTGTCACTGTCCTTTGTTGGTAAAAGCTAAAAAGACTAGCTTGAATGATGGACCAGAACAGTTCATTTATTGATACATTATTTCATCATGTACAGTCATCTAACAGGTAGCTGTCTGATGAAACATATATGAAAGCAAAAAATTATTTCTAGTTTAGTAGTATTGGCACTGAAATAAGCATTTGGAATATTATGAGTCAAATCTTAGCAGCTTCTTCTGTAGTTGATAAAATAATAAAGAACAAAACAATGCAGCACTTAAGGGAAGTTTTCAACTCTGTTCTGAAAATTCTGTTTTCTGTTCTTGTACTTAATAATGAAAACAAAGCATTTGGCAGAACTGCATTGTAACTTTGACCAGCTACAGAACTAAAGCAGCATCTTGCAAGAACATCACATTCATGAGTTGTATTTTGTTTTTCTTTTATGCCAATTAATGTCTCAAAAAGGCCTGTTCTTATTTTTAAAAATCCCTGAGATGTATTCGATAACACATCCATACGATTTTTCAGATCTAAAATTGCCCTCAGGGGCTCACTTTTGTGAGTACGGGTGTGGCAATCCCGAGGTACCCTAGCCCTTCAGGGGATCATCTTCTTGGTGAGACGGGTGTCACGATCCTGGAGCCCCAGTGATCTATTCTCTTTTCCATCTCCTCTCCTCTTGGCTGGAACTTTTTCCCTTCCCTTCTCCCTCGTGGTTTCTCTCTACGGAGTTTGGGGCTCGTCACGAGAGACTGGAGCATCCATTGCTTCTAGTTTTCGAGTGACGAGAAAACTGCCCACGTGTTTGCCGTGCGTGGAGACCCGTGTCGCTGGAAAGGAGGGTCCTGGTAGTTGAGGGGCGAGGTACTGTCCCCAACACACTGCTTTGGCCTCTGCTTCAGCTAAACGGGAGGCACCTTAGTCGTCCTCACGGGTGTCAATCGGCTGGTCACTAGTCCTTGTGTCAGTGGCTTGGGGTCAAGCTCTCGGGAGTACCTGCTTTCGGGAAAGCCGACTGTGGGGCTTCAGTTTGCGTATAGGTCCGGCTAGCCCTAACACAGGAATCTGTGTTCCCTTGTTGGGCTCCGTGGTGGGCGGGGCCGTCGGACCCGAATCATTTTTTCTTTCACTATGGCTTCTTCACATATATACCTAATTAAAGATTTCGAGGTCACTCCCGTCACTCAACCTAGTTCTGAAAGGTCTACTACTAAACCAGTAACTCAATTTAGTTCTGAAACGTCTACTGCTAAACCAGTCGCTCAACTTAGTTCTGAAACATCTACTGCTAAACCAGCCACTCAACCTACTTCTGAAAAGTCTACTGCAAAAAAATTACGCACAGATACAAATGAAAAAAATCACAACAATAGCCCCCGTTTCCTAGTCATTTCTAGTCCTTCTGGCGAGCTGCATAAGATGTCTCCTTTCATAATAAATAAATATATTCATTCTTGTATTGGTGAGCCAAGAAATATAAAGCGTCTCCGCTCCGGAGACTTCCTTATTGATACAATCTCAGCCACCCAGTCTGCTTCTTTACTACAAATAACTAAACTTGGGCAAGCGAATGTCACTGTAACAGCACATAAGACACTGAATTATTGTCGTGGCGTAATATCGGAATTCGACCTTCTGTATGTTCCTGAAGAAGAGATCGCTTCCGAGCTATCCGACCAAAATGTCTGCGGTGCTAGGCGGATCAAGATGCGTAAGGAAGGTAAGTTGATCGATACGAAACACGTGATCCTTACCTTCAACACGCCTGATCTGCCTAAGAATATTAAGGCTGGATATATAAATTGTCCTGTAAGACCTTATATTCCGAACCCTATGCGTTGCTTCCAATGCCAGCGTTTCGGCCATTCTAAGACGTCTTGTCGTGGCAGCCTCACATGCGCCCGATGCTCACAGATTGGCCACGATTCTGAAAATTGTACCGCTGCGCCTCTTTGTATAAATTGCAAGGGTGAGCACCCAGCATTTTCACGCCTCTGCCCAAAATGGAAATTGGAAAAAGAAGTGCAGACTGCAAAGGTTATGAGGAACATCTCATATGCCGAAGCCAGAAGATTAGTCCAGAGCACACAGCTACGGCCAAATACATCTTACGCCAATGCTCTTAAAAGATCTCGCTCTGTTGCTACCCAAACATCAGTTAGTATGCAGACGCCACCAAACAAAACTCAACAGACTACAAACAACAAGAAGAAAGAAAACCCAACCCATACAGTACAAAATAAAGAAATAGTAATTCAAAGCACACCCAAAAATACCACACGAAAAGAAACAAATAAAAATAGAAGTTCCAGCAATAGCTCTCTTGATGGAATGGTTTCTGAATCTGCGGATTCAGACGGTATGGAAGTAGAAGAGGGTCTGGAAGTTCCCAAGCATCTACTTCCACGAAAAACCAAACAAGAGCACAGAAAGAACAAAACTATTCATAATGGCCACCCTCGTATCATGGAACTGTCGCGGTTTCCACCGAAATCTGCTCGACATCAAAGCTATAATCAATGTTCATCAACCTTTATGCTTCGCAATACAGGAAACAAATCTAAAACCGGAACAACAAGCAAAACTTCGGAGGTTTTCTTTCGTCAGGAAAGATAACATTGCAGGTGAGCGAGCCAGTGGAGGTGTAGGTCTCCTCACCTCACTGGATCATCCCTCAAATGAGCTTTCTTTGACGACATCCCTCCAAGTTGTCGCTACTCAAACAAATTTTGATATTGTTGTTACAGTCGTTTCTCTGTATTTGCCTCCAAATGAGCATATTAATCAGCAAGATTTAAATGGTCTTTTAGAGCAGCTGCCTGAGCCTTTCATCATAATAGGAGATTTTAACGGCCATAGTCCGCTCTGGGGTAGTAAGGATACTAATTGCCGAGGAAGACAAATTGAGCAGATGATCGAAGATCATAGCCTTTGTCTCCTCAATAATGGGCAAGATACTTACTTCCATGAGCCTTCAAAAACATTCCATGCTCTCGACCTTGCCATCTGTTCACCATCTCTGTTGCCTTTTTGCACTTTTAATGTGGGTAAAGATCTTTACAACAGTGATCATTATCCCATTCTTGTGTCTCTTGCACGAAGAGGAGCAAACCCCATGTCGAGATCCCCTCGATTCATACTGGACAGGGCAGACTGGGAAATCTTCTCTTCCATTGCAGAGCTCACAGATGAAATGGTAGAAGATGCGCATATCGATGACGCTGTTGAAGCTGTTACTAATACTATTATTCAGGCAGCTATGCTCTCCATTCCTAGAACATCAGGAAAACTACTAAAATATTCAAAACCATGGTGGAATCGCGACTGTCATGAAGCACTGAAAAAACAGAAAAAAGCATGGGGTATTTTTCGTAGATATTGTGGTGATGGCGATAAGGAGCGCGCCTTGCGCCCTCCGATAAGTGTGGCAACCCTAGAGGAGAAATTTCTTACGAGTAGGAGCAGAGCGAAAGAGGCAGGCTGTCGGGCAGTGTGCGCGAAGTTCCTAAATAAAGTTTAATTTTTATTGTGCACTATGTCTTGTTAATATTTATATTAATGCAGTAAGAACATAATCTGTGATATGGAATTTGAGGATTGGTGGTAAAACATAACCGGAAATCACCATAATGGTAACCTGGACTGTGTTAAATCGTATGAACAGTTCTCAAGCACTTTCGGTTTTGACTACAAGCCATCACTCAAGATCTCCAAACCAGAAGTAATGGATTACATCGGTTTTCATCCTCCGAATCACAGATGAGTACTAATTATAGATCATTTTATAATTCTGTTTTCTACTTATCATTTAATTTAATTTTCTTTAGTTAAATTTTTGCTTTTATTTTGGCTTAAAAACCTTGCACAATGTCTTATGATTATGCCGTCCAAATTCCGGTTTATAACCGATCAGACCCATCTTTATGGTTTATTATGTGTGAAAGTACCTTTGCTCTTGCCACCCCCAAACCTATCACAGAATCCATTACTAAATATAATTATGTAGTTGCTCATCTTGCTCCAGATATTGCTTCAATAGTACGGGATTTACTTATGAAACCAGACCCTATTGATTCATATGCAAAGCTTAAAACTGAGTTAATAAATCGTTCAGGAGAATCTTCTCAGCAAGAAATTCGCCAATTATTATCTGGAGAAGAATTAGGTTCTCGAAAACCTTCCGATTTGCTTAGAAATATGAAGCGTCGAGCAGAATCTTTAAATGTTCCTGATAACTTAATGTTAGAATTATTCCTTCAACGTTTGCCTTCGACTGTTCAGTCTATTTTGGCAGCGGTTTCCAATTTAACTGTAGATAAAGCTGCAGAAATTGCCGACAGAATTTTAGAAGTAAATCCAACCCCAGGGACTTGTGCCGTTTCTCGCACAGTCGATCAGTCTCTTGAGGATAAATTATTTAAACAAATAGAAAAATTAAACAAACGTATTGATCGCATTTCTCTTTCTCGTGGTCGCTCGCCAAATCGCGGAGATCGCAATAAGGAAAGAAGCAATTCCAAAAGGAGAGATTATTCTGTTTGCTGGTATCATAGACGTTTTGGGAAAAAGTGTAGAGATGACAAATGTACAAAACCTTGTTCATGGCAGGGAAACGAAACCAGCAAAGAATAGAGGCGACTTATTCTTTGCCTCAAGTTTCACGTCGCCTGTTCGTTCGTGACCGTAGAACAAACCTTTCATTCTTGGTCGATACCGGCTCTGACGTGTCCTTACTTCCAGCAAATAATTCTCAAAAACGGAATTCGTCCCAACAAACACTTTTCGCTGCTAATTCTTCTACTATTCATGTTTATGGTCAAAAAACACTTTCTTTGGATTTCAAATTAAGACGACAGTTTACATGGACTTTTCTTATAGCAAATGTTAGTACACCCATTCTTGGAGCAGATTTTCTCCATTTCTTTGAATTGGTGCCTGATCTCAGAAACAAATGTCTCAAAGATTTAAAAACGCATTTTAAAACCGTCGGTTGCGTGAAAAATGCAAGCATTTATTCAGTAAAAACTGTATTTAGTGATACACCATATCACAAAATTTTAAAAGAATTTCCTTCAGTTACTAGATTACCAGATCCTAACCAACCTGTTAAACATAACTAAAGGTCCACCTGTGGTTGCAAAACCTCGTCGGTTAGCTCCAGATCGCTTAAAAATAGCAAAACAAGAATTTCAAACTATGATGCAATTGGGGCATTTGAGACCTTCGAGCAGCAATTATGCATCCCCACTTCACATGGTTCCAAAAAAGGGAAGTCTGGAATGGAGACCTGTAGGAGATTATCGAGCATTGAACGCTCAAACAATAAAAGACAAATACCCTATTCCATGTTTAGCCGATTTTACTGCTGCATTGCACGGTACTAAAATTTTTAGTCATGTCGACCTGATTAAGGCATACCATCAAATACCAATTAACCCAGCCGACATCCACAAAACCGCCATATGCGCACCATTCGGTTTATTCGAAAGTATCCGTATGCAATTCGGCTTATGCAATGCATCTGCGACTTTTCAACGTTTTATAGATGAAGTCACGCGGGATTTAGAAGGCGTTTACGCTTTTGTCGATGACTTGCTCATAGCCTCTAAAGATTCTGAGGAACATTGCAGGCATTTGAAAGCTTTATTTTCCAAACTTCAGGAATATGGACTTTGCATAATGTTTCAAAATGCACCTTTGGTCAAACATCTATTGATTTCTTAGGTTTTCACCTTAGTGAAAACGGAATTGAACCTCTTCCTGACAAAGTCAAATGTATTTTAGATTTTCCTCAACCTACCACTCTCACTCAGCTTCGCCGATTTTTAGGCATATTTAACTTTTATAGATGTTTCATACCTAAAGCAGCACATATTCTTTCTCCTTTAATAAAATTGTTAGAAGGCTATATTAATAAAAAGAAATCTCGTTCTCGTGCTCAGGATTCATCCCCACAATTAAATTGGAACGAGAATGCTGAACAAGCCTTTATTGCTGCCAAAAATGCCATTGCTCAGGCTACCCTTTTGAGACACCCTATTCCCGGAGCCCAGCTAAGCATCTGGGTAGATGCCTCAGACGTCGCAATCGGCGGCACACTTATGCAGTTGTCTCAACAAACATGGGAACCTATAGCATTTTTCTCTATGAAACTCAGTAAAAGTCAACAGAAATGGTCCGCGTACGATAGGGAATTATTTTCTATTTATTCTGCAATTAAGAAATTCCGACACATGTTAGAGGGCAGAAATTTTATAATTTATACGGATCAAAAACCGTTAATATACGCTTTTAAACAGAACCCTCATAAATGTTCACCTCGACAATTGCGCCAATTAGATTTTATTTCTCAGTACTCTACTGATATTAGGCATGTGCAAGGTTCAAAAAACGTCGTTGCTGACGCTCTTTCAAGAATCGAAATTGATTCCATAACAAAATCTCCATTTTTGGATTTTAAAAAATTTTCGGAAGCTCAACGGCATGATCCGGAGGTACAAGACCTTCTCAAAAACAACACATCATCTTTGAAACTGGAATTTAAACCGTGCCAATATTCTGATGGTAATATTCTTTGTGACATATCAACGGACATTCCTCGTCCATTTGTTCCGAATTCCTTTCGCAGACTCATCTTTAATCATCTGCACAATCTGTCACATCCAGGAATTGCAGCTACTACGAAGCTTATTTGTTCTCGTTATGTATGGCCTGATATGAAACGTCATATCAAAAATTGGGTGAAATCCTGTGAATCTTGCCAAAAATCGAAAATTACTAGGCATACTAAAGCACCACTGGGCACATTCTCTCTTCCTGATGCACGTTTTTCAGAAATCCATATGGATATCGTCGGACCGTTACTTCCATCAGAAGGCAATGTGTACCTTTTGACTCTAATAGATAGATTCTCCAGATGGCCTGAAGCCATTCCCATCCCGGATATGAAAACGGAAACCATTTGCAGAGCCATCTTCAACTGTTGGATATCTCGTTTTGGCTGCCCATCGATCATAACAACAGACCAAGGTTCTCAAATGAGATCCGCACTTTTTGCAGAATTTACGCGCATTTTGGGTACGAACAGAATCACAACAACAGCCTATCATCCAATGTCAAACGGCATTGTTGAACGATTTCTTCGACATTTAAAATCTTCTCTCAAGGCTCACGAGACCAATAACTGGACTGAAACACTACCAGTTGTTATGCTTGGTATTCGGACAGCCGTAAAGGAAGATCTACAGTCATCTTGTGCTGAACTGGTGTACGGCACAACTCTCAAGCTGCCTAGTGATATGATAACGTCATCTAAGATATCTCCGTATGACACACAATTTATCACGAATCTTAGGCATAGAACGCAACAATTGAATCCAATAGCAACATCTGCACATTGCCAAGAAAAATGTTACGTAAGTGCTACCTTAAAGTCGTGTACGCATGTATACTTACGTGTCGATCGAGTAAAGCCACCTCTGTGCCAACCATACACAGGTCCGCATAAAGTCCTTTCTAGAACGGACAAAACTTTCACAATAGATGTTAACGGTCTGAAATCTACTGTGTCTATAGACCGTGTGAAACCAGCCTATTTGCTTTCGGACTCTAATTTGCCTGAACTGAAAACAAATAAAGACTTAAAGACAGTTCAGCAGAATAAATCTGCAAACGAACTCTCTAAGACACAAACTGTCACCAGATCGGGAAGACATGTTCACTTCCCTAAGAAACTTGCTTCTTACATAACAATTTAAAACATTTTTTTTAAATTCATATCTTAACATATTTCTTGTTATATATTGAATTTCATTTTGATCTTTTCTAATTTTATATTCTAATTTTGTAATCATGTAAAAAATACCCGACAGTACGGATCCTCTAAGATAATTTCATAACCTATGTCGTTCCTTTGAATAGTCATTAAAGGAACTGGGGGGAAACTCTGTGGTGATGGCGATAAGGAGCGCGCCTTGCGCCCTCCGATAAGTGTGGCAACCCTAGAGGAGAAATTTCTTACGAGTAGGAGCAGAGCGAAAGAGGCAGGCTGTCGGGCAGTGTGCGCGAAGTTCCTAAATAAAGTTTAATTTTTATTGTGCACTATGTCTTGTTAATATTTATGTTAATGCAGTAAGAACATAATCTGTGATATGGAATTTGAGGATTGGTGGTAAAACATAACCGGAAATCACCATAATATCCTACTCTGCGAAACCTCATAGCCTTTAAAAGAGCCAAAGCAAATGCACGAAAAGTAAGAAGGCAGAGCCAGAGGGATTCCTGGATTTCATATGTGACGTCAATAACATCCTCCACGCCTAGCAAGCGGGTTTGGGAAAGAGTTCGAAAAGCATGCGGCATATATAAAGACCACTCACTTTCCTTTTTGGAAAAAGATGGCCGAGTGATTAGCTCCATAGAAGAAATTGCGAATACTATTGGTGAGACATTTGCTGCCGTTTCTTCCAGCAGAAACTATACACCTGCATTTCTTTCTATGAAGCAGCACTCTGAAATAAATCCCATAGCATTCAACTCTTCCAAATCTGAGCCTTACAATAGAGACTTTACTATGCTTGAATTAAGGAGTGCTTTATTGCAGACACATAGGTCTTCTCCGGGTCTTGATGGAGTGAATTATGAAATGCTAAAGCATCTGTCCTGTAAGTCACTGAATGCCCTTCTCACTCTTTACAATAGGGTGTGGAAGGAGCGTGCCTTTCCCAGTGCATGGAGGAGAGCTGTTGTCATTCCTATTCCTAAGCCAGGGAAAGATCCAAGGAATCCCTCCAACTATCGGCCAATTGCCCTTACGAGTTGCCTCTGCAAACTGTTTGAAAAGATGGTAAACAGCTGCCTAGTCTACTTCTTGGAAAAGAATAATATTATATCGCCTTATCAGAGCGGTTTTCGAAAGGGGAGAACGACTGTAGACAATATGCTTCTATTAGAGACATCTATTCGAAAAGCTTTTGTCAGAAGAAGTCACCTTGTCTCAATATTCTTCGACATTGAAAAAGCTTATGATAAGGCATGGAGATACGGTATACTCCGGGATCTTCACGAGAGTAGCTTGCGCGGCAACCTACCAATTTTCATTCAAAATTTCTTGAACACTAGAACTTTTCAAGTAAGAATTGGCTCTGTTTTTTCGGATGTTTTTGAACAGGAAGAGGGTGTGCCTCAAGGCTGTGTGCTCAGTGTAACCCTGTTTAGTTTAAAAATAAATTCTGTACTAAAAGAACTTCCTCCCACCATCTTGGGATCTCTATATGTTGATGATATGCAGATTAGCTGTCGAGGAGCAGACATGAGATATGTAGAGAGGCAACTGCAGATGGCTCTGAATAAGATCCAAGAATGGTCAGACAAACAGGGATTTACATTTTCGAAACAGAAAACTGTGTGCGTGCACTTTTGTAGGAAGCGAGGTCTCCATCCTGAACCTGAGTTATATCTAAATGGTACAATTATTCCAGTTGCGCCCGAAGTAAAATTTTTAGGAGTAACGTTCGACCAGAAATTGACTTTCCTTTCTCATGTTTTAAACCTGAGAAAGAAGTGTCTAAAAACACTAAATATTTTAAAAGTGTTGGCGAACACCTCTTGGGGTGCAGAGCGTTGCTCCATGCTTCGCATTTACAGAGCGCTCGTCCGCTCTAAACTGGACTATGGCTCAGTTGTTTATGGATCCGCTCGGTCATCTGTTTTGTTAAAACTGGATCCTGTTCACCATCAAGGTCTGCGGATTTGTTCAGGAGCTTTCAGGACTTCTCCTGTGCAGAGCCTATATGTTGACTGTAACGAACCATCACTTTATCTGAGGCGTGAGCAATTGTCCCTTTTGCAATATTTTAATACTCTATCTCAACCTGAACATCCCAATAAGCTGTGCTTACTTGATAATGAGTGTAACACATTATTTGAAACACGTCCATCCTGTGTTCCTACGTTCCCTTTAAGAGTTCGCTCTGTCATTGAGGAACTCTCCCTCTCTGATATGCACCCCCAAGCAGTACAGAATTTTGAAATTCCACCTTGGGAAAATTCACGGATCCAGCTTCTTGATGTTTTTAAACATCACGTAAAGGCGAGCACTAACGAGATCGTTTACAGACAAATTTTCGCTGAGCACAGACACAAATATAGCAGTTATCATCCGATATACACAGATGGATCAAAGTCAAATGATCATGTCGGGATGGCTTTTGTATTTGAAGATTACATTGAGAGCAGATGCCTGCACCATGCTTTCTCAGTCCTAACATCTGAACTATCTGCTATATATTATGGTCTTTTTTACATCTCAAAGCTCTGCCACAAAAAGTTCATAGTTTATACAGACTCGTATAATGCTCTTAAATCCTTGGAAGCTTTTCCCAACGCTCAGAATCCTGTGGTAGTGGATGTTCTCAAAATTCATAGAAATTTAACGATACGAGGATATGAAATCCTGTACTGCTGGGTTCCCGGGCATACGGGAATAAAGGGAAACGAGCTTGCAGACATCGCGGCAAAATCTGCTGTCGAACTGTCCAGTCGCCTTATCCCTTTTAGAGACATCTGCTGTGTCATCAAGGGAAAGATACGAAAAAAATGGCAGCAAATTTGGGATGTTCAGCATCACAACAAGTTGAGAAACGTCAATCCTAGAATTGAGCATTGGGATTTTGCTGGAAATCGTAAAGAGGACGTTCTTTTGACTCGACTCAGAATTGGTCACACCAGAGTCACACATAGCTATCTTCTCAAAGCTGAAAATGAGCCTGTTTGTTTTAATTGTAATGTTTGTTTATCTGTTCGTCATATTTTAATTGAGTGTCCATGTTTTAATAGTCTTCGCCAGAAACATTTTAATAGCTATGACTTACCTCTCGACCGTTTAATCGGAAGAGAGGTCAATTCTAATTTATTTTATTATTTAAAAGAGATTGGCTTTTATTACCAAATGTAATTTGTTTTGAAGACTGTGTTTTGAATGTTAATATGTGCTTTTAACTTGTTTTTATATGACTTCATCCTCTGGATTTGGTACATTTATCTACTTGTTTTTATTTATTGAATTTTAATGTCATCAATTGTAATCATCTCATCTTTTGTTTGGCGCGTCATAATCATCTCTGGTTTTTGCGCCATAATCACTCACTCACTCACTCAGATCTAAAATTAATATTTTTGTCATGTATATGTACTAGTTTAATTTCCCCGCAAAGGGGAATTTCCAAAATTAATTTATTTTGGATTTCTGAAAACTTTATCTATCTTTCTTAAAGTTCAGTTATTGTCTAGCCTTCTTGTGGTATTATTTTTTTCCCGTCTACATTAGCAATTATATCTATTTAATTGCTTAAAATCTAATTCCTCAGTGTCATTTAAATCTATTATTGTCTTTGATTATATGTTAGACAAGTGTATATTCTATATGTAAAATAAGTCATAATAATACACCATTAATTTTCGAACTTTAATCATGATGCTAAACCCATTCTGTGCATATATAACAGTGTTGCTGAATTGCATTATGCTTCATATTCAATTCTTTTGAATTAATTTCTATTGTTTAAAAGGAGAATAAATAAGGGCCAGGAATTCTTACTGTTCTTAATCTTCAAAATTTATTTTCATTAATCTAAATTTTACATTTATCACTTACTTATCACATGATCACTTAATTTGCGTGAACAATCACTGTATCAAGAAATGCCTTAGATCTAGAATCTGCTTCAATTTTGTTTAATATTTTTACTTGTGCTTTACACATATTATGGTACCTATAAATGATACTTATGCTTTATACTGCCATACATCTCCGTCAAAGATGTATCTCATGTTGTCAAATGCTTTGGCTCATGTTGTCATATATGGCAACATGTTGGCATATGTTGACTGCATTTACAATTAATCTTGTCTTCATGTATCAAATTTGCATTGTTTCCTTATATGATTTATTTCTTTTCTTGTCAAAACATGTTACTAATTTTTATTTCCATTAACTTCTAATTGCCTTTTTTATTATTATTTGTCCATTAATTCTAATTTCCTTTGGGGTTTTGTATTTATGGAAGTTGGTACTTCATATTCAGTCCTGTTTTTGTGTGTGGCTTATCCCATCTAATAGACATCATATTTAGTCCTTATGGTAATTATCTATCAAAATAGTGTCTGAAGAATTAAAAAAAAAAGAAGGAAATATTGAGCTTTTAAGGCAGCTTTTGTAGTCTTTTTTTCCCCTCATTGTTACCAAATATGACGCTAAATTTCAATAAATTTCTGCCATCCAGACAGGAAGGCGGTTAGTGACGCTGACTGCCATACCAAAGGGTCTGGGTTCGAATCGCACACAAGGCATGTATGTTTTTAAATGTATAGTGTCTTAACAGCATAGGGGCACTCAAAATATGCAGTGAGCCAAAAGTCCTCTTGAAAGTTTGGTGGTAGGGGAAGAGGAGTGGAAGACTATCGGACTTATCACTCGAGGTGCTGTCCTTCAAAACTGGGACAGAAGTAAGCAATGCTAAGCACCTTCATATTGCTGAGAGCTGTTGCAAACGATGCTCTCAATCTAGTACTCCTTGCCACGATAATAATGCATGGATTATTTCTGATTCAGATCAGTGAGATTAGTAACAACAACAAATAAATTTCGTTTCCCGATTTATTTATTTAGTGAGAAAGATAACTGGAAGTCTTTAAAAGCTTGCAGTCAAGAAGGAAAGCAATAACATAATTGCAAAACAGATGTGATAACTATGTTGATCATTTGAGTTCTACTCTTTTCAAAATTTGTTTTATGAAATTGAGTACAAAGTTTTCTGAACTAGCATTAGTAGAGAATGGCTTTTTCTTGCACTTCTTTAATATGTTCAAATGCAATTTTAGAACAGATTCCCTGTATTTTGCTTCAATGCGAATGTTAGAGTAAAATTATGTTATATTGCTTACTGCCAAACTACGCAAAGACTATCATAAGAATAATGTACATAGACAATCAGTTTTCTTCACTTACTGAGTTCATAAAATAAATGTATTTATGCTAATGCAAAAATAATTGCATACATATCTGTGACATTGATGCACACGTATGACGTACTGCTTAGTGTATTTTGTACGAGGGTAAGTTGAAAAATAAATTTCCTCTGTCGACTGTGGTCAGAGTTGTGTATGAAAGTCAAAAAATAGAATGAGACATTAAAGATATGGCATACCTTTATTTTTCCACATAGGTACCAAGTACATTGAGACATTTGTCATATCGCTTGATAAGCTTCAAAAAGCCCTCCAGAAAAAAATCAGGGCTTTGCATATGAAAGAAGCGTTGAACAGCTTGTTTCACTTCAGTATTGCTTCCAAAGTGCCTTCCCCCGAGATTTTTCTTCAAAACCGGAAACAGATGGAAGTCGCTTGGTGCGAGATCAGGACTGTATGGCGGATGGTGTAGGCGCTCCCAACCAAGAGTTGCAATATGGTTTTGCGTTGCCATCGCCGAATGTGGTCTGGCATTGTCATCCAACAGCAGAACTCCAGATGTGAGAAGGCCAGGCCGCTTTTTCCGAATCGCCTCTTTCAATTTCGACAGGGTGTCACAATAGTGCGTAGCATTGATGGTTCCAACCTCCAAAAAGTCCAGCAACAGAATTCCTTGGGCGTCCAAGAAAACTGTGAGAAGCACTTTACCTGCAGAGGGAGTTGTCTTGAACTTCTTTCGGACAGGTGATGACGGATGTTTCCACTCCATAGATGTGGCCTTCGATTCTGGCGGGAAATGGTGGACCCACGTTTCATCCCCCGTCACAATCCGAAACAGAAAGTCATTGCCATTTTCATGGTAACGCACGAGATGTTTCAGGCTGACCCCCATGCGTTGTTCCTTGTGTGTCGAGGTCAATTGTCGGGCACCCATCGTGCTGACACTTTTCTGTATCGAAGAATGTCGTGGATGATGTTTTGAGCTCGCTCATGTGAGATTCCAAGTTCTTCCGATACTTCATGGATGGTGAAACGCCGGTTCGCTCTAATCATGTCATCCACCTTCCTGACATTTGCATCTGTAGTGGCCGTGCGCGTCCGTCCAGCTCTTGGTATGTCCTCCACTTGCTGACGTCCATCACTGAATGTGCGACACCATCTCCGCACCATTTGCTTCGACATCACACCTGGCCCATAGACTTCCACGAGGCGGTTATGAATTTCTGTTCCTGATACTCCACGTGCCCATTCATAGCGGATAACCGCTCTCACTTCCTCCTTTGACCACGAATTCAAAACGCACCTTCTCTCCATACCTACCGGGGCTCAAATGAGAGGCTGGTCTCCGCTTTGAGCAGGCACTGCAACAGCGCCATCCGATTGATTTGCAGCGACCTCTACCCAATGGTGTATCGGTGACTTGCACGTTTTCCTGCTGTGTCGCCTTTCGCCCATAGCCGTTCAACGCTTCTTCCATATGCAAAGCGTGAATTTTTCTTGGAGGACGTTTTGAAGCTTATCAAGCGATATGACAAATGTCTCAACGGACTCGTACGAGAATAATAAAATAAAGGTATGTCATATCTTTAATGTTTCATTCTATTTTTTGACTTTCATACACAACTCTGATCACAGTCGACAGGGTAAACTTATTTTTCAACTTACCCTCGTATATAGTATATGTGAATTTGGTGCTTACATATTATAGCAACCACATCAGTAGAAGTTGCCAAATTTTCAGAATGGGCCCAAACCTAGTTTTCGCTGAGCAATGTTGGGATTTTCATATGCATTCTTTTTGCTGCATTCCAAGTTGCTACAGCTTTTAGAGAAAAGTCATGATATTTTTTGCCTTAATTAAAAATTATCTAATGCTTAAAGAATTTGCAAGCAATGGAAGAAAATGCAGTATGCTTTTCTTATGCATAAGAAAAAGGATTTGTAAATATGTACTGACTGAATTTCGTATTTCATGATTATCTGCACATCTCTTCCGAAATGTTGCAGAAAAGTATTGATGGGACAAAGCAGTATGTCACCCAAACAATTAAGTGGCAATCAATAGTGTTGCCAAAAAGTATTTGTGGCAACCCAAGTATGCACAAAGCATATCTGTTTTGACCACAGCACAATGCTGAACTGTATGTGGAATTCTCTGAAGTCTTTTCACACAAAAATGGATCATTGAGTACATGAAAAAAACAACAGTGAATTTAAAAAAAAAAAAAAAAAAAAAAAGAATTTAATATTGATATTTCTTGCTTTTTAAAATTTTATTCATTGATTACTCTTGTATGGAATTATTACTGAGCTGCCATTTTGAAAATGGTTGTTGCCATTTATGCATTACTTTGGTGAAAAAAATTTGCCAACATGTATGTGAATGCTCTCCAAACTCACCAGAGTTCATGACTTTTTTGGCTGGAGTGTGGGTAATCAATACATATCCTGAATTTTTATATAAAAATTTTCGGTACTTTTCCGTTTCGCCAGCACAAATATCGCCAAGCAGACTTTATGGGCGACAACACATAGCATACACATAAAAAATGTTAACAAATGTTGGTTCTAAGAATTTTTTTGAAGGCATAAACATTTTAATATCATTTAAAATTTTATAAAAAGACAATAAATTTGTAAAAAGTCATTAATTTAAGAATTTACTATGCTTTCATGGTACAACATCGCCAGTTCATACCATGTGACCTCAAATAATTTCATCTCATGTGAGCTATGCTACAAAAATCTAATTCTCTCAGTAATTATCTATATTAATTTCAAGTTAAATCTTATTTTGGGATACAGGTTTAAATGCAAGAATTATTTTGATTCGTACGAATAGCTTACTTAGAAATTATGTAAAACCGCAGTGCTTTACTTCGCTAGTGCATTCTCATTATATTTGATGAATTTAACTCTTAACTTTGCCTTTTCCATATTTTCACCTTCGGGTGAGCGGTGCGATTGCATCCTAATCGACTTAATTACCGCGGATGGCCTTACGGCATAAAACTGAACTATCTGGTAAAAATTATATTTAATTGTATGCCAGTATTGAAAGAAACAATCAATCTGATAAGAAATGGCTGCGACTTGTTTTGAAAATGAGGTGTAAAAGGTTACCAGCGAGGATATTCCGTTCGGCATCAGTTGCACCATTATTGGCTACTTTATCGCCAGCACCGGCAAAATGGAAAAGTAACAAAATTTCTATACGTATCATGAAAACTTATTGTACTTGTAGATCCACTATATGGAAAATATTGGTAATATGATTAAAATGATATTGTGAGAATCGTAAAGGCATCATCTCATGTCAGATGGTTGGGCCATGTGTTCAGACAGGGATCGTAGTCACGTTTTAGTTAAAAAAATAAGCACCTATAAGCACTTTTCAAGCACATTTTAAGAAAAAAAATTAGTACCTGTCTAATTACACTGCTCGACACTGAAAATGCAACACCAAGAAGGAGTAGTCAGAAAGTGATGAAATTTGGAAAAAAGAGACAGCAAGCAGAAATAAGTGATCTTTATTTCAAAATGATAGTCAGAATACAGAGCGAGAATGGCGTCAGTTCAGTAGGATGTAGGACCACCGAGGACAGTGATGCACGAAGAAACACATCTAGGCATAGCGTCAATAAGAGGGCGGATGGTGTCCTGAGGGATGGCTCTCCATTCCCTTCCAACCATTTGCCATAGTTCGTCTTCTGAACGAGGCAGGGGCTGAGTCTGCAAGCGGCGTCCAATCGCATCCCACACAGGCTCGATTGGTGACAGGTCAGGAGAGTAGGTGGCCAGGGAAACATCTGTATACCTTGCAGAGCAAGTTGGCAGATGCTAGCACTGTGTGGTCGGGCGTTATCCTGCTGAAAAATTGCATTAGGCAGCCCCTAAAGGTACGAGATTTCCACCAGCCGCAGTACATTATCCAAGTATCGTTGGACCATCATAGTGCCCTCAATACAAACTAGAGGTGACCTGGAATCATATGCAATAGTGCCCCAAACCATTATGCCATGTTGTCGCGTGGTGGGATGTTCCGCAGTTACTGCCGGATTAGATCTGTCTCCACGTCGACGCCACACACGTATGCAGTGACTGTCAATGGATAAACAGAAGCGTGACTCATCTGAAAACACGACGTTTCGCCATTCTGTCATCCACATCCCTCCAGTCCGGCACCATTCTAAATGTTGGCGTCTATGCTGTGGAGTCAAAGGCAGTCTTCTTAACGTACGCCATGAGTGCAGGCCACATTCAACCAATCGACGGGAAATGGTTCTGGTCGATACGGGAACATCCAGGGTATCTTGCACATGCTGCAGAATCACGGTACAAGTGACTTGCGGGACCGCAACAGCTTGTCGGTGGATGCGTCGATCCATGTGTGTTGACGTCACTCTGGCTGCACCCCTCCTTCTTCCCACATTTCCTTGTTCCAACCATGTTCGCCATAGCCCATGCACCGTGCTCGCAACCATGTTGGTATCAGCTGCGATTTGATGTAAGAACCAACCCGCCCTTCTGAGTCCGATCACAATACCCCTCATAAAATCGTCTATCTACTGGAAGTGCCTTCGCTGACGGCGGCCTGGTATTCTCTCCTATTACACGTATCCTCCGGGACTAAAACCAACTTTCTTCGATAATACGTCTGGCAGAAATAACGACACGAATATTGCCCATTCTGCATGTTTCTTCCCTTATACCTTACTTCACGTGTGTCGGAAAACTGCGCATTTCACATCATTCGCGTAACTCAGTGGCATGCGTCTACTCTAATTGTCTTACTACTTGTAATTTAAAATATGAGAAATGCAGCATTTGTTAAGAGAGAATGAGCATTACCTTAACCATGGAAAACAATGACTTTTTTTTTTAAATTTTAAATAACAGTTCAATTTACAAAACTAGTTTACAATGAGAGGAAAAAAAACTATGCAGAACTAAACTACATTACAAGATTTAATGACGAAATTTCTGTTCAAAATAGAGAAAATAAGTAATAATAAATGATATTTATTGTATTCGCTTGGCACCTAATAATAAATACAATTTATTTTTTCACTCATATTAATATTTAAATAATTTAACTTAAGTCACAATTCTGAACATTTTCTAAATTTTCACTGTATAACAGTTTTTCCTTAACAGATATTGCAAGCAAAGTAATTTATGTAAAAAAGAGGAACATTTCTTAAATCAGAAGACGAGAAATTGCTTCATGCAGTAATCCTTTAACAGTAAAAGCCAAACTAACCCGCATACTCGGAAATTGCCAAATATTCCGGGTAGTCGAGTGTAACTGGAAAAAGAAGAGAGGGTAGATTGTAGCCGTTCTTTAGATTTTTCGGGTAAACAAATTTTGACATTTTTATATGTGCATCATATAAAAACAGACCAACAGAGCTGAAATATATTTTGCTTAGCAAGCACAGTACAACTCTTTCAAGTGTTCATAAACAAATCTCAGACTGAACACCAAAATTAATTATCTGTGCAAAATATCGCAAACGTTATTGCGCAATACGCAGGCTGTAATTCTTCAGTACGTTATATTATGCAATCGGAATCAACAGCTGCCGGTATTCAGAGAATGAAGAACTAAATAAAGGAAAAGAAATCTAGGGTGTTTTTCGTTCTAATTTTGAACAGAATGCATTAAATTTCTGGAACAAAATCATTCTTTGCATGGGTTGGCAGACTGCAGAACTTCTAGTCCTATTCAATCCAGATTGGAGAGTGACCCAAAAAAAGTACGTTTCTTGTTTTGCAGCAAACTGTAACGGTTTCAATATTTGAGATTTTGCGGAGAAAGGGAAGAACCTCCGTACTGTACAATGTATTGGCAAAAAAACAAAATTATTTTGACTATTCGATTACTCTCCCTTTACGAAAGCCATTCCGAATATTATTCCTTAGAAAGCTAATCTGTGTTAAAACACACTTACCCATTTTTGGAAGTTTATCTATACTTCAGCAGTTACTGCAACTATATTATTATAAATATTCATATATATGCTCATAATATAAGCATAACAATCATAATAAATGTGAATATGTTTCAATATTTGAGATTTTGCGGAGAAAGGGAAGAACCTCCGTACTGTACAATGTATTAGCAAAAACAACCAAATTATTTTGACTATTCGATTACTCTCCCTTTACCAAAGCCATTCCGAATATTATTCCTTAGAAAGCTAATCTGTGTTAAAACACACCCATTTTTGGAAGTTTATCTATACTTCAGCAGTTATTGCAACTATATTGTTATAAATATTCATATATATGCTCATAATATAAGCATAACAATCATAATAAATGTGAATATGAACTGAACACGTAGAACGAGAATGCAAATTATTAAAATCTTCATAGAAATTCAAACGTGTGTAGCATTTGGGTGGGAGGAAAAGAATACCGAGTGTATCAGAATTTTCTACCGCTTTCGTAATTCTTTGACCAATAGAACGCCGTGCACCTGTCTGTACTCTTGCGCGCACCAAAGGTTAGTTAATGCAGAGAAAGAGAAAAAGCTATTTCTGGGAGTATGATTCACCATATGAGAAAAGTTGTTTTAGTTTCAGCTTTGGTACGGGAAAAAATGTGCGCTCATTTAAAAAAAAAACCTAAAAGCAAAATTAAGCACTAAAAAGAAAAAAAAAATAATAATAAGGGCTTTAAAGAAAAAGCAAGCACCTATAAGGGCTTTTATATTTTTTTCAAATATAAGGACTTATAAGCACTTGTAAGAACTGCTACGAACCCTGTTAGATATGATGATGCATTTCCAATCAATAAGATAATCTTTACTAGAATTGAGGGAGTAAGATAAAAAGGCAGACCACCCACTAGAGATGGCTAGATGATGTCGACAAAAATTTAAGGTTAACCGGAGTTAACCGATGGAGGACTATTGCGCTTAATGGGGTGAGGTGGAAGAAACTTGGAGAGACAACCTTGGTCTATATAACAGGCTGTGGAACTTATGAAGAAGAAGAAGCATGTAGATCCACACATATATTTACAACATAATCTTGTAATTATAAATATTACAGAATTTTCTTGACTTGGATCAAATAAACATATATTTTTTATGAATTACCATGAATAACATTTTACTGCACTCATGTATTACTGCAGCTACCTTAGTAGAAGTTGCCAAATTTTCCAGACGATTTAAACTCTGGTAACCATGCATTTAATTTTCAGATGATTCCTCAATTTTAACAAGAAAAATGACCATTTTCATGGACATTGTTGCTGTTTTATTCCAAGAAAATGAAAAGTCATGAAAATATTTCTTAAACTGAATTTCTTAAACTTGTGGCATTTTATCTATAATGGAAGAAACTAGAATAAAATTTCTGCACGTGCACAGTATTTACCCCCAAAATCACTCAACAGGAAAAATCTTTACAAATGCATTCTTAAATAGATCACCACACAATTTCACTAGAACAAAAGATATACAAACCTGTATCAAGTAGCTTTAATGATTGATTTTCAAGTTAAATATAAAATATGAATGTATTAATTAGCATGTATAAAGAATAATCTGCAATTATGCCATCATTTATTTTTCTTCTGAATAAAAATGCCAAACTGTGCCAAGGGGGCTCCACTAACAAGTAAGTACATATTTTAGACGTGTGAAATTCAACAGCTTTTATATCTCAATATATTCATATGCTAGCATGTACTAAGGAAACATTATAATATAATGTCTCAACTAAAGGTATATTATAAAAGCACAGTAAAGTAATAATTGTGGCAGTTTTCAATTTCTTAGCCAGATAATCTCAAAGCTTGAGCTTGTAGTTATTTAAGCCTTTATACACCATATTCGTAACATGATTTTACTGATTATCTAATTAAATAAAGAGCAATATATTCATTCAAACTTTCACCGGAATTGTTGGTGCAGTCGGATCTCCACCAACTCTCATGGTCGGTGAGAGAATACGTAAATACCGCGATTTCCCACTAGTGTGAATATGCGTATGTGAATTTAAGCTACCTTTCTGAGCAAATGATTTGCAGCATATTTCACATTTATATGGTTTTTCACCTGTGTGAGTACGTGTATGTTTGTTTAAGTCAGACCTGCATGCAAATGACTTACAACACATATCACATTCATATGGTTTTTCACCTGTATGGGTACACATATGTAGGCTTAAGTGAGCTTTGCGAGCAAATGTCTTCTTGCATACACCACACTCGTGTGGCTTTTCACCTGTATGGATACACATATGCATATTTAAGTGACCTTTACATGAAAATGACTTGCTACAGACTTCACATACATGTGGTTTCTCACCAGTGTGGATACGCATATGTCTGTATAAGTTACCTTTACGTGCAAATGATTCAGAACATACATCACACTTATGTCGTTTTTCATTAGTGTGGGTGAGCATATGATCCTTTAAATAACCCATGCATATATACGATTTTCGACATATATTGCATTCATGTGGCTTTACACCTTTGTGAATAAGTATATGTCTTTTTAGGTCACCTTTATAGGCAAATGACTTGTAACATATATCACACTCATATAACTTCTCACCTGTGTGCACACGCATATGTTTTAATAAATTACCTTTGTACGCAAATGATTTGGAACAAACTTCACATTCAGGTAGTGTCTTGCCTGTGTGGATCTGCATGTGCTGCATTAAAGCAAATTTGTGAGCAAATGACTTCCAACAAACATCACATTCATGTGGTTTCTCACCTGTGTGAATGTGCACATGTGCATTCAAATTATGCTTCTGTGAAAATGACTTACTACATACATTACATAAATATGGTTTCTCATTGGTGTGGATATGCTTATGCTTTGTTAAGTCATATTTGCATGCAAATGTCTTGCAACAAATATCACATTTATGTGGCTTCTCATCAGGATGAATGTGCATATGTTGCATTAAAGCATCCTCACATTCAAAAGACTTAAAACATAAATCACAATCATACAGCTTCTTGGCAGTTTGAATACAAATATGTTTCTTCAAGTTTTCTTCATGTGAAAATGATTTGCAACAGGTATGACAGATATGTGGTCTGCCACTTTGGCAAGTGTACATACTTTTCTTTAAGTCGTGTTGGTATGAACGTGACTCACTATATATATTATTCAAATATTTTTGCTCTTCTACAAATTCTGCTTGCATAGTTATATACTTAATAGTTTTTGATTAAACAGCTAATATGCCAAGACTTTTTTTTAACAAAGCATACTAACTTACTGTGTAGAATACCACCCCTCCCCCTTTTTTTTAGTAAAACACTGCTAAATATCACACACAGATACAGATTGTTTCTAATTTGGTTTGCAATTCATGAACATGCATAATTTGTACCTGCTTAGATGGAAATACAAATATATATATAGCAAGCATTAATGTTTTAATCGTATTAATATTTATTGATCTATAATTAAGTCATTGCAACACGTTCACATAGTACATCGTTTATTCCACACGAACATTAACGGAATTCGTTGTTGACAGGTTATCTTCACGAGAAAAAAGGGGGGGAAAATGGGAGGAGTTACGAGATTCTCTGGGTTGCATGAAGATCTACTAATAACTTTCTCGCCAAGTAATTTGGCGTCATCGGCTCATTCTCATTTCTGGAACTGTGGTTGAAGCAAAGAATCTGTAAGGAGGTTGAAGAGTGGTCTGTTTTTGATCCGTAAGTATGCTAAAATTCTACTATAAATTTTTAATACCTTGTTTTCCAAATTTACACATTTTGCTTGATTAATTTGAAGTTGTTTGTTTTTAGATGTGCGCAATAGCAAATTTCAGGTTATTCGTCAAATAACCAAGGTTTCTATTTCTCTGGTAAGTGTTTGCTATATATCTTATATTTATTATTAAATATTAAAAGTAATTTTTGCATGCGTATATTTTTTCATGCTCATTTTCTGTTTTATGTGCTGGTAGATTTCTGGCCGATTACCGTGTTTTTAGATAAATGCGCCATTTTCATTTAGGTCGTGTAGAGATTACTGTTTCCATTTTTTTTTAAGTAACCACGAAAATTCTAACACATGTAAAAGCTTTACTAGTAAACTTTTGATTGAGGATATTTCAAGTAAATGTGCCATTTTTACTGAATTTGTGTAGAAGTTGCTCTTCGTTATGCCTTTTTTTGAGCCAATATGTTAATTAGTTGTATTCTTTTAATGTGTTGTTTTGCAGATTAATGCAGTTTATTTGACAGATGTGTAAAGCTGTTTGTTGAAAAATGCATTAGAACCAATGATGGTAAGATCTTGGCCTAGCAAATTGGTAAAATATTACCTGCTCTTAATTACTGAATCATATTGTAGGATAAAATCTGCTGTTTATGTATGAAAATTTGTACTTTATCTCTGATTATGTGGTAAATGCCCAGAATTTCATTATTAATGATCAATTCATTAAAATTACCATTTTTAATTGTCTACTTTGTTTTGTGTTGCTGCTGCTCATTCTGCCTTTTTTTTTTTTTTTTTTTTTTTAGTAGATATAAAAATTAATTCTTGTTTTTTATTTTTTTCCCTCAATGTCTCTTTTTATTGTGCTGGTAAATTTTTGAGAAAATTTCAAGTAAATGTACCGTTTTTACTTAGTTAGCGTAAAAATTGTTCATCTTTATACCTCTTTTGAATAAATATGTCAATTCTTGTTTGTATTATTTAATATCTTGTTTTGCATATTAACACAGTTTATTTGACAGATTGAGATGCGATTTGTTGAGAATATTCATTAAAACTAATGCGGGTAAGATCTTGGCCTAACAGATTGGTAAAAGATTTTCTGATCTTAATTACTGAATTTTTTATTATATTCTAGGATAAAATTTTGCCTTTTACGTGTGAAAATTTTTATTTTATCTGATTATGTGCCAAATTTAATGATTCAAGAAAAATGCCATTTCTGTGTGTAGCTAGTTCGTTGTTGCTGTTCGTCATGCAGTTCTTTTGAATATGTATCAGTTTGAAAATTTATTCTTACGTGTGTATTTTTCTCATCCATTTTTGCTGTGCACTTTTCCTGTGAATATTATTTTTATTTAGTCTATATAGAATTTGCTCTTTCTACCTTTTTTCAATAAGTATGATAATTAGTTCTTGTTTGTGTTATTTTAATGCCCAACAATTTACTTTCGAATGTTTGTTAATTATAGAAGCTAGTTTTACTTTTTGCTTGCAGTTTTCAACTCTGTACCTTTTATCCAGACATAAATAACATCTGCCTTTTCATTTCTAAAGTATCGCAGTCGGGAAAAGGTTTCAATTTGAAAGGTAGTGGCTTTTCTAATTGCAAGAATTTCTCTTCAGAATTATAATTAACATAGGCTGTGCATTCTCTGCTAAATATTTCATTTCTCGAAAAGTCTGGTAGACCTTTTAAATCGCAATTTTAATCTTTAAATTTTTGGATATAATTAAGAACGAATTCATTTGGAAGCAATTTAAAAAATAAAGGCATTAAAATATTTCTGTATAAATCAGTATGGTACTTTTCTGTTTCGCCGGTGCAAATCTCGCCAAGCGCACTTTATTGGCGACAACACATAATACACATAAAAATTGTCAAAAAAATGTTGGTTCTAAGATTTTTTTTATTTTAAAGGCATAAACATTTTAATATCGTTTAAAGTTTTGTAAAAAGAGAATAAATTTTTTAAAAAACATTAATTTAAGAATTTACTATGCTTTCATGGTACAACATCCTGATTCGCAGGTTCGTATCACATGAACCCAAGTGATCTCATTTTACATAATTCTTTGCTCAAACTACGCTACAAAAATCTAATTCTCTCAATGATTCAGTAATTATCTACAATAATTTCAAGTTACATTTTAATATGGAATACAAGTTTAAATGCAAGTATTATTTCAGTTCGTACGAAGCGTACTTAAGAATTATGTAAAACCCAGTACTTTACTTTGCTAGTGCATTCTCATTAGAATTGATGAATTTAACCCTTGATTTTATCTTTTCTATATTTTCGCCTTCGCTGAGCTGTGTGATTGCATCCTAATTGACTTAAATACCGCGAATGGCATTAGGGCATAAAATTGAACTTTCTGGTAAAAATTCTATGTAATTGTATGCCAGTATTGAAGTATTGAAAGAAACAGTGGCGTAGCTAGGGTGGGGCAAGAGGGGACATCTGTCCCCGGGCGCAGCATCAAGGGGATGCCAAATTAATGCTACGAAATTTTTTAATGAATGTTTTGCATTCTTGACATATAGAAAAGGGCGTAAATTCTTCAGTTGTCCCCGGGTGCTGGAAACCTAGCTACGCCACTGGAAAGAAACAATCAATCTGATAAAAAAATGGCTGCGATATGTTTTGAAGATGAGCGTAAAAAGTTACCAGCGGAGATATTCCGTTTGGCATCTGTTGTACCATTTTTGGCGAAGCATCTCCCAAAAGTCTTGCTATTTTTCAGATTTCAAGTTTGACTTCTGTGCCTTGTTTTGCAGGTTAACATGCTTTATTTGATTGCATAGAAGTTAACTTTTCCTAAAAAGGCCTTAATTATAATATCATTATTGGTAAATTCAAGGCTTAAACAGATTGGTGAAATGTTTGACCTTAACTACTGAATTCTGCTAATTATATGGGATATGTCCATAATTTAAATTTTTTCCTAGTAAATCGATCAATTGGACAAAATGTGAAATGAATTTATTAAAGAGTATGTCATTTGCTGTATTCATAAATTTCCAGCCATGTGTATCATTTAATAATTATTTGTTTTTAGTATAAAAAAAGTAGTAGCAGATGGTCCTACCAATTTGAATAAATATGGAATTTAGTTTTTAATAGTTTTATTTATTTCATGTAATTTATGATATTAAAGTATAAAGGCTATGCTCGTGGATTTTCTAGTAAAGGCAAGTTTCCAATAAATAGCAGTTTTTATTTGAGTATGGTGGTTGAGCTATTTATCCAGCATTTTTTTAGTATGAAGACTAATCATACTAAAAAAATTTGAGCATTTCTTTCAAGTAAAAATCAGTGTGTTGTAGCTGTGCCAGTATCATTCTGCATAATGACAAAAGTTCATTAAATATGTTAGTGACATTTAAGTGTTGGTTTTGATTATCATGCAATACTGAAACTAAATTCAGAATTTCATTATTAACAAAAAAATTTTTTTTTTTTAAATTCTGGGTATGAATGTCTGAGCATGTGTGTAAATTTTAAGTCATTCTGGATTTTCTTTCATTTGATTAATTCGTTAAACTTGCTGTTATTTGTAAAAAATTTTCCTATTGAACTTTACCTTTCGTTTTAGTGGCACAGGTGATAATAGATTTTTAACCCCCCCTCCCCCCAAAATAAAAATTTCCAAGTGTGGCTATAGAGAGTATGCTCAAGTTCATAAAATAACTTAGTTTTTCTTTATCATCACCTTTCTGTTCGAGAAGCTTTTCTGCAGCATACAGTGACCTCCCTTTTCTATTATAAGAATGCAGTCAAAAGTCTTTAATCTGGATGTCCATAATCCGAAATGATCTGCGCCTCAAAGCTACAAACTTTCTGCGCATGCGCGTTTAATGTATAACGGACGGTATAAGCTAAGCTAAAATTATCTAATTATCTATTTCAGTTAATGTTGCAGATTGCGTTGTTCCTTAATCTTCTATATGGATCCGGCTTATTATTTTTTGTGGACTGTTAGAGCAATTTTATAAAAGTAAGCTTGAACTTTAGATTATGTCAAAAAGAATTTCTGATTCTGGAGCTGCCGAAGAATCTACAAAGTGAAAGCATGTTTTGATGTCCATCCAACAAAAAGTGGAATTGCTGCAAAAAAATGTATAAAGGCATATCCTTTGTTTCTCTAACCATTCCAAAATCTGTTTATCAATTTTACATCTCTCTGCGGGGTGGGGGGGAGAGGAGGAACATCACGGCGCACAATGAACTGGAAGTTGATCTGTCAGCACTATCCTTATATTCAGGGCAGATGTTTTTATTTTATTTGGCTTATAATTCCTTACTAAATGTAGTATTTCATCTCAATGTACTCAGTTTTTTATTATGATTTAATCAAATTTCTCATCATTATATTACGGATACACATCAAATAGTTTTCTGATTGCAATTTTCTAATTTCGATTATGCGTAATGTATTCTTTACGCATGCGCTTTGAAAGAAATGTTTAATAAAGTAAACAAATAAATAATTTTTTATTGTATATTTTAATACCCTTTAGATCATAATTGCTCTTTTTTTCATAAATTAAGTTTTCATATTTTTAATTTTATGTTTTCTTCATGCCATCTTACCAGATTTAAATTGATGATCTGTAATCCGGAATCGCCGAAGTCCCGATGAGTCCGGATTAAAGACTTTTGAGTGTAGTAATTGTAGAAATTTATCTGAATGTCTCCTGTGGACTTTCATTTAATAGATAATTAAAGCCAGTATGGAAATTAGGACATTTTGATATTGAAGAACAATTCATTGCTGCCTACTCTCCTTTTTTTAATTTTTAGTCTTAACAAAGGAAAATGTTTCTCAGAAATAAATGGAATGTATTTAATTAATTAAACTTAAATTAGGCAAATTCCATTCCCTCAATCTCTAATGATTTTCAGAATTTTTAAATTCTTTTTCGTTTGGTCAGAGTTGTCTTAATCTGTAGTCATTTCTAAATTTTTATATGAAGATTTAAAAAATGGAATTAGCCAAATAATATAAGAATTAAATGTTAATATATTTTACAACAGAATTGAATTTCAAATAGTTCAAAAATCTAGTCCATGTAAATTTGAACTGAATTTTAATTTGATTTTTCTATTAATTCATTACATTTATTTAGGCGCCTAGAATGTGAACATGGTAAATAAAATGGCAAGTACCCATTCCTCAGTATATTTTGGTGGGGAAAAACTTCTGAAATTTATGTCCAGTTTGTAGTACTATTATTCAGTTGACTTCATATTTGTTTAGGAATTTCACAGGGTGGGTGATCTTCTGTGCAAGATACTGAGAAAATTTTGATACTCTTTATGCTAAGAATAATTTCAAGAATTAATAAATTTCAGTTTTTTTTATATGATAGACTGATTATTCAAAGTAATATACACCAAGGTCACCTTGGATGATCAAGAGCTTGTATCATACATGCATATTAACTGTTATGGGATAGCTATGGACTTTGGTCCTTCAAATTGTTTTATTAATATATATACAGTATTTAAAGAACTACAAAAGGGTGGAATGTAGTAAATAAAACATTTTTGCTTCTGATAGAATGTACAACTGACTGAAAAATGTAACAGCCATCATTAAAATTCAACATCATTTGAGAGATCTTTCTTAAGTATAGTACATACTTTTAAAAAATGAAACTGTATATATGAATTTTTGAAATAATGTAACATATTAAAAGAAGATAAATTATGTATTGAAATGAATTATACATTCAGTATTCCAATAAATTTTCCATTTTATACATTCTTAAATCAATATAAGAATTATCAGTATTTTTAAAATCATTAGTGTATGTGTTTTAGGAAAACTTTGGTTTAAATTCAGGCTTAGATACTAAGAGTTCTGTTTTATGAAGCATAAATATCTAATATTTGTTTTGCAATTAAGTTGAACTCAAATCATTAAATGTGAATGACATAATAGAAAAAAAAATCAGAGTTATTTTAATGACTGTAATGATGATATGTTATCTCTTATCACAGGAAAACACTTGGTATTTTATTTCAAGAAAAAAAAAAAAAAAAAAACCAGCTGGGATGTTCTGTGGAGCAAGGTTTTTTAAATTTTTAAATCCTGTTCCTAGAGCAGACTTGCTAGTTCTTGGTTGTAGGTAAAGTTCAAATGGTATTTTAAGAACCTGAGGTTTAAGAAAAGGGGGGGAATAAATAAAGGTTTATTTTTTATAGAAAAATTCATTTATATGTCAGTAGTAGTTATTATATTTTGTGGCTATTCATTGAAAGAAATGTAAGCTTTTAAATATTAAGCTTTTTTTGTAAATTTTGATACGGATTAGATCATAATTGCTCTTTATTCCATAAATTACGGTTTCATATTTTTAATTGTATATTTTCTGCATAATGATCTATAATCCGGAATCGCCAAAGTCCCGACGAGTCCGGATTACGAACTTTATACTGTATAACAGACTTATAAAGGGACCCATATCTCAAATAGCTTAGGACCTTATTAAGTCTAAATATGGTTCTGCATACTGTTAAGCACGAAGTTGGAAGCATAATGGTTTGTATATTTCTCGCTGCTTCTGGAATGGGAAATTTACCTTTGTAGGGTTTTTTTTTTTAATTTTAAACAGCTTTCCTTTTTTTTTTTTTTTTTTTTTTTTTTTTTTTGTTTTTTTGTTTTGTTTCCCACCTACAACTCCCAAAATGTTTTTTCTTCTACGGAAGTTACTTCCATGGAAGAGCATAGTAATGCATGTCTTCCTTTCTGGCCATGTCATTGCTTTAAGCTAAATCTTACTACGTTCAGCCGTATTGTTATTTGGCTGTTAGTATTTGCCAGTGAGGTTTAATTAAGGGCCAACTCTGTTAGTTATTTCTGTACAGCTTTTTCTAGTTTTTAGTTAGTTAGCATTAGTTTCTTATTTTCTATCTTAAGTTAAAGCCCAAGAGGAGACTTCATGTAAGCCCAGGATTGGTCAACTATAAATGGTCTCAAGTTAAGTAAAAGGATATTTAAACCCTACTTTTGACTTGTCGCTTTAAACTTTTAGAAGTCAATGAATAGTCGCTACAGAATTCTCAAGTATTCTAGATACCAAAGGCAGCCAATTTTACTAGAATCTTGTATCATTTATAGTGGAAAATTATATAGATCAGTATATAACTATTATGAAAATTTGAAAACATCTGCAAGAAAATTGGAATGCAAAATACATTCATGTTTTATCAGGATAATGATTCTAAACATGCAGCCCTAAATGTTCACATGTGGTTTTAACTGTCCAGAAGTTATCACAACTTCTTCCTTCATTTAGTCTTCAGGCTTAAATCAAATTGAATATGTATGAATGGAACAACAGTTACTCAAAAAATATAGATAAATGCATGTGAAAAGTGTAACTTTAGCTAAAAGATATCTAACCATTATGAGTATTGAATGTCCCGTTATTTTATTAATTAATTTTTTTTATTGACTGTTTCTTCAAAGTATTCGAATACTTATATGAGTTCATTTTGAAAACATTTTGAATATCTTTTTTAACCAAAAACGATTAGACTATTTTTTTTTTTTTTTTTTTTTTCAAAATAATGAATAATAGAACATGTGAAAGAAAAGTCATTCTACTGATTATTATTAACTGATATTTGGAAATAAAATCAAAGAATGCAAGTGTTACAAAATTAATTTCATAGGTTTTATAATTTCAGGAGTTAAAACTCATATTTTTAATTTAAAAATACAAAACCATGAATATTTGTTTTATTCAAAACATGTTTGTAAGTGCAAGTATATATCTTTAAATGGCTGGCAGTTACATAAGGCATAAGAACTTTTAAAGACATACGATATGTTAAACTTCATATCTTAAAATAATTTACATTAATGTCATAGTAGAAAGACAATTTGACTGCACTATATGTGATTTCTTTATGGTAATTAAAGAAAATTACACCACATGTGCTCTTTCCCACCTTTCCACCTTATTTTGCAAATAAATTGAGCAGAACGTAATTTTTTTTTTGGCCGTATGATACCTTCGGCTCTATCTAGTAATGCTGAAGTGGCACTTGTAGTAGTTCATTCAGGAGAAGGAAAATCTCGTAGAAGATTGAAGGGGGAAAATTGATCGCAATCAGGCATACTGGTGGTCCTGGTACGTACGATGAGACAACAGTTCAGTGATTTTTAACACAAGTGGATTTTTATGTTATAATGTAACCTGCTTGTAAACAAGATTTTTCTGGAGCACAAAATAAATATAACAGCACAGAAGGGCTATTAAGTCCCAGAAGTATGTTTTTCATTCAATCTTAGCCATTTGGTTAGGTGAACGGATTAACAGATAATCATGGAGAGAGAGGAGGCCTTTCAGAAGGACCGAGGAATGGTGTTTAAATCATACTATAGAATTACGTCCATCTAATCTTATGCTTATTATGCAAAAGCTAGAGGCAGAATATTACTCACTTAGAGATGTTCCCAATCAGTCCGAGGAATAATTAGCTTATCTTAATGATCTCAAAAATCAAATCGCAGCACTAAGCCAGTACGTTATTGAACTCAAACTGAGGATGAACCCACTAATTACTCCCAGCTACTATGGAAACTAATAAATCTACCGAATCTACTAACGCTAAAATTAAGCGTAAGAAAAACATAACGGATAAAGAAGGTTTTACTACACCTCGCATAACACATAAACGCACTCTTTCAAACGCAGAGGTTAATGAGCCAGCACAGAAAAACAAATTCCAGGAATTAAATCTCGAAGACAATATCGATTCTACTAACGAGCAGGGTGATTTTATCCACCCTCCCACTGTCCTAGCCGACTTTGCAGGCGACTGGGACAAATTAAGAGATGCTATTGAAGAAAAGTTACAAATCAAAAAATTCCGCGGAAATTTATCCGGTGGAACTCTTACTATCAGAGTTTACGACTCTGAATATTACAGAATGCTCACTGATTTTTTAGATAAACTTGGACTTCCCTACTATACTTTTAAAATGAACATCGAGAAACTGCCAAAGACTGCTGATATTGAACGTATCAAATCTGAAATAAAAGAAATGGAAATACCCATTCAAAAAACCGTTATATACTTAGCTGAATGCACCCGCAATAAAGAAGGTAAAGCTATATATGACATAAAGAAATTAAGAGGACTCGACGTGTTCGTGGAAACCTTACAAATCTCGCCCTGGCCCCATGCAATGCCATAAATGCCAGCGGTACGGGCATACACGGGATCGCCGCAAGTACAAAGCATGCTGTTTAAAATGTGCAAAACCTCACGAGACCTATACTTGCTCCCAAACAAAAAAATGATAAAGATAAACCTCCAATCTGTGCCCTCTGCGGAGCAGATCACGTTTCTTCTTTTAAAGGTTGCCCTGAGCACCCATTTAATATACAGAAACAGATTGAAGAAAATAGAAGCGACGAAGAATCAATTCCATTACAACAAAAACGAATTCCAGACGCTCAATCCGAAGGAGATCCCTAAACGTAGTCCTGCCTGGCAACAATCATCCAGAGATGAAAACCAACCGAAAGGATCAAAAACTAGCCAATTAGGATTTTTTGAGAGGTTAAAGTTACAAATTAAAGATTTCTTCTAAAAATTTAAAAATGCTAAAGGAATATTTGAAAAATTAGAGGTCGGCATGGCCGTTTTTGATTATCTGTCAAATATTGATTATGAATTTTAAGCCGATTCATAATATTCCTAATCTTATTTTAGCTACCAAAAGCTTTATAAAAATTAATTTCTTCAATGCTAACGGTATCCGTAAGCAACAACCTCAGCTCATCTCTTACCTCCAAAAATAACTTTTACAGGTCTTTAGGGGATGGATAAACATGTAGTGGTAAAGGCCTTTGGGTTGAACACCACTTAACGAATGATGATCTCCGAACTCCGACCTCCAAAAACATGACACTGATGTCATGTTAATCAATGAAACACATCTTCGAGCTTGTGACAGATTCAGAATTCATGGCTATCAGAGAGGATAGACCCCATAACAGAGGAGGCGAAAATGCTATCATAATTAAAAGCCATAATAAAGCCTCTAAATTATCAAAAAACGTAAAGCCAAGGCTTTGATAATATCTCAAATGAAAGGTTACAGGCACTGCCTAACAGATGTATAGTACTTATCACCAATATTTTCAACGCATGCATTCGTCACTGCTATTTTCCCTCTCAGTGGAAGCATTCAATAATTATTAACATCTTGAAACCTGGAAAAGACCTTAAATATGCCAAAAATTATAGACCCATCAGCCTGGTACCGGCTCTCTGCAAAGTTTTTGAACGTGTCATCAGTACAAGACTTTCCAAATTGGCATTGATAGGAACCAATTTGGTTTCCGAAAGGGACACTGTACTACTCATCAGATACTCCACCCGGTAGAATTTATCGCCCAAGAATTTAGAAAAAAGAATGGTGTAGCAGCATGCTTTCTCGATTTTGAGAAGGCATTTGACCGAGTCTGGCATGCTTGGCTTACTCCACAAATTGTCAAATTTCCTTCTGCCTAATAGCTTCATTAAACTTACCTACTCTTATCTCTACTGTCGCACGTTTTAAGTAAAGATGTGGAGAAATTCTCTCATCAAGAAAGAGATTTTCCGAGGCGTCCCTCAAGAGTCTGTTTTAGGACCGAAATATTTTAATATTTTTATAAATGACATGCCTGTACCACTACACTCAAGTATTTATAAATATGCGGACAATACAGTTATCTTAACCAGCTCTAGAAATCCACAAAATGGTCTTGACAAACTCCAAATGCAAGCTAGTCTAATCAACAAATACTGTGAAATTTGGAAAATTAAACTTAACGCAGATAAATGTTGGGTTGTTTTATATCGCAGATACAGAAAAAATTTTCCAGTTGATTCCAATATTAAAATAGATAATTCACCTGTTCCAGTAGCAAGCTCATATAAATACCTAGGAGTGTACGTCGACAAAGCTTTAAATTTCAAGGACCATATCCAGTATACCATCAATAAAGCTAATGCAGCATTTATGTCTCTTTATTCCCTGCTTGGAAGGAAATCTAAATTAAATCTGAATACTAAGAGAAATCTTTATATCACTCTCATCAGACCAATTCTACTCTATGCAGTTCCTGCATGGGCAACTGCCGGATAAACTGAACGCTAAAAAAAAAAAAAAAAGTCTTACCTAATAAGATTCTTCGTAGCATAACAAATGCCCCTTGGTTTGTGCGGAACGCGCAAATCCATAAGAATTTAAATATTCTCCCGATTATGATCAAATACTAACTACAGCACACAACTTCTTTGAAAAACTGAAAAACTCACAATACCTAGCCATTAAAGAACCCACAGATAAAAGACCGCGAACTATACATCATAATGCATTATAATGGTAGTGTACAGTGTATATCTTTTATTTCTACTTATTTTACGTATCTTATTACTCTTTATTAATCAAGATCAGTTTACGTTATGCACAAAGCTTATGGACTTTGATTGCAACTTATATTTCTTACTTATTATTTTCATTTAACCAAGAATTTATTTAGTACTGTGTACTGTTTTAAAGCAAAGACTTTGCTTTCAGAGAAAATTTTAGTTCGCGGTCTTATGACTCCTTCACTCACTATTGGCCACCTCGCATCACGTGGTGTTTACTGTGCAACTTTAAAGAAATTAATTTTCTAACATGATTATTTAATTTTACTGTACCCAAATTGTGTTTCTGAAGAATAAGGACATTATTAAATCTTCAAATTCACCTTTTTTTTTTGGAACTCTACAGACTTATTTGGGCTACAATGAACCTCTGGTTGAGGCGATACCCCCATTTTAACGGATAATAAAGAGCGAAATAATGATATATTTCATTGGGGACTCGCAAGCCATGGCAGCGGTATTATAAATATAACAAACTTGCTAATACTTCACGGACATAATTGATGTTTTCTAAAATCAAAGTTTTTTAGGGTACTTAAAAAGAATCTTTATTTAACACGTGGGTGTGTAATCTTTATTTACCACAGTGCCACAGCAAAATCTGGTAAAATAGTCTGTCGGATCATTTTTTTTAATTCTAGTGGTTTCGTGTCTCCTTTATCCTAAAAATCAGTTCAGTACCTAATTTGAATATATTTTTATGAATATTTAATAAATAGTAAACAGATAACAGGTTTTAAACAATAAATTTATTACATTTCAGTTCATTGTAAATTAACACAAGAGTTATATATCTCAATAGGAAAAATTGGTAAAATTAGACAAATACTGTATTACAATACAAATAATAAAACATAATACATAACCAAAAATAAATAACTTAGTGAAAGTGTAAACATCTTAAAAAATATCGCTAGTCTTGTATTCTTTCAATAAACAACACAATCCCATTTAATTATAACTTCGTTGTTTTACTTCATAAATAATGATTACTTATTGCAGCAAAATCTATATTAAAATCAGATAATAATCTATGAAAAAAAGCTTCCAGAAGCCGAAACCAAGAATACGAACAACTTTCTGAATGTAAAAATAATTTTAACCATATAAATTTATCCATTTGTGAAGCACCGATGACTCACACAGCTTTAAACAATACAAAATTTGAGTCACACTCGATGAGCATGGCTCCGAAAAGTAAGGCCGCTTTGAATCATCGATGATGTACATGGCAGTCAATGTGTTAAAGTGCATGTAAAAACTCAATTACTAAAATAAAATAATTTTTTAGCTAATGGTGCATAGTTTAATATCTGTACAGCTTAAAAAGAACTCTGTAAACTGTTTCATTTGACTTATGAATAATTTAGTGGGCAGTTTTTTTATTACGCACATCGGTGCTACATAAACTGCCATAAAATATCAGCTAGAATAAGCTAATGTTTGGTCTTCATGACAGCTGGACGTGCTAGTCATGAGAACAGGCAAAGGCCAAATGCGATAATTCTTTATATCATGACCTGCATTCTCAAATATAATTTTTTAAAACTGTTTTCAATAATTCGAATAATGTTATATACCAAGTTCTCAATGCCAAAAATGAAAAAAGTGGCAAGCATATTAAAAAAATGTGTTTAAATTATAGCGATTTAAAAATCTAGTTAACTGATAAATGTACGAATTATTTAAAATTCATAAAAAGTATTGTCAGTCTGTTATTGAACAGTTACATTATTTATTATATTTGTGAGACGAAAATGCATAGTTTCTAGAGATTCTTAGAATTAATAACGGTAACTGTTAAAAGTTAGCTTTAAAAAAAATGTGGATATTGTCTTTAAATATGATTAAAAAATGGCATAACATTTGCATCATATTCAAATATCCCATGAAATAATTTAAAAAAAAGTTTCCCTTTATTTAATTAACAGGGCATAACATGAAATCATTCACAAATATTCAAACGTGATGAAATCGTTCATCACCTTATTTGTGACGGAATAAAACAAAATGCAGTAAACTCTCTAGTTGCGTCCATCTCTGAAAAGAACAAAATATGTCTAAGACTAATATCGGTACTGAAAATCACTTTCGCTCGAGATCGAAATCATATGGAACCTTGAGAAGTAGAGAGGATCACCTCAAAAACAGGTAAGATCCTGAATACTGTTAATTTTTAAAAAAGTTGAAATAACTTAATTTTTTAGAACTATCCTGAAACTGAAAGCGAAACTAACGATATATTATTTCAGTTAGGTGTTGCGTTGTTTAGAATAAAGACATAAATATAGGAGAACTTCATTAATGTTTCTTAAACTTTTTATTTACACAGGAGTTCATTTGTCAAATTTATTGTAAATCACTTAAAATTGCTGAATATGAATTATTTTAAAATTACGCTTTGAATATACATTTATAACAGAGAAAGGAATGTGACATTCCAAGTCATTTTATGTCTCATGATTATCTATAAAGCTCTAAATAAACATCGGTAAAATAAATTAACATCTCTTTAAGATCTAATATGAGGTACGGTCTTTTCTACAGCCAGACAGTGTATCGTGACGACATACTAGACAGGACGCAGATGAAGAGCCCCTATGGCAGTCGGTCTCATTCCTGCAACAAGACAGTTTTCAACTCCAGGATAGTTCTTGGAGGGGGGAAAATTGCCCTCTTAAGAGCGTCCCAGACATGCTTTATAGGGATATATTATTTCAGTTAGGTGTTGCGTTGTTTAGCTAGGTGGCAAATATCCTCACTTTCCAGGTTACTGTTGACCAGCTGAGCCTTATGTGGACGAGCTTTGTCATCCATTAACAGGAACACCGGACCAACTGCGCTCCTGAAACATACGATCTAAGATTGCCTCTCTATAACTCATAGAAATCAGAAAGCCTTTGTCAAACACATGAAGGGGGTGTGGGGCCGTTCAGCATAATACCTACCCAACTATTACACCTCCACCACCGTAATGATCCTTTCCCATGATGAGGGGAGGAATTGGTATCGTGTTCCAGGCTCTTTCCAGATGCAGACACAATAAGAATCAATGGCCAGGCATATCTCGGCTCGTATAAAAAGCACGCACTGAAGTCTGTGTATTGAAGTGAGCGGAACGCAAATAGCAGGTCTTTTGGCATACAGCCCTATCTCATGAAGCCTTCAGACAACTGTAAACCGTGAAACTCGGATTTCAGCGGCAGCATATAGCTCAGGTGAGAGTTGTGAATCTGTAGCAGTTCTGTGTCGCAGCGCTGAAAGAGGCAAATAGTGAGCTTCAATCGTCGTTGTGGATTTTGGTCGGCTTTGGACCTTGGTTGTGGATCTTGGTCGAACTTTTCAAAGTCCTGAAACTGTTTCCATAAATTGCTGACGACACTGGGTGTCACATTGAGCTCTTTAACTACCTCCGCTTCTGATTGATCTGGCGACAATCTACCGTTAATCGCCGAGCGTGGCTTTGAAACAGACATGTAACTAACTGGCTTTTACCCGAATCTGGGAGAACTCTTCTAGGCCATTGGCTTTATACATACACACCGTAATCGGCAGAACTCTATAGCAAATTACTGTGGCTACCATTGCATTTAACTCTTTGATTCCATCGCAGAAGTGGACGCTAGTCCGAACTGGTGATAAAAAATTTTCCAACATGTAGATAGGTGATTTACTGTAAAGTGGTGCCAACTAGTGGTTATAGAACACATGAAATGGAGGGATGAAAAAATCCTCGAAGTCTCTGATATACACAGCAAAGGGGCGATGAAATAAGAATACAAATAAGGTGTAATATAATTTAGATATTAAAAAAGGAGATATCAAATATACACAAATATATACAGGTGCAATCACAATGCAGAATAATATCCAGTATTGTAATGAATTGTTGAAAACCCCTCGTGCGCTGACATTCTTTTCATGATCATAGCTCCGCAGATACGCACATGTACGATTACGTATTCGACTCTGAATATTTGCATAATTCTTTGGCGGCATAATTAGTACCTCAGATTCAAAACCTTTCTTAAAAATAAACATAATTTGCAAATTCTCTTAATTTTGCCCACGAGTGACTTAATGAAAAGTTCATTGAAATAAGTTCAGTAATTTTTTTTTTTTTAATTCCCTGTGATATAGTCATTAAGTTTGTCAATTAAGGATGCAAAAATATCATTTCAAACAATTAATAGTAATCAAAGTGTGACATAATTCATGAAATTTTTCATTAAATCAGGATATTGTCAAGTCGAGGTTATTTTTACTTAATCATATTTTAGGAAAATGCTGAAACTTTAGTGTATGTTTCCAAACTGCCCAGGTCTTTTATGCATGCAAATAAAAATATTGTTTTTCTTTTTTTATTTTAATATAAGATAAATTTTCCCGATTTCATACACTTCAGATCAAATTAATAAAATAAATTGTTAATTCAAAGTCCGGAGCTTAATGAAATGACAATTCTCTTTCAGTATTGTCAGTGTATGGTGTCTAAAACACAGGACTAGTCACCTGGTGAAGTACAGGTGACATAATTTTTAGAATTCAGAAAGTTACTTGATGGTAAAATCTTGAAGATATATAGATTACATTGGGAAGCCAGTCAGAACGTTCTCTTCCTTTTTTAAACCTCTTGCTACTGAACAAGGACCAAAATTCTTAAGCATACATGACATGTTCTTGTATTGCCTTCTTTATAGAACTTAATAAATTTTAAAACAAATTGCAGTTATATTCCTTTGAAGACTTCTATCTCTTAATTATTATAAAAATCAAAATTAAATAAAGATATAAAAAAGGATGCTCATTATTTTTGAAGTTTTAATGTGAAAGATAAAATAAATATTACACTACACTGAATTATAACTTCTGAAAACTGGCAATTACAGTCAAAAGTCGTTAATTCGGACACCCATAATCCGAACCTCAAAACTAGAAACTTTCTGCGCATGCGTCGCGTTCACGCATGCGCATAGGCGTTTACGCGTGCGCGTAAGACCTTTACTGCTGCGAATATACATGTGCGCATGCGCATAATACGTTTACGCATACGCGTTTAACGTATAAAGGACGGTATAAGCTAAAATTATCTAATTATCTATTTCAGTTAATGTTGCAGATTGCGTTGTTCTTTAATCTTCGAATTGGATCCGGCTTATGATTTTTTGCAGACTGTTAGAGCAATTTTATAAAAGTAAGCTTAAACTTCCGATTATGTCAAATAGAATTTCCGATATATATTTACTAATATGTAAAGGATCTACAAAGCGAAAGTATGTTTCGAAGTCCATTGAACAGAAAGTGGAATTGCTGCAAAAAATGGATAAAGACATATCCTTTGATTATCTAATCATTCCGAAATATGTTTATCAATTTCACGCTGCTCTGCGGGGGAAGGGAAACGACACGGCGCGCAATGAATTGGAAGTTGATTTGTCAGCACTATCCTTATCTTCAGGGCAGATGTTTTTATTTTATTTGGCTTATAATTCTTTACTAAATGTAGTATTTCATCTCGATGTACTCGGTCTTTGATATGATTTAAATCAAGTTCCTAGTCATTATAATTCGCTTCCGATAGTGAAGAAAGTGACTCAGAGGTTATTGATTTGATATTTGAAACGAAAAAATTTCGATTGACAAATTAGTCGGTATTCTCGACACAGCAATTGTAGGACTTGAACAGCGGAACTTTGTAACTAAACAAGAAATTATGTCTGTTTAATGGAATTAAAGAGAAAGTATTATCACATGAAACGAAGCAAATTAAACAACTTACATTGAAAGAAATGTTTAATAAAATAAACAAATAAATATTTAGCTTTTTCTTTTTGTAAATTTTGATACCCTTTAGATCATAATTCCTCTTTATTTCATAAATTACGGTTTCATATTTTTAATTTTATAATTTCTGCATGCCATCTTACCAGATTTAAACTGATGATCTATAATCCGGAATCACCGAAGTCCCGAAGAGTCCGGATTAACGATTTTTGACTGTATTATGCAGCAAGGATGATAAATACTTCAATAGAATAACAAAATGTAGCCCAATGAAGATTCAAGAAAAAGATTAAGAAATGCTCATGTTTTTTTATTACATTGCTCCTTAAGCTAAAAAAAATTTAGAACTACCGCAAGTGATTTGTTTTCTCATAAGCTCAAGATTTGATTATCTCTGAAAACAATCATCTTGCAGAGGTAAAATGGCAGTATCGAATTAAAAATTCTAGTGAATCCAAAGGAAAATGAAATAAGTTTTGTACACACACTGCAGTTAAAAAAAAAAAGTTGGGGTTGGATAAAAATGCACTTGAGTTACATATGCGCCATTAAACTGACATTTCAAGTTTAATAATTAAACGCAAAAACAAATTTAGATGGAAAAATCAAAATTTTATGTATACACACACACACAGGGGGGAGAGTATGAAACTTATTTGTTTATTTTTATTAACAACAATTTATCCTTGCACTGTAATACATAAGAATTATAACTATCTCTGCAATATTCACTAAATGGAAAAAATGAATAAAAGTTTAGATTAGGATATTTGAATACAGCAAAGAACACGAGGGCTATCTGCCTCCCCTAAGGAAAAATGGCTCACATTTACGTTACACACAGGAAAAACTATACAGCCAGTACTTTCACCTATGATCAAACTTCCAACATTCAGCAGTCTGAACTACTCAGCTACGTGTGGGACTAAGTCAATAATCAGAATTAATATTTAGATAGTTTATGACTTGAACCTAAGTATAATATATAGTGTTCATTAAAATGTTTTAGCTAAATCTAATATATATAAAAAAAAAAAAAAAAAAAAAAAAAAAAAAAAAAAAAAAACCTTAAATGTTTCATTTACTGATATTTTATGTATAAAATATATGTCTTCTAGAAAAATTTTAATTGCTTAGATAAGGAGAAGTCTTTTGAGTAAAAAAAAATCAGTATGTTGGGGTTCTCCATCCACACATTAATAGTTCAAAGCACATTGAAATCATTAGAAATGGGCTAGCCATAAAGGTGGTTTTGTGATTTTTCTGGATCTATTCTGGAGAATACCAGCCATAAAGGTAATTTTTATCTTTAGATAGTTAAGTCGTTTTTTCATAATCATTAAATGCTATGTTACAGAAATTTAGGTCAGTTATCTAATTTGTGATTATATTGCTCAAATGTGTAAAGCTTAGTTAAAATTTTGATGTAAGCACAATATCAAGATACCACACTATCTTGAACTTTTAATTATATCAGTCTTTGGAAGTTTTAAGGTATTTAATTTTTAAATGTGTGAGTAGTAAACTAATACATATCCATGTCATAATACATTTTAAGCTAATAATGAAATGCAAGATCATCACAAAGAAATTGGATTATTTTTATAATTTAACTCAGAAACATTAAATCATTATTTAGCATTTTAATGTACATTTTTGAATAAGAAACTTGATTATACACAGATCTAATGCTTTTTTAGAACGAATTATAAATAATTAAGGACATCAGCATCTCCTCAGCTGGATATGTAACCAAAATTAACGAAACCACCGCACTAACAATTCTGTTATTAAATCAGCTATTAAATAACAAATATAATTACTAATTTTTCAATAATTTAAAGTGATTATAAAAATATTTCACATTATAATATAAATGTTTCTTCCTACAAAATGGTAAAAGCATTAAAATTATTGACTAGCTTTTGAACAATTAAGTACTATGTGACGTCATTAGATTATTTTGAAGCAGGAGGTGTGAAAAATATGCAATGTTCTCACAGGAACCCTGGAACTCTCGACTATGCATCGAATCTGTTTTCAATTACACCATGAAGACATGTGGAAGGACAGGAGAAAATACTTTATAACTATCTTACAAGTAAATGATCAACAAACATTTTGAAAGGAACAGAATACATCTACAAAGACAAACTATTAGGACAAACTGGTAATATTTGAGTTGATCTTCATTACTAAAATAACCTTAAAATACAAGTTCTAGTAACCCAGTACAAACATTAAATCATTATTTACCATCTTAATGTACATTTTTTAAAAAGAAAATTAACTATACAGAGATCTAATGCTTCCTTAGAATGAATTATAAATAGCTAAGGATGTCAGCATTTTCTCGCCTAGCAGAGGAACCCATAAATTCAAGAAATCAGTGTTACCTACTCTGCTATTAAATCAGTTGCATGTTAAAGTTTTAATCTTTAATTTGCACAGATTTAATCAATATATATACTAATTTTTCAATAACTGGAATAAAATCTTTAAATCTGTTTATTTTTATGGAGTCAATCAACAGTTTATTTTTGTATTTCTTATATCAAGTGCCCAGAATTTATCCAGTATGATCATTATGTATTAGTTTCTATACTATATTAACTTATCAGTTGTGTTTTGCTGTTTAACTTGAAGCAAAAAATTAAAATCAATGATAATTAGCTCTTAGTTGCCTTTCATTTTTTAATTAATCTCAAATCAAACATAGCTCAGTTTGCTTTATAAATGAAGCTAGCTATTCAACAGAAAATTCTTCAGCAAAGCATGTGAGTGCTATTTGTCAAAAGGGAGGAGTACTTTTGTGGAGGACTTTATAGAGGAAACTGGTTGGTATCCAAGTTACACATTGGAAATTTGCAAAAATGCTCATGTAGCCAACCCTTTCGATTGGAATCCAACTCAGGTCAAACTATTAGTATTCAGTAACTTTACTGCTTGGCCACTGATGGGATCCAAATCAAACATATGTTTAGTTATTAAAATGAGCTATTGAACAGAAAATTCTAAAAGAAACGATAATTACTTATCCAAAACAAAAGTAACATTAATTTATCCAAACCATTTTAATTTGCTAATTAAAGGATATTTAAACAGCTTATTTATAATTTGAAACCATGCAATATGATTTCTTAATTTTTTACCAGGTTTAACCATATACAACAAGATACACCATTTACTTATTATTAACTAATTGTATGAGGTGCATAGAAATTTGATGAAAATCTCAATTATAAAGTATAATTTACATATCACAATGACAAGTTTACATAAGTAGTTGAATCAAGGATATTTTGTTGTTGCATATCTGTTACAATATAAAAACAGGATCAAATTAAATTAAGATAAATTAAAATTATTAAACATTTATTATTATACTTGTTTTGTGTTATAAAAACCTGCTGAAATCGGTGTAGAGTAATAGCTATTTTGATTATTCACAATTTACGAATTTTATTTGAGAAAAGATAACGTAAGTTCAAAATTATAAAAGAACAATCTAACTATGAGATGATAGAAAATAAAATTAGGACTAATATTTTGAAACTACATTTGTTCAAAGATTAATAAACCATGCTTCATATCGAAAGACATTTGATGATCCTGATAAAAACTTAATTCAGGAAATACTGAAAAATTATTTCAGTGATACGAATTATTGTTATAGTATTAAGTGATTAAAAAATATTTCAGAGTATACTGTAAATGCTTCTCCTTATAAAATACCGTTTAATACGTGAAAGCATTAAAATTAGTGATTAGCTTATGGAAAATTTCTGTCTGCATACGAACAACAAAGAACAAAAAATTTCAGTAAAGAACAAAGAAAATGCGCGAAGATCCCAAAATCACGACAAATTGGCGACATTTCAGTTGCTCTTCATTACTATGACAAACATAAAGTTCTTCTTCTAGTAACCCGGAGACAAAACTCTTCATCCGAACGTCATGCGTGATTGACTTTCATTATAACCAATGAGAGGGTGCCATTTAGTAGGAGGAGCGAGAAGAGGTCCGGTTAATAACGTCTCCCAACATTAACTGACTATTACTTCACTTCAGTTTGACCAGCAACTAGTGTGTTGCCACATATATGTAACATCTCCCCTCTTTTGGAAAACTCATAGGAAACAATGCATTACAGAATTATCATATTTGGATGGTCGATATACATTACGATCACTTCTTGTTTTATATACACAATCACGATTAATATTATTGCTATTATTTTGATGGTGAGGATCATTATGTATTTTTGGATGTTCACTACTTATATTTTCCTCATTTTCATTACATAGATCATAATAGTCTAAAATGTCACTAAATTCTGATTTTTAGTTTTTCTTAAATGGAATTTATTCCGTCTAATTACCCTATTATCTCTTTTGTTCTAATCCAATATGATCTAGGAGTTGAATGCTTTTTTAAAACTATAGCAGGCTCCCATTTATTTTCCCATCTCAACATTGACCAGCAACTAGTGTGTTGCCACATATATGTAACAATTATGACTTGCAGATCTGCTTCTAATTACGTTTCATCCCGAAGTTTGTCATCTATACAATTTTGTAACTATCTTCTTCATTAAATATGATACAAATATTTTTCACAAGGACTAATTAAAGGAGGCAGTGATGATATCATAAGGATTGATTACAGCGTTTTATAGAACGTTTATATCATTTCATATATAAAAGAAACTGATTGGTGATACGTATTTTTACTTGGCAGAAGAATTACGGAAACTCACTGATATGAAGTTTTATATGTTCCTTATCACCGATAAATTAGGTTTATTGTCACATGTCACATTACATGATTTAATATCACTACTAATGTACTTTCTTGAAATATCTTTTAAACAGTATGATACAAACACGCTTCTTGCACGTGTTGACATAATACACTTTTTCCCCCGCATATAAATCATTCATTATTTATTCTTGCTTTTTTTACATCAATTAAACATTATAAATATAGGTATACCTATGCTATACAAAATATGCATGTGGACAAACGCGCATACACTCTTCATTGCTTTAAACTTCGAAAACTTCTTACAAGCGACATACAGATGTCTTGCCAAGGTCTGTAGAAAGAACAGGTTAGCCAACACCGACTCTACTACAAGCCAGACGGCGGTTTTGTGACGTCACAAGTTGTGGTCATCGGGGATTTGATGCGTCGTCCGTTGTAAGGAACGAAGCGTGTTTGTTGCAATCCCTATTTTACAGTGTTCTTTTGTTGACATATTTGTTGGTCGATTCCGACTTAATTTTGACAAATATGGGTGGATGTGTTGCATCAAATTGTTCCAATCATTCAAAAAATAAGTTTAGGATGTTTCGCCAAAAATGAAGAAAGACGAAGAAAATGGATAATTAATTCTCGTCAAAATCAATGGATTCCGGTCTCAAAAGCATGTTTTTGAGGTAAGTTCAACTTCGAATTTTCTCATAGAATGTTAGAATAAATTACTCTTCGTATTTCTTTAAAACGTGCATTTTCGTTTAACTATCATTTATTGATGATCAAATGATTTTATAAATACAAAATAAACTGCGGAATGTGTGTGTGTTTGTGCAGTAAATTATAGCCGATACTGTTTGTGATGTTTTTTTTATTATCGTGAATAGTTTATGCTGTTTGTAAAATTGTACACTACATTTCATGTAAATTTTGTGCTTGGTTAGAAATGTGATATGACTTTTCGTGTTTCAATTTTACTCTACGATTGGTAATTTAATAGTCGCATGCTATATTTTGATGTATTATCACCAAACCTGTTGGTTTGCACCTTTGTTACAAATTGGATACATAGTTATGATCTAAATTATAAATTATTTAGGTTTTTCGTTATATTAAGATAAATAAATTGTGTATTTGTCTATGCATTTTGAAGAAGTATTAATTTAAATATTCTATGCATCATTTTGATCCTATTATCATGCTTGTATGTTATAGTAAACCTTCATGTTGTATTTCTAACTATAGTTACTTTAAATTTATTTTCAATGTGTGAACAGGAAATATGTTTTAATTAGCAGTATTAATTAATTAAATTTGCAAATTTAGGTGGGGTTTAAAAGTCCTCCTGAAATTTTTAAATTATGCTTTCTATGTGAAAAAATAATTCAAAATTTTCAAGACAAAATAATATGTGGAAATATAACTATGGATGAAGCATTTATAAATATGCAAAATCAGATGAGGTAAATATTCTCTCCTGTTACAATATCAAAACAAAGATCATAAAATGTTTGACTGCACGTGGAATTTTTTTTTTCAAGAAGCTTATTCAAAATAAAAAGCAGCATGAGGAAAGTTTTGAAGCTCCTGCTTTTAAAAGGAAGAAACTAAATTAGCATCTGAATCGACAGTTTAAGAAGTTTTTACTGTTCAGTTCTGTCTGTGAAAAAGTACATTAGTTATTGCTGAAAAATTGTTGCTTATCTCTTAGAACAATAGTTATACCCACGAGTAGCTGAATGGTTAAGGTTACTGAATGCTAAGAGTACATTTTCTGTTCTTTTTCTGAACATGCTGTCTGCATGGTTGGTTTTTGTTTGTTTAGTTTTTTTTTACGTATAATGTGAATACAAGCCAGTTCTCATTAGAAAGTCCTTCACCATGAGCAGGTAGCACTTTTGAGCTTTGTGATAGTCAACTAACCAAACTGTTATGAATATTAGATAATAAGCTTAACATTGGTGAAGATCTTTCTCATAAATTTGACATGGAATATCTCTTGGTCTGCTAAATCAAATTTACTTTTGTGTGACCTTAAATCAGAGGCACCAATCGTGAATCTGTTTTGGCGTGTTTTAAGAATTATAAATGAAAAATTTATTGCTACCGTGGAAGAGTGCTCAACTAATGTTTACCTTACTAATCAATTCTTATAGTATTGTAATGGCTGGCTCTGTTGCAATTTTTTCGCTAACCAGAAACTTTCAGTACTGCATTTCCTTTAATTGTGTTTTTGTTTATGCCCTTTCAGTTATAATTCTTATAATCATAGGGATAATGAAAGTATTTAATTACTTTATATTTAAGAAATAATTAAGTTTTTTTATTTATGGTAATATTTTGCACAGATTATAAAGTAAACATTTCACACAAGAGAGCATATATTTTCGGGAATATTGTTTAAAGTAAAAATGATATCAGTTTTTAAACATTATATATATATATATATATTAAGAAAATAAAATCAAGCTCTAGTGTAGAATTGAGTGCCCCTTTGATTAGCGACATTTTTTTTGGGGGGGGGCAATGAAACCTCGCTTCAGGTTACCATGATAGTTTTAACTTTGTTTTAGCTTCCTTATTTAAATGAAAATAGATTGATGTGTACATGGACAAATTTAAGGCAGTGCGCAATGCCTAGTTTGTGCAATTCTAGGATGCTTTTTTAAGTGAAAACATATCGATGTATACATGGACACAGAGTTCGTGCAATTCTTTTTTCCTATTACTTATTACATGCTCCGCCTTTAGGCACTACAGGAAAAGGAGGAATGCCCGTGGAGGTCTTTGTAAAATCCTAGTATACGGTGCAGCCTTGGTGCAATTTTGAAAATTATCGCCAACATCAAAATGACCTGTTTAACTACTCATCGTATATGTCCCGTTTACTGCTCATCATAAAGTGGGCAAAAGTAGCCAAATCCCTTGTGTACCAGATACTAGGATTAAACTTTTAAAATCCTAGTATACGGTGCAGCCTTGGTGCGATTTTGAAACTTATCACCAACACCAAAAATGACCCAAAGAACGTCTATGTATATACTATAGTATATACTATGTATAACTATATATATTCTTTGAATGACGCGTTTACTACTCATCATATATGTTCCGTTTTTACTGCTCATCATAAAGTCGCCAAATCCTGTGTGCACCGGATACTAGGATTAAACCGAGGTCTTTTTAAGGTAAACTGGCTCATATCCAAGTTACACATGGGGAAAGCCACGAAAACGCCCATTTGCCGGGATTCAAACTCTGGACCGAACTACCAGTGTTCAGCGGCTTTTACCGCTTGCCCATTGGTGGGCTTGTGCAATTCTTTGACTTCTTATTTTGGTTTTGTATAGCGGCCATTTTGAAATTGTGCCTTCCTGACGCCGATCTTGGTGTCAAAAAAGAATCGCCAAAATACAAGGGACACCCAATTGTAAACTTTTACCTAAAATCACTACTCATCATGACACCAAATTTTTTTAAATGAATTTAGATCAGCAAAATATTCAAGACTATGCAAATTGTAAACAAAAACCAATGCACGTATAAAGAATTCTTTATTTGATTGCAGTCTTAATGTGACATGTCAGAACACTTCATATTTCACATTTTATTTATTCATTAAAAATTATTATGCATTCAAGTTTGTTTTCATTTTAAACTTAGTTTTGAAAAGGCATACTAAATTATTTTCAATATAATATCTGTTGTAATGTCCATAGATGGATTTATATTAGAATATAAAATTTTATTTGTTAGAAAATAATACAAATTTTCATAAATTCAACTGCTAAAGAAAAATACACAACAGTACATTTATAACAAATTTTATTACAGCATCTTTACACATATCATTATAACTGAAATCCAACACAATTTATTCTGTGTTGACACAAAAGAAATACAATGCAAGAATATAAAACTCGATCATTATAAGAAATGAACATTCGTAATATGAATCATTTATAATCTTCATAATAAATGGTTTTCTCTCCTTTTAATGCAATATTCAGGTATAGAATCCAGTACAGTTCTATTATGGGGAAGCCATTGGCAAATTTTTTGCTAAACTCGCCAAGAGACTGGTTCATATGAAGTCGCCAATGTTTACTTCTAAAGTTATTATAATGTTAACTTTTTTAAGAAAATGTAAAAGAATGTCTTTTCAAAATTGGCAATGAGAATGCAAATTCCAAAGACGTAATGGTCACTTGTATTTCAATCAACAAGCCTTCAAAACAAGTTTCCCATATTCTATTATAAAATCTCTGGTTTCAATGATAATTGTAAGAGAATACATGTCAATATAGAATAATGACAATACACCAATGGCATTTTAGGAAAAAAAAAAAAGTTTGCTTATTATCAATAATTAAATTTACAGTTATATGAAATAAAATAAACATACCCATTATATGCATCACAAGGTAATTTGTTTAAGAAATATTTTTCCATTCTTATGATACTCAGTTTCATAATATCCACAATTATCTGGGACATTTTTTACTTCTTCAGCACATAAAGCTCTTGCAATAATCAAAGATCTTTCCATCTATTTTATAATACTGACGATTTGTTACACAAGACACCACACTGATAAGCACAAATGTATATTACCAAATGAAGAGTTTTTGTTGAAAATAAGGAGGATGAATTATTCCAATACTTATATTTGGAATTAAATCATGCACACAATCAAGTTCTAAATATTCCTTTGTTAATCATTTTCTTTATCATTCAGGACTGATCGATATTCTTGAACAGAGTGGTGTGACAATGGATATTGCACATATTTTTTAGTCCACAAAGCACCAATTCTTAACTTCAATAAACTAAGATATATCCTATGCATTTTTACACCTGAGAGCCATTTCATGATAAAAACACTCCTTTCTTTGTTATGAATACCTGAAACAAACAAAGAAAAAACAGAACAAATTTATTTTTTAGTCTTTAAAATCATATATCATATAACTATTATACAGGTGAAATGTTATAAAGACCTTAGTATTTCAATAAAAATTCTTTGTAAAGACTTATAAATTAATATCATAATATATTTATAGAGCTTGGGTCAAAATTATTATTATGAAATATAATTATTGCTGTATGTCTCTTTTTCTTTTTAATAAACAAGGTGTTAGCCGAGGTTTCCAAGCCTTGTTACCAAAGTGTACATGGTAGAGCCTTATCATGTCAGGAAAAGTGCAATGACAGAAAAGGATGCCGGACGTCCCTTGCAGTCACACTTCATCATTCTTTATTTAATTATTTCAATAACTTTTCAAACTTTTAGTCTGTTTGCTTATTTTTCATGTTCCAAAACGAAAAGTCCCTAGGCCATTTCCAAGTCGTTTTCCAGTAGAAGCAGTCCGGCTAATTCTATCTTTGGATTTCTTAACAGTGAGATTTTTTATGGGATGGGGTAGTTAGCCCCACACCCAACCCCCAACCTGGAGGACCAGTTCCCTGATATAATCCCCAGGAGCAGGGTGCCCGGCCCCAGAAGCTGGGTACCCATTTTAGTCGCCTTTTACGACATGTATGAGCTACATTGGGACTATTCTTTCACACCCGGTCACCACACGGGTATATTAGTAGATTGATTTGTGCTTATTCACTGTGAATAATGTGAAGAGCAAATATTACTTGAGCTGAACATGTAGTACTATCCAGAAAGAGTCCATACAATTATTGCATAAATAGAAATATTAGAGTTAGATTGTGCAGAAAGAAGACATTATGGAATTTGTCTTCTTTCTATACTACTACACTATGCCATGTAATATGTTTTTTCTACACTACTACTCTATGCCATGTAATTGCAGGATACAAAATCTTAAATAATGACGAACATTTTAAGAAACACAATTGAAATACAAAATAGAAACTTTGGGAACTTGAGAAGTAACTGAGTATAAACAAAATTTTAAATAATATAAAATCTTCAGTAATACGGAAAACTTGGTTAAATAACTAAATAAGCAAAGAATAATATCTACAAGTCCAGAATAAATTATGATATTTAGCATTTAAATGTATAATAAATATGCTTCTTAAATCTCAGCTGCTCAGCAACGATGACACGTAGGTATTTAGCAAAGGCGCTTGTAAATACAATATAGAAATTTCAGGACCTTGAGAAGTAACTTAGTATAAAACAAATTAAAAATTATATAAAATCTTGAGTAATATTAAAAACTTTGTTAAATAAGCAAAGAATAATATATACAAGTCCAAAATAAATTTTGTATAAAGCAATTTAAATGTATAACAAACATGCTTCTTAAATCTCAGCTGCTCACCAAAGATGACACGTAGATATTTAGCAAAGATGCAGTTTGAGAGAATTTTAAAAATTACTTTTAAAGACAGCATAAATGTTACTTTGCAAGTGTCTGATGTTTCTTTTTTTTTCTTTATTGGACTTAATATTGTCATTTTTCCTATTGCAAAGATTCTTGAGCATGATATTTGTTGATATCCAAATTATCAGTTTGCTTATACTTTCACTTGTATGACCATTATCACAAATAATATCATCAAAGAGCATTTCTTTTAATTCTAAAATTTTAAAAGTCAAATTTGTAACAATTTTCCTCTGATTTTGTTCCAACAAAAAATCTTCATATTCTTCACTACACAGCTTATTTACAATTAAATAATTATACAAAGTCAGAACTGGCAGATGGCTACTAATGCCCTTCACATCACTCTCCGTAATATTTAATGATGGGTAATATACTGTATTATCTAATTCTATAATATCATGAAGATTATCATCATATTCAAATGATGTTAAAGGGACAGTAGTATTTTTAATAATTAATTCTAACTTAATACTTGATTGTATTCTTAATTTTTTTCGCATTCTAATAACTGTCTCATTGAAATATGATACTGAGAACCAGAAAGTTGTCTGTATTTACCAAACCGGGCTTCAAGAGCATCAGTCTGAATTTTTCCTGGAAGTATATATTTCATTCCAAGTTCTTCAACACAATATCTAGTCAACTCCAGTATACCATAAGTAGTTTGTTTGAGAGCTGCATGAGTTTCTTTTGTAAGCATGCCTGTTGAACATTTCATTGATTCCCATGCATCTAACCAGTTAGGAAACTGATTGAGGAAAATAACTTTTGGATCAGAATCATCTGCTGTTAATGGCTTCATAAATTCACTCTTTTGATGTATACCTTTAAACATAGTTTTAACATTCATAATATCCCACCATTTGCATATTATGGACATAAACTCAGATGTATCTGAATAGTGTGGTATTTCATGCAAAGGACCCAAATGAATCAGACCTTCAATAGTAAATTTATTGAAAATCTTAAGAACCAGTTTAATGTTTTGTTTCTCTAAATTAGAAGGTGAAAGACTTGTTAGAGTTAAACCATTAGAATTTCAATTTCATGTAGCTTTCTCAAAGACATAAACGAAGCAGTTTTGAAGTGCTTCTTTGAAAGATCTTCAATATTTGGAAAAAACATACATGTACCAGGATTTTTCTTTTTCAGCCAATTGTTCCTTATATTTTTAAATAAATGAACTGCATCTATTATGTAGAAAAGAGGCCTATTCCCATTCATTGGATGTTTGTGTAAACAAATGAATTACGTGGTGGATTTGAAAACAAACTCATGGCTTTTCTATTTATTGCATTGTTGTCTGTAATAACACAAATAACAATAATTCCCATATTTTCAAGACCTCTAATCACTTTTTTAATTACATAATGTAATGTTTCAAAATTTATTGTGTTAACAGGCATAATATGTATTACCTCTTTGAATGAAGATTCCAAACTGGATATCATAAAAGCAAATGCACTGGTTGCCGGACTGGAAGAATCAAATGCAGCCCCAATGACAGAGCCTCCTTTGTAATCAAAATATGGCTGAACATAAATTTCATCTACCAAAAGAATCACTTTTCTTTCTCGATCCTCAAGGAAAGTTACACGATTTTTTATATATTTTAAAAAATTTTCATCAATAGTTTCATTACATGGTGACAATACTAAATTGCTGCAAATTTTTTTTTAAAGTCGAAGGATGAGGCATAATAATACTGCCACTATCCCTTAAAAATTTATATGCATGTGGTGATATAGTATTTAACAAGCACGCTAATACTAGTACATCAGGATTGTATCTAAAATTATTTTTAGGGCAAAGTAAAAGATTCATCTGGTCTTGCAAAAATTTAATAATCCTCTTATTTTTGTCGTTAGAGATAGTTTGCAGTAATTCATTAATTATATCAATTGTTATGGTTAATTTTGAATTTAACTCTTTGGTTTGAAGATTAGCAAATTTATCTAAAACAGTCCTAATTTCATTAAAATTTGGGAATGTGTAAAATTTGGGAAATGGAATTAAAATGTGGGAATGTGTAAGGAGATAATTGCATAATAGATTTTTCTTTAATAAATACAGACATTTCTTGATTGTCATTCACAACTACAGAATAATCAATTGATGGCCCAGGACTAAAAACAATATGAATAAAGCAAACAGTTGAGGTATCTGGAACTGTGTATACATGCCAAAATGCTGATATTCCATAGCGATCAATACATGACAAAATTTAAATTAATATATAAAAGGGAGTAAATAGTTATGTATAAAATATAAATTAATTATTTTTAAATATAAAAGGGAGTAAATAGTTATAGTGTATAGCTAATGGCATGTAAAATTTTAAGAATAAGCTGTGTTAGCTTATATTATGACATCAAATTTATACAGGTCCATAAAAAAAATGTTTTATTCTGAAACAGATCAGGTAATATAATTATGCAAAGCCCGTTTATTCTACGATGGGTTGACACAACATTATTCAAAACGAAATTATACATAGCACAGCAGCCTTGTCTCTACCAGAAATAACACATGTATACTAGAACATACGCCTAAAAACGTTGATATAATTAGAAAAATATAAATTTACAGAAGCAAAGTAATGTATTCTTACCTCTGTAAAATACATCCAACCTTAAAACCATAAAAAAATCAAAGTATTCTGGTTCAGCGTTCGCACAACGTAAGAAGCTTCAGCAATCAGCAAAGAGCCACCGCATGCGTTCCGAAGTTTATTATGACCAGAAGTCGTGACGTCACAGGAATTTTCGAACCGCGCGCTTAGGCTTGAAGTAGAGTCGGTGTTGGGTTAGCTCACTTGGAGTAAACAAACGAAAAGCCAGCGACTCGTTCGGCTGTGACGTCACTGAAGTTCGCTGTAGCATCTCCTAATAGTAGTTTCTATTTCCTTTGAAATATTTTCTATTTTTCATCGGAAAAGTAAAAATTCTAATATTTGGAGTTGAAACCTAACTACCTAAAATATTGTTTACTGTATAGAATAAGTTTTAATTACGAAAAGTTCCCTCAGTAATTTATTGTTTCACCAAAAATCTTCCAAACTTCCTTACAGAATTTTGCTATTCAAGATTCAGCTGTTTATACAGTTACTCATTTTAGCTTCAACAGACTGAAAAACCTACATTTCACAAGAACTGGAAAATATGTAGTGTAGTCAGAGCTTAAATTGTGCCGGCTCCGGTACTTTTCAGTTCATGGGATAAATGATAATTCTAGGCGGAGCGCATCGGAGCCCTACATAAGAAGGCTCCGGCACTTCTTTTATGTAATTAACGGAACTACAAATTCAGTGGAAATTTAATCTCAAAAATTTTATTTTTAGCAGCAATAAAATTATATTAAAAACCGCTTATTAAATGTTAATTTACCTCTTTACATTTTATTGAATTATTTTAATAAATAATAATCAATTATTAATTAATGGTTAGATAATAATTAATAAATATTAATTGCTAATATTAAATAAATAATTATTTACTAATTTAATAATAATTAACTATTTAATTTTTAAATGATAAATGATTTTAATAGTCATTTTATTTATTTGTTTACTCTTGTTTCTCTTTACTAACGGTTTTCCATAGGGTTCCGGCACTTCTAATTTTAGAAATTAAGCCCTGAGTGTAGCGATATAGAAGAAATTCAAATTAAGAATATTTATTCTATAAAGCTGTACAAACTTGTCTCTAATGTTTGGAATCTAATTTGGCTGAAATTTAAATTAATTTTTTGCTAAAGCCTACTTTCGATTCAATTGTTTCTGCAGTACTTGTTTCATTTAGAAATCTTAGTTTACTTGTGGCTTTTTTTTTTTTTTTCCAGATGAACTCGCATGAGCTTTTCCTGTAATATATGATTAATTTCAATAGACTAAAAAAGAAATTGCATAAAATTATAAGTCGATAGATTCTAAAACTTGTTTGTAATTTCTTGATGTACAGCAGCAACAAGAAACATAAACAAATGAACTATTCAAGCTATAACTGAAAGGAAGTGTAATACTTAATCAGCAGACTCTTTAAAATCAGCAGCTGCATTATGTAATTCTATATAAAAATTGAGACTTAATTTTAATTTAAATCTTAATTCTTTGAATATTACTTTTTAGCAAAAAAAAATAAATAAATAAAAAATAAAAAATAAAAATAAATAAATAAATAAATAAATAAATAAATAAAAAATAAATAAAATAAATAAATAAATAAATAAAATAAAATTAAAAAAATAAAAAATTCCAAAAGTATTCAGATAGAAGATGTTAACTTTTTATATAAAAAATGAGTAAAAGATATTAAAAGAATAGTTGCATATCCTCTATTATGTTTTGTTATTAATATTGTATATTTAGAATTTAACTTTTAGGTTTCTATATTTATTTCACTTATGTATTATATCTAATTTATAAAAATAATAACGAAACGAAACATGTAGTCATTTTCTGGATTGTCATCCTCATTTTTTATTTCAGAGAAGTGAATCCTAGATATTAATAGGTGGTGTGGTGTGTGTGATTATGGCAAAGCCTTGAGGGCTATGCGCCTGAAGGGAGGGATGCCTTCGTGGAGGACTTTCTAAGGGAAACTGGCTCGTATACTCGTTACACATGGGGAAAACCACGAAAACGCCCATGCAGCCAGCGAGTTCGCGGGATTCGAACCTCGGACCGAACTACCAGTGTTTAGCGACTTTACCGCTCGGCCGCTGGTGGGCAGATATTAATAGGACTGAATGCTGTATGTGTTTGTCTTGGTATCAAAAAAGAAATATGTTTACATAATAACTTAAATATTACATTTCATTTAGCATATTCAGTTCGACCATTCTATGAATAAAAAAAAATAGAGTTATCAGTTTAGTTGTGGAAAAATATTATTCATACACAGATAAATGCACTCATAAAAACATTATGCAGTTTATCTTAACGTCATTTGACTGTCATCGTACTTTCTGTGAACACATGGAAAAAGGGTGGATGTTTATTTAATATGATGACCTGTGTACAATATCCCCACAGACATAATGATTACATTCGTAGATACTAGCAAAATATAATTCTGCAGGTAAATTTATATAATTAAATGCAAAAGTCAAAATTGGTACTAAATTTTAAACACTACATTCAACAAAATCTTAGTAAATATGGATCTTAATTTTATAAATGAAATTTTGTATGAAATATATCATGGTGCACTGTATAGTAATGGAATGCAAATTTTAAAACTATAATAAATAAAATATTTGATTAAGTTATATTATTCATTCATAATACAAATCATAACATATTATAAGTACAGATAGAAAATGAAATTTTATATTTTACAAGAATTTTAGCATATTTGTTTTCTAAACGTTTCTATATTCTTAAATCATACATTTCCTAAATTTTGATTGCATTTAAATGCATGCTGTGTATTACTCTGTTTTCAAATAATATGAAAGAAAAAAGCCTTAATAATTAGAAAAATAATATTGCTGAAGGAACTGCTTTACTATCTTTGCAAAATTACTGTAACTAAATTATCCAGAACTGAGAGCCTTAAGTATAATAATACAACTTAATTTGCTCGCCAAATGTATTGTGGACTTCTAATATGTTACTTTCTGTACTCTGCGGTGTTGCTAGTCCTTCTTATTGCTCACATGTACCCCGTGTATTAATGATATTGTATTTCTGGCATGTACCATATTAACAGTACAATAGGCTCAAATTCTAAGTAATTGACAAGGCCCATCAGCTGAACACTGGTGGTTTGACTTCAATTCCTAAAGAAAAGGCTGGTTGCATGGCCATTTTTCCATGTGTAAAACGAGTTAATTAATGCAGTGAGCTACATACACATAATTTAAAACTATTTAAACATATTTATATGCATCTGTCACAATTCACAACAATATTCAAAACCGTTGGCATTTAAATACACCTAATAAAATGCATAGAAGTTTCTATATATATTAATGAAAAAATTAATTTAAGTAATCCGAAAATTCAAAATAACTTGCATCAAATCAAAAAACACTCTAAGTTTCTATACCTATGAAATAATACATTTTGCTGATTATTTTTTATTTTGCCTGCATTATTGGTGCATAATGCAGTCGCGCAGTGCGTACCAACCATTATACTACATAAATTTAATTATATTTGAGAGAAAAAAAAACGAATGAGTTTGTACAGTCGCGCACAAGCTTACATTCAGCTTAAATCAATGCAAAAATCTATGTTAAGGCTACTATAAGTAGCTCTAATCTATGTTGATCTGAGGTGAGAAAACTTCAGTGACGTCACAGCCAATAGACAGCGAGAACGCATTTTCGTTTGTTTACCCCAAGTTAAGGCTACTATAAAGTAGCTCTACCCCAAGTGCGTTAAGCATGTTCCTAAAACGGGAGTTTGAACAATTATGTACAGCCAAACGCCAAATGTTTACGGAAAAGTGTACTTTGCTGTGATTGGTTGGAGGGTTATCTTTTTCACGCCAAACTGGACCTGGCGCCAAATACGTAAATCTAGTAAAAATAGAAATCGTATTCCGCCATTTTCGTCGGTGAGTGTTTTTTCTGCACGTGCTAATTCTTAATTTGATTTTGTTATTTGTATTATTTTTATTATGTCTTTGTCTAAGCAAACAGGAAAAGTGAAAATACTTATAATCGGAGATTCGATGATAAAATATTTAAAAGAATATTTATTGCTGAATTTACTGGATTATGAAGTTCATTTTCATTGTTTTCCGGGTGCTACGATTGAAAGGTTGACACGCAAGATAACCTTGATAGACAATCAATTTGAGTTAGTTTTGGTTCACGTTGGTACCAATAACTCTTGTGACACTTTGGATGATATTCATCATAAATATGATTGTCTGTATAATGTTATTGAGCGTTTAAACCCGAAGATCATTCTCTTTTCAGGTGTCCTCCCGTGTGAACGAAATTTATTCGAGAATGGTTTCAACCCGTACAGTTTAAAGAAGCTGAACAGAAAATTAGCTCGGATAAACACTAATCTTTTCGAAGCATTCAAAGGCCGAGAAGCTTTTTCCTTTTGCAGATCTGGTGAGTACTATTGGAGTACTTGTCTGTCAAGAGACGGATTGCATCTGAACCGTAAGGGTAATGCACAGCTTGGGAGAATTTTTGTGAAGGACATAAAGAGCGTTTTGAGTGTGAAATCCCTTCCAAAGGTAAGTGCTACATCTTTTTCCTCTGTATCTGCTATTGAGTTTCCAGCTTTATCCACTGTTTCAGGAAAACATCCTTCTGTACCTATCACGATTTTGGATAATTATCCTCGTGCTTCTGTCATTTCAGATACTTCAAGTACTCACTCTAAACCTCTTTATTCAAGTGTTTTGAAACGGGTTTCTTCTGTTTGCAGCACTTTGGATAGTCATCCTGATACTTTAGGCTTATCAGATTCTAGTGTTTCAGTTTTGTGTGCTCCTTCAAGTGTTCCTTCGAAACCACTTTATTCAAGTGTTTTGAAACTTTCGCATGTCTGTACTACATTGGATAGTCGCCCTAATGCTTTAGCATTACCAGGTGTTTTGACTGATTTGGATAACCATCCCAGTATTTCAGTATTGTTGGATTCTCCTGATGTTCTTTCTAAACCTCATTATTCAGATGTTTTAAAATATGGTTCTACCAACACGTCTTTGGATAATCATCCCAGTGGTTTCTTGTTATCGGATTTTCCAGTTCTTGAGCCTATAGCCGACAGTGTTTCGAGTATTCTTGACATCACTGCACCAGTTTCTCAGAATTCCAGTACTCCATCTGTTTCTCATTTTTCTGCTGATCCAAGTGTATCTGTTTCTCAGCTTTCTGGTTCTTTGTATCCTGTTACAGTTGCTTCTGAGCTTGCAATTAATTCCATTTCATCTGCTTTATCAGATTTTCCATTTTTTGAAAGTGCTGTTAACATTGGTCCAAATAATGTTGATGCCATTGCATCTGTTCCTCAGTTTTCTGTTGCTTCTGTGCTCAATTCTGAATCTTCTGCTTTTCAGGTTCTCACCTATTCTAGTTCTCCTGTTTCAGACTCGGCTTCTTTCATCTCATCAGATCTTACAGTTGTTGATCTTCGATCTCTCAGCTGTTTTTCAACCATTTCATCGATTTCACTTTTTGAAGATGATAATGAATGTTCAAACTTTAAGTTTGGGGGTGCTAAGAGTCCAAATAAATCTGAAAATAACAATAAAATTGAACTCGTGAGTAATTATGATAAAGAAAATTGTGCTTCTAATGGAAAATCTAAGATTTGCCCTAAATGTAAGAAACCTTTTTCTTCTAAACAGTCCTTATCTAATCATAAACGTAACTGTAAAGGTATTATAGAAATGAAATATCCCAGAGTGTGTGAAGTTTGCATGAAGTCGTACTCCACTAGACAATCATTTTCCAATCATAAAAAATGTTGCAAAGCACCATCAGCTGAATGTATTCCAAAGGCATATGTTTGTGACCGGTGTGAGAGAGATTGTAAAAGCCGCAGTAACCTTTTTCATCATAAAAAGATCTGTAGTATTAAAAATCCTACATCTAATAATTCTAAGCCATGTGTTATTCCTGATTGTAAGGAAATATTTTGTTCTGATAATGAATGTAATAAACATTTGGCTGAATATCATGATTATGAGATGGCTATGCAAGAACTTACATTTTCATCAATAGGAGAATTTCAATTCTGGTTAGAATCGCATAGTAAGCAGACATTCAGATCTTATAAAAAGTCTGCTGGAAGTAGATGTAGGAATGATAAAACTTTTCATTATTACTGTTGTCAATTTAACGTAATGCATAAAAAGAAAGTTCCTGTTTCCAGTAGAAAAAATCTAAAAGATACTTTACCTTCCAACTTTAAGTGTCCGTCAAAAATTTTAGTTTGTGAAGAATCGCACCTTGTCACAGCCATATTTTATTCGAATCATAATCATGAATTGTCTTTTGAAAATAGCAAGTTCCACCAACTTAGTCAGAGTTGCCGTAACAAAATTAAAGCTTATGCACAGTTAGGTGTATCCACGGATCAAATTCAAGAATTTATCAGAGATGGAAGTGGACTGCGGGATAATAGGGAGGGCATATATGATAAAGATGTATTTGTAACACGAAGAGTGATAAACACTTACAAAAAGCAGTTAGTATGTTCCTTTCCTGGTGATGATTCACTTTCAGTTGCCACAATAGTTGAAAAACTCAGGCAAGAATCATATGATCCAGTACTTATTTATAAACCACAAGGAAAGCCAACATTGTACGGTCCAAAAGGGCTTGATGAACTTTCTTCTACAAATGAGTCTTTTGCATTAGGATTGCAGACTAAACAGCAGAAAGATATGATGATTAAAGGTTGCTCCAGGATTTTATGTATTGATTCTACTCACAAAACAAATCAATATGATTTTTATTTATTAAATTTAATCGTTCCTGATGAGTTTGGTAGTGGTTATCCTGTAGCGCATTTCATTACAAATCAGTTAGACCAGGATACAATGTATAATTTATTCCTTAGTATCAAATGTGTAATACCGGAACTTTATGTCAATCGTCTTATGACAGATGATGATAAGACTACCCATCCTGCATTTGATGAAGTATTTGGTCTTGGTATTACACATTTGTTATGTAAATGGCATGTGCATCGTGCTTGGCAACGTAATTTGTGCCGAATGGTTTCTAATCAAAATCTTAAAGATGAAATCTATTTTAATATGGTAGTATTACTTGAAGAAACCAATTCTGCTTGATTCATAGTGATGATGGATAATTTCCTTCAGAAGTTTCGAACTATTGCACCATCTTTTATACAATATTTTGAAGAACATTACTATAGCCGTGCTATTCTTTGGTCAATGGCCCATAGAAACTTCCCTCATGCGTTCACAGATACCAATATGTATTGTGAATCGTTTCATAATAAATTAAAAACTACATATTTTAGACGAAAATTTAACAGGCGTTTAGATAAATTAATTGAAGTACTTTTAAAAATTGAAGAGGATACATACATGGCTCACAGCTATAAAATTAAAACTAATTACAAGCAGAGTACTTGTCCACCTACATATAATAAGCGACATGATTCGGGAATAAAAATTTTAGATAGTGATGTAACAGGGGCTGGTTTTTTGTTGTGGATTGTAAAATCACAGACTTCACTAATATTCAGTATACAGTTAAATGCTTATATGAGTTATGTCCTCAAACTGATCACTGTTACTCTAAATGTATTAGCTTATCTTGCCTTAATTTGTGTAGTCATTTATATAATTGTAATTGTCCAGATTTCAGTCCATTACGTAAACACATTCATAAAGTACATTCAGTCAGACAAAGAGATCCATCCTTCTTCGTAACAGATACTTATAAAAGCGAAAGCTGTTCATCAGCCATACAAACAGGTACAAAGTCTGTTATTTTGAATGTAGTAGCATGTAACTTAGAACATAAAATTGATAATTGTAAGACTTTAATATCTGAATTACAGGTTATGCTGTCTAATCCAACAGTTAAAAAAATATTGTTGCCTACTATAACAAAAAATTTGAAAGAAATTGTTTCTAATTGTAAAGGTGTAATAGAGTCGAACTATCTGAAAGAATTTCCTGACAAAATGCCATTTGTCAGTGTTCCCCCAAATTTAAAATTAGCCCGTCAGACTTTGTTTCGTACAACTGCTTCAAAAAGTGCAAAGCGTAAAATTTCAACTTACCTGAATATTCAGAATAAAAAAACCGTTAAAGAAGATTTATTAGGCATTAATTTAGCGTGCACAATTAATAAAAGTACGTTTACTCCCAAGCTTATTGATGAGGATATTTCAAAATGCATTTTATATGTTGGAGAAACACCGCTAACATTTTTGGATGTAAAATCTCTGGATCCATACATTCCATGTGAGGAAATTCAAACATTAAAATCTGCATCTTTAAATTTTCAGCCTGGTTGGCTCAGTGACAATGTTATTGATGCTTTCCTTTTTATTAGTCTTTGTGGTTCTTCTTCAGTAGCAGCCAAGTGTTATCATACACCTTTCTTTCAATCAGGTAGTAAAGATCAAACTGTATGGCAAAAAGAGGATTTAGCTTCTGTTGATTTCTTTTTTATTCCAGTTCTTGTAAAAAATAATCATTGGGTTTTACTGGTAGCAAGAATTAAAGATAAAATGTTTCAATTTTATGATCCGCTTGGTTTTAACTCAGTTCAAAATTCAGTATCTTCATTAATTCAGCTGTGGCAAAAAGTCATAAATAGTATTTTAAACATTAGTGATAGTTGGTGTGTTTCATTTCCAAGTCACACTGTTCAAAATGATGGTATGAGTTGTGGTGTATTTATATGCTATTTTGTGCATCAACTTAGCCGACATTTGGATATTGATCAGCCTTTTAATACATATGATTTCAGAAAGTTTATTTATACTAGTTTAGGTGGGAAGATAAATGAAGGAAAGTAAGTTCAGGAAATAATTTTGCATGTTTTAATGATAAGAAACAGAAGACCAAGATTTTTGAGTTTTTATTCCTACACCAAAGTACATTAGTCAGGTTATATGGTTTCATATTACACAATTTTAATCTGTTTCATTTTTTAACACCTTCATTATGTTGAAATAACAGTGGCTTTCTGAAGCTTGCCAAAATCTTCTGCAGGTCATGATTTAAAATGTTTAATGATTTTTTTTAGTACAATTTAATATTCATGTAATAAAGTTTGTTTTAAGAAAATTTATTTTTGCTTTATTTGTATAAAAATACTGTGTCTGTATAAAAAAAACCATGAATCTGTTTAACCATAGTTCTATTGTTTGTAACCTTTGTTTATAAAATTTAAATTTTTTGTAATTTTTTGCCAAGCCATTGGAAATGATAAAAAAAATTTAAAGATTGAAAACTCAAGTAAATGGATGTGTCTGAGATAATGAGAGCTAAAGTTTTAACTAGTCTGGTTTTGAATGATATATTTAGTATATTTGTTTTTTAAAAATTTTAATTCTCTTGTAGTATTAAATTTATGTAAGTGATGTATTTTATCCTGTTTTTCATATTCAAAATAATTAATATGTCTTAAACTTATCTTTTTATTAGTATTTTATATCATATAAGTAAACACTTTTTAAAAAATTTAAACAGCTTAATTTTTTTTTTCTGAAACTTTCATTGTAATCCATCTCATGAAGTTAGTTTATTATAGGCCTTTAACAAACATTTTTACTTTGGCTAGCTACAAACTTTACTTTTAAAACCTAAATTATAGTAATTATGTAGAACTGAATGTAAAAATGCAAGTTTTGGGATACCATTATGGTAACGAGCTGACACGGTACCTCCTGGGTGGCATGGAAACCTGTGTATTTTTATGCTATGCTATTTCTAAATATTAAATTTTGTAAGATCTATCTACTTTTCTACATACACTGACTTAGATCCTACGATGAACCTGGCAAATTGTCACAGGTGTGAAATAAATACCAGCACGGTAGAGGGGTGCAAAATAACCCTTTATTCACCTTCTAAAACTGGGCCGAAATTCTCATAATATAGCCTTCAGATCGGCGTGATCCGAAACAGTTTTGCCTCCTCTTTGAAATTTCCTAATGAGAAAAGTTGTTAGTCCCCCCCCCCCCCAATGGATACAGTAAAATTTACATGTTTGTCGGACGCTGTCCCATAGTAGATGAGTTGCTAGATTTGTGATTTTTTCAATATTTATTTTGCTTTCATTTAAATGAAGTTCTAAATAAATATGCAGTACTGGATGCATATCTAGTGCACTATTTATTTAGAACAAAATGTATGCAATGTTTATATTTCACTCACTATTTCTGATCAATCTCGTAAATAATTTGTGAATTTTTTAACTTTGTTTTCACTCTTCATTTATATTCGCGTATTTTCGTATTAGAAATAAGAAAACAAGAGAAAAATTTAACAAAACATAATAAATACAAACTAGCTTTGTAAGTCTGCAGGCTGGAATGTGATTTTTAATAACATATTTTCGTTAACAAAATAATGGTAATGACTAATTTAATGAAATAATAATAATAATATTTATTACCATTAGACGATTAGAATGAGATTCAATACAATTAGATTTTGAGATGAACTTACAGCAATAATAAAGCTTCATATAACAACTTTAAATCTGCTTTTTTTCGATAATTTTGTTATTATAAATCACAGAATTCTAATCAGTGTGATACTAAACGGATGAGGCCAAAAGGCTTACTCGAGTGACCGCGAAATTACGAAACATGTGCTAGGCTAGCGAAACACGCTCTGAATAAACTGATATAATCACACATTTAAATAGCACTTCACTTAATTTTAAATTTATGTCCTGGAGAGAATGTGAAGGGAAATTTGAGAAGTTGAGAACAGGAAAACTTAAAATAAATATGTTATGCAAATTAAGAAAAACCATACAATTTGATACATTCAAAATTTTATATATTGAAATTTAATAATTAAATTGCTGTGATGAATCTTGTTTCGATTTCATATTTAGGCCTTGATGTCTGTCAGTGTTGGGACTGTTTCTAATGTTAATAATTTTAAAGTCTCCTAAAACTAGTTTAAATTTTTCTTTATATATTGGGATGCACTGATACGCACCGGAGGAAAAGTTTCCCAAATTATTTTCTTATTTGTAATGTAGTATAGTTAGACAGCTGCTGATAATTTATTGAAATATTGGGGAAAACAGCCTTAATTCATCTGCAAAATCTGATACATTTTGGTGCTATGTTTTTGTTTTTTGTCTTTTATGACCAGGGTTTAGTTTCTAAAATGCCGAAGCCCTATGCAAGACCATCAGGAAAGAGGAACAAAAGTAAATAAATAAATAAAATGGCTATGAGAAACTTTAATAATTTAAAAACCTAAGTAGTTATAATAATAATATAAAATAGCCTGGATAAGCTGGACCCAACCAGAATTTTTGGTTATAAACTTCGATAGAAAAACTATAAATAGTTTTGTGGAAATAATCCACGCCTCTCACCTGCACATCCATGTCCATATTATTTGTCTATATCAAATTTGCGGCTCCGGGTGGTAAGAGTGGGATGACAACTATAATGAGTCTTACATCAGGAAGCAGGCAGATGAATTAGACTACAGACAGTACCTTACCAAATATGTAACACGACACAAACATTATAAATAAATAATGGAGTGTGGACTGCCAGAAAAACAAAACGATAGATTACTGTACTGATTTGCAAGATAGCAGATAGTAGTGAATAAGGTAAATTATTAGTAGTAGTACTAGCAGAGCTACCCGTTCTGAGAATGGATTTTATAGTATTCATCTTTAAAAGTTTTTTTTAAGTATATATATTTCATAAAAGTATTGCTTCTTTCAATCTGGTTACAATAACTCCTTGTAAACTACATTTGTAATATGTTCTTTTGAATCTACGGGCAATGCGATTTTTAAATTGTATCTATTTCTTACTCTACTTAATGTGACAAAAGGTTCAGCTAAGTGTATACCTACACTTTTTTGAATGATTGTCCTTGTGCTTTATGTGTAGTCATAGCAAATGCTGGTATAATTATTATTATTATTTTTTTTTAAGAATACTGTTTATTTTTATATATATTTTTACAATAAAAATTAAAATTTTGTTTCATTTGTTATCGCTCCTCCTTGGATCTGCCAGTGCCAAAGGGCCCCCTAGATCCTCTGCGCACAGCGCCGGAAATGAGCTTAAACCAGCACTGAAATGTACAGAGATGAATTAAAATTTAATAAGCAATTTTTAATATAATTTTATTGCTAAAAATAAAATTTTCGAGACCATATTTCTACTGAAATTATTGTTCAGTTACATAGAAGTGCCGGAGCGTTCTTATTTAGGACTCCGGTGCGCTCCGTCTAGAATTATGATTCATCTCAAAAAACCAAGCTTATACAATTTTAGGTCTGTTTATGACTATACACTGTTGGTTAGTTGGTGGATATTTTGGCACATGACTATAATGGGCCAAAAGCATGATAATCTATTCTCTCCTTTAGAAATGGTATGAAATTATAAAAATCAGCTAACACATGTTGAAAATGCATTATGTAATGAGAAAAATGCAAAACAACATAAAAGCAACAAAATAATGAAACGCCTCATAGTAAAACCGTGATGTGAAGGGATGCATAAAACTCACAAGATCAAATAAAATATAAAGCCAAGTAAAATCTCTAATTATTAAAGTACATTAAAACGCTTTACAACCACTTCAGATTAAGGAATAAAACCCAGTCTCCCTTAAAAACTTAAATGGATTAATATCTGTTTATTGTTTTCATTAAAGTTAGGGAGAAAACATGAAACTAGTACCTTTAGTGCGGGCAGTAATCACTTCCCAAATCTATGATTTTCTGCCAAAGTTTTGGTAGTTTTTCGGCATAGAAACTTGTTGGCCAAGAATCCAAAAAACATCACCCTCATTTCAGACGTCCTGTACCGAATGGAAGATAGCACCAGCAAGATGTAACTGCAGATGTGAAAAAAGGTAGAAATCCGAAGCAGCAATGTCAGGGCTATATGGGGTGTGTGACAAAAGATTCCATTCGAGTCCTTACAGAGTCCAGTCAGTGAAAGCAAACACATGTGGTCTTGTATTATCTTGATGGAACATTACCTCTTTGCTCCGGAACTCAATTCAACGTTTGCCCTTAATAGCAGCGTCAACACAGACTAGCATCTCGCTCTTTATCTTTTTCCAGATACATATTGCAGATAATACCCCGGCAATCCCATCAGATACAAAGCATTATCTTTTTGTTAGCCAAATTGCCCTTTGCGATGCTGCCGATGGGCTCGTCGGGTGCAGACCAACCCCTCTTTTTGGCCTGTGTTGTTGAAGTCCACTTTTCATGACAAGTGATGATCCGGTACAGAATTTTATCCTTGCGTTGATATTCGAGCAGATTAGTGCAGGCCCAAACACGTCCGTCCTTATCTGCTTGAATCATCTCATGTGGCACCCAGCGATTCAACTTTAACGTCAAGTGTATGAGATGCATACTGCGATCAATGGACATGGCACTAACTCATTAACAAGCTCTCAATTGGTTGCATACTGCACTTCTTCCACATACTCTCGCAGGCGGACCTCATCAACATCAGTAGGCCGACTCGAATGCTCTGCCTCTTGAATGTCGTAATGCTTGTTTTTGAAATTTCGATACCAAACCTTCACCAGCACCAGATTTAGATTTGACGAGAGCCTAAGCTATTTGAAATATGGGGCCCTTTATGAGGGATATCAGTCAATTTTTTTTATATGGGATATGCTACAATATTTCGGAGGGCCCTAAGCTATGTTCACCTTATACATAAATCCGGCACTGACCTTAACAATGTCAAACATTAGTAGTACCTAAAGCTATACGAGGTTCGAATCCCGCGAATGGGCTGGCTGCATGGGTGTTTTCGTGGTTTTCCCCATGTGTAACATGTTTACGAGACAGTTTCCCTTAGAAAGTCCTCCACGAAGGCATTCCTCCCCTTAGGCAGATAGCCCTCGAGGCTTTGCCATAGTCACACACACACCTAAAGCTATACACACGATTTGGTGACATTCTGTAGCTGACTTTTTGTAATAAAACTGGAAGTAAATGATAGTTTAAATCTCGTAGCGTGATAGTTCCATTTCAGACATCTTGTACATAATAATAATGATATTTTTTTTTACAAATTTCACAATATAGTGTTCCAAAGCAAGTCTCTTCCTTTCAAACGCCAAAAATTGTTTGACAAAATATGATTCAACACGTCAACGCGAACTATTTGCTCAAACGATATTTGCGGTGGCAGGAAATTTTCGTGAGACCCGCTTGGTTTTCCAATTAAAAGTCGAGAGAAGTACCTAAAAAAGTGAAATAGTATTTCCTGAAGTCTATCAAAACGTGAGCATTTCTAACAAAATCTGTCATACAGAACATTAACTCCGATTCGGGCAACATTACCTGGCTGCTTCTAGAGCGCCTTAACATGATACATAGGCCTTCCTCAGTTGACTGCGCTGGCGGGGCGCCAACCCACCGAACAGCCCGCAGGGACTTCTCATGTTCATCGCCATAATCCATCACACTGAGGGCTACGCGGGGAGCCGTCCCCCCCCCTCGGCACAGCACTCAAAATCTACATGAGAGCGCCCCCACAGCAAAGGCAACGGATACGACAGTACCAGTACGGTCCCTGCCAAGCCCACGCCTACCATAGGATGGACCTGTGGTTCTAGTCCTGTGAAGTCTGATTATTTACCCAACAAATCGAAGCTGGCAGGACACAAGTCCAGCCAGTGGTCTGGGAGAACCCCGGGTCTCCTCCCATAAATGGTCGGTTCCGGAAATTCCCACCAGTCGATCCCCTGGGATTGGTTGCTTAGCGTCATTAGCCTATACGAGCAAAGGCTTGGACCAAAGCACAGCATAGTTTCCAGCGGGACCACGAGGAGGCTGACGCTAAGCTGTGGGAGACGCAAGCAGGCAAGCCTAAAGCCATTCCCACAGTCCCCGCCAATCGATCAAACGCCAGGTCTCCTGCCTTCCGCCACTGCCTACGACAATCTCAAGCGCACGGTTCACACCGCCTACAGTGGTTTCCAGCCGGTTTTGGACATTTGTCCTCGGGAGGCCAATCGCCACCCGCCAGTCATATAGGACAGATTAATATTACAACTGGAATATACTGGTTCACTATCCGCTTTTAAGAGATAATTGTGCGTAATTTGGAAGTGATCGTTTGTCAGACAGGTTCAAATGACTTCCTCCTACTCTGATTCCCAATATTTAATTCTAGGCATTATGCTTCTAATTTTATTATTCACTTGCAGGTCCTTGCCATAGACTCAGGATTTTACCCTTGATAATCACTTTAATATTTCTCAAAGTAACAAGCTGATTTAAACAGTCCCACGGCAGATTTTGCTGTGATATCTGCCAGTTCGTTACCCGTTATCTGTATGTGTCCAAGAACCCAGCAGTAAAGGATCTCATACTCACGGCTTATTAAGTTTTCAGGTAGTCAATAACACTTCTGTCACCATCGGTTTCTGGGTCTAGAGAAACTTTGAAAAGCTTTTTGTGCACTTAACAAATCGGTGTAAGTTGTACAGACATTAGGTTATTTCGAAGCAAGAGACAAGAAAAATGAGCAATGCTCTAGCCGGGACTCAAACCAAGGAATGATAGAAAGGCCGGAGAAATAACTTTATAAACTTTTTTTGGCTTAGATGAATATTTAACAGCGTCATACACCGAATTATTTAAGTTCGTAATACCGATACGTAAGTATCAAAGTAAATATACGAAGTAACTTGAATGTATTTTAATACCGATACATTCAAGTTACTTCAGCTTTAAATAGTCAGCAAGCACATTGCAGCCTTCTTTTCTCTACGTGACGTCGAAACGCAAATGATGCTTCCACATGACCTGCTGTTTTGTTGCCATTAATGTATATTGGAATGTAATTGCAGTGTTCGTTCCTTGTTCATAGAAAAGCTATTTGTAAGCTAACTCGTTCGTGTTTCTGTTATCATAATCGTAAAAGTTTCTATGAGCCGAATTTCTGGACCATCTCACGGTAGGATATCACGTCATTCTGCTCGGGGTACGGTTATTCACATCAAGCACTGAATATTTTTCTATCAAAGGCTCAGCTCTTGCAGGGAATGTAGGAATGCAGAGAGGCCGTGCTGCAAATAATAAGCTATAGCAGTCATCAAGAGTACTCAGACAAGGATGTTTAGGTTGCGACATTATACGAAACTGGTGATGAAGGGTCAATTGTTCACGTTTTAATTTAAACGATGATTCTAAGCAATAAATATACTGTTTTTATACAGGAGATATTCTAAAGGCTCTAGGGCAAATCCGCAGAGCTCAATCATGAATCGAATCAAGTTTCAATAATACAGAAGTCTCTACCGAATCATTAACTTCTGAGCCAGTCTAGACATCCCTGGTGGCTCTTGAGGCATCAACCACTAGGAGTTTTGACCTCTAGTTGGCGTTGTGCTCTGAGGCCTTTGGCTAGAAATAGAAGGATAAACGCTTTTGTGCGACTTAGATTAGTATCTAGATTAAGACACTGTATTCTAGCGATGAGGATTGAAAATTATATGCAAAGTATATAAATGCGCTAACACTAGAATAATAAAATGTGTTGAGAGTAATAATATGGGTTGAAGTAAGGTACAAACAAAGACCTAATCACGTTTTATCGGGAGTCCAGTCTAGAGCGGATGAATGGCCTATATATGCGGACAATGATCCCATCCTCTGCACCCCAAAAGGTGTTCGCCAGGACCTTTGAGAAGGTAAAAGTTCTGAAACGTTTCTTCCTCAGGTACATCATTCGTGGAAGGAAAGTAAGTTTCCGATTGAACAATCACTCCTAGGAATTTCCCTTCGGGCGTAGTTGGAATTAATGACCCTTCAAGTTAAATCTCAGGATGCAGATTTCCCTTTCTGCAAAAGTGCTTGTGACAGCCTTCCGTTTTGAAGACGCAAATCCATTTTTCTTTGACTATATCTGGATCTTATTAATAGTGATCCGTAATTGCCTCTCCACATATCTCATATCTGCCCCTTGGTAACTTGAAGATTGTCAATGTACAATTATCCTGAAACAGTAAGAGGAAGTTCCTTTAAGATACGGTTTATTTTTAGCGTGATTAAGATAACACTCAAAACACACCTATGAGCAAACCTCGTCTTGTTCAAAGTTATACAAAAAAAAAAAAAAAAAAAAAAAAACAGAGCCAATTCTAACTTGAAAACTTCTAGCCTTAAAAAAATTTTGAGTGAAAATTGGAATGTTTTCCACGTCACAGAGCATTTATTTAATTACGGATAAAAGTTAACAGACTAAATAGAGATATAACAGTTGTTTAGTGGCTCCTCGCGCTAGATAAACACAAGGAAATTTTTCATTTTTTTATACAGTCACTTCTTGCCCTCACGGAATCAGAACAAAATCGGAAGTCGATAGCCTCCACCTTCGCATAGTGTCTATCCTTGTCTGTCTCAGGTACGCAGGCGATGATCTGCCTATCAGGTTGTTGGCTGCAGAACTTAGCGTTCTTACACACACACACACACACACACATTAAAAACAGTGTCACTTTCTGAAGATTTCCTGATGGATTACTAATTATCAGAAACTGCAGTTTATTTTTTATTCTTGTCAGAATTTGCATTTGTCTTAACTTTTATAGAAATAGGACAATTTTCATTTTGTTCATTTGTTTGTGTATTAGAAGGCATATTTAGTGAAATAAAAGATTCAGCCCCGGCAGCAGCCCAGCCCACCACAGAGTCCAACATAGGGATGCAAATTCCTGCGACAGGGTGAACTGACTTTATACGCAATCTGAAGCCCCACAGTAAGCTTTCCAAAAAGCGGAAACACCCGAAACCACTGATACCAAGGACTAGTGACCAACCGACTGACACTACAGGGGACAGCTAAGAACCTCCTGTTTAATTATATAAGCTCCTGCTTGTTTCTTCTGGCCTGTAAGGCAATATACCGGTCATCTGCGGGTGTGGCTCCTCGTGGACGACCACTACTAAACCCCCGGATAGCTAGCTGTTCTTGTAGTTTGAAATTGTCTCCAAAGTCGTGAAACGATGCTGTGAGCAATTCCGAACTCTGCAGCCACACTTGTCACACTGCGGCCTTCCTCCAACTTCCCAATGATTCGACCTCGGGTAAAAGCATCCAGATGTCGTCTAACAGATTGATTATTCGCCATTTCTCGCTGAGGCAGCAACTCAGTGTGATTTTAACTGCTATACGGCATGCAATCTCTTTGCCAGAAATACTGATCTTACACCGACAACATGCTGTATAATACTCAGACACTTCCCCATTACGTCTACCTGCATATCTGCACATGTGCTACCATACATCACCTTACTTAATCTCCTGATTGGTCTTTCTGTCCGCTCTGCCTCTTCGTTCAGCTGATATGCTAATTTTTCAACTTCGTCCTTAATTTTTGCACACCAGTGTACACAAAGCATCCTATGACTCTAAGCCTGCAGAGTATCCTATGATGGTATTGACAGTTCAAGAACACTGGCTACTTATATAAAGGCAAGAACCCCAGATGGCCAGTCATTTCCAATGAAACAGTGCAAAAATTTAGTTTCACATATAAATTAGTACCTGAGCTATAGGAAACTTGCATTAGCCCCTTATTAAATTTATATCTAAGCTATAATAGATACAACTTATTCTTTTTGTTTAGACTCAGAAAATGCTGCTGCTGAATCTACACATGCATGTATGTGGTTAACATTCATACCTATTTTTTTAAAACTACTCGTATTTGAAGAAAGATTTAATTGCAGTTTGTTCACATACAGCTGGTGTGACATTAAGAAGGAAAAAAAGTAGCTGTAATCAAACTTTTAGATATTTTTCTTAATATTGTAATTTATTACTGTATACTGCTTAGCTTCTTATTTACAGTAGTATCACAAGATTCAGTAAGCAAAACCATTAAAGAAATCATTTTGAAATATTTCTTGATACATTATATGCATTTTATCACCAATCAATGAGATTAACCCTCCAAAATCAATGAGATTAACCTGAGACTGGTAATGGTAAACATATTGAAATATTTAAAAATTGATATTTTGTGATTTATTGGTAAAAGATATTACGTTTTTCTCATTCATATACAATTATTAGTATTTTCTGTTTTTGTAAAAAATATAACAGTTCATTAGAATTGCATAAGTTGTTTATATAGAATAAAATGCAAACTCTTTGTCAAGTTTTTCATAGCTCATCACTGCATGTAATCCACAAACAGGATAGGTCTACAAATTACATTAGTAGCAAATATGTGTTCTATAACCAAACATAGGGAAGATTTTGCAATGTTGATTACAACTAAAACCATATTATTTACAGATGCTGCAATATAAATTTTGCAATCGTATGCATGGAAGACAATTCTTCCACTATCTAGTGGTGAAGCATTTGTTGGATAGGTACGTTTGTGTACTGGACATGGAAAATTGTCATGCTGTTACTGAATAGAAATTATATTTACTTGAACATTTTATATGCCATTTCACTGATAAAGGTACATGGGTCCTTTTTTTCTACAGAAACACTGTAAAAGGTATGTCAGATTTTAATACGTTATAGTTGTTATTTCTCTAAATGAAATATGATTCAGAAAAATACACATTTCCTCTCTGAAAACTGTTGTATTACCTAATAATAAATTTCTATCTTCTTTTTTGGATTGATCAATATCAGAAGATGACTCAATGTTGTTCAGATGACCATGAGATCATTGACCATACACTCCGTAATCTTTTGCTTTTGGAATGTGCTTTAGACTATATTTATATGCTCCTATTGCTAATAATATCAAAACTCCAAGACTGCATTATAGCTCCTTTGATGACCATCAGCAGGGAAATTTTACTATGTTTGTGAATAGAATTGTGATACCCGGTCGATATGTGTCCTGTACCAACAGGAACACACAATGACCTTTATGGTATTATGTCAAATTTGATGAACTTTTATTTCATTTCATGTAGTAATCATTTTTTATCTGTAATATGTTACAGAATAAAACATTTTAAAACTTACAAATCATGTAATATCTGTATATTTATTAATTTCATTGTACTATAGCTTACTGTATGACTCCCTCTTGAATTTTTGTAGTAATTTAATTGATTTGATTAAAAAAACTGCACCAAATCACAAGGCAAAAATAAAATCCAAATATTGTAATCTGTTTTAGCAGAGTGAATGTACCAAGAAAACAGATAATTCACCCATTTAAATTTTTCATTCAACTCATTTAAGAAATGAAATACGCTCTTAAGTTTGTGTACGATAATTTTAATATTCAATCCTCATACCTTACCTGATTTCACAAAGTAGTTTCAATCTGAAGTATACATGACTAATCATAATTTATCAACAATTCATATAAAAGAAAATAAAAATAGCAAATTATGTATCATATTAAATACATTTAGTGCAACTTTTTGAGTGAATTTGACATCTCGTGTAATTACTCATCCGTTTCCAATTCATCAGATCTGTTTTACTTTTCGTTTCGGAACCAGACAGCAAATTTCATTTTGTGAAACCACCAAGTCATTTATCTGAACATGATCAACCATTGACTACTTTTTGAAAATAAATAAATAAATAAACTGAAAGCTTTCAAATTTTATATTATGCCCTGAGGTTTTTTTTTTTTTTTTTATTTTTTTTTTTAACATTTTGTGTTATCTTTATTTATTAAATATCATGTTCTTCACACTTAAATCATAAAATTCAATTCAACAGCAATATCACAAATATTTAAAAGAGCATGTCTTTCGAATTCCCAGTACACAGTCTCGCACATTGGAGATAAAAATGTTCCCTCCTCCCATACAGAGTTGCTATTGCTCACTTTGAAATCATAGAGTTTCTTAATCAAAGACTTATAAATGCGTTACAAGATATGAAATAGATAATAAAACAAATTCCAAATTAGGGCTTCCAGATGCCCATATTCTAATGGAGACATACATTATTCAAAATTTGATGGCCCTAAACACAGTTGTTTTATTACAACGTGAGAAACATACATACATTTATGCAGATTCTTCATTATTTAACTTCTTTAAATATAAAACTAATATTTGGTGGCAACAATTGAAAAAGTGATTCACCATTTATAATGAATCAACGCAAAATGCCAAAACAAAATTAATAGCCTTTCTGGGCAAATTGCCCCTTTGAGCTAAAAAGATTATCTTCAAGAAAGCTGAAAATAAAAAAGCAGGAAAAAAAAGAATGGCCCACTTTGAGAACAGCACATGACACTTTAGGAGACATTAATTTTTCCTCCCAAAGACCCATCCTTTAAGGAGTTGGGAAAAAAAAAAAAAAAAAGAGGAGGAAAAATATTTAAAATAGAAAGCAGATGTCAAATTAAGCATAGCAATGCATATCATAAAGATGAGGTAAATAAAGGTACAGTGAGGACTATACATGCTCTTAATAGAAAAGAAAATAATTATTGATAAAATATTGTAAGCAAAAGCTACAATATCATTTCATCAGAAGTACAGGCAATTATATAAAGCATCGGTTAGAGTAGACTGAAGGATACCCCTTGTATTATTGCGAAGATGTTGTTTCATTTATTGCCAAGTTGTTGTTTCATTTATGTTGATTGCTGAGTAGTTGAATGTTCTGTACATCCGTAAATATACTCAGTCAGTAAATAAAGTCAAGGGAGTGAACAATGCCAAGTTTCTGCAATTCTCTGGTGATTTTTTAAGTGAAAATAGGTCAACGTGTTCATGGATAAAGAAAGTCAAGGCAGTGCACAATGCCTAGTTTGTGCAATTCTGTGATGTTTTTTTCCATTAACAAATGTATTTGTTATACCAATGTTTTATTATAACTCTCTTGTTCTGATCACAATTTGTAATTTTTCGTGTCGCATTTATGTAGGTCAATGTGCCGCCAAAAATCACCAATGGGTACTCGTAAATATACTTTTACCAAAACATCACTGTGCAAGTAGTAATACTTTATTGATTATGCCAAAGCATTCAACTAGTTGATTTATACATGTATAATGGAGAGAAAATTTATGTGAAGAGGTCCTTTGCGAATGATTAGCATACTTGATATAAAATAAAATAATGGCTGATAATAGAACATCACTAATAGCACATTTCCTTAGATAACCACTCCCATAATACAAATCTATTTAAGTAAGAGGTTATTCTCTTTGGAAAGTTCGATTGCATTTTCTACAAAAAAAGCACACACTGTTTTGCATATCATTACATTCGTCCATATCTGTGTTGATAGCAAAAACTGAATCATAATATTAAATGATGAGAAATATGCCCAAGGAAATTGCAATACAGTTTAACTAAATAAATGGTTGTATAATAGAAATATAAAATTGCATGTTTCCACAGGACTTTTATTAAGAAATAAGAGCTAAAAATTCAATAATAGTGGAGAGCATGCAGTTGTCATGAAAAATTTCATTCATACACAGTTTATGAGCACTGGGTGAGACAGTTTTGAGAAATAATAAGTAAGAAAGTTTTCTCATCATCATATTCAAAGACATTTTTTTCATATTTTGTACTTGGATCTGTTTGGGAAAGTGACTGATTTTGCCATCAGTAAAAGTTATCCTGCTTAAAACAGTTTATTTTTGTGTTTTCTGAAACATGGTTTCAAAATATGTATTTAGAAGATGCAGAAAATACACCAAGGAGGTTAGTCCTTATTAATTCATTTGCACTTTCATCCAAATTTTCCACATTATGAAGAATACGGCTCACCTCACGAAGATCATATTCTTTCATCGCTCTATAAAAATTCCTTAATCGCAAACTGGAATAACAGATATCATGTTTTCTGCAAGGAATAAAATTCCAAATTTTCCTCATTATGAAGAATACAGCTCACCTCACGAAGATCATATTCTTTCATTGCTCTATAATAATTCTCTGATCACAAACTTGAATAATAGATATCATGTTTTTTGCAAGGAATAAAACTTCGGCATACTTTATGAAGTATGTTTTGTGACACGCAGTTGTGAATCAGATCAAAGGTAAAATTCTTTTCATCTTACAATTTCTAAATTCATTCATTAAAAATTTCTGTCATCATCTACACCATACGTTATTTTTTCATAATTTCAAATTCATCAAGAAAAAAATCAAATACATTGCAACATTTTGCTCACATTAAATGACATAATAATTACAACAAACGATGAGTCAATTTCCCATGTTTCTGCACAAGTGCCGATGGAACATTGACATTTTGATACACTTAAAAACTCGCAAAACATTAGAATAAATTTTTATTTCAGAGGCAGAAACAATTTAAAAAATCATCACATCTGAAATTTAGTGTCATTCACTTCACAAATGATGTTAAATTATGCGAAAGCACAGTCATTTTACGATTAACTAAATTATCAACAGAAAAAATGCGTTCAAAATTCAGTATTAAAATAGTATTTTTATAATTAAACAGTTTCAGTGCTTTCGTAAGAGGAAAAAAAACTCAGTTTTGTATCCCTGATGGTAATAGTTTTAAATCAATATGCACAAAATTTATTCATACCACTAAAAAAATTATATGAAGTGCTAACAGAGATATTAAAAATTGAAATTGTTTTGTTTTTTTATTTATAACACGTTTAGCAGGAAATAAATGTTAATTCAAAGAACACTGCAATGGAAGTTCTCACATGTCCTATCAAACTTTTGTCAGTGATTTTAACTGAATTATCACCAGAAGAAATTTATTAATAAGCGAACACTACAACAACGAATATCTAAGATATTCTTTGACTACAACAACGTTTGCACCCTAACAAGAAATCTTCGATGTTTGTTTACATCGCACGATAAAATGTTAATCTTTGCCATAATTCACCGCGAAACATGATAAAAAGCCAAATATTGTAACCCATCAAGAAGCCCGTGACGTCACGGTAAACTTTTCCGTACACCTTTGGCGTGTGTCTGTACATAATTGTGACGGACTACCTAAAACGTACTCGCCGTACCCCCTGCTGTGACAATGCTGAATCACTATTGGCTGACCTACTTGCTACGTAAAAAACGTCACTTGTTTGGTCACGTGACAAGCCGATTGCATGGATTCTGAAGTGGAAAAAATCGCAGGCTTCTAGTGTAATTTGTAGTTTGCTGTATAAGACGTAATAAATTTTGTATGCATATACAATTCTGAATTAATAAGAAACCACTAAAAGGTACAGCTGGTAAAGAATATAGAACACAAACCTCTTCAGACATAACGCTTGAAGTATTTTATTCGGACGGCATAAGATATGTTTACTAGGAAGACAAATTTCGGCAAACAAAATATATAATTATGCAAAAGAAATTTCGTTACCGGAGCATAAAAGTATCTATTATTGTACTTTAGATTTTCAAATATCAGAGGTTGTGATATAATGTAAGAGAATTTTGATTTAACATTAGAGATTCAATTTTGAGGGAATTGGAGCTTGGCATGAAGAGATTTTTTATTTATTTTATAATAAAACAAGATTGGTTTTGTATTTTTGAAAATTTTTGGCAGAAGAACAGTTTAATCTTTTAATATTTAATTGGTATGTTAATATTTTCTGGAACTAAAGTTAAAAAATGGAGGACTGTTAATATTTGCAGTAATAACCGATATTCTGAAAAAGAATATTGTTTTCGATTATTTAAAAATATAGAGCAACTTCTGATGATGTCCGTCTTTTAAAAAGGCAAACTAGAACACTACTTTCATTGTCAATTGTAATGTATCAAAAAACATTGTTTCAGTTTTGGATGTGGGTATTCAGTTGCATACTAATTTATGTGAATCACGGAAAAAACATAAGCAGCCAGGATTGTTGACTATAGAGAATGTGGATTATCATTCTGTGATATCGCCCGTTGCACTAGTCGACATCCAACCGCTGTTAAGCGAATATGGCATGTATGAAATGCTGAGGATTATGCTGAACGGCATGCAGGATCTCATTGCCATCCCATGATTAATACCCAAACGGACAGGCATATTGTGAAGTCAGCCCTCCAAATTTGCAACCACATCACAGACCATTAGTCAGATAATGGGCATATTTGCAGCATGCCCAGTATCTGCTCGTACGGTGTGTCAACGTTTGCATCAGCATGGACTATCAGCACAGTGTCCATTACTTTAGCTTTCCTTGACAATGCAGCACGGAGAGAGATGGCTACTGTGGTGTGTCCAACAACAAAGCTGGATATAGGAGGGACACAATGTCGTCTTTTCAGACGAGTCCCGTTTCTGTGTGCATTATTCTGATGGTCATATAAGTGTCTAGAGGCTCCAAGGAGACCGCACATCGCCTGTTTGCATTCAGTATCGGCATAGGAACCCTAATGTGATGGTATAAGCAGCCACTGAGCACATGGCACACACATCTTTAGTTCGGATCGATGGTAATTTGAATGCGAGATCGGTACATTTGTGACATCTTACATCCAGGGGTTGTGCCCTATCTTTGAGGCATGCCAAATGCAATCTTCCAACAGGATAATTCAAGACCACATGTTGCACATTGTGTTCTGACCTTCCTCCGTATGCAGTGTATTTGATTGCTGCCCTGGCCTGTATGGTCTCCAGATCTGCCACCCATTGAAAATACCTGCTCAGGACTGGCCTAGCAAGCCTCTCCATCTAATACGATTGATGAAGTGTGGCATAGACTTGAATCAGAATGGAATGAGATGCCGATTTCTGTCATTCAAGTGAAATTCTACTCAGTGCCTAACGGGATAAGGGCCGTTTTAGCTGCCAGGTGGAGCAGTTGTTTCGACTGATTTCGCACCCTTGTAAACCCCCAAGCTGCTTACAAATTTAATCATTTTGTCTTCATGCCATACTATTTACGTACAACAAATATTTTTTTTATTTGCTTTCCTTCATGCTATAGCAATTTTAATGGCTATTAGTGTATTATTGATTAACAGTTATCTAAGAGACTTCAAGAGTAAGTACTGTACATAGTTTATAAAACTATTGCATATTTCTGTATACAAAATTATTGATGCAGGATAGATAGCACCTAAAGACTTCACGCAGCCATCAATGAAGTTGACAGCACATTCATATTAGATGATTTTCTTTTATACTTTTCCCTACCAACAGTAGATTGCAAATAAAAAACAAAGTGACTTACAATTACAACATAGCCAAACTGTCCTGAAGTAAACATTAACAATATATACAAAGCCAAAATAATTATATTCGCATAATATGTGCATGACACTTTGTTACTAATAAATATCAGATTGTCTCTGATCAAATTAATATTTGAAGAGATGAAAAATTAAGTTTGACACTATCATAAGCAACTGAAGTTTTTCATTATCATAGTAGCAGGGATATCTTTGAAGATATAATTAATAGCATCATTACAACAAGGTGAAATATAGTAAAACCACCTGCTACTAGACAGTTACAGGATTGTTATATATGTGTACAGTTGTTCTCTGCTTCGAAATCAGGAACTCTCTATTAATGGGGTATATCTGATAATGTGAAGTGTGCATTGCTGGAGGCTCGACTTACATTATCATCATGTTAGGAAAATATTTTGCATCATGACATAATTTATGTGCATGATAAGATACATAAAACTGTTTTGAGTGATATCAGCGGTAAATTTAGAAAGACACTTGGTACACTCCCTTATTAAAGTGGCTTTTCCATAGGTCTTAGGCATTGTTTAAGATTACATAAAGCAGTCAAGTTGATTCATGATGAATTACTAACTCTATCTCGGATTTTATTATACTTATGAAAGTTACAGATCGTGTTTAATAAAAAACACCAGAAATCATCACTGTCTTATTGACTAGCCATTTAGTTGCTCTCATACCATTTGCCATTGTGCATAATGACATAAAACTAATGCCTTAGTAGCATTGCTCAGTCAACATCATGATATTCATGAAATTTTCTAAGGGATAAATCAAACAAAAATGTAAGCAAAAGTCTTCTAAAAGATTATCTTCCCTAGAAAATACCAGCCAGATTTAAGACAAAAATACAGCATGTCTTCTGAGAAGAAAATAATTACTTACAAAATCATGTTTCCAACACTAATAAAGCACCTAATTATATATTAAAATTTCAAAAGTTCTACACAGTTGATATTCAACTAAGTCTTGCATATCTATTATTTGGCTTCATAAAGTAATATGTTGTCTAAAGTGAAGTAGTCATATAAAAACATATTAAAAACAATATATTTTTCTTAATAGAATCGTTTTTCTGAGTAAATGAATTAGAGTTTAAACAATAAATATAATAGTGCTGTAATAAAGCTTTGTAGGACTAAGGCTGGATTTCCTGCTAATTTGTACTTTAGATTTTTTTTCTGCTTTGTGGAACTTTTCTCTTCTTCATAACATCATGCTTTTAATGTACCTTTAAAAGCTAATTAATTAATTTTGACAAGTATTTTGCTTGAGAGATGCTCTCATGGAAGCTACTAAATGATATTTGTCTCATACCTGCTTTTCTGAATAGAAAATACGTGAAAGATCAAGCCAGCCATGACCTGCCTGAGATCAGTGTACAAATGTTTTGTGTCTTTAAATATGAAGCTAGGTTAAGTGATGTATGTTTAGTAAAACTCTTAATCTTTATAATAAAATATATCATAAATATATTATACCTACATAAATATGTATCACAAAACATTTGCTTAGATACAGCTAGGATAATTTCTCTTGTTAATGTTATTTTGCACAGATTTTTTAATCAAAATTGTCTCTAAAGTAATGTGCTATAGATTTGTTTTGAGATTTAGAATGATGTCAGACAAAACTGGACAAACTTTATATTTTCCTAGATCTAAATTTTCCAACTTAATGGAAATAATGCTTATTCATCACATGAAGTAAAATTCTGAGAAGGAAAAAAAAACTTATGAAAGCATTTTAATGAAAAATTAATAACAAACAGCAATACCGGTTTCTAGGAAATGATGATTTAAGTGAAAGAAATATTAATTAGAAAATATGTAAACTGACGTTTAACATGTATGTTACAAAAGTGCATAAAAGATAAGTTAAGTAAAATGTGTTTCATCAAAGAGTAAAATCTTCTGTTAATGATTTACTATGAATAAATTATTAGTAGTTATGTGTACATTTGAGAAAGAGTATAAAAATCATCAGTACAGCGAATATGTTCTACTGATATTATCACTTAACGCAGTTACCATTTGACTATTAATAGACAAAAATATAAAAATTTCCCCAATTTATTTGCAGAATGAGTGTGGATGAATCTAAACAACATAGGAACATTTCTTTAGATCAGGGGTTCTCAACCGGTGGTATACAAAGAAGCAAAGTATTTTTAACTATTAAATTAAAAAATTAAAACCCAACATCCTGATTGAGTTTTTTTTTCTAACACTCGTAAATTTATGTGATTTGAGCTTTGTTCAGGAGTGGTGGTGGTATTAAAGGTTTTTAATTTTTGTTTAGATGGTACGCGTTAGTCAAAAGGTTGAGAACCGTTGCTTTAGATTAAATATTAGAAGATAATGATAATTGCAGTTTGTCTAATTTGTAGATTTCCACAATGATTTAATATTTTGGGGGGTTAACATTAATATAAATAACTGTTGTAATCTTAAAACACTGATGACCATTAAAAGCATAACATTATTGAAGACAGGAGATAAAGCCATATTTATTATACAAATAAATTTTAATACATGGTTTAACTGTGCATGTGTAAGCAAATCAGACTTAAAGTACATGGTTTAAAAAACAGTTAAACTTGGAGTATACCACCTCATACAGCCATTGCATGAAGATAAACAGATACTGGATGTGCACCGAGAATACGTGAGAAAAGTACATTTCAGTTATTACCAGTGTTCAGCTGATGTAGCCATGGGTAGACTGTGGTACGTTAGTTTTTTTTATAATCATAGGCCTGATATATTCAGTAGATAACAGATCTGATGAAATCATAGATCAAGGGATTAATAGATCAATAGAAAAAATGGTGGGAATTTAGGATTTGTTCTCTGTTATGTGGCATACATTCCTTGTTGATCACTAGTTCTAGACAACCTCTAAAGATAGACAGCAGTGAGCTTCGAAAACCTCAGAGTAATAATAAATGATTCATCAGATTTTAAAAACACTGCCTTTTCATAAATGGTATACATACAATAATCAAATTTTGGAAATGAACTAGAAACTAAAAAATTACCTCGCATGCTACATACATTTTATGAACATTGATCACATAGCACACTTCCAAATGGCTATTTATTTCACATTTTTTGTACGAGTTTCCATACTGCATCATCTATCACATTTGAAGTCTTCGATTGGGCAAACATTAAGGAGTGCATTTTTGTACATAATGTACTGTTAAGTACAAATTATGTTATGTACAAAATGCACCTGGTGCTCACATGGTATTTTTGTACATAATGTAGCTAGTGCTCACATAACATACACAGCAAAACATTTGTTGTACATAAAGAAAATTTGGATAATTTCTCAGTCTTTACTTGGATTCAATCATTATAATATGCATAATATTTTCGATATTAGAATTTTTAAATCTGATAAATCATTTACAGTAGCCCTAAACAATGGTGCCTGTTCAACTGCACATTAAACATGGAGGCTGTTTTTTGGGGGGTGTTTAATTTATTTGATTACAGTATAGTAACTTGGCTAAGGGTAGAGATACTTTCATGGAGTACTTTCAAAGAAAAATTAGCTTATACATATTTCATATATGCGGAAAACTATGAAAACACACATGCAGCCAACCCGTTCACCAGAATGTGAACTCAGGTCGAATTATCAGTATTCAGCTGCTTTACTGCTAGCGAAGCCAGAGCTAGACATTTTATCACCTAATAGAATAACTGTTTTTGCAAATTATGCCTTCCAATTCCTGCCAAAATTCTAAAAATTTTGACGCTCCTATGTCTTGCTGCCCATTGCACTCATACAGGTTGCCCTGGCCACCAATGAGCATTAAACGTGAAGGCAACTGGAATGTAATGGACCATACGATTACACTTGGTTTCAGACCTGTATGGGGATGCATAATGCATGACATAATGTGGCATTTTTTTTTTTTTGATGCAGACCATGGATGTGATCCTTGATGGTGTTGATGTATTAAGATTCATCTGAAAAAAATTAATTTATATTATTTATCCTTCTATTTGCAAAGTTGTATGCACAACTATAGCTGTAGTCACTTATAATGTTCTAACGAGGGTTTGGTTAGGTTACTTGAACATGGCAAAGCATTTAAGGGCTGCTTATTTTTTCTACCAAAGTTAGCTGAAACAATGGTCACTTAAAAAAAAAAAAAAAAAAACTACTTTAACTTTTTGCTATGTAGCACCTACTTAGTTCTGAACTGAAGAATAATATAACTATAACAGCCATACATACAGATTATGTTATCTTAATCAATGAGTCAAACTAGTGAGTTCATTCACCAGCTCAAGTAGGAAAACCAGATCAAGTAGGATACTGCTTTTTTTTTTTCTTTTTTTTTTCTTTTAACATAATTAAGTATCAATGTGCTTTAAAAATGATAATTCAAATTGTGACAAAGGTACCTATTTATTATTAATACATCTCAGATTTTTAGAGGTAGTTATTTCCCAGCAGTGATGTCTGTGCATTTTCTTTGGTGGTAAAGTAAAAATCTCTTAGATTGAAATAATAATCATTCCAAAAGCATATTGCAATAGTAAAATTCTGATATATGCAAATAAATCATTTTGTGGAAGAAAGGAAATTGGTTTGAGGGAAGGACAGCTTTTTAATTTTTGTTCATCACAGTTCACAAAGTGTATAACTTACTCAAAATAATTCTAAAATGATGAATTTTGGTACTTTCTAATTTTCTGAACCTCACCAGAATGCTGTGAAAAAGTATTGATGGTCTAAACCATGCTCTGAAGAAAAATTTATGTGGCTACACATGTCACTAAAAATCATTTATATGGCAACCCAAGTATACACATAGCATTCTCCCAGACAGAACTTCTCCAGATATTTTCATCAGTGTGGTTGCAGATTATGATCCCTCCTATGGGAATTTCAGTACTTCAGCATTTGGGTGGACCACATACTGCAGTTTCTGTTGTCTCTGGTAAAATCTTTGGCGATGTTGCTTTCTGCATGCATACAACATAAAAGGCTTCACATGCCTCTCTTTCCTTTCTCCTTTTAGGATTCTGGTGCCAAAATTTTGCAATTTTCTGATTTTTTTATTAAAAAGATTTATAGGGAAAACAACGGTGAAAAAAAGCCTAGAATTGTGCGTGTCTTGTATTGAAGATGAAGAATGTAAAACAATAGGTGGTGGTGGATGCATCGTTGAAATAAATTTAAAGATATGCAAACATCCCTCTCCTAACTCACCAACAAGTTTGCAAATGCTCTTCAAAGTTGCCAATGAGTTCATGACTTGCCACATCTGTGGTAAGAATGTAAATTCCATATATTTTATGGCTCTTGTTAAAGATGGAATTAAACACAGGAATTTTAATTTAAATATAAGAATTTTAATTTAATAACTTATATTATTATATTTGTTTCCCTTAATGGGAGAGCAAACATAAATATTGAATAAATGAAGTAGAATAATAAATAATAAATGAAGTAGAAATAGATAATGGAAATGACACTGTGTATTGTAAAATATAAACGGAAATTTAGGATAATCCAAGCAATGTTTGTGTGTCTAAAAAGTATATTCCTTACTACCTAATGCATACTAAAGGTTACTGATAGAATTAACTGAGGTTTCAAGTTATATTCAAAGGTTATTTTTAATTTAATGGACAGTAGGCAATGTAGGCATATATATTTTGCTGTAAATTGACTGGCAAATGTTATTCAGTAAAGGAAAAGATCCCACGTGTGCTTTCTCTATATAACTACTTTGATCTAGTCCATCATTAACAATATTTTTCCTGGGATTCCATCTCAGAGTGAAAACAGATAAATTTAAGTGCATAATTGTAAACTTTGTATTACGTGTATAATTGTAAACTTTGTATTACGTGTATAATTGTAAACTTTGTAATCTTATTCTTAAAAATGTGGTTGTATCACGATAAAAGATTAATAAACTATGTTAAATATTGTTTTTCCAACATTTCATTAGCAAAATGCAATATGGATATAACCCTCTCAAGCAAATAACCCATTTTCCTTCGTTTGTAATGATCCGGTATTATTCAAGTGTGTATTGCATAAAGTGAAAATATATATTAACATATGAATTAATTCAGTTGTACATTAAATCACTCTGACTTAACTGATTTTTTTAAAGGATTAAAACATAACCGCTCTAATCCGAACAAGTATGGCTAGAGTATGAGAAGCTTTACCACGTGACAAAACAAATGACGTCGAAAGCTGTATGTTATGTCTAAATTCTTCTAACCAATAGCAGCGAAGCAGCTCTCACAGCAGGAGGTACAGCGAGTACGTTTTAGGAACATGCGTGCGCTAACCTGTTCTTTCTACGGACCTTGATGTCTTGCAGCTGCTAAGTCCTTGTACCGACGGAAAGGCACACAGGCAAGGCCTGCGTTAAATGAAGAAACCTTTGATTTTCTGGCAAGTTTGCCGCGTCATATTTTGGTTTCAGTTTATTTCTTGGTTGACGCAAGGCCAACTAGATATCTACAGGCCTGCTCCAATTGATGATCACAAGATCTGACGTCATAATCTTAGGCTTTCAATTTTGTAAGTTGAACTTGCTTCGCCGTAGGACTGGTGCTAGTGAGAGAATTGTTTACATGTGTTTTTTCTTCTGAAAAATTTTGTATTTTACCGGAAAGTAAAATATTATATTGTGAATTCGAATTTATAAGAAAAAGTGTGTTTTAGAATGCCAAGAAAGTGTAGTGTACCTAAATGCCGGTCAAATTACGATAGCACTACTGAACATGTGTCCACTTTCAAATTTCCTTCGGATCCTGTACTCTCTCAGAAATGGATAAAAAATATTAATCGCAAAGATTTTGTAGCTGGCAAACACAGTAGTGTATGCATTAAGAATTTCGAAGAAGAATTTATCGTTCGAGAAGATAAAGCTGTTCGTGATGATGGGACGGTATTAGTAGTTCCTAGAACTATTCCAGCTTTAAAAAAAGATGCTTATCCAACGATTTTTCAAAACCAGCCATCTTATTTATCGAAGAAACTTCCCACAAAAAGAAAAACACCGGAAGAAAGAGAAGCAGAAATTGATATTCGTTCTGATAAACAATTTGAACAGTGGAAAAAGAATGATATTATTAGCGATTTTGAAAACCTAATAAATGGTTTTGCAAAAAAAATAGATCTTCCCTCTTCATGGATATTCATTACCAAAGGTAAGATCTTTTGGCTATCGAAATTAGAATTTTTAAACTGTCCAAAAGTGCTTGTATCTTTAAAAATATTGGAAGATTTAAATGTAAGAGTTTCTTTCAATGAAAATGAAATTCCCATTGAAAAGTTCAAATGGATATTTGGAGAAGAAAAGCTATGTGATAAATGGTCTAAACTTGAGACAATGATTGGCCATTTGATGGTTTTTCTGCTTCTGATATTCATGATGACTGCAATTTAAATTTAGATAAAATATCAAAACTACTGTTGAAATGTGCAGAAACAGAAAATAACCCACATTCTGAGAAATTTATGTTTTTGTATGAACAGATTCAATTAATGCAAATGAAACAGCCTTCGTATAGTGCAGAATTCCTTGCCTGGTCTTGTTATATATTTTATTGTAATCCAAACAGCTACAATATTATACGTAACAGTAAGTATTTTATATTGCCTCATCTAAGGCTCCTTTAAACCAGGCTGAATCACCAACTTTTCTCTCTTGGCGAGGGAGTGAACGCGCTGCCAATTTTGGCGCGTTTATCGCACACGCTGGCTGAATGTCTGCTGTTTTTTTAAAGATTTATTTTATAGACGCGCGGCATTCAGCGCATATAAACTTTTCGGATAATTTATTAATTCTTGAATAGTATATAGACGTTTTCACTTAAATAAAAATTTCGCGTATATTTTGTAAACATATTCAAAATAACTTATTCTTTAGATGTTTCAGTTTCGTTAGCAGACTGTAATAAATAAGATATGAATAAAAACTTTCAATAGTGTCAAATGGGGAAATAGTTAAAGCGTAGAGTGTGCAAATAACTTTATCTTAATGACATTTTAACAAAATTTCCATAAAAACACTGTAAATTCATACTAAAAAAATAACTTAAGAATATGTTGTCATTTAAGTCTGAGGTATATGGAAATAATTGTGCAAGATTCTGAAGAAACACTTTCTTTTAAATGTGTGAAATATTTCATAACATATATGGAAGAAGAAAGTACAGCATTCTGTGTTTTGGATGCTTTTCATCAAATGTAATATAAATACGAACTAGAAACCGTAATAAAAAGTCCTTCCTCTTCAATCAGATCACCTTTGTGTTGCATTGTATTTGTAATACTTCTAAAAATCCAATTTTTACCTAAATTAAAAAACAGTTATTCCATAAAAGATAATAACTTTGAACGTATATAGAATGAATTTTGTAATTTGAGTTATGTTACAAAATAATTCATAGTTTATATATTTTATACTAATAATTTAGATAAAACCTGTCCAATTTAAGAATGTGTGTTAATCACATTCTTAAATTGTAAAAGGACGACTTAACCACATGTAATTCATTTCAAAGCATAAAAGAAAGCTTATTTTTTATTTTACACAGCAACAGCATTTTCATTCAGTCAAGTTTTTTTAACTGCTAGTTATTATACATAATACTTAATTTTAAACCCATTCTTATTAGAAAGCATAACTAAGAAACTTCTTTTTAAAGCACCACAGTGATTGCAAAGAATGTCGTTAAATTTACAAAAGTATTGAAGATATATTGAACAGCATTATAACAAGAAAGTACTGTACAAAATATGTAAATTTAGCATAACTTCTTTTTTAGTATTTGCATAGTTTCCTCCAAATGAACCTTAATGGGAAGTTATCTTGAGAAAATTTAAAAGTATTAAAATGGCCTCTATTTAAGATGTAACTGCATTTATAATTATTTTGTAATTGCGAATAGATTATATTATTGCAATTAGATTATGCACTTACAACATAATTGCATAAAGTAATGAAATTAAGAGTTCACAGATACAATGTAATATAATTACAATGCAATTACCTAAATTGTAATTATAATCACTTATTTAATACCACAATATTATTACAATCACAATGTAATTTAAATTGTGTACTATATTTGCATACCCTCCACTCAAAAGGAGGTACTGATAAGCCTGGAAGTTATTATCAACAAAAAGCCTGTTCAGGACAGTTTGATGACAATTTCCACCGGGTGAAAAGTACATTCTTAAGCCCAGGCAAATCATGAAAATAAAAATCATTTAGTTTTATGATTGACTATATTTTAAACCCTAAATTTGAATTATGCACCAAATTATTTACCTATATTTTAACATACTTTATGAATTATTAGAAGCGATATGGCAAATATCTTCTAAAAATAACTGTAAAATATTTGTATCCATTAATTGATTCAGATACACACTTTTATTATTTAAGTATATCAAAATAACAGTTTCATGTTCCTGAAATACAAAAATTATGGAAAAAGTTAAAGTAATATTCTTAGAAGCATATGATATTAGTCACCAGATGCAAAATTATAGTTAATTTTTTTCCCTAAATACAATTTTATTACACAGTAGTCAAATGTGTAACTTAATAACATGTTATATAAAAAATTAATGATAATAAGTTTATCAGAAATGAAATAATTCTGCAAATAAACTTTCTGCACTTGAAAATTTTCTACACCTGAGGGGAGGGAGAGATCTAGTAAAATTAGATTTATTATAACTTCAGTTGGACCAAACACCTTCTCTCTATATATATGCATCACTAAAGAAATAAATAAAATTATCATGCTTAAAAAACAGATATACCATACCAGTTTTTTTCCCCTTGTTACCCTTTACATTGAGAAATAACAAACAGCACAACACTGAAAAATACTATCCTTGAAATTTTGTTTAAATGAAGAAACACACACCATCTTTTTATTTAAGCATTACACTTCAAAAACAGATACACATACCAATTTATTTTCACTAGCCTTTATACTGATAACATGCCATATAAAAATGAAAAGAATTATCCTTGAAATTTAGATAAAATGAAGTATCACAATGGGAAAATTTATGCACACGGACATCTTTTTTCTATTGCATGTCGTCTGACATGATCCACAAGTGCCTAAAAATGTACCCAAAGAAACGCATTTCAATATTAACAAAAAATTGTTTACAGATTAAAATTCATTCATTTCATACCAGTATTATAAAGATCATGCATGAAACAAATCTGCTTTCCCATACTTTTAAGTAAAACTTTTATACTGGAAAATAGACTATATTTCTATATATTAGAAACAAGAAAATACTAATTTGAATGTTCTGCATTCATTTCTAAATCTTTACTCCATTGCCAAATTGTATAATACTGTGATTATAAATAAACTTGCACAATCCTTGCAATTATTGAAGTCAGATTATATATATTTTGTCTCACACTATTCAATTTATTCTATTGACTTCAGATGTCAATGTCAAAATTCTGGAAGTTATTTTAACCAAGAAACAGTAGTGGGCACCGTGCATAAACAACTCATCTAACTTTTTAACAATAGTGATTATAAAATAAAGAAAAAATTATATATCATTCCAACGATATTGCAACTATAGTATAATGTTACATATATCTTTAGCAAACATTCAAATTTTATCTTGACTTTCCAAATTATTATTTATTTTTTAATAAATTTCAATATGCTAATGATTTTCATGTTACATTAGTATAAATTCCACAATTAGCACAGGAAAACAAAATCCGCGCTTTATATTAGAAGAGAAATTTCTTTTCCACATTCAAAACATCTACATTGGCGATGTTTGGCGACGGGTACATTAACCCTAGACTAATTTAATTATAGCTATTATTACAGAAATTAGCAGATACTCAGGTTATTGTACACAAGAATTTCACTTTACTTGCACATTATAAACATCAGAGAAGATATAAACTCTAAATGAAGGCGTAATTAACATTATACTTACTAAGCAAAGTTCAGCGCCTGGACCAGGTTTCCAATTGTCTCTTCGGCAATTATTTACCCATATTTTTCTTCTTTCTTCATTTTTAGGAAATTTTACCAATGTATGACCTTTCCGTGAATGATTTGAACGAGTAATAGCTGTACATCCGCCCATTTTACACAAAAAAAAAAAAAAAAAAAAAAAAAAAAAAACACAAAAAATTGTTGCACCGTAACTACACAGCCGCCATTAAATCTCCCACTTGGGAGCGCGAATGCCTGATGATTCAGCCTGGTATATAGGAGCCTTAGCCTCATCCGTCATACTTAAGGAAGTTATCTCTGAAAATTGGCCGAGCAGATTCTGGATTGCAAACAAGTCACTGGATGTATTTGAAAAAAAAATTGTGAAATTTTAAATGATTCTGAAAAAATTGTCAATTTATTATTAGATGAGATATATATAAAACCACAAGTTTCGTATAAAAGTGGTCGTGTTTTAGGTTTTTCGGATAATTCGCAGATGGAGGCCACAACTCTGCAAACATTTATGATAAGCTCTATAGTATAAAAAAACAGAGATATTGTAGCAATGTTTCCCGTAAAAAACTTATCATCACATCAATTATTAATATTTACAAAACAAGTAATTGACCATGTACAGTCTTGTGGCTATCGAATTATAACTCTAATATCAGACAATAATAGAATTAACAGAAATATGTTCGAAATGCTTTGTGGTGGTGTATTAAAATCCTCATTTATAAACCCTACCATGCATAATCTTCCTATATTTATATTATTTGATACAGTTCATTTATTGAAATGTATACGAAACAACTGGTTCAATCAGAAAGATTTAAACCAAACATTTTTTATACCGTCATTTGAAAACTCAAATATCGTTTACAATTCCAGTGTTCTACATTTAAAAAAATTATATGAACTAGAAAAAAATGATAATATTAAAATGGCTCCAACTTTATCAAGAAAAGTTTTATTTTCGTCTTCTATAGAGAAGCAGAATGTAAGTACTGCTATTAAACTTTTTGATCAAAAGACTTTAGCTGCTCTGCAAATTGAAACACAGAATAATAGAACTGGATATGGAAAAGATGTCTTAGAAACTAAACATTTTATTGATATAATTTTAAAGTGGTGAAAAATTGTGAATGTTAAACACTCTAAAAAGGCCATACAGTTTCGAGATGTATTTATGCAGCCTATAAGGGCACCAGAAGATAAAAGCTTAGAATATTTATCACAGTTTTGTTAGTGGCTTATATCATGGAACGATTTTTGCCCAACAACAAAAAACTGTAAGTCACAAATTGGGAAACTGTCAAAAGAAACCCAAGTTGCTCTTCTCCATACAACAGCAACATTGAATGAACTTTCAAAGTATTTGTTAAAAGAATTTAAATTACCTTTTATTCTTTTAGGAAAATTTCAGACAGATAACCTTGAGGGACGTTTCGGTCAATTTCGACAAATGAGTGGCTGTAATTATAATGTATCCTTACAGCAGATTATAGAGTCGGAAAGAAAACTAAAATTAATTAGTTTGCTTAAAATGCAGTCTTCTGAGAAAGGTTCATTTATTTTACAACATTTTTCTTGTAATGATATTGAAGATTTTAATGATGATCAACTTATTGATAAGGAATATGTTGACGTTTTGCATCAATCCAATGATGTTAATGTTACAGAAAAAGATATAATGTGTCTAATTTACATTTCTGGATATGTTTGTAGATCTGTATTGAAGCATATAAATTGTAATCTTTGCAGGAAAAAATTAATTCTTGACAAAGAATTAATAGTTGAATATTGTGAAGATTTTGCATACTTAGCTGCTATTGATCGAGGTGGTTTATTTTGGCCAACAGAATTTGTGCTTTTCATAAATACCTCTGCATTTAAAATATTTTCAATCCTAATATTTGAAATGTATGAGAAATTATATATTTCATCAAAAAATCAACGTTCTATATTAATAAGTCTCATCACAGAGAAAGCTGAAAACAGGATTATTTGGGATGATAGTATTTGTGAGTGTGGCAAATCATTGCATGATTTGTTGAAAAGTTGTGCCACATGCATTTCCAATATATTGCTGAATAATTACTGTAAGGTTAAAAATAATTTAAAGGAAACCAACGACCAAAAAAGAAAAATGAGTAAATTAAATAATTCTGGAATTTAGGTGAATTTTTTAAGTAATTTTAAAGTTAAATAATTAGTATTTGCAAACTGTGCATAGTTGAGCCATAGATATACATATGAAATTACCTGATCGCGAAAAAGTATATACCCTTTCCAAAGATGAACATTTCCACGTATAAATAAAATATCCAATAAAGAGAAAGATATAGCTTCAATTAGATAAGCTTTAAGATAAACAAATTGTAGATCATGACTTAAAATTAATTTTTACCAAAACTAAAGCAGAAGAAAAGACGAGCGAGAACAATGAAAAAAGATTATGTAGTATGATGTATGAAATGATAGAAGAACTAAGTTCAATGGAGGCTCATGAAGTCTGGAAATTAGTTGAAAGATCCATCAATAAGAAAACTACGATATTTACGAAAACTACAAAATAAGATTTTTGATGTAAAAACTGCATAATTAAATGGATACTTGAATAAACCAATTTGAATGGAAAAACCACCTGGATTTAAATCAGATTCAGACTGCCAAGCATTAATAGATTGGATAAAAAAAAAAAAAAAAAAAAAAAGTAGTAGTTCAAGGCACATTAATCGAAATCCTTTGCCGTAAGCTAAAACAACTGGCTAAATCATGTTTATTTTTGTAGACCTCAAATCAGGGGCTACAATGATAAGCCTGTTTTGGCATTCATATTTCAAAAATTTGAATGGCAAACTTCTTGTTGATGTGAATTAATGATGTTTAACTTAATACTTAATATCTTATAACATCGTAATTATTTGCTGGATTTTTCATTGCTTAATACTGCATGCATCTTTTACTATTTGTCTATTATTAAATAAATTTACAGTGTATATTTAATCAGATGTTCTTTCATAAGAATTTTTATAGCATGATATGGTGCTCATTGGGTTAGATTGCATAGTTATGATCTCACTTTATTTTCAGGGAATTTTATAATATATTTTTGGATATGCTACAAGATTTCTCGGCTAATCTTTGGAATATGGTAACAGGTAGTTTGGCGACATTTTGGTAAGGCGGTAAAGGTTACTAGCTAGGACTTTAGCAGTGTACGTGGATAAAGTCAAGAGTGTGCGCAATGCCATTTTTGTGCAATTCTGGGATGCTTTTTTAAGTGAAAATAGGCCGACGTGTACATGGATACCGTGCATGTGCAATTCTTAAAAACGCGGCAAGCAATGGGCGATTCTGCACTTTCTCCCAATTTCGCATCTAATCTTCGTCATGATTAAGCACTTTTGTTTTGTTCCATAAAAGTTCTAATATAAGCGTAATTAAATGTTGAGTTAAAAAAACATGCCTTTACTTCGAGAAAACAAAATGGCATCCAAAACAAAACTAGTAGGTTGCTGTAGCAGGGTTGGTCGCCAAAATTTCGCCAAGTTACCATAATCCAAAGATTAACCGATTTCTCGTATAATGTTCATACTTTAAAACATCTTTAAAATAAAACTTTTTTTTTCATATACAGTCAAAAGTCGTTAATCCGGACTCGTCGGGACTTCGGCAATTCCGGATTATCGATTTTTCCGGATTATAAATCATCAGTTTAAATCTCGTAAGATGGCATGCAGAAATTCTAAAATTAAAAATATGAAACCGTAATTTATGAAATAAAGAACAATTATAATCTAAAGGGTATCAAAATTTACAAAAAAAGCTTAATATTTATTTGTTTACTTTATTAAACATTTCTTTCAATGTAAGTTGTTTTAAGTTGCTTCGTTTTATGTGATAATACTTTCTCTTTAATTCTATAAACAGACACAATTTCTTGTTCTGTTACAAAGTTCCGCTGTTCAAGTCCCGTAATTGATGTGTCGAGAATACCGACTAATTTGTCAATCGAAATGTTTTCGTTTTCACTAACCTCTCTGTCACCTTCTTCATGCTTTTATCCATTTTTTGCAGCAATTCCACTTTTTGTTTGATGGACATCGAAACATACTTTCGTTTTGTACGAAGCTTTGGGAGCTCCAGAATCGGAAATTCTATTTGACATAATCGAAAGTTCAAGTTTACTTTTATAAAATTGCTCTTACAGTCTGCAAAAAATAATAATCCGGATTCAATTCGAAGATTAAGGAACAACGCAATCATCAACATTAACTGAGATAGATAATTAGATAATTTTAGATTATGCCGTCCGTTATACATAGAACGCGCACGCATTAACGTATTCTGCGCTTGCGCACACGCTTATGCACAGTGGTAAAAGGTCTTACGCGCACGCGTAAATGCCTATGCGCATGTGTCAATGCGGCGCATGCGCAGAAAGTTATTAGCTTTGAGGTCCGGATTATAGATCATTCTGAATTATGGGTGTCCGAATTAACGACTTTTGACTGTACTTCCCAAAATGTTCACTTGTACGTTTATAATTAAAAAGTACCGGTACTTACGTATTATCGCAACCAGGTCAAAATTTCCATAAATTGCGAAATTTGGCAACCCTACGTGTTATACGTAGTTTTGTAAAAAGAGCATGTGGAGATTTACAAAATTTTCCTGCATTTTCGTGCAAATTTTTGTAATTTATGAGAAAATAGCAGTGTACATGGATAAATTGAAGAGTGTGCGCAATGCCATTTTTGTGCAATTCTGGGATGTTTTTTCAAGTAAAAATAAGTCGACATATACATGGTTATTGCGAATACGGTTTTTAATCAGTGATAAAAGCAATAGCCAAAAGATTTCAACCGAAAAAATAATTCTGCAACTTATTCAAATTCGAAACCGGAAGTGTTTAATTGCTATTTTATATTTTAAAAGAAAATAATATAAAAAACTGTATTAAAAATTATCTGTAATTAATAAATGTACATTTTCTTTCTATTCATACTTTTTTACTCAAACTTACAAATAGCGTCAAAACTTACGAATAGCGTCAACCTGGTTGCGATAATACGTAAGTACCAAAGTACCTTAAGATATTAGATTGAATGTTGAAACGTCCTTATGAGAAAGAAAAAAAATTGGCTTTTGCTTCAATAGGATTGTATGTAAAATCATAAATGTAAATCAAAACTTTATTTAAATTAATATGTTTATGAATTTTGTTATGAAATATCACATATCATTTTAATATTTAAGCAGTATGAATCAATCTAATTAATTTAAGCAATACAAATTAATGTAGTAGTATATGGTGTACAAAGAGTTTAAATATTTTTAAAAGAAAAAAAAAGAATGTCTAAATTAATTGAATACTAAGCATCTGTAAGCTATATCCATGTTGGCATATAGAATGATATGGATGATATATTGTAATATCAGTGAGTCGTAGAAACTTATTCAAGTTTGAAGTTTATTTTTGTGGACCTGACAATAAGTCTACAATAATAATGTTCCATTATTAATATTTAAAAAATTCAAATGACAACTTATTGCAGATGTGAAATGATAATTTCAACTGGCTAATCAGTATCTTATACTATCGTAATGACTCTCAGGATTTTTCATTGCTTAATATTGTGATTTTTAATGAGATGTATTAAGAGTGTATTTTTAATCAGATTTTCTTTCATACGAATTTTTTGGAGCATGATATGATGCTCATTGGAATTGATTGCATAGTTATGATCTTGCTTTTTTTAAGAGAATTTGAAATATATTTTTGAATATTCTGTGTAATGTTTTTGCTATAAAACATCTTTAGAATGAACCTTTTTTTCAATATGTAGACTAAACTTCAGATATACTTTTAATATATTAATGTATTAATAAGATTTATGTATTTCACTTAATGTCCACATGTGTATTTATTATTAAAAAGCATCTTAGGATCTCTGATTGAATCTTGAAAAATCTTTATAGGAATGAAGAAAAGAGAGTTCATTTTGCTTCAATATCATTGCACCGAAAAATAATTATAAAGCAATATTTTATTATATTAGAATTAATGAATTGATACTAATTTTATTATGAAATACTATATATGTTTGTTTAGTATTCAAGCAGTATAACTCAGTCTTCATAATTTAAGCAATATAAAATCATCTGAGAGCTTTAACATATTTTTTCTTTTTATTACAAAATGAAATCATCTCATGTTTAGTTCATTTCATATGTTATATTTTCATTGATATTAACATACCGTATATTTTTTATAAATAATTTTGTGTCCGTATAAAAGTTCAGATATGTTTCAGTTTATTTAAATCAGCTCTGCTATATTTACAATATCACTCGAATCTTATTTTTATTTTCTGTTTGATAAATCGGTAGAACGGTATTTAGTATTTAAATATCCATCATTACGATGTAACATAGTACGTTATTATTCCTAAAATTCGAAATATTAGTTGTAAAAATTAATTTAACTTGACTTGAGTTTGAAATAAAACGCTGCGTACTACATAAATGAATCAGTCGGCTGCGTCTACCGGGAAACGATCGCCTTCGATTGTGACGTCACAAATCGGTGGAGCAGGCCTGTAGATATCTATAGTTGGCCTTGGTTGACGCCAAAATAAACAGTGTTTATTTTGCCCCCAGGGGGGCAAATTTCGCAATGTTAGAAGTTTAACGCAATGTTAGAGGTGTAAAATATAATAATATTTTAAGAAAGAACTGTTAATTTTGTAAGTTAATGAAAATTATTTTGATACCAGTAATCTGGTTTTTAAATTCATTGAAAGGTTTTAGTTCTTTAACATCAGTAAACATATAAAATTCATAAGATTGCATGCTGTAATGAGAGCAATTGCATATTAAATTTGACCCTTCCCAGAAGCGTATTTCCAAACCCTACCCCACTTTTCGAATTTTTGACGTCACGGAAATATCGACTAGTTTCACCTGGCAAGATGCCTACCCCACTTTTGACTACTACGGCGCGCATGTTCCTAAAACGTACTCGCCGTACCCCCTGCTGTGACAATGCTGAATCACTATTGGCTGACCGACTTGCTACGTAAAAAACGTCACTTGTTTGGTCACGTGACAAGCCGATTGCATGGATTCTGAACTGTTGTGAAAGTGAAATTTGTAGTTTGCTGTAAGACGTAATAAATTTTGTATGCATATACAATTCTGAATTAATAATAAACCGCTAAAAGGTACAGCTGGTACAGAATATAGAACACAAAACTTTTCAGACATAACGCTTGAAGTATTTTATTTGGACGGCATAAGATAAGTTTACTAGGAAGACAAATTTCGGCAAACAAAATATATAATTATGCAAAAAAAATTTCGTTACCGGAGCATAAAAGTTTTTATTATTGTACTTTAGATTTTCAAATATCAGAGGTTGTGATATAATGTAAGAGAATTTTGATTTAACATTAGAGATTCAATTTTGAGGGAGTTGGAGCTTGGCATGAAGGGATTTTTTATTTATTTTTTAATAAAACAAGATTGGTTTTGTATTTTTGAAAATTTTTGACAGAAGAACAGTTTAATCTTTTGATATTTAATTGGTATGTTAATATTTTTTGGAACTAAAATTAAAAAATGGAGGACTGTTAATATTTGCAGTAATAACCGATATTCTGAAAAAGAATATTGTTTTCGATTATTTAAAAATATAGAGCAACTTCTGATGATGTCTGTCTTTTAAAAAAGTACAAAAAGGCAAACTAGAACACTACTTTGTCATTGTCACAAGTAATGTATCAAAAAACATTGTTTCAGTTTTGGATGTGGGTATTCAGTTGCATACTAATTTATGTGAATCGCAGGAAAAAAATAAGCATTCAAAAACTTGGAAACGGTCATTATGGTATTTCTAGGCAAAGTTTGGCATGGTGAATTAATAATTTCAAAAAGTTGTGTAGTGGATTTGTCATTCGGAAAGCACTTTGGAAGGTTGGAATGTGCTCAGAATATCATGGTATGCCTTGAATAATAAGAAGAAATGCTTACCAGCAAGGGTCAGAATTCAATAGAGCCAGGATTGTTGCCTATAGAGTGTGTGGATTATCGTTTTGTGATATCGCCCGTTGCACTAGTCGACATCCAACCACTGTTAAGCGAATATGGCATGCATGGAATGCTGAGGATTATACTGAATGGCATGCAGGATCTCATTGCCGTCCCATGATTATTATCCGAAAGGACAGGCATATTGTGAGGTTAGCCCTCCAAATTTACAACCACATCACAGACCATTAGTCAGAAAACGGGCATATTTGCAGCATGCCCAGTATCTGCTCGTACGGTATGTCAACGTTTGCATCAGCAAGGACTATCAGCACAGTGTCCATTACTTTTAACTTTCCTTAGCAATGCAGCACAGAGAAGGATGGCTACTGTGGTGTGTCCAACAACAAAGCTGGATATAGGAGGCGTACAATGCTGTCTTTTCAGACGAGTCGCGTTTCTGTGTGCATTATTCTGATGATCGTATAAGTGTCTAGAGGCTCCAAGGAGACCGCACATCGCCTGGTTGCATTCAGTATCAGCATAAGAACCCTAATGTGATGGTATAGGCAGCCACTGAGCACATGGCACACACATCTTTAGTTCGAATCGATGGTAATTTGAATGACAGATCAGTACATTTGTGACATCTTACATCCAGGGGTTGTACCTTATCTTTGAGGCCTGCCAAATGCAATCTTCTAACAGGATAATTCAAGACCACATGTTGCACATTGTGTTCTGACCTTCCTCGGTATGCAGTGCATTTGATTGCTGCCCTGGCCTGTACGGTCTCCAGATCTGTCACTCATTGAAAATACCTGCTCGTGGTTTGCTGAGGACTGGCCTAGCAACACTCTCCATCTAATACGATTGATGAAGTGTGGCATGGACTTGAATCAGAATGGAATGAGATGCCGATTTCTGTCATTCAAGTGAAATTCTACTCAGTGCCTAACTGGATAAGGGCCGTTTTTAGCTGCCAGGTGGAGCAGTTGTTTCGACTGATTTCGCACCCTTGTAAACCCCCAAGCTGCTTACAAATTTAATCATTTTAACTTCATGCCATACTATTTATGCACAACAAATATTTTTTTTATTTGCTTTCCTTCATGCTATAGCAATTTTAATGGCTATTAGTGTATTATTGATTAACAGTTATCTAAGAGACTTCAAGAGTAAGTACTTTACATAGTTTATAAAACTATTGCATATTTCTGTATAAAAAATTATTGATGCAGGATAGATAGCGCCCAAAGACTTCATGCAGCCATCAATGGAGTTGACAACACATTCATATTAGATGATTTTCTTTTATACTTTTCCCAACCACCAGTAGATTGCAAATAAAAAACAAAGTGACTTACAATTACAACATAGCCAAACTGTCCTGAAGTAAACATTAACAATATATACAAAGCCAAAATAATTATATTCGCATAATATGTGCATGACACTTTGTTACTAATAAATATCAGAGTGTCTTGGATCAAATTAATATTTGAATATATATTAATGAGGGATATCTTTGAAGATATAATTAATAGCATCATTACAACAAGGTAAAGTATTAGTAAAACCACCCACTACTAGACAGTTACAGGATTGCTATATATGTGTACAGTGGTTCTCTGCTTCGAAATCAGGAACTCTCTATTTAATAGGGTATATCTGATAATGTGAAGTGTGCATTGCTGGAGGCTCGACTTATATTATCATCATGTTGGGAAAATATTTTGCATCATGACATAATTTATGTGCATGATAAGATACATAAAACTGTTTTGAGTGATATCAGCGGTAAATTTAGAAAGACACTTGGTACACTCCCTTATTAAAGTGGCTTTTCCATAGGTCTTAGGCATTGTTTAAGATTACATAAAGCAGTCAAGTTGATTCATGATGAATTACTAACTCTATCTCGGATTTTATTATACTTATGAAAGTTACAGATCGTGTTTAATAAAAAACACCAGAAATCATCACTGTCTTATTGACTAGCCATTTAGTCGCTCTCATACCATTTGCCATTGTGGCATAATGATATAAAACTAATGCCTTAGTAGCATTGCTCAGTCAACATCATGATATTCATGAAATTTTCTAAGGGATAAATCAAACAAAGATGTAAGCAAAAGTCTTCTAAAAGATTATCTTCCCTAGAAAGTACCAGCCAGATTTAAGACAAAAATACAGCATGTCTTCTGAGAAGAAAATAATTACTTACAAAATCATGTTTCCAACACTAATAAAGCACCTAATTACGTATATATTAAAATTTCAAAAGATCTACACAATTGATATTCAACTAAGTTTTGTACAGTCAAAAGTTGTTAATTCGGACAACCATAATCCGGAATGATCTATAATCCGGAAATCAAAGCTAAAATCTTTCTGCGCATGCGCCGCGTTGACGCATGCTCATAGGCGTTTTACGCGTGCGCGCAAGACAGTTACGACGGCACATATGCGTCTGCGCAAGCGCAGAATACGTTTTCGCGTGCGCGTTTAATGTATAACGGACGGTATAAGCTAAATTTATCTAATTATCTATTTCGGTTAATGTTGATGGTTGCGTTGTTTCTTAATCTTCGAATTGGAACCGGCTTATTATTTTTTGCAGACTGTAAGAGCAATTTTATAAAAGTAAGCTTGAACTTTCGATTATGTCAAATAGAATTTCCGATGCTGGAGCTCCCAAAGGATCTAGAAAACGAAAGTATGATTCGATGTCCATCAAACAAAAAACGAATTGCTACAAAAAATGGATAAAGGTATATCCTTTGTTTATCTAACCGTTCCGAAATCTGTTTATCAATTTCACGCTGCTCTGCGCGGGGGGGGGACGTCGCGGCGCGCAATGAACTGGAAGTTGATCTGTCACCACTATCGTTATCTTCAGGGCAGGTGTTTTTATTTTATTCGGCTTATAATTCCTTACTAAATGTAGTAAGTATTTAATCTCGATGTACTCCGTCTTTGATATGATTTAAATCAAATTGCTCGTCATTATAAATATCACGAATACAAATCAAATAGTATTCTGGTTGCAATTTTCTAATTTCGGCTATGCGTAAGGTACGCATGCGCGCGTTGAAAGAAATGTTTAATAAAGTAAACAAATAAATATTAAGCTTCTTTTTTTGTAAATTTTGATACCCTTTAGATCATAATTGCTCATTATTTTATAAATTACGATTTTATATTTTTAATTTTATAATTTCTGCATGCCATCTTACCAGATTTAAACTGATGATCCATAATCCGGAAAAATCGATAATCCGGAATAGCCGAAGTCCCGACGAGTCCGGATTAAAGACTTTTGACTGTATATCTATTATTTGGCTTCATAAAGTAATATGTTGTCTAAAATGAAATAGTCATATAAAAACAATATATTTTTCTTAATCATGGTTATATAAAATTTCTTAATAGAATGGTTTTTCTGAGTAAATGAATTAGAGTTTAAAACAATAAATATAATAGTGCTATAATAAAGCTTCGTAAGACTAAGGCTAGATTTCCTTCTAATTTGTAATTTAGATTTTTTTTCTGCTTTGTGAAACTTTTCTCTTCTTCATAACATCATGCTTTTAATGTACCTTTAAAAGCTAATTAATTAATTTTGACAAGTATTTTGCTTGAGAGATGCTCTCATGGAAGCTACTAAATGATATTTGTCTCATACCTGCTTTTCTGAATAGAAAATACATGAAAGATCAAGCCAGCCATGACCTGCCTGAGATCAGTGTACAAATGTTTTTTGTCTTTAAATATGAAGCTAGGTTAAGTGATGTATGTTTAGTAAAACTCTTAATCTTTATAATAAAATATATCATAAATATATTATACCTACATAAATATGTATCACAGAACATTTGCTTAGATACAGCTAGGATAATTTCTCTTGTTAATGTTATTTTGCACAGATTTTTTAATCAAAATTGTCTCTAAAGTAATGTGCTATAGATTTGTTTTGAGATTTAGAATGATGTCAGACAAAACTGGACAAACTTTATATTTTCCTAGATCTAAATTTTCCAACTTAATGGAAATAATGCTTATTCATCACATGAAGTAAAATTCTGAGAAGGAAAAAAAAACTTATGAAAGCATTTTAATGAAAAATTAATAACAAACAGCAATACCGGTTTCTAGGAAATGATGATTTAAGTGAAAGAAATATTAATTAGAAAATATGTAAACTGACGTTTAACATGTATGTTACAAAAGTGCATAAAAGATAAGTTAAGTAAAATGTGTTTCATCAAAGAGTAAAATCTTCTATTAATGATTGACTATGAATAAATTATTAGTAGTTATGTGTACATTTGAGAAAGAGTACAGCGAATATGTTCTACTGATATTATCACTTAACGCAGTTACCATTTGACTGTTAATAGACAAAAATATAAAAATTTCCTCAATTTATTTGCAGAATGATTGTGGATGAATCTAAATAACATAGGAACATTTCTTTAGATCAGGGGTTTTCAACCATGGTATACAAAGAAGCAAAGTATTTTTAACTATTAAATTAAAAAATTAAAACCCAACATCTTGATTGAGTTTTTTTTCTAACACTCGTAAATTTATGTGATTTGAGCTTTGTTCAGGAGTGGTGGTGGTATTAAAGGTTTTCAATTTTTGTTTAGATGGTACGTGTTAGTCAAAAGGTTGAGAACCGTTGCTTTAGATTAAATATTAGAAGAAAATGATAATTGCAATTTGTCTAATTTGTAGATTTCCAAAATGATTTAATATTTTGGGGGGTTAACATTAATATAAATAACTGTTGTAATCTTAAAACACTGATGGCCCTTAAAAGCATAACATTATTGAAGACGGGAGATAAAGCCATATTTATTATACAAATAAATTTTAATACTACATGGTTTAACTGTACATGTGTAAGCAAATCAGTTAGACTTAAAGTACATGGTTTAAAAAACAGTTAAACTTGGAGTATACCACCTCGTACAGCCATTGCATGAAGATAAACAGATACTGGATGTGCACCTAGAATATGTGAGAAAAGTAGATTTCAGTTATTACCAGTTTTTAGCTGATGTAGCCATGGGTAGACTGTGGTACGTTAGTTTTTTTATAATCATAGGCCTGATATATTCAGTGGATAACAGATCTGATGAAATCATAGATCAAGGGATTAATAGATCAATAAGAAAAAAATGGTGGGAATTTAGGATTTGTTCTCTGTTATGTGGCATACATTCCTTGTTGATCACTAGTTCTAGACAACCTCTAAAGATAGACAGCAGTGAGCTTCGAAAACCTCAGAGTAATAATAAATGATTCATCAGATTTTGAAAACACTGCCTTTTCATAAATGGTATACATACAATAATCAAATTTTGGAAATGAACTAGAAACTAAAAAATTACCTCGCATGCTACATACATTTTATGAACATTGATCACATAGCACACTTCCAAATGGCTATTTATTTCACATTTTTTGTACGAGTTTCCATACTGCATCATCTATCACATTTGAAGTCTTCGATTGGGCAAACATTAAGGAGTGCATTTTTGTACATAATGTACTGTTAAGTACAAATTATGTTATGTACAAAATGCACCTGGTGCTCACATGGTATTTTTGTACATAATGTAGCTGGTGCTCACATAACATACACAGCAAACCATTTGTTGTACGTAAAGAAAATTTGGATAATTTCTCATTCTTTACTTGGATTCAATCATTATAATATGTATAATATTTTCGATATTAGAATTTTTAAATCTGATAAATCATTTACAGTAACCCTAAACAATGGCGCCTGTTCAACTCCACATTAAACATGGAGGCTGTTTTTTTTTGGGGGGTGTTTAATTTATTTGATTACAGTATAGTAACTTGGCTAAGGGTAGAGGTACTTTCAAAGAGAAGTTAGCTTATACATATTTCATATATGCAGAAAACTATGAAAACACATGTGCAGCCAACCTGTTCGCTAGAATGTAAACCCAGGTCGAATTATCAGTATTCAACTACTTTACTGCTTGGCTGCTAGGGAAGCCAGAGCTAGATATTTTATCACCTAAATAGAATAACTGCTGCTTGCAAATTATGCCTTCCAGTTCCTGCCAAAATTCTAAAAATTTTGACGCTCCTATGTCTTGCTGCCCATTGCACTCATACAGGTTGCCCTGGCCACCGATGAGCATTAAACGTGAAGGCAACTGGAATGTAATGGACCATACGATTACACTTGGTTTCAGACCTGTATGGGGATGCATAATGCATGACATAATGCATTTAACGTGAAATTAGCATTAAACGTGAAGCAACTGCAAGCATTAAACGTGAAGGCAAGTGGAATGTAATGGACCATACGATTACACTTGGTTTCAGACCTGTATGGGGATGCACAATGCATGACATAAAGTGGCATTTTTTTGATGCAGACCATGGATGTGATCCTTGATGGTGTTGATGTATTAAGATTCATCTGGAAAAAATGAATTTATATTATTTATCCTTCTATTTGCAAAGTTCTATGCACAACTATAGCTGTAGTCACTTATAATGTTCTAACGAGGGTTTGGTTAGGTTACTTGAGCATGGCAAAGCATCTAAGGGCTGCTAATTTTTTCTACCAAAGTTAGCTGAAACAATGGTCACTTTAAAAAAAAACTACTTTAACTTTTTGCTATGTAGCACTTACTTAGTTCTGAACTGAAGAATAATATAACTGTAAAAGCCATACATACAGATTATGTTATCTTAATCAATGAGTCAAACTAGTGAATTCATTCACCAGCTCAGGTAGGAAAACCAGATCAAGTAGGATAGTGCTTTTTTTTTTTAACATAATTAAATATAAAGTATAAAGCATATGTGCTTTAAAAATGATAATTCAAATTGTGACAAAGGTACCTATTTATTATTAATACATCTCAGATTTTTAGAGGTAGTTATTTCCCAGCAATGATGTCTGTGCGTTTTCTTTGGTGGTAAAATAAAAATCTCATAGATTGAAATAATAATCATTCCAAAAGCATATTGCAACAGTAAAGTTCTGATATATGCAAATAAATTATTATGTGGAAGAAAGAAAATTGGTTTGAGGGAAGAACAGCTTATTAATTTTTGTTCATCACAGTTCACAAAGTGTATAACTTACTCAAAATAATTCTAAAATGATGAATTTTGGTACTTTCTAATTTTCTGAACCTCACCAGAATGCTGTGAAAAAGTATTGATGGTCTAAACCATGATGCAAAGAAAAATTTATGTGGCTACACATGTCACTAAAAATCATTTATATCGCAACCCAAGTATACACATAGCATTCTCCCATGCAGCACTTCTCCAGATATTTTCACCAGTGTGTTTGCAGATTATGATCCCTCCTATGGGAATTTCAGTACTTCAGCATTCGGGTGGACCACATACCGCAGTTTCTGTTGTCTCTGGTAAAATCTTTGGCGATGTTGCTTTCTGCATGCATACAACATAAAAGGCATCACATGCCTCTCTTTCCTTTCTCATTTTAGGATTCTGGTGCCAAAATTTTGCAATTTTCTGATTTTTTTTATTAAAAAGATTTATAGGGAAAACAACGGTGAAAAAAAGCCTAGAATTGTGCTTGTCTTGTATTGAAGAAGAAAAATCTAAAACAATAGGTGGTGGTGGATGCATCGTTGAAATAAATTTAAAGATATGCAAACAAACATCCCTCTCCTAACTCACCAACAAGTTTGCAAATGCTCTTCAAAGTTGCCAATGAGTTCATGACTTTTCAGTGCCAATGAGTTCATGACTTACCACATCTGTGGTAAGAATGTAAATTCCATATATTTTAAGGCTGTTGTTAAAGATGGAATTAAACACAGGAATTTTAATTTAATAACTTATATTATTATATTTGTTTCCCGTAATGGGAGAGCAAACATAAATATTGGTGCAAAATGTAGTTTAAAATATTAATGGTAAATTTAAAATACATTCAAAATGCAATTTGTCACACTAGATCATCCCCTTCTTCCCCCCCCCAAAAAAAGGTAATGAAGTAGAAATAGATAATGGAAATGACACTGTGTATTTTAAAATATAAATAAAATTTAGGATAATGCAAGCAATGTTTATGTGTCTAAAAAGTATATTCCTTACTACCTAATGCATACTAAAAGTTACTGATAAAATTAACTGACAAGTTACTTTTAAAACAAGAATATTAAGAGCGATTCAAAGGTTATATTTAATTTAATGGACAGTAGGCAATGTAGGCATATATATTTTGCTGTAAATTGACTGGCAAATGTTATTCAGTAAAGGAAAAGATCCCACGTGTGCTTTCTCTATATAACTACTTTGATCTAGTCCATCATTAACAATATTTTTCCTGGGATTCCATCTCAGAGTGAAAACTGAGATAAATTTAGGTGTATAATTGTAAACTTTCTAATCTTGTTCTTAAAAATGTGGTTGTATCACGATAAAAGATTAATAAACTATGTTAAATATTGTTTTTCCAACATTTCATTAGCAAAATGCTATATGGATATAACCCTCTCAAGCAAATAACCCATTTTCCTTCCTTTGTAATGATCCGGTATTTCTCAAGTGTGTATTGCATAAAGTGAAAATATATATTAACATATGAATTAATTCAGTTGTACATTAAATCACTCTGACTTAACTGATTTTTTTAAAGGATTAAAACATAACCGCTCTAATCCGAACAAGTATGGCTGGAGTACGAGAAGCTTTACCACGTGACAAAACAAATGACGTCGAAAGCTCTATGTTACGTCTAAATTCTTCTAACCAATAGCAGCGAAGCAGCTCTCACAGCAGGAGGTACAGCGAGTACGTTTTAGGAACATGCCTACGGCGCGCTTTCGAAAGAATTGTGCTGCTGAATAGTGTGTTTAGGTGCTAATTGTGAGATTTTCGCAATTTAAATTATTATGAGTGGGAATTTCGCAATTTAAATTATTATGAGTGGACAAATGTTCACTGCAAAATTGGGAAAAAGTGCACAATACCATACTCATTACGCGTTTTTCAAAATAACACATACACATAAACCATGTACACGCCGACTTATTTTTACTTAAAAAACATCCCAGAATTGCACAAAAATTGCATTGCTCACACTCTTCACTATATCCATGTACACTGTTTTTTTCTCATAAATTAGAAAAATTTCACGAAAATACATGACAATTTTCTCAATCTTTAAACCCGGTAAAAAGAACATATATGAAATTACCTGATCGCGAAAAAGTATTTACCCTTTCGAAATATGAACATTTCCACATATAAAATAAATAAAATATCCAAAAACTTTTACCTCTAAATCATCTATTACATTATACACATCACCAACGAATTCATACCGCAACCATTACAAATACTTAGTGTCAGATATTTAAATTATTTCCATGCACATTTACTTCAACTAAAACGTATACCAAATTCCTACAAACATAAAATTCACAAAATAACTATCATTTAATTAAAATATAATTAAATTCAAAAACACTACTTAAAATATAAATGAGCACATACATTAAATTAATACATACATAAATACCCATTTCGAATTCACTTTAGTTACGGCCATTGGGATCCAAAAATTCACGAACACTGTTTCACACAACACAGAATAAAGCCAAATACAAAATTTCCAGATTTTTTCCGGATTTCCCCCCTTTTCCGATTAAAGAACCGTAATTCGTCCATTAATATCACATGACATATCCCATGATCTCTCATTTCCCTCACACAAAATATTGCGTAATCGGAACTGAGTACTGCTCACATTATTACCAAAGTCCCAGGTAGTAACCTTTATCGCCTCCAAACTACCAGTTACCATATTGTAAAGATCAACCAAAATGAAACATTGTAATAAGTGAATGGAAAAATAAACTACTAGTCTAAAATCATAAAAACAATTCATCTTATTTGTATCAACTTGACTATCAAAAGCCAATATTTAATATTATGCACAATTTTGAAAAGAATGTATGCTGCTGATCTTTGGAATATGATAACGGGTGATTTTTACAATGGTTGTTATGTGGATTAAGACTGCAAGTTGAAACTTTAAATATGAATAATAGTAATCTGAAAATTTGAAGTAGTAATTTTATATCCAACAATCTCTGCCAAATAACTTCCATGTTTGAAGTAATTAAAAAATATATTTTAACCACTTATTATTAATTTTATAAAGTGCATTCTATAATTTAAATTTTATTTACTTTCATCTATTTTTAATGTTTGCCATTATAAATTTCATACTATGTACTTTTTTAAGATTTCATAGTTGCTAATTAAACTTCCTTTACAATTTATTTAGTTATTCTATACATACATTTATATTTCATGTAAGAAAGGGATTTATGTGCAACAGATATACAGTGAAAAGTCATTTAACATAAAACTGAGGGGACTGAAATATTTTTTCGTGATAAAGAATATTGAAAAGAAAAAAAAAAAAAAAAAAAAAAGCATATATTCAACAAAATTAAGCTTATTAGAGTACATTTTATTTACATAGATATGCATATATGCATGTACTTAATAAAAACCAATGAAACTAAAACATCCACAAGAACTTGATGGAATTTAATACAAAATTTTCAAGTTTTTGAAAAACAAAACATTTATTGAGTTTTGGGAAAATAATCTGATATTTTTCTTTGCATTGTCTTTTTTAGCATCAAATTGTTCAATGTCAAACATTTTGTTATTCATTTCACCATTGGAATGTGCATCTGAATAACTGTCCATACTTTTTATGATGTTCCTCATTTCGGATGAGGTGGGAACAGGAACTGCATTATTCACTTTATTTTCGTCATCAGAATCTGCATCAATGATAATTTTTTAGCTTTGAACAAACTCCAAAATAACTTTGTCTGCCATAATTGAGGCTGTACACACATTATCATAAACTACTGCAACGAATTCTTCCGATAGTACAGTAGGCAGTTCATTAATAAACTTTCTCAAACATTTCATTAAGTGTCAGCTCAGTTTCAATATCCTACTTCTCCATTTCTTTCGGTGCCGAAGAATCTGATACTTTTGAGAATGTAATGAAAATAATATGTAATGAAAATGTAATGAAATGAAAATAATTTTCATTCATCCTTGGAGTCGCTGAATTCTATGCAGTGCAACATATGAGCCAAACTCACTAATTTTTACTCACACTGCCATGTATTCATCACTGAATTCCAAAGCTAACTTATGAGAGAAGAGATGTTTGTGTGGAGTTTGTAGTCGTGGAAGGCGAAAGTACCGTAGATAAACAAAACTGGCTCGTGTCACAGACTATTCCGAGGCCAAATTAGCCTCTTTTCTACGAAACATGTGAAACCACCTCTCTTTCATTTCTCACGCCGCTTAAATCTCGCCAGCGATGCCAGTGTTTTCTGTATTTTGTTCATTTCCAGAAAGGATATCTTTTCATGTTAAGCAATTTTTGTTTAGTGTTAAGATAAACAAATTGCATTAAAATACATAGTAGTTTGTTGGGACCGTTGCATTATTTCGTGTTAACCGATATTTCGCGTTAAGCGTTTTCACGTTAAACGTATTCCCATATATACAGATGTGTTTGGACTATGTATATACAAATAATTTTTTAAAAGGAAAATTTATAATCCTTCCAAAAAATTTTGTGCATTATGCTGCTAAAAATTGATCAGTTAATATATAAAGAAAGAAATTTAGAACCAATTTTTCAGAAAGAATAAAAATTCAAATTCAAATTAACTTGATAAAATCCTGTTTAGACTAGTAAAATCTTTTTAAATTGGAAGATATTTTTAATGATTTTACTCCCCCCTCCCATTTTCCTTTGCTACTGCTGTTTGATAAGAGGTTCTAGTGAAGTTTTGTGTTAAAATTATTTTGAACTTTCAAAGATTTTCCACTGCAGGATTTTATTTTTTTCTACATTTTTAAGGGCATGTTTTCTTTCTTTTTAGACTAGAAAAATATTTTTAAATCGAAAGATATTTTCAATGATTTTCCTTCACTTTGAGGAGGACTAGAATTTTTTGGTGAACTATTAAGATAAAAAATATATTGAAATGGTTCATCAGCTGATTCTGGATACAGAAAAGCAAGGATTTTGTTCTAGAAGGGGAAATGTAATTAAATTCGACATACCTCCTCTTGACGATATTATGTTAAAGTTGGTTGGATTCCTCACCTTTCTTGTTCTTCTTTTATACTAGTTTTTGGTTTTCCTTGTGATGGTTTATTTTAACACGTTGACTGCCGTGGGGATCACCGGTGACCTGCACTCGACTTGGCTACAGCGCCGTGGGTGCCACTGGCAATGCGACCAATAGTAAAATACATAATTAAAATAAATATTGATACTGATAAATTTTTAAATAGTACCATTGTTACTATAATGGTTTGAAGAATAATAAATCGTAAAAATTTAAATTATAAATCACAAAAATGGTCTACAGATGTTTGGAGGTCACTGGTGACCCCCAGCATGAAGCACAATTATATAACATTATGTTCTGTAGATAATATTTCAACATAATATATATCGCATAATAAAAATTTCAAGTTGGCGTCATGCGCAAATCACGTAAAATGCACGCTGCAGTCAACGTGTTAATTTTTACATTTTAAATTATTCTTGTTCCACATTTATAGGATTTTATGAAGATCATTTGAACTTCAATTTTTTAGTCTTTGTGAAAAGTTGTTTTTAAGTTTCTTTATATACTATATATAAGAACTACACTACTAGAAAAAACTAATTTATATATTTATTTATCCCAAATTTTCATTTTGAAACATTTTAGTACATGCTTTTCCTCAATATTTTAAAAGTTGATTTTTTGTTGATCTGAAATATGTAATATGGAAAAATTCTATCAAAAAACATAACTCAGAAACAAAACAGGAGATAAATAGAGATAATAATAATGTGGGATATTTGATTCTCTTCCCGTAATAGTCATTTGAAACATTTTAGCGTGTTTTTCCATTCAACTGAAACGGTAAAAATATAGAAAAATTCCCACAGAAACATTATTCGGCTGAGAAACAAAACAGGCAAAAAAATGGGTTGGCGTCAGGAAACTGATTGGTCTAAAACAGGCCTTCTTTTCAGTCATGACCCTTTTTTATCATAGATTTTTTACCACGACGCCAAAATATTTATGAAAATTTTGTGAGACCCCATAAGGATTGCAAAAATCTGACACGCGCGAGTGAAACTGTCAATTTTTCCACTTGTATTGTAAGATAGTATTGCAGTTTTAGGTCATTATCTTGAATTTCTCATTTTAAGACATAGAACAATGTGAAAATTTTAATCAAGTAACAGACGAAATGACAGCGTCACGTGCAAAGCAAGTAAAATGAACATTTATATTATAAACAGAATACGTTGAAACATTTTTGTTTTTCTCTTTGTCTGTATTGTCTTATCTTTATCTATTTTCAGATACATTGTGTAAAAGTATTGGGTAATTGTAAAATTATTATATTAAGTTTAAGAAATACCAAAACTACTAAAATTTTTTGCGACCCCCTGCTGTAGATGGGGGTTGCGATCTACAGTTTAAGAAAGTCTGGTCTAAAATAACGTTACAATATTTGATTTTGTTGGAACATTGGATAACTGAGGCCACAGCCAGTGCAGTTATGGCAGGTGTGCAAATTTTGGAATTTACAGAAATATCAAGTAACAAAATTTTTGGAATTAAGGAGTGAAAAGTTTTTAGAATTTAAGACCCACAGAGATTGACTAGGATAACAAAATGTACCTGCTGAAGCTAGGACTCCAGTGCATGGTTATATTCTTATAAGGAGTATATGCCTGAATGCAAAGATGCATTTTGAGTCATCATCGCTAGGTCACCAGCCTACACAGCACTGTGTGATACATCATTCATGTAAATAAGAAATAAAATTGACTGCACTTTAGTTAAATAATTTTATTCCTTGTAAGTATTATGCAAGAGTATTGTAATTGTTGAATAAGAATACAACACTTGCTTTCTGTTCATCTGAAATGAGATAGATATTCTAGCAGTTATTCCAGCAGAAGTTTTCAAGAACGGATCATTCTGTATTTAGTTAGATAATTAAAATACACAAGCTATGAACATAACATATTAAACTGTAATTCACTTTTCATATTAGACAGCCAATGTTTATAAATTTTCACATAAGTCGTACTTTCTCGTAAATTTGAAAATACTCTATTGTATGCTGTTCTGTTGAAGACAAGCCTGAAATAATATTTTTTTTTTCAAAATGCAATTGATAACTTATTTTTTTTACAAAATTTTAACCTGGGAGTCATGAACAAATTTGTGGGGGGTCACCAAATTCAAAGAAATTTATTTGACAATAAAAGATATACAGAATTTGAAGAGAATTTTGGATGTTTTTTAACATTTGCCAGGAATTTTAAATTAAACATTTCCATATTTTAATTCTTATTTTATTGCTTTCACTTGATTTATGCGTTATGTTTGATGATTTCCAAACAACTCGAATCAAATTTCAAAGCAACTGCATACGCGCAGCTAAGATGTAGTTTTTTTTTGGCTATCTTGAATAATATCTTGAATATCTTGAATAATTGTCTTGAATGCAATTTCTAATTGTAATACACATCATTTATAAACTATGTTTCTTATTTCTAATCAAATTTGTTGTCAAGTAAGCACATAACATTTCCTAAGCATTGGAAAATTCAGTAGTGTCTCAAAGGATAATAAAGACAATTTTGTTCATGATGGTTAAATGGCCCAAAATCTCTTGTAAGAGAAATGGGATGGATGCACCAACATCAAATAAACTTAGAGAAAAACTATTAATGAAAATGCAAACAAAAATTTAACCATTGGCTCTCTTTCTACTTCTAAAAAAAAAAAAAAAAAAAAAAGAGTAAATATCAAGAGTTTATTTTATACTGTTTTACATGTTGCATTATAAATGGAAAAAGAATATCCATTGTGTATTAAATGCAGTGAAAACTTGGCAAATGGAAAGCATGAAACCTGCGAAATTAAAAATACATTTAGAAACGGTACTTTTCCTATTTTGCCGCCGCAAACAATAAAGTCGCCAACAACGGTGCTACTGATGCCAAATGGAATATCTTCACTGCCAACGTTTTCCGCCTCATTTTCGAAACAAGTCGCAGCCATTTCTTATCAGATTGTTTCTTTCAATACTGGAATACAACTACATAGAATTTTTACAAGATAATTAAAATTTATGCTCCAAGACCATTCACGGTAATTAAGACAATTAGACTGCAATCACACCACTCACCCGAAGGCAAAATGAAGGGTTAAATTCATCAATTCTAATGAGAATGCAGTAGTGAAGTAAAGCACTACGGTTTTACATAATTTCTGAGTAAGCTATTTCTACGAATTGAAATATTTCTTGCATTTAAACTTGTATTCCAAATTAAGATTTAACTTGAAATTAATGTAGATAATTACTGAGAGAATTAGATTTTTGTAGCGTATTTTACGTGAGATGAGATCACGTGGTGTTACGTGATATGAACCGGCGAATCAGGATGTTGAACCATGAAAACATAGTAAATTCTTAATGTCTTTTTACAAATTTATTATCTTTATTTATTGGCTTTTTACAAAATTTTAAAAGATATTAAAATATTTGTGCCTTCAAAATAAAAAATTCTTAGAACTAACGTTTGTTAACATTTTGTATGTGTATACTGTATGTCGTCAACAAAGTCTGCTTGGCGAGATGTGCGTCAGTGAAACTGAAAAGTACCTCAGAAACTAAACATAAAGATTAAGTAAATAAATCTGAAGAATTTTTTTAAGGAATGAGCTAAGAGCATGAAAAATTAAAATGTATTTTTGAAAAAATATACAACAATTCCTGAGATGGATTTACAGGCATCCTTAAAAGTTTCATATTTAATTGCAAAAAATTTAAAGCCTCATACAATTGGAGAATCAATCATTCTTCCTTCAGCAATTAAAATGACATCATTTATGCACGCAGAAAAATATAGTAACGATTTAAAAACAATAGCACAAAAAAAAAAAAAAAAAAAAAAAGATAGTTTCTTACCAAATTTTTGTCATATCAGACACTAGAGAATACAAAATCCAGTCTTTACTATAAAACTTGATGAAACTACCGACATTACTAAAATGTTTCATTTCATCGTTTATGTGAGATATGTTTTTGAAAATGACGCAGTAGAATATTTTTTATGTTGTAATATTTGGGAAGGAAAAGCAACTGGAGAGAAAATATTTGAAATTATTAACAGACATTTTGAAACAAATAATCTTACCTAGACACACTGTGTCGCAGTTTGTATTAATGTAAGCTTTTAAAACTAAGCCAAGACTTTGGCAAGGAGAATTGAACAAAAAAAAAAAAAAAAAAAAAAAAAAAAAAAACAGAAACATGCTTTTTCACAATTTACTAAAGAAAATAATACATATTTCTTGTTTAAAACAACATATGATAAAATTGACAGAAATTTTTTTGAAAAATTTCCAAATAAGGAATTAGGTTGGATCTGTGACCCATTTTGCCTTTGGTATTTTCAATTCCAATGTATCTCTAAATGAAAAAGAACAATTAATTGATATTTTAAGTGACGGAATACTGTGTGTTAAGTCTCTAAATTGGCGAAAATTTTAGTTGATTGGAAACTAATATGCCGATTTAAAAGGAATGAAAGTAAATTATTACGTTTCTTACATAAAATTGTACAATAAATCTTTAGCTTATATTTAAAACTTCTAAAATGCTTAGCTTACATTTTCTGTTTTTTAAGCATTAAAAGTGGATTTCTCACTGAAATAGAAATAATTTTGCTATTGAATTAACATGGAGAACTTTTTTATTGAAATAATTTTTCTCCGTGACATTAGTTGCATCTACTACAAAATAAAGATTAAAGAATGGTTTTTAAAACATTTGGAATTCGTTGTCTTATTGATCCACGAAGCACTAGATTAGTGAGTTTTTATAACATTATTGACAAATATAGTTTTTAAACGATCAAAAAATTTTCAGCGGAGATAATTATTTGCCAAATATGAATATGTTTCCAAAGAGGAAATAAATAATAAGTGATAAAAAGAAAATTCAATTAGAACATTCACACCTCTAACAAAGTAATTTGCTTTGATTTAATCTTTATTATACAATATATTTTAAAATGATACGGCAAAATCCAATGTGAAAGGTTATGCGAAGATTACGATAGTACCTAGAGTATTCAGCGTTAAAATAAATTTTATCTGAATGAAGTTTTCTTATTACAGAAACAGTAAAATTATGCAATTATATAAACGAATACACTTTCAGACAATATACTTAATACTGTTTAGAAGGGCAAGCCAAAGTTCTGTTTATGTTAATTCTCGCCCTTCAGCGCATGCTCAAGAATTACCATCCAGGCGAAATTAGTCGATTTGTCCATGACGTCAAAAATTCGAAAAGTGGGGTAAGGTTTGGAAATACGCTTCCCAGAAGTATATCCTGAAACTTATATTAGTCAAATGCTGGAATTTATTTTAAATATTTGAATTGCTTAAATTGTTTAATAACATCCGAAAACAATAATGAAATAAAAATAATCCCTTCCATAATAAACAGTGCGGAGATTGCACTTCATAAGCCAAGTGACCACATTTTTCCTCTTCTTCTCTTGCGGAATGTATCCCATTAATGAATCTGAAATTCATACTATTCGAATCAGGAGGGATGAAATTTAGTAAGGAAATTGTGTAATCAAAATAGTACTGTTCATTTAGAAAGTTGCGAAATTTGGAAAAAAAAAAAAAAAAAAAAAAAAATGGTACTTTATTTCTGGCTAAAGGATATGAAGCGGTTGCTAAGGGTTATTACATGTTTATATTTCAGTCGACGGCTGAAAGGCTGTGTCAGTTACAAAATCAGTATTTGATTTTAGCAAGGAGGTTAGAATAGAAGGAGGGAAGGTTCACCTCAAACGGTGAAGCTTCGCGGCCATGTTACTGTTATCACTGTGACTTGTGCAAGGAAGTCTGTAATTGTAACATTTTTTTTTCCTTTTCTTTTTGAAGCATGTCTGCTTATATTGCATATGGATGCACAAATAGATTTTCGAAAAATATTCCTGGGATTACTGTTCACTGGTAAGTATTTTCTTTTCTTTTTTTTTTTTTTCTTTTTTTATGTAATTTCATAAATATGTTAAAAAAATGTCACCATGTCATGTTGTTTTCTTTCCAGATGTGACAAAAAAGACTTAATAATAATCGAAACATGTTAAATACAATACATTTTAATGTTTTTGCTTACAGCTGGTATCTTCGTTCCTTAACATGCAATGATATATGCTAGGATTATATGCTTGCTGTATAATTTGAAAGCTTAGATAATTCGTTTTATAATTTTCATGAAAAGTAAGAAATCAATTGTTACTATTTTTATGAATTGTAAAGGTGTTAAATAAAGCAACGCTTTTCTTTATGTATTAATTATTATTCATTCTTAAGTTTTGTGAACTGTTACGAATATAATTTGTGCATTTGATCAAGATAAACTGTTCTCTTGTTAAAATGTTTTTGCATAAGCTTACAAATTTCTGGGCAGTATAGCGATAAACGTAAGTAAAATATTTACACAATTGAACATATTTTTTTAATTAAATTAAATTAATACTTATGAAACAAAAATTTATATAGGTATATTTCTGTAATTCAGCTTAATTCAAGGTAATTTCTTTGAGATTCATAAATATGAAACGCGCATAAACTGAAATCATTGAATTCACATAAATCTGTTTTATTTTATTAATATTTATTTTCTTGTTGATATAAGTTGATTATTGGTTGTGAAAAGAATCGATTTAAAACTTTCATTAAAAAAAAAAAAAAAAAAGCAACATGTTACCATTTTTTTAGATAATTATGTGCTATTAATTTCAGGTAAAATGATTCTTTAATAAATTATAATAATATTGCGAATAAATCAGAAATATCACTTCTTAAATAAACAATTGGAAAGTATACCAGAGGAGTTGCTAATAAAACCTAAACAAATTCTTGAAATTATGCGGAAACATAATTTGTAAAGGCTTTAATGTTATGCACATGCATTTAGATTTTGAAATATTTCTTAATGATTTTCTGTACTTAGTAAATTACAGATATCATCTTTATAACTTTAAAACAAAAAAACTAACAATAACGAAGCATTTCATTATAAATTTAACATATTTTTACTTTAAAATTCATACATAGAACAGCTTACAAACACGTACGTTTCACTACCGTATTGCAATGTTTTGAAGTAACAAACATGGACGCCGCTTGTTCCGTGGAGTTTCATTCCCCGATAGTGGAGGAAACTGCGAACCCTCCCTCCTTCTATTCTAACCTCCTTGGATTTTAGCCACACTCCATGTTCAAGTCCTAGAGCAGTAGTTGACAAAATTAGGTGCTTTATCAGTTAAAAGTACTTGTGTTTAAAATCAGCATATGAACCATAAAGATGCAATTGTGTAATACAAAAATGTATGCATAAACGAAAAAAACTTGAAGCGCGCGAGAAGGTAACTTCAGCAGTCAACAGAGAAGTCAATACAGGGCTGTATGCATATAATTGCGTCGAAGGGAGTGATAATTCATACCACCTCTTAGGATATTCTGTTTGTGATGCGATTATTAATAAATGTAATTTGTTAGAGATAAAATTGTTACGCTCAAAAACGTGAAATACATTATCAATAAGTTTACATATACAAACTAATTATATATAGCTTGATTTGTATTTTGGTATAGAAACCCTCTGTCCTACATAATTCAGAATTAAAACCAGTATTTCAGGTTTCACATATAACTTATCATAAAAGAAGTATGCATGCCTTTTTTATTGTATAAGAAGATAAATTCTATAGAATATTAAAATCATAGACACTATTGCATCTTTGTGAGTGCAGTAAATTTCATTTGTATGAAGTGTGACAGTATTTTTTAATATTAATAGATTATTTTCAGAACACTTGATCTTATAAAAGAAATTTCTCTGCACTAAAGCATACCAGGCATTTGTTGGATAACCGGCCCTTAGCGATTTGATGACATCAAAGAGAGTGCATATGCACCAGATCATGGTAATCCTGACAAGTGTTGTAACCCACACAGGGAGTTTTCCTAAATGTGCTGCATAACACAGGGAATGCAGTGTAACCTACATGGCAGTGTGGTAAAATTTTTATTGTACAAAGTAAACTGTTTCGACCAATTAGATAAATTATAGGATCAAATGGGTACACAATTTAAACAAGAATCGCATGAATGTGCAATGCAAAACTTAGATGACGATCTGCATACTTGCACAAAAAAAAAAAAAAAAAAAAAAAAAAAAAAAACAGTACGTGTGTGATATATGTTATAGGCCATTTGTACGAAAAGATAACTTAATTAGACACATACTTACCCATACTGGTGACAAGCCACACCAGTGCAATACCTGTGGCAAAACATTTGCACACAAGTCTCATTTAAAAATGCATACACGTATCCATACAGGTGAGAAACCATATCAATGTGATACATGTGAAAAGACATTTGCCAGTAAGAGTAAAGTAAGAAAACACGTGCGCATCCATACTGGTGAAAAACCACACGAATGTGATATATGTGGCAAACCTTTTTCTTGCAAGAGTAATTTAAATAAACATATGTTTGTTCATGTGAGTGAGAAGCCATCTGAATGAGATCAGTGCGATATGTCTCAAAAATCATGTGCCCAATATATACAGCTAGTCTTTATTAAGCAGACATATGTTCATTAACACTGGTTACAGGCCACCAGAGTGTGATATGTAAATCAACTAATTTCCATCTAAAATGATATGGAATGCCTCTTGATCGGTATATATATATATAAAAAGTCATTGTATATGATATGTGAAGGAAAGCATTGTTAAACAGCGGTATGCTAATCAACACTAATGACAGGCCACATGGAATTCAGGTGTAAATCATCTTTATCTAAATGTGATACACGATAATTTTGAATGAAATGTTTTTAACCAATCATTTGCACATGATATGTACATCAAATGATTGTTAAACAGACATAAAGCTAATTAAAACTAGTGTCAGGCCATATGGCATTGATGTATAAATCAATTTGTCTTCATCTAAAATTAATACAGTCAAAAATCGGGTTTTCATCCGCAGAGAACCCGTTGGCGCCGTTGCACTTTTTACTCGCCAAGCTCCCGAGCCGTAAACATGATTTTTAGTTCATGTAAATTCAAGTTAGCAGACAGAACAATATATTAAGCATATGCTAGTAAAAATTCACAGATAATAAGCATGTAGATGTAAAACTAACCGGTTAAACGTGATATACAAAAATAAATTTGTATTAAATTCAAGTTAGCACAGAAAAGAATATATTAAACATAAGACAATATATAAGCATTTATAACGGAAATAAAAATTCATTTAAAAAATATAAATTAGTATTAATATACTGAAAATAACCGGTTAAACGTGATATACGAAAAAAAAAATTGTCTTAAATTCCAGTTAACACAGAAAACAATATATTCCTTACATCAGCACTGACCATGGTGGTGCATCAAACTATTCGGTCATCTTAGATAATCAATCAATTTAATCATCTATTTATGTCAAACCTGCCATCCTCTGAAAGGTTATTGTTAGAAAAGCAATAACAATATATTATCTTGTTAAAATTTTATGCCATAAAAATTGATTTATTCTTATAATTTTAGACGACAATAAGCAATAATAAAAATAAAAGCATTACTTAATTATTTAAAATGTACATGCACAGTTTGGCGGCCTACGAAAACAAATTATTTTAGAGGTAGGAAACCTCATGGTTCTTAGAGCTGTTAATAATTAAGAACATTACGTGAACAGCTGTGTTACAAATTAGCATTCACCCCTCCCGCCGTATTTTCCTCCTTTCATCCCGAGCTGAGAACCGGCATCTATCTATTCGCTGTTAAAAAATTCAGAGAAAATAATAATAAATAAGAGAAGAATAATCTAAAACTGCAAATGCGAACAACAGCAGTGATAATTCAACAAAATGAATGCAAGAGGAATGGTTACAAGTTCGAGCAAGCGAATAGGATAAATCCGATGGGTTACCAGGTTTGAACTATTATCGCCAAAGTTGGCAATGTTTACATTTACCGGTTTCTCTGCGGAAGTGCTTACCAAAAATCTTTAATCCGGACTCATCGGGACTTTGGCGATTCTGGATTATAGATCATCAGTTTAAATCTGGTAGGATGGCATGTAGAAATTATAAAATTTAAAATATGAAACCATAATTTATGAAATAAAGAGCAATTATGATCTAAAGGGTATCAAAATTTACAAAAACAAAAAAAAGCTTAATATTTGTTTACTTTATTAAACATTTCTTTTAATGCGTGCATGCGTAGAGCATACGTTACGCATAGTCGAAATTAGAAAATTGCAACCAGAAAACTATTTGGTGTGTACTCGTGATATTTATAATGACGAGGAATTTGATTTAAATCATATCAAAGATGGAATGCATGAAGATGAAATACTACATTTAGTAAGGAATTATAAGCTGAATAAAAAAAACATCTGCCCTGAAGATAAGGATAGTGCTGACAGATCAACTTCCAGTTCATTGTGTGCCGCGATGCCCCCCCCCCCCACGGAGCTGCGTGAAATTGATAAACAGATTTCGGAATGGTTAGAGAAAGAAAGGATATGCCTTTATCCATTTTTTGCAGCAATTCGACTTTTTGTTTGATGGACATCGAAACATGCTTTCGCTTTGTAGATCCTTTGGCAGCTCCAGAATCGGAAACTCTTTTTGACATAATCGAAAGTTCAAGCTTAATTTATAAAATTGCTCTAACAGTCTGCAAAAGTAATAAAACGGATCCAATTCTAAGATTAAGGAACAACGCAATCTGCAACATTAACTGAAATAGATAATTATATAATTTTAGCTTAGCTTATACCATCTGTTATACATTAAACGTGCATGTGTAAACGTATTATGCCCATGCGCACACACGTTTGCACATGCATAAAAGTATTACGCACATGCGTCAACGCATTATGTGTTGACACATGCGCAGAAAGTTTGTAGCTTTGAGGTCCGGATTAACGACTTTTGACTGTATAGGATACCTCTAGAATGAGATATATGTAACAAATCATTTGCATAAGATATAGCAGATCATTCTTAAGCAAACATATGCTAATCAGCATTTATGAGAAATATCCATAGGAAAATAATATACAAATCACATCATGGTAAATCTTCGGTGTATGGAAACCTAGCAAAAATTTGGCAACTAACTCTAATGCCAACCTCCCTTTCTTTCTTTCTTTTTTTTTTTAAGAGCATTTCCCCCTATTTTGATTCATAGGCAAATTGCATTTCTGCTAGAATTTTTCCATTGTCTTATTGTTTCAGCTGAATGAAAATGCCTTAAGGCCCGTCTACATGAAGCGATTTTCTCGGCCGACTTTCTCGTAGAGCAACAATTTTAAGGATCTGCACATGCGCCAAAAATCGGTCATGTTCTCTGTTGCAATTTCAGAACTGGTGTTCACTGCTCACTAGCGTACGATAAAATGGGAGTCTCTAGCCAATAAGATTGCTTTGAGGGATCACCTGCTTTTCTCCTCATTTGGAATAATAAACATGGCTGCATTTCGTTGGAGCGAAACTCAGCTAATAGATTTCCATAGAGAAAATGTTGTGTTGTGAAATACGAATAATGTAAATTTTAAAAATAAAAAATTAAGGGATTAACTTATTTTGGTAAGAATTGTCTTCCCCATTACTTTATATATTCAAATATTTTCTATTCGGGGTGAAAATTATTTTAACTCCCCCAAGAAAAGTTCCAAAAACTATTAATGATGCCATGTCATTGGTACTATATGAAAATATTCAGAAACTACTTGAAACTGTGGTCACACTTATTGAAAAAATTCAAAAAGCAAAATCTCTTAGTCGAGAATAAAGCAGCGCAGAGACTCAATTCTCTTTGCCGAAAATGGGAGTTAGTTAGGTGACGAAGTACATAGCTTTTCCGACACCTCCTACACGAGCGATCATGGCCCAGTGATAAAGAGTAGACTAGGTTTTTCTCCGTACATCGAGATCATGGGTTCGATCCTCCATCTTAATTTTGACTTTCTGCACATGAAAGAACTTTTTATTTTAATTTCTCCATCACTAAATTCGAACTGCATGACTTAAAAGTCGCGTTTTATTTTTTGGGTGGGGTGTTTATTGAATTTTAACATCTTTCTTTTTATTTTTCGAATGGCGGTTGGCACGTGTTTTAGATCTACTGGTCACAAGTCACAAACTCAGTTTTGTATTAATTGAGTTTTGCGAAAGCAAATTACAGCCCAATTTAATACAATATTGCTAAATTTTATTCGCTGATTAACTGAAAGAGTCATATGATCATAGTTTTCAAATTGTATTAGTTATTTAATTATGCTGATATTAGTTTTTTAATGTTCAATAAATATACTACTTAAGACTTTGCACCTTTATGATATTTCTTATTTAAAATTTTAGCAGTGAAATTACACTGTTGCTTTGTAATGTAGTAATCTTTATTCTTTATTACTACTTTTTACTCATATTGGTTTGATATTCATGACATTATTGTCTATTTATTCGTTAATAAAGCTTTTGATTTAAAACACAGTAGTTACTTATTTTTTCTGAAACATGGTTATTTTATTATTTCAAGATTCAAATGCACAAATAGGAGTGCCGGAAAGTGAAATTTAAAAATAAATAAATAAAATAAAATAAGGAGTAATCCATAACCTCAGTACACAAAGGAAAAGAATATATTTTTTAAAATTTTCCTGGAAACTAAATTTAGCAAAAAATCAAAATCACGCGGCATCATCCGTAAATACTTTCCGAATTGCACCGTCTTCAATACGCAACTCCCGGAGCAGGGTATTACGAAGGCACTATGAATTTCTGATCCAAACGCATTTTTTCCCCCTTCTGTAGCAATAGCTAAGTTCAAAATTGTAGCTGTATCTATAGTAGCAATTGAAAATAGTCATTCATTATTTTGACTATTTGACAACACCGTAAGCTTTGTTTACAAATTGTAGACAGTGTGATGCTGTAGAGGGCGGGAATACTTCCTTTCACAGTGATTGGCTGAGTGAATTCCTGTGCTAACGAGAAAATCGTTCTGTGTGGACAGGCGAGCTATCTCAGATATTGTCGGCCGAGAAAATCGCTATGTGTAGACGGGCCTTTAGCTTTGAAACAGAGATGGAAAATATTTAAAAATGCTTATTATCTGAAACTGTAATTGAATTTTTCGCAGAAGTAGCAGAACACGTATGGGTTTAGATCTGTTTTCTCAAGGATAAATTTACATATGTAATATTTAAATGAGCTTAACGTATATATTAAAAGAATTTTGCATAAATGCAGCACAATCCCCCCCCCACAGAGCAGCGTGAAATTGATAAACAGATTTTGGAATGGTTAGATAAACAAAGGACAGGCCTTTATCCATTATATTGCAGCAATTCCACTTTTTGTTTAATGGACTACAAAACATACTTTCGCTTTGTGTAGATCCTTTACATATTAGTAAATATATATCAGAAATTCTATTTGACATAATCAAAAGTTCAAGCTTACTGTTATAAAATTGCTCTAACAGACTGCAAAAAATAATAAGCCGGATCCAATTCGAAGATTACGGAACAACGCAATCTGCAACATTAACTGAATTAGATAATTTATCTTAGTTTATACCGTCCGTTATACATTAAACGCACATTCATAAACGTATTTTGCGCGTGCGCACATGCATATTTGCAGCCGTAAAGGTCTTGCACGCATGCGTCAACGCGACGCATGCACAGAAAGTTTGTAGCTTTGAGGACCGGATTATAGATCATTCCGAATTACGGGTGTCCGAATTAAGGACTTTTGACTGTAACATAAGAATGAAAATACATGATATCTAATCTATGCAATACAAAAAGAAAATATCAACTTATTTAAAATTTTCTAATTTTTCGATATGTATGACACACAGAATTCCTTGACAGCATCCAAAAACTATTAAAAATTATCTAATCTAGAATCTGTATACTGCGTAGCCACATAAATTCACAAAAGTGAAAATGAAAAATATCCTTCGTACTATCAGAAGCATTTCTTTTGAAAATCCCTTTTTATTACATCCTTTATACCTTCCGTAGTGTTGATATGAGCTCCACTTTCAAAATGCATAAATCGCATTGCATAATTTACCGAGAGGTGAATGAAGCTATTTAAATCTTCATTTTATACACCAGTCAATCAATTTTTTCTTTCCCAATCGTTCCAAAATGTACAGAAAGTTCAGGTTAATTGTACCACCAGCAGGCATTTTATAATATAAAGCGCAAAATAAAGAACATACTTCCTAACCAACATCCATACCTAAGTAAGCCCTTACAAATATTTTCCCATCAGTCAAAATCACGAATTACAACCAATCATGTCATAACAGGGTTTCCATAACATTCAACTACTCCAAGTTACCATAAATGAATGCAAAGGGTACCCTAAAATATAGACTAACCAAAGTATATAACTTGGTTACTTAAAACATGTAATTAATTTAATGTAGGTTATTGTACATGCATGTCCCAAAATTGAAAGGTTACAGCTAATCATCTTCATATACCCAGTAATCTTTATCACCATAAATACCATCACCAAACCACCTGTTACCATATTCTAAAGATCAGCCCTATACATTATGATCGAGAAAAAATGTTAAATGCCTCTTGATTATGATGTATTTATTAACTCATTCACATATGATATGTATAGCAAGTTATTGTTAAACAGATATATGCTTAGCTAGACTTATTTTGAGACAGACTACAGAGGAATGATGTGTGAACTAGTTCATTTCATCCAAAAGTGATATGGGATGCCTCTTGATCGCGATGTACATAACAAGTCAGTTGAACATATATGTATTATCTTATAACATGCATGCTAATTAGTATTGATGACAGCCAACATGAGAGTGATGTGTAAATCTGTTTATCTTCTGTAAATGTAATGTGTGCCTCTGCCTCTTGAATGTATTATGGTTAACAGGTCATCCTTATATTATATATACCGCAAATCACTGGTAAACAGCCATATGGTAATCAATGACAACAACACGCTATGTTAAAATGATATCTAAATCAGTTCAGTTTCAATTTAATATGATGTATATGATAAGTCATTTGTACATATTATATATAGTTAGTCACTATTAAACATATGCTCATCATTCCCAACCACATGAGAGAGTGATGTATTGTATCTGTGTGGCATGGGGGCACTCTAAATATGCAGTGATCTGAAAGTCCTCTCGAGAGGTTGTTGGTAGGGAAAGAGGGGTAGGAGACCCTTGGACCCATCCGCCTGGGCTGTTGTTCAAAATTAGGCTGGAACTGAGCAAAATTATACTGTCACCTATATGGTGCTCAAGGCTCTGGCCAACAATAGGTGCAATCTTGACCCTTGCCACAATGAATTTTGTGGGCTTGCTCTGATATCAGAGACCTGATCTGATGTTACTGCCGAATGGGTGGGATAAGCCACAAGCAAACACACATGACTAAAATAGATGCCTACATATGTGAAGAGCTGACATGAATAATGTAGCATATTCAAGTAATTTGCAGGTAGCTTGAATCTGTGTATAGCAGCTCATATGAAATACTATAAAATTGTACAGTCAAAAGTCGTTAATTCGGACACCCGTAATCCGGAATGATCTATAATCCGAACCTCAAAGCTGAAATCTTTCTGCGCATGCCCGGCGTTGACGCATGCGCATAGGCGTTTTACGCGTGCACGCAAGACATTTGCGACTGCGCATATGCGTCTGCGCAAGCGCAGAATACGTTTTCGCGTGCACATTTAATGTATAATGGACGGTATAAGCTAAAATTATCTAATAACTATTTCAGTTAATGTTGATGATTTCGTTGTTCCTTAATCTTCAAATTAGATCCGGCTTATTATTTTTTGCAGACTGTAAGAGCAATTTTATAAAAGTAAGCTTGAACTTCCGATTATGTCAAATAGAATTTCCGATGCTGGAGCTCCCAAAGGATCTAGAAAACAAAAGTATGTTTCGATGTCCATTAAACAAAAAACGAATTGCTACAAAAAATGGATAAAGGTATATCCTTTGTTTATCTAACCGTTCCGAAATCTGTTTATCAATTTCACGCTGCTCTGCGCGGGGGGGGGGACGTCGCGGCGCGCAATGAACTGGAAGTTGATCTGTCAGCACTATCGTTATCTTCAGGGCAGATGTCTTTATTTTATTCGCCTTATAATTCCTTACTAAATGTAGTATTTAATCTCGATGTACTCCATCTTTGATATGATTTAAATCAAATTCCTTGTCATTATAAATATCCCGAATATGAATCAAATAGTTTTCTGGTTGCAATTTTCTAATTTCGGCTATGCGTAATTTATGCTTTACGCATGCGCGCGTTTAAAGAAATGTTTAATAAAGTAAACAAATAAATATTAAGCTTTTTTTTTTTGTAAATTTTGATACCCTTTAGATCATAATTGCTCATTATTTTATAAATTACGTTTTCATATTTTTAATTTTATAATTTCTGCATGCCATCCTACCAGATTTAAACTGATGATCTATAATCCGGAATCGCCGAAGTCCCGACGAGTCCGAATTAAAGACTTTTGACTGTATTACTATAAGATTACGTACAAGTATAATTTAGTGAATCATGCTGGTATCCAATTGGTTATACAATGTAATTATTGTAATGTATTTTACAACACATTTGCTCACACAAGTTTATTATACATGCAAACACTTACCTACACAGATTTGAAATACTTTCTATATGTCATACATTTTAAATCATTTAGAGACCATTATAACTTGTAGGTATAATATTACATGTATACCCATATCATGAGAAATCCCTCTGTTTTTAATTATGTAACTGTTATCCTTTCATTTAATAGGATGTTACACATCAAACTACAAAATTTTATGTTGTACAAAAATGTAATTTTTTTTTCAAATACTATTACATCTTTGAATCCAAGATCTTGTATAAGCCTACTAGAAACAAAGCACATTATAGAATTACTGATGTTTCTTAATTAGTAACTTTCATTAAAGCTATACTGCATGTTTTGCACTAGACTGCTACATTTTAATATATTTCTTTTATTAAAATTAAAATAAGAAATAACAGATTAATGAATATCGTACTAAGGAAACACTTATATGTGACTATGATATGATAGGCAAAATAAAAAATAGCAAAAAAATATTCAAACAAGTAAGAGCGCAAATGCCGACAGGTTGTGCTTCTTTTGAGATGTATTGCACCCTTTTGCACTATCCAGGGTTGCCACTCAAGCAGGAGAATGAAATTTCCTGACTTTTCCAAGTTTTCCAGGTATGTTTCAAGAAAATTCCAGTCTGTCAGCGTAGTGAGCATTGGCTGTGCTGAGAAGTAAATTAATTATGGTACCACTTGAAACACAAAGATTTTATTTTCTTATATATATATATATATAAGAAAATAAAGAATATGTAAAAGATTAAATTAGCAACGTAAATTTCCCTTCTCTGTTCTAAAAATAGGAACCTCTATTTGCACTGTGTCATTTCGAGAAAAATCTATGTCATATGATTCTCACGTAATTCTGGTGATGTAAAGTGAACTAAAACTCAAGCAGCCAATAAAAATTTTACAGCAATATTAACTATCCAATCAAAATGCTTTGAGAACCAAAACTAACTCAGTTTGACTTCAGATTTCATCCTGAACATTATGCACTTTCTTTCCATGCTTTGGCTTAGCTAGACTGCTGTCTGTCTGCTGCTGCTTTCTTGCTACAAAGTTATAAAAAATGTAAGCCCTTTGGAACAGGCACATTTAATGTGCTGACTTGTGTGTAGCCGCAACATGTTGCTGAAAATAAAACTGAAGATTTAATCTGCCTTCGCCTCCAATTTCCTGGTCATTGCTTCTGAGTTTTAATCTATTACAACTCAGTCGACAGGATACATGTCCTGCATGTTGGAATTCCAGTGGAAATCTCATCGCAGTGTCTACAATAACCAACGATTTCTTCAAATTTCCCATGTGTAACGGAAATTCATAATGGATATCGAGTACCTCAAAGTCCAGCTAACGTCAGTGAAAACATACTGTACAGCCATCTCTTAAATGTTTAGAAAAAAAAAAGTTTTAAATCATCAAAGTGTGCCTGTTCTTCACAGAGGTGTTATCCAAATTGTGGCTATGATTGTGAAAGCGAATTAGTTGATTAATGCCTTCATGTTATAATCTTCAAGATCTTCAGCTTCGTCAATCTATGTTCGCATATGCGATGATTTCATAAGTGCAATGTAATTCAGCAGCAGTATGAAAATATGGAATAAAAAATCGAATCACAGATTTGCTGCGAGTACTGAAAAATGAAATCTAGTGCAGGCCTTTCAAAATTAATTCAGCTTTTGTTTATAGTAAAACGACGAATGTTTTCCGAATGCTGACGTTTCAAATTATTCCAAAGCTTTTGAGGTCATCGAACTGCATATCTTAATTCGGCTATATGCGAATAAATTAGCTTGTTCTTTCGCAGTTATAGGATTAAATTTACACTTATAGTAGGTCCCAGAAAATTATATTCGCTTCTGCTTTTGTGTAATTAAATCTCCATTGGGAACTGATATTTTTTCTTAATAAATTGGACATTGAAAGGGTTACCCTGTGATATGAAAAAGTGTAATTTAATATTAGAAATTTGAATTCTAATAATTTAGTAAAGTATATAAAGAATTCTTAGATTTTTAGGGAAGTAATTGCAAACCAAAACCTTTTGATTCCCTCCCTTCTTCATTTGCATTACTACTGCGACAATTGTTCACTTCCACTTAAGCTTTCATCCTGTTCGCGTCAGCACTCTTCTGTCGCAACAGTATCAAAATTGTAAATGTTCTGAAAATAGGCACGATTGGAGTGCTAAGTGAATTGTGACCACAAATGAGAATTTAAATAAACATAGAATTTAATCCTACTCGACTGCTTCTTCTTCAAAATGGATGGACACTCTAAGCATCAAGTATCTTTGCAATCAGCATTTGAGAATTCAGAAGCATTTCAGAATCTACATCTGAGTGTTCTTATATCAGTGCTTCCAAATTTGTGCTATCATTACATATAAATATTCTCCAAAACATTACTAGTATAACTATAATAGAAATTGTTTTCTTCATTGAAGATTGAGATTAGAATCTGCCCAATCTGGATTAAAAAAGGGTCTTTTTTTGCAGACATTTTGCAGTTAAACGAAAGAAAGAAATCTATTTAATGATACTTTTAAATAAATTCAGGTATTTCATATTCATTTAGCAGTGTACATAAGTAAAAAATATGTGCATTAAATTTTGTGATGGTATGTCATCATACTGCTAGAATAAGTTTCAGAAGTATGCCAGAGAAAATTGCCTGAAATTTGAAAATATTATTAACTAATAATAAATAAATTTAGAAGGAAGAAGCCACATTAAATGATACGAATAACATTAAAATAATTAGTTAATTACTTAAAGATTAAAAATTGGATTACAATAATCAACAATATTTTGGCAAGTATGGTTATATTAAATGTTTAGCCTAGATAACTGATTACTATTTTTTTATTTTACTACAAAATGACAAGTAAAGCATTTATTAAAAAGGAAAAAAAATACGTTTAAAAGATTTTGTGGTAAAATCCTAGTATATGGTACGACTTTGGCACATTCTTTAAATTGTCGCTAATATCAAAATGACCCATTTACTGCTCATCAAAATTGTCTGGTTTACTGCTCATCAGTAGTTGCTGATCATCAGTTGTGTGTACCGCATACTAGGATTAAACCAATTTTGTTTTATACGAGAATGGGAAGGTATTTTCTTTCGTTCAACTTGCACTCCACATGCACATGCAAGTCTTTCGACTCTTGAGGTTACTAGAAATCAAAGTTGATGGAAACTTGCTTTGCCTTCTTAAAAGACAATCTGGAGTAGCGTCTTGCTCTAGCATTGAAGTTGCTTCACGCATGTGCAATAGGCATATTTTCAGCATGGTAACCTTCGTCGCTTGGCCGAAGAACATCTATGTATGTTTGGCTTGGCGATAAATTCAGATTTCTGAGATTCGTAAGTGAAGTATCAATTACAGTATATTGATTACACAAGAAAAAGATGCCAATCACAAAAGAATCAGTCAATTTCAATTGACAATATGAAAACATAAATTTTAATTTTTGAATGATTTTGTTTAGCTCAACTCGGAAATAAACTTTCAGTATGATACTGACACAGAAATTAACAAATGCAGTAATTTATTTACTGCATTTGTTACTGTGAATTACTGTCTTTATGGCTCAAGAACAATTTTACAATCAAAACTATTTAAAAGAGAAATAAAAATGCTTTGATACAAGATTATAATAAGACCTACTTATGTATAGCTCTGAAACCTGAACCTTAACCATGGTACAAGAAATTCATCTAACTGTTTTTGGAAGGCATGTTCTAAGAAAAATCTCTGTTACATAAATAACAATGGCTTGCAGCAACATAGATATAACAATGAACTATAAAAATTATATAAAGAAAGTGATATTATCAAATATTTTAAAATTAGCTATACAAAATTTGCTGAGCTCATTTCCTGAATGAAGTGTTTTTGTTGAGAATTAAAGAATTTGAACTATATTGCCATAATCAAATCAAAACATTATTGTGATTACACTGAATAATGAACAGAATATTTTAATGAATTCTGGATAAATTTTACCTAAGTTGTCTTTAAAAGAAAAACAACTTCTTCCTTTAAGTATTGTAAATTCAGTTAAAGATCCTTTTAAAACTGACTTTGTAAAGTAAATGACAAGTACTTCAATAATATGTGAACATTATACTAGTTTCTTTTGTGTATGGCTATTGAATAATATCAGTTTCTATTTTAATTGAGAATACCCGTAGGAATTAATGGTAACCCAAAATATATATTCAGTTATTTTGCAGTTTGTATATTATTTAATATTTCTTAAAAACATTATTAAAGCGAACTTATTTCTTAGGGTTCAAAAAGCATTTTTAAGGCAATTATCAAAATTTCTTTTTTTTTTTCTTTTCTTTTTTTTTTTCTAATTTACCATAGTCATTGAAAATATTTTATAGTTTGACATGTAACTGTTAAATGTAAGAGCAAGATACTCAAGTCAAAATTAGCTGTAAAGTTGTCACTTCCTATCAAACATACTAAAGAAACATATCTCTTAAAACTCCTGTTTCAACAATCCTAATTATCCTTAAAATTTATTGAAAACAACCTGTTCAATAAATTAACATGCTTGTTCCTATAATACATAGCTTTAGAGTTCAGAGATCCTAAAGCATAATTCTAAGCTGAAATTAGAAACTCAACCTCCAAGAAGTACCCGAAGGGCCTAAGTTTCAATAGTTGGACTACATCAATAGTAACTTAAACATCATTAAAATGACCATCTAAGAAGAAGGAGCATTAGCCAAATGAAAATATATAATTCAAACAAATCTGATTTTAAGCACAAAGATAAATTTAGTTTAAATATTGATACTACAGGCAGTGGCAGATAGGGCTGGCAATCGACTGGGCAGAGGCCCGACGGGCCGGAGTGATTTCGGGCTGATCAAGAAACTCTAAAGATCGAGTCGACACAGATAACTCAGCGAGACAGTCCTGCATGTGAGGGAGATGGAATATTTACAGAAGCGTAGCTATGGTTTTCAGTGCTCGGGAACAACTGAAGATTTTACACCCATTTCTGTGTGCCAGGAATGGAAAACATTGCATTCTAAAATTCTGTGACATCAATTTGGCACCCTCTGGATGCTGCACCCAGGGACAGATGACCCAACTTGCCCCACCCTAGCTACGCCACTGTATATTTATGAAAATGCAGTACAGTTAGGCTCTAATTTAATCGTGAAACTGAAAATATTGCATTAGCTGTAATTAAAAAAGGCTCTCTAGGGAATTTTACTGCGTCACTGAGTAACATAAGCTAATGACCAAAGATATTGCAGTTCAATTCTTTTATATTGCTTTTTAGGTATGTAGAATGGATAAACAAAAAATCAAATGAGGTGCAGAGAAACGTTGATAAAAGAGACAAAAACTAATGAAGGATTCTGAAAAACATTGCTAAAAATCATGGCTATGTATCCTGGATTTAAAAAAAAAGAGCAACTTCTCCCACTACAGTTACTGCACAAACACAAGAAGAAGAGGCTACCACTTCAAAAACATTTGAAGCTGAAATATCAAACACATGTGAGGACAAACAAAGAACAAACAGACTTTGCCTCTTATTTCTCTTCAGAGAATCCTACCTCCAGATTTTTTATGTCGTGCTTCTGGGCTTTATTTCACGGAACCGGCAAAGTTGCTTTTTGCAACAGTTCAGTAATAATATTTAGTCGTAGTCATAAACAACAGACACAACCAATATAGAAAATATTATCGTAGCAACAGCAAGTGCATCATTATCATCCTTTTCATAGTTGCCAGCTTTCTATTTTGCATGATTGACAGCAGCTTAAGATCGACAGGATTTTATTAGCAAACGTTCCTGCCAACCTTCAGCTTCAAAACATTTGCCTTTTCTTCTTCATCTAGTGTTCTATCATCCTAATGGAAGTAATAGAAAATGATTTAGCTTCTATAAAGAGACTAACAGATTATTTTGCTTCATTTGTTTATTTTATTCAAACAACTCTAATGAAAGTACTTTTGTTAATGGAGAATGAGATGGCGCCACGTGATACAACGTGTGAATGAACATGAAGCGAGTAAAATTCATAATAAATGAACAGAAGCACACATTATGAACGTAAAAGGGAAAGATATATATAGTACTTTGTTTTCAGAAATGTCGACAATTCGTCAAAAAAATGCAATAGAACGAAAGTGAGTCGTGGAAGTAATTATTGATGATGTTCAATTTATCGGAAAATGGGGAATTGCTTTCCAAAGTCATAGGAATGAAAATGAGCAAAGCTTAACAGATGTTAACATTGATCATGGAAATTTCCTAGAAACAATACTACTACTTTCAAAATACGAACCACACTTCAATGTTTTAAAGAAACATGATGATCATCAATATACAGGGTATAGTAGTGTAACATTGTTATCTAAAATGATGATAAATTATATCATAACTATCATCAAGAATGTCATGAGAGAGTTAATGTTAGCTGAGATTCGAGAAGCAAATCTTTACTCACTTCAAACTGATACTAATATTGGCATAAATCAAATGGACCAATGTTCAGTTGTTATTAGGTATCTTTATAAAGTAAACATATACGAAAGAGTGATAGGTATTTTATCTTGTACAGATTCCACTGGACTCGGTATGTGCAATATGATCATCAACTATATGTGCAATATGTGCAATATGATCATCATCTTAGTGAGCATGAACATTGATGTCAGAAAATGTATTGGCAATTCTACAGATGATGCGTCAAATATGCGCGGTGCTCAAAATGATTTTACTAAATGGTTCAGTGAAAAAGCACCTCACCAAATTCATTTTTGGTGTTACTCCTATGCTCTAAATTTAGTATTGGTTGATTCTACGAATAGTGTTTTAGAAGGAGCTGCTCTTTTTTCCCTGATAAATGAGTGTGGCAAATTCTTTAAAGAATCTTATCAAAGAACGGGTGTGTGGAGAAGAATTAATACTTGCGCTCAAACGTATTGTTTCCAGTGATATATAAAATGCACAGACACGACAAATAACAATCTATTCTGGACTAAATATCAACTTTTAGAATAATTTTGTCTGCTTGAGTATATTTGAAAATATTTTAATATACTGAGCCAGTAGCAAAATATTTGAAGACTAAAGGATTAGATTACTTTCTAGCAGGATGTAATCTAGGAACTTTGGTACAATATTTAACAAATTAAACCAAATTAATTAATTAAAATTAACATCAAAAGTGTTTGCAACGGATTGTAATAATAAACTAGAAAAGCAGTGTTGTGTTATAATTACAGAAGAACGTACCTGGTAGAAGATGTGGAAACATGGAGCAAATAGACTGCAAAGAATCATCTGACTATAACTTCAATTCCCCTATCAAACAATTTGAAATTATTGTCTTTAATTTTATAATGGATAACATCATTTAATCAATGGAAAGTAGGTTTAAAGGACATAAAAAGTTGTACGAAGACATATCTCTTCTCGATCACAAAAATTTTTGGCTGATCTTTGGAATATGGTAACTGGTACTTTGGCGACATTTTGGAGGCGATAAAGGGTACTACCTAGGATTTTGGTAATAATGTGAGAAGTACCAAAGCCCCCTGAAGGCGGCTTTGGAAGTACTGAGTTCCGATTACGCATTATTTTGTGTGAGGGAAATGAGAGATCATGAGATGTGTCATGTGACATTAATGGACGAATTACAGTTCTTTAATCGGAAAAGGGGGGTTAATTTGGAAAAATTATTTTGTATTAAGCTTCATTGTGTGTTGTGTGAAATAGTGTTGATTAATTTTCGGATTGCATGGCGCTATGTAAAGTGAATTCTAAATTTTTAATGCGTTTATCTGATAATAATAATAAGTTGAGATTGTGTGAAAGGAAGGAAATTACAGATAAGTTTGAATGGCGGTGCAAGAAATCTGGTGAAAATGGACATTTTGTGAAACGCAGTGTAAGGAAGGGTACGTGGTTTGCTGAAAGTAGTTTGAGTATGGGTGAACTTTTATTAATTTCTTATTACTTGGTGAATAGACTGCCAGTTGACTACTGGATTTCGGATTTAGAAATTAGCAGTAGTACTGCAGCCGATTGGAACTCTTTCTGTAGGGAACTGTGCGTGCCACGTAGTGAAGATTCTGAAGAAGATTAGGTAAGTTAGTATTTTTGGAAGCACTTCCGCAGAGAACCCAGTAAATGTAAACATTGCCAACTTTGGTGATAATAGTTCAAACCTGGTAACCTAGTTAATTCATCCTATTCGCTTATGTGAAGGTTGTCGTTGTTCGCATTTGAAGATTTATATTATTTTTCTCTTATTTATTATTATTTTTTCTGAATTTTTTAACAACGAATAGATAGAAATATTTTCGCATAATTAAAGAAGTTTTCGTCGAAAGATGCCGGTTCTCGGGTCGTCAGTTCGGGATCAAAGGAAGAAATTATGGCGGGAGGGGTGAATGCTAATTTGTAACATGGCTGTTCACGTTATGTTCTTAATTATTAACAGCTGTAAGCACGCAAAACCATGAGGTTTCCAACCCCTATAATAATTTTTAAATGTATAAAGTTCAAGTTTTATTAAAAATGCTACTGAAGAAAATTTGATTACAGTTGACGGTTATTTGTATTGTGAAATATATTATGAAAAAGGATAGGTATTTGTTTCAACGTAAAATGCTTTAAGCTGTATGCAAGTAACTTGAAAAAGAAAAATACTTAAAATTATGTAAAATGGATATATTAAAGGTCATGCATTCATTAATTTATTACATGGGCATGGCTCTTACCGAAATACATCAATCAACAGGCAAAGTACTTAATAGTGAAAAAAGACATTTGTAATAGAAATATTAGTATTCTATATGAGTTAGAGAAAATACATATAAGAATACTAATTGTTATTTTTTAAATGAATTTTTACTTCCCGTTATGTTTAATACATTGTTTTCTGTGCTAACTTGAATTTAATAGAAATTTATTTTCGTATATCACGTTTAACCTGTTAGTTTTATATCTACATACTTATTATCTGTGAAATTTTACTATCATTGTCTGCTAACTTGAATTTACATCACTAAAAACCACGTTTACAAAATATCACGCTTACGGCTCGGCTCATCCTTGGCGAGTAAAACTGCAACGGCGCCAAAAGGGTTCTTTCCCGAAGCGCCAACGGGTTCTCTGCGGATGAAAACCCGTATTTTTAATCATTTGAGGATATTATTTTTATGCATTGTTCTAAATGTAAGGAGTAAATAAATTAATATGGTATTATTGGAAAATTGTTATTAGCAATGATTTAGTTTAAAGTAATTAGGATTGTAATCTAATTTTTATTACCGTAATTTCGCACGTATAGTCCGCAGACACGATTTTATATAAAAAAAAATTTAAAAATTGTCAGATAGTCCGCGGACTATACGTCCGAAATTACGTTTTTTTAATACGGCAATATTCCCATGCTTTTTAAACACATCCTTTTGCGCAAATTTCTCACCGCTTTCTTGTCCACTTCAAAATAACGGAGTAAAATCCTAGTATACGGTGCAGCCTTGGCGCGACTGAAAATTATCGCCAACACCAAAAATGATCCAAAGAACGTCTATATATATACTATACACGCATAGTATATATACTATATACTATGTTTAACTATATATTTTCTTTGAATGACCCGCTAACTACTCATCGTATATGTCCCGTTTTTACTGCTCATCATAAAGTCGCCAAAAGTAGTCAAATCCCGTGTGCACCGGATACTAGGATTAAACCAATAACGGCCCGCTTCTCTATTTCCATCTTTTTCAGTTTTCTCAAGTACCTCTCAGCAGTAAATCTCCGGCGATGTTTCATCAACGTTAGCGAAGACAGACAGACAAAGTAGACAGATGTCTTTTGTTGCACCCGCTAAGTCTTTCTGCACCGATGGGCGAAAAATCAAGCATAGGTGCGAAGGAAAGGTATATAGAAAGGGGGGCAATTCCGTATTTCAGAGGAGAGTAAAAAGGAACTTCGTATATTTTATACGAGTTCGAAAGGCCAGAAAGAAAAGATGGGACAAAATAAAGTAAAAAATAAATGGCCCAAAAGTAATGGAGAGGAAAAAAAAAATTATTTATAATTAAAAAAAAAGGGCCTATAGAAAGAAAAGGAAAGGAAGTAAGAGAATTTTGTTTAAAAAAAAAAAAAAAAAAAAAAAAAAAAAACACGATTGTGTTCATGAGTGTAGTCAAAGTTGTTATCATTTACATTAAATACAGTCTTCCAGGTGTGTGTAATGAGTGTGTTTTGTAAAGCTGAATAGAGGTAAAGATGGGGAAAATTAATAATAAAATAATAAATTTTGGGGGTCCAATCACATAACAGTATAAGTCAAGTTTAGAAGCTAACTTTTGCTATAACAAGGAAACTAAAATTTAAAATTTTTTAAATTTAAACTTTTATTTTTTTACATGGAAACCAATATTAGCCTCTACCTTGAGACACAGTAACAGAAGACACATAAGATCAAGATACATATAATATCATGCAAAGTAAGTAACATCATCTATTGCATACATTAAACTAAGTAACATCATCTATTGCGGTTTCCAACATATTTATATATTCAGAAAACACCATCAGATAAAATCATAAATCCAAAACAAGGCGAGAACATATCAGCAAAAATAAATAAGTAAATAAATTAGTTTTTTTTATTATTATTATTAATTAATTTTTTTTGAAAAATAAGCATTTTATTTATTTATTAAGTTAATGGTCATAATTTATTATATATGTACTATTTTATCAATTTGAGGCGCACTGTATTAATATATGCTTTTAATTTAAATAGATAGGAAATATAGATTAAAGGAGCAAAAACTACAACTCTGTACATTCATTGAGGCCCGAGATCGTGTTTTTAGCTCTCGAAAAATTCCTCAAAGGGGCCCCAATGGGTAGGGCTAACACTACTGATAAGGGCTACTGATAAGGATAGCGTCCCTACGAGATGGTAACCAAAAAAGAACCACATGATTTAAAGCAATTACTAAGTATTTAATGCCAAAACATAATAAAATGAGCATAATAATAATAATGATCATAATAAATGAATGAATTTAAAGGTACTTTAGTGACAGATATTTGATTTAGCTTAGAGAAAAGAAGTTCTATTTATCTGAACGCTCCGTCTTAGTGCTGCAAAAGATTGCAAGGAAGACAAGACTCCCCAGGTACAGGAGAACTCCCAGCTTTGAGAACGAGACAATGCAGAGGATATTCGCGAAAATTTTCTGAAATAAATGAAGATTTTCCGGAAAACACCTTTGAAAATTCAGGAGCACTTCCAAGATCCTGCCTCCATCGTACGTGATCACAGCGCCCTCCGTTAGCGAAGATGAAAGACAAAATAGTGTGCAACGTGCTATCCTCGTGATAAGTGGTAATGAAATGTGACCTTCGACCCCACTCACTCGGTGTTGCCAAACCACGCTATAAGTAAACGAATCACGCTTTTTTTTCGTACTCCAGGTACTTTCTACTATGGCTCCTAAAAACCGAGCTGACGCATCAACTACTTTTCCCCCTCCCGGCAGTTGTGCTAAAGCAGTGCGAAGGACACTTGGAATCTCGCGCTTTTTTTATATTTGATCATCGGCAGTTCACGACAGCGTGTTTTTTAAATTTCAACAATTTTAACCGTGAACAACCAGCGTATTATCCGCACTGGTGGATAGTCCGCAGCTTCAAAAATTCGCATTTTAAACACAGTTAGTCCGCGGACTATACGCGCGAAATTACGGTAATTTAATGTATGTGCTTATTTATATTTTAAGTAGTGTTTTTTAATTTAATGATCGTGATTTTGTGAGTTATATGTTTGTAGTATTTTAGAATACGTTTGAGTAGTATACGTTGAGTATTTTCATGAAATTTTTCTAATTTATGAGAAAAAAGCAGTGTACATGGATATAGTGAAGAGTGTGCGCAATGCCATTTTTGTGCAATTCTGGGATGTTTTTTTTAAGTAAAAATAAGTCGACGTGTACATGGTTTAGTGATATTTTAATTAAATGATAGTTATTTTGTGAATTTTATGTTTGTAGGAATTTGGTATACGTTTCAGTTGAAGTAAACGTGTATGGAAATAATTTAAATATTTGACACTAAGTATTTGTAACTATTTTTAATGTTTGCGTATAAATTCGCTGGTGACGTTTATAATATAATAGATAATTTAGAGGTAAAAGCTTTTGGATATTTTATTTATTTTATACGTGGAAATGTTCATCCTTGGAAAGGGTATATACTTTTTCGCGATCAGGTAATTTCATATATGTGCTTTTTACCGAGTTTAAAGATTCACAGAATTTTTTTGCATTTTCTTGCAAATTTTTGTAATTTATGAGAAAATAGCAGTGTAGATGGATGCAATGCCATTTTTGTGAAGAGTGTGTGCAATGCCATTTTTGTGCAATTCTGGGATGTTTTTTTAAGTAAAAATAAGTCGACGTGTAAATGGTTTATGTGTATGTGCTATTCTGGGTTTAATCCTAGTTTCCGGTTGTGAAATAAATCGATGTCATGTGAAGAAGCAAGTCGAAAAATAAGAAACGTATCTTTTCACATTTTTTATTGAAACTTAACAACACGTGCACAACATTACATCGGCATCCATAGCTCGCACACAGAGAAGAGAACTTGGTGTTGCCAATACGGTAAATATAAATGTACCAAACTAACACGCCTCCTTACATTTATATTTACTAATTACAAACAAACATAGATATAAGCAATCTTTTCATCTTTACCATTTACAATTAAGCATAGATATAAACAATAACATTCAACACTTAACACAAATTATTTTTAAAAAAGTTTCTTTCATTAACTTAAATGTTAAAATCAAAGTTAAACACAATTTAGTTTACATAAGGACATTACCAAAATCTATTTCATTTCAAGCAAATATATTTAAATAAACAGTATACAAAATTTATTTCAATTTCAAACCTTCTCTAAATTTCATAAATTTAATCTTTCCTAAAGACTTAAAAAGATATCTGCAATATTTGATTCTGAATCAATCTTTACAATTTCAATTACTCCATTTTGAACATTTTCGTGAACATAATGATATTGAACTTCTATGTGTTTTGAATTTTTAGTGAAGTTCCCATAATTAGCAATGGCCAAAGCTCCTGAATTATCTTCATAAATTTTAATGGGGTGAGTTATATCAGCAAAAACATCATTCACAACATTTTTCAAGAAATTAATTTCTGTCACAGCCTCAGATAGAGCAATATATTCGGCAAAAGTGGAAGATTTTGTCACACAATTTTGCTTTTTGGATTTCCAGTAAATTGGATTACCAAATAATTCAATAACAAACCCAGTAGTTGACTTTCTGTCAACAATATCACCTGCCCAATCAGCATCAACATAACAATTCATTATATCAGTTTTAAGTTTTTTACTATAGGTTAATTTTAGATGTTTTGTTAAGTACAAATACTTTAAAACTCTCAAAGCATATTTGAAATGTGTCTCATCATAACAATTTTGAAATCTACTTAAATAATTTACGCTGAAAGATATGTCTGGTCTAGTACCATGACTAATATACAAGAGTGCTCCTATTAGATTTCTATATTTGACATTTTGATTTAAATTTGATTGGTTTAGTTTAAGATTAGTCTCCATTGGTGTATCATAAAGCTTTGAATTTTTAATACCATACAGTTTAGCTAAAGATTCAATATAATTTTCCTGACTCAGTGTTAAGATATTGCTTTTCTCATCATATTCAATATCAATTCCAATGTAGCTTTTTACTTTATTTAAATCCTTCATTTTAAATTTTTTATGTAGTTGTTCCTTAATGTATCTCTGCAACATATCAACAAATCATCAACAAATAAAAGAATATATACAAATACATCATTTTCAGATTTTACATAAAGACAATCATATTTACTTCTACGAAATCCTAGACTCTCAATATACTCGTTAAAGCACTCATACCAAGCACGAGGGCTTTCTTTCAACCCATATAGTGCTTTCTTTAATTTATACACTCTATTCGAATTATCATTATAGCCTTGTGGCTGTTTAACATAAACCTCAGACACAACATAACCATTTAAAAAAGCAGTCTCAACATCCATTTGATGAATATTTAAATTATACTGACAGGAATATGAAAGTAACAATTTTAAGGTTTGCATCTTGATGACAGGGGAGTAAGTGTCCTCAATACTATCTTTTTGCTGAAAACCTCGAACCACTAATCTAGCTTTAAAAACATTACCTGGTTTTCTTTTGAATACCCACTTCACATCTAGAATTGCTTTATCCTCTGGTTTAGTCACTAGTGTCCAAGTGTTATTTTTAACAAGACTCTTCATTTCACTGTCCATTGCCTCTTTCCAATGTTCAGCCCCACTGCATGTTGTCGCCTCCTCAAAGTTACCTGGAACTGTAGCATCACAAAAATTTGCACTAACACAGTAGTACCCGAATTCTTCATGAAATCGAACAGGTGGTTTGATTTGCCTTCTTGGTCTCATTCCACTTTTTGTTTCATCTTCATTTATCACACTGTCCTTGGAGTTATCATTACTCGATTCACACGACACTTCTTGAGGTTCATTCTTCTTATTTGTATCATCATTCTTATCTTCATCATCACAACCTACACACATTATGTCTTCTTCAATAATATCAACATGTCTGGCAACTGTTATTCTGTTATTCATCAAAACTCTATATCCAACTTCTGTATACCCAAGTAAAATTCCAAATTCAGCCTTTTTATCCCACTTCGACTTTCTCTTTTCTTCTGGTATTCTTACATACACTCTACTTCCGTATAATTTCAATTCATTAGCAGATGGTTTCCTATTGAAAAATATTTCATATGGTGTCTTCTTTACAATAGTATTTGTTAATGTCCTGTTTTTCAAATAAGCAGCAGCTTTAATTACTTTAGGCCAGTAACGTCTGTCAACGTTTGCTTCGGCTAAAAGACATCTTGCCATATCCATTATAGTTCTGTTGTAACGCTCAGCAGTACCATTTAATTCGTGTACATATGGTGGGCATGACTTTATCTTGAAACCTTTTTCTCTTGCAAATTTGTATATCTTGCTATTCATATATTCACTACCAGTATCACATCTTAGTTCTTTGATAGTCTTCCCTGTTAAATTTTGAATTTCATTTACATATTCAATTAAGCAATCAGAGACTTGATCCTTAGATTTGATACAATAAATTTTTGCCAACTTGCTATAATCATCAATAAAACTCACAAAGTATTTCTCACCATTACATCCAATTGTTCTGTGAGGTCCATTTACATCTGTATGTATAATCTCCAGAATATCTTCTGCTTTTCTTCTATTATTCTTGAATGGTAAATTGTGCATTTTATTTTCAATACATATGGCACACTTCATATATTCGGTTTCTATTTCTTTAGGGATTCCTTCTAATAGCTGATCTTTGCACATAATATCCATATATTTAAAATTTACATGTCCAAATGAACGGTGCAATTTTTCTTTTAACGTTAACTTACTGTTGGTCAAATTTGCAAATATTTTACTATTTTTAACATAACTCTTTACTTTATATAATCTTTCTTCTTTCTTTGCTACTGCTACTAATGAACCATTGACATCATATATTTTAGAAAACTTTTCTTTTGAAACTATTTTATGATTATCAGTAATCTTCGAATAACTTAATAAATTTGCTTTCATTTCTTTTACATAAAATACATTCTTCAATGTTACAATAGATTCAGAGTTATATACAGGAAAAGAAACTATTATATTGCCAACCTTTGTAGCTTTCAAAATCCTTCCGTCACCGACTTTCACTTGAATAGGATCCTTCAAAGTGACTTGCTCTTTGAAATATTCATCACTGTTTATAATGTGGTCTGTGCATCCGCTATCCATTAACCAATCGATTTCATTTTTATTCGTCACAGTATTTGCACTGGAACTTGTCATGTTACTTTTGATAACAGTGGTGTGAAAACTATTGCCTTGATGACTGTTTATTCTCTGGTTAGAATATGTTCCACGTTCACGATGTCCACTAAAAGCACGACTACGTCCTCGATTGTTTGAAGAACTTCGACCGCGATAATTAGTGGAGCCATTACAACGATAGTTCCTTTGATGGACATGCCAACAATTCTTTTTAATGTGACCAGGTTTTCCACAATTATAACAGACATTCCCTTGTGGACCCGATTTGCTTGTTTCGATTTTGAACACATTTGATTTTTCTGCTGGTGCACGATCTTCATAATCATTTTTCTCTTCAAGTAATTTTGATTTGATTTTGCTCTTTAGGTAATCGACTGTTCTGTCCTTCTCTGGTAATACATCTACTAAGTCTCCAATGTGACTGTAATTTGAAGGTAATGCTCTTAGCATATAGTTCAATTTTTCTTGTTCCGTCACGGTGGCGCCGGCATGTTTCAGTTCGTTCACATACTTCTCAAAATCATCGAAAAATATATTTACATCAGGATAATTTTTCAGTTTCACACATTCTAAGTTATTTCTACAAACAATTTGTAGAGATGTTGAAGTTTTTAAATACATTGCATCAAATTTCGTAATTATATCAAATGCAGTCTCACACTCGTGAATGTATTCCAATTGCTTGTTTGTTATGGCGCCGTAAATGTAATTTGTAGCTTGTATATCCTTTTCTTCCCATTTTTCCACGTCATCGTTTTCACTGACTTTTCGCTGAACCACATCTTTACACTTTTTAAATTGAAGAAATTTCATCATACGCACTTTCCAATTAAAATAGTCCGAACCATCAAATAGCGGTATGCCGATATCGCTGCTTCTTGTACATGCCATTTTTACGCTAGTACCGGTAACTTTTAAAACAAATTATAACTACTAAATTCTTCATTCATATTCACAAACCACGAGAACTGCTACCATGTGAAATAAATCGATGTCATATGAAGAAGCAAGTCGAAAAATAAGAAACGTATCTTTTCACATTTTTTATTGAAACTTAACAACACGTGCACAACATTACATCGGCATCCATAGCTCGCACACAGAGAAGAGAACTTGGTGTTGCCAATACGGTAAATATAAATGTACCAAACTAACACCGGTGCACAAGGGATTTGGCTACCTTTGGTGACTTTATGATGAGCAGTAAACGGGACATATATGATGAGTAGTTAAACGGGTCATTTTGGTGTTGGCGATAATTTTCAAAATCGCGCCAAGCCTGCACCGTATACTAGGATTTACCCTATTCTGAAAAACGCGCAAGGAGTTTGCGATTGTGCACTTTTTCCCAATTTTGCAGTTAATATTTGTCATGATTAAGCAGTTTTGTTACATAAAATTTCTAGTATAAGTGTAATCCGGCTAGTAGATTGTTGGAAAAAGTGTTCAGTAAATAAAAAGAAAAGAAACATGTCTTTACTTCGTGAAGACAAAATGGCGGCGGTGAAAAAAAAAATAGAAGGTTGCTGTAGCAGAGTTGGTCGCGAAATTTTCGCCAAAAAATCGCCAAGTTACCATAATCCAAAGATCAACGAAATTTTTTGAAGCTTTTGTCGCCTAACGTTTTTGACTATTTATCTGCATTATTAGAGCATTATGCAGGTGTAACAATTGATAATCTTAAGGATGAATATCAGGACCTAGTAAGTAAATGAGAAATACGAAAAAAATTGAATTGAAAATCATTATTTTGAATCTCATACCAAGTCAGAAGGAGAGAGTCTACTAATGAATATTCATCCAAAGCTAAATGCACTTTTTGCAAAAATTGCTTCTTGTGCTTATATAAATTATTGTTGAAATATAATTTATATAGTAAAGCATATGCCAATGTCTTTTTTGCTTTTTCAAAATAATAAAATGTAAAAAGTAGATTAAGGAGTATTATGAAACAAGCTAATTTGAAGTCATTGCTATTGATGAACGCAGAGGATATTTTGGCTAAAGCAAAAATAGAAGATACAATGGAGGAAATGTTTGCCCAGGCGTCTGCAATTTAAATATATTTAAATGGCTAATTATGAATCAACTGCTGTTTTGTTTATATAATTATTCAGTCACTGTTATATATATATATATATATATATATATATATATATATATATATATATATATATATATATAATATGAATAAATTGTTACTTTTCTGCAAAAGTATATTTTTATTTTATGATGCTGATTATGAAATGGAGCCTTAGGGCCGGCATATTATTACCTGCCATGGTTGATTTCTTAGGCCTATTCCCGGGTTTTCTTCCGCAAAGAACCCGTTGGCGCCGTTGTAGTTTTACTTGCCAAGTTCAGCAACGGTTGATCGACGCCGATTATGATGGGTGAGACTAAGTTTCAACTTGGCAGGAAATTTTGCTTGGTTGGCTCTGGTGACGTTATTTTGACGTATTTAAACTCCGCCTCTCATGTGGTTTACAATCAAAACTCATCATGCGCCATGTTTGGTCATGACGACCAAAGATGGGTTCCTCTTTTGCTTTACCAAGATATCCGTATAGCCAGACGAGAAGCTAGACTCCGCGCCGTACCCTTCTGATGTTGGCCAATTATGTTTGACTTGAAAATGACGTCATTTATAGGCGAGTAATCGTGAATGGCTGACGATGTAAACGTGAATGTGTTCATATAGTTTTATAGTCTAATCTTATTTTCTTTTATAATCTCACGTTTTCCATACTATATTAGATTATTATGCCTTCTGAAAGTAACTCCTGGTGCTGCTTGTTTTTGTATTTTGGCGGTTGCCGAATCATTGATTATTTAATTCGAGTTTCAAAAATAATATTTCATTCCATTTACCGTTATTATACTGGGCCAGCCTGCGTGAATTCGCAGCCTTTTTGCCAGTTGTCTCAAAAATAATATTTTTACATGTCAACTTTTATATTAACATACATGAAATAATTTATAGGACATCACACTGTTTAAGCATCTGCGCCATATAAAAAAATATCTGTACAATTAGTTATTATTCCTTCAGCAATAGCTCTATCAGTTTATGAATGCAATTTATACAGAATCACTATCAAAATACAATAAAAAACAAAGATTTATTGCATAATGAAATTTTATAAGTGATTAATTCTGAACTACATTTCAGTGCCATATGAAGTTGCTGTTTTTGATCTTGAGATAACATAAGGAACTATTTTGTATAAGGAAATAATTTAAGTAATTTTAAAGCTATAGGAAAATATGCATTGTTTGTAATAAGGATGACGTTTTTGGAGCATTCTATGAATGAACAGCTTAATGAGCTTTTTCGTTAATAAAAAAAGGAAGTAGATGACTGTGAATGCATTTACAAGTATTCAACATTCTAGATAAAATTCTTCTATGAAATTAATAAAAAGTTGGATACACATTATTATTAATAAATTTTAAGTTTCTTTTTCTTTTCTTTTCTCACAAATCTGAATAAAGAATTAAAGTTTTGGGATGAAGCATTCGAAATTACCTACAACATTAAGCGCATGCACAAAATTTTTATTACCTTTAAAATATTCAACAAATAATATTTACAGCAAAAAATTTTTTTTAAAAAAAGTAAAATCTTAGTTATGATGTAATTGACAAAACATATTACATTAGTCAGATGTAATTTTCAGAAGTTTGATTATTTACAAATGTTTTCTTTAATCATAGCACACTTTCATTTAGCAAATAGATTTTCTGGATGAAATTAGCTCTTAAACATCTTAAAAGTTCTAAAGCCACTTGAAATAATCATTTGATCTCTCATAGTTTGTTCTAAATTATTAATATAGAAAGAAAGAAACTTACAGGAGCAGTTAACAGTAAAAGTAATGATCAGCTTGTATGATTAAATTTCTTTATCAAACAAAATAAAGTTCACTTATTAGTGATGTTTTTGTATTGAATTGTTATAATCATTTCCTTTGCGAATGACAGGCTGTCCTAATAAAATATCTGTGAACCTTTCAGTTTCATTTGCTGTAGGTTTGTTCAGTTTTCATTTTTTACAAATTTTTGTTGAGAAAAATATTTTTGTAGAATAATCTTTTTACTTGTAGATTCAAATTTAGTGCATATATATTTTTTGATTTATTGTGTTGTAATTTTCTGACAACTGTAATAATTTTTGAATGGCATTTAAATGTTGCATGATTTGCTGAAATATTTTGTCTGTTAATGTAGTCTGCAAATTTTTATTTTCATTGCACAATTTTTGGATTTCATTTACTAGTGATGAAAAAAAAAAAAAAAAAAAAAAAAAAAAAAAAAAAAAAAAAAATTATGGTAGTTGATTTCTCAGAAGTGAAGTTTATGTGTGGTTTTTCTAAATTTTGTACTCCTTCTTTTCAGAAGTTAATGACTGCTCCAGAATAACTTGTTTCACTTCTATTGTACATTGCTGCTGAAGGAATGTGTTTGCACAAATTATTTTGAATACTAAGGTCAATACATTCACAAGTATATGCTTGCATGCTACGACTACACTGTGTATACATTTTCAAACAGTGTTTGTTACAATCATGCTCTGAATTTTTTTTGACCTAATAGATTCTTCTTGATGAGTACTTTAAAATTTAAATATTCTGTCATCAACCTTCTCAGACTGTAAACATTTTGCATCTTTGTGTGGCCTTATAAGTATTTGAGATTTTTGTTGTAATTTTGCCTTTGTGCTTCTTTTTTTTTGTGCCAAGGCAGCATAATGACCTAATAGGCAATGAAAAACTGTTGAATATTGTGATCATATTGAAACTCAGCAGCAGGCTATCTTGAAAGGGAGGGAAGACAACAGGGTGCAAAATTTTAAGATGTAGTGATTGCTGCTGAACGTGCTTGTAATGTGTGATTGCTGCTGAAGGTGCCTGTAATGTGTGATTGCTACTGAGAGTGCCTGTAATGTAGTATATTAGGCATGAGTAACAGTGCTAATGGTACCCTAAACTATAACCATTAGTGATAGACTGATAGGATAAGTCATAATGCAAGGGTCATGATATCTGGTATTAAAATGTCACCAGACTAAGATAAGACCATCGTAATGGTAAGGCAAAAATGAGATTTGTCTGAAAAGAATGTTGTGCAATGCTGAAACTTCCCACATAAAGGAGCATTGGCAAAACATACAATTCCAGTAATTAAAACAACCTATAGTTCTTTCTTTTTTAGTCTTTCTACATAGCATTACTGGAGTACGTGATATGCGTATACACTGCAATATTAATTATCTGCATATTCCATCAAAGTCTATTCTAAGTCATCTAACAGGAAGATTTTAAGATTATTGGATCCTTCATTCATGGTATTGCATTTTGAATACCAGCAGCGTAGAAAGTTAGAGAGGGAAACAGATGCGTATTATGACGGAAAAAACTTTAATATATTTTAAGGAGGGATTTTTGAAATAAACCGTGATAACTACAAAAAATGAATAACTATTACATTATATAGAATAAAAAAGATTAAAATCATTACCATTAATTAATCTTTATAAAAAGATTAAATTATTACCTCCTTACCAATTTTTTTTTCTTTTTGAGGTGATGGAATAAGAACATGACCTAAATTAAAATTGTGCTTGTAGTATGTGTTGTAGTACTGTATGGAAATTTTATTTTCATAAATTTTAATATTTATGCTAGCTGTACATGTCTATCCACACTTTGAGCTTTGTTCACACAAACGTTGAGCTTTTAGTTGCCATATTCTTTTCCCTTCAGATTTATAAAATCCACTTTGGCTACCTGTCATAGTTAGAGAAGAAGGGATTTTGAATTTTTCCCCCTCCCATGAGCTATTTAATACAAAGGATGTTCAGGTATTTCTTTCCTCATCATGTAACCATTCATAAAAAGCTCTATAAAAATTAAAAGGAATTGATAATCCATTATCTAATAACAATATGTTAATTTCATAATATGTAATAAACATATATTGCAATTTTGAATCAGCATCTTGTTAAATATATATAGTATTATGAAAACCAATTTTAACCTGTATATGTTAAAAAAGAATAGGAAGTGTATAGTTGTTTTTAACATAGTGGGTCATTTAAAAAAAATTCTCTCATTTTTAGTGGCTGAATTTAAAATTACTTCATACAAAAAGCACCAACAACTTATGTAATCACTATCATTCTCACATTTTCTCATCTGGAAATCAGCTTATAGGTGACTTAAATATTGTTCAATATACTGTTTAACATATTTCAAAATATTTCACAGCTAAGAAATGTTAGAAATATTGAAATATTTTAAAGCAATGTTATTGTGTCTAAGATGTAAGGCAGATGAACTAGAGCATGCAAAACAAGTATCCTGATTTTTTGTTATATGTTTCAAGAGGCACATAGGTGGTAGTTATCACTCAACAGTAAGAACTTTTCTCTATTTATAAATCCAAGCAGCCACTGGTAGTTTGATCCAGTTCAAATCCCTGCAAAATTGCTAACTGCACAGTTGTTCATGTAATTTTCTAAATGTGTAATATGAATACAACCAGCTTCCCTTAAGAGGCCCCATGATTATATCTCTGACCATTATCATTATCTGATCAATCCAAATTAATCCTGAAAAATGATTTTTGAATATTTCTGAGGTCAATATCTATATTGAACATTGTTTCTTTCAGACAACTAACTACCTACACAGAAGAAAAATTATCTGGGACCATGGGTGGTAATTTTCCAGACAGTTCATTGTATATGTATACTTTAAAGCTTTGCCAAAGACAGGGGTTATGTCATTAACACACTGCACGTACAGCAAAATTACATTCCGCAAAGACCAACTTTTTATGGAAAAAAAGGGTTAGGTATATTTCAGATTAAGAAAGCATGAATACTTAATACAAACCTTAATATTATTGTAATTAAAAGGCAAAGATGAAACAAATGGTAATTGAAATAATTTATATCACTGCTTAATAAGTAGGTGTATGATACAACTATTTTTTTAAATAGCTGCTGATTTTTGTTTGGGACAATACTTGATGCAACTTATTAAACATATTGTGGTAAGGAGTGCAGTTTTTGAATTCCTCTCAAAGTGTTTTTTTTTTTTTTTTCTTTCTTCACTTCGGTCAATCTGTATTCTGAAATCGGAAATTTCCTGTGTCTTTTTTAACAATTTGCTTGTACATAAAAGCATTTCATCTTCCCCTCTATTGCTGCTTTCACAGTTCAGCTGCTGTTCAGTTAATAACAAAGTAAGATCATTCAGTTCTTAATTTGTTATTTCAGAATTATCATTCTTGACTAATTTTTCTATTTCTCCTTCCACATATGAATATTCCTTTTGCAGTTTGTATGATTTCCTTGGCTTCATTTTAACTCAATGGAAATCCTTTAAAATTGTTCATTGGCGAAAGTAGAAGCTAGAAAAGATTCATGGTTGATGAATTCACTTATTGCCATGGGCCTTCAATCATTTCTATGCAGTGTCTTATCTTGAATTCGCCCACCAGCAGCCGAGCGGTAAAGTCGCTGAACACTGGTAATTCGGTCCGAGGTTCAAATCCCGTGAACAGGCTGGTTGCATGGCTGTTTTCATGGTTTCCCATCTTGTGTAACGTGTATATGAGCGAGTTTCCCTTAGAAAACCCTCCACGAAGGCATCCCTCCCCTTAGGCATATAGCCCTCGAGGCTTTGTCATAATCACACACACACACACTTATGTTGAATTCCTTCCAAAAATGCCATTAGTGTGCTTTCTTTCGTCTAGTACTTTATTTGCAAAGATGTAAACATGCTTGATGTAACACACATTGAATGTTGTTATAATTCCTTGATCCATTGTTTGGATTAAGGGAGTTTGGTGAAGAGACGAAAGGAGAACATTACAGTTCCGGTGTTGTTATTCTATGTAATGTCTGACTTTATTAATGAATGAATTTTCAAACCAGTCATTAAAGAAAACTATTGCAAAGCTGCCAATATTTCACAACATGCTGCATGTAATTGGAATTATCACATTGGACAAATTAAATTGATACAATTAAGATAATACATATAAGAAAATTTGTGTTCTCAGTGTGTTTAATATAATAACAAGGAAATGGGAAGAATGCTTTGAAAGAAAACTTAAGTATTCATTTTTCTTTCATTAAAGATTATTTTGGAAATATGCTAAAGATTTTAAGATTACTTAAAACTCAGTTTTTAATTACAAATATGAAGGGGGGAAAGTTTGTTAGACAGTAAGTTCTTTAGTCCACTAACTTCACATTTGTAATACTAAAAGGAAAAATGCATGTATTATAAAAGGACCATTTTTCCAATTTCCAATAAATGGTTTATGAACATATCTATTCAGTGTGATTCTTTAAAATCCACAAAACATGTTATGTAAACTGAAAGGTAAATATACTGAAAAAAAAGTTAATGCAGATAACAAAAATCCAAGTATGATCAGCTTTAGGTATTCAAAATAAGTAAATTATCTAAAAGAAAGCAACATATATGAGATAATACATCCTTAATTCTAAAATAAGGATGAAAAACAACCCTATCTGAATCTCTTCTTAATCCAATTAGATTTCCAGAACCTGTTTCATGAAGGAACAATAAATGAAGAATCACAATAAATAAAATTACAAAAGGCAAAATAAAATGAAAAGCAAAAAAACGAGTTAAAGTAGGATTTCCTACTGCAAATCCTCCTCAAATCCACTCTACTAATAATACTCCTACATAAGGAACCGCAGACAATAAATTTGTAATTACTGTAGCAACCCAAAATGACATTTGTCCTCAAGGTAATACATATCCTAAAAAAGCAGTAGCTATAGAAAGCAATAAAATAGTTACCCCTCTTAACCAAATTTTTTTAAATCGATAAGACCCGTAATATAAACCTCGACCAATATGGATATGTATAAATATAAAAAATAATCTAGCCCCATTAGCATGAATTACACGTATTATTCACCCACAATTTACATCTCGAATTATATGAATAATTCTATAAAATGACAAATTTAAATCCCCAGTAAAATGTAAAGATAAAAAAAGACCTCTAATAATTTGTCTAAATAGAAAAATTCCCAATAATGAACCAAAATTCCAAAAATATCTAATTCTTGAAGGAGAAGGTAAATCAATTAAAGATCCATTGATTACACCTATCAACTTATCTTTTTTCCGCAAAGTTAATAAAATCTTCTCATTATTTAATTTATCAAATTAATCCTTTATTCAGGCATATTATTAAAATCCACGAACCGCTACCCCTACTATTCCTCTGATTCATACAAGTAACACCATTATAGCTAATAACATTCTTACTAAAAATAAATTAAATACAAATATCAGCCTTTTATATAATTTTAATCTCATTTCATCTCCAATAACTAAAAATTCTTCCTGATCTCAATAACCCTTATACAAATATAAATAAATAACTACGGATAACAAAACTATTCCTATATATTCAAAACTTTCATTCATTTCATTCATAAATCTAGCTATATAAGTAAACAATACTATTACAGCAGTTAATATTACTAACAAAAAAGCATATCTATATCAATAAGATCCTATTACATAATAAACCATTACCGAATAAAATAAAGTTATTAAAATTATTCTTATAACTATCACTATTGGTTGAGAAGAACAAATAAATAATATAGTTAAAATTAATAATATTATCAAAAGTTAACTTAATAATTTATATAAAATATCTACTTTGGATGTAGAAAATTCTATTATTATTTTTATCAAAATCATTATAATTATAAGAATTTCAGAATATGTTGATGACGAAAAATTATCATTATAATACTCATAAGTTTAGAAATCCTAATCATTTCTCTATTTTCACTATTATCTTACCAAAACCAATCCACTTCCTCCCTATCTCTTCTTATTATACTTTCATTAATAGTTAGAACCTCTTCTCTAAGCCTAAGTCTACTTGTTAGAATTTCACGCTCACACAAATCTTCATTAACTACCCCAATTTGAATACTAACCTTTGATAAAAATAATTTTTCCTTTACTTTTACTCCTCTTTTTTCTTAATAACTTCACTTTTTCTATTACAATTTCTTCTTTTATTATTATATTCTTAATTCCTAAAATTTTAGAAAATAAAGATTATGTTTCATTAAATAACCTTTTTAATATAGACTTATTATCATTTAGAATAATTCTTTTATCTTTAATTAGATGCTTCCTTATCTTTATCTCAGCATCAAATTTCTGATTAATTTCTCCTACAATTTCGTCAATTCTTTTAATTTTAATTTTTACTTTCTCCTCTTCAAATATATTCTCATTTTATATTATATTTGAAACTGTATTAATTCCAACTTTTTTTAATTACAATTAATGAAAACAACCAGAACGCCTTCAGGCAGGAATTTACCTAATTATATATACTATTACTGCCTCATTACCTTTGATACTTGGAATCCTTTATTATAAAAAATATTCTGAAATCCTTTTTTCACTTACCTTAAACTTTAAATTTAACCTTGCAATAATTTTTATCCTGGCTTTCCTAGTTAAACTTCCTATATTTTTCCTCCACCTCTGACTTCCAAAAGCTCATGTTGAAGCCCCCTTAGAAGGCTCAATAATTTTAGCCGCTGTACTTCTAAAACTCGGGGGATATGGTCTAATTCGTTTTATCCCCTTAATTTTACAAAAATTAACTATATTTAGAACCTGATTTATTAGAATTAGTTTAATTGGGGCAACAGCTACAAGAATAAATTGTACCCGTCAAAAAGACATAAAATCTTTAATTGCTTATTCATCAGTAGCTCATATAGGTTTAGTATTAGCTAGCCTGATAACATTTAACTATATTGGACTTACTGGAGCAATTATTATAATAATTGCTCATGGAATTTCTTCTTCAGCCTTATTTTTCCTTGTAAATTCAATTTACTCAAAATATCATTCACGGAACATTATATCATTCAAAGGATTAATTTCAACTTTTCCCAATCTAACCTTATGATGATTTTTATTTTTAGCTATTAATATTTCAGCTCCCCCTACTATCAATACCTTAAGAGAAATTTTTATTATCTCTAGCCTTATTAATTTATCCCATTTAACTTTAATTTTAATATTTTTTGTATCAATTATAACAACATTATTTTCAATCAACATATTTATTAATATTTCCCATAATAAAACCGAAATAGAATTTTCAGAAGAATCACATTCAAAATCTTTTTTAAGCTTATTTATTCACATTACCCCCTAATCCTAATACTTTTAAAAATAGAGATTACAAACCTTTATACTAATAGTTTATTTATAAAACACTGGTTTGTGGAACCAACAATCTAATCTTATTCCTCTAACATCCATTATTCTTAAATTTATTACTTTATTCTTCTTACCACTTTCCTTATATATATTAATTAACTCTATATTTATTTCATTAAGACTACCTATTTTTTCATTATCCCCTCTTTTTATCCCCATTAATATTTTATTTGAATGAATATCATGCGTATTTTTAGCTACTGTAAACTTAATTTCTAGTCTTATCCTTATATTTAGATTATCATATATCCCTAAAAAAGAATTTACTCGCTTCTCCCTTCTTCTCCTTATATTTATATTTTCCATAATATTAGTAATTTCAAGTGATAACTTAATTTTTATCCTCCTAGGGTGAGACGGTTTAGGATCATCATCTTACATTTTAGTAATCTATTACCAAAACTACTCCACCGCTGCTTCAGGCTCAATTACTATTTTATCTAACCGAATTGGAGATATTATAATTATTATATCCTTAGGCCTAATACTATCATTTTTAGATTGAAACTTTTCCATTAATAATGAATTTTCATTATTAATCTTAATACTTTTAATTATTGCAGCTTGCTCAAAAAGAGGACAATTTCCTTTCTCAGCATGACTTCCCGAAGCAATAGCAGCACCAACACCTATTTCAGCTTTAGTTCATTCTTCTACTCTAGTAACCGCTGGAATTTACCTACTAATTCGTATTATAAATAATCCTCACCCTTTATCTATTTTAATTATTATATCAATTTCTACTATTACTGTTCTCATTGCTGGCTTTTCAGCAAATTGAGAACAAGACATAAAAAAAAATTATTGCCCTCTCCACCCTTAGTCATATTGCTATAATACTTTTTGCTATTTCTATATTCTCTATTAACATTGCATACTTCCATCTAATTTCTCATGCTTTATTTAAATCAACAATATTTCTTTGTGCAGGAATTATTATTCATTCATCTTCAATCAAGATATACGTCATATAGGGAGAACTATATTTAATATCCCTTTAATATCCTCTATCCTAGGAATTTCTAACCTTACCTGAATAGGAATTCCTTTTACCTCTGGATTCTTTTCAAAAGATGCAATTATTGAAAATATATTATCCTCAAAATTTTCTTCATTTCTAGCAATCTTAATAATCATATCAATTGGACTAACAGCTACTTATTCTATCCGTATATGTTTATTTTCTTTAAAAATTAATTTAAAATCTAAACCTGATTTAACATTACATTCTAATAATCTTATAGATATTCCTATCTCAATTATAATCTTAACCTCAATTTTTACTGGAAAATCATTATATTGATTAATTTGTCCTAATCAAATTTTTTTAATACCTTTTTCTCTTAAAATCTCCACAATCACAAATTTATTTATTGGAATAATAATTGGAATTTCATTATCATTCTATAATAAAAAATATATTAAACTAGGTGTTCCTTCTATTTCATTGTGATTTACACACTCTATTTCTACCAAACCAAATAAATCTTTATTACCTATAATAAACATATTCATAAACAATGACAAATCTTGACAAGAATCTTATGGACCACAAGAATTATTTTTTCAATCTTATATTTTATCCTCAATTCCCATTTTCCTTTCACTCTCATTCATATTTATTTTTATTATTATATTAATCAACCCAATTATCTTAATAATTTATTTATATAGCTTAAACAGAGCATTTTACTGAAGATAAAAAGGACTACATCTTCATCATGAAATAATGACGTGAATTCTTCACCATTTTATCCAATACTTAAGTCGAAATTAAGCCGCTCTTATAAGCTCCCATTTTATATTTAATTTACCTAGTAGCATACAGCTTATAAGAAGTTAGCAGCCCCTTAAATAAACTAATCAAGATATGAATATTTCATTATAATTGATTGCAAATCAATTTCTAACCTTATTTTTTTCTCTTTTTCCACAACCCCTTATAACCCGTATCTTTTCCACAATCATCCGTTTTCCCGGTTCCCCCTGTAACCGGAAAAAAAGGGGAACCTACTCCTGATTGTGTCCTTCTATTTCATTAACAATGAAATCGCTTAAAGCTTTATTTTCCTTTTTACTTTATCTATTTGGCAGATCAGTGCACTAAGTTTAAGCCTTAGAAACAAGAATATCTATTCATTCTAATGAACCACAATAATATTCATATAATAATCCTACTAATAAAATTACAATAAATATATAAAATACTACTACTCCTATAATATCTTTTCTAATAAATGGTACTGGTAATATTAATGAAATTTCTACATCAAAAATTAAAAATAAAATTTCAATTAAAAAAAATCGATAAGAAAAAATAAAACGAGACTCATTTTATATCAAATCCACATTCATATGAAGATAAAGTTTCTATATCTATTTTTATTTGATAAGATATTAATAAAAAAACAAAATATACTATTAATAACAATATCAAGATAATTATTACTACTATTACGTAAATAAATATTTATTTCTCTATTTAATTGGAAATTAAATGTACTTTTATACTACATTAATTCTATTTTTATACTATGCGCCTCATCAATAAACTACTGAAAATAAAAACAATCAAACAACATCAACAAAATGTCAATATCATGCTACAGCTTCAAACCCAAAGTGATGTCTTCTAGAAAAATGATTTTTTACAACACGAACTCAAATTACAAATAAAAATAAAGTTCCAATAATTACATGAAATCCGTGAAATCCAGTAGCTATATAAAATGTTGAACCATAAACTGAATCTCTAATTCTAAATCCCGCTATATAATATTCAAAAGCTTGTAAAATTAAAAAATATAATCCTATCATTCATGTTATAAATAATGATTTTCTTACATTTCCCCATTTATTACTTAAAATAGACTGATGAGCTCAAGTTACTCTAATTCCAGAAGATAATAACACAATTGTATTTAATAAAGGTACTTGAAAAGGATTAAAAGGAATAATTCCTTGAGGAGGTCAAGAAGCACCTAATTCTACAGTTGGACTTAATCTTGAATGAAAAAAATGCTAAAAAAAAAAAAATTTCTCTTACAATAAATAATAATATTCCTAATATTAATCCACTCAACACTATTCTTGAATGAAATCCTAGATATGTTCCTTCACGAACTACATCCCGTCATCTCACTCTTGCTACTATTACTATTATTAGTAATCTTAAAAATAATAATTCATGTCCACAAAATACAAATATTTTTACTATCCCTATAACTACACACAAACTACCCACCCCGGCCAATAAAGGTCAAGGAGAAGTTGTTACTATATGATATATATGATAATATTTCATCAAACGTTAATAATATTCTAAAGCATACAATAATATTAAAATTCTAAATACAAACCCTTGAATCACTGAAACACCAAACTCCAATACTAATAATATAGATTGTAAAAACAACGATGAAGCAAACCCAAAAATTCTCAATCTTCTAATTATTGATAATAAACCCACAATTAAATGTCCTGCTATTATATTTGCTGCTAAACGAATTGACAAAGTAAATGGACGAATTAAATGTCTAATTCTTTCAATTTAAACTATTAAAGGAGCTAAAAATAAAGGTCTCCCCTCAGGAACTAAATGAGCTGCACTAATTTTAAATCTTTTTCTTCACCCTATTAAAAAAAAGGTTACTCAAAATACTATTGTAATTATAGGATGCGCTGTAGAAGTAAAAATAAAAGGAAATAATCCAATTATATTTCTAATAACTAAATACAAAAAAGTAACAACACAAATAAACACTATACCCCGATAATTAGGGCTTGAAACTTCATTAAAAATTTTATTTATTTCCCCAGAAAACATAGACCAAATTCTATTTTATCCTCTTTCAATAATATAATATTTTATTGGATAATACATTATTACTATAAACAAAATAATAAAATTTAACCCTTTAACTGCTTAAGACGTGTTTAAACGTTTTTGACACGAATTTCAAATCGCACAAAAAATGCTTAAGACGTGTAAACACGAAGCCCGAATTTCGCGAAGATTGCTTAAGACGTGTTTAGACGACGCGATCTGGTCTTCCTTCCCCTACCTTTCTGCAGGCGGCTGTCAGTTGACACAAAGGTCTTAATAGGGTGTGAAGTCTCTTTGAAAAGAGCACTTTAGGAAAAAGTCCTTAGAGTGAAGTATCTTTGTCAGACAGCAGGTATGTATTATCTGTGTGCCGACTAAAAATTTGCCAAAGAAGATAAATCGTTTTACAACTGTTTGCCTTGTGGTACTTTATACAAATGAAAGTCAAACAGGATCCGACGTTGTTATAGTACATTGCCGAATTTTAGTAGAAACAAGAAAAAATAAGAATTGTAACGGAGGACGCCTTTATGCCTATATGTTATAGAATCGAATATTTTATTTTTGTATTGAAAAACGATTACAATTTCTGATTCGTCAGGAAAAAATATAAAATGTTGCAACCAGCTTTCTTGTTTGCCTTCGTATTTCAAATGCGCGTTATTATAATGGTATATTCTTCTTTTTACATTCTTAAATGTTAAAACTGTGCTTTCAGCATGCCTGAGTTTTGTACTCGTATGTGTGGCTCTATGCTCCCTAGAAATGGCGAACTGACATATAAAAATTATATGAATGTTGAAAGGAAGATATTCTACTTGAAACTTCAACAAAATGGAATAAATGAATACGCCGAAGGAATTTCTAGAAATATTTGTTTTAAAAATTTTATTATTAAGATTTTAAATCCAAAATGTTTTGAAATCTAAAGGAAAAAATATGTAATCCTTGAAACATTTTTGGAAAGAAATCTATCGATATAAAATCTCTTAAAATTAATGGAGTGTAAATTAATTAAAACAGTTAGTGTACGGAAGGGTTAGATATACTCCGCACAAAAAAGTACAGTCAGAAGATTAGTTATTTAAAGATATAAATTAATTACATTAAAAGAATTAAAAATAAATTAAGATCTGTCCAAATGTCAATGCTAACAGCAATAGCACGAATGAAAGTTATTCTTTAAATTCCGAACTTCATCCGTCGGTACGCAATGATTGTGTCTTTGCGATTACTTTTCTTATAGATACTACAAAAGGCCGCCAACGAAGTAGCGGTAAAATCGTTGAATACTAATAGTTTGAAGCAGGTTCAAATCCTGACGAATGGATTGCCTGCATACCAGTTTTAGCGAATTTTTGCTGCCCATGTTTAATGTGAATATGAGCCAATTTTAGTTAGCTTTTCATGATGGCGTGCCTTGACTACGAGTCCTCGCTCGGGTTGTGTTTGGTTTGGCTTGTTAGATTATTAAGCACGTGAAGGCGATCTGTCTAAGGGGAGGTATGCTTTAGTGACAGATTTTCTAAGGGAAACAATCTCGCACTACAAAAAGTTAAAACCATAAAAACACCCATGCAAACAGCTTGTTCACGGGGGTTTGAATGCAGGTCAAACTACCAGTATGTTAAGAGAAGCGATTTCAAGAATGTTTAATTATTTTATTTAGTTTGTCATAATCTAAAGAAAATAATTAAACATTCTTGAAATCTCTTCACATTACTGAAATGGCAATAACTTCGAATTATACTATGCTACCACTTTTCCTCTAATATGAAATTTTGAACTTTTCCGTTATCGGACAGCCCACCAGCGACTGAGCGCAGTCTAACGGAACAACTGGTGGTTCTGTCCGGGGTTCGAATCCCGGCAAACGGGTTGGTTGCCAGGATGATATTCTTAGTTTTCCATATGTGTAACATGTATGCAAGCCAATTTCCGTTAGGCAGTCCTCGAACGAAGGCATCCTTCACCTTAGGCAAATAACCACCGAGTACTTTGCCATAATCAAATAAACTTTTATCCATAACATGCTTCAAATATTTTTATGTTGAAAAGTTCATGCGCCAATGTTGGCCCCCGTTGAATGAAATATGTTGTTTATTTTTTCTTTGTTTTTTATAACAACAATGTTCTTGTTTTCAGAATCTGAATTATCAATAAAATTCTTTTAATAATATGCGATTCTATTTTGCTTTTTGTTTAATGAAAAATTAATTTAAGCGACAAATCTCTTACATTTAGAAAAATTTTCGATTTTCGAAACGAGTTGCTGTCAAAAGCGCATCTTCTCGTTGCTGCATATATTTATTTACAGCAAACTGCTTGGCGCGTGTGCTTTTATATTTGAAAAGATTCAGAGAATTTTCAACAGGGAAATAAAGTTGTTAATTTTACTGAATTCTGTGGATTCTTTGTGTTTTGAGGTAAAAGTCAAACCATCAGATATGTGATAACCTTAAAATAAGGGTATATATAATCAGGATTTAAGCGGCCAGACATTCCCAGCGAAATACATTACAAAAAATTATCTATGTAGAATTAATGTATATTCCGTTTAGTATTTTAATTTATCAGTGTTATTACACATCAGTTTATCAGTGTAAGTTATATCGAGTTTTAGTTGTGTTCGATATAAGAATTTTATTTGGTTTATATAAATCCGATTCGTTTAATAATATTATATTTATTAAATACTATTTATTAGGTTTTCAAATCTGTCAAACCCAATCAATGGCCTCCTGGCTAAGATATCTGATTATCGCTATTTCGACTCGTATTCGAACCCAAACAAACGAACTGGTTGAATTTTGTGATTTACCCTATGTGTAACATGAACATGAGTACGTTTTACTTAGAAAGTCGTCCATGGAGACATTCACATTGCCTTCGGCTGATAGATCTCGTTTCCTTTGCAATACTCAGAAAATCTAAAAATTTTTCAAAAAGACTAACAGATGCATATAACAAAATAAAATTAAGTAAATGCATATAGGAAAATAAAATTAAGTAAATGCATATAAAAAAACTGAAGTAAATGTATATAACGAAAAAAAAAAGAGGTAAAAACAAATTTTCAATAATTTTTCAATACAGTAGTTTTTAAATTGCTTGTTTTCAAATTTTATTTTATTTTTATGTATGTACTAATATACAGTGTATGTGTGCGAAAGTGTGCTTGTTTGGCATATCCATATATATTAATTAAATAAATCTGATTTGAAAATGCATGCACTAACGCGCTGTTCTCGTAATTTGAAAAACACTAAAGTATTGTCTGAGAAAAATATTTATAAAGAAAATTAAATTTCGTCTCCTTACTCGGTGCTGTGTAAAAAATTTAAATAAGCTTATTAATTTTTTTCTTCTTTATTAAAAACAAATTAGTTTCTTTTCATCTATATATGAAAAATAACAAAATCTTGCTCTCAGAATGGAAATTCTTAAAAAAATATAAAACTCGTTTTTTCGAACAAAAGTTTCTGAGAAATTTCTCTAGGTCAGCAGGTAGTAACAGGACCACTGACTGATTTGTTTGAAAAACCCGATGAATTGGATGATTTTACCCCCAAAAGGTTTTCTTTAACAAAGCAGATGCGGTCCAAATGGCTTTGCTGAGAAGCGTTCGTATTTGAATAGCTTTGTAACAGCTTTAAATAATATTAAAATCTTGTAGTTTAAATAATTTAATTAGATGAACATTAAGGTATTTGTGAATGGCAATATTTGAAATCAGATTCGAGTGCCTCGTGCGACTCTCGCACGAAGAATGTAATTTTTTTTTAAATGAGAGAATATGTTTTCTCTTCTTGTTTGTATGTCGCCATTGTTTCGAGTGTTAAATAAAAGTTATTGCTGTGTTCCATCATTGGAGTTGCTTCATTTCGCCAAAGAAGTACCACAGTCTTAATTATTTTGGAGGCACCGACCAAGATCGAATAATCGTGCGTATTTTTATTTTATTAGTTCATCACTGAACATAATATTAGTGATACCAGATTATTACTTCCTGTTCATATGGAATTGCTTTATTTTATTAGTTCATCACTGAACGCAATATTAGCGATACCAGATTATTATTTCCTGTTAATATTAAATTGTCTTATTTTATTACCGTATTTGATATTATATTTAATATTCATTTTAGTTGTGCAGACGGTAGATATTTATATTGCTCTATGTTATTATTCTTATTTTAATCACAATTAATGTGGTACAGAGAATAAACTTCATATAATTTAAATATTCATTTTTGAGGTATACGTACTTAACAAAGTGCATTTAATTTCGTGATTCCTGACTGCATTAACTAAAGTAATTGAATTGAGCTATTTTGAGGAAATATAAAGAACACAGTGTTCGTTAATTTTAAACATAAAAAAATGTCCTACTTGGGAAGAGCTCGTAAGGAAGATTTGCAAAATCTCGCGGCTGAACTGGGAGTTCATGTGACTGCAGATATGAAAATAGTTGATTTAAAACAGAAAATTGTTGAAAGTAGAGATTATGATGAAGTCTTCGTCAAAGGAGTTTTAGACACAATAATAGAAGAACGGAAAGAGAGGGAGGAAAGGGAAAGAGAAGAAAGGAAAGAGAGGGAGGAAAGAGAAGAACGGAAAGAGAGGGAGGAAAGAGAAGAACGGAAAGAGAGGGAGGAAAGAGAAGAACGGAAAGAGAGGGAGGAAAGAGAAGAACGGAAAGAGAGGGAGGAAAGAGAAGAACGTAGGAGACAGGAAGAAGCAGAAGAGCGGAGAAGAAACGAACAGTATGAATTAGAGAGATTAAGACTTGAAGCAGAGACAAAGTCTCAAAATACCGGAAAGATCCGGCCGAAAACGGAGCTGCGTCACCTTATGCAGAAATTCGATGACAAGAAAGGAGATATCAGTCTATATTTGCTATTGTTTGAAAGGCAAGCAGAATGGGCTAAAATTGATAAAGAAGAATTTGTATCTCATTTACTAGGACTACTTCCTTACGAAGTAACCCAGTTAATAGCTAGAGAACCCTCCGATAAAGCTAAAGACTATGAACACGTGAAAAATTTATTGTTAAGACGGTTTAAATTAAGCCCGGAAAAGTTTAGGCAGAAATTTATGAAACATCAAAAAAGTACCGAATCCACATGGGTGGATTTCAATTATGAAATAGAAAATTATTGCAAGGAATGGGTGACTGGTCTAGGAGTTAAGACTTTTGATCAGTTGCTAGATTTGATGGTGCTTGACCAACTTAAACGTCGAGTTCCTCCTGAAATTCGAGATCATTTTCTTGATGAATGGGTAGAGATGATTTCATCGAAAAAATTAGCTGAAAAACTTGATGCCTATGAAAACGTTTGCGGAAACTTTCAAAAGAGGCCTGTAGTGGATCGGCAGAAAGAAAGATACAATGCACTAACTCAAGGTAAATTGAATTCAGATAATAAAAATAAAACTGAAAAGAAAAATTGTCATCAGGATTTAATACGCAAAGCTTGTTTCATAGACCTAGAAGTCCACGTTTAGATGATAAATATGAAAAACGAAAGACGCCACAATGCTATCAGTGTGGGTCCTATCAACATTTAAGGCCCCAATGTCCAAAACTTAAGAATAGGACTGAATCTCCTGCTAATCTTAACAGAATTAGTGCAAAACCAGAGGATAAATTTCTATTACCTTATACTAGTATGGGTTACGTAAATGGTCATAAAATTCCTATATTAAGGGATTCAGGTGCTAGTATTGATATAGTTTGTCGCAAATACATCACACCGGAAATGCTGACAGGTGAAAATGTGTGGGTGCAACAGCCATTAGACTTGAATCCAACCTGTTTACCATTGGCTGAGATCGAACTAAATTGCGATCTTGGGCGAGTAATAACTAAGGCTGCCATTATGAGAAACGAACTCGACAAAGGAAGGTATTTATTAGGCAATCGAACTTTTGCACTGTTGAATAAACAAGGAAAGGAGCCTGATAGTTGTCCTCACCAGGTTAATGCTGTCTCTACTAGAGTTCAAAGGAAAAGAGAAATAGCTGAAGAGAAGCTTTTGGAACCGATGAAGGAAGAAAATAAAGCATCCAGAGATGTTTTTGAAGAAGAAGATAATTTACCGGAACTAAATACGGAAGATGAAGCTCTCATGAAACTGGTAAAAATTGACTCAGAAGAAGTTGCACGACTTCAGCTTACTGATAAGGAACTGTCTAAAATCATCCAAGAATTTAAAGCAGGTACATGCAAAAATGAAAACTATAGTCTGACAAGAAAAGAGCTTTTAGTTAAAAAAACGACTGATAAAATGGGCTTTGAAAGACAGCTTGTAGTTTATACCTGAAAAACTCAAGTTCTCAATTATAAAGATGTGCCACGAAGGAACTTCTGGTCATTTGGGTGTCAAAAAGACCAAAGACAGACTTGCTAGATATTTTTATTGGACGAGGTGTTACAAAGAAACTGAAGATTTTGTAAGAACCTGCGATGCTTGTCAGCGCGCTGGAAAAGGAAATGACAAAAAGAAGGCTCCAATGACATTAGTACCAGTAATTTCCGAAATATTCACTAAAATAAATGTCGATGCTGTTGGTCCGCTACCTATTTCAAAGACTGGAAAAAAATATATTATTACAGCTCTGTGTATGTCGTCCAAATATCCAGATGCTGTTGCGGTGACAGACATTTCTTCGCCATCTGTGATTGATGCTTTCTTACAGGTTTTCAGTCGTATGGGTTTCCCAAAGGTGATCCAAACAGATCAGGGGACCTCTTTCGTCAGTGCTTTGACGGAGGAATTTTTGGAGCGTTTCGGAATTAAACATGTAACAAGCTCTGTGTATCATCCGCAGAGTAATCCCGTTGAGCGATTCCATAGAACGCTAAAAAGGGTGTTAAGAGTCGTATGTATAGAAGCGACTTCGGATTGGGAGAATTATCTACCATCAGTTCTTTTTGCTCTCAGAACAGTCACACACGAAAGCACTGGTTTTACACCAGCAGAATTAGTTCATGGCAAAAACCTACGAACGCCAGTCACTTTACTTTATGAGCAGTGGCTAGAACCAATTGAAGAAAGTAATAATGTTGTCAGTCACGTTTTCGAACTTATTAATCGAATGAAGAAATGCCAAGAACTTGCCGTGGAAAACATGAAAGAAGCTCAACAACGGAGGAAAACATGGTACGATCGAAACGCAGTGAAAAGAGAATTTGCTAGAGGAGATTTAGTTCTTGTTTTATCAACGAATCGTCAAAATAAACTAGAAGTACAGTGGAAAGGACCTGGAAAAATAGAGCAGAAAATTTCAGAAACCAATTATATTGTAAGTTTCGAGGAACAAAATGAGCTAAATCAAGTATATCATATTAACATGTTTAAACCATATTACAAAAGACCAGAAATGATTAATATGATAACTGAAGTGGAAGGAGACTTAGAAATGGACATTCCTCGTTTACCTTCCAATCCAAGTATATTAAATTTCTCGGACATCATAGAGGAGAATGAACTCGAGAAAAGGTTGAAATCCGAGCAAATAGAAGATTTACGAAAGATTTTATGGAAATATTCTGGTTGTTTTTCAAATAATCCTGGACTAACAAACTTAGTTTGTCACGATATTGAGCTATTAAATAACGAACCAATACAAATAAAGCCATACAGACTGTCACCCCGACAGACTGAAATTCTCAAAAAGGAAATACAGAAAATGCTCGATCTTAAAATTATAGAGCCGGGAGAATCGGACTATACATCTCCCATGATTTTGATAGAATCTTCATCAAAGGATCCTCGGCCTTGTATTGATTATCGTAAACTCAATGCTGTTACTAAAACTGAATACTATCCTTTGCCTAATATTGAAGAACGTATCGAAACTGTAGCAAAAGCAAAATAGTGTTACGAATTTGGTATTTAAAAAGCTAATGTTAGTTCAATTATAAATTAAATGGTTTTATTTCTCGCGCAGTGCAGCGCGTGACGAATATTAAAAAAGAGCTAAGCCGGAAAATTGAAAATACAAGAGCGCGTGCATTAAATAAATAAATATCTCTTTTTGATTTCGAGAAAGTACTGGAAAATTCTAGCGCGTGATTTTAAAATCTTATAAAAGGAGGAAAACATCTCAGTTTGTAGTAGTTGCTTAGTTTGTTGTTGTTTAGAAAACTACTGTTGTTGATTGTAGCGAATTCGCGGATTAGCGTTCTTTAGCTGTTTTGAATTACGTTCTATTGGACATTTGAGTAGTTAAAAGAAAACTACTGTGAGATATTGTAATACTGCATGATAATTTGAGGAAAATTTAAGCATTTTTTTTGTTGTGATAATAATAAATTTTTGTTCATTTTTCATCGGACTTGTGCATTCATTTCATAACGAACCCGTACGCACGCAACAATTTTTGGTGTCAGAAGTGGGGTTTGAATGCCAATCACAAGAGCGATGGAAGAGCAATTAAGACAGCTGATATCAGCGTTTGCCTCGTTTAAAGAAGAAATGAAAGGAGAGATGAAATGTAATCAGGAAAAGATTGAAGCAGGACAGGAAAAGATTGAAGCAAGACAAGAAGAGATGAAAAGAGAAATTACCAGCGTAATAGAAAACAAATTCGAGGTTATGGAAGGCAGAATTGACGCAGTTGAGAATAAAGTTGGAAACTTTGAAGAAAAAGTTTCTTCGGTAAAAGAAGAAATAGAAGAGAGAGTTTCTGCCGTGGAACAACAAATTAATGATAGAGTTTCTGCGGTCACCAAAGAAGTTGATGATTTAAAGAAATTCGTAGCGACGGCAGGTAGCAATCCGGAAGATTTCAAATTTTTATCGATGCCTGCTCGTTCCGTTCTGAAACTATCTACATATGATGGGAAGACCTCCTGGCAGGTGTATAGGACACAATTTTCTATCGTTGCGGATGCGAATGGATGGGATTCCCAAGCTAAGGCCTGTCATCTCGCCGCTTCTCTGAGAGCAGACGCAGCGGATATCCTGCAGACGCTTCCCGAAAATCAAAGGCTAAATTTCGAAGCTCTATCCGGCGCTTTGGAGCTGCGCTTCGGCGAGAAATGTTTAAAAGACTACAGCAGGCTCCAATTAAAATCTCGTCAACAGAAGCTCACCGAAACGCTTCAGGAGCTCGCCACGGATGTTGAAAGGCTTTCATATCACGCCTTTTCGGAGTGCCCGACAGAAACAAGGGAAATCCTGTCCCTGCAATATTTCATCGATGGCATCCGGGACCCTGAAATACAGAAAGCACTGCGAATGGCGGATGTTAAAGATCTGAAAAGCGCTTTAGTGTATGCCATGAAATTTGAGGCAGCCCAGCAAGCCACCCGTCGAGACCGCCATCCAGTCAGAGCTGCTCAAGTCCAGGAGCCAGGGGATCAAGTCACTGCTCGTCTAGACGATTTAACTAGACAACTGAACGCCTTGAGACAGAATATTGGTGACAAGAAACTGACCGTAAAGTGCTGGAACTGCGGTGCTGAAGGACACATCCGACGAAACTGCAGAACACCCCAGGGCACGGATGCTAAGACCGCTCCTAACAAACAGCAGGGAAACTAATTAGTGGCCATCTCGCGGGGCGGAGGTTGCCAGATAATGAAAAGCCCCAGTTTAAAGCGCTTCAGATTTCTGCAGTGAGAGGCGGCAGTAATGGACTTTTCATAATAGGACATATTAATGGAGTTCCCTGCAATATGACGATAGATACAGGAGCCAACGTTACCATCATCCGAAAAGATTTGGCTCAACAACTGGGAAGCAAACTTATCTGGACGCCGCCCTGCGTTACCCTACAGACTGTGTCCGGTGAGAAGATCAACATCGATGGAAAAGTAAATGCTAACATCACGTTTGGAAGTGCCGCTTACCATCACACGGCATATGTAGCAGAGATCACTGATTCTTGCATACTCGGATTGGACTTTCTAAGGAAATACAATTTTTCCTTGGACTTTAAAAATAACGAATTGCATTCTACATCTGAGGACATAGCGTTATTTGGAGTCAATGATGAAGTTAAATCTGTCCATAAAATCATAGCACAAGACAATATCACAATACCGGCAAGAACAGAAATTTTACTTCCTGGATCCATAGCCGAAAACAGAAATTTCCGCTACGGCATCATAGAATATCCCAATAACTGTAATAGCCCAAAAGGAGTACTAGTAGCCTCAACACTCGTCGACCTATCCAGAACGGTTATCCCGGTGAGAGTCGCCAATGTAACTGAGAAGGGGAGAATTATTAAGAAAGGTGAAGTGGTTGCAACATGTACTCCAGTAACCACCGTTGAAAGAAAGAGTAACATCCAAGAATCCGTGTCCTCAGAGAGAATTACATCGGAGTTATTGCAGAATGCGCAATTAAACGATAAAGAGAGGAATGCTGCCGATCGCGTCATTAAAGATCTTCAAGTTGTTTTCTCCCGCTCGTCTTCTGACGTGGGTCGAACTAGTTTGACACAACATAGAATAGATACCGGCGATCATCCCCCGATCAAGCAACATCCAAGACGTCTACCGTTTGCTAAACAGGAAGAGGTGCGAACACTGTTAAAAGATATGAAAGAAAGCGATGTCATCGAGCCTTCAGTAAGTCCATGGGCATTTCCCATCGTCCTAGTCAGAAAGAAAGACGGCTCAACAAGATTTTGCGTCGACTATCGCCGGTTGAATGAGGTTACGAAGAAAGACAGTTACCCTCTTCCTAGAATTGACGACATTCTAGACACTCTTTCTGGCAGCAAGTGGTTCTCAACACTTGATTTAAAGAGTGGGTATTGGCAGGTAGAAATACAGCCTGAAGACCGAGAAAAGACGGCATTTACTACGGGACAAGGGCTTTGGCAATTCAAGGAGATGCCGTTTGGACTGTGTAATGCGCCGGCAACATTCGAACGTCTTATGGAAACTGTTTTGAAAGGCCTTTCCTACGAAGCCTGCCTCATATACCTGGACGACATCATCATCGTCGGAAAGAGTTTTGAAGAACATTTAGAAAATCTTAGGAAGGTGCTTCAGAAACTGAAAGAAGCCAATCTGAAGCTGAGTCCCGCTAAATGCAAATTGTTCCGAAAGGAAGTGACTTACCTGGGACATGTCATCTCTGCAGAAGGTGTGCGCACGGATCCTGAAAAGGTATCAGCCGTAAAATCCTGGAAACGTCCCGAAAATGTCCATCAGCTGAGAAGCTTCCTAGGGCTTTGCACCTACTATAGGAGATTCGTGAAGGACTTTTCTTCCATCGCAAGACCCCTACACAAGCTGACAGAGAGCAACCAAAAGTTCTTGTGGACAAAAGAATGCGAGGATGCATTTAACAACTTAAAGGAGGCTTTAACATCTGCTCCAATCCTGACGTATCCTCAGCTTGACCGACCATTTATTCTCGACACCGACGCGAGTAATGAAAGTGTTGGTGCTGTTTTGTCCCAAGAAATAGACGGCCAAGAACGTGTAGTGGCATACTGGAGCAAGTGCCTGTCTAAACCGGAGAGGAATTATTGTGTCACCAGGAAAGAGTTGCTCGCCATAGTCAAAGCTGTAGAACAGTTCCATCACTATCTATACGGCAGAAAATTCCTGCTCCGCACCGATCATGCATCATTGACCTGGCTTTTAAATTTCAAGAATCCTGAGGGTCAAATAGCCAGGTGGATACAGAGACTCCAAGAATATGACATCACTATCCGTCATCGTAAGGGATCATCACACGGAAACGCCGACGCCCTGTCTAGAAGACCTTGCCAAGAAAGCTGCCGATATTGTTCCAGGGTGGAAGCGAAATACGAGCTGCTGACTCCGGTCGCAAGACAAATTACAACATCAACATCGGCTGATCGAGAACCGTGGAGTGATGATGAAGTCAGGAAAGACCAGCTGGAAGACCGCGACATTAAACCCATAATTGATTTAATGGAGTCATCAAACAGAAAACCTACCTGGCAGGACATTTCTATCTGTAGTCCTACAACCAAACAATATTGGGCACTCTGGGATTCACTTCACATTCGAAACGGCGTCTTATACCGGAAATTCGAATCGGATGATGGGAAGACGTTCCGATGGCAACTTATACTTCCAAGATCCCGCATTCCTGATGTCCTTAAAGAGTTACATAGCACCCCTACTGGAGGTCACTTTGGAATAATGAAGACCTTGCAGAGAGTTCGTGAGCGCTTTTACTGGAATAATGCAAAGGATGACGTGCAAAAGTGGTGCCGATCTTGCGATGCCTGTGCAGGTCGGAAAGGACCGAGGAAACGCTGCCGAGGCAGACTGCAACGTTACAACGTAGGTGCGCCTTTTGAACGTATCGCCTTTGATATCCTGGGACCTCTGCCACGAACTGCTGATGGCAACAAATACATACTCGTTGTCATTGATTACTTCACCAGGTGGCCTGAAGCTTATCCTATTCCTGATCAAGAGGCAGTCACAGTAGCTGAGGTAATGATACAGCACTGGATTTCCAGGTTCGGAGTGCCTCTTCAGTTACATTCCGATCAGGGAAGGAATTTGGCCTCGGCAGTAATCAAAGAACTATGCAAACTACTTGGCATTGACAAAACTCAAACGACGCCATTGCATCCCCAGTCGGACGGCAAGGTAGAGAGGTTCAATCGAACCATCCTTAATAACCTCTCATTAGTGGTTTCCAGTAACCAACAGGACTGGGACAAGAAATTACCACTCTTTTTACTGGCTTACCGCAGTGCTGTCCACGAGACTACCGGCTATTCTCCATCACAGATGCTCTTCGGTCGTGACCTTCGTCTGCCTTGTGATGTATTGTTTGGCCGCCCTCCGGATGCTCCTTCATCGTCTGAGGAATATATTCAAGATCTCCAGGCCCGGTTTGAAGTGATGCACAACTTTGCACGAGAGCGAGTCAACTTGGCGACGGAGAAGATGAAGACCCGCTACGACACAAGAGCTACTGAACATCAATTCCACGAAGGAGACAAGGTGTGGTTGTGGAATCCGACTCGACGGAAAGGACTTAATTACAGTCACCTTGGGATGGGCCGTACACAGTCCTGAACAGGCTGAATGACGTCGTGGTTCGGATTCGTAAGTCTTCGAACTCTAAACCTAAAGTCGTTCATTACGACAGGTTAGCTCATTACTATGGCCATAGTACATAATGTAAATAATTGTAAATAGTATCAGACCATGGTCCTTTTTGTTTTTAAATGTGTATTTAGTATTTGATTTGCATTTAGTATTTGATTTGTATTTAGTATTTGATTTGTATTTAGTATTTGTTTTTTTTTATTTAGTATTTGATTTGTATTTAGTATTTGATTTGTATTTAGTATTTGTTTTTTTTATTTAGTATTTGATAGCATTTGATTTGTTTAAGTTAGTTATTGCATTTATTGTTTATATTGTTTGATATTGTAATGTAATGTTTATGCCTCAGTTGCATTTATGCCACAGTTGTAAGTTTAGCTTCCTGTCCAGGGATTGTACTGCCCGGGACGTGCAGTCCTTGGGAAGGGGACAGTGTTACGAATTTGGTATTTAAAAAGCTAATGTTAGTTCAATTATAAATTAAATGGTTTTATTTCTCGCGCAGTGCAGCGCGTGACGAATATTAAAAAAGAGCTAAGCCGGAAAATTGAAAATACAAGAGCGCGTGCATTAAATAAATAAATATCTCTTTTTGATTTCGAGAAAGTACTGGAAAATTCTAGCGCGTGATTTTAAAATCTTATAAAAGGAGGAAAACATCTCAGTTTGTAGTAGTTGCTTAGTTTGTTGTTGTTTAGAAAACTACTGTTGTTGATTGTAGCGAATTCGCGGATTAGCGTTCTTTAGCTGTTTTGAATTACGTTCTATTGGACATTTGAGTAGTTAAAAGAAAACTACTGTGAGATATTGTAATACTGCATGATAATTTGAGGAAAATTTAAGCATTTTTTTTGTTGTGATAATAATAAATTTTTGTTCATTTTTCATCGGACTTGTGCATTCATTTCATAACGAACCCGTACGCACGCAACAATATATTACCCTATTAGATTTACCTAGAGGCTACTGGCAAATTCCGTTAACAGAAAGAGCCCAAAGATATACAACATTTGTAACTAGTTTTGGAAGTTTCAGGCCTCTACGTTTACCCTTTGGATTAAAAAATGACCCATATTTTTTTTAGCAAAGTTATGACTAGTTTTTAGCAAAGTCCTGGCTGGATGCGAAGGTTTCGCTGTACCATATCTGGATGACATTGCCATTTACTCAGAAAACTGGGAAGAGCACCTTAAAAACTTAACTTCTGTTCTAGAAAGAATACAGAAAGCAAATTTACGACTAAAACCATCAAAATGTAAATTTGCACAAGATCAAGTGATATACCTAGGCCATGTTGTGGGACAAGGACAACGAACCCCGGATGAAGTAAAGATCCTGGCTGTAAAGGAGTATCCTACACCTAAAACCAAAACAGAAGTACGTGCTTTCTTAGGAATGGTAGGGTATTATCGCCAGTACATACCGAGATTTTCAGAAATTGCTTCACCCCTCACGGACGCTTTGAAGGGGGTAACAAAAAAAAGGAAATATACAATGGTCTGAAATATGTGACAAAGCTTTTAAAAATTTAAAAGAGTTGCTATGCAAGAAACCAATTCTGTATGCTCCCGATTTTGATAAAAGGTATATTATACAAACCGATGCCTCAGACAATGGCATGGGTATAGTACTATGCCAATTAGATGATGAACAACGTGAACATCCTATCTTGTATATAAGCAAAAAATTTACTAAGTTTGAAAAGAATTATTGTACTACTGAAAAGGAGTGCGCTGCTATCATCTACGCTATCAAGAAACTGCATTTTTATCTGGATGGTCAGCAAGAATTCTTGATTCAAACTGATCATAATCCTTTGGTATGGCTACAATCCAACGCCAAATGTAACTCTAGATTGATGCGCTGGGCACTCTCATTACAACCTTATAATTTTAAGGTCATTCATCGCAAAGGATCTTTGCCCAAGAACGTAGATGTTCTGAGTAGAATTAAGTAATGTAACTCTTAGTGTATGTAACCAAGTTTAGAATTAATTTTATTATTTAATGTATGCTCAACAAATGTATTTGAACGTTCTCCATTTCTTTCTTTTTAAATGTGGTGTAAAAGTATTGTTTAAAACTTAAAATTTTTTGGCCTGAAATTTTAGAAATTTATAAGAGAAATAACCTTTTCTCTTTAAGCAATCGAGCAAGCCGAGCTTACAAACTTTCGAAATTTACAGAACTTTTCCCTTCGGTAAAAGTCTCTCCGTTGGGGGAGAGGTTGTAACAGCTTTAAATAATATTAAAATCTTGTACTTTAAATAATTTAATTAGATGAACATTAAGGTATTTGTGAATGGCAATATTTGAAACCAGACTCGAGTGCCTCGTGCGACTCTCGCACGAAGAATGTAATTTTTTTTAAATGAGAGAATATGTTTTCTCTTCTTGTTTGTATGTCGCCATTTTTTTGAGTGTAAATAAAAGTTATTGCTGTGTTCCATCATTGGAGTTGCTTCATTTCGCCAAAGAAGTATCACAGCTTGAAAGCTTGAGTGGAAGACTTATTGTTTCCGAAGCAATCAGTCAAACAGCAATAAAATTTGTTATAGATATTTCTCTCTCTCTCACTGTGAGTTTTTGAAATCTTGGAATGGGTGAAAGTTTATTTTGTTTTACATATATAAGGAAACTGCATATAAAGCAAAATAATTCAAGGCACCCATTGTATGTTAATCATTGTACGTTCCGTCAGCTCTTCGGTTGGGTATTAAGAAAAGAAATTCCTATACTGCTTTTGTATTACTTGTATAGTGAAAGATTTGAAAAAAAAAATAGCTTCATATGAAACGTTTTTCTCCGATGAACGAATACAGCTGAAACATGTTTCTGTCTTCAAGTATATCCACAAAACATGAAATAGTATTGTACTCTTTTGTATTCTATTGCATTTTTGTATTACTTCGTGGTAAAGTTTTTGATTCTTAAACTTCTCTCTCTCTCTCTTCTTATAATACACAAGTACTCTTTGAAATATGGCTGACCTATGAACCTAAATTTTTATACTATAAAATTTTATATAAAAATAGCCGTAATCATTAGACACAGCTTTATGTATATTATATTCTTGAATACATGCCTGCAATTAATACTAAGAATACTATTGATAAAATTCGTGATATAATTAATAATGAAAATACTGTTTAAGTTAAAAACGATTTGAATTTTTTTTTCATTGTAGGGTAACATGAGCCAAACAATTTTCGTTAGAAATATACAATTATGCTAACTTGACACATCAGATAGAAAATATTTTATCGTCATCATCCGCTATGATAAAAGATTTTTACTCTTAAGATTTTGGATTATGATAAAGCACACAGGACCTATTTGTCTAAGGGAAAGGAAGTCTTCAGGGTAGATTTTTTTGTGGGAAACAAACTGTTAATTCACAATCAATTGTACTTCTGAAAAACCCCTAAACCTCCCATGCAGCCGCTAGAATTTACCGGTGCTCAGCTATCTTACCGCTTGGAGACTAGTTGGCTTTCTGAACTTACGCAATATCAATCTGAATTTGAATATTTGCATAAAAAACGAGCAAAATAAAATGGCACATTGTAAACAGTACATTTTCCTGAAATCAAACTTTCTTTGAAAAAGGAAAATTAATTGTAAGGAATAAGATGGATGCATTTAATTAAACAGCGGGCAATAACAGCGCTGATCATATGTTTCGTATAGGAAATCATTTTCTTCGTGTTATCGTATAACGAAAAATATCCACAGATTATATCTTACAGTTTTTAAGAAGTCATGGGTTATCTGCTTTAAGAGAATACCTTCGTGGGCAATTTTCTAAATAAAATTGGCTTGAATTCACGTTACGCATCGGGAAAATCATAAATACCACAAGCAGCTAAACTGTTCGGTTGCCAACAACAAATTACCAACATCTAGTAATCTTATTCACTCAACTATAGTGAACTATAACGAAACTCAACTATAACGAAAATATTTATTCTAATAAAAATTTTTGTTTGAATATCCTCCCTAGTAAGGTATTTCCTTTAGTTGGAGATTTGTCAACACTAAATGCTATGTTCAAACAAGACATTTATTTAGAGCATAATGCTTCAAAAATGTATGCTGGGATCCCTAGAAAAAAAATATCGCCGGAAAATATATCTCCGAAAAAATATTTAATCATTCATATTCTTATGATTAATTATTAAATAATTAATAACTTTTATAATTATTAAATGAAATGCTTATTTATACTTTACCAAATGTATAGCAACACTCTTTCTTTACAAAAATACCAGATTGAATAAATTATATTGTAAGCTAATAAGTAACAACATTGCTTTGTTTAATTAAGATACAATAACAAGCCGAACAAACATTAAATTGGAATTCAAACAACAAAAATCAGCGTTATATTTTCAAATTTTCACAATCTAATTTTCATTATATCTTATCTCGTTCATTTGCGCTTTTGCAGCTGAAGATGATGGTTCGGTAAAACCATCGAAACTAGTATATGGGACATGTAGATGTGCACCGCGTATTTTGGTTGCAATCGGCCGCACCAAACGTATATAAATATATTTATATATATATCCACTCTGTTACCCGGTTCAGTGATCTGAGGTTCTTTACTCTTATATGTTTGTAAATTGTACATTTTTTGCTTTAAAAATGATTGAATTATGTTGTTCTTATCTTCCGGTTAATGTTTTTATGCCTTTAGTAAATCTGTATGCAATATTTTTAGAGTCAACAATTTTAAAGTTGTTTAAGTGCCGCTAAGCCTAATAATGTTTTTGATGGTGGTCATTGCTTGTTTACATTTGAAACAGCAGAATAGTGGATTTGTTGCCAATCTAGAGAAACTTATCTTCGCAACAGCAAAGATAACGTCTTCATTTATTATTGCCAATTAAATCATGTTTAATGCTTTCTGGAATTTTTTCGAGGAAATAAGTGTTTCAGATTTACTTCGTAATTTTTAATACAGATATTTGGTATTTTTGCCTTGTCGCGAAGTGAGAACTGAATTAATTCAATGAGAAGTACTCAATCGTCTGTGAAAAACTGTTTCTTTTTTGTTTTGTTTGCTTAATTTCTTTTATACATCGTTCTAGCTTTATTATAGTATTTGAATAGAACATGTGATAATTCTTTTCAACGATTAGATAATTCTTTAAATAATATAAATTTTGTAGATTCTGAATTATAATATGAACGAAATATAATACTATTAAGTGAACCTTGCGGCAGAGTGTCGCTATGGTAAACAAATAGAGTGAATTTTAAAGAATGCATTTATTCTATTGTGGTTTATGCGCTGTCGGCGAAGTAGATTTAATTCAATCCATTAAGTTTAAATGAAATGCAAGAAAAAAAATGCGTATAATTTAATATTCTGTACAAGGAAGTCATGTGCTGTACACATCAGATTTTTTATATTTATTATCGTACAAATGTTCGTTTAAATAAAAATGCCATACTCGTGGCTTTTACAAAATATTTTCATTCAAAACTGATATGCTTATCAAGATATTCTGTAAGTAAGGATATTCGTAGAACAGTTTCTGTTTGTTCACAGCTTTCTAAAAACATTCAAACTCGTAACAGATTTAAAATGTTAAGTTGGTATATTTCGGGGTTGTGGCTTTCATTGAAAAGATAATTCAAAGTAAATCAAGCCCAGTAAACCATTTTTAACAGTATGGATTTTGTATATGATCGGGAGTGATTTTAGGAAAGCTGTACGAAAAGATTTACGCTTAAGAAATAAGATTAAAATGAAAAAGTAATGCACCCCTTTTCATATTTTTTTTCCCATTACAGTTCCAAATACAATGACATATTAGTAGTATAAAACAGAGAGCCTAAAAAAATTCGAAACACTACAGGTTTTATGAGAAAAATAGATATTCAACAGATATTTCAAGACAGAAAATGTTAATTATCTGTTGAAGAGAAATGCAAAAGCAGTGACTTCCCAAATTATGCCATGAGAATAATATTTAGCAATTTTATATTACTATAGTACTTGCATTTTGCATATAACCAGCAACTTTTATCTACATATTTTGTTATTAATTACAAATTACAAAGATTCGAAAGTCGGAATCATTACGCCGGGATAGCGTCTACACAGGGGCATCCGTTTTGCGAACCTCATCGAGTTTGCCTGAGCCGACAATAGCTTCATCTTCATAAGCAGGTATTCTTGAGCAGTTTCTGTTCATGTTATCATTTATTAAATATATACTTTCTTTACAAAATAATTAAATTATTTTTAGCAGTGATCTTCTGCATATTTCCTTTATTTATTTTTATATTTGTCAAAATATGCCCCTGTTCGTATTTTATAAGCAAATTTCCAAGTTTACTATTTTCTGCATTTCACTTATTCTTTTAACTGCTTCTGTAGAAACAATGTTTCTTACTTTTTTCTTACATATGGATCGCTTTAAACAGCACTTTTCTTGGAAAGAGAGATATAAAAATGTAGTACTGGAAAGAGATAATAGAAATCATGAAAACTAAACGCTTAATGAAATTTCCTAATTACGTTAACTTTTGAAATTTATTAGAATAATAGCAAATCTAGTATTTAAATTAGGTGAAAAATAAAACATAAATGAAATTACTTTCCAAAAGAAATCTAGTCCTTTGAGTAAAAAGGCGAACTAGTGGCAGAGCGGTAAGTTCATTGAATCCTGGTAGTTCGATCCGGCTTCGAATCCCGGCAAACAGGCTGGATGCAAGGGTGTTTTGGAAGTTTTCCCATGTTTAACTAGGATATAACCTAGTTTCTCTTAGAAAGCTCTTCACGAAAGCATACCTCTTTAGTTTGCTTTGCCACAGTAAAAGAAAATGCAATATAAGAGACACTTTAAGGAAAAAATTGTTTGTTAACATGTAGGGATTATCTTAACTTTTGCGATTATTTTCTTAAAAATCAGAAGACAATAGAAGAAAGTAATTTTTTTGTTAATATCAAAATAGATAATTATTATCTCACATATTTTATATTTAAACGAAAATGTTAATTTCTTTTCTTCATCGCGTTTGCTGAAATTGTTATAAACTTGCCATTGTCCTGAAATCGGTAGCAAGTGAATGTTTTCGCGATTTGATATCTGAACTATTTAATCATGATATTTTAATCTCATAAATGAACTCAGCCCTGGCCAGAGATATGATGGTAACGTTAACTTTCTAAAGCAGGCGGTACAATCAAAGTATCTATTCCCCTATAGATTCTTGGTACAACTATTGTACCGCGAAAATTATTTGCTTTCAAGCCGTCTATGGTACAACTGTCCAACCAGCCTTTCTGTCTCCCCCTTTTCGAGTAATCGTTTTTCTTTAGATTCTCCAGTTCTCCAGGTGGTCCAAAATCCTGTTCGGAGCAGCCCTTGGCTATGCATTGTTTCCCGTTTCTTAGCTGGTTAGCTACGTTTTGGCGAAGACCGTAGGTTTCGTCTCATGCCAGTGTACTTGAAAATAAAACAGATGCTATCTCTCTTTCAAACATTAGAGCTTTTTCTCGTGATTTCAGTGTAACCTTTTTTTCTCGCTGTCTTATCCAGTTCTTATAATGGCACCTCGTGTCAAAGGTCCCAGTGAGGACGAAATTAATAAGTTTCTAAAGAGATTTAGAAGAGGAAACTTTTTCTGATACAGATTCGGACTTTTCAGATACAGAAGAAATATATTTTAATCAAGCTTTTAATAAAGTTACCGATGACTTCAAAAGCAAGGCTAATAATTTATTTGAATGGAGACAGCGAAATGAGCATGACAAAGCTAACATATTGACATTTAGCGGTAATCCTGGTATAAAGACTGAATTTTCGGAAACTCATCTTGCTACTGATTTTTTAAATTATACTTTTCAGATGAATTGTTTAAAATTTTAACCAGAGAAACGAATCGATATGCTTCTCAAATCTTAGAGTTGCCACCAAATATAAGCGGGAAAAGGAAGCATGAAAGCGACTGAACGCCAGTTACATCAGATAAGCTTCAGAAATTTTTTGGATTACTCTTACTCACAGGGCGTATTGATAAAGACAGCATTCGAGATTATTGGATGATTTAATGGACATCATCCAATAAAGAGGATACTTTATGAAAAATTTGTCATAATTTTTTTCTTTAATTTTGCTTTGAAAATATTCCTGGCTACTCTTTTTGATCACGGAAAGAAATATAAAATACACATTTCCTACACTGTAAATGTCAACACCTTGTATGTCCTTATTCTTTTGAAAGTATGAAAGATTAATTTATTTAAAATAAATTAGAAAATTTATTATGTAGAATATTATGTATATTCATTTAAAACCAAGGAAAAATCAAACTTTGGATATAACGATGGTTTCGAATGAAATCCGCCTGTGAAAGAAAACTGACGTGGATTCTTTATAAACATTTAAAACTCTTCTGAAAAATATTTTTGATAAATTTATATTTTCTGAAATTTTAAATCATACATCAAAATTCTCTTCAGCAAATATTAAAAAGAAGCCTAAAAGTTTTCTCTCTCTACGGACACTACGAAAATGCAAAGATTTAAGAAATTATCTCATCAGACTTCACTTCACACTGCAGGTATAAAATGGATTGATTTTATGGGTATTCGGAAAATTTTCTCTGGTAACGTAAATAAAATCCAATTTTATAAAAAAATTCTCTCAACAGATATATATACCTCCTTCGCCCGACAGTCCAACGTAATATTTGTTAAAAGTTAAATAATCAAACACAACTAATAGATCTCTGATTTTCTTTTTTATGTAACAATAACAAAGCTATCGAAAAAAAAAAAAAAAAAAAAAAAAAAAAAAAAAAAAAAAAGGATTTAAAGCTTTATTATCACCTCAAAAATCAAATAGTAATGAATCAAATTCTAATCATGTAATAGTAATGAGTATTATTATGAATTCATTATTATTATTATTTCATTAACTTATTCATTAGTATTATTTTATTAATGAAAATAGATTATCAAATACTGCATTCGGACTCTCAAGCATATAAAGGTAGTTCATATTTGTCAAGTTCTGTTCTCGTTTGCTAATTTCTAGAAGAAACAAAGACATAAAATTCACAAATGATTACCCAGATTGATCAGAAATAGTAAATTTATATAAACATCTTATACATTTTGTTCTTTATAAATAAATACAGTTTAACCTAAATTAAATCAAAATAAACCTCGAAAAAGTCACAAATATAGTAACCTATTCTAGATTATTGTCCAGCGTCTGACAAACATGTAAATTTTACTGCATAGGGACAAATATCCAGCCTAACCATGGAGGTAAGAAAGTACTTCCTACGCCTTTTCTCATTAGGGGACAGTAAAGGAGGGGGGAAAAGTATTTTGGATAGCGCCGTCCTAAAGGTTATATTATGAGAATTTAAGCCAGGTTTTAGAAGGTTAATAATGTATAAATTAAATTTAGAATGAAAATATTTTTCTGTACTGTTATCTATTTTTAAGCAACTGGAAGAAATATTATTATTTTCATCTAGCGATAAATCTTGTCCATTATTAAAAAATCGTTGCTCAGTACAGCAAAATTCAAAAAGCCATTTTATCTGGAGTTCATTGCAACATTTTTCACTAAGCGTTTCTTCGTACCATGAGTGCCATAAATAAAATAGGCTTCTAACATCTTATGATAACGTTCAGTTGCAAAATTCCTACCTTTAATGTTTATGTACGTTATTATCTTACAGCTCCCAATAAACATACATGTTACTTCATAATAAATATTATAATGTATACTGAAAAACCATCATACCTTTTTTTTTTACATTTCAATGGTAAATTGTAATCTACTTTTTTTAATAGTTTGATATTTTTTGGCTTATAACATTTTTTCCATAAAGAAGTACAAAAACAATCCATGGATCTCATAAAATTCAAATTTTGATTGATTTTGAGTTTCAATTTTATATATTTGTATTTTATTTGGTCTTATGAGTAAATAGAAAGTATTTAATTTTATAAATTGGTAAGAGCAGATTGCATTATTGTTTAAAAGAAGAAGGGAGTGAAAGCTTAAATTTTATTGATATTTATTTTAAAAAGTGTTTCAGTGGTTAACTTTTATTTGAAGCATCGGGCGGCAATCTGATGTTTTCAAACTATAAATGCTATATTTCTTTTATTTTCTTGTTCTTTAAAAATCTTGTTATTGAAAAGCGTGTAGGATTAACTTCCTTGGCCATACTTTTCGCAAATGCTTAATTTTTAATAATTATTCCCTTCGTCCCTGGTGCAGATGCATAATAAGAACTGCGAAAAATCTCGTTCGCTCTTTTTTTCCTTCTCGTCTATTTCTTTTCGTAATTAGTTTGAAATGTAGTAAATTATTTCCTTCATCAACATCAGATTATAAGTATGCGTTATATTTAATGCAATCATAGTCTGCTCTAAATTTATACCCAACAAATCGCAAATATTATAAAGGACAGTTTGAATATGATAGAACTAAATTTCGTAGTTCTAGACAAATATTTTTATCGTCATTCTATTTAAAATGCTGCATTAGGGAAATGTACAAATTATGGATTTTCGAGAGCGCAAATACCTTTTTCGTACACTAATAAAGCAGTTTCTCTTTCAGATTCCTGAACAGAGAAGAGAGATCTGGAGCATAATCATGAAATGGCAATAAAACATACAAAAGAGTATACTAATTTTTTCTCATCTATTTGATAGGACAAATGTAATTTTCAGATATCTTTCTGTTATTTTATAAAGTATTTCTCCCGCTTTCCTAGCGTGCCTTCGTGTTGTAGAGTATATAAGGTATTTCCCCCTTCTTAGGGTGCCTTCGTGTTGTAGAGTATATAAGGTATTTCCCCCTTCTTAGGGTGCCTTCGTGGTGTAGTCGTTCTGCACGCTGGGCCGGTATTCCAGAGGTCCGTGTTGGATTCCCGGAGAAGGCATTGCTCGTTTTTCATCTCTACAGGTTTTCCAATTAAACTAATGTCTTTACAGTGGCGCCCGAACTAAAAGGGTGTTGAATGATGATTCTTCTCACCCAGAATTTGGCGATTGGGTCCCCTAAAAACCCCAGCCCCCCTTTAAAGGGGGGAGTATATAAGATATTTCTCCCGCCTTCCTAGCCTGCCTTCGTGGTGCAGTGGTTCTGCACGCTGGCCCGGTATTCCAGAGGGCCGTGGTTCGATTCCCGGCGAAGGCGTTTGCTAATTTTTCATCTTTCCTGACTTCAAAAAAATACCTAATGTCTCTACAATGTAATGTAAAGGATATACGTATAATTTAATGTAAGCAGAAGCGCATCAATTTGAAACTTATACAAAATTCATCTTCAGATTGGTAATAATATGAAAGATCTTTCAATTATATTGGACATAAGTTTTTCTCCATCAAACAACAGTACTTTGCAAGAATATATTCTTCCTTTTTGAAAAGAAGCTATTACTGAATGCTGTTGAAAGGTCCATAGCAAATCTTTCAAAATAATGCTGTTCTGAGTTATATTGACTAATTGCCGAAACTGTAATACTTCGCTTGCATAGATACATATACATATACCCTTCTTTTACTCAAATATATTGAATATTGAATTTAACAAATTTTATGACCTCTAATATAAATGACGCATAGGTAAGAGTACAGTATTGATAACGTATCACATTATTTTTTAAAAAATCAGTTACAGCTTTCTATTTCATTGTGCTGCCTCACTTCTTTGCTCCGTAAAACATCATAATGATTGGTGATCGTCAAGAATATTTTTTTAATGTTATTTTCATTTTCTAGATCTTCTAATAAATACTTCAAAGGCATGCGTCGGAAATTTAGTTTTAGGTTTAAATTATTGCTAAACCTAAGTCTAACCTAACTAAACCTAAGTCTAACTAAACCTAAGTCTGCATACCTTTTGACTGAGGTTATCGAGCTACTACTGTAATTAGAGAACCTGGCATGTTGTTCTCTTCCCCAAGGAGTAAAAACATCTTGTTCATGTAGATCTACTTTGCCGTTCGCGAGTTTTACCCAGATTTTAATTTCAAATTTCATGATTCGCTTTTAAATATAGTAATTTTTAATTGCTTAAAACACGTTTAATGCAGTGTATTGCATGGAATTTTAAGATCACATCGGTAGTCGGCTTATAATAATCAAAATATGTATACACAAATATTGTTAAACGAAAACTTCCGCTTTTATATATATTTTGAAAACAACATTATGTTTCATATTTTTAATGTTACTTCTTGTAAAATAATTATAATGATTCGTCATTCTGTTTTTGAAATACCAAAATTTCTGCTTTGTGCGTCTTTGTCAATAAACTACCATATGTCAAACAAAATCTTGCTTTTATGCCATAATCTCAGTGATGCTATTTATGGTGCTAAGTAAATACTGAATGATTTTTAACTGTTTTACGCAAAAAAAGCTAAAGGGCATAAAAGTGTTCTTAGGGAAACTTTCTCTAAATGTCATTTAGATTATCACTTATCTCATTCTTCTGAGATACATCGTTAACAACATCATTTCGTCTTAGATTTTACTTGCAAACTGTCACAGTTTACAAATGAATGCTTAAAAGTTACGGTATCCTCATAACATTGCTAAAATCATTGGTGCAATAGGTAGTATTAGCAATTGTTAATGGAGATATACAATTCATTAGCAATTACATGTCACTTTAGAACGCAAAATGCATGTTGTTTTTTATATCTGTTTTCTTCCTCCTGACGACTTTCTGCTTGCATTATGATGAAATAAATCTTGATTATCATATCCTCTAATCGTCATAAATACAATCTTGGGGCAAAAAGAGATTCCATCGCGGATTAAAAAAGAACAATGGAAAGTGTATATCAATGACAGTAAATTTAAAAAATTTTGCTTGGTTTTATTAAGAGTTAATTCTTCGGTTATTACAATATTTTCTATAGCTAATTTCAGATTGTTCCCTTCAAAAAGGAGAAAAATAGAAAGCGATTCACGATACTGAACTCACACTACCATATAATTTTATTTAATTTAATTGAAAATATACACTAATATTTACTAGTACGTTGGCTATTAGCTATATATAAATCTACTTAAAAAATGTACAAAAAGAGTCTGTTTTCTATTTCGATTGCGCATACAGCTCCTTAGAGAATAAATGGTATTTATACGGTATATTTCAAAATGTTTTCGAATTGGAAGTACGATTCTGTATGATGCGTGGAGAAAATTAATCAGTGTAAGTAAGGTTTTGTATATATGCCCACGATTTTCTTCATTAAAAGTATAGCTTAAACTTATATTCGAAAATCCAGTTAATGAAATTATACTCATATATCACTTCATGGTTTATTCTATTAATTCTCAATATCTCTTAAATATAATACACATTCAATGCATCTTTTATAACACAAATTATTAAGTGTAGAGGTAACATTATTATTCAAGTCAACAAGGCTTGTTAATGCATAAATAACTTTCGTTACAAATATGACTTGAACTTATATAATTTCTCTCAAAGCTTTAAAAAAAACATAAACAACAATGTATTTCTTTTGGCATTTTCCCCAAGAATAATAAAATACAATATTACTATAAGAAACGTGATAAAATTATCTCTTATGAAAATACGATAATGCAATGAATGTTTTGCAAGTGTACTTATTATTCTGAAGCTTAAAATCAATTTACATACTAACTCAGTGATTTTCACATAAAACTCGTACTAGTCTGCTAGCATCTAGTGCTGCAGCTTTTACTTTTCAAATGAAACATGAAAGCAAGAGAGTCAGAATCCCTCTACGCTCACTGTTTGAGATGTGAGGATGTTAAAAAATCTTCTCGTCTACTGATGAGGCTTCGATCATGAGCCTCATCAGTAGACGAAAAGTTAAAGACTGTTGAATTGTTGAATACTGGTAGTTCGATTTACTTTCGGTTGAAACCCAGGCGAATGGCATGCCAGCGTGTTTGTTTTTCCCGTATGTAAGGTTAGTTTGTTCTTGTTTCCTACAGAAAGTCCTCTTTTTGAAAGAAGACGTAATTATCAGTATAAAAAATACATGAAAGTACTTTAATCTCCTTAATTTATAATTCTGAATTTTGTTTAAATTTAACTTCAAATTAAGTTGATAAAATTTAGTGTAACTAATAAAGTAATTATTTATGTATAATTATTCATCAAATCATAGCCTATGCATTTTGTAATAATATTTATTAAAATAAGAAAACTGTAGAAGTATTTTTAAAAATAATTATTGCTAATACATAAATGGAGAATAAGAAAGATTTAAAAGGTTTTACTGTTTCAATTCACAATGAAAAAGTACTGAAAAACAGAAATATAAATTGCAATAGAAAAATAGGAAAAAAAAAATTGATATTTCCGCGCTTCAGTCATGAAAGGAAGAATAGAAATTGACCTAAATAAAAATGATTTAAATTCAGGTTACGCATGAGAAAAATCATAATGACTTAAGCAGTTAACCAGTTTGGTTGCCAGGACCCAAACTCGTCACAAACTACCAACGTTCAGCAGACGTATTCAATCCACTATAGTGAACTTAATTTATTTTTTATATATTAATTATTAACAGCATTAAAATAATAAAAATATTTGTTCTAAATAAAAGTTAATGATCCTTCCTTGTATGGCATTTTCTTTGGATAGGAGTTTGGTGTAAATACTTAATGCTATATTCAAACAAGACATTTATTTAGAGCTTAATGTTGCAAAAAATGAATACTGGGAAAATTATCACTAGAAAAAAAATATCTCCCTGATAATGAATCCCATAATATATATTTAATTACTCATATCCTTTATTAAACACATTATCATAATTATTAAATGCAATCTTTATTTATTACAAAACATTCGACAATACACTTTCTTTACAATAATACTTTACTTTTCTATACAAAAATACCATATTGAACGATTATATTACTTATGTGAGTTAATAAACAACATTGTTTAGTTCATGCATAATAACTTAGGCAAAGTGTAATAAAACATTGCATAGTGATATTAATTATGTTACATAATTCCTTTGCAGCTTTCAGTTTGTAGAGTCATTCGGTTATTTTTGAAGTAAGAAACATGAAAAATGTGCAATGCCCTATGCAGGACTTGAACCTGGGCCTCTCAAATACGCGCCGAGTGTGCGAACCATTACAGCACGAAGGTATAAAGAAAGGAGGGGAAAAATACCTTATGTACTCTCCCTTTTAAAGAGGGACTGGGGATTAGGGTACCCAATCGCCATATCAGGATGGTGAAGAATCATCATGCATCACCTTTTTTAGTTCGAGTGCCACTGAAGAGTCATTAGGTTATTTTTGAAATAAGAAACATGAAAAATGTGCAATGCCCTAGCCAGGACTCGAACCTGGACCTCTCGAATACACGCCCAATGTGCTAACGATTACACCACGAAGGCCTAAAGAAAGGAGTGAGAAAATACCTTATAAGTTATAAAAGTAATGTTTTAATCCTATTTCACATCAAGTTTAGTGTTTCAGTGGCAGAAAAGTAAGAATTTATAAACTCAGTCAATTAATAATAAATTTCTAAGCTGCATGAATTTCTAAGTTCTGCAAGAATACCATTAAAAATGCAATCCTTAAAAAGAAGAGTGTATTATTTTGGAGCTGATATAGTTTGCATTGAGATTCAAACAACTGTCCTTAAATAATCCAAATCTTTGTTTTCGTTAAATAAGTCATATTTAATACTTATCCTCTTTCAAATCAGCAATCCACGTATAATTTTAAAAATGCTTTCCTTTACACTGAATTTTAGACATTTAGTCACAAAGTGACAAAGTGACAAAGTTAGTGAATATTTAAATTTGTTTAAAAATTCTTTTCTATAAATTTTTCAACTATAAACAAACAAATTAAAAATAATTTTCCAGAAAACACCATTCCTTCGGAAAAAGATTCGAATTTGAGCATAAGAGAAGCCTAAAGTTTGAAATATACCTTATTTTTCACTATCAGTTTCTTTAAAAAGCAGTTTTAAAAGTCACATCATATTCCGTTGATTAAACTTACAGAAATCATAAAACAGCATTTTTTTATAATAATTATTCGAATATTATACTGAACATCTTAAAAATATAAAAAGGTAAAAAGGAATATATCTATAAGGAATTATAGAACTGTTAAAAGATAATTATTATTTGCATGCAAATAAAAAATATAGAAAAAGATTAATGTTTTAAAGATTTTTAATTTATGCTAAAAAAATAGGAAAATAATGTAACATTCAAGAGAACTAATAAATAATGCTATTTAAATATTGTAACAGTGTCACAGAAGGAATGAAACATGTACCAGTTAATACAGATTTTATTAATAAATTATAATGCAATTTAATCGATCTGCAATGAAATCAGTGACTTCGAAATCTGGGTAACTTGGTTATAAAATGCATACAAATTAAAAATGAAAACAGGCAAATTTTAAAAGCAATTTATTCGAAAATGAGATGTTTGTATGAAAGAATATCCTTTTAGTTCTGATACCGTTTACTCATGAAATGTTGATGAGTATTTGGTGGACAATTGCCCTAGAGCACTCCCAGTGTCCGTCAGAGAGAAGCTATTTATTCGCAAAGTTCTTGACAGTTCGCATCTACTAATGTTTACAGTGTAATCAATCTCTTTTAGGCGGAACAATTGATCTAAAATTCTGGGAGGGATGGGAAATAACAAAAGAACTGCTTGACAATTTTCAGAGGTTTAGGGTTATTTTCGCGACATTTTACGGGAAGTTCGGTCCAAAACTAGCGACAGTTTTAAAGGGATTCGCAGAAAATTACTCGACAGGCTAAGGGTTAAATATATCCCTAAATAAGAGGTAGGATCAAATACAGAAAACAATCTTATCATCATCAACTTAATTTCTTTTTTCTAAAACCTTTTCTCATTACATTTGTAAAATATGATATTTTATTTGAATAAAACATCATAATTACTATTAAATTTATTAAAACTAACAAAATAGAATAATTTCAACTCAATGGTATTAACTGAGAAATTCCTTTAACTTTAGCTTGACAAACTAATATTATTTTTAACTATTTTATTCATAATTAATATAAGAGACTAACACCTTTCTTCGGTCACTATTATATATTCATCTTATTAAAAATTCTAATCGAGGAACAACAGAAATTATAATAGGTATAAATCTATGATTTGCCCCACAAATTTCTGAGCATTGACCCACAAATAACCCTATACGATTAAATAAAAACGATAATTGATTTAATCGACCTGGAATTGCATCAATTTTTATTTCTAAAGATGGAATTGTTCGAGAATGAATTACATCTATTCTTGATACAACTATACGAACATTAGTATTATAAGGAATTACTGAAGAATTATCTACATTTAATAATCGAAATATCGGTTCATCTTCTCTTGAAACTATATATGAATCAAAACCTCTCAAACCTAAATCTCTATATTCATAAGACCAATATCACTGATGACCAACCACCTTTACAGTTAATTCTGGAGACTCAACTTCTTCTATCAAATATAACAATCGTAATGAAGGGAAAGCAATTATAAGTAAAAAAAACTGCCGGAAGAACCGTTCAAATACTCTCTAATTCTTGTCCTTCAAACATTCCTAAATTATAATTTTTATTTATATATGATCTTAATAAAATATAACCTACTAATACTATAATCATTACTATAATTATTATAGTATGATCATGAAAAAAATTAATTGTTCTATTACAGGTGAAGAAGCATTTTGAAAATATAAAATTCCTCAAATTGGCAAAAATTATTCACTTATTAATCTTAACTGATTAAAAGTATGATCTAAAGGAGGTGTTCTATTTATTCATTCTAATGAAGAGCTTACATGATAAATTATAAAATCAGACTGCTTTATTACTAATCCTTCCCATACAATTACTACAAAAAATATTACAGCAAATACTGATAAAATCGATCCTAAAGAAGAAATTATATTTCAATATAAATAAGCATCTGGATAATCTGAATAACGCCGTGGTATTCCATTTAATCCTAAAAAATGTTGAGGAAAAAAAGTTAAATTAACTCCAATAAATATTAAATAAAATTGTAAAATTGTTTTTTTCTCTCTTATTTTTATACCAAAAATCAAAGGAAATCAATACGTAATTCCAGCCAAAATTGCAAACACAGCCCCTATTCTTAAAACATAATGAAAATGAGCAACAACATAATACGTATCATGTAAAATAATATCTGAAGAAGAATTAGATAAAACTACCCCTGTAATTCCTCCTAAAGTAAATAAATATACAAATCCTTCATAATATAGGGGCATCTATTTTAAAATTTGATCCACTCAAAGTAGCTATTCATCTAAATACCTTAATTCCAGTCGGAACCGCAATAATTATAGTAGCAGCAGTAAAATAAGCTCGTGTATCAACATCTATCCCCACAGAAAATATATGATGAGCTCATACAACAAATCCTATACCTCCAATTCCTACTATAGCATAAATCATTCCTAAACTTCCAAAAGGTTCCCGCTTCCCAACAGAAGCACTAATTACATGAGAAATAATTGCAAATCCAGGTAAAATCAAAATATATACCTCCGGATGCCCAAAAAATCAAAATAAATGTTGAAATAAAATAGGATCACCTCCTCCGGAGGGATCAAAAAAAGAAGTATTAAAATTTCGATCAGTTAATAATATTGTAATTGCCCCTGCAAGAACAGGTAATGATAATAATAATAATACTGCAGTAATTAATACTGATCATACAAACAAAGGAACTTTTTCTATAGTTATTCCATAAGAACGCATATTAACAATTGTAAAAATAAAATTAATTGCTCCTATAATAGAAGAAGCACCAGCTAAATGTAAAAAAAAAATAGCAAAATCTACTGATCTACCCGCATGTCCTATTAATGATGATAAAGGAGGATAAACAGTTCAACCTGTTCCTACTCCTATCTCAGCTATAGATGATATAATTAGTAAAAATAATGAAGGTGGCAACAATCAAAAACTTAAATTACCGTAATTTTCGGAAGAAACGCCGCGGCGTTTACGTGTTTAAAACTTAAATTTTCAGCGGGTGGGGCGTTTCTACCCATGCGGCGATTAGGTGCACTAAAAATAAAATATTTCCTATGATGGTCATTGTACATAGTTTGGATGGCCTTGTCATTGTGCATAGATTGGTGCTGTTCCCATACAAAAGACCACTCAGTTGCTTTTTGCGAACGTTATTTTGTTTACGTTCTTTCCCTTGAACGGACCTACATGCCTTATTCACCCTAAACGAGATCTCAGAACAATAACATTCTTCCCCCTTTCAAATCAACATTCTCATCAGTTTGAATAGGCTCTCTGCTCTGTCATTCGATCTTCCAGGACCCATCCTCTTTCCACCCCTAACTTTTCTGCAATTTTTTTCAAAGGCGGACACGACTCCACCTGCCTCGCAATAACGAACTCTGACGTATTTCCCCTTCAGCATGAATGGATTTTTCTTGGCATTCTGCCAAATACAAATCCCATCAGTTTGAGTACAAGTACTTGTTGGATAGTTTTTAAGTAAGAAGGGAGCGGAAAATTTTTGAAAATGTCTCTAAACGGCATAGAAGCTATACATTTCTTACCTTTAATTTATTTTTGAGTTATGGTTTCATTTCATGCATTTTTCTTAACTGGTATGTCATATATCAGGACTTAGGTTGAGTTTTTGCATCTATACGGCCCATGACGATGTCACGCGCAATTTAATCTATTGCGGCGTTTACGCTGATGCGGCGTTTCTGTGTAATTTAAATTTTTTCCCGCCATTCTTCTCGAGTGCGGCGTTTACGCTGATGCGGCCTTTCTTCCGGAAATTACGGTATTTATTCGAGGAAAAGCTATATCAGAAGCTCCTAATATTAATGGTACTAATCAATTTCCAAATCCACCAATTATAATAGGTATAACTATAAAAAAATTATTACAAAAGCATGAGCAGTAACAATTACATTATATAAATGATCATCTCCTAATAATCTTCCAGTCCGTCCTAATTCAGTACGAATAATTATTCTTATAGAAGTCCCCAACATTGCAGACCAAACTCCAAAAATTAAATATAATGTCCCAATATCCTTATGATTAGTTGAATAAATTCATCGCAGTAACTTAGTTTAATTAAAACATTAAATTGCAAATTTAATATACTAACTTTAGAAATCATATTGATGATGAACTGTAAATTCATATTAGCTTCCACTTTTAACCTTGAAAGCTAACAGAATATTTATCTTATTATCTTATAAAATTCTTAAGATTACTCCACCTATTAAACCTAACAATACTCCTATATTTGACAATATATCAATTTTATTATTTTTATAAAAAGAAGATTCTATCCATTTTCTCTCCACCTTAAATCCTACTACTACATCATAGACTATACGAAAATATACATAAAATATTACTACTGATAATATAATTATATATATTATTATTACCAAATCACACTCAATAAATCTTATCAAAGCTCATCACTTAAAAAAAAAAAAAAAAAAAAAAAAAAAAAAAAAAAAAAAAACGTAACAAAGGAGGCATTCCTCCTAAATTTAACATCCCAAATACAAATAGTCATTTATTCTTAATTTTATCTACATCTATTATTCTTACAATTTCTTCTTCTAATAAAAGAATTACTACTCTTAACAAAATTATTGAATAAATAATTAAGTAATATATTCACAATCCTATTTTTTCAATCTGGCATATAATTAATCAACCAATATGATGAATAGATGAATAAGCAAACAATCGTTTAATTCTTCTTTGAGAAAAAGAGCCCACTACCCCAACAATTAATCTAACTATAATCATAATTCATAAAATATCATTTACTACCAAAATTATAATTAATAAAGGAATAATTTTTGGTAATCTTATTAATATAAAACATACTATTCAATCTACCCCCTCACAAACGGAAGGAAATCAAAAAAAAAAAAAAAAAAAAAAAAAAAAAAAGAACCTCCCCCCAATTTATAAGTTAAAACAACTGAACCTAAAATAATCATCACCTCTCTCCTAAAATAAAATAAAGATATAAAAACTGCAGAACCCAAACTTTGAACAAAAATATACTTTAAACACGACTCAACCGAAATTATACTATAACGTTTATATATTAAAACAATAAATCTAATTATATTTAATTCTAATCCAAATCAAATTAAAAATCAATCTTGGCATCTTAATACAATTATAAATCTTAACATGTATATTATTATAAATAAATATAAAGATGGAATTATAATAATTTCATTTATGAGGTATGAACCCATTAGCTTTATTAGCTGATATTTATATATACTACAAATTTAAAAAAGAGTATACATTTATGTAGGTTAAATATACTACTCATGCTCATTCATAGAATAATAGAAAAACTAAACATGAGAAAAAAATTAAAACAAATATTCTATATATATATTTATATGAACAAAATTATTAAAAATTTAATAAAAAACCAAAAAAATAAAAATTTAATAAAGAATAAAAATTAAAATATATCTGTAAATGACTAAAATACTCCAAAATCGACAGCTCACCATACTTTTATATTTTAATTTTTCTTTTTCGAGGCCCTTTCCTTTTCCGCCTGGAAGGGCCTCGAGAAAATAGTGATTCCAAGATTTACTACAGATGGCTCTTTCGAATATTAAGATGTAGTAAAATATTAAGATATTCCATTCGAATATACGTTAAATTTAATGTTTAAAATTTCGTCAAAAAATTTTTTAACCTCTTTTTAGACCTAGCTCAACAGGAGATTTAGACCTCTTTTTTCTCTACCTTTTTCTGTATTAAAGTGTAATTGCACATAAAAATTTGATTTTTATAGGGATTTTTAAATCTAATAGCTTAATTATTTAATACAGTTTTAAAATAAACTTTTTTTACATAAAGATTTAAATAGCTCAATTCTTTAAACTTTACTACTCAATTATACTATTAAAATGATATTGGTGATAAATTAAATTATCAACAAATATTTAGTGCCAGCAGTTGCGGTTAAACTATTGATACAATTTTATTATAATTTACTAATTCTTCTTATATTTTATTTTTTAAATACTTAAGTGAAATTTTTATTTATTAAACTCTCTTATTATTAAATTAGTTGAATTAAATTTTTAAAAATAGGATTAGACACCCTAGTATTTTTTAAAATTTTTAAGTAGTATAACCTTTTTAAAAAAAACTTTTGTATCCCGGCGGCATTTTATCTTCTTAGAGGAACCTGTTTATTAATCGATAATCCACGATAATTTTCACTTATTTTTAAAAAAAAATTATATACCGCCGTACATAGAATTAATTTAAATAATATATTCATAATATTATTCTAGAATTTCAGGTCAAGGTGTAATCCAAATTTAAGATTAAATGGGTTACCTTAAATAAAATTTAAGGAATACTTTATAAATTAAAGTAAGAAAAAGGATTTAATAGTAATTTAATAATAATATTTCTAAATGAACTAGAAAACAATGTGCACATATCGCCCGTCACCCTTTTCCTAAGATAAGGTAAGTCGTAACAAAGTTGATGTTGATGAAGAGCATCAAGAGAACTATAAAGCTTTATAGCATTTTACTTACACTAAAAAGAGGATAATAAACTTTTATAATGATATACTTTAATAAAAATATTTATTTTATTAATTTAAAAAAATTTTTAATCTATTACTGAAAAGGAAAAATTTTAATTAAAGAAATTTTTTGTTCCTTTTGTATCAGGATTTTTTAAATACTCTTATCTATTTTTAAATTTCCCGAAAAATTATGATCTAATATTTCCTAATTCTTAATATTTCATAATTAAATTTAAGAAATTTTTAGAAGTTAAACACCTACGAATAATTTTATATCTGGTTTTATGAATCTATTAACATTTAAATATCCAATTTAAGTTAATTTTTATTGAATATTTTATAATTTACCATTGTTAATTTTAGGAATAATAGTTTCCTTAAAGTTTTATAACTACTATTTACTTCTTACTAAATATTAAAATCATACTATCCTTCTAAAATTTTTATAATAAAAAAATTAGTAAATTATTTAACCTAATTTTTATAATTAAATACTTTTTGTATTTAAATTTTAGATAAATTTTAAAAACTCAACAAAATTAAGTGAATGTTTATCAAAAACATTTCTTATAGAAAATAATTATAAGTAAAATCTGCTCAATGGATTCTTAATAGCCGCAGTTCTCCTGTGCTAAGGTAGCATAATCATTTGCCTTTTAATTTAAGGCTTGTATGAAAGATTTAACACCATAATTTCTTTCTTTTATTTATTTAATTTATCTTAAATATAAAAAGATATTTATTATTAAGAAAGACGATAAGACCCTATTGAACTTTAGTTTAGCTGGGGCAGCTAATTAATTATTATTTTAATTTTTAATCTTTAAATAAATAGACCCAATTTATTTGATTTCTTGATGAAGTTACCATAGGGATAACAGCACAATACTTTACTTAAGCTCTTATTTAATAAAAAGCTTGTGACCTCGATGTTGAATTAATATTCTTTTTGGTGCAACCACTTTAATAGAAAGTCTGTTCGACTTTTAAATAATTACATGATTTGAGTTCAAACCGGTATAAGCCAGGTTGGTTTCTATCTTCTTATTATTTTTTTCTTAGTACGAAAGGACCAGAAAATATTTTTAAATCTTATTGGCAGATAATTGCATTAGATTTAGATTTTAATTATTCTCAATTTATTTCTGCAATCAACTCTTTAATTTCTATTCTTAGACTTTTAATTAGTGTAGCTTTTTATACTATTTTGGAACGAAAGTTTTTAGGTTATATTCAAATTCGTAAAGGTCCAAATAAAGTAGGTTTTATAGGAATTTTACAACCATTTAGTGATGCAATTAAACTTTTTAATAAAAACCTAATTAGACCTGAAACAACTAATATTTCATTTTCATACTCCTCTCCAGCAATAGCATTACTGATCTCTATAATTATTATCCCTATTATCCCATTTTATTTTTTTCCTTTATTTGATAATAAACATAGTGTTCTAACTTTCTTTATTCTCTCCAGACTTTCAGTTTATTCAATTTTACTAAGTGGATGATCAAGAAATTCTAAATACTCTTATCTTGGTTCTATCCGCAGAGTGGCACAAATAATTTCTTACGAAGTTTCATTTTTTTGGAACAGCTTTAGTATAGCCCACCTTCAAAGTTTGGCGAATTTGGTTTGGCGCCAAAGCACATGAAATACGTTGTTTTGAAAAATGGTTGCCATCCAGATTTTCGACGAAACTCCGTGTTTAAAAAAATGGTAGCCATCTTGATTTCACCAGAAATCGTGGATAATAAAAACAAGTTTATGACTGTTATACACGGTTTTAAGAGAAAGAAATATTAAGAAATGATTAATAAAAATGATTAAGGTTAAAAGGATGTAATTTTAAAAACAATACCGGAAACCTTTAGCTATTTCACCTTTAATAAATAATTTGGTGTGACGTCACAATGTATTCTCCATGCTACGCGTAATTTGTATTTTCTCTTTAAAAAAAATAATGAATTATTTATTATTGTAAATCAACATCAAATTCTTTAAATTTACATTTCTGAGCTTAGGCGTAACTGAAAATAAGTATAATAAATTGTTTATATTTAAAATTATCATGATACAGTAAGCGAATTCTACCAGTTATTACAACGATAAAGAACGTGACAGTCTCTCATACTTGTATTTCATACAGCTTCCATATTTTCAAAGATTTTTAAGCTTTAGCATTTATACAAATAAAAAAAAGTTTTTTTTAATTAATACTCTGGAACATATCAATTTTATCATATTTACAAATTAACGTTTTGCTACGTAACAACATAATCCCTTATATACCAGTAAGTAGACAATTTTAATTATTTTCTAAAAATTTTAAACTTCACATTAATGAAAAACAGGTTCTTAAATTTCTAAATCACATTATATTCTCTGTAGGCAGGCATACTAGAATTTTACACATAAATAAATAAAAAATTTAATTTCTCGCAATGAAAGAAAATATTATAAGAAAATAAATACTACAAATAGGGAACACTAAGCAATGCTTCACATACACACACACATACAGTGTCTCACAAAAGTGATGGGACATTTGTGCTTTACAAAAGGAAACTGTAGTAAAATAAATTTAAAAAAACATGTAAAAATTTTTTGTGGGTGTGTTTCATACTTAAATTTAGTAACCACCGTGTTAGTAACAATTACTACATAACATACATTTTCTCAAAATATTAAAATATCAATTTAATAAAAATACAATTGTTTAGAACGGAGCAAAAAATGGCTCACATAAGTGATGGGACACTTACTTTTCCATCAAATATTTATCCAAAAATTTTACTTTATAAAAGGATTTAATATTTTGTTGGATTTTCTTTTACTTTTAAAACATGATTTAATCTTCTTGGGATGGATTCGACTAATTTTTTTGCGATTTCTGGAGTAATTTTACCCCATTCTTCTTGAAGCACCGATTTTAATTAATTGTCTTTCCTGTGTTTTCTCCACACCAAGATTTTACCGTCAGAATCAAATATATTAAATTTACTCTCATCAGCAAATATAACTTCATTCCAGTAATCAGAATTCTTATTTATGTTGTATTTTGCGAAAGCCAGTCTGAGGTTTCTATTCTTTTCACTCACGAAGAATTTTTTCCTGGCTGCTCTACCGTGATATCCAGCAAATCGAATTACTCTTCCAATAGTCTCAGGATTAACAATTACTCCATATAATGCTTGTAAATCAGCAGCAACTTTGGGAGCACTCATTCTTGGATTTTTTTTAATATTTCGAACGATAATTCGCTTTATTCCATTGGATAGCTTTGATGGTCGGCCAGGTCTTCTTTATCCTGAATCATATGATTATTTTTATACCGTTTAATGATATTGAACACTGTTGAATGACTGAAGTTAACTGTTTCAGTATTTTCTCTAATAGATTTTCCACGTTCAATATGCAACTTAATAACTAATTTTCGAATTTCAGGCAAAGTTTCTTTTCGTTTAGCATTCATGGCTGCACAGAGATAAAAAAACACAAAAATTCCAAAACAAACTGGAGAGAAATACTGCAGACGATTGCGATAAATTATTGCCAATTGCTTTGAGTAAAAATAAAAACCCAAAAAAATATTTTTATTGCTTACTTCAGACGATTTTTGTTGCATAGTACGTAGTAGTATCTAATGGTGACCCATCACTTATGTGAGCCATTTTTTGCTCCGTTCTAAACAATTGTATTTTTATTAAGTTAATATTTTGAGAAAATGTATGTGATGTAATAATTGTTACTAAATTTAAGTATGAAACACACCCACAAAAAATTTTTACATGTTTTTTTAATTTATTTTATTACAGTTTCCTTTTGTAAAGCACAAGTGTCCCATCACTTTTGTGAGACACTGTATTATCAAAGAACTCGTATTATCAAGTGCGATTAGGATTGCAAACACTACGTATTATAATAATGAGGTAAAAGTTACTTATAGGGTCAAAGTTTACAGTTTTGCTACTGTTGAGTAGATCGTCGGGCTATCGATATATATCGTAAGTCGGAAAGCATTATAAACATATCAAAACCAAAACATTAAAATACAATTTAAATGAAAAATGATGTCTTAAATATAATTCATAATTAAAACAACAATACAAATTTAAAGTACACAAACGATATGTTAAACATTGCATATAAAATACGTTACATTACAGCTCGTCATCACACATTATCTCGTTTTCCTTTGTAAACAACGATCCGTATTCGCCCAAAAAACATCAAAGCTCGGTGTCCATGTACACATCCATCTATTTCCACCTTAAAAATATCAGAGAATTGCACAACCTCGGCATTGCGCACTACATTGGCTCTGCCCATGTACACATCGATTATTTTCACTTAAAAAACATCCTATAACAGCACAAACTAGGCGCCGCGCACAACCTCGGCATTGCGCACTACATTGGCTTTCCCCATGTACACATCGATCAATTTTCACTTAAAGAAACATCCTAGTATTGCACAAACTAGGCACCGCGCACAACCTCGGCATAGCGCACTACATTGGCTTTGCCCATGTACACATCGATCTATTTTCACTTAAAAAACATCCTAGAATTGCGCAAACTAGGCACCGCGCACAACCTCGGCATTGCGCACTACATTGGCTCTGCCCATGTACACATCGATCTATTTTCACTTAAAAAACATCCTAGAACTGCACAAACTAGACACCGCGCACAACCTCGGCACTGCGCACTACATTGGCTCTGCCCATGTACACATCGATCTATTTCCACTTAAAAAAACATCCTAGAACTGCACAAACTAGACACCGCGCACAACCTCGGCACTGCGCACTACATTGGCTCTGCCCATGTACACATCGATCTATTTCCACTTAAAAAAACATCCTAGAATTGCACAAACTAGGCATCGCGCACAACCTCGGCACTGCGCACTACATTGGCTCTGCCCATGTGCACATCGATCTATTTTCACTTAAAAAAAATCCTAGAATTGCACAAACTAGGCACGTGCACAACCTCGGCATTGCGCACTGCGTTGGCCTAGCCCATGTATATAGCGATCTCTTTTTACTTAAAAATCAGAAATTGAATAAACTCTGCATTGCTCATATACTAAGAAATCTTCTTTCACTTAAAAGAAATCGGAGAATTGCAGAAATTCGCGCATAAGCAACTCCATTGATTCGCGTTGGGGAAAAAAAAAAAAAAAAAAAAAAAAAAAGTTTCTAGAAAAATTGAGCTTACTACAGGCGAATCAAGATCCTAGCCTAATTGATTTCTCAGCCGTACATTTCTTGCAAATACTACCATTCGATGACTTTTTCTGACTAACTAATCAGCATGGTATCTTACATTTTTCACAGAAAACGTTATCCTTCAATAATCGACAATCCATCAAAAATCCTCTAAAAAGTTCATACTCTATTGTTAATTCATACATAAAATATCTGTTCCCAAAATTTTACGCTTGTTTGAAAACTCCCACCTTAAATTTTCCTTTATAATCTCCTGATATTTAATTACAACATCACTAACAGCAGTTTTAGAGCAAGCAATAACTAAACGCAAAAATATCACCTCAAGTAGCCAAAAATATATATACAAAATAGTATTCACGGTATCTGAGCGTTAAACAATCGCCAATAACAGTGTTACGAATTGTGTATTTAGATATTAATTTTAGTAGAATTCTAATTTAAAATGTTGTATTTCCTCGTGCAACGCAGCGTGAGACAAATTTTAAGAGAAATTTATACCGGAAAAGTAAGAATACAGGGCACGTGCATTAAACTTTGAGTAAACGGATGTGTCGGTAATTTGTATTGAAATTGAATAAATGTAACTGACTACTAAATTAGCTGTAACCGTAATTCCATCCTCTTGTTTACATTGCGTTTGGCGAATAGTATGGGTTACCAGATCATATCATTTATCGTCGCTCTTGGTGATTTTTTTTTTTGTTTAAAATTCCAGGTGGGCTATACTAAAGCTGTGCCTTTTTTTAATTATCCTTTTTATCTCTACTATTTCATCATCTTACTCCTTTCCTAAAATTAGTGAACACCAAACATATTTATGATTCTTTTGAGGAAACTTTATTTTATTTTTTATATGAATAATAAGATGTTTAGCAGAAGTAAATCGCTCACCTTTTGATTTTGCTGAAGGAGAATCTGAATTAGTTTCAGGATTCAACGTAGATTATATAGGAGGATGATTTGCTTTAATTTTCCTAGCCGAATATACTAGAATACTTATTCTTAAGGCCCGTCTACACGTACCGATTTTATCGGCCGACTTTCTCGTACGGTTTTATCTGCGAGAGCTTGCTTGTCCACACGCAACGATTTTGTCGTCGGTACAGGAAATGTCTTAACCAATCACTGTCCGAGGAAGAATTCCCGCCCTATGTAGCGTCACACTATCAACAACTGTGAAAACAAAACTGTGCGGGAGTGAATTTAGGCGACAATAATAAAAATGGATGAAGATTTCCCGTTAATTGCTACTGTAGCAACATCTGCGATTTTGATCCTCGCTGCTGCTACTGCAGAAGAAGAAAAAAGAAAGCGTATTTGGACGAGAAATTGGGTGAAACGCAGAGAAATTCATGGAGCCCATAATACCCTGTTCCAAGAGCTGCGTTTTGAAGACAGGGTGGAATTTGGAAAGTATTTGCGAATGATGCCGTGCGATTTTGATTATTTATTAAACTTAGTGAGCAGCAAAATTAAAAAACAGGATACGATTATGCGTTGTGCCATTTCACCATCTGAGAGGCTGCATGTTACTTTACGCTTTCTAGCTGGTGGTAAGTTAATTTTTATTTTATTGAAAAAAAAATCAATTAATTTTTATAAAATTAATAAATCAAATTCACAAAAATTGAAATACAAATTCAAACAATAATTTTAACCACAATTTTTTTAATTTTGAGAAATTTATAATGAATAAATATCATAATTATATCACTACATCATTTTTAATAAATTTATTTTTTAAGTTTTTTATTATTTACAAGGTGTTCCTATTCAAATTTACAGTATTTGTTTAGAATACCTAAACAAACATTGTCAAGAGTGATACCAGAAGTATTGGATGCTTTATGGGAATGCATGCAAGATTACATAAAGGTGAGTTAAAACTTAATATATCAATGTTACATATGAGGTCTTATAATTCACAACAACATCATGACCTTTTAATTTTTTAAAAAAATGTTCATTTTTACAGGATCAGGATACTAATATTAAGTTGAATTTTTCTCAAATTTGTAATATTGAATTAACTTCAGAGCTTGTTTTCCTTGAAATGTGATTCATTTAAAAAGAGTATTACAGGAGTGCAATGTATAATTTTCTATTTAGAATTAAGAGCCCCACCAGTCGTTGAGTGGTTAAGACAACTGAATACTGGTAGTTCGACCTGGCTTGGGTTCCGTCCCAGGCAACAGGTTGGCTGCATGGTTGGTTTTTGTGGTTACCCCATGTGTAACATAAATATGAGCTAGTTTCCCTCCTCTTACACAGATAGTCCTCGAGGCTTTGCGATATTTAAATTTAAGTAACCTATTTACAATTAAAGTCATAAAATAATAGTTGCATTGGGGTGTCTGGATAACGGATAACTTTGAGTTTTTTCTTAGTAAGTACTAGCAGAGAGAGATTTAGTATAGCAATTGGAATTTCATTACTCATGTAACATTCTCTTGAAAATGTTATGCAAACACCGTACTGATGAAATGTCTCTCCAAGTTATATTTTGCACTAACCATTATACTTCAGTTGCATAAGCATGCACTTTTTACCATGTAATAAATCAGGGCTTTTTAAACTTTTTTGATTGACACTTTTGATTTTATGGTGGTTAGAGATGAAAATGTCTCTCACTAATATGTTGCAGAAAAAGGTAAAAGTTTATGGCAGTTTCAGAAATTGTTGGAAATCTTTTGCAATTGCTAGCAAAAAATCTTCTGAAGACTTCGTATTAAAGATAAAGTTTCAAATCCGAATTATTTGATAAATCAGCAAGTTGTTCTTGTGATTTTAATGGCAAATGAGTAATATTTTCCACATTAATTCTAAATAGTTTCACAATCCATATTAGTTCTTTGACACTAAAATTTGAAGGGAAATATTTCTTAAAGTTTTTCTCAAGACATCATCTTTTTGATTTATCTATTTCATCATTTTCATTTAAAAATTCAGTTGTTGCGACAAACATTTCTAACAAACCCTTTTCCATCATAGTTTTCCATATGGTCATTTTCTTAATAAAGCATCAATTTTTAATTTGAATATGACTATGTTGCAACCTTTTTCTTGAAACGACAAATTTAGATCATTTAGTTTTTCAAATATGTCACTCAAATAATGCAGCTTTTGTAGACATAACTTATTATGAATTAAATTCGCAAAATCAGATTTTTGTTCAGTTAGAAAGAGAACTTTATGCATTGCCTTATCTTTATCTATTTTCAGATACATTGTGTAAAAATATTTGGTAATTGTAAAATTATTGGAATAAGTTAAAGGATTATCAAAAACTGCTAAAATGTTTTGGCGACCTCCTATGGGGGTCGCGACCAACAGTTTAAGAAAATAATTTTAAGTTATAAATGAAATTGTTTTTCCCACTCAACATTAAAATATCTCGTCAGCTTCTTAAAATTTTACAATTCTTTTGCAGGCACCAGTTTGTTGGTCCATGCTCTAGATTATAATTTGACTCAAATTCTAGAATGAACCATTTTCAATGGGAATGTCTGTCATAATGTTGTTTATGCTTTTCAGTATATTTAAATAAAATTTTCATTTATAAGAAGAGATATGATTATTTGATTTTGGAAAAATCATAATAAACATTGTTTTATAATTAGGGAGGCATCTAGCAATAGAATGTAGGAACTGCAGAGACTGCATTGGACAGCAAATTGACAACCTAGTATCCACCCTGTATAAAACACATAATGAATCTGCTAAATTGACCACCTATGGGTTCATCCAAAATTCTTCAATAGACACTTTTAGTTTTGAGTTTTCTTCAAATTAAGAAGCATATATATTCAGTTATAAAATGTTTAAACATCTTGTTTAAATGAAAATTCTGTTTTTGTGTACAAACAAGCATAAGCCCTTTTTGTTTATTGTATTATTGTTTGTACAACAACAGCTTATTTTTTAATCATTTATTTTCCAAAAATTATCAGTTTTTCTGTCTGTATGGGTATTGTGATCAAAAACATTCATTTACCCACAGTCACTTAGCTTTAATTCCATTTATTGTATCTGACACATTCATTACTTTAAAAACTTTAAATAGAATCTATGGTGTAGCTTAATCAAAAACAAGAGAGAAAAAAATGGGGAAAAATTAGATAAAAAGTGAAACATAGGAACACAACCAAAATATATAAGCACATTTTTTTATCTATTTCTTTGATGTGAATTTTATTATAACAAATGAGTAGCTAATATTCGTTGATAAAATATTTGATTTTACTATTTGCCAATATTTAAATAGCATTTTCTGCATTTATATTTTGTATTCGCATCCTTTTTTCAGTTTCATAATTAATACTTATTTTCTCATTTCGTAGACACCAAACACTGCTCAGGAGTGGAAAGCCATAGAAGAAGCTTTTGCTGAAAAGTGGAACCTGCCACACTGTGTTGGTGCCATCGATGGAAAACACGTTATGATAAAAGCACCAGCAGGGGGTGGCAGCACTTTTTACAATTATAAAAGTTTCAACAGCATTGTGCTGATGGCATCAGTTGATGCAGATTATAAATTTACATTTATTGATGTTGGATGTAATGGACGAATATCAGACGGAGGAGTTTTTGCCCAAACAAGTTTATTTTCGATGCTAGACAATAACTTGCTTGATCTGCCCAGCCCAACACCTTTGATTCCAGGTAGTGAGCCTGTGAATTATTTTATGGTTGCAGATGAGGCGTTTCCTTTGAAATGTTATCTGATGAGGCCATATCCTGGTAAAAATATCTCTCCTCAGCAAAGGATTTTCAATTATCGACTGTCCAGGGCAAGGCGTGTTGTTGAAAATGCATTCGGGATATTATCAAATAGATTTCGTATCTTGATGCAACCAATACAGCTGCCTCCTGCGACAGTTGATAAAATTGTTTCTGTATGTTGCTGTTTGCATAACTTTCTACGAGAAAGACCGTCCAGGCAATTGTATACACCAAGAGAACTAATCGATCATGAAGATGAGGACTTTAATTTTATACCTGGATCATGGTGAAATGAGGAATCGCTAAGTAAGATGAAATCCCTGTGTAAACAAAATGGTTATAACACAGGGTCTGCTGAAGCAAGGCTAATGCGAGAAAAAATTTGTGATTATGTAAATAATGAAGGAAAAGTTGCATGGCAAGATAAATTTATAAAATATTATTAATTTCTCAATATATGTTATTCAATTTATGTTCCCTGATTTCTCAATATGTGTTATAATAAAAGATAAAGAAATAAAGATTATTTATAAGTATTTTTATTTTATGATACAAAATAATGTGGTAAGTAATAAATATATCTAAGTTTCTTATTTATTCTGTGTTGTTCATGGAATCTAATACATTTTGTTCTGTCTGTGCATCTGTGAGAATTTGGTATATTTTATATTTTGTGTCTGTGAGGAGTTGAGGGTCACGGATTAGACTTAGTTCGGAACCAACAAAGGAACCGAACTGTGTAAATGTATTTGGAGTAGTGTTTTTTTATTTTAATATTGTAGAAATTTCTTCCAGTGTTATTGTGGCTGCTGTGTAAATGTGATCGTGTTTCTGTTTTTTGTTTGAAGTTGTAGTGTTTGATGTGTGTCTTTTTAGCTGTGGTAGTGTTTGTGTATGACATAGTTCTCTCTGTGTCTCTTCAGTGTCTTCAAAATCGTTCATGTCAAACATCTCCTCAGAATGACTGGTAACTTCTGCACTTCTTTCTTGTGTACTAGTATCATTAAAATCCTGAAAATTAAAATAACACTTTAATTTTTACTATTACAGCTATCATTCATTCATATATAACAAATCATAATTAACAAGCTATGGGAAAACATGCAGAAATAAATATTTATAAGGATAATGAATATATTTCCTAAGCTTGATTTTTCAAGAGATATCAAAGTTGAATAGTCAAATATCTTGAATAAGAATACGAAAAAACCTCGTAATTCTGCTGTCTAAGTTGTAGCGTATTTGGTATCAATAAAAACATGCAATACATATATTTAAAAGAAAATATATAAGAAGTTAATGCTTATGTTTAAGTATGTTAAAAGTAACAAAATATTGACTAACTTATGTCTGATTTAGCTGTGAATATAAGTTTATCATTGAAAATGATATATATATATATATATATATATAATTTACAAATATATATATATATATATAAACTGAGAAGAAAGCAAAGCTAATAATTACTACAGTAAAAAGAAATAATTTGAGTGTTTTTAAACGAACAGTATCTGTGCATGTACATCCCATATTTTTATAACTTTTCAATGTGAAGCGGAGTTGGACTTCATTTACTTGTAAAAACTTGAACAATATGAGTAAGATTTTGATAGTAATAATTACTTAAAATGCAATAAGAATTCATGTTTCTCTATTAATATTTTAAAATTAGAGGTAGTCACATATTATCTCAACCACCTTAATAAAAATTGCCATACTCTGCACATAAAAATTTCACAGGCAACCTTGTTCATAAAAATCCTTCAGTCAAGCAATGTTTCAATTGTTTATTTTTGTTGTATTTGGAATTCTAATGATTTTGACAGACATCGTAATTTTTTTTTTGGGAGTTGGGAACCTTTAACTTACTTTTAAAATATCACTTGTGGAATCTGCCAGCAATGGAAGAAACTGCAGTAAAAATTCTGCAGAATATAGTATTTTGTCACAAAACCGTTAACGCAAACAGCGATGAGATGTGTTTGGTAAACAGTTGATGTGCAGTACAAGTTTATGCAATTTATTGGTTTTTTAAGTGAAAACAGATCACTGTGTACATGGAGAAAAGAATAATGCTAAAAGTTAGAGAAGTATTTTGCAAATTCATAAGTGTTTTATTTTTTTAGTACTTAACATATTAGCGTAATCACCTCAAGTTTGGCAAATTTTTATAAATGAAAAAGAATGAGGGTAATGTTGCTTGACTGAAGGAATGTGTATGAGCATGGTTGCCTAAAGTATTGTTATGCTCATGGTCGACAGATTTTAGCACATTCTGGAAATTTAAAAGAGCTTGTACTAAAGTGCTTGTGATAACATGTAAGAACCTATTTTTTAATGTATCATATAATTTTTACTTAATAATTAAAATTCATGTTTAGATTTTTCGGCTTTTTTCGGTAGGTCGATAATACTTTGCTGACTTTTTATCAGATATTTGGGAATGGTTTTTGTGAAAAAAAGTCTTAAAAACCACTAACTTGTACCAGTAAGTAATTTTTACCTTTACATTTATAAAGACCATCAAATATGTGACAAGGTGGTTGTGTTAATACATGAGTACCAAAATAGACTTATGAAGAGAAATTTAAGTACCTTAACTCTCATTTCAAAATAAATTACATATGCTTTTCTGGATGTTAGACTAATTGATTAAGACAACGCAATTCAAGGACTATCTGCCTATAGAGAGGGATGCTTCATAGAAGAATTTTTAGGGAAAAATGGCTCGTATCCATGTTCTGCATAGGAAAAAACAAAAACCAACCTTACAGTCAGCTTATTTGCTGGCATTCGAACACTGGTCAAATTACCAGTTATTTAGCAGTTTTACTGCTCAGCTATTTTGGAAATTATCAATAGAATATCATTCATTGGAAAAAAGATTAGGTCTTCATATAAATTCAAAATATAACTTCTACTAACTCTGACACTTCTGATTTTAGAAATTAAGCCCTGGTCCTATCCACTTTTACCTATACTTTAATGGGTATTGCACCTATACTTTAATGGGAAATGGGATTATTTTTAAGTAAATGAGCTTAAGAATAGTCTTTAAATATAAAGATTTCATTTAAGAAATTAAATAGCACACATAGTTGTAAAAGGATAAATAAAATAATACTTTTGTACTGAAGTTATATAGAAATTGCTGTGAGTGTGAACTTTTGCAGATGACCCATCTGCTGCATGAGCTTGAAGATTTGGCTAATATAATTTACACAGCTAAGTATGTATAACAATATTATTTTATTTATCACAAAAACTGTTAAAGTTTTGCCTATATTAAAAACAATTCTATAAATTTTCAAATAGTAAAGGGAAATTATTTGCTTTATAAGCCAAATTATATAAATTTAAAAAGTAATCACTTACCAAAGAAGTCACAGTATTCCTTAAGGACACGACATCACTTAAAAATTGTAACGATGTGTAAAACTGCCATGCCGATTTGTACTGCATGGCAGTGCTTGCATCAGATGTATAATTTTTTTTTCTCTTTATGTTTCTCCTTTGTAAATTGAGTACGCAGGTTACTCCATTTTTTTTTTAAATTTCATTTTCTGGAACGCATATTTGTGTGCTTAAGTCCTGAAATGTTAAAATAACCATGCTTCAGAAAAAGTAAATAACTACTGTGCTTTAAATGATAACCTTTACTATTAAATAAATAGACAATAATGTTATGAAAACCGCAACAATATGAGTAAAAAGTACTAATACAGAATAAAGATTACTATAGTAGAAAGGAATAGTGTAATTTCAATACAAAAATTTCAAATAAGAAATATAAATATGCAAAATCTTAAAATAGCATATCATACTGAATATTAAAAAATACTATCGGTATAGTTTAATAACTAATACAGTTCTGAAAACTGTAATCATATTGCTATATCAGTTAATCAGCTAATAAAATTGAGCAATATTGTATTAAATTGAGCTGTAATTTGTTTAACCAACATAAAATAATTTTCATCACGAATAAAAAAATATTTGATGATAAAGGGAAGATAACTTACCAAAATAAGGGAATCCTTTAACTTTTTATTTTTATAATTTATGTTATTTGTGTCCCACAACACAGCATGGTCTCTATAAAAATCAATCAATTGAAAAATTTGATTTTCGCTCCAACGAAAAAGCGCCATGTTTCCAAAATGAGAGAGAAAAGCACGTGATCTCTGGAAGCAATCTAATTGGCTAGAGTCGCCGATTTTATCGTCGGCTAGTGAGCGGTGAACATTAGCTCTGAAATCGTCGCAGAGAACATGACAGATTTTTAGCGCATGCGCACATCCTGAAAATTGTTCCTCTGCGAGAAAGTCGGCCGATAAAATCGGTACGTGTAGACGGGCCTTTAGATTAATTTCCACATTATTTTTTTTTTACTCTCTTCACTCAATTTCCTTATTTATTTTAATTATTATTACAATTACAATACTATGAGCTCGAGGAACTTTTCCACGATTTCGATATAATATACTTATAAACATAAGATGAAAAATTTTTTTACCGAAGCACTAGATTAGTGAGTTTTTATTACATTATTGACAAATATAGTTTTTAAGTAAACAAAAAATTTTCAGCGGAGATAAATATTTGTCAAATATAAATGTGTTTTCAAAGCGTAAATAAATAGCCCATCATATTGATAATGGCTAAATAATAAGTGATAAAAAAGAACCCGGTTAGAACATTCATATCTCTAATTACTCTAACAAAGTAATTTGCTTTGATTTAATCTTTAAAATACAATATATTTACAATGATAAGACAAAATCCAATGTGAAAAGTTATGTGAAGATTACGATAGTATTCATAGTATTCGTATAATCCTATAACCAGATAATAATATTAAAATAAATTTTATCTGAATGAAGTTTTCTTATTACAGAAACAGTCAAATTATGCAAGTACATAAACGAATGCACTTTCAAACTATCTGCTTAATACTGTTTACAAACGCATGCCAAAGTTATGCTTACGTTACTTCTCGCCGTCCAGCGCATGCTCAAGAATTACCATCCAGGCGAAACTAGTCGATTTTTTCATGACGTCAAAAATTCGAAAAGTGGGGTAGGGTTTGGCCGGACAGACAGACAGACAAAGTAGACAGATGTCTTGTTTTGCACCCGCTAAGTCTTTCTGCACCGATGGGCGAAAAATCAAGCCTAGGTGCGAAGGAAAGGTATATAGAAAGGGGGCCAATTTCGTATTTGAGGAGAGTAAAAAGGAACGTACATTTTGTACGAGTTCAAAAGGCCAGAAAGAAAAGATGGGACAAAATAAAATTTAAAATAAATGGCCCAAAAATAATAGAGGGGGGAAAAAGGGCCTATAAAAAGAAAAGGAAAAGAAGTAGAAAATATCCTAAAATACGATTGTGTCCATGAGTGTAGTTAAAAGGAGTTCGTTTGCAAAAATTAGTAAATAAATGAATTCCTACATGGTAATGTGTATGCCCTTATCTTGAGACCTAAGAAGAAAAGACATATATCATCACAGAGATGTACATAATATTTTAACTAAAGTAACATTAACTATTACCGTTCCCAAAAAATTCATGTATATTTCAGAAAAACAGTAATTGACAAATTCATAAATCCATACACAGTGTGAGAGCATTTCAGCAAAAATAAATTATACAGTATGTTTTTCTTAAATATTAGTTAAATATAAAATTAATTTATTAAGTTAACCGTTGTAATTTATTATAGTACAAGTTTAACAAATTCCGTCACACTGTATTTATATTTGCTCATAATTCTAAGTATGAGACCTGAAGAAAAAAAGTCGAGGATCTTAGTTACAAAAATCACAATCTATACTCATCGATGGTCAAGAGATCCCCATTTTTGCCTCTCAAGAAAGGTGCTACTTTGGTAGACGGTTGCACGGATTTTGGCGATTTTTTGGCAATTTTCCTTTGGCGAGTAATACAACTTATGGTAAACCCATTGCTGGATAAGTTATTTATGGTAACCGATACTTTGTTGTCATTTTATTTAAAAAATAGTGCGTTTTATTGTGCATAAATTCCGTGTTTAAAATATTATTTATGGCTTTTAAATATTAAAAATCAATTTAATTTTGCATTTTTATTTGAAATAAAAATTTTATTGTTTATCATATTTTATGAAATTTCATGTTGTGGATGATGTAATCAATGACGTCCCCTTACTTTAAAAGTAGTTCGTTTTAATATGTATAAATTTAATCTAATGTTTTAAACATTATTTATGGCTCTTAAATATTAAAATACAATTTAATTTTGCATTTTTTTAAAAATGATTTTATTATGTATGAATTTTTAAATAATTTTAATTCTAGCCGTGATGTAATAAGCTCTCTGATTGGTTATAGAATATTTGTGCATTAACGAGCTGTAATCAGCTCCCTCATTGGTTACTGACAATTTGTGCATTTCTGCGCCGTTTTAAAATTTAATTTATATCTTCGAATTCCTTCAAAGATGTCTTCAAAGATGTTATCTAAATTATGATTTTGATTGTGGGGCTTATCAATAAACAACAGGTTAAACACTCAAAAGAATGTAAGTACATATTTTTCTTTTATTTTATAATTGTATACTTCAATTTTTGTTAAAAAAAATTAATACACTATTTTCAGAAATTGCTGAGATAATTATTGTCCATATGTTTTAATGTTAATTATATTCTATATAACGTATTTTAAAGTATTTGAATTTAATAATATTCTAATTCTTTTAAATGTTGGTATGATGGTTTTTAATTCGATATTCAATTTCAGTAATATTTTAATCTAATTAAACGTTGGCCCAATGTTTTTATAGCGGTGTTTTTATTCTCTTCTTTGCTATATGAAAGTAATAATAACCTTACTTTAGTATTTTATACTCATAGTAAATGTATTTATTTACACTTGCCTGCCATCTTAAAAAATGACATTTTCAACAAAAAATTAATCCACTACTTTTAACGATATTTATTTATTTATTTTTTAAGTCTCGAATACTTTACTATGCGTAAAAACAGCGTTTTTCAAGATGGCTGACGTTTGTAAAAATCGCGCCATCAATTCGGCCAACGTAAATCGCCAAAAATCCGTGCAACCGTCTACCAAAGTAGCACCTCAAGAAATTCCTAAGCACGAAAGGAGGGGCCTCCGAAGGGTATGAATTGCTGATAAGAACGAACTACTGATAAGGAATGTGGCGTCTCTATGGAATAGTTACGAAGAAAAGAACCACATCACTTGCTACTATTACTAACTATTGTATAATGCTAGAATCTTATGAAAATAATAAATAAAGAAATTTAATGGCACTTTAGTGATAGAGAATAAGATATTGTATAGAGAACATAATGTTACTTATCTGAATATTCCGTGCCAGGGTTTCTTTTGGATTTCTCGTGTTGATAGTGAACAGCGAACAAGTGAAGCAAACAATTTGAAGTTTCGAATAAGCGATGTTTCCTTTTTCAATTTGATGGATGAGACATTGCATAGGAAAGATGCATTACACTTTTTTTTAAGAGAGTTGAAAACATTTCTTGAAACACTTATTTAAAAATTTCGGAGCTATGTTTAAACACTGCCTCCAGCTTTCGTGATCGCAGCGCCCGTCAATATTTTAATTTTTCGGTAGGGTTTGGAAATACGCCTCCCGATTATGATCGGCGTACGGTTATGGGATTTTAAAACACGTGGAAGTAATCTATGTAAACGTGGTATTTAGTACATATAAAAAAATAATTAAAGACTAAGTAACATAAATTCAAGTTAGCTGAGAAAACATTACATTAAGCATATGAAAGTGAAAATTCAAAATTGAGCGGTTAAACGCGATATACGAAAACAAATTTGTATTGAACTAAAGTTATTAAAGTATGTTAATAAAAATAATAATAATATAATATATAGTTTAGATAAGTTCTGGCAACAGTGAGTGTTGCCGTCATCAGGAGATCGTGCTTCGTGATACTGTCATTCAAAAAAAGCTATAGTTTGTAATTCCAATAAAAAGCATCGTATTTTTGCTCTGCTGTTTGTTTTCTCTCTATTTTTAGAAATACCTTTTTAGGTTATGTATTTTTTAAGAAATACCTTTTTAGGTTATGGGTCAAGCAAGCTCCCATATTGCGTCAAATGTTTTGAATTGATGTTTTCTCGAAGAAACGGAACTCGTTAAGCCTAATCAAGTAAATGTTTTGTTTTCGTTATAGCAATCGAAAGTTGTTTAGAAATCAAAGTATGGAATTATCTAAGGTCCAAGTAAAGCCTTTATCAGGTGAAAGCGATTGGCTTATATGGAAATACAGGATAAAATTTGTTTTAAATTATCATCCTGGTGCTTTAGAAATTGTAGAAGGAACTATAGTGAAACCAGAAATTCTTCCTGTAGATGCTCCGATTGCTCAACAAGAGAAATATAATGAAGCTATTAAGAAGTTTCAAAATGCAAACACTAGTGCTATGATGGTATTAACGAATTCCATGACGGAAGAAACTCTTTTAAAAGGCATCTCTTTTTCTTACTCCGCACTTGCCCTCGCCCGATGGGGCGTGTTAGCCACTGCGGTGGCCAGTCTCTTCGGGATCTTCATCAGATTATGCCATCTTCACGTATGATCATACCGGCGCCAAATTAGGAATTGCATTTGATCGAAAATCTCTCAGTCAGATATACTAGGGTAGCGCTCACGCGCGGGCACCTGAATGCAATGTACTGACGTACTGTCGCTTGATCCGAAGAAACTCTGCAAAAAGTTATGAGATTTCAGACTGCTAGAGAAGCGTGGTTGGAATTACATAAGTTATTTGAAGCATCATCAGAAAATCAATTGTATAATATATGCATGCAATTTTTTCAATTCAAGTGGAATGAAAATGATAATATGGCGGCTCATCTTTCCAAATTAAAAAACTTATGGAATGAGTTGATTTCAGGACTTGAAAAGAAAAATGAAAATAAGTTACCTGACATGCTACTCAATTGCAAGATTTTAGATGTCTTACCAGGACAATACCATTTGTTTAAGGCAAGTTGGTTGCTCTTGGGTGAAGACAAGAGAACAGTTGATGAGTTAACAGCACAGCTTTGCTCTCATGAAAGAGAATTTAAAAGTCATGAGAAAGGCAATACAAATGAACAAGTGGCATTAGTAATGTCAAAATCTGAAAAACAAAAGCAATATAAAAAAGACAAATTCAGAAGAAAACCAAGAAAAGAAGATATTTGCAATTATTGCAAAAAGAAAGGACACTGGGTAAAAGATTGTAAACAGTGGATTGCTGATGGAAGACCACCCCAAAATAGGTTGACGAAAACCAATGAAGGAAATACAGGCAGTGTAATACTGATGTCTATTGACGAAGAGGCTAAGACTGATCGAACATCTTTTTAGATAGTGGAGCTACAAGACATATCATGAATTGTTTCGCATACTTTATGGACTTTATGAAGTTTGATAGTCCCTGTAGCATCAAGGCTGCTGGAAAAGAAACTTTAGTTGCTCTTGGTAAAGGTACAGTATGTGTCAAAACAACTATTGGTAGTAAACTCCAAAGAATTTACCTTAAAGATGTTTGGTATGTCCCTGAGATAAACAGAAGTTTATTTTCTTTACTTGCTGCTCAAGATAGAAATCCGAATAGTAAATTTATTTCAACAGTTACAGAATGCTGGTTAAAGGTTGATGGTCAAGTAGTGCTTTTTGGAATTCGCAAAGTATATGGTACTTTATACAAAGCAGCTATCGAACCTATTATGCCTGATAAAATTATAGAAGTGCATGCTGCTGAAGCAGACAATTCCTTGTTAGAGTTATATCATCAAAGATGGGGACATCAAGATAAACGTCACATTAAGAACATGCTTGAGAAAGAATTAGGAATTAAAATCCCATTTGAAAGAAAATTGTTTGAACCATGCATTTTTGGCAAAGCACACCGTTTACCATTTGGCATAAGAAAGCCAGCCAGCAAGCCTGGTGAATTAATTTCAGCTGATGTCTGTGGACCTTTTGATGAATCTTTCCAGAAGAAAAGATACTTAGTTTTGTTTAAAGATAGCTACACAAAGTTTCGTTATGGGTATTTTATCAAGGAAAAATCTGCTGTTGTAAATATGTTACAACACATGCTTGCACACGCTAAAATTTTAGGACATTCAGTCAAAGAATTTCTCAGCGATAATGGAGGCGAGTTTGACAGTGACAAAGTGCGTGCTATTTTGCATTCTGAAGGTACAACTCAAAGACTAACAGCACCTTATTCTCCTGAACAAAATGGCTCTAGTGAAAGAGACATACGTACAATAATCGAAATGGCAAGAACATTTAAGTACTCAAATTCTGAAGCTCATTTTCCTGCAGCAATATGGGCTGAACTAGTCAACACTGCCATATATGCACTAAACAGAACTGGCAAATCATCAGTAGAAGGCATGAGTTCTTATGAGCTATGGTTTAAAAAGAAACCTCGAATTAAGCATCTTCATATAGTAGGATCTGTGTGTTATGCCCATATTCCTAAACAAAGAAGAAGGAAAATGGATAATAAGGCTACAAAAGCTTATTTAATTGGTTATGATGGAGACGAAAGATACCGACTATGGATCAAAGAAACCAATAGTGTGATCTGTTCACGTGATATTATATTTAAAGAAAAGCTCACAAATTGTGAAGAAAGGGTGCAGTTACCTATTCAAGATCAAGATAGCCTAATTTCTGGCTCTGAACATCAACAAAATTCAGAAAAAGATAAGTCAGAAAAGTTTCTTTGTAAAGAAGATAATTCAGAAAAAGAATACAACAAAGAAATATCTAGAACATCTAGGAGAATCTAGAAGAACATTTTGAAAGACAAGAATGTGAAGATATTAATTTGCAAAATAATGCACAGTCAAGATACCTAAGAGATAGAGCTGACTTGAGAAAGCCAAAGCGTTTTGAAGATTATATAATGATAAGTGAAGCTTTTATTATTGATTCTAAAGAACCCGAATCTTATGAAGAAGCGATCAACTGTAAGCAAAGTGTAAATTGGAAAGAAGCTATGGATTCAGAGATGACATCATTGATAGAGAATGAAACATGGAGTTTAGAAAAATTACCAAAAGATGCTAAAGCTATTCCATGCAAGTGGGTTTATAAGATCAAAAGGAATCCCGATGGATGTATTGATAAATTCAAGGCTAGACTTGTTGCCAAAGGATACACTCAACGTTTTGGAGTTGATTATGATCAAACGTTTAGTCCAGTAACAAAGTTAGGAACTATTCGTTCAGTTTTGAGCATCGCAGCCAATGAGAAAATGCATCTTTCTCAGTTTATCCCTTAGCCTGTCGAGTGATTTTCTGCGAATGCCTTTAAAACTGTCGCTAGTTTTGGACCGAACTTCCCGTAAAATGTCGCGAAAATAACCCTAAACCTCTGAAAATTGTCAAGCAGTTCTTTTGTTATTTCCCATCCCTCCCAGAATTTTACTCCAATGATTCCGCTAAGTGAGATTGATTGCTCTATATTGTTCGGTAGCTGTGAGCTCTCAAGAGAATTGCAAAAGGCTAGACTCTCCGTGATGATCGTCTTAATGCCGCAGGCTATAGCTGCGAAACTTGAAAGTTTCCTTCCCTTAAACAATCTTATCTCTACATATCTTCTCTACATATAATAAAAGAAAGAGTCTGTCTGTGTGTGTGCGCCTTTCGTTCGCGCTGCCCGTAAGCTAATAGACTCACGGCTACGAAATTTGGTACATAGGTACATCTACACAAGAGCCAGTGCACTTCGAAGCGATTTTTTCGAAATTCGAATTCGAATTTTTTTTTTATTTCATGTTTTGTGACGAAATCGTGTCATTTTGAAACATAATGGGCTATAGGAAAGCGAGATTTTACTCTACACACTCCATTTTCACACCGTCATTAAACGCAGGCACTTAGCTATTTTACGAACTTAAAATAAATTTCGTGTTTCAATAAATCGATTAAATACGAATTTATTTAACAAAGGGAGCTTAACACTTTTTCAATGGGATTTTTTCTAAAAAAGTTTAATTTAAAAAATGTACAGTTTATTTTTCTTTGATATTTGTACACGTTAAACTTTCATCCTTGCGAATGCTTTTACAAAAAGAATTTTGGAAAAATGATAATTTATTTTGTATTTTTAAAAGATTTTTTAAATGAAGCTTCCGAGTACATTTCTCTCATCTCACATCTTTAAAAATGTGATTTTGGCAACAATTTTACTGTATTATTGTTATTGATAGATTTTTGATGAAATCGCATCATTTTGAATAGTTTCATTCTTTTAGAAATATGGGTTTGGCTAATTTCCAGTCAGTCACGTGATTCTTCCGCGCGGCTACTGAAACATTATCTGTAATGTTACAAGCAAATCAGCTGTTACCGCTACAGTTTGCTTTCAACCTGCTACCATTACAGGAAATTCTTCTGTAAGTTTTTGATTTCTGTAACTTTACAAAACTTTTGCCTGTAAAGAGCGAACTTTTTTTTTACCGTGTATATTTTTGATGAAATCGCATCATTTTGAATAGTTTCATTCTTTTAGAAATATGGGTTTGGCAACAATTTTTCATCGTATTTCTTATGTCACTGTTTTTAAGAGATTGGCATATTTCATTGTCATTTTTATATAAATATAATATATTTTTATTGATTTTTTTTTTTTTTAAATGTTCTGTGGAGTCAAATTCTGCGCGGAATTTTATGTTTTTTGAGTTGCTTTCATGTTATTTTCTTGCTTATTTCACTGTTTGTAAGATATTGAAAAGTTTTGCATGATTTTTGTTCTTCTACGGAAAGTTGGTTAATTTTTTAATTAGGATAATTAATATTTGTATTAATAGATATAGCTTATTTCATTGTAAATTTTCCCCTTGAAAACATAAGATAAAATATCATTAATTATACTTTGCTTTTCAGAATTTTTTGTTTTTTGCATTCCTTTATTTTATTTATTGCTCATTTCACTGTTTTTAAGATATTGAAAAGTTTTGACTGATTTTTTTAGGAAACAAAGTTCTTAACCTCCTTTATACCATTTGAGTTCTTAGGATTTTGCAAAGAGAATTTGCTTAATTTATTTATTAGGATAATTAAAATTTGTATTAAGGGACATTGCTTATTTCATTGTAATTTTGTTATACGTAATAACTTTTTTTATGAAGTTGTTCTGCAGAGTAAAATCCTACGCAGTTTTTAAATTTAACGTTTGGAGTTCCCTTCAGCCATTTTTCCGGTACATTTAAAAACCAGACGAAGGCTTGCAGCGAAGCTGCTAATTTTCAAATAAATTGGTTTTAAAATTTACCCGGTAAAATTTTAAATTATTACGCATTTTTAACCTAAGTAACCTAAATCTGTATGTCACTGATTATCACCGGAATTTCAATGCAGACTGACTAAACTGCTATCACTGAAATTATATTCTGACAAATATCTGGTGCAATTTTCATTCCTTCTGAGATATTGTTGAAACATTTCGTATTATTTCCGATTTTCTGAATTTTGTCATTAATTAAAAATCTTTAAAACCTTCAGCATTTTCCTATATTCTTCAACTGCATGCAACTAATAATTATTTTAAATAATTTCTTTTTTCCTTAATTATTACGTAGTTTTAAGAGAGTAATAAGCGAAACATTTGGGTGTTTTTTAAGGGTGATAATATTAATATTAAATTTGCATTTTACATTTTTATATACATTCAAGATATTCAGAAAGGGAATTATAAATTGAAACCGTTTTCAGTGTATCATAAATTTATTGATTCAAAATAAAAATTCTTGCTTTCCTGTCCAAGAAACACTAGTAAATTTTATCTGAAATAGGAAAGATGAGACATATTAATAACAAACAAAGCAATTAATTTGGAAGTCAAAAAAACAAAAATCAGCGTTATTTTCAAATTTTCACAGGACTAGTTTCGATGGTTGTACCGAACCATCATCTTCAGCTGCAAAAGCGCAAATGAACGAGATAAGATATAATGAAAATTAGATTGTGAAAATTTGAAAATATAACGCTGATTTTTGTTGTTTGAATTCCAATTTAATGTTTGTTCGGCTTGTTATTGTATCTTAATTAAACAAAGCAATGTTGTTACTTATTAGCTTACAATATAATTTATTCAATATGGTATTTTTGTAAAGAAAGAGTGTTGCTATACATTTGGTAAAGTATAAATAAGCATTTCATTTAATAATTATAAAAGTTATTAATTATTTAATAATTAATCATAAGAATATGAATAATTAAATATTTTTTCGGAGATATATTTTCCGGCGATATTTTTTTCTAGGGATCCCAGCATACATTTTTGAAGCATTATGCTCTAAATAAATGTCTTGTTTAAACATGACATTTATTGTTGACAAATCTCCAACCAAAGGAAATACCTTACTAGGGAGGATATTCAAACAAAAATTTTTATTAGAATAAATATTTTCGTTATTTTAATACTACTAATAATATACAAACATTAGTTTAAGTTCACTATAGTTGAGTGAATAAGATTGCTGGATGTTGGTATTTTGTTGTTGGCAACCGAACAGTTTAGCTGCTTGTGGTCTTTATGATTTTCCCGATGCGTAACGTGAATTCAAGCCAATTTTATTTAGAAAATTGCCCACGGAGGTGTTCTCTTAAAGCAGATAACCCATGACTTCTTAAAAATTGTAAAATATAATCTGTGGATATTTTCCGTTATACGATAACACGAAGAAAATGATTTCCTATACGAAACGTATGATCAGCGCTGTTATTGCCCGCCGTTTAATTAAATGCATCCATCTTATTCCTTACAATTTATTTTCCTTTTTCAAAGAAAGTTTAATTTCAGTAAAATGTACTATTTACAATGTGTCATTTTATTTTGCTCGTTTTTTTATGAAAATATTCAAATTCAGATAGGTATTGCGTAAGTTCAGAAAGCCAACTATTCTCCAAGCGGTAAGATAGCTGAGCACCGGTAAATTCTAGCGGCTGTATGGTGGGTTTAGGGGTTTTTCAGAAGTACAATTGATTGTGAATTAACAGTTCGTTTCCCACAAAAAAAAATCTACCCCGAAGACTTCCTTTCCCTTAGACAAATAGGTCCTGTGTGCTTTATCATAATACAAAATCTTAAGCGTAAAAATCTTTTATCATAGCCGATGATGACGATAAAATATTTTCTATCTGATGCGTCAAGTTAGCATAAATGTATATTTCTAACGAAAATTGTTTGGCTCATGTTACCCTATAATGAAAAAAAAGATTCAAATCGGTTTTTAGCTTAAACAGTATTTTCATTATTAATTATATCACGAATTTTATCAATAGTATTCTTAGTATTAATTGCAGGCATGTATTCAAGAATATTATATACACAATGCTGTGTCTAATGATTACGGCTAATTTTTATATAAAATTTTATAGTATAAAAATTTAGGTTCATAGGTCAGCCATATTTCAAAGAGTACTTGTGTATTATAAGAAAAGAGAGAGAGAAATTTAAGAATCAAAAAATTTACCACGAAGTAATATAAAAATGCAATAGAATACAAAAGAGTACAATACTATTTCATGTTTTGTGGATATACTTGAAGACAGAAACATGTTTCAGCTGTATTCGTTTATCGGAGAAAAACTTTTCATATAAAGCTATTTTTTTCAAATCTTTCACTATACAAGTAATACAAAAGCAGTATAGGAATTTCTTTTCTTAATACCCAACCGAAGAGCTGAGGGGACGTACAATGATTAACATACAATAAGTGCCTTGAATTATTTTGCTTTACATGCAGTTTCCTTATATATGTAAAACAAAATAAACTTTCACCCATTCCAAAATTTCAAGAACTCACAGAGAGAGAGAAATATCTATAACAAATTTTATTGCTGTTTGACTGATTGCTTCGAAACAACCAACTCAAGCTTTCAAGCTTCAAGCTATTCAAATACGAACGCTTCTCAGCAAAGCTATTTGGACCGCATCTGCTTTGTTAAAGAAAACCTTTTGGGGGTAAAATCATCCAATTTATCGGGTTTTTCAAACAAAGCAGTCAGTGGTCCTGTTACTACCTGCTGACCTAGAGAAATTTCTCAGAAACTTTTGTTCGAAGAAAACGAGTTTTATATTTTTAAGAATTTCCATTCTGACAGCAAGATTTTGTTATTTTTCATCTATAAATGAAAAGAAACTAATTTGTTTTTAATAAAGAAGAAAAAAATTAATAAGCTTATTTAAATTTTTTACACAGCACCGAGTAAGGAGACGAAATTTAATTTTCTTTATAAATATTTTTCTCAGACAATACTTCAGTGTTTTTCAAATTACGAGAATAGCGCGTTAGTGCATGCATTTTCAAATCAGAGTTATTTAATTAATATATATGGATATGACGAATAAGTACACTTTCGCACACATACACTGTATATTAGTACATACATAAAAATGAAATAAAATTTGAAAACAAGCAATTTAAAACTACTGTATTGAAAAATTATTGAAAATTTGTTTTTACCTCATTTTTTTTTCGTTATATACATTTACTTCAGTTTTTTTATATGCATTTACTTAATTTATTTTCTTATATGCATTTACTTAATTTTATTTTGTTATATGCATCTGTTAGTGTTTTTGAAAAATTTTTAGATTTTTTGAGTATGGCAAAGGAAACGAGATCTATCAGCCGAAGGCAATGAATGTCTCCATGGACGACTTTTCGACTAAAACGTACTCATGTTCATGTTACACATAGGGTAAATCACAAAATTCAACCAGTTCGTTTGTTTGGGTTCGAATACGAGTCGAAATAGCGATAATCAGATATCTTAACCAGGAGGCCATTGATTGGGTTTGACAGATTTGGAAACCTAATAAATAGTATTTAATAAATATAATATTATTAAACGAATCGGATTTATATAAACCAAATAAAATTCTTATATCGAACACAACTAAAACTCGATATAACTTACACTGATAAACTGATGTGTAATAACACTGATAAATTAAAATACTAAACGGAATATACATTAATTCTACATAGATAATTTTTTGTAACGTATTTCGCTGGGAATGTCTGGCCGCTTAAATCCTGATTATATATACCCTTATTTTAAGGTTATCACATATCTGATGGTTTGACTTTTACCTCAAAACACAAAGAATCCACAGAATTCAGTAAAATTAATAACTTTATTTCCCTGTTGAAAATTCTCTGAATCTTTTCAAATATAAAAGCACACCCGCCAAGCAGTTTGCTTTAAATAAATATATGCAGCAACGAGAAGATGCGCTTTTGACAACAACTCGTTTCGAAAATCGAAAATTTTTCTAAATGTAAGAGATTTGTCGCTTAAATTAATTTTTCATTGAACAAAAAGCAAAATAGAATCGCATATTATTAAAAGAATTTTATTGATAATTCAGATTCTGAAAACAAGAACATTGTTGTTATAAAAAACAAAGAAAAAATAAACAACATATTTCATTCAACGGGGGCCAACTTTGGCGCATGAACTATTCAGCATAAAAATATTTGAAGCATGTTATGGATAAAGGTTTATTTGATTATGGCAAAGTACTCGATGGTTATTTGCCTAAGGTGAAGGATGCCTTCGTTCGAGGACTGCCTTACGGAAATTGGCTTGCATACATGTTACACATATGGAAAACTAAGAATATCATCCTGGCAACCAGCTCGTTTGCCGGGATTCGAACCCCGGACAGAACCACCAGTTGTTCCGTTAGACTCCGCTCAGTCGCTGGTGGGCTGTCCGATAACGGAAAAGTTCAAAATTTCATATTAGAGGAAAAGTGGTAGCATAGTATAATTCGAAGTTATTGCCATTTCAGTAATGTGAAGAGATTTCAAGAATGTTTAATTATTTTCTTTAGCTTATGACAAACTAAATAAAATAATTAAACATTCTTGAAATCGCTTCTCTTAACATACTGGTAGTTTGACCTGCATTCAAACCCCCGTGAACAAGCTGATTGCATGGGTGTTTTTGTGGTTTTAACTTTTTGTAGTGCGAGATTGTTTCCCTTAGAAAATCCGTCACGAAAGCATACCTCCCCTTAGATAGATCGCCTTCACGTGCTTAATAATCTAACAAGGCAAACCAAACACAACCCGAGCGAGGACTCGTAGTCAAGGCACGTCATCATGAAAAGCTAACTAAAATTGGCTCTTATTCACATTAAACATGCGCAACAAACATTCGCTAAAACTGGTATGCAGGCAATCCATTCATCAGGATTTGAACCCGCTTCAAACTATTAGTATTCAACGATTTTACCGCTACTTCGTTGGCGGCCTTTTGTAGTATCTATAAGAAAAGTAATCGCAAAGACACAATCATTGCGTACCGACGGATGAAGTTCGGAATTTAAAGAATAACTTTCATTCGTGCTATTGCTGTTAGCATTGACATTTGGACAGATCTTAATTTATTTTTAATTCTTTTAATGTAATTAATTTATATCTTTAAATAACTAATCTTCTAACTGTACTTTTTTGTGCGGAGTATATCTAACCCTTCCGTACACTAACTGTTTTAATTAATTTACACTCCATTAATTTTAAGAGATTTTATATCGATAGATTTCTTTTCAAAAATGTTTCAAGGATTACATATTTTATTCTTTAGATTTCAAAACATTTTGTATTTAAAATCTTAATAATAAAATTTTTAAAACAAATATTTCTAGAAATTCCTTCGGCGTATTCATTTATTCCATTTAGTTGAAGTTTCGAGTAGAATATCTTCCTTTCAACATTCATATAATTTTTATATGTCAGTTCGCCATTTCTACGGAGCATAGAGCCACACATACGAGTACAAAACTCAGGCATGCTGAAAGCACAATTTTAACATTTAAGAATGTAAAAAGAAGAATATACCATTATAATAACGCGCATTTGAAATACGAAGGTAAACAAGAAAGCTGGTTGCAACATTTTATATTTTTTCCTGACGAATCAGAAATTGTAATCATTTTTCAATACAAAAATAAAATATTTGATTCTATAACATATAGGCATAAAGGCGTCCTCCGTTACAATTCTTATTTTTTCTTGTTTCTACTAAAATTCGGCAATGTACTATAACAACGTCGGATCCTGTTTGACTTTCATTTGTATAAAGGACCACAAGGCAAACAGTTGTAAAACGATTTATCTTCTTTGGCAAATTTTTAGTCGGCACACAGATAATACATACCTGCTGTCTGACAAAGATACTTCACTCTAAGGACTTTTTCCTAAAGTGCTCTTTTCAAAGAGACTTCACACCCTATTAAGACCTTTGTGTCAACTGACAGCCGCCTGCAGAAAGGTAGGGGAAGGAAGACCAGATCGCGTCGTCTAAACACGTCTTAAGCAATCTTCGCGAAATTCGGGCTTCGTGTATACACGTCTTAAGCATTTTTCGTGGCATTTGAAATTCGTGTAAAGACGTCTTAAGCATTTTTAAAGAAATTCCAAAAACGTTTAAACACGTCTTAAGCAGTTAAAGGGTTGATGTCGGTTCAGCATTCTTATATGGAAAACTTGAAGAATCTATATACATGCAGCAACCAGAAGGATATAGTGACGGTTCGAAGAAAGTCTGTAAGTTGAAACGCAGTTTGTATGGACTTAAACAATCATCACGCTGCTGGAATAAATATTTTGGAGATTTTGTGTCACAGCTGGGCTTCAAGACAAGTGAAGCTGATCCATGCTTATATATAAGAAACAATAACGGCAAGAAGCTAATCGTATGTTTATATGTAGATGATGGTTTAGTAGCATCAACAGATCTACAAGAATCTGAAAAATTTCTCAGAGAATTGAAGTCGAGATTCAGAATCACAACTAAACCAGTAATATACTTTCTTGGACTTAAAATTAAACATCTTGAAGATGGAAGTATTAAAATTAGTCAGCAAGCTTATGCAAGAAAAATTCTTCAAAAATTTGGGATGGAAGATTGCAAGCCAGTGTCAACTCCTATCCTGAAGGAAGGTCTAACTGAAAAGAAAAAGGACGATAAATCAAACAGAGAAATTTTTCCTTATAGAGAAGCTGTAGGAGCTTTAATGTATCTTATGTTAGGCACAAGCCCAGATTTAGCTTACTGTGTTGGCATTCTATCACGTTACCTAGAAAATCCTTCGAAAGATGATTGGAAAAAAAGTGAAACGTGTATTCAGATACATAGCAGGTTCTCTAACTTAAGGTGTTACATACAAGAATAAATACAAACCAGGCATTCTAGAATGCTATAGTGATGCAGATTTTGGAGGCTGTCAAGAAACAAGAAAATCAACGAGTGGAGTAGTGATATTATATAGTGGTGGAGCTATATCATGGATTAGCCAAAGGCAAACAGTTGTTGCAACTTCGACGACTGAAGCAGAAGTAATTGCAGCTAGTGAATGTTCTAGAGAAGTAATTTGGTTAAAGCGACTATTTAGTGATGTAACCAAGTTACGTGAAACTCCAGTAATTCAAGTAGACAACGCCGCTGCAGTGAGACTGTCACAAAACCCGGAGTTTCATCGACGCACAAAACACATTGATATCAAGCACTTTTTCATACGAGAGAAAGTTCTAGAAAAGGAAATCATTGTGCAGCAGGTACCTACAGAGGCGCAAGTTGCTGACATAATGACTAAACCTTTATTTAAACCGAGACTGTTAATTCTTTGTGATAAGATGGGACTTTTGTGACTTTTGTGACTTTTTCCTTTTAATTTATTATTATTATTTTTTTTACAAGGGGAAGTATTAAAGTATGTTAATAAAAATAATAATAATATAATATATAGTTTAGATAAGTTCTGGCAACAGTGAGTGTTGCAACAGTGAGTGTTGAAACAACAGCCTGTCTTTTTCATAATATATCTGACAATACCAATAATCTTCAAGAGTACTGAAATTCTCTTCAGTAGGATTGTTAATAAAACTAGAAAATTGTACATATTATTATTTTTGAAGAGTCATTTGCACTTATTTATCACTCAAGTAGTGGTTTGCTAATTGTGATGACTTTGGAGATTCATAAAACTATTGTCATTTTAGAGAATCAATAATATATTTTATTTCAATTTAATCATCTAACTGTGTGTCACACCTGAAATCTTCTCAAAAGTTATTGTTGGAAAAGCATTAACAATATATTATCTGGTTAAAGTTTTGAGCCATAAATATTGTTTTTTCTTATTATTTTAGATGACAATAACTAATAATAAAAATAAAAACATTACTTAATTAATTATTTAAAATGAGTAGTAAGCGCAGGTAACCGTGCTACGCCCGAGGCTATAGGGGGCGTGGCCTCCGCCATCTTGGATTACGTAACAACCGAAAGTGATGATACCAGCGCCATCTTGGATTCCTTTCCGCGTTGGAATGACATCATCAAAGTTTCGTTTTTATGGTGTGGCAACGATCTTTTCAAAGTTTTTATTTTTGTGGCAACGACACTATTTTTCAAAGTTTTTATTTTTTGTGGCATCGAATATATATTTTTAGGTTTTGTGGCAACGAACTCTTGAACCACGTGTTTGGAATGACATCTCTTTTAATTTATTATTTTTAATTATTTGACACGTGATTAATATTAGTTTGATATTTGATTAATATTAATACTATTTTGTATGTCATTAATTTTACTTATTTACTCTTTTTAATACGTATCTTAATTATTTAGTACGCCATTATTTAATTAATTACTTTTAATGAATTTTTGTGGAAATTAATATTATTTTCCCTGAATTTTAAAAGTAACTCCACGGCTGAGATTCGAACTCGTTATCTCTGGGATGGGAGTCTAGCGCTTTACCGCTCGGCTACCCGGTCCTCTTATCAGACTTGTTATTTGAAACCCTCTTTGGCCCTTTGACTTTTTGCACCATTGATGACATAAGGCTTGAAAGTCTGAGCATGCGCTTCATTTGTTTTTACACGACGGCTAGGATTTCTTTTGGCTTCTTAATCATTACTTTATTCATTGCTGTTTTAAATGTAAGATTTTCCCACAGTTTAATTTTTCTTTTATTATTAAGATATTTTTAATTGTTTTCATTTTTCATCTTATTCTTACTATTTTTTTAGTTAATTTATTAATTTTTGATTTCATTTTTTTCCCCTTTCCCAAACATAAATTTTATTTTTAACTTTCGCAAATTGACGTTTACTTCCACAAAAGTGAACTTAAATTTTCTTTTTACTTTTTATCTTGCAAAGTTTATTTTTTTATATTTAATTTTCTTTTTGGTTTTACAAAAGTAATATTTATTTTTACGAATTGAATTTTTCCTTTTCACTTTTTTATTTTGCAAAAGTTTTTTTGCTCTTACAAAAGCTAAGTAGTTTACAAAAGCTAAGTTTTGTAAGAGCAAAAGCTAAGTAGAATTGTAAATTCTACGTAAGAGCGAAGATCAAATGCCCACTTAAAGTTTCAGGAGATTGCTGCTATGTCTTCTCCGCAGGAACCGCTTTTTACGAAAACCTGCCTTATAACTAATTTTGTATAATTACCGTTCAAATTTTGCAGAGTACTTGATCTTCATTAAATCTGTTTTTACACTTTTAATTCCAAAAATAAGCTTCGAATAGGATGAATATTAGCACATTCAACTGAATTGCCTAGATCTGAAGAATTTCGTTTACTTCCAAATTTTTACCTTATGTCTGTATAACCTGCATTTATTCCATTCGTCTTCCTATTACTGATAGGAAAAATTACATTTACATGAGAGATTTGGAATACTGAAGTTCATATGAATGTTGAATAAAGAGAACAAATACAGCATTCTGTCATAATTGACTAATACTCTGAATAATAAAAATTTTAAGAAAACATCAACTTCATTCACGTGAATAAATACATTCTCAAAAACAAACATCCAGAAAATCTTTCACAAGTGTCAACATAAACGATATACAAATATATTTTTAAGTATTTAAATATTTCATAAGCTGAAGATAAACCAAAAGAGTATCGGGAATTCATTGGCATATTTTCAAAGAGATAAAGCAGCAAAGATAAAATAGTTTCCAATAGCAAAGAAAAAACAGTTTCGAAATGTCTAAGCGACAACCTAGAGCACACTCTCAAAACGTTTGCGAAAAGACAATGATCTCACAAAGACATAAATTTTGTGGAACATGACATTATTTAAAAATTTTCATTCGAAATTTTAGTTCTGATATAGGAAAATACACATTAAGTAAGTAAATGTGGGTATTCGTGTACATGTTTGTAAAAAACAAATATATAAATTTTTAGGAAAATTTTGCATGTTTTCTATTTGGGTAATAATACTTTTAAGTTAGGAACATTTTCTATACTGAATATATGTGTCTACGAAATTCTTTGGAAAAAGCGAAAAGTAAATAATCATTTCGATACTTCTCTAGAAGTCAAGTGTTATAAATGAACAACGATTTAAAAATTAACCAAGAGCACAACGAAGTACATATATAAATTATTTTGCTAATCGGTTATGAACTTTTAAGTAGGATATATCCAGAATCTTCAAAACTAATAATGAAACGTTCAATTTAACCCTTGAGATTTTACTAAAGAAGTCTCTGTAATAGTAAAATGCTGGTTAAAATTGTGCTAACAGAAGGGAAAAAATCCCTTTTTTCAAATATTCACATGATATGTAATAAAAATGAAAGCATGGCTCCGGTTCAGCAATGCAATGCAAGTTGTTAAATAAAAAAAAAAAAAAATTCTAAACTGAGGTTTTTTTGTCATGTACGAAATGTATTGAAATAGCGAAAATTAGTAATTCATTAGCAGTGGAGTAGGAAACAAATTTTCAAAGATGATACTGTGGTATGAAAATTAATCAAAAAGTATAACACGTAAACATTTTCTTCGCAATAAGTTATGAATGTTTTCGTTTCAGTAGAATGAAGTTAGAAAGTACAAATTTGGTAATGAAACACTCATTTCAGCCTTTAAGATTTTATTAAAAGATGCAATAAACACATTCGCTTGAAATGTAATGCAGTAAGTTAAAATATAACTCATCAATACAATATATTAGGTATGTAAGGTTAATTGTTTATTTCGAATATGACAAAGCATAAACTTTTTGAGTCAGAGAGATTAAACTATGTTTACAAAACTATGTTAGATTAAACTATGTTTACAAAACAATGGTTCTTGTTTTCCTAGTAATTTAAATCAAAGCGTTGATGTTTCTTAAGAAGATGAGATATTTTTTAGACATGTTTCCAATGAAATTAGTATATAAACTTCTTTTAAGAAGTAGTCTTTACGAGAAAAATCTAAGACAATGCAAGTCAGTGATCGTGGTGACTTAGAGAAAATATTCGAAGTCCGTATGAGCTGAGTTAAAAGTCTCCATTATCTACATTCGAATACATCTAAGTCAGAGAAAATTAATCTATTCCTATAGTATACTAAGATAAAAATTCCATTTCTTTTCTTAATTTCTGGTTCAGCACGGTAGTGTTGTTAAATCTTCTAAATGTGTAACACAATTATTAAATCAAATAATATAACTATTTAGTAAAACTTTGTTCTCAAGTCTTTACGAAGCGTTGTAAACGATAAATAGGAAGATATTTGAAAACTCAATGATTTGCAGTGGCAGTAATGTAAAAGTGGTAACCTTCAAAGTGTTCAAAAGGTTATCGAAAAGGTACTCCACAAAAAACTGTTTATGAAAACACGAAAACACGAACACATCACAGCCACCCACAAATAACTTCTGTCAAAACTGAAAATTCTATACTCTAAATTGACTGTGAAAGCAGGAAAAGAAACATTAGGGGTTTGAAATGAAGGTACTCATGTAAACTTTCCGGAATGAAATGTACAGTATTTCAGGAAATATTCATTTAACTTGTTTGCAGTTTTGTTAAATCATATGTAATGAGCGTATGTGAGACGCGAAATGCATTCGTATGCGAAAAAATAACAAACATTTAACTATGTGACAATGAATCAAATTTCATTGGAAATCTAATGGCATGAAAAGTAGTACAATATATCTGTATGGAAAATCTTGATGATAATTTCTGAGTGTGTTTTTTCCGAATTAAAAAAATAGTTAAAGGCTCCTAGGTTAGTAATGAACTACTAAATTCGGTCAATTTTCATCAAAAACGCCGTAAGAAGTTCTCCGTACTGGTAAAATATTACTTAAATTCTCTAGCTTTGTGACTTCCCTCAAACATTGGCAAGACCAACGGCTGTCTGGTCAATACAAGATAACTATGTGTTTAATAGGTTACTTCAAAGCTATGAAAGAAATAACAGTTGGGTAAAAATATGGACATTTTCAAGAAAAAAATGTTCTCTTATGTCCTTTTGGTATTAAAATTATAAACAAAATGCAAAAATTTAGTAAATACGTAGATAAATCTCAAGAAAAATGGTAAATTAACATGAAATGTTTACTTAAAGTCTATGTAAAGTTGAAAAACAGTAATGGTAATACATTTGAAAAATAGTTCATATACAGTGCATTAAAATTTTGCACCCGATCTATGAATTCATGAAAATCAGCCCAAAAAAGTCATTTATCGCGTTCGCTTGCTTGCAGTATATTCTCTTGTCGTTTTAATCTTTTCGCTTTTGAGTTGTATTATTTCTGAAGTTGTAATATTTCTGAATCTGAAGCTTTAAAACACAAAATCACTCTGATTTATCAACTTGCGTCTAAATGTAAAGTACAGTCAACCAAATGGAAGATTTTAGCATAAGTAAATGTACTACAGACAAAATAAAATTAAAAATTCATCATTATTTTTCACGCTCTGTCCATGAAACTAGTCCTGACTTATCCCATTCGGAACATTTTCAGAAAAAATATTCGTTTCTTGTTCATGTTTTTGCATACTCAGATACTAATTTTGTTGGAAATAGGACATTTTCTTATTTCATTTTATATTTCACTGTTAAAGTCTGGCTTGGGGAAAATTGTTTTCCTTGGAAATGGCATCCTTGTCCTATATATCTGCGACCATTCTAATAAATTACATTACTAACAAGTGAAAATCCCTAGTTATACAGGAATTATCTTGAATGTTTCCTTAATCTGAAATGCAAAATGTAACCCATGTGCAAAAATAGAGCAAGTTTATCTTAAAAAGTTCTCCACGAATACATCTTTTTCTGTATTTATCACTCAAGTTCATTGTGTACCTCTCTTTTATCTAATTTGTGAAGTATTCCTGTTTGAATACTAACATTTGAATTTGTTTAACTGATTTTAAAGTACGTGTATATTTTGGTCAATGCGTGGGGAAAAGAGGAACTGTCGCACTGAGTGTTCTAAGCATTCCATACTGCATTGTTCTTAAGAGTACAGTCAGTTAAAAGAGAAATGTGTTTCGTACACTGCGAACGTTTTATTTACTTATTATGTGTCATGCTCATGATAAATAAAAATGTTATACATGTGCGCAGGACTGTGTGGTTCCAATGTTTAGTTAAAATAATGCTTTTCAAAAAGTGTGGTCTTTCTTATGACATATTCAAAATGCGTTAAAATTTTTAAAGTTGGTGACTATAGTAGATCCTTATATGTACTTTCTGTCATTATTACCTATTTTGTATAATTATTTGTGTGTAATTTTATTTATTATCTATGAGAAGTTAAATGTCAAAAAAGCTGTAAAAGTTCATTATTAAGCAATGTCAGTTTGAAATTTCTATCTTAAAATTATTTGTGTTAGGTCTTTTATGTTAATTACTATGTTAGATCATTATTTGGAACTCTGCTCAATATTTCGTGTAATGTATCACAAGTATGTAGGAGTCATTTGTCAGGTATGATAAATTAAATTTCGTTCTCAAAAGGCTGTAAGAGTTCAGTGCTAAATAAATTATTGACAATGTGAAATATGGGTCTTTTTCAGTTAAGTTACAATAAATACGTTAAAAATATTCCAAGTTAACAAATTTTTATATTCCAAATTGGGAAAAAGGCGATAAAGTTTCATTTCCATGGCTGAATATTAATTCCATGTGTATTATAGACATTAAGTTCTCCTTCACAAAATGTGACTATAATTCAAATTTAAAATAATACGACACAATGTGGATATTCTTCTCTGTAGTTAAAATATAATTCAATCTTCTGTAGCTTGTTAAGAGAGTTAGGCTGTGATAAGTTGAAATAGAGTAGTGTTTATAAAGTTCTGCGGTAAATGGTGGAATCATATTAAGAATCCGAGTGACGTTTTCACATGAAGGAAAAAATCAAGGTTTCAGTGTATGTTTGGTGATTTAAGTAGGATATGTGCAAGAAAATACAAGATATTTTTGTAAAATATTTCAAAGAGTTAGCAAAATTTGTGTTAGTAGTATAAATGAATCTTACTGAATAAAAGGGAGTGTTCTGAATATATATGTATAAATGTCTGTAGAGTAAAATAAGAAGAAATAAGTACTATTGGTATGTATCTAAACTTAACTGGGTAGAAATGTTCCATGCATTGGTTTGAGTGGCTTTATACCATGAAAATTTATTGCTCCTTATAAGATTTATTTAAAGTCAGTAGGTCTTACAATAAAGAAACATGTGTAGGTCTGTATTTATTATGGGGAAAAGGAATCAGAAATACAACATGAATATGTTTTATAAGTTAAATATAAGGGTAAATGTGTAAATGGAAAGTGTAAAAATTACATTTGTCAGACATAGTTTGATGAATCCTTTGAATAAAAGTAAGACGTGTAAAAGGGAATCAACAAAGTTTTGCATAGTTAGTAAAATACATTAGAAGGAAAAGTTCTGAGTATCTCCAACTTAGTAGTAAAAAGTAAGAAATGTAGTATTCCAGTTAAACTGTATAGAAAGAGCATTGTGTATATTGGCTTAATGTTACAGAAAATATTATCTAGTGAAGTTATATGCATGTAAATTTCAGCTTAAAATTTCAAAGACGGAGAAATGTAGGTAAGTTTACTTTTGGAGAAATGGAAGTGTAACATGATGTTGTATTTAAAACAAGGGGGAAAAATAATTAAGGGTAAAATAAAAATGTAACAAAAAAAAAAAAAATTACGGGAAAGGGAAAAAAAATAAAATTTTCTTTTGGAAGTAAAATGCATAAGGGAAAAAACAAAACTGCATTTGTGTAAACAAAAAACTCAAAAAATTAAAATTATGAAACTAAATATTACTTTTGTAAAAAATTAAGTTAAAAATGTAGTAACACCTTTTTTTTTAATAAAAAGCGGAAAGGAAAATTTAAATTTGTAAAAATAAATATTACTTTTGTAAAACCAAAAAAAGTTTAAACAAAAAATTAAAATAAAGTAAAGTAAAAATACGAAAAGGAATAAATTTTGGAAAAACTTTTGCAAAATAAAAAAGTGAAAAGGAAAAATTCAATTCGTAAATAAAAATATTACTTTTGTAAAACCAAAAAGAAAGTTAAACAAAAAATTTAAATAAAGTAAAGTAAAAATACGAAAAGGAAAATATTTTGGAAAAAAAAAAACTTTTGCAAAATAAAAAAGTGAAAAGGAAAAATTCAATTCGTAAAAATAAATATTACTTTTGTAAAACCAAAAAGAAAATTAAATATAAAAAAATAAACTTTGCAAGATAAAAAGTAAAAAGAAAATTTAAGTTCACTTTTGTGGAAGTAAATGTCAATTTGCGAAAGTTAAAAATAAAATTTATGTTTGGGAAAGGGGAAAAAAATGAAATCAAAAATTAATAAATTAACTAAAAAAATAGTAAGAATAAGATGAAAAATGAAAACAATTAAAAATATCTTAATAATAAAAGAAAAATTAAACTGTGGGAAAATCTTACATTTAAAACAGCAATGAATAAAGTAATGATTAAGAAGCCAAAAGAAATCCTAGCCGTCGTGTAAAAACAAATGAAGCGCATGCTCAGACTTTCAAGCCTTATGTCATCAATGGTGCAAAAAGTCAAAGGGCCAAAGAGGGTTTCAAATAACAAGTCTGATAAGAGGACCGGGTAGCCGAGCGGTAAAGCGCTAGACTCCCATCCCAGAGATAACGAGTTCGAATCTCAGCCGTGGAGTTACTTTTAAAATTCAGGGAAAATAATATTAATTTCCACAAAAATTCATTAAAAGTAATTAATTAAATAATGACGTACTAAATAATTAAGATACTTATTAAAAAGAGTAAATAAGTAAAATTAATGACATACAAAATAGTATTAATATTAATCAAATATCAAACTAATATTAATCACGTGTCAAATAATTAAAAATAATAAATTAAAAGAGATGTCATTCCAAACACGTGGTTCAAGAGTTCGTTGCCACAAAACCTAAAAATATATATTCGATGCCACAAAAAATAAAAACTTTGAAAAATAGTGTCGTTGCCACAAAAATAAAAACTTTGAAAAGATCGTTGCCACACCATAAAAACGAAACTTTGATGATGTCATTCCAACGCGGGAAGGAATCCAAGATGGCGCTGGTATCATCACTTTCGGTTGTTACGTAATCCAAGATGGCGGAGGCCACGCCCCCTATAGCCTCGGGCGTAGCACGGTTACCTGCGCTTACTACTAAAATGCTTATTTTGGTGGCCCATGAAGTCAAAATATTTTAGGGGTTGGAAAACTCGTGGTTCTACACCACCGAAAACTTCCTATATTATATGAAAATATTTCTATCTATTTATTGTTATTAATCCATAAAAAACATGAAAATACAAAAAAATAAAAATAAATAAGTGAAGAGTAATTTAAATCAGCAAATGTGAACAACACCAGTGATAATTCAACAAAATTAATGTAAGAGGAATGGTTGCAACCTTCGAAGAAGCAAATAGGTTGAATCCGCTGGGTTACCAGGTTTGAACTATTATCGCCAAAGTTAGCGATGTTTACATTTACCGGGTTCTTTGCAGAAGTGCTTGCCAATTCACCAATGATGACAAACAGATATTAAACAAAGATTTCATTTCTTTTAGTTGTTTCCTTGCCATCAACCTCCGTGTTCCCAGCACATCATATATGATACACCTAATTTCCACTATAGGCCTAATGGAATCTTCAGAGAGTTAGCTTTACATGATGAGTATTATTTATTAAGTTACTTTACAAAGGTAAAACATCTGTTCATAATTTAGAAATATTTCACTTAATGTAAGCAGCTTAAAATTTTGTGTAGAAGTGTGGCTACAGAATATAACATGCATTCATATTCAAATTCTGTAAAAGTTTACAATTGCGTGTTCTTTGTTTTTTGGAGATCGTTTGACGCCAAAATGAGAGTCAGGAAAGGACTATTTCTGGATGGCTGCTGCACAGAACCAAAATAAGAAGAATTGCAAAAACTTGGTGTCCATGTACACATCGATCTAGTTTCAGAATCAGAGACTTGCGTAAACTAGGCACTGTGCACTGCCTTAACTAACTTTGTCCATACACATCAATCTATTTTCATTTAAAAAAAAGTCAGGAAGCTAAAACAAAGTAAAGCTATCTTGGTAACCAGAAATGGGAGTTTTATCAAAAATGAACAAAATTTGTTGCTAATCGAAGGGGCACCCAACCCAAGTAGCAAACAATGTTGCAAAGACATTGCAAACTGGTCCGAGAGGTAGCAAAGTGGTCGTGGTAACTTTTATGACGTCTTTACAACATTGCGAAGACGCAAAATATTTGCTGTTGCATCTTGGCAATTTGTCCATGTCGCTGAAATGTCATGAGATAATCGCTTTTAGACGTGGTCGTTTAAGCATCTTTTTCACAGTTCATCAGCGTTACTTTTAGACTGAAAAAGAGACCAAATCTGCCTTTTCAAGAATCTGAAGTGCGCATAAAATTTATTTAGCAATGTTTCATTATTTTATTTCATCTAAATATATAAATCTAAGGTAGATTCATCTAATGAAATATAAATTTAATATAAATACTTTTGATTTGTTAAATTTAATTAGAACTAATGTAGGCTGATCTTTGGAATATGGTAACAGGTAGTTTGGCGACATTTTGGAGGCGATAAAGGTTACTACCTAGGACTTTGGTAATAATGTGAGAAGTACTCAGTTCCGATTACGCATTATTTTGTGTGAGGGAAAGGAGAGATGATGAGATATGTCATGTGACATTAATGGACGAATTACAGTTCTTTAATCAGAAAAGGGGGTAAATTTGGAAAAATTATTTTGTATTAAGCTTGATTGTGTGTTGTGTGAAATAGTTGATTAATTTTCGGATTGCATGGCGCTATGTAAAGTGAATTCTAAATTTGGAGTGTAAGAAAGGGTACGTGGTTTGCTGAAAGTAGTTTGAGTATGGGTGAAATTTTATTAATTTTTATTACTTGGTGAATAGACTGCCAGTTAACTACGGGATTTCGGATTTAGAAATTAGCAGTAGTACTGCAGCCGATTGGAACTCTTTCTGTAGGGAAGTGTGGGTGCCACGTAGTGAAGATTCTGAAGAAGATTAGGTAAGTTAGTATTTTTAATCATTTGAGGATATTATTTTTATGCATTGTTCTAAATGTAAGGAGTTAATAAATTAATATGGTATTATTGGAAAATTGTTATTAGGTATGTTAATGATTTAGTTTAAAGTAATTAGGATTGTAATCTAATTTTTATTAATTTAATGTATGTGCTTATTTATATTTTAAGTAGTGTTTTTAATTTAATTATATTTTAATTTAATGATCGTGATTTTGTGAGTTATATGTTTGTAGTATTTTAGGATACGTTTGAGTAGTATACGTTGAGTATTTTCATGCATTTTCGTGAAATTTTTCTAATTTATGAGAAAAAAGCAGTGTACATGGATATAGTGAAGAGTGTGCGCAATGCCATTTTTGTGCAAATCTGGGATGTTTTTTTAAGTAAAAAAACGTCGACGTGTACATGGTTTAGTGATATTTTAATTAAATGATAGTTATTTTGTGAATTTTATGTTTGTAGGAATTTGGTATACGTTTCAGTTGAAGTAAACGTGTATGGAAATAATTTAAATATTTGACACTAAGTATTTGTAAATATTTTTAATGTTTGTGTATAAATTCGTTGGTGACGTTTATAATATAATAGATAATTTAGTGGTAAAAGCTTTTGGATATTTTATTTATTTTATACGTGGAAATGTTCATTCTTGGAAAGGGTATATACTTTTTCGCGATCAGGTAATTTCATATATGTGCTTTTTACCGGATTTAAAGATTCACGAAATTTTCATGCATTTTCGTGAAATTTTTCTAATTTATGACAAAAAAGCAGTGCACATGGATGTAGTGAAGAGTGTGCGCAATGCCATTTTTGTGCAAATCTGGGATTTTTTTTAAGTAAAAAAACGTCGACGTGTACATGGTTTAGTGATATTTTAATTAAATGATAGTTATTTTGTGAATTTTATGTTTGTAGGAATTTGGTATACGTTTCAGTTGAAGTAAATGTGTATGGAAATAATTTAAATATTTGTCACTAAGTATTTGCAACTATTTTTAATGTTTGCATATAAATTCGTTGGTGACGTTTATAATATAATAGATAATTTAGAGGTAAAAGCTTTTGGATATTTTATTTATTTTATACGTGGAAATGTTCATTCTTGGAAAGGGTATATACTTTTTCGCGATCAGGTAATTTCATATATGAGCTTTTTACCGAGTTTAAAGATTAAGAAAATTTTCCTGCATGTTCGTGCAAATTTTTGTAATTTATGAGAAAATAGCAGTGTAGATGGATAAAGTTAAGAGTGTGTGCTATGCCATTTTTGTGCAATTCTGGGATGTTTTTTTAAGGAAAAATAAGTCGACGTGTAAGTGGTTTATGTGTATGTGCTCTTCTGAAAAACGCGCAAGGAGTTTGCGATTGTGCACTTTATCCCAAATTTGCAGTTAATATTTGTCATGATTAAGCAGTTTTGTTACATAAAATTTCTAGCATAAGTGTAATTTGGCTAGTAGATTGTTGGAAAAAGTGTTGAGTAAATAAAAAGAAAAGAAACATATCTTTACTTCGTGAAGACAAAATAGCGGCGGGAAAAAAAAAAAAAAAATAGAGGGTTGCTGTAGCAGATTTGGTCGCCAAACTTTCGCCAAAAAATCGCCAAGTTACCATAATCCAAAGATCAAACCTAAAGTACAAGCTAAATTATTGTTTAAATTTTTTTAAAATAATTAATACTTGAAATATTTATTTATGAATATTATAGCAAAATATTTAAAAAAGAAACTAATCTATAAAGTAATTATGCATTTTATATATTTTAAAAAATCATATATCAGAAATCAATGCAAATTACATGTTAGCAATTATTTCACTACTGAAATATGACTTTATTTATTATTTTTTAAGAAAGGACGAATTTATTTGAATTAATATGGTGACATAATATGAAACATTTTTCCGCATACAGAGCAAAAATGGGGCGATTTTAAGAATTCCGAGAAAACGTCTGATGTTAAAAGACGATGCATATCCATGCATATTTAATGGCTATCCAATATATATGACGGAGAACTCACCGACAGTCAGGAGAAGCAGAAAGGAAAAATTAATGGAAAAGGAGAAAGAAATATTAACACTTTTGTTGGAAAATGACAAAATTAATGGATTCGATAAATTACTAATAAATGTTGACATCAAAATTAAAGAAACTGCGACCAAAGATACGAAATTCATTATCTATAAAAATTCTGATGAACTATTTTTTATGTTTTTATGTTTTTTGTCCATCTAAATGCATTAAAAAGTGCTTGGCTTAATCCTAGTATACAGTACACTCGGGATTTGGCGACATTGATATTACAAATGTTTTAGCGAGTCCAATAAATATTTTTTGTAAATATAACCTTGTGATCATTGTTCGTAATTCTATTCAGTTGAAATAATTCTTCTAAGCTATTTAAGAAAAGTTTCTATTAAATTATCAGAAGAGCCGTCGAAGGGTTTAATTCAAATCGTATAACTCGCTGAAAAGTTATACTGAAACGCTGTTCAACCGATTGAAATTCCATGTATATAATTTACTGGATGATTATATAAATGAACATCTGAGCTCGAGGCTTGCGCGCTTTGGCTAGCTGCCAAATTCAAACACGTTAGTTAACTGCGCAATAAATTTCAGACTCTACTTATTTTCAGGAATGTTTTCTACACGATTTTGAAATTCACCATCGGAATTGAGGTATTTTTGAATTGAGAAGAAATCATCATGGTAATGCCGAATTTCAGCTTGTTTCATTTGTGAATACAGTCAAAAATCGTTATTTCGTACACTCTTAATCCGGAATGATCTATAATCCGGACCTCAAAATTAAAACTTTCTGCGCATGCGCCGCGTTGACACATGCGCATAGGCGTTTACGCGTGCGCGTAAGACCTTTACGACTGCGCATATGCGTGTGCGCAAGTGTAGAATACGTTTTCGCGTGCGCGTTTAATGTATAACGGACGGTAGCTAAAATTACCTAATTATCTATTTCAGTTAATGTTGGTGATGCGTTGTTCCTTAATCTTCGAATTGGATCCGGATTATTATTTTTTGCAGACTGTAAGAGCAATTTTATAAAAGTAAACTTGAACTTTCGATTATGTCAAATAGAATTTCCGATGCTGGAGCTCATAAAATATCTACAAAACGAAAGTATGTTTCGATGTCCATCAAACAAAAAGTGGAATTGCTGCAAAAAATGGATAAAGACATGAAGAAGGTGACAGAGAGGCTAGTGATAACGAAAAAATTTCGATTGACAAGTTAGTCGGTATTCTCGGCACAGCAATTACGGGACTTGAATAGCGGAACTTTGTAACTGAACAAGAAATTATGTCTGTTTATAGAATTAAAGAGAAAGTATTATCACATAAAACGAAGCAACTTAAACAACTTGCATTGAAAGAAGTGTTTAATTTAAGTAAACAAATAAATATTAAGCTTTTTTTTTTGTAAATTTTGATACCCTTTAGATCGTAATTGTTCTTTATTTCATAAATTACGGTTTCATATTTTTAATTTTAGAATTTCTGCATGCCATCTTACGAGATTTAAACTGATGATCTATAATCCGGAAAAATCGATAATTCGGAATCGCCGAAGTCCCGACGAGTCCGGATTAACGACTTTTGACTGTATCTGCTCTACAAGACCACACCAGAATTTTGAATTTTGGATGCATCGTTTAAAGAAAATATCGGATGCAACTTGCTAAAATCATCCCATACAGTGAAATAGTGTTCTGTTTTGGTGTTTTATGTGTTACCAGTGTTTAAATTATATGGTGGTTTTTCTCCAATCTTCGGTGTCCCCAGCAGTGCAATATTTGGGTGAGAGGGTGAGTGAGTGAGAGATTATGATGCAAAACCAAAGATGATTATAGCGCGCCAAACACGAGATGGGATGATTACAAATGATGAAATTAAAATACAATAAATAAAATAAAAGTATACAAATGTACCAAATCCAGAGGATAAAGTCATACAAAAACAAGTTAAAAGCACACATTAAAATTCAAGACACAGTCTTCAAAACAAATTACATTAGATAACAAAAGCCAGTCTCTTTTAAGTAAGAAAATAAATTACAATTGACCTCTCTTCCGATTAAACAGTCGAGAGGTAAGTCACAGCTATTAAAATATTTCTGACGAAGACTATTAAAACATGGACACTCAATTAAAATATGACGGACAGATAGACAAACATTACAATTTGAACAAACAGGCTCATTCTCACTCAGACTCTTTTAAAAGGTCACTCTAGTGGGGCCAATTCTGAGGCGAGTCAGAAGAACTTCCTCCATGCGATTTTTGGTTAATTCCCAATGCTCAATTCTAGGCTTTACATGTCTTAATTTATTTTGAAGCTGAACATCCCAAAGTTGCTGCCATTTTTTTCGGATCTTCTGTTTCACAACACAACAGATGTCTGCGAAAGGCATGAGAAGACTGGACAGTTCAACAGCACATTTCGTTGTGATAGCTGCCAGGTCATTCCCTTTTATTCCCACATGCCCGGGAACCCAGCAGTACCAGATTTCATATCCACGACCTGTTAAGTTTACATGTAACTTAAGAATATACACTATTACTGGATTTTGAGTGTTAGAAAAAGCTTCTAATGATTTAAGCACACTACACGAGTCTGTATAAACTATAAACTTTTTGTGACAGAGCCTTGAGATGTACAAGAGACTATAATATATCGCAGTTAGTTCGGATGTTAAGACAGAGAAAGAACGGTGCAAGCGTCTGCCTTCCATGTGATCTTCAATTACAAATGCCATTCCAACATGATCTTTTGACTTGGATCCATCTGTATAGACTGGAAGATAACTGCTATATTTGTGCCTGTGCTCAACGAAGAGTCGTCTGTATACGATCTCGTTTGTGCTTGCATTCACGTGATGTTTGAAAACATCAAGAAGCTGAATCCGTGAATTTTCCCAAGGTGGGATTTCAAAGTTCTGTACTGCTTGGGGGCGCATATCAGAGAGGGAATGTTCCTCAATGATAGGGCGAACTCTTAAAGGAAAGGTAGGAATACAGGATGGACGTTGTTCTTAAATTTAATATGTTTCACAAACAATAATCAATCAACAAATGGACTGTATTCCTACACGTTTATTTGATTACACTAATTATAAATAATATGTCAGCGATGCGAAATAATTGACACAAAATAAGCGAGCCATTCTACATGGCTGTCACAAAACACAATTCTATCAATCAATTAACTTGTTGCCACACATAAAGTTCAAAACTAAAGGAAGAAAAACAAAAGGAATTTACGCTGTTTGCAACAATAAAATGAAGCAAACGATACTCACATAAACATCCTGGCCCTCGTTGAAATCCCAGGGGATTTCAACAGTTGGAGCATTTTGAAACTTCTTAGTCTGTAATAAAAGATAAACATAAGAAAAATAATACAAAATATTATATGCGAAGCAGTTCATAGTTTTTTAGTCTGAATAGGAAGAGGACACAATTTCACGACTGATCGTTTTATGACACCATGACCAGTTTTAATACTAGCAACTCTGACTCTTTGATCTGAGCGCGGATGAACAGCAATTATTCTCCCTAACCTCCATTTAAGAGGCGGAAGGTTGTCTTCTTTGATGAGTACTAAGTCATTGACTTCTAAATTGTTTTGACTTTTTTTGCCATTTAGATCTTTTTTGAAGCTGAGACAGGTATTCTCGACTCCATCTTTTCCAGAAGTGCTGAAAAATAAACTGCCTCACATGCCATCTGTCAAGGTGATTGAAGGAACTATAATTTAGGTCTGGTTCAGGTATGGCAGTTAAAGACGTTCCTATTAGGAAATGACCAGGTGTTAATGCAGTTAAATCATTTGGATCAGCCGATGTTGGACACAATGGCCTAGAGTTGAGACAAGCCTCAACCTGCGCTATCAAGGTCTGAAATTCCGGATAGGTCAGCACAGTATCACCAACAGTCCTTTTTAGATGTAATTTCATTGACTTTACTGCCGATTCCCATAGTCCACCAAAATGGGGAGATGATGGCGGGTTGAATATCCATTTTATTTCCTCTAAAGACAAAAATTTGTGAATTTCTTGATTTTGCTTACATTGCAAAAAACATTTTCTGATTTCTTTGTCTGCACCTTTAAAGTTAGTACCACAGTGACTATAAATCTCAAGTGGTTTCCCTCTTCTTGCAATAAATCGTTTCAATGCATTTAAAAATGCCTTTGTTGACAAATCTTCTACCACTTCAAGATGTACTGCCTTGATTACAAAACACACAAATAAGCATACGTAATATTTAAATGATTTTTGTCCACGTCCTGCACGATGCTTAATCATGAACGGTCCAGAAAAATCTATTCCAGTTCGAAGAAACGGTCGCGATTGTGTTACTCTAGATTCCGGCCGATCAGCCTTTATTTTACTTGAAGTTTTAGCTCTAAGTTTGCAACATGTGATACAAGATCTTACTACTTTTCGGATAGCAGATCTAGCAGCTATGATCCAAAATTGCTGTCTAATTAAAGATAGAAGAAGTTCCAGTGCTGCATGCAGATATTTGACATGAAAGTGTCTAATTATGATTTCTGTCAGATTGTGTTTTGAAGGTAATAAGATTGGATGTTTTTCATTTTCTGATAGTTGCGCATTTTTCAGTCTTTCTCCTAAACGTAACACTTTGTTGTCATCTAAAATTGGACACAAGCTAAGGAGGTTGCTGTTTGTAGGTAAGACTTTTCCCAACTCCAAACATTGAATTTCTTTAAAAAAGTGAAATCGCTGTATTATTCGGACAATACAGAAAGTTGCAGCTCGAATTTCATTACTAGATAAAAAAGACGTATTTCTTTCTAGATATGCTACTTTAGAATTCGATATGAATCTTAATATAAAAGCAAATATGCGTTGTAACTTTGGAAATGAAGATATATTTGATATAATAGCAAGTTCCTGTACAGGTTCAGAAACTACAAATGAGACTGTTTTACGTGCATCTGGTAATGCCTCTTCATCTATAAGAATATTTTTAGACAAGGCAATCTCACTGCACTTTAAACAAGAAGGACCATTCCACCACAATTGATGAATAGTAGTTCTGCAGGAAATAACACACGTGAAGCACAATCAGCTGGATTTTCCTTTCCATCAACATGACTCCAGTTCTTAGGTGGTAAGATGGATTGTATTTCAGAAACTCTATTGGATACGAATACTTGCCATTTTTTTAGGATCTGACCTTAGCCATGAAAACACGATTTGTGAATCACTCCAAGCTTGCACTAAATCAAAATTTATATAACTAATGCAGCTTTTACAGACTGAATCAAGCGTGCCAATAACACTGCTGCACATAATTCCAGTCTTGGAATCGTAATAGATTTTAATGGTGCTACACGAGTTTTAGCTGTTACGAGTTTAACATTAATGTCAGAGTTATTGCAAGTTTGATATAAATAACTGCTGCATAACCTCTTTCAGACGCATCACAAAATCCGTGAAGTTCACATCGAAAATAATCAGGTAGCAGAATTTTCCTAGGTATATTTATAGAATTCAAAAGTTTAACTTCTCTACATAGATTTCTCCAATTTCGATCAATCTCTTCTGTTACAGGATCATCCCATGATAATTGTAATTTCCACAATTGCTGAAGGATCATTTTAGCGAGAATTACAAACGGAGCTATCCACCCCAATGGATCGAATAGTTTTGCTATGAATGACAAAATAATTCTTTCCAATCCCAGAACTTTCAATGTTTTGTCTTCTATTACACGATGAATATTGTCACTATCTGTGTTTGTTAAGCCAGAGGTTTTTAACAATGACGGTTCACTTGTCGACCATTTGTGAAGCTCAAAGCCACTCCTTTTTAGCAGTTGTTGCAATTCGTCTATCAGTGCATCACCTTCCGAACTATCTTTTACACCAGTTAACATATCATCAACATAAAAATCTCTTAAAAGTATATTCTTAGCCTTTGGAAAGTTCAATCCTTCATCAATCGCTAACTGACTCAAAACTTTGGTTGCAAGATATGGAGCAGCTGCAGTTCCATATGTAACTGTTTTCAAACGACAAACTTGTATTTGCTTATACGGGCTATCTCTCCATAATATTCTCTGAAAATCTCTATCTTTTTCATGAACCTTTATCTGTCTGTACATCATTTTAATATCAGCGGTTATTGCAATGTTATGAAGTCTAAATCTTAGTAAAATACAAATTAAGTCATCTTGTATTTTTGGGCCTATCATTAACGTATCATTTAAAGAAACACCTGTGGTTGTTTTAGCGATCGCATCGAAAACAACTCTCAGTTTTGTTGTTAAGCTAGAGTCCTTCAACACGAAGTGATGTGGGATATAATAGTGTTTATTCTCTAATTCATAATCTGTGTCTGGCACTAATTCTACGTGTTCTAGTGAAAAGTACTCTTTCATAAACTGAATATACTGGTTGTAAATTTCTTTCATAGGTAACAGCCTCTTCTCCAAGTATTGAAATCTTCTGTACGCCACTTCACGGGAGTCACCTAGAATATCTCTATTATATTTGAATGGTAATGCAACTGAATAACGACTTGATGTGTCTCTAAAATGCGAGTTTTTAAAATGTTCTTCACAAAGTTTTTCTTCATTTGTTAAAGGTTGTACATTTGGAAACTTTTCTAACTCCCAGAAAGAATTTACTAACTCATCTGTGTTTGTATTCAAATGATTTACATATACTGGCTCAAAATTTGTAGATTCAAAATTTGTAGTACCCGAAATTATCCATCCCAACCTCGAATTTAGAGCAAATGGTAGATCAGGACCACATTTGACAATTTCTCCCGTCATTAAATGCAGAAATACATTTACTCCAAATAAAATGTCAACTGGTTGTGACTTGTAAAATAATGGATCAGCTAATTGTAAATCACTGAAGATATCGAAGATGATTGATGGCAAAGTACATAGGGAATGTTATCTGTCACCTTGTCCAGTACAAACGCTGATGTTGATACACGAATATCACTTTTAAAATGAGAAGTGAATACTAAATCGACTTCCCCATTACTTATAGTATTAAATTCTCCTAGACATGATACAGAAATGGAATTATCTTTCACTCGTAATCCTAATTTCTTCACACAATCCCTTGAAATAAATGATCTCTGAGATCCAGTGTCACATAAACATCTACACTTCACAAACTGTTGTTCAGAATTTTGAACTTTTATTAAAGCAGTACACAATAAAATGTGACTGATTTGGTTACCTTTTGCATTCGAATCATAATGAGAAGCACAAACTGTGGCTGAAACGTCCTTAGGACTTGCTAATTCATCTCTTTTAGGGATAGATTGCGTAGGCGGAGATATACTGTTTAACTGAGTTTTATTCTTTGAATTATTTACAATGTGCAAAATACTGTGATGCTTCTTAAAGCAATGTTGACATGTATTTAAACTCTTGCATTTTTTGAGCAAGATAAACAAGTAAAACAGTAACGATTATATTTTACAAATTCTATCCTTTGCTGAACCGATAAATTTAGAAATTTCGAACATTTGGCTAAACTATGATCTTCTTTACAATAACCACAACCCAAAGTAGCAACCATAACATTATTCTTATTTTGAAACACAGATTTAGGTACCTTATTACTTGTTGATTTGCTATTTTGAAGTGTTCTTGCATAGTTTTTTAGGAATTCAATTAAAGTCGTAAGTTTCGGAATTTCATTAGATTTTAACTGACGTTCCCACCATAATTTTGTAGAAGGGTCTAATTTTTGCAAAATTAAATAAGTCATTAAAGTTTCACCAAAATTATCAATGGTTTGATTCAATACTTCTAAAGAAACAATTACTTCATTAATATTGTCAACTAAATTTAAAATAGCAAATGCTGATTCATTTTAAATAGTTGGTAAGCTTAGAAAACGTTTAATATATGCAAAAATTTGTTCTCTCTTATTTGAATATCTTTCGTCTAACAGATTCCATGCTATTTCAAAATTACAATCCGAAATTTGAATGGTTTGAATAATGCGATATGCTTCACCTTTCAACGAAGCCTTCAAATACTGCAATTTTTGAGCATTAGATAAATTTGTATTATTCCTTACACAAGCACTGAAAAGATCTTTAAAAGCTATCAATTCTGTAATATTACCACCAAAAGTTGGTAATGTTAACTTGAGTAATTTAATATTGTCAAGAACCTGTTCTGAAATTACAACATTAGAATTATTTTTACTATTTTGATTTTTTAATATTTTTTCACCTTTAAATTTCCACAAATAAATTTTATCTGTGTACTCCTGAACATTATCTATTTCGTTTTCTAATTCTTTAGTATCTGTAATTAAATTTTCGATTTCAGAATCAAGCTTCCTTAACTCAGTTTCTTTTTGTGTCAATAATTCGACACATTCCTCTAGTTCTATTAAATTAATTTCATCTGCAGTTAAAATAGTTTCAATTTTCTTTACATAATTAGTAACACTTCTGCGTAAGACCGCTCTTTTTGTTTTAAAAGTTATAAGTTCACTCATAATTGATCAATTCAAAAACAGAAATTGTTCTTAAATCACTTAACATTATTATTAAAATGAAATTGAATTCTATGCTGTATTACAACATTGTTCTTAAAATTTAACAACAAATTAAACGAATTTTTGTTCAAAATCCACTTACCTCACAAAGTGGAGGAATATTTTCACCAACCATATGCATATATATATGCGTTGTTAGAATACACTTAGAACAGTCACTATCTTCACTAGCTCTCCGGCTAGACTTTTGACCAACAATAAGTGTTCTTAAACTTAATATGTTTCACAAACAATAATCAATCAACAAATGGACTGTATTTCAACACGTTTATTTGATTACACTGTAAGGATTTTAAGTTTTACTAACGTTTATTTTATTTTAAATCTTTACTATCACTTCTTATTTTCTACTTCCGGCCAGAATTAAAAGCTTTAACTTATTTATGCAAATTTGTCTGGCGAACGCCAAGTACTTAAGTTGTGGCTTTCTGCCAAGCAAGCGAAGAGGAAGGAGTTAGTAGAAGCAGGCCGCTTGCCTTAGCAGTTTTACTCGGTTGCTGGTTGCCTTCCAGGCCAGCGGTTTAATCCTCTTGATAATTTTAAACGTATTGTAGTGTTAACAGTTCTCTGTACTACATACGGCTTCCTGTTAATATAAAGCCAATCTTCTCGGAGGCCCTTGTTTGTTATTCCAAAGTTAAGTTAGAGTTTAGTTAATATTTTTATATTCTTACGTTCAGACCACAAGTGGTTGGTCTCTGTATTCCGAAGTCCGGAAATCATTGTAAAGAGTGAAAAATAAAGGGTTTCGTATACCCTTCCTGTGTATCTTGTCTACTTCCCACATTTATTGAACATAGCTTTAGTAAGCTCCCTGTTCCGAGTCAGGTTTTTGAATGTTCCCCAAGCAAGTAAGGCGGAACACTGAACCTGATAGTGGCGCCCGACGAAGAAGAATAACCATGGCCGAGTTTCAAGAAGAACCTGTGCTGCCTGCAGAAGCGGCTCAAAATCCAGAAATGCCAGCTGCCGTCCTGGAAGTATTTGGTTACATCGTTCAGACCATGCGCGCAGCGATGAAACCAGAAGCAACACTTAATGGAAACTCACCGGTAACCAGTTTTTTGGAAAACTAGATGACCACTTCATGATGTATCCTGTGCACGAGTTCCAGAAAGTCACATTAGCTACCAGCGCTTTGAGGGGCCAAGCGCTTAATTGGTTCAAATGCATAGGCAGAAGTCTCTTGGGTCAAGCGGGAAGTCCCACCTATACTTACGAAAATCTCAAGACTGCCTTAGTAAAAGCCTTCCCTGTCGTAAGGGATCGTGCGAAATAAGAAACGGAACTTTTCAGCATATACCAGAAACGAATTGAAAATCTCTCAAGCTTTATTTTAAGAAAAATTCACGTCTTCAAACTCTTGTATGGAAACCGTCCGAATCCTGAGATAATTCAAGTGATTTTGCCGAGGTTACTTCCCCAAGTACAAGACTTTATTGAATTAAGGAATCCGACTACACTGGAAAAGTTATTTGAGCTAGCAATCCAGTTTGAAAGTAGAAGAACGGCGGACATTGAAAGAAGACGCCAATATCAACAACGAAACCAATTTGGTGAGCCAAGACCACAGCAAAGTCAAGCACACGGCTACGGAAGCAAAGCGAATCAGTGGGCAAGGAAACCGGACTATCAAAAAACAACCGGCGAACGTCGACAGTTCAATAGTAATCCAGGAAAAAAGTCTGAAGACCAGTGGAAAAAGAAGGAAAGCACGGAAAGGAAAAAACAAGATTTAAACTAAAACGGATTTCTGCTGCCGGGAGACATATTTCACAAGTGCACATCTGTGTAGCCACCGAGGGTGTGGCTTCTAGGATGGACCAATGGGCATTCAGGAATATTTCTGTCATGTCACATGACCTTTCGCGTGCTTTAAGATTTAAGCAAAATGGTTGAGAATATTTTGCTACGCAATTTTTCGTACAAAATAATTAAAGCATCGTCGATTTCTTCGGAAAAATTTCATTGTGAAGTTAGATCAAATATAAGCAAATGTGAAGATTTCACTATCTGGTTGAAAGAATTTAAAATAAATGGAAACACAATTTGGATACTCCGCAAAAATATCCATGCGAAGTATTACTTAATAAGTGGTAAATAAGATGAAGAAAGAAATATGTGATAAACATCTGAGCCCAAATGCTATCTTTACATAAAACTATGCATATGAGAAAAATATTTACACCAATTATACATGTAAATAAAAGTCAGCACTTTTTATTGCAGTCTATATGAAAAATTATTTTTAAAAAAACTATACACTCGAATTTTCTTAATGCACAGGTGTTAAGTAAATGCATAATATTCGAGGCTAATTATAGCTTATAGAGTCATTTTCTCGATGTAAAGAGCGATAATATGCCATGAACATCAATCCAAATATTAATGCGTAATAAAAATCGGGAAAGTGAAATGCCAGCGATTAATTAAACTCATGAAACGAATGCTCTAAGAAATTTTTTTCTACTACGCCATTCACTTTTTACCGCGAAACAAATGCAAATCAAAACGTAAACGACATACGCTCACATGCATGAAGATTTAGCGTCACAAGAGCAATAAAAGCTCATTGGTCCATTTTCGAAACCCCTCCCTCAGTGGCTATGCTGATGTGCACTTGTGAAATATGCTGCCGGGAGGGTGCGGAAATCCGAAGGCCAAGAAAACCCCTCTTCCTTCAAGTTAAATACAGTGATGGTGAAAAATTTGACTCTTCCAAAGATTGAAGTGTTGGTGAATAACATCCCAGCCACCGCACTCCTGGATACAGGCGCGCAGTGTTCCTGTGTGGCAGAAGATTTTTTTAGGAAGTATTTTCGTAAATATCGCATATATACTCGTATTTCGGATAATACGACAGTGTTAGCTGCGCAAGGAGAAAGATGCAAGTGCATAGGTAAATTACCGCTATACGTTCGTATCAAGGACGAACAAGTAAAGGTTATGTTTTTTATAGTAAAGAATCAACAAGCACATATTATCTTAGGGATAGATTTTCTTTCATAGGCAGAAGCAACGCTGGATTTTAATGAAGCGTCCCTTAAGCTGACGATGAAACCAGTTCGAGAAGAAAAAACGGAACCGCCAATGTTAAACCTTGACCGCCTGCCTAAGGAAGAGCAACAAAGAATCCGACAAGTGGTAAGTGAATTTGCTTCGTTATTTAGTGATATTCCAGGATTTACTCAAGTTACTAACCATAGTATCGACACCGGAGATTCACTGCCAGTTCGCCACAAAGCATACCGGTATGATAAGAATAAAGAAAAATTTATAGAATGGCACATTAGAGATATGTTACGGAAAAAGATCATAACGCCCATCTCAAGTAGTTATGCTAGCCCGGTGGTTTTATGTAAGAAAAACAATGACTATCCATTAACACATCCAAAAAGGTGGCGTTTCGCGATTGACTATCGTAAATTAAACTCCATGACTAAATATCCAGGTATATCCGTTACCTATTATTGAAGAAATTCTAAGGAACATAACGTCTACCAAATACATGACGACTTTAGACTTAATGACTGGTTATTTTCAAATAGGGGTTAGACCGGAGGACGTGCCTAAGACTGCTTTTATAACCAAGTCTGGCACTTATGCATTCCTGCGTATGCCGTTTGGCCTTTCAGGAGCACCGGCAACATTTCAGCAATGTATGGACATTGTGCTAAGGCCTGTTCTTGGAAAGTACACATTTATCTATTTAGACGATATCATTATTACTAGTGATAATCTGGACCAACATGTACAGGATTTAAGACAGGTGTTTTCATTATTAAATGAGGCCGGTCTAAAAGTTAATGTCGAAAAGTGCAAATTTGCAGCCCTTGAATTAAAATATTTAGGTTACAAAATATCTCAGAAAGGAATCGAGACAGACGAATCAAAAATAATCGCTGTGCAAAAGTAACCGCCGCCAAATACGGCGAAGAAGCTCTCTTCTTTTCTAGGACTTTGTTCATATTATAGGTCCTTTATAAAAGATTTTGCAGCTATTGCTGAACCATTGTTAAAATTAAAAAGGAAAAAGGCAAGATTCTCGTGGGCGGCCGAAGCCAATAGTGCTTTCGAAAAATTAAAGCAAGCATTAACGCAAGCCCCTGTGTTGAAATTTCCTCAAAAGGATGAGAATTTAGAAATTTCAGCGGATGCTTCGGATTATGCGGTAGGAGCGGTACTTTCGCAAAATCAGCAGCCCGTGGCATTTTTTAGTCAAACTTTAAATCTAACACAGAGAAATTATTCCGCGACCGAGAGAGAGGCACTTGCAGTTCTGTTAGCAGTGCAAAAGTTCCGAGTCTATTTTGGAAGGGCGCCAATAACAGTGTATTCTGATCATGCGGCGGTAACTAGATTGTACTCAGGGAAAAATTTATCCCCAAGGTTAATAAGATGGGCACTCAAGCTACAAGAATATAATCTGGTAATGAAGCATACCCCCGGAAAAGAAAATATCGTAGCAGATGCCCTATCCAGAATAAAAATAGATGAAGAAGGTAATACTGTAAAGGTGGCAATGCTCACAGCATGTACAATAATTTCCTGAGAAACTGTAATAACCGAACTGGGTAAGGATCCTGAGTTTAGAAACATTTATGAGTATTTAAGGGATCCTGAAATTTTAGCCACCAAGATATTGTGGCGATAAGAAATAGCGCGGCCGATTACGAACTAATAGATGGTCTATTATTTTATACAAAAACTACAAATTCCAACAACGAATTTCGACCTGTTATCCCAGCTAGTCTTAGATTAAATATCCTGCAGGAGTTACATGACAGCCCTTTAGCTTCTCATGCTGGTATTCGAAAAACTATTCAACGCGTACGCGAGGCAGTCTATTTTCCTGAACTGCAAAAGTTAACAAGGGCGTATGTCCAGTCCTGCCCAATATGTCAAGCAGTTAATTATATTAATTTCCGCCCGGCCGGGTTTCTAAATAGTATTAAATTCGAATTTCCAAATGAAATAATTGGCATCGATTTATTGGGCCCTTTCCCAAAAAGTCAGTTAAATAAAAGTCGGTATCTCCGTGTTATGGTTGATCATTTTAGTAAGTGGACTGAAATTGTTCCCTTAAAACGAGCCTCCGCGAAATTAGTTACTGATTCTATTTTAAATAAATATATTTTAAAATACGGGGCGCCCTAAAAGTTATATCGGATAATGGTCCTCAATTTGTAAGTAATATATTTGAAGACATGTGCCAAAAACTGGGCATACGTCATTTAAAAATGGTCCCGTATCGGCCGCAATCAAATATAGCGGAACGGGTCAATAGAAATAGAGTGAAAATTATCGTAGTTATGTTAAAAATTTTCATAAAAGCTGGGATAACTATGTCAATGAATTTGCTTTCGCCCTTAGGACCGCAAAACATGATACAACGGGCAAAACTCCTGCTGAGTTATTTTTAGGCAGAAAGATTATAACGCCGTTAGATAAATTATTTTATGTTCAACAAAGAGCCCCAGAATTTAAAATGGGTGATATAGAAAAATTAATTAAACAAGCAAAAAAGAACACTGAAGTAGCACAGAGAAAACAAAAACTCTATTACGATTTGAAACGACGGGGAGTAACTTATAAAGTAGGAGATGAAGTATTAAAAATTAAGCATTCACTTTCTTCAGCACCAGAAGATAAAACCGCCAAATTTTTTCCACGATTTGAAGGACCATATGTCATAGAAAAAATAACTCAGGCTGTAGTGGTGTTAAAAGCCAGGAATGGTGAAACATGCTCCGCAAACATTGACCAGATAAAACCATACTATGACCGTAATAAAATGCAAATATTTAAAGATCTTTTGCAGGATCCGGCACTGCAGGCACAAGCTCCAGAGGTGGAACAACGACAAGCACAAGGGCAAGCCATTAGGAGGCAGGAGCAATTGAAAAGAAAGTTTCCCCGTTGGAAAATTGAAGGTAACAAGAAAAAGAAGCCGTTCCACCGACCAGAAAAGAGAGCGCACGACCACCCCCAGAATGAAGAAGGGAGAAGTACGACGAATGCAAAGAGAGCCAGGAGAAATAATGGCAACTATAACCCGGCTCCCAAACGGAAGATCTACTCATCGGACAGGACTGTACGCAGCAAATGTCGCCGAATTGCGGAAGGAACACCAGCGGCGGAGGAAAAGATACAAGGAAAATTTGAACGGCCAGCAACGAGATCCAAGCAGGAACGAGAGAGTAGTGTCCCGGTTCCACCAAGACCAGCTGCCATCAAACGGCCAAGACCACAGGCAGAGGCGAAAAAGAAGGTATTCAAGGGTGACCGAACTGGAGCGAAAAGAAAGCTCCTAGAGGAAGGAACTGAAGAGCGAGCCCGCACAAGAAGGAAGATAAATCAAACACGAATCTTCGCTACCTTCCAGGACTGGACAGATAAAAGAATGTCCGAATATCACAAAGATAAGAAAAACTTTATGTTACTTTGCAAACTTAAGTTAATCTTTCATTCTTACTGCAAGTGGCAGATTTCAAGACGTTTTACCTCATGTGAGGTCTACCTTATCGCCAAAAAGGCGAGAAATGAGTTGTTACCTATTTTGGTATTATGTTTTTCAATTACTCGCGCGTAAAACTAAAATTGATGTATAATAGGAATGTGTAAATACTTGAATATTGTAAAAGTTATTGTATAAAATTTTATTTAAAAGATTCTGACAAGAAAGAAGTTTTAGTCTGAAAGACTTTTAAAATGTAGTATTTCAATGTAGAAGAATTGGCACTTGCTTGGAAAAGAATAGAAGGTAACAATGTACTACTAATGTATGTTTTAAATTGCGTAAAATTAACGGCATGTTAATATGTCCTTATATTTAATGTGAACTGTTATTTTAAATGTTAAGAAATACTGTGATATGGTAAAAATGAAAGTAATGCCAAAAATTTTAAACTTATTCGTGTGACTGTAAAAAGAGCCAAATTATTGTGAATATGTGTTAAAGGTTGAATGAATGTAGTTAGGCTCTCTGACGCTACACTTCAGAGTTAGCCACTTTCAGAATAGTACCTCAGGGTTTAGAGATGAAGATAAGGTGTGTTATGAGGTCTTGTTATGTTGAATTTTAACACGTTAGTGTTTTGATGGCAGGTGGTAGTGTGGACACTTGTACATAAACACATTCGTGTTCGGTGTTTTCTTTTACAACACATGTCAGAGAGCACGGGGAGAGATAATTAAATAAAGTCTTGAATGAAATAAGAATGTTAGGAGAAATATAAATATTCATGTTACTTGCCATTTAATTGTGTAACATTTCATTAACTGGAAGGAACCAGATTTCAACTAAAAGCTCCTGTTTAGATGCAGTACAGATGAAAAGTAATTATCCATGGAGCTGATAATGTAAAAACAATTTTTTTTAAAATTTCTAGTTTCTAGTGAGGAATGTTTGTATGTCAGACAGGGATAACAAAATCATCATAGGAATGAGGAATGTTTGTAAAAGATTGGCCTCGCGTTAGATTCTAGAGCTAAAAGTTTTCAACAAGGTCGTTTTAGACCTCAGTTTTAAAATAATTAACTCTGGCGGGAAGTTTGTAAGGATCTTAAGTTTTACTAACGTTTATTTTATTTTAAATCTTTATTATCACTTCTTATTTTCTACTTCCGGCCAGAATTAAAAGCTTTAACTTATTTATGCAAATTTGTCTGGCGAACGCCAAGTACTTAAGTTGTGGCTTTCTGCCAAGCAAGAGAGAGGAAGGAGTTAGTAGAAGCAGGCCGCTTGCCTTAGCAGTTTTACTCGGTTGCTGGTTGCCTTCCAGGCCAGAGGTTTAATCCTCTTGATAATTTTAAACGTATTGTAGTGTTAACAGTTCTCTGTACTACATACGGCTTCCTGTTTATATACGGCCAATCTTCTCGGAGGCCCTTGTTTGTTATTCCAAAGTTAAGTTAGAGTTTAGTTAATATTTTTATATTCTTACGTTCAGACCACAAGTGGTTGGTCTCTGTATTCCGAAGTCCGGAAATCATTGTAAAGAGTGAAAAATAAAGTGTTTCGTATACGTATACCCTTCCTGTGTATCTTGTCTACTTCCCACATTTATTGAACATAGCTTTAGTAAGCTCCCTGTTCCGAGTCAGGTTTTTGAATGTTCCCCAAGCAACTAAGGCGGAACATCGAACCTGATAACACTAATTATAAATAATATGTCAGCGATGCGAAATAATTGATACAAAATAAGCGAGCCATTCTACATGGCTGTCACAAAACACAATTCTATCAATCAATTATCTTGTTGCCACACATAAAGTTCAAAACTAAAGGAAGAAAAACAAAAGGAATTTACGCTGTTTGCAACAATAAAATGAAGCAAACGATACTCACATAAACAGACGTGTTTCAAATAAAGTGTTAAGTACATTATCAAGTAAGCACAGCTTATTGGGATGTTCAGGTTGTGATAGAATATTAAAATATTGCAAAAGGGACAACTGCTCACGCCTCAGATAAAGTGATGGTTCGTTGCAGTCAACATACAGGCTCTGGACAGGAGAAGTCCTGAAAGCTCCTGAACAAACCGAAGAGCTTGATGGTGAACAGGATCTAATTTTAACAAAACTGATGACCGAGTGGATCTATAAACAACTGAGCCATAGTCCAGTCTAGAGCGAACAATGGCTCTGTAGATGCGAAGCATAGAGCAACGCTCTGCACCCCAGGAGGTGTTCGCCAACACTTTTAAAATATTTAGTGTTTTTAAACACTTCTTTCTCAGGTTTAAAACATGAGAAAGGAAAGTCAATTTTCGGTCGAACGTCACTACTAAAAATTTTACTTCGGGCGCAATTGGAATAATTGTACCATTCAGATATAACTCAGGCTCAGGATGGAGAACTCGCTTCCTGCAAAAGTGCACACACACAGTTTTCTGTTTGGGAAAAGTAAATCTCTGTTTGTTTGACCATTCTTGGATCTTATTCAGAGCCATCTGCAATTGCCTCTCTATGTATCTCATGTCTGCTCCTCGACAGCTAATTTGTAAATCATCTACATATAGTGATCCCAAGATGGTGGGAGGAAGTTCTTTTAATACAGAATTTATTTTTAAACTGAACAGCGTTACACTAAGCACACAGCCTTGAGGCACACTCTCTTCCTGTTCAGAAACATCCGAAAAAACAGAGCGAATCCTTACTTGAAATGTTCTAGTGTTCAAGAAATTCTGAATGAAAATTGGTAGGTTGCTACGCAAGCCACTCTCGTGAAGATCCCGAAGTATACCGTATCTCCATGCCTTATCATAAGCTTTCTCAATGTCGAAGAATATTGAGACAAGGTGACTTCTTCTGACAAAGGCTTTTCGAATAGATGTCTCTAAAAGAAGCATATTATCTACGGTCGTTCAACCCTTTCGAAAACCGCTCTGATAAGGCGATATAATATTATTCTTTTCCAAGAAGTAGACTAGGCGGCTGTTTACCATCTTTTCGAACAGTTTGCAAACACAACTGGTAAGGGCAATTGGCCGATAGTTGGAGGGATTCCTCGGATCTTTCCCTGGCTTAACAATAGGAATTACAACAGCTCTCCTCCATGCACTGGGAAAAGTACGCTCCTTCCACACTCTATTGTAAAGTGTGAGAAGGGCAGTCAGTGACTTATAGGACAGATGCTTGAGCATTTCATAATACACGCCATCCAGACTCGGACAAGACCTATGTGTCTACAACAAAGCTCTCCTTAATTCAAGCATAGTAAAGTCTCTATTGTAAGGCTCAGATTTGGAAGAGTTGAATGCGATGGGATTTATTTCAGAGTGCTGCTTGATAGAGAGATATGCAGGTGAATAGTTTCTACTGGAAGAAACGGCAGCAAATGTCTCACCAATAGTATTCGCAATTTCTTCTATGGAGCTAATCACTCGGCCATCTTTTTCCAGAAAGGAAAGTGAGTGGTCTTTATATATTCCGCATGCTTTTCGAACTCTTTCCCAAACCCGCTTACAAGGCGTAGAGGATGTTATTGAGGACACATATGTAATCCAGGAATCCCTCTGGCTCTGCCTTCTTACCTTTCGTGCATTTGCTTTGGCTCTTTTAAAAGCTATGAGGTTTTGCAGAGTAGGATATCTACGAAAAATTCCCCATGCCTTTTTTTGTTTCTTCAGTGTTTCATGACAGTCGCGATTCCACCATGGTTCCGTATATCTTGGTATTTTTCCTTAAGTTCTAGGAATAGAAAGTACAGCTGCCGCAATAATAGTATTAGTAACAGCTTCAACAGCATCATCGATATGCGCATCTTCTACCATTTCATCTGTCAGCTCTGCAACGGAAGAGAAAAGTTCCCAGTCTGCCCTGTCCAGTATAAACCGAGGGTGTCTCGACATGGGGTTTTCTCCTCTTCGTACAAGAGACACAAAAATGGGATAATGATCGCTGTTGTACAGATCATTTCCGACACTAAAATTGCAAAATGGCAACAGAGATGGTGAACAGATGGCAAGGTCGAGAGCGTGGAATGTCCTTGAAGGCTCATGGAAGGCTCCTGCCCATTATTCAGGAGACAAAGGCTATGATCTTCGATCATCTGCTCAATTTGTCTTCCTCGGCAATTTGTATCTTTACTACCCCAGAGCGGACTATGGCCGTTAAAATCTCCTATTATGATAAAGGGCTCAGGCAGCTGCTCTATAAGATCATTTAAATCTTGCTGATCAATGTGCTCATTTGGAGGCAAATACAGAGAAACAAATGAAACAACAATATCAAAATTTGTTTGAGTAGTGACAACTTGGAGGGATGTCGTCAAAGAAAGTACATTTGAGGGATAATCCAGTAAAGTGAGGAGACCTACACCTCCACTGGCAGGCTCACCTGCAAGGTTATCCTTCCTGAAGAAAGAAAACCTCCGAAGTTTTGCATGTTGTTCTGGTGTCAGATTTGTTTCCTGTATTGCTAAGCACACAGGATGATAGGCATTTATTATAGATTTGATGTCAGGCAAATTTCGGTGGAAACCGCGACAGTTCCATGACACGAGGGTGGCCATTATGAATGGTTTTTGTTCTTTCTGTGCTGTTCTTTTGTTTTTCGGGGAAGTAGATGCCTGGGAACTTCTAGACCCTCTTCTACTTCCATACTGTCTGAATCCGCAGATTCAGAAATCATCTCATCAAGAGAGCTATTGCTGTGACTTCTATTTTTATTTGATATTTTTTGTGTGGTAGTTTTGGGCTTACTTCGAATAACTGTTTCTTTTTTTGTACTATATGGGTTGCATTTTCTTTTTTCTTGTTGGATGTAGACGGTTGGGTTTTATTTGGTAGGGTCTGTGTGCCTATTGATGTTTGGGTGGCAACTGTACGAGATTATTTAACAGCACTGGCGTATGATGTCTTTGGTGGAAACTGTGTGCTCTGGACTAATCTTCTGGCTTTGGCGTAAGAGATGTTCCTAGTAACTTTTGTAGTCTGGATTTCTTTTTCCGATTTCCATTTTGGGCACAAGCGAGAAAATGCTGGGTGGTCACCCTTGCAATTTATACACAAAGGCGCAGCGGTACAATTATCAGAATCGTGGCCAATCTGTGAGCATCGGGCGCATGTGAGGCTGCCACGACAAGACGTCTTAGAATGGCCGAAACGCTGGCATTGGAAACATCGCATAGGGTTTGGAATATAAGGTCTTACAGGAAGATTTAGATATCCGGCCTTAATATTCTTAGGCAAATCATGCGTGTTGAAGGTAAGGATCACGTGTTTCGTGTCTATGAACTTACCTTCTTTACGCATCTTGATCCACCTTACACCGCAGACATTTTGGTCGGATAGCTCAGAAGCGATCTCTTCTTCAGAAACATACAGAAGGTCTAATTCTGAGATTACACCACGACAATAGTTCAGTGACCTATGTGCTGTCACAGTGACATTCGCTTGCCCAAGTTTAGTTATCTGAAGTAAAGAAGCAGACTGGGTGGCTGAGGTTGTATCAATAAGCAAGTCTCCGGAGCGGAGACGCTTTATATTTCTCGGCTCACCAATACAAGACTGGATGTATTTGTTTATTACGAAAGGAGACATCTTATGCATTTCGCCAGAAGGACTAAAGATAACTAGGAAACGGGGAGTATTGTTATGATCTTTTTCATTTGCATCTGTACGTAATTATTTTGCAGTAGGTTTTTCAGAACTAGGTTGAGTGACTGGTTTAGTAGTAGACGTTTCAGAACAAGGTTGAGTGACTGGTTTAGTAGTAGACGTTTCAGAACAAGGTTGAGTGACTGGTTTAGTAGTAGAAGTTTCAGAACTAGGTTGAGTGACTGGAGTGACTTCAAAATCTTTTATTAAAAAAATATGTGAATTTGCCATATTGAAAATAGAAAAGATTCGGGTCCGACGGCCCCGCCCACCACGGAGCCCAACAAGGGAACACATATTCCTGTGTTAGGGCTAGCCGGACCTATACGCAAACTGAAGCCCCACAGTCGGCTTTCCCGAAAGCAGGTACTCCCGAGAGCTTGACCCCAAGCCGCTGACACAAGGACTAGTGACCAGCCGATTGATACTCGTGAGGACGACTAAGGTGTCTCCCGTTTAGCTGAAGCAGAGACCAAAGCAGTGTGTTGGGGACAGTACCTCGCCCCTCAACTACCAGGACCCTCCTTTCCAGCGACACGGGTCTCCACGCACGGCAAACACGTGAGCAGTTTTCTCGCCGCTCGAGAACTAGAGACAAGGGCTGTTCCAGTTTCTCGTGACGAGCCCCAAACTCCTTAGAGAGAAACCACGAGGGAGAAGAGAAGAGAAAAGTTCCAGCCAAGAGGAGAGGAGACGGAAAAGAGGATAGATCACTGGGACTCCAGGATCGTGACACCCGTCTCACCAAGAAGATCTTTCCCTGAAGGGTAGGGTACCTCGGGATTGCCACACCCGTACTCACAAAAGTGAGCCCCTGAGGGGTGCAATATTTGGATACACGGATTAGCGATTTGTTTATAACGTCCTAAGTACTATATCGTATATCATTCATATTAATCGATTATTGTGTTGGTGCTCAGAATTAATTCATATAAAACCAAAAACAACATACAACGGTATGACATTTTCTAGTTTTGCTGAAAATGCAATTTTTGCAGAAGCAACAAACAATTCAAGCTGTTATGGTACGTTCATGAGTTTCAAAATAGAAAGAAATTATTAGACTGGTAGTTAATATGACTGCTGAAGATGAATTAGATATATGTAATAACATATTAGAAAAATTCAAGGAATATATTAAAATTAATCACAATGCACATTCTATATTATGTTGTCTTTTGTATAGTATGCAAAAAAGATTAATGATTTAAAGTGTATGAAATATATGATCGAAAAACTAGTGTTAAGGAAACATTAGCATTTCTATGAAATATAATTGTAGTGAATGTTTATTGTAATTTCTATGAAATATAATTGTAGTTTCTATGAAGTATAATTATGTGATATTTAATTGTGTAATATTAAAAAACAGTAAAATATTTTTTATTGATTGCAAGTTGCAGTTTTATTACTTTTCATTTGGTATCTATTCTTCCAAACACTGTGTAATTCGCCGTTTTTTACTTCCTTGTACGAAGTAAAAAGGAAGTATTGTAATCGCGAAAAGTTTCAGGCAGCATATTTCAACGAAAATATTCCATTTTGACCTCTTTCAAATGCAATTTAACGATGTATTTCCGTGATATATGTACGTAAGGACAGAATAAAACACTATTTTCCTCCAAAAAACTGCTTTAAAATAATAATTTAAATCATAAGTATACAATAGTAAGCTAAGTATGTTAAAGTAAGCTCTTTGTTAAATAGCACACGATGACATTTTTTATTTCTATTTATTATGAATTTCTTTGTTATCACAAGCACATAAAGAGTAAGTGAAGAAAATAGAATATACAGTACAAAGTCTTTGATCCGGACTCGTCGGGACTTTGGCGATTCCGGATTAGGGGTTTTTCCTGATTATAGATCATCAATTGAAATCTGGTAAGATACCATACAGAAATTATAAAATTAAAAATATGAAACTGTAATTTATGAAATAAAGAGCAATTATGATCTAAAGGGTATCAAAATTTACAAAAAGAAAAAGCTTAATATTTGTTTGTTTACTTTATTAAACATTTCTTTCAATGTAAGTTGTTTTAAGTTACTTCGTTTTTTTGTGCTAATATTTTCTCTTTAATTCTGTAGACAATGATAATCTCTTCTTTAGTTACATTGTTGAAGTCCTGTAACTGCTGTTTCAAGAATTCCGACTAACTTTTCAATCGAAATTTTTTATCATTATAAAACGGCTTTAAAATGAATTCTGAAGAGAATTTTTCGTGGCGTCTGTATCTGATACGTCTGTATACAGACGTATCTCGCATAACTCAAAAACGAGTAGCCTCAGAACGTTGAAATTTTGTATATAGGACTGCTATAACATGTAGACGTGCACCTCGTATTTTGGTTGCAATCGGCCGCACCAAACTTATATAAATATATTTATATATATATCCACTCTGTTACCCGGCTCAGTGATCTGTTTCTTTACTATTATATGTTTGTAAATTGTACATTTTTTGCTTTAAAAATGATTCAATTATGTTGTTCTTATCTTCCGGTTAAGGTTTTTATGCCTTTAGTAAATCTGTATGCAATATTTTTAGAATTATCAACAATTTAAAAATTGTTTAAGTGCAGCTAAGCCTAATAATGTTTTTGATGGCGGCCATTGCTCTTGTTTACATTTGAAACAGCAGGATAGCGGATTTATTGCCAATCTAGAGAAACTTAGCTTCGCAACAACAAAGATAACGCCTTCATTTATTATTTAAATCATGCTTAATCCTTTCTGGAAATTTTTCGAGGAAATAAGCGTTTAAGATTTACTTCGTAATTTTTGATACAGATATTCTGAGTTTCTATGTATTTTTGCCTTGTCGCGAAGTGAAAACTGAATTAATTGAATGAGAAATACTCAATCGTCTGTGAAAAACTGTTTCTTTTTTGTTTTGTTTGCTTAATTTCTTTTATACATCGTTCTAGCTTTATTATATTATTTGAATAGAACATGTGGCAACGATTAGATAATTCTTTAAATGATATAAATTTTGTGCATTATGAGTTATAATATGAACGAAATATAATACTGTTAAGTGAGCCTAGCGCCAGAGTGTCGCTATGGTAAACAAAGTGAATTTTAAAGAATGTATTTATTCTATTGTGGTTTATGCGGTGTCGGTGAAGTAGGTTTAATTCAATCTAATAAGTTTAAATGAAATGCAAGAAAAAAATTCGTATAATTTAATATTCCGTACAAGGAAGTCATGTGGTGTACACATCAGATTTTTTAAATATTGCCGTTATGTATGTTTATTAAATTATCTCAATAAATGAATGTTGGAAATCAAGTTTTATTTCTTATTAAATTTAAGTACAGTACAAAGTCTTTAATCCGGACATCCATAATCCGGAATGATCTATAATACGGACTTTAAAGCTACAATCTTTATGCACGTGCATAAATGCATAAAGCATAACGCATGCGCGTAATACGTTTACGCATACATGTTTAATGTATAACGGACGGTATAAGCTAGGCTAAAATTATCTAATTATCAATCACAATTTTATAAAAAGTATCTAATCATAATTTTATAAAAAGTAAGCTTGAACTTTCGATTATGTCAAAAAGAGTGTCCGATTATGGAGCTCCCAAAGGATCTACAATGTGAAAGCATGTTTCGATGTACCGCTTTTGATAGTGAAGAGAGTGACAGAGAGGTTATTTAAAACGAAAAAATTTCGATTGAAAAGTTAGTCGGAATTCTTGAAAAAGCAGTTACAGGACTTCAACAATGTAACTAAAGAAGAGATTATCATTGTCTACAGAATTAAAGAGAAAGTATTAGCACAAAAAAACGAAGTAACTTAAAACAACTTACATTGAAAGAAATGTTTAATAATGTAAACAAACAAATATTAAGCTTTTTCTTTTTGTAAATTTTGATACCCTTTAGATCATAATTGCTCTTTATTTCATAAATTAGTTTCATATTTTTAATTTTATAATTTCTCTATCCCCTAATCCGGAATCGCCAAAGTCCCGACGAGTCCGGATCAAAGACTTTGTACTGTATATTCTATTTTCTTCACTTGCTCTTTATGTGCTTGTGATAACAAAGAAATTCATAATAAATAGAAATAAAAAGTGTCATCGTGTGCTATTTAACAAAGAGCTTACTTTAACATACTTAGCTTACTATCGTATACTATATGATTTAAATTATTTCTGTACAGTAACAAAAGGAAAGTTATTGATTATATAAAGTGCATGAAATAATCACTATTATTTACCATTATCCTAAAATATAGAAACTAAAAATAAGTAAATAGATTAACATATGATCGAAGGAAATGGTGTTAAAAAACATCAGCATTATTAGTAAATATTGCAATCCATTATTACTGCACTTTTAATTGCTTACTATTTAAAAAACACTAATAATTTTTAATTACTCATCAAAACATGAAATTAAGTACATTGATATATACATTAGTTTAAAAATTACAATTTCAAATTAAAAGTATGCACCCCTTCTTTATATGTGAAATAGGAAAACACCAAATATATTATTTTCACTAAAATTTAATTAAGGCTTTGGTAATGTAGAATAAATAAATAATGTAGAATCGTCAACATCAAATGCGTTATTTCTATAGCGAAATACTCGAGTTTTTCACAAATCTTAAGAAATTAAAATATCTATTACGTACACTTTCAAAAACAGTCCGTGACCTCCGCCGTCCTCAGTTTAAAACGACAGTCAGAAACTTAAACGGCAGCTGTCCAGCTGACGGAAAAATTTCCGACGCGTCGATCTCTGTAATGATCGAGACGATGACACCAGACCCGCTCTCTGTCGAGTAGATCGCAAAAAACGACCCGTTCTTCTATCTCGACGGTGTCCAGACTAGGGCCCTTTTGCATCATCCAGATAACCATCATATTTTTTCCACCTTCGTATAATGCTTGCGACGATTTTATAAAAAGCTATTTATATTTCTTTTCTACTAGCAAATATTTTTCATAAATATTTACTCTTACCTGCTGAAATAATTTGTGCATTTCTAAATCAGATGATGGTGGTTCAGTGAGTTTACTAATTTTGACACTTTTACATTTTTAACAATATTTTAATTCACTGTATACAGAGCGTATTCTTAGGCCGCCGCCTTCAACATGAACAAACTCTATTCTTTTTCAACTATGCGAGCAACAGCGCCCTCTAGCCTTTTCCTTCGAATTACACAACACTCCCCACCTGAACTCGGTGGAGAGTTCATCTTTCAATAATATATTCTAGAATATTCAATTAATATTTCGACAATCAATCCTAGAGAAATGGTTAAATATAACAAACATGCATATGTAATTATAAGCACATAAAATTTACAAAACATTAAATGATACTCATCAGCAAGGTCAGGAGAATCAAACCTAAAAACACAAAATACAAACATTAGTTAAGTTCCATATTACACTGGTGTGCAAAAATTAAGGACGAAGTCGAAAAATTAGCATATCAGCTGAACGAAGAGGCAGAGCGGACAGAAAGACCAATCAGGAGATTAAGTAAGGTGATGTACGGTAGCACATGCGCAGATATACAGGTAGACGTAATGGGGGAGTGTCTGAGTAGTATAAAGCATGTTGTCGGTGTAAGATCAGTATTTCTGGCAAAGAGATTGCACGCCGTATAGCAGTTAAAATCACACCGAGTTGCTGCCTCAGCGAGAAATGGCGAATAATCAATCTGTTAGACGACATCTGGATGCTTTTACCCGAGGTCGAATCATTGGGAAGTTGGAGGAAGGCCGCAGTGTGACAAGTGTGGCTGCAGAGTTCGGAATTGCTCACAGCATCGTTTCACGACTTTGGAGACCATTTCAAACTACAGAAACAGCTATCCGGGGGTTGAGTAGTGGTCGTCCACGAGGAACCACACACGCAGATGACAGGTATATTGCCTTAGAGGCCAGAAGAAACAGGCGGCAGACAGCGGGAGGAATCGCTAGACACACGACACAGGCGACTGGACGACCGATATCGCGTTTTACTGTGCCAGAAGACTGCACGGAGGTGGTCTGTTTGCTCGATGCCCTGTACGGTGTGTACCTCTAACGCCTGCCCATTGGGGAAGACGTTCTCTGTGGTGCTGGGAACACCGGAATTGGAGAGACAATTAATGGGGTCGAGTGCTCTTTACAGATGAGAGCAAATTCAGTCTGAGTAGCGATTCTCATCGCATATTCATCTGGAGAGAGCGGGGAAGCCGCAATCATTCCTCGAACATCATTGAAAGGGACAGGTATGCAGATGGCGTTGTTCTCGCTTGGGGAGGCATCATGCTTGGTAGTCGTACAGACCTTCACATCTTCGACGCAGGTTCAGTCAACGGGACCCGTTATTGTAACGAGATTTTCTTCCATATGTGCGTCTTTTTAGAGGCGCTATGGGTCCGCAGTTCCTTTTCATGGACGACAATGCACCATGTCATCGCACAGTAGCTGCCGAACAGCTTGTAGGGTTTATATTTATTTTAACTAACATTTATTTTAAGTTTAAACAATTTCTCCTGTCAAGCCTTACTTTCCCCTGGAATTGCCAATGCCAGAGTATGTAAATTTTAGTAGAACGCGCAAAGTATTCAAAATAGTCAGCGGAAGTATTCTGAGTTAAATAGAAGGGAAACGAGTTCGAAGGAGTGCTTTCTTGCTTCACGAGCGTGGAGGTGGCTTGGTAGAAATTGAAGAACCACGCGTTTCGGCCTGTGTGCTTGCCTCGGTAGATAGTTAAATCTTTCAACGTAACATTCAGAAGTTTGCTGAATTGTCAGCGGTACTTTAGAACGTGGTTAGGTTAGTTACGTTTAGAGAGCCTCGTAGGTAGTCACTTGTTATTATTCATTTTTAGTTTCTTATTTTTATTTTACCGCCGGGTCGGCGTAGTTTGTGAGCGTCAAGAGCACGCATCTGTAATTTCTAAAGTTAAATAAAAAGGGATTTAAACCCTTCTCAAGATTTTGTATACTTTCCAGTTCATAGCAGTCACCACTATTGTTGCGTGCAGGTTGGAAGCGCGCAACATTACAAGCTCTTAGAGAGTGAGGATATTGAACGTACGGATTGGCCGGCACGATCTCCGGATCTCAATCCCATCGAGCATGTATGGGATTTTCTAGGCAGACGCTTGGCAGCTCGTACCTTACCACCAGTAACGATTCCGGAGCTTCGATTGGCGCTGCAAGACGAATGGGCAGCAATGTCTCAACAACTCATTGACACCCTCATTCTCAGCATGGGCAGACGCTGTGAAACCTGCCTAGCAGTCAGGGGAGATCATATTCTCTATTAAAGACCGAATGTTTCTTGCTGGACACCCATGACGGGATGCTTCGGCCTTCAGTCGCATTGCGCTCCATGCTACTTTTTCAATAAAGCTTCTTTTTATCCCTCTGATTTCTCTTTTAGTAAGTGTTGCTTACATTTCTGATGTCCTTACGTATTGGGGATCTTACGGTATTAAATGTGTTGATTTGAAAAGCTTTTGTACAAAGTTATATTGAAAAAACCGTCTCGTCCTTAATTTTTGCACAACAGTGTATATAACAACTGTATAGGCCTTTTTAATGTACCAGTAGGTGTTTTAATTATGCAAGATCTTATTTTACCATCTCTGCCTGGCATTAACTCCAAAATTTTACCTTATTGTCCAGAGATTTCTGGGATGTTTATCGTCATGAATCAAGACAATATCGTTGATTTTTAACTGAGATGCGTTAGAGTGTGGAGGACAAATATTGGCAGATCTCAGATTAAAAAGATACTCTGATCTCCAACGCAACCAAAAATGATTTAAAATATCTTGATGGTATTTATATCGTTTAATAATTGAATTTCTTGATCCAATCAAATTATTTGATGTTATTTTAGTAGCAGGTAGAGATAGTAATAGTCTACCAACCAGAAAATGAGAAGGTGTTAGTGGAGAAGGTTCATTGGGAGCGGTAAACACGTAGGCAATTGGTCTACAATTAATCATTGCCTCGATTTCAATGAGCACTGTTTCAAGCTCTTTCACAGTAAGGGATGATCGACCAATAATTTTGCGTAAGCTGGATTTTATGGTTCGTACCATACGCTCCCAAAACCCTCCCCACCATGGACCCCTCTCAACAATAAATTTCCAATTTAATGCCTCTAGCAGAAAATAATTCTTTCACAGATGAGTCACTCAAAGTTTTGAAAATGTGTTTTAGTTCTTTGTCAGCTCTTTTAAAAGTCTTGGCATTATCGGAGTATGCGGTGGTACACAGTCCTCGGCGAGCTAAAAATCTTCGGAAAGCTAGCAAAAAACTTTCAGTGCTGAGATTAGTTACTATCTCTATATGTAAGGCACGAGTGACCGCACACGTTAACAACAGCATGTAAACTTTACCTTGCCTGTTTTTCGTCCAACCCGGTCACAGGAAATGGAGGCGAGTCATGGATTGTGTCTGGAGGAAGTGGAGCGATATCCTGTAGGACGAGCACTATATCGTCTGCATATCACATATTTGCTGATGATAGTCTCAACACGCTGTCTTCCCTTAATGATCCAATATTTGTCTCTGATCTGAGTTAGTGTCGAATTAACTCCAGCATGGAATACCTTTTCATGCGAGTCCATGATGATCAATTCGGTAAACTTGCACTTAGAGTGTAATAGAATAGGATGTTTTAAATTCTCGTGACAGTCTGCAAATTGAATGTGACCTTGCAACCGAAGAATTCCCTTCTCATCAAGCCTTGGATTAAGGGAGTAGATGGAAGAATAGAGAATTGATTTTTTATTTGATAACTTAATTATTTCCACTTGATACGATTCTCGTTTCGTAATTTTTACCCAATAATGGTCCGCTGATTCAATCTCAAAAGCACTTAAAGGTCCATTCTCTGTAGACCTTTTCAGAAGCCTCCCAATAAATCTTAATAAATAGGCAGTAATTCGAAGTAATTTTCCTAAAGAACTGAATTTTTCCATATGCAAAATTGGGGATTCATTGTTAATTACAGGTACAGTCAAAATAATACTTTTTCGTAACTCTAACGATTCTGAATTTGGTTGTAATTTCTTTTGTTTCGGAAAGTTTTCAGTAGGAAAACGTAACCAAATCATTCTTAACTGTAACACAGATCATTTTTAACTAGTGACTGAGCACTAATTCCTCGAGTCAGATGGTTTCCAATTATTTGGCGAACCTTTAATCCAAGTAATGGCGATTTCGGAATCACTCCAAAAATAAGCATCCTCAATTAAATCACCAAACAATTTTTTTTAATATTTATACATTCGAGCAGCCACGAGTGCTCCCATTAACTCTAAACGAGGAAGCGTGATTGCTCTGCACGAGGTGCAATCCTGCATTTCGACATGATAAAGGAAGTTTTAATTTCTGAATCACTCGTACGGTATCTGAAATATGCGATAGCCCCATATGCTTTAAGAATAGCGTCCGCAAACAGGTGAAGGCTTATATTCATTCGATCGTCATCAAAGAAATTTCGCTTTATCGATATTTCAGTTAAATCATTAAGTTCCTCCCGCCAAATGTTGAATTTGTCCTAATCTCTGCAGGAAGGACCTCATCCCAGTCAGAACCGGAACACTAGATTTCTTGCATAATAATTTTTGCCCGAATAACAAAGGGTGCAATAAATCCAAATGGATCGTATATTTGGGCGATACTTTGCAAAAGTTTCCTCTTTGTAGCAAAATCGTTTCCAGTAGAAAAGTCAATTAAATTTTTTAAATTTAACTTTATATTGTCCTCAATGGAATTCCAAATCATACCTAAGAAATTCGATTCACTAGTTAATTTGTTATCTGATTCCTTAATCTCATTTGAGACCCATAAATCATTTAATGCTTTAGAATTAGTTCTTAATTTTCTGCAATTCATCCCAGGATCCTTAAATATGTTAACCGCATCTACAGATAACTGATATGCATCTTCAACCGTTCCTGCTCCAAAATATAGGTCGTCGACATAGACAGAAGAATTCAACATTTGGAAACTGTCCGGCATTTTATCTTTATATTTCCCAATGATATATTTTATAGTGGCGGCCAAAATGAAAGGAGATATAGTCAAACCGAAAGCTAGGCGACACATTTGCATAATCTTAAAGGAGTCATTATTTTCATTAAACCAAAGAAATTTTAGAAATTGTCTATCACCTTCAGCAATTCCTATCATCAAAAAAGCTTTTTCAACGTCTCCACAAAACGCTATCTTAAACTTACGAAAATTTAACATAATATCTACTGTATTTGGATTTAGATTAGGTCCCGATTCAAGGCAGTCATTTAACGAATTCGTGTCCTCTGTCCTTGAACTAGCATCGTACACAATTCCTACCTTAGTAGTTTCACTAGGTCGTATCACTGCTCGGTGCGGCATAAAAATATCCCAAATTTGTATCATTATTCGGACATTCCTCCACAATTCCTTCTAATATATGTTTCTCAATTATATTTTTATATTCCTGAAAAATCTCTGGAGTGTTACTTAGTTTATTGTGAAGGTTTGCGAATCGTTTCTTAGCTACCTTAAAATTATTTCCTAGATTATTCGGACTGTATTTCCAGATTAAATTTACCTCATATCTTCCGTTTTTAAAGTGCAAATTTCTTTCAAACTGGTCTATTATTTCGCAGTCAATATAGGAATAATCATCAGAATCATTTGTTCCCATATGCTCTAATTCCCCAAAACCTCTTAAATCTTTCAACACAACAGTGTTTGTCATTACCGCTAAATTTTCAGAACAATTTTTATTTGTTTTATTTTTCTCGATTCCTGCAGCAACCCAACCAAACACAGAACTGACTGCGTACAACCCTTCAGATATTTTAATTCTTTCTGAATAAACTACATTCCAGAATTCATCCCCGCCAATTAATATCTCAACATCTGTGCAATAAATCTGTGCATCGTTATTTTTTCTTGAGCAATCGGCGATCTGCAACCCCAGATGCTCCATGAAGTCTGCAATTTGTTTACTAGGCACAATGTTGGGCGCCGAGGAAATAACATCCGAGATCAAACATTCAATTTTTATTTTATTATTTTGTTTCCAATTCTGAATTTCGATTTTAACGACCGGATAGGAACGATTCATTGCCTTCGTCGCACCAAATGAATAAACAGAAAGTCTTTCATAACGGATTGGAGTAAATTTTAAATAGTCGGCCAATTTTTTCGTTATAAAGGATCTGTGACTGCCTAGATCAAGAATTAATCTAGTTAATTTTGATTTATACTTAGAACAAGCATAAACTGTACAAGTTTGTAACAATATTTCCCTGTCATTACAGTCGTTATTATTATCACCTTGAGGAACAGAAGCAGTCAATTTTAAGTTTTGAACTTTATTTCTTTCCTCAAAATTCAAAGTCAGAGATTCAGTTTCATTTTCGGAATAACCTTGTTCCGACTTTTTGTTTACAACGGATTTATTAGTACAAATCGATTCATTGTGATACATACTGCCACATTTATTACATTTAGTTTTATTTCTACACTTTTTTGATGTATGAAATTTTTTAAATAGCAGCGGTTTTCGGATCTTAGTTTCTTTAATTTATCAGAAACATTCAATTCGCATTTAAATGACTCGTGCAAATTATCACAAAAGATGCATTTTCGGTTAACTGTAGCATGAAATGCAGCCGTGGGTGTATTTTTTACATATTTTCTAGTTTCATATTTTGATTGATCGACTCGCGGAGGCACAGGATTTTTCCTTTCATTTAATACCCGATTTGAAACTTCCCTGCATTCTATTTCCGTTTTAATAAATTGTGTTAATTCCGAAACTTCAACTTTATCTTTCGATCCTCTTTGCCGATTAAATTCGAAAACTAATCGTCCGGAATTAATTTTAATAATATTGGAATTAGTAAATGTCCATATGAGCCAGAAGTTACTTCTAAAGTTTCCAAATTACGAATCGAAACTTCTAATTCGTAATATAATTTATGTAAAGCCTTTACGTTAGCAGAATTTTTAACGGCTTCTAAATTGAGAATTTTATTCATGAATGAATTTAATGATCAGGTCTTTTCGACCATATCTGTCCTTTAGTGATGCTACACAACTATCATAATTACTTTCTGTTAACTCAAAGCCTGACACAACATTCGAAGCTTGTCCCGTTAAGAATGTTTTTAAGTATGCAAATTTTTGTATTTTTGAAAGCGTTTCGTTTTTATCTATCGAATTTTGGAAACTATTCCAAAATTCATTCCATTATTTGGGGTCTCCCCAAAATTTATCAGTCATTAATTTTGGTAATTTCAGCGTACTACTGCCACTAGAACTGGAACGTACATGCAAAATTCCATTACCATTAGACTGGTTTAAATCAGAACTTTGGGGATTTCTCGCTGGCGGTACTGCGGTAACCGCACCTAGAAACTGCTTAATTTGACTACAAGCAATTATACATTTGTCATTGTATTCTTCGCTTATACTATAATCTTCTTCAATTAAGTTAACATCAATTAAATCTTGTATTTCATCATCAAGCGTTTTCAAATTATTTTTCTTTTCGGTTATTAATTCAAACAATTCCCGTAATTCTTTAATCGAATTTTCTTTCCCTTCAATTTTTAATTATCTTCAATCACTTTAATTAACCTAGTAACAGACGATCTCAATGTGGAACGTTTACGTTTCAACCTATCTAACTTATCTTCCATTTTATTTAATTTAAATACACCTACGACAGCAATAATAAATACTTATTAATTTACTACAAATAATCACTAAATAATTAATTTAAGATTTCCTACCTTTATTTGGAATTCCATTGTCGCTTGAATATGAAATATCCATTGTTAAATTCAAATCGAAACACTTAGATCGAACACCTAAAATCTTCACAAAGCATTAATTTACGCCGCATGCACCATGAAATAATTTGTGCATTTCTAAATCAGATCATGGTGGTTCAGTGAGTTTACTAATTTTAACACTTTTATATTTTTAACAATATTTTAATTCACTATATACAGAGCGTATTCTTAGGCCGCCGCCTTCAACATGAACAAACTTTATTCTTTTTCAACTATGCGAGCAACAGCGCCCTCTAGCTTTTTCCTTCACATTACACAATACCTGCTGAGAATTTTATGTCCCAACCGTTTTGAAATTTGGAAATAAATACATCTTCATAACAGTAAAATATTCATAATCAAATATCGTTCGGATCTTTTTATTCGATAACACTTTCAGTAAAACGGATGTATTTTGCTTAGGGTAAAAAATTCATCATACGATTTCATGTACTTTCAGTACTTTATTTTATGAACGCAAAAAAGCGATTTAATTAAATACGGTACTATTTGCTAATGATTTTCATATCATGCCAAGGAAGTCTCTCATTAGTTCGTTTTAGACAAGAAATCAGAAGAGTATAGCGAATTTTTCTTTAAGGAAACGCACCTTGTCCTCATATTTCAATAACAAAATGTTCGTACTTCACATTCACACAACTAAATGAATTTCGATACAAACATATAAATGACACATTAGTTTGAAATGGAATTACACGATTTGAACTCTTTCAAAATCGCATTTTGATTTCAGAACAATTATTCAAAATGTATGTATATTGAAGTCACTCTTTTTGTAAACTGTTATAATAATTTTAAAAAATACAGTATTTTTAATCAATGCGTACAGCTAAAACAAAAATTATATCAAATTTCTCTGTTTCTGAAGTCATTGTAAGATACCTGTTTAAGTATTTATTCTATTCTAAAAGAAATTATTTGTAAATTAGGTGATGCTGAATTCTTTAAAAGTTATTCGTGGGTTCCGTGCAAATTACATTTACTTTTGCAGAAGAAATTGTGTTTCGCAAATTTTTCGCATACACATTCCAGTATTTTCCAGTTTCGGCACGAAATCGCCCTCAGGTCGGCAGATGGTACGGCTGGATTTAATGTTTTTATTTATAACCCTCCATTGTAACATCTTTCTTTCGATCTTTAGATCGCTGTTTCTCCACTACCAATTAAGTGCGACAGGAGGTCGGTGGGAACGACAGTACAAAATATTCCGCCCTCAACAATTTCGAGGCGGAAAATGTAAGGCAGAAAAATCACTATATGCAGGCTCAGGTAAAAAAAAATGCCTACACGCTTAAGCGTTTGGGCCTGAGACTTATTGATGGTCATAGCAAAGGCAAGTTTTACAGGAAATTGTTTACGTCTCAATTGAAACGGCTACAATGTGCCGTGGCAACTTCACCCCATTAGCTAGTACAGTTACGCAAGCAACCAATAAACTATCAGCGACAAACAGACACTTAAGCCGCATATAATAAAGATATTTATTTATTTCATTTTATTTGTTTTTTCATCGTTGCCGGCACGTGCTCTTGTATTTTTAATTTTTCCGGGTTAGCTTTCTTATAATATTCGTCACGCGCTGCTCTGCACGGGGAATAAAACAATTTAAAGTTAGGCAAGCAACCAATAAACTATCGGCGACAAACACTTAAGCCGCATATATATAAGATGACGTGATGGAACTAACAATCTGAAATACATATTACGTAGATTACAGATTACATTTTAAACGGAAAGATTTATCTTTTAACTATTACCAAACCATGCCATAAAGATAACAAAATTTCTAATATTAGAACAAGGAACAATTTACATTAATATTCCGTAATTCATCATGAAAAATATATTCATATAAACTCAGTCTTAATGGAAGCAACTTTTTATGCAAAATACATATAAGTGTATGATATAAATATGGTACATAACATTTTCTAATATATCATATTATAAGTACACAGTAGAGAATTGTAAATGAAGTCTTTCCATGATAAGGCAATGTACATTCTCATTTACACTTTTAGATAACTCACATATGAGATGAAGAAACAAACCACTATAACCACATAATACCACGAAATTTTGAAATAAAACACTTTTATACACTTGTATATGTGGGGCAGAATGTCGTTGAATAAGCGAAGAATAAATTAGTGAAAAAAAAGCAATGAATGTGTTGCACAGTAGTACAAATGCAATTTGATGCGCAATACTGAAATTAGAAAAATGTCAAAAAAATTACCTTTATAGTCATATCTTTATCAATTTTTCATACGTGTAATTAGTAGTCCATCGAGCACATACAATAAATACAACTACAGAATTTACGATCCACAAACAATGTGGTTTGGAAATCTTATGCAGACTTTCAGTTAACAGAGAAAAAATAAAATCCTTTGTGGCTTTAGAAGCAGCCATATTATCTGCAACCCAGGAAACAATCACACACACATTTCTTGCAGCAGGTGCTTTTCTTTTACATGGTGGTTTAGATAAATACGATTGCAGATTTGGAAAATTTGAAGGTATTGCTTCTTTCTGGAGTCTAGGGTGACCATTTCTAATTTGAGTACCGTGCCATTGGAAAATTTGGTATCGGAAAATCGTTACATCATCCTACTACGAGAAATTCCATGTCTCCATTTTTCTAGCCGCACAGGATCCTGTAAAGTGTATTTCAACAAGTATATATAAATATCAGAATTCATCTGCGTACAAAATAAAAATATACTTGTTGCATGTAATTTTTTTACATTACTTTGATGCAGGGGCGTAGCTAGAGGGGGGCAAAGGGGGCATCTGTCTCCTGGCGCGGAATCCAAGGGGCACCAGACTGATGTTACGACATTTTAGAATTAAATGTTTTCCATCCTTGGCAACCAGTAGGGGGCGCGAAATCTTCAGTTGTCCCTGGGCGCTGAAAACCCTAGCTACGACTCTGCTTTGATGGAAATTTCATTGGAAAATTGTAATGTCAAATTAAAATTTAACTGCAGCATATAACACTTGAACAGTTCTACAATTTGAAATTTAAAAATCCTTGCGCATAATGATTTTCACTCTGCACTGTAATAAGATTTAAATCTTAATTTTTGATAGCCATTCACTCGTGTGATCAGGTGGCATGATTTCATATTCATAACTTATTTAATATGCTGAATTTATCTCACAGAAAATCCATTTTTCATTGCACTTATCTGATGTTATCTTTTCACTCAATCATGCAAGTAAAGTTAATTATAAGCAGCATTGTCTTCTTTTTCCATTTATTATAAAAACCTACTTCAGACTGAAAATATCTTTGCTAGAGGCTATGCAACACTTGGGAAGCACTTTTCCAAAACACAGTTTTCAAAATATTCTAAGGTTATGAGGACTGAACATCAAATAGTTATCAAACAAATCTATATGCTTTCACTAGCGACAATAGAAATCTTTTAAATAGGAACCGAAGTGTTCCTGTTGGAGCGTGTTTCACGCACTTTGGTTAGTTCCGAGATTCTTACTGTGAACTGACCCAGTCCCGTAGGCGGTCGGTTAGTGTACTTCTAGTTTTTGATTGAGCTCTGCTTTGACTTTTGAGAGTGACCCTTTGGGTTGCACGGAAAGTATGTCCTTTTTAGGGCAGTTAATACAGACGATGAAGCCAGCGATTGCATGGACTCAGGACTCTTGACTTTCTCGCTACCATCCACATCGAAACGTGAAGAATTTTTGAAGGACCCCAGACTCAGGAAAAAGGTGAAAGGAAAAAAGGATAACGCTGCATCGGAGATGGAAATTGCAAAGGAGGAAGAAACCCGAGAGGAAAAATTTCAGAAATTAATTCAGGATTACGGGGAGGAAAAAATACAGCTTCTTCTGCTGGAATTCGGAACGGAACACCTGAACGGAAAAGCCACAGAGAATTTAAAGAACGAATTCGAAAAATAAAAAGAAAGACGTTAAAATTCAATAAACACCCCATCCTTAGGCGAAAAAATAAAACGTGACTTTTAAGTCATGCAGTTCGAATTTAGTGATGGAGAAACTAAATTAAAAAGTTCTTCCAAGCACAGAGAGTCCAAAATTAAGGGGGGGATCGAACCCACGATCTCGACGTACGGAGAACACCCAGTCTGCTCTTTACCACTAGGCTATTATCACTCGTGTAGGAGGTGTCGGAAAAGCTATGTACTTCGTCACCTGATTAACTCCCATTTTCGGCAAAGAGAATTGAGTCTCTGCGCTGCTTTATTCTCGACTGGAGATTTTGCTTTTTGAATTTTTTCAATAAGTGCGACCACAGTTTCAAGGAGTTTCTGAATATTTTCATCTCGTACCCATGACATGGCATCATTAATAATTTTTGGAACTTCTCTTGGGGGAGTATCATTTTCACCCGGATTTAGAAAATATTTGAATATATAAAGTAATGGGGAAGACAAATCTTATAAAAATAAGAGAATCCCTTAATTTTTTATTTTTAAAATTTACATTACTCGTGTCCCACAACACAACATTTTCTCTATAGTTGAGTAATCTAAATCTATTAGCTGAGTTTCGCTCCAACGAAATGCAGCCATGTTTATTATTCCAAATGAGGAGAAAAGTACGTGATCACTCAAAGCAATCCTATTGGCTAGAGACTCCGATTTTATCGTTCGCTAGTGAGCAGTGAACACCAGTTCTGAAATCGCGGCAGAGAACATGACCGATTTTTGGCGCATGCGCAGATCCTTAAAATTGTTGCTCTACGAGAAAGTCGGCCGAGAAAATCTCTTCGTGTAGACGGGCCTTAAGGGCTGCTAAATCCCCTGAAGAAGTGGGCAATTTAGCGCTATATTCGAAGAAAACCACCAAGCTTAACAGCAAAAGACAACGTACGGAACTAAATGCCACTCTCACTGAAAAGGAAGATAATTGGATTTTCCCCAAGAAGACCGTAAAAATTTAAGAAAATCTAGTCCCCATGGAGATACCACAGGAAAACAGATTCCAGATACTTAGGAAAATTGCAGAGGAAAGCCCAGTAGGAGGAGTCGGCGATGTGAGCCCGCCCCCACCGTTTGTATTCTTCCAAAACGAAACGGATTGGACGAAGCTGGACAAAATGTTCAGGATCAAGGATCAAGGAAGTGCAATTTACGGAGTTCATAGGCAATTACGCCTTTACCTCCACATCTTCAAAGGAAATTACATCATCAAAAAGAGGGGATTGTCAAATAGGGTAAGAATTTTGAAAAGCCGAATGACTTGGAATAAGTGCCTTCACACTGAGTCAAAAAAAGGCAAAAAAACTCAGAAGGTCTTAATTTTGCGCCGGAAAAGGGCCAGAATAATTTAGATAGGGGCAGCCATAAAAATTTAGACTAGAAATATAAAAGGTGAAGTTTCCTTGAACCTTGATAATCGTGTTTTGCATACGTCAGATGCGAAGAATACGCAGGGGAAATTCCGATGCGCGTTCTTCAGGGGTGGGAGGGAGGGGAGGAACCTGTTTACAGGTCGAAAAAGTAGTTCTGCCAGTGATCAGCTGGGAGGGAGAAGTTTCGTTTTTAACCGCTATTCAATGCGGTATTTAAAGGCCTAAAATGACGTTGTTAAACGTCTGAGAAAGTTCCTTGTTAAAAGAAGAAAAAAGCAGTATTTAAGAATCTTTTTCATTTTAATCAAATCAATAGTTAGAAAATATTTTAAATCAGTCCTTTTTGACTGTGATGTTTCTTATTAAAGAAACGTTAAAGGGGGTTCCTCGAGTTAATGCTGTGTGCATTAAAGAACTTTAGAGGCGGGGGGGGTTAAGGAACGAGAGGTAGTTATTCACGTGACTGTCAGTATGCTCATATCTAGCTCGTTTAAATGGAAGAGCTGAATATACGGGTAGCAGGATCATATACGGGTAGCATATGAAGCACAGGATTAGCAACACGTTGAATATTTTTGAAAAATTTTTCCGAAAGTCGCTGTATATAGCGATTAATGGGCATAATTTTGAGGTCATTATGAATCTCTTCGTTCCGTACGAACCACGGAGCTTTTAAAATTTGCCGAAGCATTTTAGATTGAAAAATTTGGACATGTTTTCTGTTAGTCAGTGCAGATGGGCACCAGATGGGACACGCATACGTAAGAACAGGCCTAATCATAGATTTGTAGAGCAAGATTTTGTTATCCATTGACAGGTCGCTATTAATAGCTAAAAGGGGGCGTAGGGCGGTTTTGACAGCTGTTGCACCCGCTATGATTTTGCGAATGTGAGGCTGCCAAGTTAATTTTGAATCTAGTAAAACACCTAGATATTTGTAAGAAGAGACCCAGGGAATGGGTTCACCGAAGAGCATTAAATTAGGTAAACTTGGGATATTCCTTCGGATGAACATAGTGGCAGCACATTTTGCGACATTAATTTTGATTTTATACAGACCGAGCCAGAGTTCTAAGGTCGAAAGGTGACTCTGCAATTGGGAGATTACCTGGAGGGTGTTGGAATGTTGTGAAATGATGGCTGTATCGTCTGCGTATAACGCAAGATCGATGTTTGGGGCCTTAGGAATATCATTTACATAAAGGTTAAAGATTGAAGGTCCAAGGAGGCTACCTTGAGCTACACCAGCATAGATTGGGCGGGGAGACGAGAAGTCGTGGTTAACTCGCACGCGGAAACTGCGTCCGGTCAAGTACGAGTTAATAATTTTAATGAGATGAGCCAAAAAACCAAGCCGCATGAACTTGTAATTAATCCCGTCATGCCAAGTCCTGTCAAAGGCTTTGGAAACGTCTAAATAGACAATACCAGTTTTCTCTCGCTTACGAAAGACTTCATGAATGAATTCCACTACACGGAGTAACTGGTGTACTGTGGAGTGTTTAGGTCGGAAGCCGAATTGTTCCGGGATTAATAAATTTTGATCCCGACAGAATTCATTCAGGCGATTAAGTAAGACAAATTCATAGATCTTTGAGAGAGAGGATAACAGACTTATGGGTCTGTAACTGACGGGTAAGTTTAAATTTTGTCCCGGTTTTGGAATGGGGACGACTGCTGCAATTTTCCAACAGTCGGGGAAATAGCTTCTCCTGAGCATTAAATTTATAAGTACCGTTATCCAAACGATAAACATTGGGAGGGGGGGAGTTTTTGATCATGCGATTCGAAATAGAATCTATGCCAGGTGCCTTGTTAGGTTTCAATTTATCTATGAAAACCATAACTTCAGTAGGGTCCGTTGGTCTGAGTTCAGCTGTGATAGGTTGTGTTAAAAAATCTTTAACCCGTGCTTGTATGTGCCCCTGTGTAACCGGGCGGTTACAGTAGGAGTCGTGATTTGGTGTGAATTGAGTTGCAAGGCTGTCAGCTATGACATCAGCCTTTTCTGAGTCAGTGTAGGCCATCTGTGCGCCATCGGCCGTTTGAAGGGGCGGAATGAGTGTTCTATGTTTGCGTAATCGGGCGGCTGCGCGCCAAATCGAGTTGTCTGCAGTCGTTAAAACGTTCAGGATACACTGTACAGAGGCCCACGAATCACAAATGAGGGAAACTTGATTTTTGTCTACACTAGGAACTGACTGGCTACAGTTTGATGAATGAACTCCTTTTAGAGAAGAAGATACCCTCCCATTCCTACCAGTTCGAGTTTGAAAAACCGATCCGTGTTATAATGAAGAACCTCCTAGCCACTATTCAAGAAGATGCCATAGTCCAAGATCTTAAGTTCAAGAACTTCCCTATTTTAAAAGTGAAGCAATTCTCTAAAAGTCATGAAGGAAAGAAAATCAAGCTCTCTACCTCCTAGAACTCAAAAGAACCCCCGAAGGAAATAAGATACACCAGCTGGATAGAATGTTCAGTTTTAACGTTGTAATAGAAAAATTTAACCCGAAGAAGAGACCAGTCCAATGCTACTGCTACAGCTTCGGACACTCTTAAAACTGCTGCAGTAACCCTGTGAGATGCGTGAAGTGTGGGAACCAGCATAGAAGCAACGAATGCAGCATGAAGCCGAAGGATAAAGCCAAATGTATTTTTTGTGGTCTCTGCCACATCAGAAATTATAGAGGCTGCAGTGAATATAAAAGAAGATTCGGAAAGAAACACAGTTTCCCACAACCCAAGGTACCAGAATTTTTTGAAGAAATTTCCCAAGCACCAAGACTGAAGAAATCCCAGCGACGAAAACTACCAGTCACGCTACAGTGAAAAACTGAAAGGCAAAATTGCTCCGCCCCTAAATACCTCAGCGACGCAATGAAATGGATTCAGGATGAAAAAATTAACTCTTTCTTAACTGCCATAATATCATGCATTCACAAAATCAAATCAGCGAAGAATCCTACAGAGAAATTGAAAACAGGTTTTCAAGCACCTGCGCTAAAAGTGCTTTACGCAAATTATTCTATTTACCGTACGGATCGAGAAACCAGACGCGGAGGTGGAATTATAAGTTTTGATAAAAGGAGCATCCAGCATCAACTCAAACAAAAATTTTCTACCTCTTTTGAAAGTAATACTATTGAAATTCAAATTGAGCACAAAAAATTCATTATCTCTAATATCCATATACCTCCTAATAATAGTCCCATCCTTTCTGAAATTGAACAACTACTGGATCCTGCTTTAATTGGAGGAGATTTTAACGCTAAGCATCAATGCTGGAATCAAGGAGCTAGCAATAGAAAAGGACAAGAAATTTTTGTCATGATTCAAAATAAAAATTATACCATTCATGCCTCTGATGAACCTACGCATTACGGCTATAATAGTTCTATAATTGACTTTTTTCTACCTAACAGCGTCGACTATAATTGCCAAATTTCTGTTATTCCAGCTCTCTCATCTGACCATAATCCCGTTCTTCTTGAAATCAGCATAAATAGGTATTTACCTTCACTGGGCAAGAGTATTGGCGTTACAGACTGGAAAAAATTCTCAAAAATCCTTTCAGATACCATTCCTGGAAATCCCAAAATTACCAATGAAGACGATATTGTGTCTGAAATTAAGACATTTACCACTTTTATTCACCATGCTATCAATTTTTCAACTAATAAATTCATCAGTTCCCATCCTTTTCTTCCTCTTCCAGCCAGCATATGACAAAAAATCAAATGCAAAAATCGTATTAGGAAAAACTGGCAAAATACAAGAGACCCAAGGCTAAAAACTCAACTGAACGCTCTTCAACGTGACATCACAAGGGACATTAGTAACTTCAAGACGCAACGCTGGCGAAACTTCCTCAACTCTCTCGCAACTGAAGATAATTCTCTTTTTGACATTTCAAAGAAATTTAAGAAACCCTTCAAGCAAATTCCGCCATTTCATGGTACCAACGGAATAATTTATTCAGACGAAGATAAAGCTAACACATTTGCAGATATACTAGAAGTAACGTTTACTCCCAATACAACCCCTACGACAACAATCATATCTCCAAAATTTAATGATACTGTTAATACCTTCCTAAAAATTCCATGTCCTTTCAACTTTACATTCCTTGCCACCCCTAAGCTGGTTGCCGATTATATTAGCTCCTTCAAACCAAGAAAAGCTCCTGGTGTTGATGGTATTTCTACCAAAGCGTTGAAACATCTTCCTATCAATGCTTCCTATCCACTTGTCTTACTAAGATAATCAACTCTATCATCAAATTCTCTTACTTTCCTAATATATAGAAATATGCCATCATCGTCGTCTTCCCAAAACCGCATCAAAATTCAACGTTTCCTCAGAACTACCGCTCAATCAGCCTTCTCAGTCAACTTTCTAAAATAGTTGAAAAAGTTATTTATCATCTTAATCAAATTATTCCACAGATCTCCTACATTCCAGACGAACAGTTTAGCTTCCGTCATCTTCACAGTACTAATCACCAGCTGCTTCGTGTCATCAACTATATCACTGACGGTTTCAATTGTAAGTGGTGCCCTACCGGAGCCATTTTCCTTGATAATGCGAAAGCTTTTGATAGGGTATGGCACCGTGGACTTATATACAAACTTATCAAGTTAAACTTCCACGATCATTGTATTAGACTTATTGCTTCCCATTTCCAAGACAGAATCTTTGCAGTGAAAATTGGCAGTTCTGTTTCTACCACGAGAAAATTTTCACTGGAGTGCCTAAAGGATCTGTACTTTCTCCATATTTATATAACATTTACATTTACGATATTCCTAAGGACCCACAAATTACCCTTGCCCTTTTCGCTGATAATACTGCAATTATGACCCAAGCTTCTACTGTTACTGATGTCCAGCTCCTTCTTCAACATTACCTCAATCATCTAAAAAATTGGCTCACTCTTTGGAGGATTGCAGTTAATACCGAAAAATCAAAAGCAATAATTTTTCGCAAAGGTCAAACAAATTTCATTCCAACTAGACCTCTTCTGTTTGATGAAGCAATTGATTGGGTTGACGAAGTTAAATATCTAGCAGTAATTCTTGATAAAATAATTGACTTTTCAGAAACATCTCAGGGAAACTGTAGAAAAAATCAGTATCACGCTTGCAACTATGTGCCCACTTCTTGGCAGAAGAAGTCATATGTCCGTTTCTAATAAACTCCCCTTATATAAATCTATACTTCAACCAGCATTACTCTATGCTTGTCCTGTCTGGGGCCATGCTGCCAAAACTCACCTTCAACGCAACACATCCAAGTTCTTCAAAACAAAGCACTCAGAGAGATCATCAACGCGCCATGGTTCATTCCAAATTGTTATATCCACCGTGATCTCAAAGTAGATACAATTCAAGATTATATTCAAAAACTTGCCAGAAATTTCTTCTATTCAGTTCTCACTCATCCTAACAACTGCATTAACTCTCTTAGATGTTCTCCATTTCCCATAGGAAAGCCCAAATATCCATCTGACATTCTCCATTCTTAACAGTTTTTACTTATACTAGATTCTTCAGTTCACTGATTTGAACCTTCAACCAGATACTCACCTTTTTCGTAGACTGATGGCGGCCACCTGACTTTTACTTTCGTCTTTTTGTTTTACTGATGTTCTTCACGTGATGTTCTTAGTAGTACTTCGAAAAGATGGACCGCTGGGGATTGCCGCGCCCTCTATAAATAATGCGACAATAAGTGGACCATTTTTGGGAAAGGTGGTAATACCAGTTTCCCCTCCCTTCTTTATACTCCGTGTTCGTGTAGTACACCTTGATACATTCCAGAAAATCTCTTAATCCTCCCATTTTTCCCCCTTTCTCCTCGTGAAGATGTCCTCTTAGCAACGAATTCTGTATATTTGTATCTATTAAGCTGAGAAAGCCAAAAAATTCTTACGAAACTTTGACGCATGAAATTTCCGCTTTTGAGTAAATATGATAAAATATATTAAGCTTCTTGAGAAAAAGAATTAAGAGATTAGTTGTATGTTTAAAAAATTCACACCTTCAAACATGTGACTTCTGAACGTATTTAGCGGGAGGTAAAATCGAGGGAACGTGTTTTGGGAAAAACAATTACCTTATCAAATAATTTCTGTGTGTGTGCTAGAATATACAAGAAATGTTTATAGAAGCATACATATTGTGACTTGTCAGGGTTTAATCCTAGTATCCGGTGCACACGGGATTTGGCTACTTTTTGGCGACTTTTATGATGAGCAGTAAAAACGGGACATATACGATAAGTAGTAAACGGGTATTCAAAGAAGTATATATAGTTATACATAGTATACTATGTATATAGTGTATAGTGTACTATTGCTATATATACATAGAACGTTCTTTTGGTAATTTTTGGTGTTGGCGATAATTTTTAAAATCGCGCCAAGGCTGCACCGTATACTAGGCTTTTACCCTTGTCAGTATTCAAGGTATGATTAGCATAAATTGGCCTATTTGCTTATGACAAAACACAAAGATTGCCTGTAGGAACAATATATTATTATTATTATTATTATAAGGGCACAGCCCCGATCCTACCAGCCGGCCGTATGATAAAAAAATGGGACTGGCTAGAAAGGAACAATTTGAAGTTAAATTCTATATTTGAAACCAACAGTTTTTGCACAAATTGTATTGAATTAATGCACCACTCCGAGTGCATAGAATTCTTATACTTAAAACAGTGAAATTAATTCAGTCAGAGGGTTTTCATCCGCAGAGAACCCGTTGGCGCTTCGGGAAGGAACCTGTTGGCACCGTTGCCTGTTTACTCGCCAAGCCAATAATCGGTTCATCGACGATGAGCCGAGCTGTAAACGTGATTTTTAGTGTATGTAAATTCAAGTTAGCAGACAAAACAATATATTAAGCATATGGTAGTAAAAATTCACAGATAATAAGCATGTAGATGTAAAACTAACCGGTTAAACGTGATATACGAAAAAAATTCGTCTTAAATTCCAATTAACACAGAAAACAATATATTCCTTACACCAGCAGTGGTTTGCTAATTTTGATGACCAAGGTGATGCATCAAACTATTATGTCATCTGATCGGGGCTGTGCCCTTATAATTCAAGTTAATCATCTATTTATGTCACACCTGCCATCCTCTGAAAGGTAATTGTTAAAAAACCATTAACAATATATTATCTTGTTAAAATTTTATGCTATAAAAATCGATTTATTCTCATAATTTTAGATGACAATAACCAATAATAAAAATAAAAGCATTACTTAATTATTTAAAACGCACATGCACATTTTGGCGGCCTACGAAAGCAAATTATTTTAGAGGTAGGAAACCTCATGGTTCTTAGAGCTATTAATAATTAAGAACACAGCGTAAACAGCCGTGTTACAAATTAGCATTCACCCCTCCCGCCGTATTTTCTTCCTTTCACCCCGAACCCAGAACCGGCATCTATCTACGAAAATATTTCTATCTATTCGTTGTTAAAAAAATTCAGAAAACATAATAATAAATAAGAGAAGAATAATATAAATCTGCAAATGCGAACAACGACAGTGATAATTCAACAAAATCAACGCAAGAACTTCGAACTTCGAACTTGCAAACTTCGAACAAGCGAATAGGATAAATCCGCTGGGTTACCAGGTTTGAACTATTATCGCCAAAGTTGGAGATGTTTACATTATCGGGTTCTCTGCGGAAGTGCTTCCCAGTCAGAAATTGTGGTAAATACCAAGGTAGGTGTGTAATTATATGTGCCATATTTCAGAAGTATTTTTAAAATTGCATTGATCTGCGGTTAATTAAAGAATCGAAAGACATGCATAACAGCAAAGAAAAGTCATTCAGATGTGATATATATTACAAGTCATATGTATACAAAAGTGATTTAATCACACATAGACACATTCATACTGGAGAAACATACGAATGTAGTGTATGCTGGAAATCCTTTTCTAACAAACGAACACTAAAACAGCATATGTATATCCACACAGGTGAAAAACCATACACATGTGATATATGTTTTAGGTCATTTGCACAGAATGTTACCTTAAAGCAACATAAGCGCATTCACTCGGGTGAGAAAGAATACATCTGTGATATATGTAAAAAGGCATTTGTTCATCTGCGCAGCTTGAGCGTACACATACGTTCCCACATAGGGGATAAGTCATATCTGTGTGAAATATGTAACAAGAGATTTTTGCTGAAACATAAGCATTTGGAGGATGCATATGCGTATTCATACAGGTGAAAAGCCCTATAAATGTGAAATATGTGACAAGTCATTTATGTCAAATACTTCCTTGAAATACCATTCATATAGCCATACAGGTGAAAAACCGCATAAGTGTGTTACATGTCGTAAGTCAGCAAAAATGATTTAAAAAAGCATATGATTTACCACAGTGAGGAAAAATGTCTTGATTGTAACATATGTAGAATATCATTTTCACGTTTGAGTAGTTACAGTAAGCATACGAATTATCATGTAACTGGAAAACAACACGTATGTACTATATGTAGAAGTCATTTCCACGTGGATGGCGCTTAGTCAGACATACCGTAATTTCCGGAAGAAAGGTCGCATCAGCGTAAACGCCGCACTCGAGAAAAATGGCGGGAAAAAAATTAAAATCACACAGAAACGCCGCATCAGCGTAAACGCCGCAATAGATTAAATTGCGCGTGACATCGTCGTGGGCCGTATAGATGCAAAAACTCAACCTAAGTCCTGATATATGACATACCAGTTAAGAAAAATGCATGAAATGAAACCATAACTCAAAAATGAATTAAAGGTAAGAAATGTATAGCTTCTGTGCCGTTTAGAGACATTTTCAAAAATTTTCCGCTCCCTAATTAAAAACTATCCAACAAGTACTTGTACCCTAACTGATGGGATCTGTATTTGGCAGAATGCCAAGAAAAATCCATTCATGCTGAAGGGGAAATACGTCAGAGTTCGTTATTGCGAGGCAGGTGGAGTAGTGTCCGCCTTTGAAAAAAATTGCAGAAAAGGCAGGGGTGGAAAGAGGATGGGTCCTGGAAGATTCATCGAATGGCAGAGGAAAGACTATTCAAACTGATGAGAATGTTGATTTGAAAGGGGGAAGAATGTTATTGTTCTGAGATCTCGTTTAGGGTGAATAAGGCATGTAGGTCCGTTCAAGGGAAAGAACGTAAACAAAATAACGTTCGCAAAAAGCAACTGAGTGGTCTTTTGTATGGGAACAGCACCAATCTATGCACAATGACAAGGCCATCCAAACTATGTACAATGACCATCATAGGAAATATTTTATTTTTAGTGCACCTAATCGCCGCATGGGTAGAAACGCCGCACCCGCTGAAAATTTAAGTTTTAAACACGTAAACGCCGCGACGTTTCTTCCGGAAATTACGGTATGCGTATACATACAGGTGAAGAAACACATGTAGGTGAAAATACTATGCAGCAAAGTACAGATAAAAATTAACATCTTGAACGTACTATGTGTTTTAAAATATTTCCAACTAATACTACTTTACAAGAACATGTGTATACCCATATAGGTGAAAAACTGCTGGAATGTAATATATGTGCAAAGTTGTTTGCATTTCAAAGTAGCTTAAACAGACACATGTATAATCACACAGGACAGAAACAACATGTGTGTAATATATGTAAGAAATCATTTTCGCAGCAGTGGCACTTAGCTAAACATTTGTGTATTTATACAAGTGAGGAAATATCCATAGGTAAAAGCGCAAAAGATAAAAAGCTTGAATGTGCTGTATGTTTCAAATCATTTAATTATCCATCTGTGTTACAAGAACATGTGTTTACTCATACAGGTGAAAAACCATGTAAATGTGATGTATGTGGGAAATCATTTGCATTTTGAAATACTTTAAGGAAACACAAATATATCCATATGAGTAAGAAACGATATGAATGTAATATATGTGGCAAAGCATTTCCATTTAATTACCTTTTAATTAGGCATAAGCGCATCCATGCATATGACAAACTTCTTGTGTCTAAAGACATTTCCCAGCAACAAACAAGTGTAAAGTCTGATGAATTTGTTGCACGCTTAAAATCATTTATAAATCTAGAAGGTTCAAGCAACAGATGTTTAGCCAGAGAAATGAGAAACCACAAGAATGTGATATATGCGGGAAAACATTTGCACACCAGGGGCCACTTAAATGGACATTTATGTGTTGCAAATAATGAGTCAAATGTGTCTGAAAATGCTTCCAAACAGCATATGGCTGAAAAACCTAATGAATCTGGTGCAAGTTTAAAATCATTCACCTATCCAGAAGATTTACAGCAGCATGTGTCCGTTCAGAGAAATGAGGAACCACAGGAATGCAATATATGCGCGAAAACATTTGCGCACCAGGGCCACTCAAATGGACATTTATGCGTTGCAAATAAAGAGTCAGATGTGTCTCAAAATGCTTCCAAACATTTTGAGATGGTGGAAACAAAATGGCTGGAAAAGCTAATGAATCTGCTACATGTTTAAAATCAATTACATATCTAGAAGATTTACAGCAACATGTATCTATCCAGAGAAATGAGAAGCCACGAGAATGTAATATATGGTGGGGACACCTTTGCACACCAAGGCCACTTAAATGGGCATTTGTGTGTTGCAGATAAAGAGTCGGATGTGTCTAAGAAGGCTTCCAAACAGCATATAGCTAAAAAGCCTATTGAATCTAGCGCATATTTTAAGTCATTTATGCATTTGAATGGTCTAGATCAAAATGTGTCTACCCTCACTGATGAGAAACTACATGAATGTAAAATATGTGGGAGGATGTTTTCACTCTTCTGTATCCATGACAGTGAAGAGCCAAATTTGTTAGAAAATGCTTCGCAGCAGCGTGTAGCTGAAAAACCTAATGAATCTGATGTATGTTTAAAATCGCTTGCATAGCCGGATGATTTTTACCGACATGTACCTCTTCAGACAAATGAAAAGGCCTCATGAGTGTAATATATGTAAAAAAAAACTTTACTCAGGAGAGCCATTTGATTGAACATTTCTGTATAAGTACAACTGAAGCAGGACATAGGTGTGAAAACATTTCCCAATCACCTACTAGAGGTAATTCTAATGAATCTATTGCATATTTAAAATCACCTGCATATACAGATGACTTAAACCACATGTGTATCCAGAGATATGAGAAGCCCTATGAATGTAATATATAAAACAAAACATTTTCACAGCAGAGCCATTTAATTGTACATTTCTATATTAGTACAAATAAAGAGTAGTGCATGTCTCAGATGTCTTCCCAGCAGCATGCAGTTGAAAAACTTAAAATGAATATACTGTTCATCGTACGTATGTCTTTCTGCAAATACAGATAAGAAGCCATTTAAATGTAATATATGTGAAATCCATTCACACGAGGAACCAGAAAGGTTTGAAAATGCTTCCCAGCAGCATACACATGAAGAACCATTTGTATCTGAGAAAGCTTGCCAACAACATGCAGATGGAAAATCTGATGAATCTGACACTAGTTTAAAACTCATCTGCAAATATCGATGACTTACAGACACTTACATTTGTTCCTACAAATAAAGAAGCTGAATGTTTGTAATTTATATGGAAACTTTTTTATGTTTAAAAGTAAATTAATTGGCCATGTGCACGAGGAATCTCATCTCAGCAACATACACATGAAGGAGCATGTGTCTCTGCAGAAGTTTGAGAACAACATACAGATGGAAAATCTAATGAATGCTTAAAACCTCCACATTTAAGTGATTTAGAGATGCCTTTATCTACTCACACAAATAAGGAGCGGTATAAATGTAATGTATGCAGAAAATCTTTTAGATTTCGAAGTAACTTAGTGAGACACCTAAGCGCCCATAATGATAAGAAGAGTTAAAAAATGTAATATATGTTAAAAACTATTTGCACTTCAGAGTAGCTTAGCTGGGCACAAATACGTCCATAAAGGTAATAAACCACATGTATGTAATAAATCATTTCAGCATAGATGTGCTTAATCAGACATATGCGTATCCATGCAAAACATAATGAAGGCAACAATCGTCATGAATGTGCTGTATGTTTTAAGCCATTTGGTTGTCCTGCTGCTTTACAAGAACATGTGTATTCCCACACTGGTGAGAAACCACACGAATGTAATACACGTGGAAAATTATTTGCACATCGAAGTAGCTTAAAGATACATTATTCACATACAAGTAAGAAAACATCAGTTTGTAGTATATGTGGCAAAGCATTTACACAACGGTGCTGCTTAATTAAACATATGCGTTGTCATGCACATGAAAACCATTCTTGTTCAAAACTGCTTTTCAAAACATATAGGTGAAAAACCTAATGAATCTACTGCATATTTAAAATCACTTCCACATCCAGATGACTTACAAACACAAATGTCTTGCCACACAAATGAGAAATCACAGGTAGGCATAAATGGTGTACAGCAACATATTTGTATAAATCCTGTACATCCACTGGTAATTATAGTAACTACCTAATGTTCCTATAAATGCTGGGCAGCCAAAGGTGCGTATAAATGCTTTACCAGAACATGCAGGTAAAAAAATCTCACAAATGTGCTGCATGTATCAAATCATTTTCACATCCAAATGTCTTGAAGCAACATATGCATACCCATAAGCCATATAAATGTGACACATGTGAAATATCACTTAGACTTTGAGGTACCCTAACTAGACACTTAAATAAGCCCACAAAAATGAAAATCCACATACATGTAATATGTGTCCCAAGTCATTTCCAAAGAAGTGGCGCTTGCTTAGACATTTGCACAGTCACAGAAATGATAAGCCAAATGTTTATGAAAGTATTTTAGAGAAAAGTTCAGGTAAAAAATTTCATGAATGTGCTGTATGCTTCAAATCATCTGCATATCCAAGTCTGTTACAACAACATGTGCATATTCCCACAGCTGAGAAACCACACGACTGTAATTTATGTGTAAAATCATTTGCCCTTCAGAGTAGCTTAAGGAGAGACATGCATGAACATGAAGTTGGGAAAAAACATACTTGTAATATATGTGATAAGTCTTTTCCATATACGTGGTGATTAGCCAGATATTTAATTATCCACATGAGGGAATAATGTAATCGGAAGTGATATTTGAAATATATTACAGTTCATTTGAAAATATATTATACACGTTTTTGTACTTATAATAAATTATTTATGTACCATTTAATCAGCAGTCAGTTAATGGTAGTAATGGTATATAGTTGCTGAGTATAAGAAATTCAAATCATGTATTTTAAACTTAAGTGTACAATTATGATGATATCTTACTGCCATCCTTAGAAGAAAAAGCTGTTTTGTTTAAATCGTTTTTTAAAACATATTTGGAAAATAAAATGGTTGATCTTTACATTATGGTAATTTGGCGTTTTTTTGGCAAAAATTTGGCGACCAACTCTCCTACAGCAACACTCTATTTTTTTTCCTCCGCCGCCAGATATGTTTCTTTTCTTTTTATCTACTGAACACTTCTTCCAACAATCTACTAGCCGAATTACACTTATGCTAGAAATTTTATCTAACAAAACTGCTTAATCATAACAAATATTCACTGCAAAATTGGGAAAAAGTGCACAATACCATACTACTTACGCGTGTTTCAAAATAACACATACACATAAACCATGTACACGCCGACTTATTTTTACTTAAAAAAACATCCCAGAATTACACAAAAATGGCATTGCGCACACTCTTCACTATATCCATGTACACTGCTTTTTTCTCATAAATTAGAAAAATTTCACGAAAATACATGACAATTTTCTGAATCTTTAAACCCGGTAAAAAGAACATATATGAAATTACCTGATCGCGAAAAAGTTTATACCCTTTCCAAATATGAACATTTCCACATATAAAATAAATAAAATATCCAAAAACTTTTACCTCTAAATCATCTACTATATTATACACGTCACCAACGAATTCATACCACAAGCATTACAAATACTTAGTGTCAAATATTTAAATTATTTCCATGCACGTTTACTTCAACTTAAGCGTATACCAGATTCCTACAAACATAAAATTCACAAAATAACTATCATTTAATTAAAATATCACTAAACCATGTACACGTCGACTTATTTTTACTTAAAAAAACATCACAGAATTGCACAAAAATGGCATTGCGCACACTCTTTACTATATCCATGTACACTGCTTTTTTCTCATAAATTAGAAAAATTTCACGAAAATGCATAACAATTTTCTGAATCTTTAAACCCGGTAAAAAGAACATATATGAAATTACCTGATCGCGAAAAAGTATATACCCTTTCCAAATATGAACATTTCCCCGTATAAAATAAATAAAATATCCAAAAACTTTTACCTCTACATTATCTATTATATTACAAACGTCACTAACTATTTCATACCGCAAACATTACAAATGGTTACAAATACTTAGTGTCAAATATTTAAATTATTTCCATGCACGTTTACGCAAATTACTTTATATTCCACCTTACATTTAGAACAATGCATAAAAATAATATCCTCAAATAATTAAAAATACTAACTTACCTATTCTTCTTCAGAATCTTGATTACGTGTCCGATAAACTTTTCTTATTTCTGTTTCAGGATCTTTAAAATCATACTTATACCTCACACCAAGGTACCAGGTAAAATAAATAACTTAATAAAACATCTTTACTTCTATCTCGCACAACTTTAAAGAAACACTTATTACTACCCCTTTCAATCCCACTAAATACCCATTTCGAATTCACTTTAGTTAGGGCCATGGGATCCAAAAATTAACGAACACTGTTTCACACAACACAGAATAAAGCCAAATACAAAATTTCCAGATTTTTTCCTGATTTCCCCCCCTTTTAGGATTAAAGAACCGTAATTCGTCCATTAATATCACATGACATATCCCATGATCTCTCATTTCTCTCACACAAAATAATGCGTAATCAGAACTGAGTACTGCTCACATTATTACCAAAGTCCCAGGTAGTAACCTTTATCGCCTCCAAAATGTCGCCAAACTACCAGTTACCATATTCTAAAGATTCAGCCAATAAAATATTATGACACTAAACAACTTGATATTTTTTTTTAATTTTTAACATCAGCTGGCAGTTAATTATATTCCATCAAAAGTTGTTGCATGTTTTAATTTGTTAGAATCTGATAATTGAAATTTTAAGTGTTTAGTATTTATAGATAAATGAAAAAATTGTGCAGTTACATAACTGTAATAGAGCTTTAACTTTGTCGGAGCCCAGCTCCCGTACTTCTGAATTTTTTAGAAAGTTATTTCTAACTTCTGAATGCATGCATGTCTTTTTCTAGAAAAAAAGCACTTGAAAGTTGAGATGACAGAAAAGCTTCCACCCAAGTCAAAGGCTTATTCTCCAGGAAATGCGATGAATTTATGAGAGTGTGTTAAGTTTTTTATTTCTTATCAGGATAGTCATGGCCAGAAAGTGTTAAACTGTTTAGTCTTTCATTTCATACCTACATATATATCTGTTAAAATATTCTGTGCCCTTTCTCTTTGAACTAAAATTTCTTTACCCCACTGCCGGGTCCCCCGTTAACTTCCTTGTTGTGATTTTCTCTCCTCCCAGATAACCCGTTTTCCAAATTTATTCTAACTGCACCTTAAGGAATGGGTCGTCGTTTGATAGCACCTACTTTTGATTCAGTCTGGAAGACCTTTTTAGATTTTTCTCCAGGTTAAGATGTTCTGTCCTTGAACAAAATAGTCTAAATAACTTTATTTTACATCATGTATTACGCATTTATATAATTATTACTGAACTTGATAAATGTGTGTAATAGTCTAAAATTTTAAGTTAATTGCCTACCTATTAAACTTTTGTTTTACTTTATAAAATAAATTAGGATTATACAGTCAAAAGTCGTTAATCCGGACTCGTCGGGACTTCGGCGATTCCGGATTATAGATCATCAGTGTAAATCTCGTAAGATGGCATGCAGAAATTCTAAAATTAAAAATATGAAACCGTAATTTATGAAATAAAGAACAATTATGATCTAAAGGGTATCAAAATTTACAAAAAAAAAAAAAAAAAAAAAAAAAAAAAAGCTTAATATTTATTTTTTACTTTATTAAACATTTCTTTCAATGTAAGTTGTTTAAGTTGCTTCGTTTTATCTGATAATATTTTCTCTTTAATTCTATAAACAGACATAATTTCTTGTTCAGTTACAAAGTTCCGCTGTTCAAATCCCGTAATTGCTGTGCCGAGAATACCGACTAACTTGTCAATCGAAATTTTTTCGTTTTCACTAACCTCTCTATCACCTTCTTCATATCTTTATCCATTTTTTGCAGCAATTCCACTTTTTGTTTGATGGATATCGAAACATACTTTCGTTTTGTAGATCCTTGGGGAGCTCCAGCATCTGAAATTCTATTTGACATAATCGAAAGTTCAAGTTTACTTTTATAACATTGCTCTTACAGTCTGTAAAAAATAATAAGCCGCATCTAATTCGAAGATTAAGAAACAACGCAATAATCAACAACTGAAATAGATAATTTTAGCTTATACCGTCCGTTATACATTACACGCGCACGCGAAAACGTATTCTGCGCTTGCGCACACGCAAATGCGCAGTCGTAAAGGTCTTACGCGCACGCGTAAACGCCTATGCACATGTGTCAATGCGGCGCATGCGCAGAAAGTTTTTAGCTTTGAGGTCCGGATTATAGATCATTCCGGATTATGGGTGTCCGAATTAACGACTTTTGACTGTATCATGCTTAGTTAAGTCATTTATTAGTAATTACATATTACATTATAATGAAGAATATCTTTAAAATGTTAAAGATATAAATTTCTATTGAGGCAAAAATTGAAACATATTCTTCAATTTAGGCATTATTTTTAAAGATAACACTATGTACACTGTGCAAAAAAAAATAATAATAAATAAAAATATAAATAAAAATAAAAAAAAATAAATAAATAAAAATAAAATGGGACAATTCTATATCTCCCGTTCTACTGGGACGATTGACGAGATTCGACTTCTGTTTTTCTTATCTCAAAAGCACGACTCGACATATATATTAGATTTATATACAGCATTGCTTGAATATTGGTATTTTGACACAAGATTGGACTTTTTCTGCAATGATGTGCCAATTTGTTTCTATATTTCTATTCTACGACCCAAATTATACCTAAATATTAAATTTTGTGTGAAAATTATGGCAAATGTAAAAATTTATTTTTTTTCATTGTAAATGAACAGAAAAAAGTCTTTGTTCATTATTTCAAATAATTGTAACAAAGTGCGTAAACCACATTCAGCATTATTATTGCTTATAACAAATATGCCAAATTTCAAAATGTGCTAGTATGTAAATTCACGTAAATCCTAGGAAATTTTAAATAAAAAATTCTAATTTTTTGCAGGTATGCTTAGAAATACATCTTCTTTAAGATGATGGTAAAAATTTTACAGATTATAATTCAATAGTTTTATGAAAAATTATTTAAAAATACAAATTTAAAACATAAATGATAAAATATGGGCGAATTATATTTGGAATGAACCTAAATTTCAAATTCTAGAAGAAGGCATCAAGTAAGTTTAAAAAAAAAAGATATATTAATATATATGAAATTCAATTAACATTTAGAAGCTATTTTTTTTTTACGATTTTTACGATTTGTACGATTGTTAGTAAAATTGGCAGTTTGGCATAATTTTAATCATAGAATCGAAATATGGAAAACCATTGGTATGTTATTTCAGAAAAAATCAGATTTTGTGTCAAACCTGCTTTCGTCTGCTGTTTCAATTTTTCTTCTTTGTTCATTTAGTTTATAATATTATGATGAAAAATTAAATTAATACATTTAACTGTAAGTATTGGAAACCTTGAAAATAAAACATTGATACTATATTAACTTATTGCAGTGATGTTATTGTTGTCATCCTTAATATAGATCTTTCAGACCTCATAATGGCATCTGTGTTTGATTAACACCATTAGTTGCTGGTCTGTGCACTTCATAGTCATGAAAGGTGATGTTGCTGACAGACGGCTCCAATGAAAGTTAGTATCTTTTGCTGTTGTTCTAGAATCATACAGTTTCACAGCTCTATGAATTCGCATATGGTATTTTAAACCAGTCCTCAAACCAAATGATTTGCCACATGTATCACATTTAAATGATTTTTCACCAGTATGGGCATGCATATGCATCCTCATGTGACTTCTGCATACATATGATTTGCCACACATATTACATACGTACGGTTTCTCACCTTTGTGGCTATACATATGTATGTTTAAATCAGTTTTACACGCAAATGATTTGCAGCATAAGCTGCACGCATGCGGTTTCTCACCAGTATGGGTAAGCAAGTGTCTACTTAAGTGAATTTTACGTGCAAATGCCCTGTTACAGAGATTACAGTTATGAAGTTTCTCCCCTGTATGGGTAAGAATATGCTGTTTCAAAACAAATTTTCGTGTAAATGACTTAAAACATACGTTACATATATGTGGCTTTTCTCCAGTGTGGGTAGACAAATGTTTTTTCAAATAACTTTTATATTTAAATGATTTGCTACATATATCACACAAATGTGACTTTTCTGCTTTGGAATGCATTTTGCAGAATTATATTTCTCTTTTTACAAATAGATGTTTTGCCTATGCTCATACATTAAAAAATTTCGAATTAATATTTTGATAGATAAATACTTCATTATCTATACCCAAAGTACACAGATGACTTGTTTTGCACCCGCTAAGTCTTTTTGCCGGCAAAAAGAAAATCAAGTTTAGGTGGGAAGGTCAAGCAAAATTCGAATGCTGGAAAGCGAAGAAGAAAGACGTATATTCGGATAAGATTCGGAGAACAGCCTTGGTTGCGCCAACTTGGCTCCTTTAAGGATATGGGCGACATTTTATTATGCCAACAGAAGTAAATATCGGTCGCCGCTTTTTCAGATGGCCCAGACTTTCCTTTCACTAGCGATAGGGGAAGTGTCTACCCGTACGACGTTGAACGGCTAGCTGAAACATGGTAAAAATGCTAAACGTACAACTGGTTGCGCAGAGATCATCTGCGCATGAACATGCCTACAATGTGCCATGCGAATCGAGCGCCATTTTGTAGTGCTGTAGAAGTAACGAGAAATTGTGTACCCGTATGTATTCGTTATTCGGTGAACCAGTACTCGTTACTATCGTATCGTTACTCGTTACTTTCGGTAAAATCGATCGGTATCCGTATCCTGAGGGCTGTGTCTACCCGTACGACGTCGGACGTTTAGCTGAAACATGGTAAAAATGCTAAACGTACGACTAGTTGCGCAGAGACACTTTTGTGATTTCTGCGCATTCCGACCAGTCGTAAAGAGATGTTTGTTTACATTTGTGTTGATTATCGGAAGGGTGAATTGCTTTTCCGTGTAGTGCTAGAATGTCAAGAAAAAGTTATTTTTTATTTCGTTTGATGACTAATTACTATCATTCTTTGATAGATATCTAAAACATTATATAAAATAAAGAACTTTGAATATATCTGAATATTATTTCTTGTTTTAAATTGCTAATGTTTGATCATTTTATACTGATGCGGAGTTTACACAAATAATGAAAATTTTTTGAAATTCTTATCAACAGATTTAAATAAATCATGCATGCAAGCAGTAAAATCACATTCTTACGAAACGAAATCGAAAAATCGTCTTAAAACCTTGTGTAATTTTTCTGTCATGCGTAGCTAAATATTTCTATAAAATTGCATACAGAAGCATTTATATACATAAAGAGTGTGTTCAGGAGATTAATTCAGAAATGTATGTGCATATGCTTGTATGTACCGATGTAGGTGTTCATGTAGCATATGTACATGTGTGTACATACGTTTGTGTGTGTGCACAGATATACATGCATACATACATTTTTGAGTCTGGTCTCGAAAAAAGTCTAGCTGAAAAAGAATGTAAACAAACCACCCAGCTCCTTAAAAAAAAAAGTTTAGAAATTTTTTATCATAATTTTGGTTTCTACAGCAAACTTTTGTGTGTGGGTTTGTTTTAAACTCTTAGAAGAACTCAAATTTTAATATAAAGACGTGAAAATTTTTTACCTTTTGATAGTGTACCTGATGATTTATTAAAAACACAATTGACTCTTTTATATTTAATATTGAAAAGAAGGAAGGGGATATGTACAAAATTATAATAAAGATAATTCTAAGGTATTTTTTATAAATATATGTGACTTCTGAAAAATAGAAAATAATCGCTTACAAATGACTTATGCAGTATTTATTATCATATCCTGCCCTCATAAGCTCAAAAATAAAACTTTATACAGGAAAGTCATTTTACCTCCAAATATATTTTATGATATTGAAGTATGATAACAGATGATTATTTTTGTTAGAAAAATTATAATGTTATGAATATTTTCCTGAAGATAATTATACATTATATTCAAGCATATTTATATATTAATATATATATATTATATTCAAGTAATAGATGACATATTTATATATTCTGTTTAAAAATAAATGGCAGCACTATGTCTTGTCATTAACTTTATCAAAAGGACTTATAGGTTTAAAGCACCTAATTTCTAGTATAAGAACTGTACTTCAAATGTCCTTTTCTTTACCCCCCCTTTTTTTTCTGTAAGAGTTCTGCTTTATATTATTTACAGTAAAAATGCTAGGCCTTTTTTATCCAAATATCTAAATATGGAAGTCTGAAATAATGCAATATATTTGTATGTATATAGAGTAAAATATTAGTAAATTCTACATAAATACATTATTATTCTAAGATAATGTATTTAAAAATATTCAGTTTAATGCAAATATGTGAATCAATTTATACATATAAATTTTAAGTGTATGACTTCTCTTGGATGTTTTAAGTAAACAATCAAAAAAATTAACCATTTTATCAACTTATCTTGCACATGTATACATTATTACTTTTTTTTTCCTATAAGAATAAACTTAATCTAATATAATAATCTAAAAATAAATAATACACAACATCTATTAAGACAGACCATTTTTAGTACAGTAACAAATAATACAAGCAATATAATTTAATACTTTCAGTTGTCAGAGAATGAAGTGAGTTTTGTGAAGCTATTTAATGAAAAAATCTGAAAACAATTTTTGATGGTTCTAAAAGAACTAAAATTTCCGCTCTTTTGTTTTAACCCCTTTGAATAAATTTTAACCAATTTGATACTTTTTTTACTTCTTTTCAAAACCTTGAAATACATGAGAAACTGATTTCAGGGGCAACACATTTCAAGAAATATTGCTAACTGCAATGAATCAGCACACATGAATGACTTCATCAGAACCATCAGAATGTCTTGTATTACCTTTATTTATTTATTTAAAGTTACTAATGGATTTATATGTAGAAGAGCTGAGATTTCTAATACAGTTACCACACTGACATTTTTAATGATCTTTTCACTCATGATTTAAAATCTCTCTATATTTTTTTATTATTATTCAAATGAAAAGTTTTTGTTCATTTGTTTCCAAAACAACAGCTACCTCCTTAGTTCAATTATTATTTTTCTTAACTAGTTTGTCTGGTGAACTCCTGCGATTTTTTTTTTTTTGTTTTTTTTTTGGTGTGTGTGTGTGTGTGTGTGAATACATTAATTCTGTAATTTGTTGTTTTCAGTTTTTAATTTCTCTTTTGAAAAGTTTTCTGCACTTTAACTTAATAGCCTTGAAACTTATGATCAACATTCAAAATCTAACTTCCATTTTAAATTTCAATGTTTACCTGGATTCATAACAAGTGTATTATTTTTAAATTATTCAGACAACTTAAGAGCTCTGTGTCTTACATCTTCATAATGGTAGAAAATTTCATTGTACAGCCTATGTACATTTTAGTTTTGTCATGTCATGCCATTTGTGAAATATTCCTTCTCTCTTCTTAATTTTATTCCATATATAGAGATATTCAGTAAGTTTAAGCATAATAAATTTGTAGAAGATAAATGTCTAAAATTCCATTTTCAGTTTTCTATGTAGACTTAAATGCATTTAGTACAGCAATCAATTACGCATTGAGTTCCAATATAAAAATATTTTTTATCACAGCCTTCAGATCATTCCTGAATATCATTCAAATCATCATCAGACTGCAGTATGAAATATACAAATACTTCTTCTGTTTTTGAAGCAAAAAAGAAATCATTTGATGACAAGGTCTAGTGAACAATGTGCTTAGGGTATAAGCTGAAATTATCATTCCTGGAACAGCAATCTAGCAAATTTTAGTCTTGTGTGCTGCAGCGTTTTTATGCATAGCGGAATTTTCCTGCTGAGTTTGCTACACAGTTTTATAGTTAATAGGAATTGTATTGGATTATTACGTCAAAAAAATGTGAGAACTATCTGTCTAAGAGAAGATATGCCTTTTCAAAGGAACAATATAAGGAAAACTGGCTCTGATTCACTTTATACATGAGGAAAACAGCAAAAGCTCCTCTGGAGCCAGCCTATTCGTCAAGATAAAACTCTGAGCGAATTACTAGCATTCAGCGGATTTACCTCTCGGCCGCTGGTGGGCCTAGTACAAGTTGAGTCAACAGGTTAGCGTAATAAACACCTTTTATCATGATATTATGTGACCTATAATCTATAAGCAATGCTCTTCGTAAAAAATGTTAATTCTGTTTGCTTTCTGGATTCTGAACTTAGCTCTTGTTTATCTATTCTCTTGTTTTGAGATCTGCTCATCAAAGCAGAGCAGCAGGTCAATTAAAGAAGGATATGCATGCAGTGCAATCATCTTCAGTACGATCTCAAGTCATAGTCACGTCTTTAATCCACCTAAAATCCAGTTCTAGTACTTTTCACTCTTTGAGCAAAAGTATAATTCCTGTTGGAGTCTAAATTAAGATGAGCTTCGGTATTTCAATTTTCTACTGAACTATTTTCATTAATTAAATTGAATTATCTAATTTTATTTATTAATTTACATTTTATTTTTATTTTTTCTTTATTTTTATCTTTGTTGACGACCTTTCATAGTCCTTCTTCTTTTAGAAATTAAGTACTGACCACAATGCATTGAGGCAGGAAATTGAACAGGCACTCGTATAATCCTATGGCAAACATTCCACACTTGCTAGATAATGTGTTTCACATTGAGGACATCGAAGCACTGAGCCTACGCAGGCCAGATAGAGCTTAAGTCACATTATTTTGATCACTGCAAAACACGCAAGGGCTTTCTGCCTAAGAACAGGGATGCTTTTGTGGAGCACTTTTTAAAGGTTCGATTTGATTTTTTTGATTTTAGAAAAGCACTTGAGGGCTATTTGTCTAAAGAAGAGCAAAGATTCTTGATGGCTTCATGATGGACTTTTCGAAGAAAACTAGCTGACATTCACATTGCGCAAGAGAAAACATCAAAAACTCCCATGCGACCAGTCCGTTCGCTGGAATTTCAAACCAGTCGAACTAACAGTATTCACCAAATTTACTGGTAGTTTTATACTCAACAAGGGACATATTTTTGGAGCAGGTAGGTTGTGTAAGTGTCAGTAAATGACGTAGCCAGTCTTGGGCAATAAGCTATGAGTGGCGTTCATTATCCTACTGAAATATCGTGCTTGGATTCTTTGTCAGGTATTGATGTATATTGGTTGAGACAGATAGATTTTCGCATGTTATGTATCATGTGCAAGCAGTAATTAGAATGGCGCAAAGCATAGTATAACATCGTCAACGTATTAGACTGTGAGAAATGTGACAACACTGACTAAGAAAGGAATGCAAAGGATACAAAAGCAGATTCGAAATACATCTGTATTCTACTCAAATCAGAAGGTGAATGCCCATATGATAAGGGTAACACAAACGGAATTATCACTAGGGGATATAATCCTACTTAATTGTGATGCAGTCTCTCTACTGTATATTCATGCTCTGTACGAGATCGTCCACGAATTTCTGAGAAATTATGTTCATTTCTTCTTGCAGGGCTGATTACAGCTATGAAAGCATTGAAAGGCACTAGCGACGGGCTGTCAAAAGTCCCCAGACCATACACCATATATTAAGTTGGAGCATACGACAGCCTTCAGAATGCCTACGCTAAGACAGGTGCTATATCTTCACTCCTTAACAAGCTAGCGACAGTTGGTATACCATGAAGTGTAGCACTATTGTTCGCGAAGAATCTTGGAAAAGATGCACGTGAGGAGAAGAACATTAGCACAACTGCAGTCAGTAGTGAATTAATCTTCTTCAGATGTATGGAGCTTCATATAGCGACCAAGCATTTCACTTCCACAAACGAAAATTTGAGCAGTTGCAAACTGTTTCCTTTCGATGATCTTAGAGGGACGACTGCGTAATCTCTGCTTTATCTAGATATTTAGACTTCCAGAATGGCTAGATAATCTAAATATCGGAAGATTAAAGCTGTTATCTTATTCTTGAACCGGGATGATAACCCCTCATATAATATTGCAGCGGCTGCTCTATTGTCCTAGAAACCTGGATGACACCCCCCTTTCCCTGTTTAGTCTTGCCAGCGACTGCTGCTATCCTTAAAGCTCAACTCCATTGCTGAGCTACTCAGTGGCGTAAAGGGGGTGTATGATGCGCCGGTCGCAGAGGGGCGCCAAATGGTCTCCAAACAAGATTTTCATCATATCACTGTGTTTTTTTCGGGAAGGGGGGCGCCAAAAAGGTATTTTGCCCCGGGCGCCAGTTATGCTCGCCACTCCACTGGAGCTACTCAGATCTTTTGTTTGCAACACTACAGAAGACACTGCCTCCGACGAGAAGGCATGAAAGTCCGCAAAGCGATCAAAACACCATGAGATTGTTTCGTAGTGATATCAGTGTTATAGCTAGAGACGGGCGAGGGTGGACAACTGTCCCTGGGCGTAGTGTCACGGAAATGCCAAACTGACGAAGTTTTAGAATGAAACAGTTTCCATAATTAAGACACAATAACATGCCGAATAAATACTAATTCAGAAGACAAACGACAAAAATCAGCGTTATATTTACAAAATTTCCACAGGAATAGTTTCGATGGTTTTACCGAACCACCATCTTCAGCTGCAAAACCGCAAATGAACAAGACAGAAAAAAATGATTAGATAAGATAAGAGAGCCTGGACAAGAATAAGCAAGTGGCGCCATCTGTTGGTGAAACCAGAACTAAAACATAATTTCTTTAAAGGCCGAAGGCAAATTTGGATTGGAATTAGGATCGTTAACTAGAACAGAAAGATTTTTATGAATGTGAAATGCCTCTAGAAAATCCAGTTCTCCAATGGAAGATGTTTTTTTAATAATTTTGGCAGCAGAAAAATTGAAAGTGTGATTTTCGGACCAACAATATTGCGCAACAGAAGACTTCTGTGTTTCCTTTTTTCTAACATATGCCTCATGTTCCTTGACGCGAAATTTTAAGGCTCTCTTAGTTTGGCCAATGTAAATTAAACCACACTGGCAAGGAATCCTATAAATACCCCAGGAATTCATATCCGGAATAGGGTCCTTAAGTATGGAACTCGGAATTTTATTGATGGGAGAATAAACAACCCGAAAGTTAAATTTCTGCAAAATATGTGCAACTTTATAGCTAATTGATGGAAAGAAGGGAATAACAACAGAATTTTTATAATCTCCTAAAACAAGAGTGTGCCTACAGTTTCCATACTTAGAAAACAGAAGGGTGTACGAAATCTGCAGTTGTCTTTAGGCGCTGAAAACTATAGCCAAGTCTTTAGCCATATTGGATGTCCAGTAATAGATTGCATGCATCTTAGGATGTCACCCACTGTCACCACCACCAGATGATGAGAGTCATTAGCATAGATATCGCATCATCTAAAGACGGATCTCCAGTGGCCGAGCGGTAAAGCCGATAAACTCGGGCCGGGGCTCGAATCCCGGCGAGCAGATTGGCTGCTAACTAAGCGTTTTTATGGTTTCCATATGTGTAACCTATATACAGTCCAATTTCCCTTAGAAAGTCTTTCACGAAGCCATCCCTTCCCTTAGACAGGTAGCCCTCGAATGTTTCGCCATAACTAAATAAACTGAACCCAACTCATCATCTGTAAGAGAAGATATCAGTTCTTCATATCCTGGCGTGGTTGTTTGTGGAAAACCACTACCAGAGTTGGATTAGCCATTAAGGAAAGTAAGCACGTGCTTAGGGCATCAGGTAAAGGCGGCGTTACAAAAAGGTGCTTAAAGATTCGAAGAAAGAGTGCAAAGGCTCCACAAAAATAAAATTCTCACTGCAGATTTTAGAAGGGAATACCTAGTGCAGTTAATCCAAGCCCGAGAAAGAGGGACTGATGAGAAAGAGGCATTATACTATAGATGTATGTGGAGGCAGCAAAATCTTTGAAGTGCTATGGGCATTTAAAATTCTAATTTGGCATTGAGCATTACTAAACATTCAGATAGCTGCTCCCTTTGTTCGAAATGTAATCCAAACTACTGACATGATGTGTATAGTCGCCCTTTGGCCTTCTCTCAAACTTCCAGACAAAGTCGTCCAAATATTGTCTATAGAACTGTCACGCTGAGACTACAAATCGATGTTGTTAAAACCAAATATACCGTGCAGTAGGTTCCGTTCATGTTTTGAGCATACACCATGCTTTATATCCTCTCCTACACCCCATAGATGTCATGCTACGTATATGTGCATGCTGTACAATACCGGACCCTAAGTGATCTCCTAATTGATCTTTTTGTTGCATCTTCTTGTTTGTACTAACGTTACATTAATTTCTCCATTTCATTCTTAATTTTTATTATTTATATAATTGCAGAACTGATCAGCTATCGTCGATGACTTCTTAAATCGCAATATTTTACAGGAACGGAAGCACGCTGTCCACTAGGAAGGTTGCGATTTATGCTACTGACCGGGAAATTCGCTTAGCTACATATAGGAACTGTGTGCAGCCAAAATAAAATAAGATACTAAGTCACTAATTTTCTCTTTCCTTACCGCTTGGCTTCGTGTTCTAATTAGAAGCACGTTCGGCTGGCAATAGGGAAGTCCAGAATGCAAATCCTGGGGCGGTTATTCGCTGATATTTTCTATTTCAAATAAATACCTAAAGGCTCAACCAACTAACCAAGTGGTTCCCAAACTAAAATGTGGTAGACGATAATTCTTCACCACCAGCAGGTGGCGATTAGGTTACCACCTCCCCAACTGCCTTTTAAATGGGGAAGAATGTACGGAATTTTCTTTTTTCTCAACGCATGCTTTCATGATGTAATTAGAAGCACTTCTGGATGGCAGTCTTTAAGCCCAGATTTCGAATCCAGGATAGGTCATTTCTAATATTTTTTTTTGGCTCCTAAATAAACCTAATATTATACATCACCGTTCTATGGTGCTCTACACTCATCTACAATAGCACAATCGCAAATAGAGCTACCAGTGCTTTAATATCGAGATTAGTGTACATAGTGACTCTGAAATTGCAGTTTCGATGGTAATGGTTCAGAGGCACATGTTCTACTGTAGTGTGGATTAGGTTAACATGTCTTTCTGGAGCTGTTTCCAAAGCAGAAGGGTGCTGATCATTTTACAGATTTAAGGCGAATGATAAGGCCTTTACCGAAGCTTATAAGTTGGGTAAATCAATGTCTACATGATATTTTTTCTGATTACATACTTTTTGTTTTGTGTCATATGGGGACAAACTGTATACTAGTTTTTATGCCTGCTTTGAATCAGACACTAATTTTTGTTTGCAGCACCACTATAGGGTTTGCAGTCATACCCTGCTACATGACACTTGAACCATTAGCATCTATGTTCACATATTGCTCAATTAATTTATTAGTTATAGTTTATGTGCATACATTTCTTTGTCATATGTGTATGTATTTTAATATGAATCTTTTGTAAAAAATAAATTAGACTTGCATATATGCACAGGCAAGCTAGTTTGCTATACGAAAAGAAAATAAAATTAAAAACCCTGTTCCTTAGACCATATCAACTGGCTGTTTACCCAAGTCACATATATTGCTATAGCACCAGATGTGAAATTTAAATCGACCACTTCATTTGAAAGTTATAAAATGGACATCTGTATACTATGTTATCTTTTAGTACATGCTCAGCTGTTGAATTTTTATGGCAAAGGTCTATCTGCTTAAAAGAAGAGATGCCCTTCTTTGAGCATTTTTTGAATGAAACTGACTTGTATTCATATTAAACATAGGGAAAACTGTAAAAACAGAGATGTAGCTAACCCATTAGACTGAATTCAAACCTAAATTGTATCACCAGTATTCTGTGGTCTTATCTATTCGAGAACCGAAACCGGTGGAATTCTTCTAAAGCAAGATTTTGGTTTATGTTTGCATATAGATATTACTTATGCAGTAGATCATTATCAGACATATAAAAATAGTGATATCAGTGAATGAAATTAAAAAAAAATAATAATTCCATTTTGCTACAAACTTCATACACAGAAAACAAGAGAAATAATGCTTTGAATTTTGCTCATCAGAAAAAGCATTAAATAATACAGCACTTTTGATGAGCACAGTTAATTGGTGTGTATATGTATTTTAATCAGTGAGCTGTTCTAAAAGATTTTTCATGAAATGGTCAGACTTTCTTAATTTCTCAACCAGACTAGCAGCATTGTTCATCTGACATGAGACAAACTTAAATTAAGATATACATAATTTTTAAAACAGGGCACATAAATTTCTATATAATGGCTAACATAAATTATATTTTATGTTAGCCATTATATAGAAAACTGGCTAAATAAACAGAAAATCTAAAAAATACAGCCTCCTATTCCACAAACAAAAAAAGGACAAATAATCTTAAAATGAACTCAATGATTGCAGACTATAGTAATAACAATTTATTCAAAATAAATGTAGATGCAATATTTTACTTTTAAATATGTCAAGAAACTCGTAGTCATCATCCAGCTAATTCAGTTTGCTTTTAAAAAAGTGTGCATTGAAAAAAAAAAAAAAAAAAAAAAAAAAAAAAACAAGAATTTAAAGAAAAAAGAACAAGAGCTTTTCATTATTAAAAACTGTTATGACCTAGAAGAAATCTAATCATATCCTTTCCCATTACCATCCATGCACACCAATCACATAATCATCCAGCTAGTTGGAGAAAAATGGTTTTAGGTAATGAATGTATTTTGCTTTTTTACTTTCCCTGATATGAAACTCAGCCAGATCAGATTCGTGAATTTGATTGTAAAATACGGGTACTGAGAAGCAACTGTCATTGGCGAAGGGCTTGGGCATATTGTAGATGACAGTAGGAAACTGCCCAGAAGCTGGCCCTATGGGACGGACGGATAGAGGACTAATGTCAATTTCAAAAATATGTCTCTGCAATAATATTATATTAAATTAATTATGTGAGGTTTGCTTGGTGCATTATGAAAAATGAGCACTATTTATGAACAACTTAAGATACTTAACAGTAAATTATCATCACATACATCACAAAAAAGAAATGTATCTCTTTGAGTGTGCATATAGTGAGCTTGGATATATATATATATATATAAAAGTATATTTTATTTAGTATTATAATATATTATTCTTTTTCATATTTTTATGTTAAATGATAATTCTTAAATAGATAAGAATGAATGAATTTATAAAAACAATCATCTCAACCTTTATAATAAATGACACCTAAAGGTTTTCTCAAAATTTAATACAGTTATTCCCATACATGTTGATTTGGCATCCAAAGTTGTTATGGCCAAACTATTATAATGCAAATAACAGAAAAAAAAAATACAAAATGCATTTTAAATGAGAACAGGCCACATCATGCCAAAATAATTTGTACTAAAATTCCAATCATAAGCAAAAATATACAAGTATAAAATAAAAAAATAAAAAAAAATATTGTTCTAACATCAAATACAATACTGCTTACTTTGCTTATAGTACTTAACATTCTATTCAGGGTTAAATTAAAACATCAAAATTCTCAACATTAGAGATACAGAAAATATATTAAAAATGTATATGATATAGTCTACAATCCCAGCATGCACAATTTATCAATTAAATTTGACTTCCTTTATACGCATTTTTCAAATCATGAGAAACAGTTTTTGACTGATTTTTGTGATGAAACACTAGAAGATATTTTCCAAGAAGAGATGCTTTAAGGCAAACTGGCTTGCATTCATATTACACGTGGAAAAATCATGACGACGCTTATGCAGGCAGTCCATTCACCAGGATTCAAGCTATTAGTGTTCAGCTTCTCACCAGCTTGTCCACTGGCACACAACAGCCTCTTGTAATACATTATCTGCAGACATGAAATTCTTCTGTATTTATATGAAAAGAAAAAGTTATACATTCAATATTAATTACAAAACCCATTTTCATACATGCCTACTGACAAATTATAAATAATCCTCAACTCATGATGAGTATTGTTCCAATAGTTCCATCATAAGTTCATACTGATGTAACTCAGGGTCTTAATAAAATTATACCTTGGTATGTTTGATTATATTGTCATGAATAAGGCTTCTGTTTCACATGAAAATGGTTTAAGGAGGTATAAACTTATGTGACATTTATAAACAATTTATTTGCATACATTCACATGAATTTTATAAAATTAATACATATACATCCCTTTCATTAGTTGATAAGAACAAAAATATATACAAAATTCTTTTAATTAAAATAATGGATAAGTAACTGTTACTTATTTGAAAGAATTATTGTAAAATACAACTTAGTGAAAAATTATTCAGGTATGATCAGAATCCTATAAAAACAATGCATGTATGCATAAGCTGTTTATATTTTTCTGTAAAATAAACATTTGATCTGGACAACTGCATACTTTTATTTCAAGATACTTTTTTAGTTAGGACTACCTAATATACACTAATGTTTGTGAAAATCACATCCATGAAGGAATTATGCACTTTGAACCAAACTTACATGAAATGTAAAGTGAGTTAAGACATACAAATGATTAGAATTACAAAGGGATTGTGCATGCATGAAATGAGAACTGGCAGTACTAAAGGACTGTAAAGTTGTGCTGAAATCTGTTTATCATCCTCCGTCTGCAGTGAACATTTAATTTGTGCTCAGTATGCCTCGTCAACAGTAGAGGATGCCATACCAACAAGTTTGAACGAGGCCACATCGTCTGTATGGAAGAGGGTGGACTTTCATATCAAACAATCACAGCCCGCACGCAGCACAATGCCACAACAGTGATGCATGTTTGGAAGAAATGGACAGCGAGAACCAAACAAGGTGAAATCCTGGCAATGGGGCACACAACAGCACAGGACGACAAACACCTCATCTGCATGGCTGTGATGGATTGTAGAGCATCCTCTCGTATGTTAGTACAATATTGGAGCACGGTTACAAGTATTCGTCGCTGTCTGCTGCAACATGAACTGCATGCAAGGGTTCCTCTACGCAGGATTGCCCTGTCACTGAGTAACATATGCCTCCGACTTCAGTGAACACTGCAACTCAGTGCGTGGCGTGCTCTGTGGCAACAAGTTGCTTTCTCCAACAAATCTTGCTACAATCTGGAGTATAATGATGACAGAGTATGCATTATTCGATGCATTCCAGGTACTATATTTTAGGGGAAAAATGCCTGTGCACAAGCCTTCTTTAAGGTACAACAGGTTTTGCATCTTCCCCAGATATGTTGCTCAATCAGCATGCCTAGGATTTCATCGGTCAGCGACTCGCACGTACAGCTAATGGGGCACACACTGAAACTGAACTTTCACATCAAGTCAAAGCCATTCCCCAGGATTACATTCAGAACCTATACGATTCAATGCCACGATGTGTACAGGCTCTCGCTCGGCATGACAGAAACTCAAAGTACTGATTTTCCAACTTTCGTTTGTAAATGTGATCGTTTACTTGTATCACTATCGGTAATATGCGGAATAAATTTCATTCATTTCCAACAATTCCTTCATGGTGTTGCATTTTTCACAAACATTAGTGTGTCTACAGCTTCCAGTGCCTGTTCAGCATCCTCTCGTATGTTACTCAAGATAAATGACTAACTGAAGACAATTTTTAATCTCTATTGAAATGCTCGTAATGATTCATTGCTAAGCACAGAATCTTAAATAACACTTGTCACTGCTAGCAATGCCTCATTCTGCCTCTAGTCCATCATCAGAAAATTCCATCAACCTGCTGTGGAGGAAGCTCCACGTTTATAAAATCATTGCCGTCATCTTCAAAGGCAGAATTACAGAGGTTCTGGGAATCCCATATTATCTTTAAATTCTTTCAAAGCTTTTCTCAAGCCTTTTCTTGTACAATGCAATCATAAAATGCTTGTTGAAATTCTATTCAGTATCAACTGTAATCTCCAAATGCGGCTTTATGAATTTGTGTCTATCATCTATACAAATTACACTGACCAAAAACAAAACAAAACAACAAAAAAAAGCATTATCTAATTTTTAAAATCGTATTATCTTTCGGCTATGCCGAACTGGATGACGAAAGGGGAAATTCTCAAAACCCGCACATTTTCAGGAAACCCATGTAGCTAGGTTACCATTTTCACTTACTACAAAGACAACGCCAAACAATAATCGATTATCACTCAGATTGGGACCACATGATCCTTCAGAAGCAGAACTTTCATCTGATTGGTTCATTTCTACCCGGGACAGAGTTTCAGCTGAGACATTTTTGGCGAGGTTTGAAGAACTATCACATAGCCGCTACATTGTTTCTGTAGCTAGGTGGGATTTTTTTTTCTAAGAATCCTCCCATTTAAACTAGTGCTACCAAAAATCTTGCTTCTCAGGAAAGTCCCGTCTAGCAGGGACTGTTGCTAGAAGTAAATAACCACTTTAATCAACACTCACTAATAATATAGTAAAATCACAATGACCAAAATTAGCCTCAATCCACTATGTCTAATCCGTTTTCAAAACACATGTTTCGCTTTTGTGATAAGAGGAGAGTGGAATGTGGAAATGAACATGAGCTCAGCATAAGAGCGTATAGGTAGTGATCACTTTAGGTTTTCTACAGATGACATTCAGTGGATGAGTTGAATGTTGCCTTTTTTCCCCTCCGAGATAGCTAGATGGTGTTACTAGGTGGCTTAAAGTACAGTCAAAAGTCTTTAATCCGGAATGATCTATAATCCGGACCTCAAAGCTACAAACTTTCTGCATATGCCTAAACGCATGCGCATATGCATTTAATGTATAATGGACGGTATAAGCTAAGCTAAAATTATCTATTTCAGTTAATGTTGCAGATCACGTTGTTCCTTAATCTTCTAATTGGATCCGGCTTATTATTTTTTGCAGACTGTTAGAGCAATTTTATAAAAAGTAAGCTTGAACTTTCGATTATGTCGAAAAGAGTTTCCGATTCTGGAGATATCAAAGGATTTACAAGCGAAAGCATGTTTTGATGTCCATCAAACAAAAAGTGGAATTGCTGCAAAAAATGGTTAAAGGCATGAAGAAAGTGACAGAGAGGTGATTTGTTTCTCTAACCATTCCGAAATCTGTTTATCAATTTCGCGCTGCTCTGCAGGAGAGGGGGGGGGTACGTCGGAGCACGCAATGAACTGGAAGTTGATCTGTCAGCACTATCATCTTCAGGGCAGATGTTTTTATTTTATTCGGCTTATAATTCCTCACTAAATGTAGTATTTCATCTCGATGTACTCCGTCTTTGATATGATTTAAATCAAATTCATCATTATAAATATCATGAATACACATGAAATAGCTTTCTGGTTGCAATTTTCTAATTTCGACTATGCGTAATGTATGCTTTACGCATGCGCACTTTGAAAGAAAAGTTTAATAAAGTAAACAAATAAATATTAAGCTTTTTTTTTTGTAAATTTTGATACCCTTTAGATCATAATTGCTCTTTATTTCATATTTTTAATTTTATAATTTCTGCATGCCGTCTTAAAAGATTTAAACTGATGAGCTATAATACAAAAAAACCGATAATCTGAAATCGCCGAAGAGTCCAAATTAAAGACTTTTGACTGTTTACGATAACCAAATGAGCACCACAGCATTTAATGGGTTAATATATGACATAATTACACATATTGGAATTTGCTAGCAAGTTTGCCCTTGAAACAGAAAAGAAAATTAAAAATCCTGCTCCAGAGGACATTCCAGCTGGCAACTTTATGAAATTTATATACTTCTGTTATGAAATAATTTGATCCAGTTTTGTGAAATTAACAAAATATATGGCATTAATGAACTATACAATCACCTGATGCATATTTTAACTTTGAATGTCAAAACAGAATAGGGACTTTTTTTTTGGCACTGTGGCTGATTCTTACCTTTAGTCATAAAGATGATTATTATGATGCATGTTGCTTTATCGAAGACCTGCCAATGATGGATTGCTATATTCCCCCACACACACTTTACAGTGCTGAAATTTATTAAAAATATTTCCCTCATTTTCCATTTTTTTCAATACATTATTAGAATGAGCTTTCCTATAGTTTAAAATGTATTTGTTGATGTGGTAATCATTGTCTTACTTACAAAGACAAAATCCCATAAATACATACAAAGGTTACATTGAACCTTTCTTCTTGTAATTTATTACCTTAATGCCAACTTAACACAAGAACTGCTGAAACACAGTGAAGCAAACACAAACTGACATTCATTCTATGATTTCAGCTGCATACTCAAATTCTCGACTACGACTCTGCAGTTGTGCAATTCTAAGATGTTTCTTCAAATAAAAATTGGTTGATGTGTACATGGATACCGAGGATGTGTAATTCTTAAAAATGCGCCAAGCAGTGGGTGATTCTTCATTGTTTTTCTTGAAGTCCTGTTTTAGATATTTTTGCATGTTTACAGAATTAATTCAAATTTGTAACCGGCAATATGATGAGTTAGCGATTTTCTAAAACACACGAAAATAATCGATTTGGCAATTTTTTTAAAACTCACCAATCTGGACCGTAATATCTAGTTTTACCATATTGCTGTTGTGAAAAGACATGTTTGAAGATGAGTACAAGTTTAACAATTTAAAAATACTGTAATCCTAAAAACAAATCATATGGACCATGGCAGACAAAAAAATAAGAAAGGCACTGCAAAAGCATATGGTTAGACATGGCCAGAATCTCATAAAAAATAGCACACATTAGCTTCCTGGCAAAACATACTTTGGCTCAACTTCGATGTTAATGTTTCTGGTTAAGTAGAAGCAACATTAAAACTGGTTTGCAGTAAATGCTGCCAAATGAACACATAACTGAAATATTTGCTGATATTAAGAAAAATATTAATTTGTTCAGCTAGACATTTAGCACCAATGCTCATCCAATAACAACAACAAAATTATAAATTTGTTCACAGAATGTAATAAGAAATTTGTGTAAATAAGTACGTAAGCAACAAAAAAAGGTTGATCTTTATATTATGGTAACTTGGCGTTTTTTGGCGAAAATTTGGCGACCAAATCTCCTACAGCAACTTTCTATTTTTTTTTTCCCCGCCGCCATTTTGTCTTCACGAAGTAAAGACATGTTTCTTTTCTTTTTATCTACTGAACACTTCTTCCAACAATCTACTAGCCGAATTACACTTATGCTAGAAATTTTATCTAACAAGACTGCTTAATCATGACAAATATTCACTGCAAAATTGGGAAAAAGTGCACAATACCATACTCCTTACGCGTTTTTCAAAATAACACATACACATAAACCATGTACACGCCGACTTATTTTTACTTAAAAAAACATCCCAGAATTGCACAAAAATGGCATTGCGCACACACTTCACTATATCCATGTTCACTGCTTTTTTCTCATAAATTAGAAAAATTTCACGAAAATACATGACAATTTTCTGAATCTTTAAACCCGGTAAAAAGAACATATATGAAATTACCTGATCGCGAAAAAGTATTTACCCTTTCCAAATATGAACATTTCCACATATAAAATAAATAAAATATCCAAAAACTTTTACCTCTAAATCATCTATTACATTATACACGTCACCAACGAATTCATACCCCAACCATTACAAATACTTAGTGTCAGATATTTAAATTATTTCCATGCACGTTTACTTCAACTAAAACGTATACCAAATTCCTACAAACATACAATTCACAAAATAACTATCATTTAATTAAAATATAATTAAATTCAAAAACACTACTTAAAATATAAATGAGCACATACATTAAATTAATACATACATAAATACCCATTTCGAATTCACTTTAGTTACGGCCATGGGATTCAAAAATTAACGAACACTGTTTCACACAACACAGAATAAAGCCAAATACAAAATTTCCAGATTTTTTCCCGATTTCCCCCCTTTTCCGATTAAAGAACCGTAATTTGTCCATTAATATCACATGACATATCCCATGATCTCTCATTTCCCTCACACAAAATAATGCGTAATCGGAACTGAGTACTGCTCACATTATTACCAAAGTCCCAGGTAGTAACCTATATCGCCTCCAAAATGTCGCCAAACTACCCGTTACCATATTGTAAAGATCAACCCAAAAAAAAAAAAAAAAAAAAAAAAAAAGAAGGCACATCAATATCACTGCCACACCATACAATTACGTTTGAATAAGAAAATAGAGTTATGCGCACAGCATTGAAAGAATACCTTTGAAATACACCATATTCATTTCTTACCCCGAATCGAGCGGAACCATGTAATTATTTAACCTGCAACTACATTCTGAAATTTAATAATACACACAAATTATATACATTTAATACACATTTTGTACTGAAATTAAATAATTACAAATATAGTTTTTACTAACCTATACATGCAGAAATTCAGGAAAAAAAGATCGCCAGATCGCATTCACCAGTTTGCTTTAAAAAAATGAATTAAAATAAATAATTACAATTGAAAACCTATTCATTTAAGCAAATAATGGATTATAAATTTTAATTTTACCTTACAATCAAGAATGAGAATAGCCGCATCACACCCACACCAGGCTGCATACAGGCAAGAGAACTGGTAAAAGCTGCGGTAAAAGCTGGGCTGGTAAAAGCGCAGAATAGGCTGCATCAACAAAGTTCAGTATGAGGAGCTGCGTGACGTTATTAAATGGGTGGGACTAAGCTTATGACATCACAATTTAGTCTCGCATTTACACTACGTGTACTTTCTATTTTCTCTTATAAATAACAATAATAAATTGTTTATTATTGTAAATTAATATAAAATTCTTTACTTTTAATTTACATTTATAACATTTAAGTTTAGGCGTTACTGATAATAAGTATAATAAATTGTTTATATTTAAGATTACCATGATACAGTGAGCGAATTCTACCAATTCTTAAAACGATAAACAAAGTCGCAGTCTCTAATAGTTGTAGAGCTTCAATATTAAATTATTATTTTTTTTATTAATTTTTTTTATTTATGCAAATAAATTATTTTTTTAAAATTTAAATTCATATTGTGGAACATTTCAATTTTATCATTTTTACAAATTACCTTCTTGCTACGTAACGACATAATTCCTTACGTACCAATAATTAGACAATTTTCATTATTTCTAAATATTTTAAACTTTACGTTAATAAAAAAAGAATATTTTTTATTGCATATGAACATCATTACACAGCTTTCATATAAGTTTCTAAAATTCCTAAATCACGCTATATTCTGTGTAGGCATGCTAGAATTCTACGCATTAATAAATAAAAAAATCTAATTTCTCAGAATGAAAGAAAATAATATAATAAAATAAATACTATAAACTTGGAACACTAAGCTATGCTTCACATACGCGCACACACACATATTATTTGCAATTACGATACCAAACACTACGTATTAAAATATGAGGTAAACGTTACTTCAAGGGTTAAAGTTTACAGTTTTGCTACTGTTGAGTCGATTGTCGGACTATCCATATATATCGTAAATCGGAAAGCGTTATAAACATATCAAAAAACAAAAAATTAAAAATACAATTTAAATGAAAAATTATGTCTTAAATATAATTCACAATTAAAATAACAATACAAATTTAAAATACACAAACGATATGTTAAACATTGCACATAAATAAAGTTACATTACTCCTCGACATCACGCACAACCTCGTTTTCCCTTTTACACAACGATCAGTATTCGCTCGAAAAACATTAAAGAATTCCACAAACTCGGTGTCCATGTGCTTATTTATCTATTTTCACTTAAAGAAAAATCAGAGAATTGCTCAAACTCGGCATTGCGCACCACATTGGCTTTGCCCATGTGCACATCGATCTATTTTCACTTAAAAAAACATCCCAGAATTGCACAAACTCGGCATTGCGCACCACATTGGCTTTTCCCATGTGCACATCGATCTATTTTCACTTAAAAAAATCCCAGAGTTGCACAAACTCGGCATTGCGCACCACACTGGATTTGCCCATGTGCACATCGACCTATTTTCACTTAAGAAAACATCCCAGAATTGCACAAACTCGGCATCGCGCACAAACTCGGCATTGCGCACCACATTGGCTTTGCCCATGTGCACATCGATCTATTTTCACTTAAAAACATCCCAGAATTGCACAAACTCGGCATCGCGCACAAACTTGGCATTGCGCGCCACATTGGCTTTGCCCATGTGCACACTCAATACCTCCCACTCAATTATCGTCCCATCATTAGCTGGGTACCAGCGCACACAGGTGTAGTCGGCAACGAGCTGGCGGATGAACAGGCAAAACAAGCGGCTTCGGGTATCTTCCTGCCAGAACATGCTCTACCTCTGCCTTCCTCTTATCTCAAAAAAATTACACGCGGCGACCTTTACGCAGAATGGCAGCAGAGATGGGATACTTCCCGGACAGGTCGAAGGACGTATAAATTTATCCCAAAAGTTACAGACCTTGTCTTCTCCAACTCATCTTCATTGACTACGTTCCTCTCTGGGCACGGCCCGTTTCCTGATTACCTACACAGATTTGGACTTAGAGACTGTGATCTCTGTGAATGTGGACTAATCGGAACGCCAGACCATTATGCATTTACATGCAGATTGACAGAGGCGCACCACATGCGTCCTCCTTCAGATAGATATTGGAGGGAATGGACAAAAGTGCTACTAGAACGGAGGGGTGCGTGCTTTAAGCTTCACAAGATCATCAAGTTCTGCAGGGTACACTTTTCATTTGTCACCTAATACCTCCCAGCGCATAACCCTGCTACCAGATAAGTAATATCTGTTTGCTACTGTTATGTCCATATTATTTTCATCATACTCTTATCCTATTCGTTAGATGCATTTAACGTATTACCTTAAATACTACACTTTATGTGACTTTTACTTGACTGTAATAATCATCCTCGATGTGTTTATAGTATTAACTTAATTATTATAATTGATATCATATGCTTTCATTTTAATCTGAATTTTGTAACTACAGTATATGTTGTCAACACATTAACGTGTCTAATATATTAATTTAATCATTATAATCGTAATCTTATGCCTTCCACTTAAATTGAATGTAGTAAATACATAATCCAACGTATATATATGTAAGTGGATTCCCATCAGCATTAAGTAATGAACTGACACTCTTATAAGTATGTTTCATAAGCAAATTATCTTAAGAATGTATTATATTATGTATATTTAAGCACTGCCATAAGTAATGTAAGCAAGATCCTGTATGCGTATCAATAATATGTGTTGCCAGTTGTACAAAATTTCATGCTTGTTTAATCATTGTACCATGGTATTCTGTGCTTTGCTTACTGTACTCAGAAACTTCATTCTTAGTACTCATTCATCTCAGTATGTTGCCATTTTTATCTCTTATGTTTTTATTGCATATTACCAAGAAGTGTCATGTAATCAAAATGCGCACTAAGTCATGTCAGCCATAGCACTTCCCTATATTCTTTATTATTTTACTGCTATGTAATTATGCCTTATTGCAAATCGTGTAACCTACTAAGCAAGCATATCTAATCTAGAATTTATCATGCGCTTACTTAGTATTAATAGTTATAAGATAGTTGCATCATTTCGATTTCCGCACAAAATTCCTGAAACACAGCTGTATGTTTTGCATTAAATTAAGAAATTTTGAAACTTATAGTACTATTTGCGAACTTTGTTATGCACTTATGAGCTTTAGTATTCAATACTATTCTTTAGTTACTCACTATTAATTGTTATTAATGTATCTCAGTATCATTCATTTACTTACCTGTTCAAATTTGCAATGTTCTGCATTCGAGTATTTAATTATTTATCTTATAATCCTATATATTATGTAAGCGCATATTATGAAACGCATATATTATGTAATATGTAAATAACGTGTGTCTGCTAGGACCTATTTAATGTTTATAATATTCTGTGTGCACAGCTACTAATGAGTACAATATTTGTGCGGATAGTAAGTTATATAATTTGTTCATTGAGCAAAACAGTAATAATGTTTGATACTATGTATATTTTTTTAATGCTATGTGTAATTTTTAGTGCTATGTATAATCTTCATACTATGTATGTAATCTTCATGCTATGTATATCATCATGCTATGTATGTATGTATGTACAGTATGTCTTTAGTATGTGACACAGACAGATACGCAGCATAGATTAAGCCAAGTTCACCAATAACGATTTGTAGTGAAGTCCGGACACCTTACTAACTCAATGTACTAAATTTCATGCAGTGCTCTTAACCCATTACTGCCGATGGAACATTACACAATCAGAGCAATTGTAATTACACGCGCGTATGAATAATACTCAGCTCAGTACAGCACTTACATCTTTTCATGTAGCAGACAACGTCTGCAAAGGTGCCATTGTAACAACCATTACTGTGAATCGGTAACTTCTGACTTAGACTCAATAAATGCCGCTGGTTTGCGGGGCTCGCCCTGGCAGTGGCGGAAGTAGATAGTAGATAATTTCTACAGGTCAGGCACTATTCCGATTGGTTATACCTGAGGCCGGAAGCCTGGTCTGTAGTGCTCTGCCCATGTGCACATCGATCTATTTTCACTTAAAAAAACATCCCAGAATTGCACAAACTCGGCATCGCGCACAAACTCGGCATTGCGCACCACATTGGCTTTTCCCATGTGCACATCGATCTATTTTCACTTAAAAAAAACATCCCAGAGTTGCACAAACTCGGCATTGCGCACCACATTGGATTTGCCCATGTGCACATCGACCTATTTTCACTTGAAAAAACATCCCAGAATTGCAGAAACTCGGCATTGCGCACCACATCGGCTTTGCTCATGTGCACATCAACCTATTTTCACTTAAAAAAACATCCCAGAATTGCACAAACTCGGCATTGCGCACCACATTGGCTTTGCCCATGTGAACATCGATCTATTTTACTTAAAAAAGTCAGACATCAAATAAATTCTCTATTGCTCATATACTCAGAAATTTGCTTTCACTTAAAGAAATCAGAGACGTTTGCAAAAAATGTGTCCAGAAAAATGATACAAAAGAAAAATAAAGCTGCCAGAATAAAGCAACTACCTAACATCCAAACTTCCATATTAAGAAAAGCACCCAATATTTTACTTAAGTCAATAATAATAAATGAAACTTACCTTCAGTCCTCTCCTTTTACAGAATATATGGCTGTGATCTCACTGAGAAGTATACGCATCAGTTGGCTGGCGTCGGATTTCTTGTGCTTCCTTCTTCAAATATATTCCGCAAGATAGGAATCAAACTGTCCTTTTGCCTTACTAGAGCCACAGAAACTTCTTTTGATTGCCGCCCAAGTTCCTTCAATACTATTGGTATGCGCACCTGTTTCTGGATCTTTAAAACTCAAGCTATGATTGACTTTCAGGTGCGCATACCCTTCGAACTCGAGACAGTCGTACGCTTTCCAACAATCGGATATAATAATCGATCCTGGTAGAACATTCTCTTTAATGATTTCTAGCAATGTTTCGGCACCTCTGTTTTCAACAACTCTAAAGACGCATTTATCTGTTCCTCTCTCAACCAAAGCAAAAACCCATTTTCCTTCGACTCTTTTCCCTCTATGATACTTTTGCTTGCCAAACTTGCTTTCGTCGATTTCGACAATGACACCTTCCCCACCCAACTTAACATTCTCCTTCAAACATAACTCCATGCATACTTCTCTACAAAAACTTTTCCAATCTGTCACCGTATTTTTAGCAATACGTAATTCCGTTCGTATAAAATCATTCCCGCACTTACCCAACCACATATAGGTAACTCGCAAAACATCACATATGCTCAATTTACTCTTCGCAAACCAGGAGTTCTTTCGAACAGATCTTGAAATTCGATGCCTACATTCGCCTCCAGTAACTCTGCACATCCACTCAAAACCGTCTATACGGTTTTTTCGCTCTACTAGTTTCATACTTGTTCCACAAATCGGGCACTTATACGATATTGCAATCAAACCTTTCTCCATACACCACTCAATAACACATTTTTTATCTCTTCGCTCCAACTGATAAAAGAAATCCAGATTCAAATACTCATCCATTCTGCAGTAAGCACCGAATTAAACACACTCATGAATAATCAAAACATTCTTTAAGCAAAAGAATTCTTTTCTGCATTTTCAGAAGTTACGGTTATAATTTTTAATTCATGCATTCAATATTTTCAATCGTTTGCTAATGATCGTTTTCAATCGTTTGGTATCTTAATAATACATTTGTGAGAGATAATTCGTTGCGTTAAATGCTAACAATACCACACAACACACAAAAGTAGATTTACAATTTAAAAAATCTCGCACAGAACATTATAAACCTACCATTTCAACTCAGTTAAAATATGATATAAGTTTTCTTTAAATACGAAGCTATAGCATACTTATAATTTGTTTTGAAGAAGAGGCGTAACCAATATTACGTCATAAAAAGGCGTGTCCAAGCATAAGAGAAGTAAACACAGCATCGACTGATGCAGCCTATTCTGCGATTTAGCCACTGGGCTTAATAACAAAAACATCACAGCAAAAGCTACTGCTTCTTGCTGCAATTTTTAATTTCGCTACAAATAACAGAATAATACTGGAATTGCTTACAATAAATGTACATAGAATGTTAGGCTTTTGGTATTAATATTACACGCTCTAGCTCGGCTGAAGTTAATATGTTAATGTTTCTGGCTAAGCATGTTCAACTAGATGCATTATTAAAGCTGATTTCCAATAACGTATGGAAAGTGGAGCGCAGATAACCAAAATATTTGCTCGGCCAGATATTTAACATTACTACTAATACGATATCAAAGAGAACATGAAAAAATGAGTATATTTGTTCAAAAGAACACAGAAATACAAGAATATATTACATTTCGCAGTATTTAATAATAAATATGGGTGAATAAGTACATAAACACCACGAATTTTTTTTCTTCCTTTTAACTGCACACACAAACCAATAAACTATATACAATTCATAAATAATTTTGTATTCAAAGTTAATTAAATATTTACAAAATCAAAAATAATTCTTACTATACATTCAGCAGAAAACGAATTATGCCTATAATTGCGGTCTGTGCAAGAAAAAAAATAATATTGATTAAAATTAATCAAAAAGACAATTAAATTAAAAAAAAAAGACTTCATTTAAGTGGAAAAAGCATTAGAATTTTAATTTATTTGAATTTCAACTTAAAATTTGGAACAATAGATATCACTCGTATACTCACCACACCATCCGACCACGTTCGAGAACAAAATGGCGCTCGATTCGCATGGCACATTGGAGGCATGTTCATGCGCAGATGGTCTCTGCGCAACCAGTCGTACGTTTAGCATTTTTACCATGTTAGAGCTAGCCGTCCGACGTCGTACGGGTAGACACTTCCCAAAACTATTAGCTATTCGTCATCGATGGGGTAAGGAAAGTCTGGGCCATCTGAAAAAGCGGCGACCGTAAGCATATTTCACAAATGCACATTAGCGTAGCCACTGAGGGAGGGGTTTCGAAAATGGACCAATGAGCTGCTATTGCTCTTGTGACGCTAAATCTTCGTGCACGTGAGCATATGTTGTTTACGTTTTAATTTGCATTTGTTTCGTAGATGTATATGGCGTAATAGTAGAAAATCTCGTAGTGCTTTCGTTTTCTGAGTTTGATTAATCACTGACATTTTACTTTCGCAATTTTTATCACGCATTAATATTAGGATTGATGTTCACGGCATATTATGTGGATTAAGAGAATTCAAATGTATATTTTTTTTAAATTGAGCTGAGAATGACTGAAAGTGTTACAAGGAATCTAGCGTTTTCTTATTTCAGTGTTTGCATTCTTTTGATTTTTAAAGTGTAAGATTCAGAATACATATGATCTGATTATATTCATTGTTAACATAAAAAAAATTATATGTGAATAAATTGAATATACTCGTTGTGAATACCATAAATTCACTCTGTTTGATGAGTATTTCTTGTGTAGACAGTACATTTAAGAGTGAGCATTTATTAAATGTGAAATTTAACCCACTAAATGTATACGAATGCAAATTAGTAAAGTTCACTTTGAATAAAATTCTGCACTCGTTATTATTATAGAAAATCTTTTTCATATAGACTGCAATAAAAAGTGCTGACTTCTATTTACATATATAATTGGTGTCAATATTTTTCTCATACGCATAGTTTTATGTAAAGATTGCATTTGGGCTCGAATGTTTATAACATATTTCTTTCTTTATCTAATTTAACCACTTATTAAGTAATATTTCACATCAATATTTTTGCGAAGTATCCAACGTGTGTTTGTATTTATTTCAACCAGGTAGTGAAATCTTCATAATTTCCTATATTTGATCTAAATTCGCAATGAAAAGTTTCAGAAGCAATCGACAATACTTTAATTATTTTGTACAGAAAATTGCGTGGCAGGAATATTTTCAACCATCTTGCTTAAATCTTAAAGCACGGGAAAGGTCATGTGACATGACAGAAATATTACTGGATGCTCATTGGTCCATCCTAGAAGCCACTCCCTCGGTGGCTACACAGATGTGCACTTGTGAAATATGCCGACCGTAAATATCATGTGGGGAATAGGTGCTAAGGAGAAAAGGAAAATACATGGGGAAAAACGGGATTAAGATGTGTTTATATTTGTTTGGCATCGTTCTGTATGTTGCTAAATTACCATTAAAAGTCGAGTAATGTGCGTTCTATTGCGAAAACGCAGGCCAAATACTTTTCGATCCGTTTTTATACATGTATTAACATATCACATTCCTGCTCATATGATCTACATATGTATCAGATAACTAGTACTTTTGACACTTATTTCTGGATGTGTATTATTTTATAACTTTTTCTGCTTTGAAAACCCAAGTATTGAAACATTATGTGTATGCTCGTGAAAATATTATTTCAGATATTCTCGTATAACTATACTATAATCTCATATTATTCAGTTCTCATATAACTACGATAGAAATAATTTTCTATTATTTACTTTAAAAATGCAGTATTTGATAGCCTTCCACATAGTAGCCATTCTAGAATTAGTTCTGTAATGTTATATAATGTTAATTGTCTTATGCATTATTTTGTCTAAATATTCATTTTCATAAAGAATATATAATCAATGTAGAGAATGCGAGTTCAATATATTTTAAAGACAGAGATAATAAACAAAAAATAAAAGGGAGACTACACATGCAACCAGATAAAAGTGACCATATTCTAAAGAAAGTTAATAAACTCAAAATGATGTGAAATTATAGCCCATGCCACAAAATTTGCTTAAGTATTATTTCTGAGTGGTAAAGCAGAACATATATATCTGAGTGGAATTTTTATATCTAAAATAAAATCGGTTATTAGTTGTTGATGAAAAAGTAAGAAAACAATTTTTATGGATAGAAATGTATGTAGCTAATATTGAAAGTCCGATACTTCATCGACACTCATATAGCAATTTATTGTATGAAAGTGAAAAAAAAAAAAAAAAGTGGTTTTTTTTTTTGTAAACTTCAAAAACCTGAATAATTTTCAGAACATATTCTTAAAACAAATTGAGAATATACTGTTTCTTAGAAGTTATTTTTTGTAATTTACTCATGTAATAAGCAACTCACATTGTTTTGCTTTTGAAACAGAATTTGTGTGTCTTTTTAATAATTACTAATTTAATTTTTTGAAATCACATTGTGTGTATAATAATTTCAAACTATGCCATATTTGCTAATCTCTGATAAGTAAAAACAAAAGTCAAACAGTGCCATATCTGTAACTGCCATGTTGATATTACCTTTGAAATGTGTAGTGGTCATCAGCGTAGCAGAAAAGATAAATATTTTTTATCCTGGTAGCACCTGCATTCATAATGTACCTCAAATCGTACTGAATGCCCTATAAATATCTGTACTGTGATTTGCATTAGGAAATACAAAACATATCTAATGATCCAAATTTTCAACAAATTAGTTGTTATGTGATGCAGTAGTGAGGTTTGTGATCCTGAAATGGGCTGAAGGCCCACACAATAGCAAAAAAAAAACTAACTATACTCTTCTATAACCCCAATAGTTTGATAGCTTACAGTCTCATTCCCCTCTTTTTTTTTTCCATGCTTTTTACCATTACCATGAGGAGATTGTATAGATTAAGAGTCAAGTAAAAATCCATAGTTCTGTATTTTCAAATTACTGCTTTATTTTTACAAACAGCAGCAGCACTCTGCTTCTTTTATTTTCAGTTTACTGCTATTAAAATCTGTTTTTAATTGTAACCGAAAAAGAAAAATTGAAAATCTGAAGGAAAACCTTTATTTATTAGCTATAAAAAAGTAAAGTAAAGAAAAGTTTATAATTCGTACATCCAAGGAATATGCTTCCTCGGATACTGAGCAAAAGCAGTAACAGTTATTTTGGTACTATTCTATTATCAAGGGACTGGATTCAGAAATGTATGAATGTGTGTTGGTATGTATGTGCTTATATGTGTATTTGTATGCACACATATATTTGTACTTATGCATACATAAACGCATACATACATTTCTGAACTTGATTCCGATAACAGAACAGTACCACCATTTCTTTATTCGTGTAAGTAAGCATTATTGTTGAAATAAGAAACCCTTGCAATTTACCTAAAGTATTTCTTTTTTATTGAAAAGCTTTGCTAATTTTGAAACATAATAAACACCTAATTGTGTTTCTTGAATATTTCTGAATTGTAACATGCAGTTCTTACTGACATGATGTCTGATGACTTTGAAACAGAATTAGCTAATACAGGAATATAACTGCCTATGCAAATATTCATAAATCTTTGTGAAACTTGTCCAGTCTTTATGAACCAACATGTGCAAAAGATCATTAAACACCAACAGGTGGTTTCTGGAGTTGGTTGCATAATATGATTTTTACTGTTTTCAAATCTTCTTAATTTTTAGTATCTACTCAACATTTTGTGAACTTATAAGTTCTGTGCAATAAAACATTTGTGAATTTATTTTTTCTTTTTAGTCAAACTAAAGTTGTAACCTGGAAAATGATTATACAGTGCACAAGTTTTGAGAACATAAATGTTACAGTAGCTTGACTAATCTGAGAATACAAAGGAAGTACAGTACTACTTTATGGCCTTCCTTTCACAAAAACCACAAAAATACTTCCTACGTACACATTTTAGATGAATATTTATGATGTTATGTGTTTTTGAATGAAGATTAATAGGATATTACTTTGATTCATCAATTATAAAAGTATCTGAAAGGCATGGCTTTAATTATAATAAATTCTATAACATCTCTTTCGCCATTGCTAGAAAATCCTTCCCCCCTCTCCAACTCTTGAAAAATGCATATACATTTATTTAGATTCAGACTATGTTTCAACTTGTTTTATAAATTAAACAACAAAAGTGTAGAAAATGTTAATAAAGGCCGAAACTTGAACAAAAGTAGATTTTGATATTCATGAACTAAAACTAAATACTTAACATATAAATAAAAGGCTGACCATGTTCTTCCCCCTGAAGCCCCCTTGGTTGAAAATCCCTGTTGTAGAAGATATATCAAGATAGGAGAGGAAAGAAATTTTTTTAAAAAGTAACATATTTTTCAAATCAAGTTGAATGTTTACCTCACAAAAGCATTAAGGGATGGTTGCTATGAAATATATACCTGGCTAAAGAGTTTTTTCTAAGGATTATTAATATGTATGTATGTTAATTTTTTCGCCACTGGGAAGTGAATGTTTTATCAAGTGAAGTATATTTTGAAAAATATTTTAGATAATGGAGATCAATTTCATAAAATATTTAGAAAGTTTCAGTTAGGCATTAGCAGTTGTTACCTGTTATATACAGTGATGAAATTATATTACTGGATATTCAATAATGATTATAAACTTGTTTAATTATGAGTACACATTCAGTGTATGTGACACCATACCATAAATACTGGATCAAAGTATCACTAATAACAATCATGGTAATACAGTAAATTTTAACTTCTCTTGAAATCAGTAATCTATATTTGTGACATGTAATACATTGTAGCATTTAATGGTGTTAAAATTAACCAGCTCTATTTTCTAAGTACTATAATGATGTTGGTACTGTTATAAAGGACTCGATTTAAAATATTGGAGGCCATCTGATGTTTTGAATGTGGCAGATGTCACTAATGCATGTTAATGATTTTATTCATGTAAATAATGTACAGTATATTTGCATATAAAGTATTTTGTGAAATAGCCTTATATTATTTAACAATTTTAATTTCTTGTTATTTAAAGAAAAAAAATATGTCACCTTTTTGAATGTTTTGTTTTTATGGTTTCAGTTTATTATCTGCTGTATTAAATATACACTTACACATTTTTACCACAGTTTTTTTTTAATCTGAAAGAAACAGAAAATGTGAAGTACTTTAAAATACATACTGAATTTGTGCTAAACTTTTATCAAGTTACAGATATGTGACAGTTTAATGCAATTAAATTGTTTATGAATTCAACAATGAAGTCTCTGAATAAAATATAAAATTAAAAAACTTTTTTTTTCAACTGCGAAGAAATAATTTTGTCTAACGAATCTTCCTTTGGTATTTATATATTAAAACCATCTTAAAAATTAATTTTGAATTGTTTAAGAAATCATGTTATTTTGCTTTTCATAATTTATTATACAAAAGTTTAAATGAATAAGATGGCAGTTCTTTTTATATTTTATATCTCTATAATTAAACAGTCATCAATTAAAATTTTAAAAAATGCTTAAGTAAGTAAAATATTTTAACAGAAATGGTCAGTTGAAAAAGGGACATTGATATAGTTTTGATTAGTCTTTATTCAAAAATATCACTGTCCTGCAAGAGTACGAGCAGGGGCGTAGCTAGAGAGGGGCATCTGTCCCCGGCCGCAGAATCCCAGGGGCGCCAAACTGATGTTACGACATTTTAGAATTAAATGTTTTCCATCCTTGGCAAGCAATGGGGGGGGCACGAAATCTTCAGTAGTCCCTGGGCGCTGAAAACCCTAGCTATGACTCTGAGTACGAGATAAAAATACAAATTCTGATAAAAAGCTGAAATACAAATTTTGACATTTCATACCTACTTCTTGTAGTTTTTCTAAGTAGCCTACCAGGGACCAGTGAATAAGAAAGCTGAATATTTTTAGTTTGACTCGTGTTCAAATCCCAATGAGCAGGCTGACTGCATGAGTGTTTGGATGGCTTTCCATATGAAACATAAATATGAACCAGTTTCCTCTAGAAAGTCCTCCACGAAGATATATGTCTCCTTGAGCAGATATTCTCATGTGATTTGCTTTAATAAATTAATCTGACCTAACCCTGATTATCAGTATACCCATATAGAGACTGAAATCTCAAGCATACCTGAATTCTGTAGATGTTTGTGTCTTCCATACTATAAGCAAACATCCACCAGTGGCGAAATCCCTAAATACGGATGCTTCAAATCCTTGTAAATGGGCTGGCTGCATAAGAGTTTTTGTGGTTTTGGACATGTTTAACGTAATACAAGCCAGCTCACCTTAAGAAAGTTCTCCACAAAATACCCCCCTTCTGCAGATAACCCTCATGTGCTGTGCAATATAAATAATCTAACCTAATTTAGTAAAAAAATATCTATTAACAACAGTTTTGCCATATAACTGTGGCTCAAGTCTATGGTATTAATAAGGAACTATGACTTTTTTTTTTTTTTTTTTTTTTTTTTTTTTTTTTTTTTAGAATTAAAATTATTTTGCCTCTTTTTAACTATTTTTAACTGTATGTGTGTGTGTACGTCATGCCTTCAGACATAACATAAACATTTTGATTTTGTATCCTATCACATGCAGAACAACAAAGTTCTTTAATATTATCAAAATACATTGAAAATCTTGTGTCATTACCAAACTAAATTTAGTGACAGTTTTCACACAAATTGAAAAATTTTTGTTATTACCAGGTAGATTCTTTAAACAATCTCTGAAAACAATACATTGTCACTTGTGAAATGTGGTGTTACGTAGTTTACTGCCATATGAATTTTTTTTCAGAATTTTGTATAATCCTTATTTTCTCATATAACAGCATTAGTGCTATGTATTAAACAATTTTTATTGCTTGCATATTGAAATCTTGCTTTCATGCTTGAAATCATACACACTGGAAAAAAATAGAATGTAGGGAACACACTGAGATGGCATAAAATCCGTAAATGTGATTACAACTGTATCTGTAATATATACAGTCTACCATGTATACTGGTGGGTAAGACTGTTGAACATTGATAGTTAGACAAACTCCAAATTATGGTGAACAAATTCGCTCCGTGGATGCTTCTGTAGTTTTCCCTATATATAACATGGCAGTTCTTCATAGAAAGTTATCCATGAAGGCATCTTTTTTCCTTCACAGCCCAGCAGGTAAGACAGCTGAGCACTGATAGTTCAGCCCAAGTTCAATTCTCAGGGAACAGATTGTCTGCATGCATGTTTTCATAGATTCTCCCTTGCTCTATTATTGTGTCATTCCTCTATTAATCCATGTCAAGTGAAACTGTCATGAGTACATGACAGTTTCTGTCAGAAAGCCCTCCTTAACAGCATTATTCCATCAAGGAATATACACTAGCATACTTTTCCATAACTTAAATCCAAATCTCTGTAGGCAGACAGTTTGTGTCTGAAAGTATATATTTAAAAAATAGCTCAGAAAATAGAATATTAATTTTTAATGTTTCTTGTATATCGTTAAGTGTATATCTAGAGATTGATAGATAAAAACTATGTAAATCAAGATTCTAATTTAAATTTGTTTTGCCCTTAACTCTTCATTTTAATTTATGTACTTTCAGTTTCTGTACTAAAAATAGTAACTGCTTATAATAAATCTCTCTGGACTGCGTCATTCCTCTATTAATCCATGTCAAGTGACTTCCTACATACACATATCTAGTAATGTCTGTCTAGTCTGTCTATATAATGCTGGTGATGTTTTGTAATTCGAAACTTAACCAGTCAATATTATTTTAGAGCGCTATTTATCATTCAGTCAAACAACGTCGAAACTAATTCACTTTGAATTAAACTATATAAATCATTTTGGATTCTTCCCCCCCCACTGTATACATATAATTTATGTTGCTCTTAATTTTTAGCTTTGAAAACTTCCTGTACTAACAGCATTTATAAGAAATTTCGGGAATACAGAAGAGGTTGTAAATAAATTTAGGTATATCTCACTATGTTTCCGTTAATAATCATTTTTAATATTATTTGAGGACTATTAAGCTTAAAAACACTTTAATTTTATGGAAATAAATCTTTTCACATATTCTATCATATAGAAGTTTCATTCATAACATCCCAACTGGAAAAGGCAGTTGTAGGTTAAGTTAATTGGTAAGCACCCGTTCATTCCTGAAAGTACATTGTGTATTGCTGAGTCTTGTTAACTAGTAAGCTGCATCTCAGTTTTTAATGGAAGATGGCCCTGCGGGTGTTCCGAAGGTCTCCCAACTTTTATTCCTCTACTATCAGCTTCTCGAGAGAGAATTTCGGCTGGCCTTGTATTTTGAGTGCTCGCTTGCTTCACGCGAAAGCATGGATGATTGTAAATTTATAATAGCTTCACATTATAAGCTGACAAACATCCATGCACATGGTGGCTTAAAATGTGAAGATATTATGTTTACCAATAGCTACGCCTTCTTCGGGATTCGAACCCAGACCCTTCACTACGGCATTCAGCGTCATTAACCATTATACCGCCTGGCAGCCCTATACATACCAACAGCATACAAACACCAAATTTATACATAACCAAGTGTTTGGATTTTATTCCTTAAAATACACTATAGGTCGAACTAGGGATCTGGTAGCCTTTTTGCATGCACGCACTGCGCACTTAACAGAACTGGACCTGAATATGAGATAGATTCTGATATAAAGATGCAAATATCGACGGTTCAAAAAATTAGATTGCAGTACAGATTCATAAGAAGATAACAAATACGGTGCCGTTAATTAAAATTTCTATACCAGGAAGTAAAGCAAATAACAGAATCATATTTATCGTATGTATTGTATTTATTAATATAATGAGAGAAGATATGATTAAATTAACAAGTGGTTTGGCGTTCATAACATGCGGAATTCAGTACACAAAGCTGACACATCTGGCAGCCAGTAACATCTGTAATTCGGTTGAACATGTAATTGAACTAAGCTAATACAGGTACATTATTCCATGCAGATTTAGTTCTATTTTCTGGCGAGTGATGGTATGACAATCTTCCGGCAACTTATGATAAGATGCTCCCAATGAGTGAGAGGCTTGGAGAATGTGCTGATCAGGGCAACACTCAAAAACATTCTGTCTCAAAGAACTTCAGGGCAGCACAGGCAGCATAAGTTCGTGCATCATCTTGTTGAAAGATGGCGTCAAGCAGGCCTTGAAGACAGGGCACGGGCATTAAGACATCACAAATGTAACGACATTTGCCCACATTACCGATTATGGGAACATGAGGTGACCAGGATGAAGGTGGAATGGCACCTCATGCCAACACGCCAGGTGCTGAGCCCGTATGAATTTCACGAATGCAAGCTGGCAACGTTCATTCTCCTCTATGCCTCCCCACACGGATGCGTTCGTTCTCATGCTGTACGCAGAATAGGTTTCGTCGTTTGAATCACGATATGGTGCACTCCTGTGCCCAGTGTCGTCGATGACGTCCATTGTAGGTGCACTTGTCTCTGTTGTAGCGTCATGGGAAGCAGCAACAGTGATCACTGTCCGTGGTGCTGCAGACGTCGTATTTATTAATGTAAGTAAGTAAGAGAGGAAGTCGTATTTATTAATGTAACTAGTAAGAGAGGAAGATATGATTAAATTAACAAGTGGTATGGGTTTAATAACATGCGCAATTCAGTACATAAAGCTAACACCTCTGGCAGCAGCAACATTTATAATCCGATCTAATCAGCAACATCTAATCGAACAACTAAGCAGCAACATCTAATCGAACTGCCGCCCAACCTTAGTGGTTAGCGTTGCTGACTGCCGTGCCGAAGGGTCTGGGTTCGAATCCCGGAGAAGGCATGGATGTTTATAAATGTTTAATAAAATGTTATAAAAACGTTTGTTGTTAATTTCAATATTAACCCTCAGGGATTGGAGGAAACGGCGTTCGCCAAAGTGCTCATCTTCTTTCTTCTTGCTTAAAAAGCAAGATTGATGCAGATACAGATACAGATCTAATCGAACTAAGCTCGAATGGCAAACACAGGTACTTCATTCCATGCAACTTCAATTCTATTTTCTGGCCAGTGATGGCATGGTAATCTTCCGGCAACCCATGATAAGATGAGTGAGAGATCTAGAGAATGTGCTGATCAGGACAACACTCGAACACATTCTGTCTCAAGGAACTTCAGGACAGCACAGACCAAAGAAATTCTAAAAAGAAGAAGTAAAGGTTCCCCGGGGCAAATGTGGCTCCGTCAGACCGAAGAGACACATTATGTATATCCCTGAAACATACTTTAAAGGGGCAAACCATTCCAAAGCTATCCACCCTCCGTACCTCACTGCGCATGTGCGAAATAACATCAGGAGGCAACAAAGCAGCATCAAAGAATGCAGCATGCCGTCAGCCATGTTAGCAATCTTTTACCACGTTGTTCGAAAACATTCTTTGTTGTTGTAGTCAGAGGTACTTGGTTTTAGCTATGTGAAATTCTTTTAAAGACTTTTTAAATGTAATGCTGTAAGTGAAATGGTTTTGGCTATTGGGTGAAAACTTTGCTCTTGGTTTTCACAATGGTCATTCCAAATAATTGTCTAAACGTTTTCATGGTAATTTGTTTTTAAAGTTGTTGTCGGATAATTATAATGTATTTCAGTGTTTTCAATTTATTTAGGGGTGCCTTTAATTGTCTTTAAATATATATACGTATATTTTTTGTTTCAGTTAGTTATTTTTGCTTTTATTTTTAAATTTTGCTTTTAAAATTTCACTGTAAAATTTTAACTATGGATCCATAAAAATTTATTACGTTTTGTATGGCATGTGTTTTGCCCCTTTTTAAGTTTACAGAAGAAAAGAATTAAGAAATTTATTTCATTTAAATTTTGTCTTCGTACGGCTTGCTGTTTAAATTGAAAGTAAAAATTGGACAGGATTTCTATAATTCGCCCCAAAATTCCAACTAACATCCTTTTGCTCATAAAACTCCAGAAATGTATGAAAGTAAAACATTTTGATTTATTTCAAAGTAAAAAATTTACTATCTCCTCGAACTGCGCTGTTTAAATTTCACCCTGCGCTGGTGTTTCACTGCATAGCCGTGGCTCTTCGATACAGCGGCGCAGAGGCGAAACAGGTTTACATTGCGTCTATGAAAGCTTTCATTCTTCTCCTTAGAGATTCTTTGGCACAGACAACATAAGGTCGTGTATCATCTTGTTGAAAGATGGCATCACGCAAGCCTTGAAGACAGGGCACAGCCACGGGCATTAACACAATGTAAAGACGTTTGCCCACATTACCGGTTATGGGAACAAGACGTAACCAGGATGAAGGCGGAATGGCACCTCATACCAGCAGGACAGGTGCTGGGCTCATGTAATTTTCACGAATGCAAATTGGCAATGTCATTCTTCTCTGTGCCTCCGCACACGAATGCGTTCTTATCATGCTGTACGCAGAATGGGTTTCGTCTGAATCACGACATGGTGCGCTCCTGTGCTCAGTGTCGTCGATGACGTCCACTGTAGGTGCACTTGTTTCTGTTGTAGCGTCATGGGTAGTAGCAACAGTGGTCACCGTGCTGACTGTCCGTGGTGCTGCAGACGTCATCTCACTGCCCGTAACGTTCTCTAGGGTTTTAATGCCCCAAGGCCGCTGAGATTTTGCACGGCGTTCAATATGGACCCATTGATCTCATATTCGCCTTACAGTCGTGGGATCCCGACCAACACGGGCAGCAATGTCGCGGAAGAAGGAATCGCAGTCCAAAGAGTCCACGATCTTGCCGTGGTCGAATTCCGACGTATACTAGTAAGAGTTTCTTCTTTTTATAGGGGGCGTAATATAATCTTAATCCGAGCAACTAACGCTTAAATACGATTTCTGAATGAAAAACCCGTTGTTCAATTTTTATCCCCATTTATATGCAATGCAGATGGTATTACTCATATATGCTTTGCGCGCATGCGCTGGAATGCTAATTGTTCTTATATCCAGGATGCAGTACTTGGGGTTCATGCAAATTTGACATTTATTGCATGTCGCCTTCATGATGTTGCAATTTTAATAGGCAGTAGCGCAATGTTATCAGCTGATAAATAAGTACCGTTGCAAATAAATTGAAATCTATCGTACGTACATACGGGTATATATACAGCCTATAACATAGAAATCGACTCATTGAGAAGTTATCCAAATAGGTAGAAATTGCGTATGGCTATACCTTACGACGAAATATGGAAGTGATTAACATTTAGTGTTGAATGATTGACAAGCTATGGAGCTCCAGCGGAGCATCCAGATGAAATGGATAGCTGTGTCAACACCTCTACACTCTACTTCTCTGCCAACTAAGCTATGAAGGGATGGATGGTACATAAAACGGAAGATATTCCACTGATAATGCATAACTTTCATGCGAGTATGGATCCGTCGATCTAGGTGGACTGTACCCAAGGTCCGTAGAAAGAACAGGTTAGCTCACTTGGAGTAAACAAACAAAAAGCCAGGGACTCGTTCGGCTGTGACGTCACTGAAGTTCACCTAATAGTAGTTTCGTATTTCCTTTTGAAAATATTTCCTGTTTTTCATCGGAAAAGTAAAAATTCGAATATTTGGAGTCGAAACTTAACTACCTAAAATATTCTTTTCTGTGTAGAATAAGTCTTAATTACGAAAAGTTCTCTCAGTAATTTATTGTTTCACCGAAAGTCTTTCAAACTTCCTTACAGAATTTGCTATTCAAGATTCAGCTGTTTATACCGTTACTCATTTTAGCTTCAACAGACTGAAAAACTCACATTTCACTAGAACTGGAAAATACGTAGTGATGTTTAAATGTTGCAATAAAAGAAGTTCAAATTAAGAACATTTATTCTATAAAGCTGTACAAACTTGTCCCTAATGTTTGGAATCTAATTTGGCTGAAATGTAAATTTATTTTAATTTGCTAAAGCCTACTTTGGGTCCATTTGTTTCTGCAGTACTTGTTTCATTTAGAAATCTTAGTTTACTTGTGACTTTTTTTTTTTTTCTTCAGATAAATTCGCATAAGCTTTTCCTGTAATATATGATTAATTTTAATAGATAAAAAAGAAATTACATAAAATTATAAGTCACTAGATTCTAAAGCATGTTTGTAATTTCTTGATGTAAAGCAGCAACAAGAAACATGGACAAATGAACTATTCAAGCTATAACTGAAAGGAAGTGTAATACTTAATCAGCATACTTTTTAAATTCAGCAGCTGCATCATGTAATTCTATATAAAAATTGAGACTACATTTAATCCTTTGAATTTTACTTTTTAGCAAGCATAAAAAATAAAATTTTCCAAAAGTATTCAGATAGAAGATGTTAACTTTTTATATTAAAAATATAAGTAAAAGATATTCAAAGAATATTTGCATATCCTCTATTATTTTTTGTTATTAATACTGTATATTTAGAATTTTATCTTTTAGGTTTCTATATTTACGTATTTCACTTATGTATTATTTAATGTATAAAAATAATAACGAAATGAAGCATGTAGTCATTTTCCGAATTGTTATCCTCATTTTTTATTTCAGGGAAGTAAATCCTAGATATTAATAGGACTAAATGCTGTATATGTTTGTTTTGGTATTAAAAAAGAAATTTTTTTATATAATAACTTAAATATTACATTTCATTTAACATATTCAGTTTATCCATTCTATGAATAAAAAAAATTAGAGTTTATCAGTTTAGTTGGGGACAAATATTATTCATACACAGATAAATGCACTCATTAAAACATTATGCAATTTATATTAACATTATTTGACTGTCATTGTACTTTCTGTGAACACATGGAAAAAGGGTGGATGTTTATTTAGTATGATGACCTGTATACAATATCACCACAGACATAATGAATACATTTGTAGATACCAACAAATATATTTTGCATATTTTGCTGGTAAATTTATATAATTAAATGCAAAAGTCAGAATTGGTACTAAATTTTAAACACTACATTCAACAAAATCTTAGTAAATATGGATCTTAATTTTATAAATGAAATATGAAACATATCATGATGCACTGTATAGTCAAGAAATGCATATTTTAAAACTATAATAAATAAAATATTTGCTTAAGTTACATTATTCATTCATAATACAAATCATTACAAAGTATAAGTATCAGGTTCAATGTTCCTTCTAACCTTCTTCGGGAACGTACAAGGACCTGACTAGGAACAGAGAGCTTACTAAAGCTATGTTCACTAATTGTAGTAAGTAGACAGGATACAGACGAAGGGTATACAAAAACCCTTTATTTTTCTCTATATACAATAACTTCCGTACTTCGGAATACAATGACCCGCCACTCGGGGTCTAACGTAAAAGTAAAAAAATAAAACTAAACTCTAATTTAACTTTAGAATAATACACGTGGAAGATTGGCCTTATAATAACAGGAAGCGTATGTAGCACAGAGACTGTGAACACTACAATACGTTTAATTTATCAAGAGGATTAAAACCTCTGGCCTGGAAGGCAAATAGCAACTGCGTAACTTCTAAGGTAAGCGGCCTGCTTCGAACTCACTGCTTCCTCTTTTTCGCTTGGCAAAAAGCCACAACTTAAGTACTTGGCGTTCGCCAGACAACTTTGCATAAAATCCTTCACGCTTATAATTCTGGCCGGAAGTAGAAAATAAGAAGTGATAGTAAAGATTTAAAATAAAATAAACGTTAGTAAAACTTAAGATCCTTACATAAGTACAGATGGAAAATGAAATTTTATATTTTACAAGAATTTTGGCATATTTGTTTTTTAAAACTATATTCTTAAATTATACATTTCCTAAACTTTGATAATTTCTTAAATTTTTGCTTCAATTTAAAATTTTTTTTCATTCATATTTTTATATTTCATTCTAATGAACATTGTCTGCTTTACAAATGCTTCAATTACATCTCTTCCTAAACCTTCTCCTTCCATTTTCTCAACTAATTTTCTTACTGTGCCCTGTATAACTTTACATTTAGGAATTTCATCCTTCCACAATTTCTTTAACAGCATTTCTAAGCGCAAAATTTTATGTTTAAAATTTTGTGATGGCATAGTCAAGCCACCATAGGACAAATGAATAATCCAAGGTGGTGGTGCTTAGTCATGGTCTGTTACTTGACTGCCAGTTATCTGCCCAAGATCAGGATACTTGATTTTAAATTTTCTAGCAATCCATCCAGCTAGATACATTAAAGCATCTTCAGATGTTTCAGCCACTGGTGATGATTCATTTGTTGGAGATGATAATGTTTCACTTGCAGTATCTGTTTCACTAGATTCATGAAAATCAGATATGCTATTTAATTTGTCTGATTCTTCTGCTCCTTAATCTTCAGTTTTAATGTTTGCTGATTTAAATGCAGATGCTAAAATAAATTCTTCCTGGTTTGTGTATTCAGTATTTGTATTTGCATGCACCAAACCAGTATTCTTTCCCAAAATAATCATTCGAAGTCGATATAAAGCGTTAAGAGGAGACGGATGGTCATTAAGCCCTCCACGACTTCTAATTTGTGAAAATAAATTTTCCAGTGCATCCTGATTCAGCTTTGATGTTAAAATGTATGCCGTACTAAATTCTTTTACATTTGCTAAAAGACATTTAAGTGCACTTATTGACATTAGAACACCTTTCTGAAATATTTGTAATCTAGCCTTAGTAATGCATCTCATGTTTTTAATTATGTCATAAAATTCATTTAAGAACTTATTTTGAGTTTCCAAATCCTGGCCATAGCCTAATTTAAATGATGGAGATGTCATGCCCGTAGCTGGGTGGAATACATACATCATTTCAAACCAGTCATTAACAAGCTGAATGAAATACGCTGTATTTTTACACAGTTCTTTATCTGTGCCAGGTTGTAAATGAAGCAAGGCCTTTGCTGTATTGCGTGATAAGACCTGTGCAACCATTATAACGTTTTGACGTTGACTGCCTTCACAATTAATATGGGAATTATTTATTTTATGGCATATATTTAATTCCGATGAAGTCACATCAACTAAAACATCTAACGGCTTTCTGGAGATTTTCTGACCATTTCCTAAAATAAAACCAGTGTCGAGTAACCAGTTACGTATAAGTTTTAGTAGATGTGGAGAATCTGGAAAATATACTATATTCCAAGCTATGCCTGGCAGCTGAAACTGTGGGTTTTCATATGTAAGTCCAAGGTCTTTAACTAGACCCAGGTTCCCACCTCCACAATCACTAACACATGCCACAATTTTGTAATTTATGTCATTCAAAGCAGATATGATATTATTTAATATCTTGTAGAGTCGCGCGCCTCCAACCTGCACGCAACCAAGAGGTGACTGTTGAAACTGGAAAATAGACAGAGTCTTGCTAAGGGTTTAAGTCCCTTTTTATTCAACTTAAGAAATTACAATTGCGTGCTTTTGACGCTCACAAACTACGCCGACCCGGCGGTAAAATAAAAATAAGAACCTGAAAAGAAATAATAACAAGACTCTAACTACGAGGCTCTCTAAAAGTAACTAACCTCACCGCGTTTTACAATACCGCTGCTAATTCAGCAAACTTTGAATATCACGTTGAACGATTAACAATTCTCCGAGGCAAGCACACAGGCCGAAACGTGGGGTTCTTCAATTTCTGGCTAACTACCTCCGCGCTCGTGAAGTAAGAACAGCAAACTTCGAACTCGTTTCCTTTCTATTTAACTCAGAATTCTTCCGCTGATAATTTGAAGCCTTGCGCGTTCTACTAAAATTTACATACTCTGGCATTGGCAGTTCCAGGGAAAAGTAAGGCTTGACAGGAAAGATAGTTTAAACTTAAAATAAATGTTAGTTAAAATAAATATAAACCCTACATTTGCCGCTGGCAGAATTTGGAAAACTTGGAAGCAGGTCCTACAAACGACCTGTTGTAAGGTTTCTAGAATTCTGAACTAACTCTCAAGAGCCTCGTTTACACACACACACACACAAAAAAAAATCTTATGTAACAAAATGTATACTAAATTTCTGTCTATACTTATATAAATCTCTCTTCTTACAGCAACTTTTCCTGGACTTCATCAATCAATCTTGTTCTTTTCCTTCCAGCATCTGGAAGGAATAAGTATCAGTATCTTTCTAAATACATTATAATTTACACTTTCTTGACACTGAATAAATTTTTGTTTTTAAACGATTCGTTTTCCTTAGTTACTCCTTAATTCACATTCATTCAATTATTCAAACATTAATTTAACTTTACCCTGGCTCTCCACCACGTGTGGTGTCAAACGGGAATATTCGTGTTTTAGTGTTACAACACTTCCCCTAACCACCATGATTTGTTAGAATTCAACGACCAAATAGACACACCTTACTCGACATTCTACAACTCGATGAGCTACTTTAACATTCTTAAAAATTCAAGTGTAGGTGGAGAACCCTACAAAACACATTCATTCTAACTTCCCCCTCATTCATCTTTAGACATGCAGGCTTTCGCTCTAAAGCATGATTTTATCTACAGTTTAATACTTAAATTCGAATTCATTGCTTTTAAGCATTTACTTTTAGCATCTAAAATTTTATGCTTCTAAACTGAATTCTACTTTTACATAACTTTCAAGCATTTACGTATATTTACAAAATTTTAATACATATGCTTCTAAGCATTTACTTTTAGCATCTAAAATTTTATGCTACCTGACTAAATTCTACTTTTACATAACTTTCAAGTATTTACGTATATTTACAAAATTTTAACACATATGATGATTAGTGATAGTAAAGATTTAAAATAAAATAAACGTTAGTAAAACTTAAGATCCTTACATACTTCCCGCCAGAGTTAATTAGTTTGAAACTGAGGTCTAAAACGACCTTGTTGAAAACTTTTAGCTCTAGAATCTAACGCGAGGCTAACCTTTTACAAACATAACTTAGCTAGAAACTAGAAAATTTAAAAGAAAGAAATTTGTTACAATAGCAGCTCCCAGGATATACAACAATCTTTTTTTCATCTGTACTGCATCTAACCAGGAGCTTTTATTCAATTCTGGTTCCTTCCAGAGATCTGGAAGGAAAACTAGTTTAATGAAATGTTACACAATGACATGGCAAGTAACATATAGAATTATACTGCTCTTAACATTCTTATTTCATTCATGACTATTTTAATTATCTCTCCCCGTGCTCTCTGACATGTGTTGTAAAAGAACACCAAACACGAATGTGTTTCTGTCTACGTGTGCCACACTTCCTCCTACAATCAAAACACTAACGTGTTAAAATTCAACATAACGAGACCTCTTAACACACCCTAATTTCAACTCTAAACCCTGAGGTACTATTCTAAAAGTGGCTAACTCTAAAGTGTAGCGTCAGAGAGCCTAACTACATCATTCAACCTTTACCACATATTCGCCATGATTTAATCTTTACAGTCACACGAATAACAAATTTTTAACATTACTTTCACTTTTACCATATCACGGTATTTCTTAACATTTAAAATAACAGAACATATCAACATGCCGTTAATTTTACAGATTTGAAAACATACATTAGTAGTACATTGTTAACTTCTATTCTTTTCAAAGCAAGTGCCAATTCTTTCTACATTGAAATAATACATTTCAAAAAGTCTTTCAGACTAAAACTTCTCTCTTGCTAGAATGTTTTAAATAAAATTTATACAATAACTTTTTTTACAATATTTAAGTTTTTACACAACGCTATTATACATCAACTTTAGTTTTACGCGCGAGTAATTGAAAAACATCATAAGAAAATCGGTCACAACTCATTTCTCGCCCTTTTGGCGATAAAGGTAGACCTCGCATGAGGTAAAACTTCTTGAAATCTGCCACTTGCAGTAAGAATGAAAGATTAACTTAAGTTTGCAAAGTAACATAAAATTTTACTTATCTTTGTAATATTCGGACATCCTTTTCTGGGCCCAGTCTTTAAAGGTACTGCAGATAGTAGCTTGGTTTATCCTCCTTCTTGTACGGGCTCGCCCTTCAGTGCTTTCCTCTGGAAGCTTCCTTTTTTCACCAGTACGGCCACCCTTGAATACTTTCCTTTTCTCCTCTGCTTGTGGTCTTTGCCGTTTGATGGCAGCTGGTCTTGGCGGAACCGGGAAACTTCTGTCGTGATCCTGCTTGGACCTCGTTGTTGGCCGTTCAAATTTTTCTTGTACTTTTTCCTCCGTCGCTGATGGCCCTTCCGCAGTTCGGCGACTTTTGCTGCGGAGAGTTCTGTCGGATGAGTAGATCTTCCGTTTTAAAGCCGGGTTATAGTTGCCGTCATTTCTCCTGGTCCTCTTCACATACGTCGTCCTTCTCCCTTCTTCATTCTGGAGGTGTTCGTGAACTCTGTTTTCTGGACGGTGGAACGGCTTCTTTTTCTTGTTACCTTCCATTTTTCCGCGGGGCAATTTTCTTTTCACTTGCTTCTGTCTCTCATTGGCTTGCCCTTGTACTTGTCGTTTTTTCACCTCTGGAACTTGTACCTGCGGTGTCTGCCGTGCCGGATCCTGCAAAAGATCTGAAAAGATTTGCATTTTATTACGATCGAAGTAGGGCTTGATTTGATCAATGTTTGCGGAACAGGTTTCACCATTTCTGGCTTTTAACACTACAACAGCGTGAGTTATTTTTTCTATAACATATGGTCCTTCAAATCGTGGAAAAAATTTGGCAGTTTTATCTTCTGGTGCTGAAGAAAGTGAATGCTTAATTTTTAAAACTTCATCCCCTACTTTATAAGTTACTCCCCGTCGTTTCAAATCATAATATAATTTCTGTTTTCTTTGTGCTACTTCCGTATTCTTTTTTGCTTCTTTTATTAGTTTTTCTATATCACCCATTATAAATTCTGGGGCTCTTTGCTGCACATGAAATAGTTTATCTAACGGTGTTATAATCTTTCTGCCTAGAAATAACTCAGCAGGAGTTTTGCCCGTTGTATCATGTTTTGCGGTCCTAAGGGCGAAAGCAAATTCATTGACATAGTTATCCCAGCTTTTATGAAAATTTTTAACATAACTACGGATAATTTTCACTATATTTCTGTTGACCCGTTCCGCTATATTTGATTGCGGCCGATACGGGACCATTTTTAAATGACGTATGCCCAGTTTTTGGCACATGCCTTCAAATATATTACTTACAAATTGAGGACCATTATCCGATATAACTTTTAGGGGCGCCCCGTATTTTAAAATATATTTATTTAAAATAGAATCAGTAACTAATTTCGCGGAGGCTCGTTTTAAGGGAACAATTTCGGTCCATTTACTAAAATGATCAACCATAACAAGGAGATAGCGACTTTTATTTAACTGACTTTTTGGGAAAGGACCCAATAAATCGATGCCAATTATTTAATTTGGAAATTCGGATTTAATACTATTTAGAAACCCGGCCGGGCGGAAATTAATATAATTAACTGCTTGACATGTTGGGCAGGACTGGACATACGCCCTTGTTAACTTTTGCAGTTCAGGAAAGTAGACTGCCTCGCGTACGCGTTGGATAGTTTTTCGAATACCAGCATGAGAAGCTAAAGGGCTGTCATAGAGCTCCTGCAGGATATTTAATCTAAGACTATCTGGGATAACAGGTCGAAATTCGTTGTTGGAATTCGTAGTTTTTGTATAGAATAATAGACCATCTATTAGTTCGTAATGGGCCGCCCTATTTCTTATCGCCACAATATCTTGGTAGCTAAAATTTTCAGGATCGTTCAAATACTCATAAATACTTCCAAACTCAGGATCCTTACCCAGTTCGGTTATTACAGTTTCTCGGGAATTTATTGTACACGCTGTAAGCATTGCAACTTTTACGGTATTACCCTGTTCGTCTAATTTAATTCGTGATAGGGCATCTGCTACGATATTTTCCTTTCCGGGGGTATGCTTGATTACCAGATTATATTCTTGCAGCTTGAGTGCCCATCTTATTAACTTTGGGGATAAATTTTTCCCTGAGTACAATCTAGTTACCGCCGCATGATCAGAATATACTGTTATCGGCGCCTTTCCAAAATAGACTCGGAACTTTTGCACTGCTAACAGAACTGCAAGTGCCTCTCTCTCGGTCGCGGAATAGTTTCTTTGTGTTTGATTTAAAGTTCGGCTAAAAAATGCCACGGGCTGCTGATTTTGCGAAAGTACCGCTCCTACCGCATAATCCGAAGCATCCGCTGAAATTTCTAAATTTTCATCCTTTTCAGGAAATTTTAACACAGGGGCTTGCGTTAAAGCTTGTTTTAATTTTTCGAAAGCACTATTGGCTTCGGCCGTCCACGAGAATCTTGCCTTTTTCCTTTTTAATTTTAACAATGGCTCAGCGATAGCCGCAAAATCTTTTATAAAGGACCTATAATATGAACAAACTCCTAGAAAAGAAGAGAGCTTCTTTGCCGTGTTTGGAGTCGGATACTTTTGTACAGCGATTATTTTTGATTCATCTCTCTCGATCCCTTTTTGAGATATTTTGTAACCTAAATATTGTAATTCAGGGGCGGGAAATTTGCACTTTTCGACATTAACTTTTAGACCGGCCTCATTTAATAAAGAAAACACCTGTCTTAAATCCTGTACATGTTGATCTAGATTATCACTAGTAATAATGATATCGTCTAAATAGATAAATGTGGACTTTCCAAGAACAGGTCTTAACACAATGTCCATGCATCGCTGAAATGTTGCCGGGGCGCCTGAAAGGCCAAACGGCATACGCAAAAATGCATAAGTGCCAGACTTGGTTATAAAAGCAGTCTTAGGCACGTCCTCAGGCCTCACCCCTATTTGAAAATAACCAGTCGTTAAGTCTAAAGTCGTCATGAATTTGGTTGATTTTATGTTCCTTAAAATTTCTTCTATGATCGGCAACGGATATACCGGATATTTCGTTATGGAATTTAATTTACAGTAATCAATAGCGAATCTCCACCTTTTTGGATGCTCCAAAGGATAATCATTATTTTTCTTACATAAAACCACCGGGCTAGCATAACTACTTGAGATGGGCGTTATGATCTTTTTACGTAGCATATCGGTAATATGCCATTCTATAATTTTTTCCTTATTCTTATCATACTGGTATGGTTTTTGACGAACTGGCAATGCATTTCCGGTGTCAATACTATGGTTAGTAACCTGAGTAAATCCTGGAATATCACTAAATAACGAAGCAAATTCACTTACCACTTGTCGGTTTCTATCTTGCTCGTCATTAGGCAGGTGGTCAAGATTTAACCTTGGCGGTTCAACCTTTTCTACACGCACTGGTTTCATTGTCAGCTTAAGGGACGCTTCATTAAAATCCAGTGTAGCTTGTGCGCCTGAAAGAAAGTCTATTCCTAAGATCAAATGTGCTTGCAGATTCTTTACTATAAAAAACATCACCTTTACTTGTTCGTCCTTGATACGGATATACAAAGGTACTTTACCTACGCACTTACATTTTTCTCCTTGCGCCGCTAATACTGTCGTATTATCCGCATTATATATGCGGTATTTGCGAAAATACTTTCTCAAAAAGACTTCTGCCACACAGGAACACTGCGCGCCGGTATCCAGGAGTGCGGTGGCCGGGATATTATTCACCAAGACTTCAATCTTCGGAAGAGTCAAATTTTTCACCATTACTGTATTTAACTTGTAGGAAGAGGGGTTTTCGTGGCCTTCGGATTTCCGCACCCTCTCGTCAGCAGAAATCCGTTTTAGTTTAAATTATTTTTCCTTTCCGTGCTTTCCTTCTTTTTCCCCTGGCCTTGAGACTTTTTTCCTGGGTTGCTATTGAACTGTCGACGTTCGCCGGCTGTTTTTGAATGCTCGGGTTTCCTTGCCCACTGATTCGCTTTTTCTCCGTAGCCGTATGCTTGAGTTTGCTGTAGTCTTGGCGTACCAAATTGGTTTCGCTGTTGATATTGGCGTCTTCTTTCGACGTCCGCCGTTCTTCTACTTTCAAACTGGATTGCTAGCTCAAATAACTTTTCCAGTGTAGTCGGATTTCTTAATTCAATAAAGTCTTGCACTTGGGGTAGTAACCTCGGCAAAATCACTTGAATTATTTCAGGATCCGGACGGTTTCCATACAAGAGTTTGAAAACGTGAATTTTTCTTAAAATAAAGCTCGAGAGGTTTTCGATTCTTTGTTGATATAAACTAAAAAGTTCCGTTTCTAATTTCGCACGATCCCTTACAACAGGGAAGGCTTTTAGTAGGGCAGTCTTGAAATTTTCGTAAGTATAGGTGGGACTTCCTGCTTGACCCAAGAGACTTCTGCCTATACATTTGAACCAGTTAAGCGCTTGGCCCCTCAAAGCGCTGGTAGCTAAGGTAACTTTTTGAAACTCGTGCACGGGGTAGAGCATGAAGTGGTCATCCAATTTTTCCAAAAAACTGGTTACCGGTGAGTTTCCGTTAAACGTTGCTTCTGGTTTCATCGAAGCGCGCATGGTCTGGACGATGTAACCGAATCCTTCCAGGGCGGCAGCTGGCATTTCTGGATTCTGAGGCTTTTCTGCAGGCAGCACAGGTTCTTCTTGAAACTCGGCCATGGTTATTCTTCTTCGTTGGGCGCCACTATCAGGTTCAATGTTCCTTCTAACCTTCTTCGGGAACATACAAGGACCTGACTAGGAACAGAGAGCTTACTAAAGCTATGTTCACTAATTGTAGTAAGTAGACAGGATACAGACGAAGGGTATACAAAAACCCTTTATTTTTCTCTATATACAATAACTTCCGTACTTCGGAATACAATGACCCGCCACTCGGGGTCTAACGTAAAAGTAAAAAAATAAAACTAAACTCTAATTTAACTTTAGAATAATACACGTGGAAGATTGGCCTTATAATAACAGGAAGCGTATGTAGCACAGAGACTGTGAACACTACAATACGTTTTATTTATCAAGAGGATTAAAACCTCTGGCCTGGAAGGCAAATAGCAACTGCGTAACTTCTAAGGTAAGCGGCCTGCTTCGAACTCACTGCTTCCTCTTTTTCGCTTGGCAAAAAGCCACAACTTAAGTACTTGGCGTTCGCCAGACAACTTTGCATAAAATCCTTCACGCTTATAATTCTGGCCGGAAGTAGAAAATAAGAAGTGATAGTAAAGATTTAAAATAAAATAAACGTTAGTAAAACTTAAGATCCTTACATAAGTACAGATGGAAAATGAAATTTTATATTTTACAAGAATTTTGGCATATTTGTTTTTTAAAACTATATTCTTAAATTATACATTTCCTAAACTTTGATAATTTCTTAAATTTTTGCTTCAATTTAAAATTTTTTTTCATTCATATTTTTATATTTCATTCTAATGAACATTGTCTGCTTTACAAATGCTTCAATTACATCTCTTCCTAAACCTTCTCCTTCCATTTTCTCAACTAATTTTCTTACTGTGCCCTGTATAACTTTACATTTAGGAATTTCATCCTTCCACAATTTCTTTAACAGCATTTCTAAGCGCAAAATTTTATGTTTAAAATTTTGTGATGGCATAGTCAAGCCACCATAGGACAAATGAATAATCCAAGGTGGTGGTGCTTAGTCATAGCCTGTTACTTGACTGCCAGTTATCTGCCCAAGATCAGGATACTTGATTTTAAATTTTCTAGCAATCCATCCAGCTAGATACATTAAAGCATCTTCAGATGTTTCAGCCACTGGTGATGATTCATTTGTTGGAGATGATAATGTTTCACTTGCAGTATCTGTTTCACTAGATTCATGAAAATCAGATATGCTATTTAATTTGTCTGATTCTTCTGCTCCTTAATCTTCAGTTTTAATGTTTGCTGATTTAAATGCAGATGCTAAAATAAATTCTTCCTGGTTTGTGTATTCAGTATTTGTATTTGCATGCACCAAACCAGTATTCTTTCCCAAAATAATCATTCGAAGTCGATATAAAGCGTTAAGAGGAGACGGATGGTCATTAAGCCCTCCACGACTTCTAATTTGTGAAAATAAATTTTCCAGTGCATCCTGATTCAGCTTTGATGTTAAAATGTATGCCGTACTAAATTCTTTTACATTTGCTAAAAGACATTTAAGTGCACTTATTGACATTAGAACACCTTTCTGAAATATTTGTAATCTAGCCTTAGTAATGCATCTCATGTTTTTAATTATGTCATAAAATTCATTTAAGAACTTATTTTGAGTTTCCAAATCCTGGCCATAGCCTAATTTAAATGATGGAGATGTCATGCCCGTAGCTGGGTGGAATACATACATCATTTCAAACCAGTCATTAACAAGCTGAATGAAATACGCTGTATTTTTACACAGTTCTTTATCTGTGCCAGGTTGTAAATGAAGCAAGGCCTTTGCTGTATTGCGTGATAAGACCTGTGCAACCATTATAACGTTTTGACGTTGACTGCCTTCACAATTAATATGGGAATTATTTATTTTATGGCATATATTTAATTCCGATGAAGTCACATCAACTAAAACATCTAACGGCTTTCTGGAGATTTTATGACCATTTCCTAAAATAAAACCAGTGTCGAGTAACCAGTTACGTATAAGTTTTAGTAGATGTGGAGAATCTGGAAAATATACTATATTCCAAGCTATGCCTGGCAGCTGAAACTGTGGGTTTTCATATGTAAGTCCAAGGTCTTTAACTAGACCCAGGTTCCCACCTCCACAATCACTAACACATGCCACAATTTTGTAATTTATGTCATTCAAAGCAGATATGATATTATTTAATATCTTGTAGAGTCGCGCGCCTCCAACCTGCACGCAACCAAGAGGTGACTGTTGAAACTGGAAAATAGACAGAGTCTTGCTAAGGGTTTAAGTCCCTTTTTATTCAACTTAAGAAATTACAATTGCGTGCTTTTGACGCTCACAAACTACGCCGACCCGGCGGTAAAATAAAAATAAGAACCTGAAAAGAAATAATAACAAGACTCTAACTACGAGGCTCTCTAAAAGTAACTAACCTCACCGCGTTTTACAATACCGCTGCTAATTCAGCAAACTTTGAATATCACGTTGAACGATTAACAATTCTCCGAGGCAAGCACACAGGCCGAAACGCGGGGTTCTTCAATTTCTTGCTAACTACCTCCGCGCTCGTGAAGTAAGAACAGCAAACTTCGAACTCGTTTCCTTTCTATTTAACTCAGAATACTTCCGCTGATAATTTGAATCCTTGCGCGTTCTACTAAAATTTACACACTCTGGCATTGGCAGTTCCAGGGGAAAGTAAGGCTTGACAGGAAAGATAGTTTAAACTTAAAATAAATGTTAGTTAAAATAAATATAAACCCTACATTTGCCGCTGGCAGAATTTGGAAAACTTGGAAGCAGGTCCTACAAACGACCTGTTGTAAGGTTTCTAGAATTCTGAACTAACTCTCAAGAGCCTCGTTTACACACACACACACAAAAAAAAATCTTATGTAACAAAATGTATACTAAATTTCTGTCGATACTTATATAAATCTCTCTTCTTACAGCAACTTTTCCTGGACTTCATCAATCAATCTTGTTCTTTTCCTTCCAGCATCTGGAAGGAATAAGTATCAGTATCTTTCTAAATACATTATAATTTACACTTTCTTGACACTGAATAAATTTTTGTTTTTAAACGATTCGTTTTCCTTAGTTACTGCTTAATTCACATTCATTCAATTATTCAAACATTAATTTAACTTTACCCTGGCTCTCCACCACGTGTGGTGTCAAACGGGAATATTCGTGTTTTAGTGTTACAACACTTCCCCTAACCACCATGATTTGTTAGAATTCAACGACCAAATAGACACACCTTACTCGACATTCTACAACTCGATGAGCTACTTTAACATTCTTAAAAATTCAAGTGTAGGTGGAGAACCCTACAAAACACATTCATTCTAACTTCCCCCTCATTCATCTTTAGACATGCAGGCTTTCGCTCTAAAGCATGATTTTATCTACAGTTTAATACTTAAATTCGAATTCATTGCTTTTAAGCATTTACTTTTAGCATCTAAAATTTTATGCTTCTAAACTGAATTCTACTTTTACATAACTTTCAAGCATTTACGTATATTTACAAAATTTTAACACATATGATGATTAGTGATAGTAAAGATTTAAAATAAAATAAACGTTAGTAAAACTTAAGATCCTTACATACTTCCCGCCAGAGTTAATTAGTTTGAAACTGAGGTCTAAAACGACCTTGTTGAAAACTTTTAGCTCTAGAATCTAACGCGAGGCTAACCTTTTACAAACATAACTTAGCTAGAAACTAGAAAATTTAAAAGAAAGAAATTTGTTACAATAGCAGCTCCCAGGATATACAACAATCTTTTTTTCATCTGTACTGCATCTAACCAGGAGCTTTTATTCAATTCTGGTTCCTTCCAGAGATCTGGAAGGAAAACTAGTTTAATGAAATGTTACACAATGACATGGCAAGTAACATATAGAATTATACTGCTCTTAACATTCTTATTTCATTCATGACTATTTTAATTATCTCTCCCCGTGCTCTCTGACATGTGTTGTAAAAGAACACCAAACACGAATGTGTTTCTGTCTACGTGTGCCACACTTCCTCCTACAATCAAAACACTAACGTGTTAAAATTCAACATAACGAGACCTCTTAACACACCCTAATTTCAACTCTAAACCCTGAGGTACTATTCTAAAAGTGGCTAACTCTAAAGTGTAGCGTCAGAGAGCCTAACTACATCATTCAACCTTTACCACATATTCGCCATGATTTAATCTTTACAGTCACACGAATAACAAATTTTTAACATTACTTTCACTTTTACCATATCACGGTATTTCTTAACATTTAAAATAACAGAACATATCAACATGCCGTTAATTTTACAGATTTGAAAACATACATTAGTAGTACATTGTTAACTTCTATTCTTTTCAAAGCAAGTGCCAATTCTTTCTACATTGAAATAATACATTTCAAAAAGTCTTTCAGACTAAAACTTCTCTCTTGCTAGAATGTTTTAAATAAAATTTATACAATAACTTTTTTTACAATATTTAAGTTTTTACACAACGCTATTATACATCAACTTTAGTTTTACGCGCGAGTAATTGAAAAACATCATAAGAAAATCGGTCACAACTCATTTCTCGCCCTTTTGGCGATAAAGGTAGACCTCGCATGAGGTAAAACTTCTTGAAATCTGCCACTTGCAGTAAGAATGAAAGATTAACTTAAGTTTGCAAAGTAACATAAAATTTTACTTATCTTTGTAATATTCGGACATCCTTTTCTGGGCCCAGTCTTTAAAGGTACTGCAGATAGTAGCTTGGTTTATCCTCCTTCTTGTACGGGCTCGCCCTTCAGTGCTTTCCTCTGGAAGCTTCCTTTTTTCACCAGTACGGCCACCCTTGAATACTTTCCTTTTCTCCTCTGCTTGTGGTCTTTGCCGTTTGATGGCAGCTGGTCTTGGCGGAACCGGGAAACTTCTGTCGTGATCCTGCTTGGACCTCGTTGTTGGCCGTTCAAATTTTTCTTGTACTTTTTCCTCCGCCGCTGATGGCCCTTCCGCAGTTCGGCGACTTTTGCTGCGGAGAGTTCTGTCGGATGAGTAGATCTTCCGTTTTAAAGCCGGGTTATAGTTGCCGTCATTTCTCCTGGTCCTCTTCACATACGTCGTCCTTCTCCCTTCTTCATTCTGGAGGTGTTCGTGAACTCTGTTTTCTGGACGGTGGAACGGCTTCTTTTTCTTGTTACCTTCCATTTTTCCGCGGGGCAATTTTCTTTTCACTTGCTTCTGTCTCTCATTGGCTTGCCCTTGTACTTGTCGTTTTTTCACCTCTGGAACTTGTACCTGCGGTGTCTGCCGTGCCGGATCCTGCAAAAGATCTGAAAAGATTTGCATTTTATTACGATCGAAGTAGGGCTTGATTTGATCAATGTTTGCGGAACAGGTTTCACCATTTCTGGCTTTTAACACTACAACAGCGTGAGTTATTTTTTCTATAACATATGGTCCTTCAAATCGTGGAAAAAATTTGGCAGTTTTATCTTCTGGTGCTGAAGAAAGTGAATGCTTAATTTTTAAAACTTCATCCCCTACTTTATAAGTTACTCCCCGTCGTTTCAAATCATAATATAATTTCTGTTTTCTTTGTGCTACTTCCGTATTCTTTTTTGCTTCTTTTATTAGTTTTTCTATATCACCCATTATAAATTCTGGGGCTCTTTGCTGCACATGAAATAGTTTATCTAACGGTGTTATAATCTTTCTGCCTAGAAATAACTCAGCAGGAGTTTTGCCCGTTGTATCATGTTTTGCGGTCCTAAGGGCGAAAGCAAATTCATTGACATAGTTATCCCAGCTTTTATGAAAATTTTTAACATAACTACGGATAATTTTCACTATATTTCTGTTGACCCGTTCCGCTATATTTGATTGCGGCCGATACGGGACCATTTTTAAATGACGTATGCCCAGTTTTTGGCACATGCCTTCAAATATATTACTTACAAATTGAGGACCATTATCCGATATAACTTTTAGGGGCGCCCCGTATTTTAAAATATATTTATTTAAAATAGAATCAGTAACTAATTTCGCGGAGGCTCGTTTTAAGGGAACAATTTCGGTCCATTTACTAAAATGATCAACCATAACAAGGAGATAGCGACTTTTATTTAACTGACTTTTTGGGAAAGGACCCAATAAATCGATGCCAATTATTTAATTTGGAAATTCGGATTTAATACTATTTAGAAACCCGGCCGGGCGGAAATTAATATAATTAACTGCTTGACATGTTGGGCAGGACTGGACATACGCCCTTGTTAACTTTTGCAGTTCAGGAAAGTAGACTGCCTCGCGTACGCGTTGGATAGTTTTTCGAATACCAGCATGAGAAGCTAAAGGGCTGTCATAGAGCTCCTGCAGGATATTTAATCTAAGACTATCTGGGATAACAGGTCGAAATTCGTTGTTGGAATTCGTAGTTTTTGTATAGAATAATAGACCATCTATTAGTTCGTAATGGGCCGCCCTATTTCTTATCGCCACAATATCTTGGTAGCTAAAATTTTCAGGATCGTTCAAATACTCATAAATACTTCCAAACTCAGGATCCTTACCCAGTTCGGTTATTACAGTTTCTCGGGAATTTATTGTACACGCTGTAAGCATTGCAACTTTTACGGTATTACCCTGTTCGTCTAATTTAATTCGTGATAGGGCATCTGCTACGATATTTTCCTTTCCGGGGGTATGCTTGATTACCAGATTATATTCTTGCAGCTTGAGTGCCCATCTTATTAACCTTGGGGATAAATTTTTCCCTGAGTACAATCTAGTTACCGCCGCATGATCAGAATATACTGTTATCGGCGCCTTTCCAAAATAGACTCGGAACTTTTGCACTGCTAACAGAACTGCAAGTGCCTCTCTCTCGGTCGCGGAATAGTTTCTTTGTGTTTGATTTAAAGTTCGGCTAAAAAATGCCACGGGCTGCTGATTTTGCGAAAGTACCGCTCCTACCGCATAATCCGAAGCATCCGCTGAAATTTCTAAATTTTCATCCTTTTCAGGAAATTTTAACACAGGGGCTTGCGTTAAAGCTTGTTTTAATTTTTCGAAAGCACTATTGGCTTCGGCCGTCCACGAGAATCTTGCCTTTTTCCTTTTTAATTTTAACAATGGCTCAGCGATAGCCGCAAAATCTTTTATAAAGGACCTATAATATGAACAAACTCCTAGAAAAGAAGAGAGCTTCTTTGCCGTGTTTGGAGTCGGATACTTTTGTACAGCGATTATTTTTGATTCATCTCTCTCGATCCCTTTTTGAGATATTTTGTAACCTAAATATTGTAATTCAGGGGCGGGAAATTTGCACTTTTCGACATTAACTTTTAGACCGGCCTCATTTAATAAAGAAAACACCTGTCTTAAATCCTGTACATGTTGATCTAGATTATCACTAGTAATAATGATATCGTCTAAATAGATAAATGTGGACTTTCCAAGAACAGGTCTTAACACAATGTCCATGCATCGCTGAAATGTTGCCGGGGCGCCTGAAAGGCCAAACGGCATACGCAAAAATGCATAAGTGCCAGACTTGGTTATAAAAGCAGTCTTAGGCACGTCCTCAGGCCTCACCCCTATTTGAAAATAACCAGTCGTTAAGTCTAAAGTCGTCATGAATTTGGTTGATTTTATGTTCCTTAAAATTTCTTCTATGATCGGCAACGGATATACCGGATATTTCGTTATGGAATTTAATTTACAGTAATCAATAGCGAATCTCCACCTTTTTGGATGCTCCAAAGGATAATCATTATTTTTCTTACATAAAACCACCGGGCTAGCATAACTACTTGAGATGGGCGTTATGATCTTTTTACGTAGCATATCGGTAATATGCCATTCTATAATTTTTTCCTTATTCTTATCATACTGGTATGGTTTTTGACGAACTGGCAATGCATTTCCGGTGTCAATACTATGGTTAGTAACCTGAGTAAATCCTGGAATATCACTAAATAACGAAGCAAATTCACTTACCACTTGTCGGTTTCTATCTTGCTCGTCATTAGGCAGGTGGTCAAGATTTAACCTTGGCGGTTCAACCTTTTCTACACGCACTGGTTTCATTGTCAGCTTAAGGGACGCTTCATTAAAATCCAGTGTAGCTTGTGCGCCTGAAAGAAAGTCTATTCCTAAGATCAAATGTGCTTGCAGATTCTTTACTATAAAAAACATCACCTTTACTTGTTCGTCCTTGATACGGATATACAAAGGTACTTTACCTACGCACTTACATTTTTCTCCTTGCGCCGCTAATACTGTCGTATTATCCGCATTATATATGCGGTATTTGCGAAAATACTTTCTCAAAAAGACTTCTGCCACACAGGAACACTGCGCGCCGGTATCCAGGAGTGCGGTGGCCGGGATATTATTCACCAAGACTTCAATCTTCGGAAGAGTCAAATTTTTCACCATTACTGTATTTAACTTGTAGGAAGAGGGGTTTTCGTGGCCTTCGGATTTCCGCACCCTCTCGTCAGCAGAAATCCGTTTTAGTTTAAATTATTTTTCCTTTCCGTGCTTTCCTTCTTTTTCCCCTGGCCTTGAGACTTTTTTCCTGGGTTGCTATTGAACTGTCGACGTTCGCCGGCTGTTTTTGAATGCTCGGGTTTCCTTGCCCACTGATTCGCTTTTTCTCCGTAGCCGTATGCTTGAGTTTGCTGTAGTCTTGGCGTACCAAATTGGTTTCGCTGTTGATATTGGCGTCTTCTTTCGACGTCCGCCGTTCTTCTACTTTCAAACTGGATTGCTAGCTCAAATAACTTTTCCAGTGTAGTCGGATTTCTTAATTCAATAAAGTCTTGCACTTGGGGTAGTAACCTCGGCAAAATCACTTGAATTATTTCAGGATCCGGACGGTTTCCATACAAGAGCTTGAAAACGTGAATTTTTCTTAAAATAAAGCTCGAGAGGTTTTCGATTCTTTGTTGATATAAACTAAAAAGTTCCGTTTCTAATTTCGCACGATCCCTTACAACAGGGAAGGCTTTTAGTAGGGCAGTCTTGAAATTTTCGTAAGTATAGGTGGGACTTCCTGCTTGACCCAAGAGACTTCTGCCTATACATTTGAACCAGTTAAGCGCTTGGCCCCTCAAAGCGCTGGTAGCTAAGGTAACTTTTTGAAACTCGTGCACGGGGTAGAGCATGAAGTGGTCATCCAATTTTTCCAAAAAACTGGTTACCGGTGAGTTTCCGTTAAACGTTGCTTCTGGTTTCATCGAAGCGCGCATGGTCTGGACGATGTAACCGAATCCTTCCAGGGCGGTAGCTGGCATTTCTGGATTCTGAGGCTTTTCTGCAGGCAGCACAGGTTCTTCTTGAAACTCGGCCATGGTTATTCTTCTTCGTTGGGCGCCACTATCAGGTTCAATGTTCCTTCTAACCTTCTTCGGGAACATACAAGGACCTGACTAGGAACAGAGAGCTTACTAAAGCTATGTTCACTAATTGTAGTAAGTAGACAGGATACAGACGAAGGGTATACAAAAACCTTTTATTTTTCTCTATATACAATAACTTCCGTACTTCGGAATACAATGACCCGCCACTCGGGGTCTAACGTAAAAGTAAAAAAATAAAACTAAACTCTAATTTAACTTTAGAATAATACACGTGGAAGATTGGCCTTATAATAACAGGAAGCGTATGTAGCACAGAGACTGTGAACACTACAATACGTTTAATTTATCAAGAGGATTAAAACCTCTGGCCTGGAAGGCAAATAGCAACTGCGTAACTTCTAAGGTAAGCGGCCTGCTTCGAACTCACTGCTTCCTCTTTTTCGCTTGGCAAAAAGCCACAACTTAAGTACTTGGCGTTCGCCAGACAACTTTGCATAAAATCCTTCACGCTTATAATTCTGGCCGGAAGTAGAAAATAAGAAGTGATAGTAAAGATTTAAAATAAAATAAACGTTAGTAAAACTTAAGATCCTTACATAAGTACAGATGGAAAATGAAATTTTATATTTTACAAGAATTTTGGCATATTTGTTTTTTAAAACTATATTCTTAAATTATACATTTCCTAAACTTTGATAATTTCTTAAATTTTTGCTTCAATTTAAAATTTTTTTTCATTCATATTTTTATATTTCATTCTAATGAACATTGTCTGCTTTACAAATGCTTCAATTACATCTCTTCCTAAACCTTCTCCTTCCATTTTCTCAACTAATTTTCTTACTGTGCCCTGTATAACTTTACATTTAGGAATTTCATCCTTCCACAATTTCTTTAACAGCATTTCTAAGCGCAAAATTTTATGTTTAAAATTTTGTGATGGCATAGTCAAGCCACCATAGGACAAATGAATAATCCAAGGTGGTGGTGCTTAGTCATGGTCTGTTACTTGACTGCCAGTTATCTGCCCAAGATCAGGATACTTGATTTTAAATTTTCTAGCAATCCATCCAGCTAGATACATTAAAGCATCTTCAGATGTTTCAGCCACTGGTGATGATTCATTTGTTGGAGATGATAATGTTTCACTTGCAGTATCTGTTTCACTAGATTCATGAAAATCAGATATGCTATTTAATTTGTCTGATTCTTCTGCTCCTTAATCTTCAGTTTTAATGTTTGCTGATTTAAATGCAGATGCTAAAATAAATTCTTCCTGGTTTGTGTATTCAGTATTTGTATTTGCATGCACCAAACCAGTATTCTTTCCCAAAATAATCATTCGAAGTCGATATAAAGCGTTAAGAGGAGACGGATGGTCATTAAGCCCTCCACGACTTCTAATTTGTGAAAATAAATTTTCCAGTGCATCCTGATTCAGCTTTGATGTTAAAATGTATGCCGTACTAAATTCTTTTACATTTGCTAAAAGACATTTAAGTGCACTTATTGACATTAGAACACCTTTCTGAAATATTTGTAATCTAGCCTTAGTAATGCATCTCATGTTTTTAATTATGTCATAAAATTCATTTAAGAACTTATTTTGAGTTTCCAAATCCTGGCCATAGCCTAATTTAAATGATGGAGATGTCATGCCCGTAGCTGGGTGGAATACATACATCATTTCAAACCAGTCATTAACAAGCTGAATGAAATACGCTGTATTTTTACACAGTTCTTTATCTGTGCCAGGTTGTAAATGAAGCAAGGCCTTTGCTGTATTGCGTGATAAGACCTGTGCAACCATTATAACGTTTTGACGTTGACTGCCTTCACAATTAATATGGGAATTATTTATTTTATGGCATATATTTAATTCCGATGAAGTCACATCAACTAAAACATCTAACGGCTTTCTGGAGATTTTCTGACCATTTCCTAAAATAAAACCAGTGTCGAGTAACCAGTTACGTATAAGTTTTAGTAGATGTGGAGAATCTGGAAAATATACTATATTCCAAGCTATGCCTGGCACCTGAAACTGTGGGTTTTCATATGTAAGTCCAAGGTCTTTAACTAGACCCAGGTTCCCACCTCCACAATCACTAACACATGCCACAATTTTGTAATTTATGTCATTCAAAGCAGATATGATATTATTTAATATCTTGTAGAGTCGCGCGCCTCCAACCTGCACGCAACCAAGAGGTGACTGTTGAAACTGGAAAATAGACAGAGTCTTGCTAAGGGTTTAAGTCCCTTTTTATTCAACTTAAGAAATTACAATTGCGTGCTTTTGACGCTCACAAACTACGCCGACCCGGCGGTAAAATAAAAATAAGAACCTGAAAAGAAATAATAACAAGACTCTAACTACGAGGCTCTCTAAAAGTAACTAACCTCACCGCGTTTTACAATACCGCTGCTAATTCAGCAAACTTTGAATATCACGTTGAACGATTAACAATTCTCCGAGGCAAGCACACAGGCCGAAACGTGGGGTTCTTCAATTTCTGGCTAACTACCTCCGCGCTCGTGAAGTAAGAACAGCAAACTTCGAACTCGTTTCCTTTCTATTTAACTCAGAATTCTTCCGCTGATAATTTGAATCCTTGCGCGTTCTACTAAAATTTACATACTCTGGCATTGGCAGTTCCAGGGAAAAGTAAGGCTTGACAGGAAAGATAGTTTAAACTTAAAATAAATGTTAGTTAAAATAAATATAAACCCTACATTTGCCGCTGGCAGAATTTGGAAAACTTGGAAGCAGGTCCTACAAACGACCTGTTGTAAGGTTTCTAGAATTCTGAACTAACTCTCAAGAGCCTCGTTTACACACACACACACACACAAAAAAAATCTTATGTAACAAAATGTATACTAAATTTCTGTCTATACTTATATAAATCTCTCTTCTTACAGCAACTTTTCCTGGACTTCATCAATCAATCTTGTTCTTTTCCTTCCAGCATCTGGAAGGAATAAGTATCAGTATCTTTCTAAATACATTATAATTTACACTTTCTTGACACTGAATAAATTTTTGTTTTTAAACGATTCGTTTTCCTTAGTTACTGCTTAATTCACATTCATTCAATTATTCAAACATTAATTTAACTTTACCCTGGCTCTCCACCATGTGTGGTGTCAAACGGGAATATTCGTGTTTTAGTGTTACAACACTTCCCCTAACCACCATGATTTGTTAGAATTCAACGACCAAATAGACACACCTTACTCGACATTCTACAACTCGATGAGCTACTTTAACATTCTTAAAAATTCAAGTGTAGGTGGAGAACCCTACAAAACACATTCATTCTAACTTCCCCCTCATTCATCTTTAGACATGCAGGCTTTCGCTCTAAAGCATGATTTTATCTACAGTTTAATACTTAAATTCGAATTCATTGCTTCTAAGCATTTACTTTTAGCATCTAAAATTTTATGCTTCTAGACTAAATTCTACTTTTACATAACTTTCAAGTATTTACGTATATTTACAAAATTTTAACACATATGATTTTTACAATTTACCATAAAATGAATAAGAGAAAATAAATTTTTACTTTACTCATTCTTCGCCAAGCTGGCGGCACTGAAACTAAAATTCTTATTAATACAAGAATACGAAGTTATTTTTATCTTCGGCCAAATTTTGGCTTTAACATAACAGAATTAGTCTTTCGACCTACAGAAAATGCTTGTTCTTAGCTTTTATACTTAAAGAAAATAATACATTTGCCTTAGCTAAATAAAGTAAAACAAAACTAAGTCTCAACCGAGACATATTGACTTTCGTCAAAACATAGAACTTTGTACTTATGCATAACATTTCGGAACAAAAGAAAAAATTTTATAGAAGATTTTAAATTATCTTTGAGTTTTCGATGATTGAAACTCCGTCATTCTTTTCTGGCAAAATTGTTCCCACGTTATAGGTTTCATGGACGTCAATCTTCTCCTTACTGACCTCCGAGTGTCGTCCACATTAGTTTCTCTCTTGCGTACTCTGTGCTCGCCTCTTGGCGGAGTAATCGTCGGGTTGCTGTCTTTTTCGTTTTTCTCTTGGACGGCTGGTCTTGACGTCCTCCGGTCCTTCTTGAATTTCTTCTGTTGTTCCTGGTATTTTCGTTCCTCCTGCTGTCTTTTCAGTTTCCGGAACGGCGGCCTTGCTTGCACCTGACTCTCTGGCCCTGGGAGCGTTCTCCTTGATGTATAATTTCTACTGCGATACGTTGTAGGTGGTTTTTTCCTCTTTACCAAGGTTTCTCTACGCGGTTGCTTTGCATTCTTGTTTTTCTTAAGTGCTGGAGTTTGAAAGTTTTCATTTTTTCTTTTTGGGACCGTCGCTTGGGTTGTAGAAGGGCTAGGTCTCTCTTCAGTTCTCTGCTTCTTGGGTGGTGGAAAAGTTGTCGTTATTTCTGGACCTTCTACTTCTTTTAGACTTGAGTCCTGAAAGAAACTTTTAAGGATTTCAATATCGTTTGGATTATAGTATTTTTTCACCTGGTCGGGACTTGCTTTACAGATCTCCCCTCTCTCGTTCTTAAGGTACAATACGACTCCCTTGATTTCCTGAATTACATAGGGGCCTTCAAATTTTGGAGCTAACTTTGCAGTAAAATTGTCTGGGGCACTTGATAAAGAAAATTTCCGCTTCAATACATTATCCCCAACTTTAAAATTTGCTTCAGGGCGTTTTCTATCGTAATACACTTTTTGCTTATTTCTTGCTGTATCCGAGCTTTTAAGCGCCTGATCAATAAGTTTTTGCACATCTTTCTGTTTAAACTCTTGCTCTCTTTGTTGCACAAAGAATAATTTATCTAAAGACGTAATTAACTTTCGGCCTAAAAATAATTCCGCTGGGGTTTTTCCCGTAGTATCGTGATTTGCCGTTCTTAAAGCACAAGCTAATTCATTTATGTAGCCATCCCAGCGCTTGTGATGTGTGCTCACGTAACTGCGAATTATTTTTACGTTGTTTTTATTCACTCTTTCTGCTATGTTTGCCTGTGGTCTATACGGAACCATTCTGATATGGCGTATGCCAAGTCCAGTGCATAGGTTTTCAAATATTTGACTAATGAATTGTTTTCCGTTATCGCTAATGACTTTTATCGGTGCACCGTATTTTAAAATGTATCTGTGTAAGAATGCATCTGCGACTGTTTTGGCTGACGCCCGTTTAAGTGGAACAATTTCTGTCCATTTTGAAAAATGATCTACTATTACTAAAAGAAAACGATTTTTATTTAACTCGCTCTGGGGGAAGGGGCCAAGAAGATCTATGCCTAAAATTTCATTCGGAAATGTAGCGCGAATGCTATTTAAGTACCCGGCCGGGCTGTAATTAATATCATTTATTAACTGACATTGATTGCAGGACCTGACATACGCAGTTACTATTTTGTATAATTGCGGGAAATATACCGCCTCGCGTAGCCTTTTTAAAGTCTTTCTGACCCCTAAATGACCCGCTGTTTTCGCGTCGTGTAATTCCTTCAAAATGCTTAATCGAAGCGAGGCTGGGATGACTGGTTTGTACTCGAGATTTTCGTTTGTTGTTTTCGTATAAAATAATAAATTATCTATTATTTCATAGTTTTCTGCTCTATTTCTTATCGCATCGATATCTGTGTGCTCAAAGCTTTCGCGGTCTTTCAAATATGCATAGATATTTCCAAATTCAGGATCAGCTTTCAGTTCAGTGATAATCGTATCTCTAGAATCTAAAATTTTTGAAGTCAACACAGCGCATTAAAGCTCATTTCCTTCATCGTCCAGTTTTATACGAGAAAGTGCGTCAGCTACATTGTTTTCCTTACCCGGTTTATATTTTATTATTGTAACAGACCTATTTAAGTGTAATTGAACTATTTTATTCACGCCATGAACTCATGAACTGTAACCGAACTATTTTATTTAAACGCCATCTCGTGGCGATATGAAAAAACGTCAGTCGAACTCCAGCCGCCATGATGTTAGTTTACTATGTCTCTGTTATTCAACTGTTTGATGTTCCATTTGGTATATGTTTCATTTTTATGTATATTTCTTTTGTTTCTAACCGTTCCTGTGTGCTCTGTTAATAAATCCTTTTAACGCTAGCCGGCATTAGTGTCTATTGAGGAACGGCTCACATTGGCGCCCAACTAAATTTGAATCCAAAATAGCGCAACAAAATGTTTAGACTTTCTGTTTGGCTTTAACAAGCTCTTACTCCCGAATTAAACATTTAGTTGCTGGAGATCGGCTCAGTTTCTTTTCATGTGTGGACTACTGGTCAAATATTCTGGAAACCAATTCTGGAATTAAAATTGTCATACCGTGCTGCTAGCACATCGAATCATCAACTGGACAATTTCAACGGAAAAGATAAGTTTCGTTTACATTATAGTTTAATCTGAGTTTAAAGTTCTTTTAAACTGATTATTTATTATAAGCTGCTTCTTAAAGCTAATATAAATTCTTAACTGAAATCTCATTTATTGATACTACATAAGAGTATTAAACGAAAGCAAACGGCTTTCTGTTAAGCAAACGTTATTTCTTGAATTGTAATTTGTTATTTTAAAATGTTAATGCGCATAGTAAATTAATTTGTGAATAATATTGTTTCACTGAATACATGTTTTGATGTTAAAGTTTGAATATATTCATGGACGTTGTTCATTAGAATTTATTAGTTTCGCTTCTGACATACAGCAGCAGATGTTTTCCCCCCGCGGAAATGTTTAGACTAGCGATGATTTATGATGTGTTTACGTCAAATCTTTTATTATTTTTATTTCCTTTGAGTGCTGTTGTTCCTTATTAAATGTTTTATTCTACATAAAATAAAATATTGTACTTGTTGATTTATCTTTCGACGAACATTTTGAGAAAATGATTATAGTATAATACTTTAAGAAAATACGATTGTTTTCCTTTAATGAATGCATGTCTTGAAAATATTTCTTGAAGCGAAAGAAAATAATTATGAATAAAATCGAATGACTATTTAAATAAAGTAAAAGAGTTACTAAGTGTGTGTTGCTTAATCAGCTTAATATTTTGTTAAGATTAAGATTTCGAAGAATTCAGCTTAAATATAAAAGCTTATGGTAAGACATTTATGTATGTTTTGTATGTTTTCTAAGTAGTAAACAATTTTTGAGCAATCTATTATATGTTATTTTCTTGATACAAGTTGAAGTTATGAGGGCATTTTATGATATTTTTACGACTCCGAAATAATAAACTTTGTGAGTATTATTGTTTACATTTATAAATACTGTTTAATAGTGGTATATAAATGTACGAGTAACAATGTTTACATTCATACATGCTGTTTAATAGGGGTATATACATTTTACTTAAAGGTATAATTATTAATTCTAAAATACTGTATTGTGAATAAAATCGAAATAACAACAAATTCAACTTCATCTTTTCCCTCCCCCCTGACCTCTCATATAATTATGGCTTACCTTGCCAAAGCGCGAAAAGAGGATTTAAAAACTCTCGCTGCAGAACTGGGTTTCACTGTAAACGACACTATGCGAGTAATAGATCTTAAAGATATTATTGTCAATTCTGACACTTATGATGAGGCTTTTACCAGGAATCTTCTGGAAACTTTAATCGAAACTAGACAACAAAAACAACGTGAAAGCAACGATCTGGAGACACGTCAAAGAAAAGAACAAGAACTTTTATTAGAATTGGAACGTTTAAAATTAAACCTGGTAGCTGCTAGCTCAAACCCTAACTATGCCGCCTTTGCTTCAAATGCAGCTATTGGAACAAATATTCAACACCTAATCCCTAAATTTACAGGAACTTCTGACATTGCAACCTACCTGCAAATTTTTGAAAGAATATGTGAGAAAGTTAATATAAAACAAATAGATTACATCACTCATCTCCTACCTCTTCTGCCTATAGACATTTCGCAAATTATTTTAAGAGAACCAAAAGACAAATTAGAAGATTATTCTTACATCAAGAAGATTCTGCTACAAAGATTCAAATTAAATGCTGAATCATTTCGAATTAAACTTACTACACACCAAAAACACCCTGGGTCCTTATGGAAATATTTTGCTTACGATAAACAATTATCTCGAAGAGTGGCTTCATAGTCTCGATGTTACAGACTTTGAATCACTCAAAGACTTGGTCCTGACGGATCAGCTTAAAAGAAGAGTCAGTAGTGACGTTAAGGAGCATTTTATTGATACTTGGGGAAAAATAAAGAGTTCATCTGAATTAGTACAGAAATTGGATGATTATGAAGCTGTACGTGTTAAAAATACGAACCATAAAACTCAACTTCCTGGCAGGCGGAACTATTCTTACAAACCACCCAAACACAAAGTAGAAAATCGAACAAGTGACGTACAGGGAACTCATAAAACCTTTTCAAATCGTGTTCAGCAACAAACAGAGGAAAAGCGACCTCCTTTAACATGCTATGGGTGCTGAAAAACTGGTTTTTATCAAGTCTAAATGTCCAGACTGTAACCCCCCAAAGACTTCACATTCATCAAATTTTGGCACTATCCAAATCCGATTCTGTTTATCTTCCACTCGGACTGCTGTATTTCCAATTAGTATTGGTGGTGTTTCCGGTACAGCTTTCGCCGACAGTGGTGATAGTCACTCAGTCGCAAGTGAATCCCTCTATCATATTCTGCAGAAAAAAGATGCAGTATTTGAAAAGACAACACTACAGGTGTCTTTCGCTGATGGTTTGGTATCTGAAAAAGAGGTACTTCGCACCGAACAAAATTCTTCTCGAAGGCAGAGAGTTCAAAACTCCGCTCCTTGTGTTGCCTGATGCCAAAAATAACTCAACTCTGTTAGGAAATGACTTTCTTCAAAAAGCTAAAATTGTTTTAAATCTTGCTGAAAATAAGTGGAACTTTCTGATGCACCTCGAAGAAAATATAGCTTCGTGAAACCTCATCAATCCCAAGTACTGGAAGAAACCCCAGTTGTTGTAAACAACTGCCAAGTACGAGAAAATGAAGGACAACAATTAACTACAGCCCAACGGCTTGCAACTGATGCTTTGCTTAACAAATATCACACTGTCTTCAAAGTAGGGGGAGAAGCCACTCCATTCATTGAACACCATATTAACACAAGAAACAGCCCCCCTGTTTCAGTCCCTCCATATCGGATGGGCCCAAGTAAGAAAGAACTGTTGAAAAAGGAACTTGATTCCCTTCTAAAACAAGGTAACATAAAAGAATGTGAAAGCCCCTATGCCTCTCCTGTGGTTCTGATTCCCAAGGCAAATGGAAAAGTACGGTTATGCATTGATTATCGTAACCTAAATGCTCAAACTGTTCCAGATACTTATCCTTTGCCACGTATAGATGATTTGTTGAGTGAAGCAAAACCGATACCTTATATGTCAACTATTGATTTGAGATCCGGTTATCATCAGGTGAGAGTAGCTGAAGAAGATCAAAAAAGGACTGCTTTTGTTTGCCCTTTTGGTACATATAAATTTACCCGAATGCCCTTCGGATTGAGAAACGCTCCTGCCACTTTTTCTAGATTGATAGATAGGTTCCGTTCTGGACTTAATAATGTGTTTGCTTTGACATATTATATGATATTATCGTGCTGTCATCTAGCTTCGAAAAGCACCTTTCTGACTTAGAACAAGTTTTCCAACGTCTATCGTTATTCAAGCTCAATGCTAATCGTGAGAAGTGCCACTTCTGTTGTGAAAAAGTGAAATATTTAGGGCATTACATTACTAAGCATGGTATAGCTGTTGATCCAAACAAGACTGCTGCCATTGCAGACATGCCATCGCCGAAAACTGTTAAGCAAGTGCAATCGTTTGTACAAACGTGTTCCTGGTATCGTCGGTATATTCCACATTTTTCTCAAATAGCCAAACCGTTAACGGATTTAACAAAGAAGAAAGCGCTGTGGAAGTGGGAAGCACAACAAGAAAATGCTTTCCAAGAGCTGAAATCCAAATTAATTATCCCGCCGATTCTTAAGCAAGCTGATAGAACGAAGCCTTTTATCATTCGCACAGATGCTAGCAATGTAGCCATTGGAGCAGTGCTGCTACAAGGAGAGAAAAATGAAGAACAAACACCCTATAGAATATGCCAGCCGCTTGCTGACTGCATCAGAACGAAACTATTCCACCATATAAAAAGAAGCCTTAGCAGTAGTATGGGCACTCAACAAATTTAGAGGATATGTTGAAAGCCAGTCTATCACAATCACCTCTGACCACCAACCATTGAAATGGCTGATGTCTTTAAAGTCACCAACTGGTAGATGGGCCTTACAAATCCAATCCTACAATCTGACTATCAATTACATTCCTGGACGATTGAACTTTATTGCTGATCTATTGTCTCGTCCTATTTGTGAACACTCAAGTACAGATTATTGTCAAGTATGTGCTGTCTCTGTCGAAATCCCTACTATTAGCCCTGCAGAATTAAGACAATCACAGCTAGAAGATGATGATCTTCGGAAGATCATCGAAACTTTTGAGAGTCCAGACAAAGAAGCAGACTGTGCAACTTGGACTGGAAGAGGCTACGTTATGAACAGAGGAGTTTTGTACCGATATTCCCCTGATTCAGAAGAGGAAGAAGCTCAATTAGTTATACCTCAAAAAAGAAAAGCAGAAATCTTGAAAGAATATCATGATTCGCCAACGGCCGGTCACTATGGAGCTGAAGGAACATTTTATCGAATAGTAAAAAGATACTACTGAGTTGGAATGAGAAAGGATATAGCAGAATATGTCAAAAACTGTCTCGAATGCTGTCGTTATAAAGCCACTAATCAAAAGCCATCTGGCTTACTTCAAACTCCAGTCTATGCTCACCGTTTTGAGACCTTGTCAATTGATCTTTCCGGTCCCCTTCCTGAAACACCGTCTGGTGAAAAATGGATTTTTATTGTGCAGGACTGTGCAACGAAGTGGACAGAACTATTTGCTGTCCACTTCGTTGGCCAGAGAGCCACGGCCAGAGAATGTGCCACTATTCTTTTGGAGGAAGTCGCCCTTCGATTTGGGTTACCCAGGAAAATAATAAGTGATAATGGTACCCAGTTTACTAGTGCTGTTATGCAAGAACTATGCTATATCTTGAACATTGATCAAAGTCTTACTCCTGTCTATCACCCACAATCTAACCCAGTTGAAAGGAAGAATAGAGATCTGAAACCACGTTTAGCAATACTTGTTGGTAACGACCATCAGTCATGGAAGGATAAACTGCTATTAATAAGGTTTGCTTTGAATACAGCCAAATGTGATTCAACTGGACATTCTGCTTCTTTTCTTCAATTTGCGCGAGAGTTACGAACCTTAGATGATGTAAAGCATGATAAAAAGGCCGTAATTGAGAACGATAATTTTTTCCCCGAAATTACTCCATATTTGAAACGTTTTGCAAGAAATGTACAACAGGTACGAGAAAGAGTCGAATTGCATCAAGATAAACAGAAACGTTATGCTGACAGAAAACGAAGAGAAACACCGAAATTCGTTCTTGGAGATAAAGTTTGGGTCACCCTCCACCCAATCAGCAAAGGTCCACTGAAGAAAACTGCTAAATTCATGCCGAAGAGAGATGGTCCTTATGTGATAGTGACTACAAGATCTCCAACCACTTATGATATTGCCGATCCTCATGAACCAGACAAAATTCTCGGCAAGTATCATGTTTCAGCCTTGAATCCATATCAAGATCGAAATAAGTTTCAAAACTCAGCTCGTGTAACTCCAGTGGTTTCCTTAATAAAAAGAGGACGCCCGAAACGTGTAATACCACCCGAATCTGCAACTGGTGCACAAGGTGCTGGTGACGCTAAATTTCCTGCTTGTCAAACTGGAGCTCATTCATCTGATTCTCCGCCCGCTGCACAAAGTAGATAAAGGTCAGTTCCTAACTTCTTGCCGAGACGTCTACGAAGTCAGAGGGGGAGGATGTAACAGACCTATTTAAGTGTAATTGAACTATTTTATTCACGCCATGAACTCATGAACTGTAACCGAACTATTTTATTTAAATGCCATCTCGTGGCGATATGAAAAAACGTCAGTCGAACTCCAGCCGCCATGATGTTAGTTTACTATGTCTCTGTTATTCAACTGTTTGATGTTCCATTTGGTATATGTTTCATTTTTATGTATATTTCTTTTGTTTGTAACCGTTCCTGTGTGCTCTGTTAATAAATCCTTTTAAAGCTAGCCGGCATTAGTGTCTATTGAGGAACGGCTACATCACATTAATAGATTATATTCTTGGAGTTTTAAAGCCCATCTTATTAACCTGGGCGTTAGGTTTTTCCCCGAGTAAAGTCTACCAACAGCCGCATGATCCGAAAAGACTGTTACTGGCGCTTTGCCGAAATAAACTCGAAATCTGTGTACAGCCATTAATACGGCTAATGTTTCTCTCTCTGTAGCTGTATAATTGCTTTTGTCCATTTTGAAAAATGATCTACTATTACTAAAAGAAAACGATTTTTATTTAACTCGCTCTGGGGGAAGAGACCAAGAAGATCTATGCCTAAAATTTCATTCGGAAATGTAGCGCGAATGCTATTTAAGTACCCGGCCGGGCTGTAATTAATATCATTTATTAACTGACATTGATTGCGGTATCAGGTTCAATGTTCCGTCTTACCTTCTTCGGAAACATGCAAGGACCTGACTCGGAACAGAGAGCTTACTAAAGCTATGTTCAAAACTGTGGGAAGTAGACAGGATACAAAAGAAGGGTATACAAAACCCTTTATTTTTCTCTATTTACAATAACTTCCGTACTTCGGAATACACAGACCCGCTACTTGTGGTCTAACGTAAAAATATAAAAATAAAACTAAACTCTAATTTAACTTTAAAATAATAAACGTGGAAGATTGGCCTTATATTAACAGGAAGCCGTATGTAGTACATAGAACTGTGAACACTACAATACGTTTAAAAATTATCAAGAGGATTAAACCTCTGGCCTGGAAGGCAACCAGCAACTGAGTAAAACTTCTAAGGTAAGCGGCCTGCTTCGACTAACTGCTTCCTCTCTCTCGCTTGGCAAAAAGCCACAACTTAAATACTTGGCGTTCGCCAGACAAACTTTGCATAAATACATTAACGCTTATAATTCTGGCCGGAAGTAGAAAATAAGAAGTGATAGTAAAGATTTAAAATAAAATAAACGTTAGTAAAACTTAAGATCCTTATATACTTCCCGCCAGAATTAATTAGTTTGAAACTGAGGCTTAAAACGACCTTGTTGAAAACTTTTAGCTCTAGAATCTAACGCGAGGCCAATCTTTTACAAACATTTTTCGCTAGGAACTAGAAATTTAAAAGAAAAAAATTTGTTTTTACAATAGCAGCTCCCAGGACACACTTTTCATCTGTACTGCATCTAAACAGGAGCTTTTATTCAAATCTGGTTCCTTCCAGAGATCTGGAAGGAAAACTAGTTTAACGAAATGTTACACAATGAAATGGCAAGTAACATGTATAATTATATTTCTCTTAACATTCTTATTTCATTCATAACTATTTTAGTTATCTCTCCCCGTGCTCTCTGACATGTGTTGTAAAAGAACACCAAACACGAATGTGTTTCTGTCTACGTGTTCAACACTTCCTCCTACAATCAAAACACTAACGTGTTAAAATTCAACATACCAAGACCTCGTAACACACCCTAATTTCAACTCTAAACCCTGAGGTACTATTCTGAAAGTGGCTAACTCTGAAGTGTAGCGTCAGAGAGCCTAACTACATCATTCAACCTTTAACACATATTCACCATGATTTAGTCTTTTTACAGTCACACGATTAAAAAAATTTTAACATTACTTTCACTTTTACCATATCACGGTATTTCTTAACATTTAAAATAAGAGTTGACATTGTATATAAGAACATATTAACATATCGTTAATTTTACACATTTGAAAACATACATTAGTAGTACACTGTTAACTTCTATTCTTTTCAGAGCAAGTGCCAATTCTTTCTACATTGAAATACTACATTTCAAAAAGTCTTTCAGACTAAAACTTCTTTCTTGCCAGAATGTTTTAAATAAAATTTATACAATAACTTTTTACAATATTTAAGTCTTTACACATCGCTATTATACATCAACTTTAGTTTTACGCGCGAGTAATTGAAAAACATAATACCAAAATCGGTAACAACTCATTTCTCGCCCTTTTGGCGATAAAGGTAGACCTCGCATGAGGTAAAACTTCTTGAAATCTACCACTTGCAGTAAGAATGAAAGATTAACTTAAGTTTGCAAAGTAACATAAAATTTTACTTATCTTTGTGATATTCGGACATTCTTTTCTGGGCCCAGTCCTGAAAGGTAGTGCAGATTGTTGTTTGATTTATCCTCCTTCTTGTACGGGCTCGCCCTTCAGTGCCTTCCTCTAGATGCTTTCTTTTTTCTCCAGTTCGGTCACCCTTGAATACCTTCTTTTTCGCTTCTGCCTGTGGTCTTGGTCGTTTGATGGCAGCTGGTCTTGGCGGAACCGGGAAACTTCTTTCGTGTTCCTGCTTGGACCTCGTTGCTGGCCGTTCAAATTTTCCTTGTAACTTTTCCTCCGTCGCTGGTGGCCCTTCCGCAGTTCGGCGACATTTGCTGCGGAGAGTCCTGTCGGATGAGTAGATCTTCCGTTTTAGAGCCGGGTTATAGTTGCCGTCATTTCTCCTGGCTCTCTTTGCATACGTCGTCCTTCTCTCTGGGGGTGTTCGTTAGCTCTCTTTTTTGGACGGTGGAACGGCTTCTTTTTCTTGCCACCTTCAATTTTTCCGCGGGGAAACTTTCTTTTCACTTGCTCCTGCCTCTTAATGGCTTGCCCTTGTACTTGTCGTTTTTCCACGTCTGGAGCTTGTGCCTGCGGTGTCTGCCGTGCCGGATCCTGCAAAAGATCTGAAAATATTTTCATTTTATTACGATCATAGTAGGGTTTAATTTGATCAATGTTTGCGGAGCAGGTTTCACCATTTCTATCTTTTAACGCTACTACAGCGTGAGTTATTTTTTCTATGACATATGGTCCTTGAAATCGTGGAAAAAATTTGGCAGTTTTATCTTCTGGTGCTGAAGAAAGTGAATGCTTAATTTTTAAAACTTCATCCCCTACTTTATAAGTTACTCCCCGTCGTTTCAAGTCGTAATATAGTTTTTGTTTTCTCTGTGCTACTTCGGTATTCTTCTTTGCTTCCTTAATTAGTTTTTCTATATCACCCATTTTAAATTCTGGGGCTCTTTGTTGCACATAAAATAATTTATGTAACGGCGTTATAATCTTTCTGCCTAAAAATATCTCAGCAAGAGTTTTGTCCGTTGTATCATGTTTTGCGGTCCTCAGGGCGAAAGCAAATTCATTGACATAGTTATCCCAGCTTTTATGAAAATTTTTAACATAACTACGGATAATTTTCACTATATTTCTATTGACCCGTTCCGCTATATTTGATTGCGGCCGATACGGGACCATTTTTAAATGACGTATGCCCAGTTTTTGGCACATGTCTTCAAATATATTACTTACAAATTGAGGACCATTATCCGATATAACTTTTAGGGGCGCCCCGTATTTTAAAATATATTTATTTAAAATAGAATCAGTAACTAATTTCGCGGAGGCTCGTTTTAAGGGAACAATTTCGGTCCATTTACTAAAATGATCAACCATAACAAGGAGGCGACTTTTATTTAAATGACTTTTTGGGAAAGGGCCAAATAAATCGATGCCAATTATTTCATTTGGAAATTCGGATTTAATACTATTTAGAAACCCGGCCGGGCGGAAATTAATATAATTAACTGCTTGACATGTTGGGCAGGACTGGACATACGCCCTTGTTAACTTTTGCAGTTCAGGAAAATAGACTGCCTCGCGTACGCGTTGGATAGTTTTTCGAATACCAGCATGAGAAGCTAAAGGGCTGTCATGGAGCTCCTGCAGGATATTTAATCTAAAACTAGCTGGGATAACAGGTCGAAATTCGTTGTTGGAATTCGTAGTTTTTGTATAGAATAATAGACCATCTATTAGTTCGTAATGGGCCGCCCTATTTCTTATCGCCACAATATCTTGGTAGCTAAAATTTTCAGGATCCTTTAAATACTCATAAATGCTACCAAACTCAGGATCCTTACCCAGTGCGATTATTACAGTTTCTCGGGAATTTATTGTACATGCTGTGAGCATTGCCACCTTTACGGTATTACCTTCTTCATCTATTTTAATTCTGGATAGGGCATCTGCTACGATATTTTCCTTTCCGGGGGTATGCTTGATTACCAGATTATATTCTTGTAGCTTGAGTGCCCATCTTATTAACCTTGGGGATAAGTTTTTCCCTGAGTACAATCTAGTTACCGCCGCATGATCAGAGTACACTGTTATTGGCGCCTTTCCAAAATAGACTCGGAACTTTTGCACTGCTAACAGAACTGCAAGTGCCTCTCTCTCGGTCGCGGAATAGTTTCTTTGTGTTTGATTTAAAGTTCGGCTAAAAAATGCCACGGGCTGTTGATTTTGCGAAAGTACCGCTCCTACCGCATAATCCGAAGCATCCGCTGAAATTTCTAAATTCTCATCCTTTTCAGGAAATTTCAACACAGGGGCTTGCGTTAATGCTTGTTTTAATTTTTCGAAAGCACTATTGGCTTCGGCCGTCCACGAGAATCTTGCCCTTTTTCCTTTTTAATTTTAACAATGGTTCAGCAATAGCTGCAAAATTTGTTTATAAATGACCTATAATATGAACAATGTCACTTCATTATCATCTACTGACTGCTACATTGTTTGTTATATGTTTTAATGCTGATCGTTTGAGGATTTGTAAGTGCGGAAATGCCGACAGTATATTCTTGAAAAATATGTCATTCGACAGCCCTTTATAAGAGTAAGAGTTTGATATAACTCTCATAGGGGTGCTCCTTATCACTTGTGGACGGTTGAATTAATTACTACTTCGGAAAATAGGTCTCTGCTTTTCAACAATCATTACTCCGTTTCAACGGTGGTGTAAGATTTATGTACTAGATATTTTCAAGATTTCATTTGAAAATTATGTTTTAAATTATATTTTCTTATAAGAGAAATTTTCTTCTTTACATTAAGATAAATACTTTTCCTATACCTATTTGCATTTAAAAATTATTATATTTTCAAATTTTGATACTTATCCTCTTTTATCTTAAGAAAAATTTATTGAGTTACATTATTGTATCGGCTCTAACTGATCTAAATACATATATCTTTTATATTTTCATTTTAAGATTTTGTTGAAATATAATGATTTTATAATAGAAATAACAAGAAGAATTTTCTCTTTCTTTTCATATTGGTTTAATTTCTGAATATTCATTATTTTAAAAGTTATTATACATTTTTCAATATTTTAATATTTATTTTCATATTTAAATCATTGGAATATTACTAGCAATGCATATGTCAAAATTTAACTAAGCGCATGCAATAATACATTCATCTAATATATAAAATTGTTAATATCCTTAATTATAAAATAAATAAATCTCATTTTAAATATGTTTTAAGAAATTGTTTAGTTTTCTGTAATTGGAGACACTAAATATTTAAATATTATTAAATAGTAATATACGAAATAAAAGTTAACGCATTGTTTACATTTTAATAGCAGAAAGCATTGACTCTTGTGTTTTGAAGATTTCAATTTTACAAGACTTCAACTTTTTATTTCTATTTTTCTTCTCTACATTTCTATTATTTTATAATAACAATGAGTACCATTGATACTTTTTCGGACACAAATTCAGAATTGGATATGGAGTATTCAACTGACGTTCTCGAAAATGCTGAAAATGTCCTCGTCAGCAATAAGGAGGTCATCGAATTCTTTTACAACAAAGGACTGAAATTGTTAAAATCCAAAAAGGGGGAAAAGAACACTATTCCATTAAAGTTACAAAATCAACTAACACAAATTTTGGACAATCTAAGAAATATTGCCATGAAATCAACTGAAATTAAGAACTATTCTGATAAATCAGGCCAAGTCACTCCTACTATCCTGTCTCCAAATACTCATAATAAGAAGACTACTATGCAAGACAAAGCGGGGCAAGTTACTCCGTCTATTCATTCTCCTCAATCTCAAAAAGAAAAAATCAATACTCAAAATAAATCAGCTCATATTATTCCTAATTTTCATTTAAATGAAACTCACACTGATAATTTTCATCAAGATCACTTGCATATGAGATCAAACTGCCATACACATTCTACTCCGAATATCACACTACCACACAATTATCCATCTGTGAACGATTACAACTCAAATAAAAAATCTCCAGCACTTATCATCCATCCAAAAGAAAATAATACGACTGAAAAACTTTTAGATGATTTGGATCACTATGTACCATTAAACAATTTGAAACAGAAAATTAAAAAAATAACTTAAAAGAGGAGGCCTGGTTGTCACCTGCGAATCTTACAACGATGTCAAACTCCTTAAAACAACAATAATAGATAGCTCGATAGATAATATTTCTCTTCGAATCTCTTTACCAAGACTCCCAAGATGTAACTTTCACAATGTTCCAGCCCATTACACGGATCAGGACATTTCTGCCTTAATATCTTCGTTAATAGATACTTCCAACCACTCTTTCACCCCACTTTTCAAACTTTCAGAAAGATCAGAATCTACAACAAAGTGGGTAATTGAATGTTCCCCCACGGTTTTTGAACTTCTTATCAACATGAAATCAATTGCAATAGGTTGGAAAACTATTCGAATCACCGAGCACTTCGGAATTCGTCGATGCAATAATTGTCAAGATTTCACACATTCAAGAAAATTCTGCACTTATTCAACACATTGTCTATACTGCGGAGATAATCATCATATCTCGCAATGTCAAGCTCCAGCTCCAACCTGCATTAACTGTCAAGTTAATAACTCTTATTTTAACACCAATTTTCATATCTATCATGCTGCAAATGACGTTCACTGCCCTTCTTATCAATTAGAAGTCTCGAAAATAAAATCAAGAACATACTACTAATGGATTCTCATAAACAAATAAGAATACTACAAATAAATTTACAAAGAGCTCGTGCTACTTTACCGAATGCTCTACAGTTTGCAAAAGAAGAAAATATCAATATCATCTTTGCACAAGAACCATATATTTCCTCAACAAGGAAATTGGAAATTCCATCGGGGCTATTTTATCATCTTTCGCATTCTGATAAATCTGCTATAATCTACATTGGGCCTCTAACTCCAATAATAGTTCATACTACTCTACATACAATAACTATCAAATTAGAATTTCTTATTCATCCTTTATTTTGTACCTCTATTTATGCTCCTCCATCAATAGACTTGCAAGAGATACTTATAGAACTGGACTCAATTCAACTGCCTCCAAATTCAAATCACATCATTGCAGGAGACTTCAACGCACATAGCCCTGTATGGGGAGCGCCGGTTGAAAATTATAGAGGTAGACTGCTTTTAGAATTTATTCAAGAAAAACGACTTACAATTTTAAATAACGCTAATAGTCCACCTACATTCCTGACACTAAGAGCACAAGGTTGGATTGACTTAACTCTCGCAACGCCTAAAATAGCATCCTTAATCACAAATTGGAAAGTTTCTGAAATAGAATCTTTTAGTGATCACCGATTCATCACCTTTGAAATACAATCTGATTTCACTTTTAATAAAAAACGTCGCTTCAAAACTCATTATGGCGGACACAATAAATTTATAGCTAATCTACAAAATTACTCTGACAGTATTCTTCATTCCTTAAAAACAGCCTCTTCAAAAGCGGAAGTAAATTCCTCTGTTTCATACCTGATAAATAGTTTACCGGAGATCTGCAACTCCTCATATAAACGATGCTCAGGTACCAAAAAATTAAGTACTCCATGGTGGAACCAAAATCTTGCAATAGAAAGAAAAAAAGTAAGAGCTCTCAGAAGAAGATACAAAGCCAGTATAGAAGATACAGAAAGAACTCACTATAAAATAGCTTTCCAAAAAGCAAGAGCGCATTATAAAAGAAATATCAGAATATCAAAAATTAATAGTTGGAAAACATTTTGCACTTCTACCTCCAAAATTTATGGCTCCGCCTTCAAAATAGCGCACAATAAAATTTTCACTCCTCCTTCATTATCAATGTACAGCTTCTCTGAATCAATTTCCTCTTCCCAAGCTGCGTTAGAAATTTTATCAAAACTATTCCCACAAGATGAATATAGATCGAATCATACCACAGATACAGAAGCATCTAACAGTTCTTCTATACGTCGTCCTAATCCACCAACAGTTATCATCCCTCCAAAGATCGATGAATTGGAACATATCATCAAAAGACTAAATAACAGGAAAGCACCAGGTCCCGATGGTATCGACAACATCATCTTAAAATTTATTTTTTATAATTATCAACAAATTATTATATCATTCATTAACGCCTGCTGATATAACTTAACATTTCCTAATATATTAAAAAATGCAGAAGTTGTTTTGCTCCTCAAGAAAAATAAACCAGCCACAAACCCTCTATCTTATAGACCAATATGCCTTCTTCCCACGTTGGGCAAACTCCTTGAAAAACTAATCCTTTCAAGACTTTTATATCATCTAAATAAGAATAAAATCATGCATGAAAATCAGTATGGATTCACACCAAATAAATCAACAGATCATGCTTTTCAAAAAATGCAAGAAGTCTTAAAGATGAATGAATCAAAGAATCTTCATTCAATAGTAATTTCGATAGATATTCAAGCAGCCTTCGATTCTATCCTCTGGAAAGACATCATAACAATTCTAGAAATAATATCATGCCCTCAGGATATCCTTCATATTATCAAAGACTACCTATGCAATAGAACTCTACAATATTCTTCAGATTCCGGTGTAATAAATTATAAATTAACAAAAGGTTGTCCTCAAGGATCTTGCTTAAGCCCTACGTTTTGGAATCTTATAGCAAACGAAGTTTTAAAACTATACGACAATATTAATCATACCCATATCCAAGCATACGCAGATGATTTTCTTCTCATTGTGAACGCAAGTAGCCGGAAATCAATAGAAATTAACTCCAGTTTTTCTTTAAATATCTTCCGCAACTGGACAGATAAATTTCATCTTAAAATTATATAAAGCACTATATATTCCAAAAAGAGGTACTTCCATAAAAAACCTAAGAAAGCCAATAATCAAAATTTCTCAAGAAAAAATCAGAATTGACAAGAGCATCACATATCTGGGAATAGTATTAGATACTCGGCAATCCTGGCATTTCCATATTCAATATCTCAAAAACAAAACTTTAACCCTTCACAATTCTCTTCGATCTGTAACAGCCAGCACTTGGGGTATATCCTCAAAATTAGAAAAAATTTGGTACATAACAGTTATTGAAAAAATACTACTATATGGTGCTTCTGTCTGGGGTTTAATCTTGAATTCCCAGGCTCAAAAACATTTACTTTCAATCCAAAGACCTTTCCTCCTCTCTCTAGCAAAAGCATATAGAACTACTCCAACTAGTGCGCTACAAATAATAACAGGCATCCCTCCAATTACTTTAATAAAAGAAGCAAATAAAGTAAGAATATCAAAACTAAGAATTCAAAGCATAATGAATAATAATGTATTTCAACCCACAGATTTTGAATATCTTAAACACAACTTAGAGCTACATCCTACATATTTTTACACAAAATCCCTATTGGGAACCTTTGAACTCAATAAATATGAACTCACCATATATACTGATGGTTCGAAATCTGAAGCAGGCGTTGGTAGTGCATATTGCGCATTCCGAAAAAATTCAAATATTAAAAACTGGAATATTCGTTTAAACAATAACAACTCAGTTTTTCAAGCAGAACTTTTTGCAATCAAAGAAGCCATATGCTTCGCAAAAGAACTTTCTTTACCATCCTTAATTCTCTCTGATAGTGCATCTGGTATTCAAGCTATAATTGGACACAGTCGATCGCCTATTGTACAAGAAATCCATTTTCTACTTTCTCAATTTCAAAACAATAATAGTCTATTATTTCAAATGGATTAAAGCACACATCGGTAATAGTGGTAACGAGCTCGCAGACGAACTAGCAAAAGGGGCTGCAAACAATTCTTCCCTTCCAAATTACTCAATTCCATATCCAATATCATTACTAAAAACAAAATTAGAAACAGAATTATTGCACTTATGGAAGCAAACCTGGACTGAAGCAACTACCGGCAGAAGAACTTTTACTTTCATATAAAAACCTTCAAGATCATTAATATCTACCAACCGTTCAATTACATTTTTCCTAACAGCTCATGGTCCATTTCCAGAATACCTTCATAGATTCGGACTTCAGCATACAAATCTCTGTACCTGTGGTAATGAAGGCACAATAGATCATTATCTCTTTCACTGCAACCTTACTAAAGATTATCACCTTAAAGCATACAATTTAACTTCTGCTCAGTTATGGTTTCAACAGTTATTAAAAAGTAATATTCTCAGAAATAATCTTCATAATATAATAAATTATATCTCCGCAAACATCGATAATCTTAAAGGAACTTGAAATCATTATTCTTTGTTCATTTACCTTACTTAATAAGCCATTCTTTCTACTACCTCATTTTAATGCTTTCACTCAAGACTATCTTTATTTAAACCTTCAAGATCTCTCAAGCTCGATCAAGAACTTAAGGATATTTTCTAACTCCATCTCCTTAATATATTAATAAAGTCTCAACTCAAGATTTTTAGTCAAGTCTTTTACTCAAGAATGACTCTCTATCAAGAATTTCCACGAACTTTTCATTCAGGTCATCCTAATTCATTCAAATACTATTTCTCATCAACTTTTATTTAATTACTGCTCTTCATTCTCCATAATGAAATACTTTACTCTTTACATATCTTACATTCTCATCCTCTACTATTCTTATACATTATGTTGTTCATTTTCAAAATTTGTAATGATCTTCTTAAGTATTTACTTATCTATTTACGTTTCATTTACTTTCATATTTCTTTAGGTATTATGTTTTTATATATTTAATTTCTTCAATTTTTATTATATAATTCTCAAAATTCTGATACTTTATTTGACTTCATATATAACACCATTGTATTTATCTTATTCTAAATTTTTAACTTTTATTTATTGTATCTATTTATGTTTATTATTTATTGTATTATTTATATATTTATTTCTTGATATTTTATTTTTATTATGTAATTATCAAAATTCTAAAATTTTATTGTATTTTACATAACAACACAGTTGGTAGATGATTCCATCAGTTGAGCGTAAAAGCTGAATGTCTTAAAGGCGGTGCAGCTGCTCATCTGATGGTAAATAAATAAATAAATAAATATGAACAAAGTCCTAGAAAAGAAGAGAGCTTCTTTGCCGTGTTTGGAGTCGGATACTTTTGTACAGCGATTATTTTTGATTCGTCTGTCTCTATTCCTTTCTGAGATATCTTGTAACCTAAATATTTTAATTCAGGGGCTGCAAATTTGCACTTTTCGACATTAACTTTTAGACCGGCCTCATTTAATAAAGAAAACACCTGTCTTAAATCCTGTACATGTTGGTCGAGGTTATCACTAGTAATAATGATATCGTCTAAATAGATAAATGTGGACTTTCCAAGAACAGGTCTTAACACAATGTCCATACATCACTGAAATGTTGCCGGCGCCCCTGAAAGGCCAAACGGCATACGCAAAAATGCATAAGTGCCAGACTTGGTTATAAAAGCAGTCTTAGGCACGTCCTCAGGCCTAACCCCTATTTAAAAATAACCAGTCGTTAAGTCTAAAGTCGTCATTTATTTGGTGGATGTTATGTTCCTTAGAATCTCTTCAATAATAGATAAAGGATATACCGGATATTTAGTTATGGAGTTTAATTTACGGTAGTCAATTGCGAATCTCCACCTTTTTGGATGCTCCAAAGGATAGTCATTATTTTTCTTACATAAAACCACCGGGCTAGCATAACTACTTGAGATGGGCGTTATGATCTTTTTACGTAGCATATCGGTGATATGCCATTCTATAATTTTTTCCTTATTCTTATCATAGCGGTATGCTTTGTGGCGAACTGGCATTGAATCTCCGGTGTCAATACTGTGGTTAGTAACCTGAGTAAATCCTGGAATATCACTAAATAACGAAGCAAATTCACTTACCACTTGTCGGATTCTTCCTTGATCGTCATTAGGCAGTTGGTCAAGATTTAACATCGGCGGTTCAGCCTTTTCTGCACGAACTGGTTTCATTGTCAGCTTAAGGGACGCTTCATTAAAATCCAGTGTTGCTTGTGCCTCTGAAAGAAAATCTATTCCTAAGATTATATGTGCTTGCAGATTCTTTACTATAAAAAACATCACCTTTACTTGTTCGTCCTTGATACGGACATACAGCGGTACTTTACCTATACACTTACATTTTTCTCCTTGCGCCGCTAACACTGTCGTATTATCCGAATTATATATGCGGTATTTCCGAAAATACTTCCTAAAAAATTCTTCTGCCACACAGGAACACTGCGCGCCTGTATCCAGGAGTGCGGTGGCTGGGATATTATTCACCAACACTTCAATCTTCGGAAGAGTCAAATTTTTCACCATTACTGTATTTAACTTGAAGGAAGAGGGGTTTTCTTGGCCTTCGGATTTCCGCACCCTCTCGTCAGCAGAAATCCGTTTTAGTTTAAATTATTTTTCATTTCCGTGCTTTCCTTCTTTTTCCACTGGCCTTGCGACTTTTTTCCTGGATTGCTATTGAACTGTCGACGTTCGCCGGCTGTTTTCGAATGCTCGGGTTTCCTTGCCCACTGATTCACTTTGCTTCCGTAGCCGTGTGCTTGAGTTTGCCGTAGTCTTGGCGCACCAAATTGGTTTCGCTGTTGATATTGGCGTCTTCTTTCAACGTCCGCCGTTCTTCTACTTTCAAACTGGATTGCTAGCTCAAATAACTTTTCCAGTGTAGTCGGATTTCTTAATTCAATAAAGTCTTGCACTTGGGGCAGTAACCTCGGCAAAATCACTTGAATTATCTCAGGACACGAACCGTTTCCATACAAGAGTTTGAAGACGTGAATTTTTCTTAAAATAAAGCTTGAGAGGTTTTCGATTCTTTGTTGATATATACTAAAAAGTTCCGTTTCTAATTTCGCACGATCCCTTACAACAGGGAAGGCTTTTACTAGGGCAGTCTTGAAATTCTCGTAAGTATAGGTGGGACTTCCTGCTTGACCCAAGAGACTTCTGCCTATACATTTGAACCAGTTAAGCGCTTGGCCCCTCAAAGCGCTGGTAGCTAAGGTAACTTTTTGAAATTCGTGCACGGGGTAGAGCATGAAGTGGTCATCCAATTTTTCCAAAAAACTGGTTACCGGTGAGTTTCCATTAAATGTTGCTTCTGGTTTCATCGAAGCGCGCATGGTCTGGACGATGTAACCAAATCCTTCCAGGGCGGCAGCTGGCATTTCTGGATTCTGAGCCGCTTCTGCAGGCAGCACAGGTTCTTCTTGAAACTCGGCCATGGTTATTCTTCTTCGTTGGGCGCCACTATCAGGTTCAATATTCCGTCTTACCTTCTTCGGAAACATGCAAGGACCTGACTCGGAACAGAGAGCTTACTAAAGCTATGTTCAAAACTGTGGGAAGTAGACAGGATACACAAGAAGGGTATACAAAACCCTTTATTTTTCTCTATTTACAATAACTTCCGTACTTCGGAATACACAGACCCGCTACTTGTGGTCTAACGTAAAAATATAAAAATAAAACTAAACTCTAATTTAACTTTAAAATAATAAACGTGGAAGATTGGCCTTATATTAACAGGAAGCCGTATGTAGTACATAGAACTGTGAACACTACAATACGTTTAAAAATTATCAAGAGGATTAAACCTCTGGCCTGGAAGGCAACCAGCAACTGATTAAAACTTCTAAGGTAAGCGGCCTGCTTCGACTAACTGCTTCCTCTCTCTCGCTTGGCAAAAAGCCACAACTTAAATACTTGGCGTTCGCCAGACAAACTTTGCATAAATACATTAACGCTTATAATTCTGGCCGGAAGTAGAAAATAAGAAGTGATAGTAAAGATTTAAAATAAAATAAACGTTAGTAAAACTTAAGATCCTTACAGCAGAACCTGACATACGCAGTTACTATTTTGTATAATTGCGGGAAATATACCGCCTCGCGTAGCCTTTTTAAAATCTTTCTGACCCCTAAATGACCCGCTGTTTTCGCGTCGTCTAATTCCTTCAAAATGCTTAATCGAAGCGAGGCTGGGATGACTGGTTTGTACTCGAGATTTTCGTTTGTTGTTTCGTTTGTTGTTGTTTGTACTCGAGATTTTCGTTTGTTGTTGTAAAATAATAGATAATAAATTATCTATTATTTTATAGTTTTCTGCTCTATTTCTTATCGCATCGATATCTGTGTGCTCAAAGCTTTCGGGATCTTTCAAATATGCATAGATATTTCCAAATTCAGGATCAGCTTTCAGTTCAGTGATAATCGTATCTCTAGAATCTAAAATTTTTGAAGTCAACACAGCGCATTTAAGTTCATTTCCTTCATCGTCCAATTTTATACGAGATAGTGCGTCAGCTACATTGTTTTCCTTATCCGGTTTATATTTTATTATTAGATTATATTCTTGGAGTTTTAAAGCCCATCCTTTTAACCTGGGCGTTAGGTTTTTCCCCGAGTAAAGTCTACCAACAGCCGCATGATCCGAAAAGACTGTTACTGGCGCTTTGCCGAAATAAACTCGAAATTTGTGTACAGCCATTAATACGTCTAATATTTCTCTCTCTGTAGCTGTATAATTCCTTTGTGTCTGATTCAACGTTTTACTAAAAAATGCCAGAGGATGGCTATTTTGCATAAGAACCGCACCCACCGCATAGTCCGACGCATCTGCTGCAATTTCCAGGTTTTCGTCCCCCTCCGGGAATTTCAAGACAGGGGCATTGATGAGCGCTTCTTTTAATCTTTCAAATGCTGTATTTGCTTCCGCTGTCCACGTAAATTTACTTGTCTTTCTTTTAATTACTAAGAGGGGTTCAACAATATTAGCGAAATCTTTTATGAAAGACCGATAGTAAGAACAAAACCCAAGGAAAGAAGAAAGTTTCTTGGCGGTGTTGGGCGGTGGGAAATTCTTGATAGCTTTTATTTTAGAATCTTGCTTTTCTATACCATTTTGCGAAATTTTATAACCGAGATATTTAAGTTCTTTAGGTGCGAACTTGCATTTTGAGGCGTTAATTGTAAGACCGGCCTCTTTTAATAATTTAAAATCTTCTTCTAGATCTTTAATGTGTTGTTCCAACGTACTACTCGTTATAATTATATCATCTGGATAGATTAAAGTTGATTTTCCTAGGACAGGCTTTAGAACAATGTCCATAGCTCTCTGGAATGTTGATGGGACCCCACACAACCCAAAAGGCATGCGTAAAAATGCATAAGTGCCCGATTTTGTTATAAACGCGGTTTTATGTATGTCTTCGGGTCTCATAGCTATTTGAGAGTAGCCAGACGTTAAGTCCAAAGTAGACATGTATCTTGTAGATTTGATCTTTCTAATAATTTCCTCTATAACCGGCAAAGGGTCAACTGGGAATTTATTAATACTATTTAGTTTTCTGTAATCGATAGCAAACCTCCAATCCCTTTTATCCGAAGGAGGAAACTCGTTCTTTTTCCTACATAGTACGACTGGACTCGCGTACTCACTATTTAAGGGTGTTATTATTTTATTCTTTAACATCTCCTGAATATGTTCATCGATGATTACGTCTTTTTGCTTATCATAACGATATGGTTTAGTCCTACAAGGTTTTTCGGCAGTTAATTGTATCTGATGCGTAACTATTTGACAACTACCAGGCTTTTCTGAAAACAAGTTAGAAAAATTACTCACCACTTGCTGGATGGCTTGACTTTCATGGTCATTCAGATGGCTAAGGTAACTTGCGGTTGCTCCACAGGTTCCACCACCTTCTGGTCCATCTCCAGCACCACAGAACTGTCTTGAAAATTCAATTTGGCCCTCGCGGACCTTAAAAACTCCATACCTAAAATAAGAGGATTTTGCAGATTCTTCACTACAAAAATTAATACTTTAAGGCTTTCCTCTTTTACCTGTATGTTTAATGATGATTTCCCGATGCAGTGACAGGTTTTTCCTTGCGCCGCTATAATTTCGGTATTTTTGGTTTTAAATAATTGTACCCTATAAAAATTCTTTTCGAAGAATGTTTCGCTCATAAAATTTCCTTCTGCTCCTGTATCGATGAGGGCTTCTACTGGTACATCGCCAACCAGGACTTGTATAATTGGTAGATGTGAGTTCTTTACGATGACCGTATTTAAATGTCTTTTTGAGGGTTTTTTTAAACTGTGAAAGCGAGGGTCTGGACCCTCGCTTTCATAGGCCCCTCTACTCGTTTAAAGCTTTCCTTTCAAGTTCTGCCTTCTGGGTACGTGGATGTTTAGTTTCGAATTTTCTTTTTGGGCCTTGACCTTCGAGGTTCGATGAGTTAGCTTGATAGCTTTTTCCCCCATAAGAGCGGTTTGCATTTCTGGTTGGCTCATTTGAAGATTTCCTTCGGGTACTTTGAGAATACGATGCCCCTCTAGCTTTTTCCGCTATTCTACGATTTTGAAACTTCCCCGCCAATTCGAAGAGCTCCTGCAATGTGCTTGGGTTTCTAATTTCGAAGTAGTCTTGAACAGCAGGTAACAATCTTTGTAAAATTATTTCAATAATCTCCACATCGGGTTTCTTCCCATACAGCATATCCGTCAGCTTAATTTTTCGCAGAATAAAGTCCGTCAACTCTTCTATATCCCGTTGATAGAAACTATATAGTTCGGCTTCCAGCCTTGCTCGATCTCTCACTATGGGGAAGGCCTTTACTAACGATTTTTTGAAATTTTCAAATGTATATGTCTGGCTTCCAAATTCCCCTAATAAAAATTTGCCTATATTCTTCCACCATAGTGCAGCCTCTTAGTGCAGATGTGGCGATGGCAATTTTTTGTCTTTCAGGCACAGGGTAGAGCTGAAAGTGATTTTCTAGGCCTTCTAGAAATATCGCCACCGAATATTTTCCATCGAAATTGACGTTTGGCTTGATTGACGCTCTCAAAGTCTGGACCAGGTATCCAAATCCTTCCAATTGGCTTGCCATTTCTTGGTGTTGTCCCGCGGCTTCCATCCGATTTTCGGCCATTGCAGTTCGATAAGTGTTCGGGCGGCAATGTAGAGTTGCGCGCCTCTAACCTGCACGCAACCAAGAGGTGATTGTTGAAACTGGAAAATAGACAGAGTCTTGCTAAGGGTTTAAGTCCCTTTTTATTCAACTTAAGAAATTACAATTGCGTGCTCTTGACGCTCACAAACTACGCCGACCCGGCGGTAAAATAAAAATAAAAACCTGAAAAGAAATAATACCAAGACTCTAACTACGAGGCTCTCTAAAAGTAAGTAACCTCACCGCGTTTTACAATACCGCTGCTAATTCAGCAAATTTTGAATATCACGTTGAACGATCAACAATTCTCCGAGGCAAGCACACAGGCCGAAACGCGGGGTTCTTCAATTTCTGGCTAACTACCTCCGCGCTCGTGAAGTAAGAACTTCGAACTCGTTTCCTTTCTATTTAACTCAGAATACTTCCGCTGATAATTTGAATCCTTGCGCGTTCTACTAAAATTTACATACTCTGGCATTGGCAGTTCCAGGGGAAAGTAAGGCTTGACAGGAAAGATAGTTTAAACTTAAAATAAATGTTAGTTAAAATAAATATAAACCCTACAATCTGTTGGGTCATTTTTTGATCAAAATCAACAAAAACTGGCTTTTTCCATTTACCATTTAATCCGCGTGCCATTACAATTTGCATTTGTGAAAAAGGCCCAACAATTTCATCATTTATTGCATCATATTCTAAAGTTTTTTCAACTTTAATTTCATCAAATGACAAAACTGTCAGCCTTTGAAAATTGTCCAGATTTTCACCAGCAACTTCCATAATACGAAGAATGCTTGATAGCAAACCATGCCTCATTTCGATTGTTCTTGCCCATCTTTTCAAGGAGATCATACCTGGAAAATTATTAAAAAAAAAAAAAAAAAAAAAAAAAAAAAAAAAAAAAAAAAAAACTATCATATGCTATTACATTTTTATATATAATTCATTTTCCAGCAGTGAGGAAAATATTTTTTTATATCAATATTAAAATACTATTAATATATGATTAGCTAATAACTCACAATTGATAAGGTTTGCATTTAGTTGCTGATTTTAAAACATTAAGGAAGAATGATTAGAACTAAAAAACAATTATCAATATAAAATTTAAGAATTTGGACTTGAACAAACCTGGCAGTGGGTACTGCAGTTTATTCCTGACAAAAATGTATGCCTTCCTACTCAGGTATCTTAAGGTGAATGCATTTGATATTTCATCATTAGTCCAATGAACATACTTTTGTTTACCAGTAAGAATCTTAATTTGGTTCTCAGTGAAAATTGTTTGCAGTGTCTTATTTGCTTTCTCTCTAAGACTTCTGAGTCTGGATTTGGATAATTTGTCAGCTTTTTTAAGCTGCATTTTGCAAGAGTTTATTTCTTCAATAACAGATTTTAGCTTTGGTTTTTCTCTTTTTTTCAAGAGTGAGTTTTCCTAAGATTTTCCAACTCAATATTTTTCAATGCTAATTCTGTTTCTACTTTTATGCAGCGTTGCTGGAGCTCATGATACCAACTGCCTGTAATCAGGTTCTGGGTTTAATTTAGTTAGAAGGGGTCAATTCTTTCATCTGAGGAAGCAGCACTGCTAGTAGATTCAGCAAACTGCATTGCATTTTCAAGACACCTTTTCTGGACCTATGCATTAAAATTACAAGAAAAATATTTAAAAAGGTTTCATTTACAATAATAAATAGTTTCACAAATACATAAATTTTATTTGAAGATCTCCGTTGAGATATTTTGAAATACATAATTATCAAACATATACACACTTCTTTTTGTTCCTTTAGTTGCATCCTTTGTGAGCGTTCATTAGCCATGGCAAATGTTCTCTCTGGCTTAATCTTTAAAGAAGGAAATGCATTTTGTACTAATGTTCTTCTCACTGGAAGTCCCAGTAATTCATTTCTCATATCCCGCTCAAAATCCGTAACAAGAAAATGATCAGAGCAAATGTAACTTGTACTGGGATTGAACTTATCTGCTCGATGACACAATGTAATCCACTTCTTTTGCATTATAGGATCCTTAGGGAATCTAGTATTTTAAAAATAAAAAATCAAGATATGATGAGGCCTGAATTTTATTATAATTTATGTTAACATTTCAGCTAATTTTTATGTCGTGACACTGTGAAAGCAGACATACTTATAACAATTAAAATGGGCACTTTTGGCATTGTATTACTATAACAGTATATAATTAAATGTATATAATTGTGTTCTAAATATTTAAATGGTAAGGTTATGTATATGATGTTGAAGTATTAGGTGTTTATGGCCTTCATGCCTGTTTTATGCATTAACTTTTACATGTATTTACTGTACTTTAGATATTATGTAATTAGCATTTCCTGGAATAGTACTTAATACAATAAGGTTTCATATATATTTTATAAAAGTTGAATATATTTATGTGCGTTATATTTTATGTAATAGCTTTAAGTTTAAATGCATGCTGTGTATTACTCTGTTTTCAAATAATATGAAAGAAAAAAGCCTTAATAATTAGAAAATTAAGATTGCTGAAGGAACTGCTTTACTAGCTTTGCAAAATTACTGTAACTAAATTATCCAGAACTGATAGCTTTAAGCATAATAATACAACTTAATTTGCTCGCCAACTGAATTGTGGACTTCTAATATGTTGTTTTCTGTACTCTGCAATGTTGTTAGTCCTTCTTATTACTTACATGCATCCCGTGTATTACTGATATTTTATTTCTGGTATGTACCTTATTAACAGTTTAAGCATAATAATACAACTTAATTTGCTTGCCAACTGAATTGTGGACTTCTAATATGTTGTTGTCTGTACTCTGCAATGTTGTTAGTCCTTCTTATTATTTACATGTATCCCGTGTATCACTCGTATTTTATTTCTGGTATGTATCTTATTAACAGTACAATAGGCTCAAATTCTAAGTAGTTGACGAGGCCCATCAGCTGAACACTGGTGGTTTGACTTCAATTCCTGGAGAATAGGCTGGTTGCATGGCCGTTTTTATATGTGTAACAAAAGTTAGTTAATGCAGTGAGTTACATACACATTATTTAAAACTATTTAAGCATATTTGGTACTGTGTGTATTTTATGTAATATTATTTATATCTATCTCTACTCTACATGTTTTTGTTTACATTCCGTTTAACAACACTCAAGTATAGCTATTGTCTACATGTTACTGTGTACTTTGATTATTATAAAATGAGAAAGGCCTAAACACAAAGAATTATGACTACCTGATACTATACTAATGGTACACAATGTTTACAATTATTTTTTTTAAACACTCAGTGCATTTATGTACATAGCATCACTTGCATTTAATATATTCAAACTCAAGTGTAAAGTTTCTGTACATATAATAATGGTATTTATAATATTACAAATTGCATTAGTATAATTGCATATATAGTAATGCTATATATTAATGCTATTTGCACTTACAAGCAATGCATAATATAACATGGTTGCACATAAGAGTACTGAAGGAATTGTATCAGATATTTTCTTATTTATTGTACATAATCGTACATATGGTATTTTATGTATGGAGTGTTATTACATATACTGTATTTGTAAGTATGTGCAACATTTCACCAATGCCCACTGTCGCCCAGCATTTAACTTGCTAACACTGGTAGGTCAACCCAGGTTCATATCCTGATGAATGGGCTGGCTGCATGGGAGTTTTCATGTTTTTCTTCATGTGTTATAGGGATAAAAGGCAATTTCTCTTAAAAAGGCCTTCACAAAGGCCTCCATTCCCTCGATGGACACCCTTTTATGCATCGGGGTAAAACATGCAGATTACTAGAACTATGTATCTTTAATAGATTTGTACTTACACACCCTTGAACTCGCTGTATTTTGTGAATTTTGATTTTAGCCATAGATGCATTTATAAACCAGTGTAATTTCAATCAATGGGATACTGTATCTTTAGTATCGCATTAACTTAATGTGATGTAGTCAAACTGTAATAAGCTAACATAGATTTAAATTTCCCTGTTATTCATGATATAGTGTTTTCTTTATTATGCATTTCTAAGCTTATGGTATTTTTGTTTATATTGGATTACTGAAAGTGTATGTGATATTATATAATTATATGCTATGTAATACTGTATTCCTTGCAGTATATGACATGTTTTGATGCTTTTTACCTCCATAAAAACTCTGATCGTAAAATCTAAAATGATATGCATAAAAACTAGGACTTGTATGCCCATGCAATTTTTTTTAAATAATTCAGTAGCTGCTGTCTGGTCTGCCACTTCAGACCCTGGTCATGGCTTCCATGGAGATATATGTATCACTAAACATTTCTGTTCAACATTATGCAGCCACAGCTGGGAGTTGCTTCAGTAGTAAAAACGTTGTTATATTTATATGTATTTGTCACAATTCACAACAATATTGAAGACCGTTGGCATTTAAATATACCTAATACAATGCATAGAAGTTCTACACATATTAATGAATGAATTAATTTAAGTAACCCAAAAATTCAAAATGAACTTATATCACCACTATTTAAACATTTAATCAAATCAAAACGCACTATAAGTTTCTATACCTATGAAATGGTACATTTTGCTGATTATTTTTTATTTTGCCTGCATTATTGGTGCATAATGCAATCGCGCAGTGTGTACCAACCATTATACTACATAAATTTAATTATATTTGAGAGCGAAAAAAAAAAAAAAGAACTAATGAGTTTCCACAGTCGCTCATAAGTTTACGTTCAGCTTAATGCGAAAATCTCTGTTGATCTGAGGAGAGAGAACTTCAGTGACGTCACAGCCAATAGACGGCGAGAACGCATTTTCGTTTGTTTACCCCAAGTGAGCTAACCTTTTCTTTCTACGGACCTTGGACTGTACCAACGCCTCGTAGACGGGTTCGTCAAAAGTATGAGCAGATGTCACTATTTAAGAATAAAGGAATGAGGGTGGCCGCAGGATAGCTAGATATTTGGATCCCAGCGATGTGACCATTCTGTGATGTTAACATGAATGGGTGAACCATGGTTGTAGAGAGCGTCAAGAATGTAACGGTCGAGGAAAAGCGACGGCAGAACGGAAGGACAAAGTGATCGTCCGAACACGCTCACAACCTCAGCCTCTGATGCTTTAATCCGACGTGTAGCCGGAACATCAGTGCAATGAAAAGTGATAATGAGACTCTGGGAACGGGGGCTGAAGTTACAGAAGGTATTGCGCCGGCTACCCATCGTCATTGCACACCGTTAAGCATGTTTGCAGCAGTGCCGGAAGTATTCGACCTGGGATCTAACAGACTGGAATATAATTGTTTTCAGCGATGAGTCCTGCTTCGATGTGAGTTCCGACGACTAGCGAAGACATGTCTGGAGACGTTCAGAACAGCAATGCATACTCATCTGGATACTGCCAACGAGACAACCAGGAGCTATGGTATGGGATGCCATTTCATTTGACAGCCGGCCTCGTTTGGTGTGGCACCCTTATAGCACGGCAGCACTTCGATGAGATTCTAACCCTTTATTTTTGCCCTTCCTTTCACGGATCTCTGGGCTTACATTTCAGCAGGGTAATGCTAGGATGCATACGGCATGCCTTTCTACTAATTGTTTTCATGCGTCTCCAACACTTCCCTGGCTGGCGCGATCGCTAGATCTCTTTCCAACTGAGCACGTTTGGGCTCGGAGGAGCCATGTCCGACCCTCCATGGATGGCGCCGATCTAACTTGCCGGCTTGAAAGTACAGGGTGTTCGGGATAAATTTGACATATTTATAATTGATTATATTTTTCCGTAGGTTGGAGGTATTGACACACACTACTCGTCATTTAAAAGTTTGGACCCTTCTTCATTCATATACAAGATGTCAGAAAGGATGGATGACTGGAACCCACCTGAATCATGGAAGAGAATAACTTGCATCATGATGATTCGTGCCGGCCATCAAAATAAGGATATTATGACTGCTGCCCAATGCTCCCTGAACACAGTAAAAACAATCAGTGAACTAGAGACTTGCAATGGTGACTACGAGGATGTAGCAAGAAGAAAGATCCCTAGCAGACGATCTGATTGCGTTCGTACAGCAGAATTCCTTGCAAATCTGCAGGAACAGGTGTTGAAAAACCCTGGCATTGGAACATTGGAATTCGGGCTTTGTCACGTGAAATGAATGTTGCAGCCTCTACTATGAAGCTTTTTTTTTGTTAATTCAAGCGGATTTTCTTTTTCTTTACGAAATTGTCAAATTTATCCCGAACACCCTGTATATGCAAAGGAATCCTCCAGGAGCACATCCGCCAACTCTACGAGTCCATGCCTAACCGGATTAGAGCTTGTATTAGGGCTAAAGGTGGGCCATTGCATTATTTATTTTGCTTTTATTACTGTATTTCCTAAATAAAAAATTAAATTCCTATCATACTAGTTTCGTTTTCAATCCATCTACAGATTTTCGTCTCATTCAGATAACTCCTTTTTAGTGTGTCGTTTTATATATTACAGAAATGCAACTGAAATTGTAGGTTAAATTAATTGAATATGGCGATGTTTCCAAGGGGTATCTGCTTAAGAGGAACGATGCTTTCATGGAGGACTTATTAAGATAAATTGCGTCATGTTTACGTTACGCATGGGGAAACTACGAAAACCAATAATGACCTTTATTTGTGTGTCTTTCTAATAAAATCTTACATAGACTGCTATATATCTTATAGCTAGAATAGAGCATTTTCACAGGCAGATTTCATAAATGTTATCAAAATAATGTTAGAATTATGTTTAATGAATTGGTTTTTCCTACATTAAATAATTCCTTCACTACCTAAATGCTTAACTTTCCTCTTATTACTCATTAAATACCAGGGACACAAGTGCAATTGCTTCCATATTAAGACAGATCTTTTTTTCAGTGTCCTTCAGCTGTTTATGAAAAATAATTTAGCTATATAAATTCTATCTTCTTTTTGTAATAAAGTTTATTTACAATATTTTTCTTATTTGCTATAACACTTCAGTTTTGCATTGATAGGACAATCAAATTAACCTCTTTTGCAGTTCTTGATAAAGATACCTATAAATCTGAAAGTAAGGCATTAAATTGTTTTAAATTTTACATACTGTGCATGTAAGTAATTTTAGAAAAAGTTATATAATTTAATCTTTAAATCTATGGAAGATTTAAGGATGCTTTCAATTGAACTGCTGCCATGGTTTTGGGGCTAAGAAGCATCTTGTTCTAGGCAGATAGCACTTGAAATGCATATGCTTATGATTAATAAAACATTAAACCACATGGTCAAAATTCACTGTAAAACTTCTCATCCTTTTGTAGAATGTTTTTCATACTGACATGTAAAGTTGAAAGCCTTGTGAACTTTCTTCTTCTTGTTACTTTATTTATACAAGATAATCTATACTGTACAATGGTTCTATCTATAACGCATTTTATTTTAGAATTTCATTCCCTTCTCTATATAACATTGTAATTTGTAATTTACTTCTCTTGGTATTCTGAATAACTATTTACATGAAATTACTCTTGGTATTATAAAAATTTCTAAAACTATTAATCTCAATGTTTTTGAAAGAGATAATTTTTTCTCCTCCTTGAATTTTCCATTTACGGTAAAAAAAATTTTAAATGCGACTTTAATGCAAAACATGCAAAAGTGTCATCAATTATGATAAAGCAGAATTTATTTTACTCAGTGTAAATGACAGCACGTCTTATAACTCACAGGTAACCAGTGGCTGAGTGGTAAAAAATCACTGAATACGGGCAGTTCCTATTCGATTCCAGAAGAATTGGGTTGGCTGCATGGGTGTTTTCATGGTTTTCCCTACCTGTACCATGTATATGAGCTAGTTTCCCCGAGAAAGTCCTCCACGAAGGCATCCTTCCCTTAGAAAGGGAACCCTAATTTGCTTTGCAATAATCAACTTAACCAAACCAATTATGAGTCACAGTTCAAAATACCTCTAATATATTAAAAATATGCCAAGTTTATGAAATGAATTTAGTTACATAATGTGAATGTGTCTAATTTCTTGTTAACAGTTTCAGATATATACATACCTTAAAATTTATGATATACTGAGATTTATAATAGCCTGAGATATCTCAATAATTACTTTTGTAAAAATTAAGTAAGTTTAATTAATAAACTGATCACTAAAATTTTGAAATTCTGTTATAAATACAATTTTTTAAAATAACAAATAATTAAGTAACAATTTAGTAAGTAATAAATGAAGGTCCCATTTTGGCAAACGTGCTCTGAAATGAAAATATATTTGAAAGCATAAGATTGTGTATGCAAAATAAAGTGAACTCATTAGCCAATGGTCTTGTATTTATATTTTTCTATCATCGGCTGCTCTAGGAAACTTTTGCTTCAGCAGAATTCAAATGCCTACATACCAGAAAAAATATGACATTCAAACCTTTTCTGAGATTTGATACATGAAACTAAACTAGGTTGAGGTGACAAATTCTGTTTCACTATTAGGATTATCTGGGTTACTTGTAAAAGGCTGACTGCTATCTTGGGATTTAGATGAATAAAGATGACAACCTTTTTTTACTAGTTACATATTTAGTAGCATTTTTCGGAAGTTTTCTTCTGGCAATTTTAGAAAACCTTTAGGAATACCTTCAGATTTTCTTCATTACTATCAGAAAAAGTATCTGGTTTCCTTTTAAGATTTCATTACTTTGTGTACTTAATTTATATATTGTCAGGAAGTGTAGCCTGCTATAGAAATAAAAACCCATTCCTTTCATTACACAACATTAAGAATTCTCCACTTTTTTTTTGTTAAATATTTTTGGTAGTTTTCAAAGGTGAATTTATGCAAAGATCAATCTATGGAGTAGATTTGTCGAGCCATACATAGTATCCCTTGATTAATGATTCCATACACTGATCCAATTCTTGTACTACCATTGTGATAATTTCAATATCTAATATAATTCAGTAGTATTCTTCAGTAAATGAAGTATCTATCTTGCTATGAAGTATTCACGCACAGGCTCATTCCATTCAATCTTTCCAAATGGAACAACATCACTCGCTGGCCTTCTAAGGCTGAAACCTGAATGTATGATATATACAAGGTATGTCTTATGAATGTGTACAATTATGATTTTTATGAAGGGTACAATTTTAAACTGAATACTTTGCATAATAAGGATTGAGCAAGTTTTTAATTACACAAGTATTATTGGAGGCACATGTATGAATACAAATCATTTGCAAAATTTCACCACAATAGTCTCAATATCACAGCTTAAAAACAGAAAATAAGTCCATAACTGTTTAAAAGAAAAATGTAAAAATACAATGCAAAAATTTATTCCATCATAACAAAAATGTGCCCACCAGTGCTTCAGCACTAAAGTTGCTCAAAGCTGGTAGTTTGACCTGACTTCAATTCTAGGTAAACAGATTGGCTGCATGTGTAATGAGGATACGAGTGAGTGTCTTTTAGAAAGGTCCTCTATGAAAGCATGCTTCTGTTTATGCAAATAGCTTTGACGTAAACAAATCATGCAGACCAAGCCAAATGAAATTAAAATAAAAATGAAAATCACAATAAAATAAGTCAAACTATTACTAAATAAGTAAACTAAAAATAAAGTAATTTGAGTTTAGCTGTAATTCTGTAAAATGTCCTACGCATTATTTGTTTTTTTCAAGAAGGGGGGCAATTAGCTAATCTAGAATCAATATTATTGTTAAACATATTCGTTGAATAACTGTATTGCTCTTACATGAGTAATAGATTTTACATGTTTCATTATTTACATGCCTTACACATTTTCTATGCCTCATTATTTACATAGCTTACAGGTATTAAATGTTTCATTTTGTTTTTATTTGGTAAAAAGAGGGATAATAAATTTCATTGCAAAACATTTTGATAGATAGTTATGTAAATGACTTATGATATGAACTCTATATTCAACTGCCATATAAATACTATTCCTAATATACATAAAATTTAATTTTTATTTGCCTCTATAGTCAACCCTCTAAGGTATAATATAGCATGGCTTGAGTAATAATTTTCACAATACAATGTATTGTGGAATGTGAAACATGAATACAGAAACATATTAAGTGCAAAGAACATAGAGAATAAAACGCCATTTTAATCATAGATATTTACAAGAAATAATGCTTGATATTTATCAGAAGTGTTCAGATGAACTGTTACTAACTGCAATACATGCATCACAATGACAAAGAAGTGATTGGCATATACTTTGAAAGCTATTCAGCACATCTCTGCTGCAGTGATGCTAATTGGCTGACAAGGTCTGCAGTAGAATTAATCTCTGTTTCGTAAACAAGATCCACTGTCATTGTAATGCATGAAGTTTACATTATCTATTTGCACAATTCATTTATAATAATTCTCAAATATCTTGCTGTAATCATAAACAATTACCAAGGACTTCAGTTTACTTAATTAAATTAAATAAATCATGAAGGAAATACTGCAAAATTTTCACTATCCCATTCTGTAAGTTGGAGATGATTTATATTTATGGCAATTAAAATCAAAAATGAAACAAACTATTTTTAGTTTATTCTTATAGCATTTAAATCCACTTTTATTAACTGTATACAGCATTATTTTATGACATCAGGAAATATTAATTTATTAAAATTTATTGAGACTTCTCAGTTCATAATGCATTATATACTCGTATATATAAAATACTATAAAGATGAGGAAATGTTTAATGCAAATTACTCTTTCTATTACACAATGCATGTAACTAAATATGTGTTTAAATACTACAAAATATGTATCCTTCTAGCAGGTTTAATGAAATTTTTATATTTATACTGCAGTTAAAAAATTAAATACAGTACCATTGCATTTTGTCGAATTTTGAACAATTAAGACTTGAGAGCATTACCATGTCTAACAGCACACAAATTTATCGCATACATATTTCTAAAAAGTTATTATTATTTCTAATTCGTACAATAAATACTAAAAATATTAAATGTGCTATAAACTAAACATCAGACTGAGGCTACAAATGTTCCAGAACAAATATACTGCAAATATGTTTAGTCTGAGAACTTAGGTCTGTTTAAGCCAGATATTTAAAGTTCCTCTGAATTCAAATTACTGTACATAACTATGAATATGATATGAAAGCACACATTGACTTATTTTATTGCACTACGATATGAAAGCACACATTGCAAGAACGAAAGTGCAAGAAAATGTTTATAGATTGCTTGCAATCAATGCACATAAAATAAATACTAAAAAGCTATAGAATAAACCATGTTTGAACATCGATGAATACAGGGAAGCATAACAAAGCAAATGAAAACAGAAAATAAAGCATTAAATAAATATTTACAGGTGCAAGACACTTATTTTTACACTGTCCTCCTGGAAGAAGTACGTCATCGGATGACAACCATAAAGTGGTCTACCATAATAAGCTGTTTCTCCCAGTTTTGGCGTTAAGGCTGTTCTTCGAACCTTATCCGTATTTTCTGCTCTCTCCTAACTTTAGTACCTCACCCATTCCTCCACAGTAAAACACAACGGCTCTTTTCGCTTATCCTCACTGCTGCCTTTCTCCTAAAAGGATTTTATTCGTTGCTTAAGTTACCCCATATATTTTAAAAGCGAACTTACTTTTGGCAAAGGAGCTGTATCCATTGTTACGACTGTCCTCGCTTGAAATGGCGCTTAGCCAAAGAATGTTCTTTGAGTTAGCAAACTTGTTTGGTCAGTCTGGGTGGACAATGGCAAGACAGGGGGTCGTCCTGCTCCTTCAATTCACTCCCTTCCCCAAGGTTATTATTGCAAGTGGGAAACATGTTCTGCTACCAAGACAGTAAATATGCGTTGTTTGACACGAAACGGAGCGAAAACTGCTGTCACCCTCCAAATCCCACCCTGCGAGATTTAGAGTGTACACGACGCGAAAACAGCGGGTCATTTGGGGGTGAGAAAGACTTTAAAAAGGGTACGCCAGGCGGCATATTTCCCGCAATTATATAAAATAGAAACTGCGTATGTCAGGTCCTGCAATCAATGTCAGTTAATAAATGATATTAATTACAGCCCGGCCGGATACTTAAATAGCTTTCGCGCTACATTTCCGAATGAAATTTTAGGCATAGATCTTCTTGGTCCTTCCCCCCAGAGTGAATTAAATAAAAATCGTTTTCTTTTAGTAATTGTAGATCATTTTTCAAAATGGACAGAAATTGTTCCACTTAAACGCGCGTCAGCCAAAACAGTCGCAGATGCATTCTTACACAGATACATTTTAAAATACGGTGCACCGATAAAAGTCATTAGCGATAACGGTAAACAATTCGTTAGCTAAATATTTGAAAACATATCCACTGGAATTGGCATACGCCATATCAAAATGGTTCCGTATAGACCACAGGCAAACATAGCAGAAAGAGTTAATAAAAATATTGTAAAAATAATTCGAAGTTATGTTAGCACACATCACAAGCGCTGGGATGGCTACATAAATGAGTTAGCTTATGCTTTAAGAACGGCAAATCACGATACTACGGGAAAAACCCCAGCAGAATTATTTTTAGGCCGAAAGTTAATTACGCCTTTAGATAAATTATTCTTTGTGCAACAAAGAGAGCAAGAATTTAAACAAAAGGATGTGCAAAACTTATTGACCAGGCGGTTAAAAGCTCGGATACGGCAAGAAAAAGACAAAAATTATACTATGATAAAAAACACCGTGAAGCAGATTTTAAAGTTGGAGATAAAGTGTTGAAGAGGAAATTTTCTTTATCAAGTGCCCCAGACAATTTTACTGCAAAGTTAGCTCCAAAATTTGAAGGCACCTATGTAATTCAGGAAATCAAGGGAGTCGTATTGTACCTTAAGAACGAGAGAGGGGAAATCTGTAAAGCAAGTCCCGACCAGGTGAAAAATATTGTAATCAAAATGATTTTGAAATCCTTGAAAGTTTCTTGCAGGACTCAAGCGTAAAAGAAGTGGAAGGTCAAGAAGTAACGTTACCCGCTCCATCACCCAAGAAGCAGAGAACTGAAGAGAAACTTAGCCCTGCTACAAGTCATGCGACGGTACCGAAAAGAAGAAATGAAAAGGTTCAGACTCCAGCATTTAAGAGATACAAGAAAGCAACGCCGCCGCGTAAAGAAGCTTTGGTAAAGAGGAAAAAACCACCTACAACGTATTGCAGCAGAAATTCTGCATCGAGGAGAACTCTTCCAGGGCCAGAGTGTCAGGTGCAAACAAGGCCGCCGTTCCCGAGATCGAAAAGACAGCAGGAGGAACGGAAAGACCACCACCAACAGAAGAAATTCAAGCATGATTCCAGACCGGAGGACGCCAAGACCAGCCGTCTAGGGGCAAAACGGAAAAGACAGCAACCGGACGACTACCACTCCAAGAGGCCATCATGCAGAGGGCGAAAAAGAAAAAGCAACGTGGACGACACTCGAAGGACACTAAGGAGACGACTGACGTCGATGAAATCTATAACGTGGGAGCAGTTCTGCCAGAAGAGGATGTCGGAGTTCCAATCATCGAAAACACAAAGATAAGTTAAAATCTTCTATAAAATTTTTTCTTTTGTTCCGAAATGTTATGCGTAAATATGAAGTTCTATGTTTTGACGGAAGTTAATTTGTCTCGGTTGAGACTTAGTTTTGTTTTACTTTATTTAGCTAAGGCAAAAGTATTATTTTCTTTATGTATAAAATCTAGGAACAAGCAGTTTCTGTTGGTCGAAAGACTAATTCTGTTATGTTAAAGCCAAAATTTGGCCGAAGATAAAAATAACTTCGCATTCTTGTATTAATAAGAAATTTAGTTTCAGTGCCGCCAGCTTGGCGAAGAATGAGTAAAGTAAAAATTTATTTTTCTCTTATTTATTTTATGGTAAATTGTAAAAATCATATGTTTAGAATTTTGTAAATATACGTAAATACTTGAAAGTTATGTAAATGTAGAATTCAGTCTAGAAGCATAAAATTTTAGATGCTAAAAGTAAATGCTCAAAAGAAATGAATTCAAATTTAAGTATTAAACTGTAGATAAAATCATGCTTTAGAGCGAAAGCCTGCATGTCTAAAGATGAATGAGGGGGAAGTTAGAATGAATGTGTTTTGTAGGGTTCTCCACCTACAGTTGAATTTTAAGAATGTTAAAATAGCCCATCGAGTTGTAGAATGTCGAGTAAGGTGTGTCTATTTGGTCGTTGAGTTCTAACAAATCATTGTGGTTAGGGGAAGTGTTGCAATACTAAAACACGAATATTCCCGTTTGACATCACACATGGTGGAGAGCCAGGGTAAAGTTAAATTCATGTTTGAATACTTGAATGAATGTGAATTAAGCAGTAACTAAGGAAAATAAATCGTTCAAAAACAAAAACTTATTCAGTGTCAAGAGAGTGTAAATTATAATGTATTTAGAAAGATACTGATACTTATTCCTTCCAGATGCTGGAAGGAAGAGAACAGATTGATTGCTGAAGTCCAGGAAAGGTTGCTGTAAGAAGAGAGTGTTAAATAAGTATCTACAGAAATTTATTCTACCTTTTGTGAGATAACAGATTTTTTTATGTAAACGAGGCTCTTAAATTCTAGTTCAGAATTGTGGAAACTTTTCAACAGGTCGTTCCTAGGACCTGCTTTCAAGTTTACCAAATTCTGGCAGCGGCAAATGTAGAGTTTATATTTATTTTAACTAACATTTATTTTAAATTTAAACTTTCTTTCCTGTCAAGACTTACTTTCCCCTGGAATTGCCAATGCCAGAGTATGTAAATTTTAGTAGAACGCGCAAGAATTCAAATTGTCAGCGGAAGTAATCCGAGTTAAACAGAAGGGAAACGAGTTCGAAGGTGTGCTTTCTTGCTTCACGAGCGTGGAGGTGGCTAGTTAGAAATTGAAGAACCTCGCGTTTCGGCCTGTGTGCTTGCCTCGGCAGATTGTTAAATCTTTCAACGTAATATTCAGAAGTTTTCTGAATTATCAGCGGTATCTCAGAACGCGGGTAGGTTAGTTAAGTTTAGAGAGCCTCGTAGTTAGTCACTTGTTATTATTCTTTTTAGTTTCTTATTTTTATTTTACCGCCGGGTCGGCGTAGTTTGTGAGCGTCAAGAGCACGCATCTGTATCTATAACGTGTATCTATAACGCATCTGTAACTATAAGTTGAATAAAAAAGGATTTAAACCCTTCTCAAGACTTTGTATATTTTCCAGTTCATAGGAGTCACCACTATTGTTGCGTGCAGGTTGGAAGCGCGCAACATTACAAGTTTACTTTTAATTAATGGGTAGAGCCCTATTTCAATGAAAATCATAATTGTACGAACACTTTTCGGAGCCACTGTATATATATATATAAAAAGGAAAATATATCTCATTTAGTAAGTGTTTGTATATGTTACAAACTAGACAACAGAAGCAAAGGAAGTTGAAATGAGTTAAATAAAAACTGTTAAAATGATTAAATTATTAACTTTTATACATCCACTTGAGATTTTATAAGAAACAATACATATCTTAACAGAATTATTTAATAGGTAAATAGATACGTGTTATAGTTGCAGAGATATTAATATTGAACTATATAGTCTAAACTAAGAATAGTCATTATTAAATTAGAAAAAATTATTATTATTTTATTGTTCACTTTCAACCAAATGTAATCATTATTAAATATCATGGTTTACTAAATTCCAAAGATGTTCAGGAAAGATGTAATAACACAGGTGCTGAGACATGGGCATTCCATAAGCAGAAAGAAAAAGCACTTGCCTACATTGCTATCATATCATATAAGCTCATGCTCAGCTGAAGGAGGTTTTTTTCCCGTATATACTTAATATATATCTTTATTATAATGCGACCACGCTAATCATATGCAGTGCTAGTAATTACCAATAGCTCGACACCATAGTCAAGCCATAAAAAAGCACCATTAAGTACACTCTGTTGAAAAATGAACCGCCATTTTTCTGCATTTAATACCCACCACTAATCACATATGAAGTTTGCTGCTTCAGTAATTATGTCTGACGCATACACAATTACATATAAGCCACCATTACGAAATATCGGCGATCAAGTATCACGCTAGAAAATACGACATATCATAACGATAGTTCGTCCATCTCTGCGCATGCGCTAGACACACAATTTCGCCAAGACCTGATAAATCACCAAATTTAGTCGCGAGTTGTGTTTCCTAGGGAGGAAATAAAAAATACGCAACCGGGTTTTCCCCTTCTACTCCCGCCACATTATCAATGAAACAGCTGTTCTATTTACCTGCCACTTAAACCAGTCGAATGGCCCTCTTCTCTCCTTCCCAAATGCTCCCATCAGTGTGAAGAAAGCGAAAGCGCTGCTTTCGGATGCTTCAATTTACATGACGATCTTCGACGACGGTAAAGCTAGTAGAAAGGAGGAAAATAATTTCGTAATTTTTGATAAGAGATTGTTATAGCCAGGTGAAAAAAAAGGGTAAAGAGAAAAATAATGAACGATGTGTCAAATATTGGGGAATTTTGACTTCTTTAAATAAAACTGGGTGGTGGGGCAAAGCGGCCTTTGGAAGGCTTCAGAATAGTGTTACTTCTGATTTATCTAAAAATGAAATAGATTTGTATCTGGTGCGTTGGACGGGATTCATTCAGATTTTGATAAATTTGATGCCCAGTTACCAAAGGAACAGTCAGGTACACTCTTCGGAACAAGCGCATGCTCAACAATTATCCACGAGAGGATTTGTAAGGGAATTTCTCCCTACAAATTCTATGTTATCCATCCAGGCGAAACTAGTCGATTTTTCCGTGACGTCAAAAATTTGAAAAGTAGGGTAGGGTAAGGCTACTTATAATCTCTAGTAGCTCTAGGGTAGGGGTTAAGGGTTAGGAAATATGCTTCCGACAGAGCTTGAATTGTGCCGGATCCCGGCTCCGGTACTTCTTAGTTTTGGAGACATATTCTAATTCTAGCCCGAGTGCATCGGATCCCTAAATAAGAAGGTTCCGGCAATTTTTTAATTAACGGAACAGTTATTTTAGTAGAAATTTGATCTAGAAAATTTTATTTTTAGGAATAAAATTGTATAAAAAATCGTTTATTAAATTCTAATTTATCTCTTTACATTTTATTTAATTTTAATTATTCAATTACTTTAATTTTTAATTATTTTAATAAATAATAATAAATTAATTATGAATTAATTAAATAATGATTAACAAGTTAAATAATAATTAATAAGTATTAATTATTAATATCAATTAAATAATTGTTAATTAATTTGATACTCATTAACTATTTAATTTTTAAATTAATTATGATTTTAATAGTGATTTTGTTTATTTATTTACTCTTCCTCATTCGTGATGGTCTTTCATAGACTCCGGCACTCCCGTATTCACCAATTTTTTAACTCATGAATTTTCGTCTTAACCAGTGTGTCAGAGCGAAATCGGTGTTCTCCAACCACAATACCGTGCGTTATACTTGCATCTGAGCGTCGGATCTTGATTCACCGATGGCGATGGATTTTTATACTGGTTAATGTTAAGCATGCGCAGAACGATGCTAAGATGAAAACTTGTGTAAAGATGGATGCCGTGAGAGATTTGTTGATGTTAGAAGAGCTGCAATCATTTGATAGGAGGTCACGACAGGTAGTAACAGAGATTGTGATCTCGATGTGTTAGATGATATTGATTTTCGTCGGCGGTACCGTTTGAATAAATCAACGGTATCGCATATAATTGATATTCTAAGTGAAGATTTGACCTGCAGTGCTTTTTAGCCGAGAAAGTGTGTATTGCTCTAAGGCAGTGGTCAGCAAAGTGCGGCTCTGGTACAAATATCCACGGAAGGCGCAAGAATATTTTCATTTGAAAAAAACTTGGAAAGAAAAAATTACATCTTATTTTGATAAATTAAAATTCTTCTATAAATCGAGAATATGTATAATTTTTTGTTTGAGTAAAAATATAGATAGGTAATTAAAATTTTATATTGTTGTAAAAATACGTAACGAACATCGAGTTTAATTTTATTAGTTTTCGTAAACGTAGACATATACCATGTACAAGCTACCGGCATGCGCGTTCATGCTTTTTATAAAGTAGTGAAGGTACAAATTGCCATCACAGAGCAGCAGTTGCAGTGTGAACAGTTTTGTCTTATCTACCTTCTCTGCCGTTGTCCTGTCTTGTTAAAAAGTTGTTGTATTTTTTAATCTAGCTGCTCATCTTACAGGTATTTTTATACGATTTTATTACACCTGCTATGTATGTTTGTGGTTCCGGTAATTTGTAATCGATTTTTCGATAACTTCTATTTGTCCAAACGTTGGAAGTTTTCTTCCATTTTGGGTCACATTAAAGGTTTTGTTATTCTGATGATGGAAAAAAATATATTTTTCTTTTTAGTACAGTTACATATATTAATAAAATTTAATTTTTTAAAAAGATTTTTTTAATTTTCATCGATTTAATAATGATAATAATTTTGTACTGGTGGCTTTAGAAAAAATATATTTGGAATATTTTTATAGGCACCCCAATTAACATGGCTACCAAAAAAAAAAAAAAAAAAAAAAAAAAAAAAAAAAAAAAAAAAAGATGAAAACCGTGAAAGTTACTTAAAGAACATTATTTGAAATGGAGAGTGAGTACGCTGATCTTCTGCTTCATTTCATGGTAGGCGTTACGTCTCATCTAAATCAGCTTAATCGTAAACTACAAGAGAAAGGAAACTTAAATTTTTCGATGTTAGAAGAAGTAATAACATTCGAAAACAAATCATCCATTTTTGCACAGGATTTTGAAAGAGAAACATTGTTTCACTTTCCGAGCCTGCTGAAGCATCTCCACGAAAATAATTCCTCTATTGATAAACACCATTTTAAAACAATAATTTTAAATATGAGGGATGCATTTCTCAGCAGGTTTCAGGAATTTATAAACAGCAGAGCAGCTTTAGCATTTGTCAAAAATCCTTTTAATGTTACGATAACTGAGTTGAAATTTTCTCCTTTTGATATTGACATTGGTAGCTTTGAAATACAATTGCTGGATTTAAAAAACAAAGAGATAAGGCGCTGTAAATTCGAACGTCTTTGTGTTGAATTGGAAATATTGGAGAAGCAAAAATGTGATCTTAGTTCACAACACAAGTGGTCTGCTTTGAATGACCTGGAGAAGGAAGATATGATCATTTTCAACGCTTCGAATAGTGTTCCTGACTCTTACGATCAGCTGAAAAAGCTCGCGTTTGCTGTTCTTTACCTTTTTGGTTCTACATATATATGTGAACAATCTTTTTCAAGCATGAACATTATCAAGAGTAAACTTAGAAGTTGTCTTATTGATGAGAACTTGGAATCATGCCTAAAATTAAAAACAACAACATACAAACCTAACTTACTCAAACTTTCCAAGGAGATGCAAGCACATTGTTCTTATTAATAAATATTTATTAAGTATTAAATTTAATTTTATTTAGAGTAATAAAAGTTTACTAAAGCAGAATTTGCTCCCAATTTTTTTAAAAATTGTTGTAATGTTCATATTTGGCTGTTTGGCTAATAAGTTTGCCGACCACTGCTCTAAGGTTTTACGCTTGTGGAACGTTTCAGTTAGTTCTTGGTGATCGGTTACAGCCGAAAACATCGCGACAAAAACATCGCGGACGAAAACGTCGTGGAGAAAACAACGCAAGGCGAAAATGTCATGCTACAAAACATTGTGGGAGAAAACATCGCAGTTCTAAAACATCGTGGTACAAAACATCGTCGTCGAAAATAAAGCGGTTCAAAAACTTCGCAGTTTAAAAACATCGCCGTCGGAAATATCGTGGTAAAAAATAAAGTATCTACAAATCATCGCATGACGATAACATCGCAGACATGCTTATTTTTCATATTTCTTTCAGGATTTAAAAACTGTAAATGGATATTCCCATAATGATTTGTGAGCGCAAGTGATGTAAGGAAGGATAATTTTTACTTTCACATTTTTTTATTAACTAATAAATTTTTGCTGAAAAAATAAGAAGGAAACTTAAGCATAGAAAATTAAATGCAACTTAATAGATTATACTTTTTATGAAAAATTACCTGTAAAATCTTTATAAAAAATTATTTATTAATGGTCTTTCTTAGGTAACTATGCCGATTTAAAATTCTATTAAGTGCTATAAGTTGCATTAATTTTCTATGTTTCAAGTTTTCTTCTTATTTTCTCAGCAAAAATTTAATATTTAATAAAAAATATGAAAGTAAAAATTATCCTTCTTTACATCTTGCGCTCACAAATCATTATGGGAATATCCATTTACAGTTATTAAAGCCTGAAAAAAGCATGTCTGCGATGTTATCGTCATGCGATGATTTGTAGATACTTTACTTTTTACCACGACATTTTCGACGACGATGTTTTTAAACTGCGAAGTTTTTGAACCGCTTTATTTTCGACGACGATGTTTTGTACCACGATGTTTTAGAACTGCGATGTTTTCTCTTTGCGATGTGTTCTCCCACGATGTTTTGTAGCACGACGTTTTCGCCTTGCGTTGTTTTCTCCGCGACGTTTTCGTCCGCGATGTTTTTGCCGCGATGTTATCGGCGGACACCTTGGTGATCTGGGTTCGGTCAGTCAACCGTCGGCTTGCCGGGCAATAAATCAGGTAACACAATGTCTTGCAAAGCTATGCCCTCAGTATATCAGATTGCCTGATACAGAGCACCAAAGACGAGAAGTAAAATATGACTCTTTATTATAACATTTATTGTATACTATTAACATGTATAATATTATAGAATATATTATTATCATGTACTTGAGACGTCAGATATATGTAGAAAATTTTGTGTAATAGTACAGTTTATCACAAGAAAAATATAATTTTCAGTACAAAAAAAATTGTTAGTACGTTCTTGTAAGACAGGGATATAAATTATGCTGAAGCCTTTATAAAAGATATATTTTTCCAAATACTCTTTGCATGCAATGACGAGCATTCGAAATTAACAGAAGAATTTCAGTTATTTCTTGAATGTAATTTTTATGTCAGATTTTCAGAAAATTCAGTGGGAATTTTTTTCTTTTTCATAGATGCACATAAATTTTGTAACAAAAATGGATTTTTACCTTCACACTTCATTAGTTGGTGACATATCTTGCTTGATTAGTGATTCAATCTTGGAGGCCATTATAATAAGGAAGTTCCAAAAAATTATGTTAATCAAATTGTGAAAAGAAATTATGGTTGCGCATTATCTGCCTAACTCTCCCGCAGAGTCAGCAGTTGTTGATTAATTTTTCACCAGCCTAGCATATGAGAAACCTAGCCTATGGAGTCAACTCCTATTTCTAGCAATTATATGTGTTATGGCTCATAAAACTAAAAAGTAGCCATTTAAAAAAAATGGTGGTGTGTTGAAAATGACATAAATCAGCAACGAATTAATAAAATTAAATACATAAAAAAACATCCGTAATGAAATTACGTAAATCAAGCATCCCTAACGGAACACTTAAACGCATAACATAAACAGTAGCAAATTAAAATTAAAATGCAAAAAACATTCATAATAATTGCTTAATTTTCTATTTCTTCAATCTTCTGTCTATGTGCAACATGATCTATTTTAATTTTTGCAAAAAAGAGCAGAGAATTGCAGAATTCTTGGCATCACAGAGCAATTTGACACTGATCCCCCATGTACACGTTGACATGTTTTAACTTGAAAAATCATCATAGTTCTCAGTATCACAGAACAACTTGGAATTGTTCTCCATGTGTGCACTGACCTGTTTTATCTGTAAAAAAAAAATCAGGGAATTACACTTATTCAGAGATTATAAAAATTTGAATTGTTTGAATTGTTAGACTAAGCTGTATACAGATTGTGTTCATATGCTGGATGAAGCTCGGTGAGAGGTCAAATGTCTTGTATGAATACTCCGAGTTTGCTCAGATAGGAATTTTATCTTATGCAGAAAAGTTATTTTTGTTGTTTGACTTGTGCAGGGGGAGGAATTGATATTGTGGAGTTTTAGCTGAAATATTCAGATTTCGAAAACAGAAATATGCAATATTAAAAAATAATTAAATCTGCTTTAACTTGCTTACATGGACCTCTTGTTGAAAAGTGATTTATTTATATGACTGATGTTCAGTCCAGGGTTTCGAACTCTGGTGAACGAGCTGCTGCATGGATGTTTTCATAGCTTTCCTGATGTTTAACGTGTATATGAGCCAGTTTCTTTTAGAATGTCCTTCACAAAGGCAACTTTTGCCTTAGGCAGATAGATTGCTTTACCATAATTAAATAAACCAATCTAAATCTATATGGGGGATACTGTAACAGAATGTAGAACATCCTTTAACACTGATAGCCTAGGTGCTATACAAACTGTGTATATTACTACACAGTTAAGTGCACATTTTTAATTTCATCACAGTATTATTTTTGTCTAGCAAGGCTTCTGCTAGATTTTGGCCACACAATTTAATTTCTCTTGCTTTTGAATTCTGCTGCCCAGTTGTACTGCCTTCTTAATATTAAAAATGTTACTGCTCTGTGCAGTCATTACAGTTGTAATCCCCCCCTTTCGCTTGGTGTCAACTTCTATTTTCACAGAAATTATATGTGTTATAGCTCATTAAATACACTCATGTCCATAAATTAAGGATAATTCGGAGTCTCGTAGAAATCGAACTCTGAAATAAATATATCACCTGTAAAATCACTACACACATCTTCAAGAATCATATGCAAATTTCAGGAAGTAACCAGATGACACCGATGGTACGTCACAATGACGAGAGTGTAAGAGAGTAATATATAAGGAATACAGGCAAAGAAGTAAAATTGTTCACAGGCGCTTTATAAGCATTGCAGTGCAATAACCGAATAGTTATGACACAAAGGACGCATTTGGATGATTTTTTACGTGGTAGAATTATCGGCCGTCTGGAATGTGGGCGTACCCAACTGGAAGTATCAGACGAACATGGAATTGCCCAGAGTGTCATCTCCAGGCTTTGGCAACGATGATGGTACTGTGAGTAGACGTTACAGCACAGGTCGCCCCAGTGTTACAACGCCAAATGAGGTCCGGTATTTGGCAGTTACTGTCAAAAGAAACAGGCGGAGCACAGCCTCAGACCTGTCACGTCAGCTCTCTTCAGCTACTGGTACGACAATTTCAAGGCAAACCGTGTACAGACGCTTAGGGCAGATTGGTGTATATGCTCGTAGACCTGTCACATGCGTTCCACTTACTGCAACTCACTGTCGCCTGCGGTTAGCCTGGAGTAGAGAGAATGCATTGTGGACACCGCAACAGTGGGCTTGTGTGATGTTTTCCGACGAGTCCAGGTTTAGCTTGCAATCTGATTCTCGCCGGACTTTCATATGGAGAGCTCCAGATACCCGTTACCACCAAGAAAACATCATTGAACGACACCGTTACGGTGGTGCAGGAGTGCTCGTTTGGGGTGGAATTATTCTGGGTTCCAGAACTGACCTGCATGGTCAAACTGGAACCATGACAAGCCAAATCTATCGCGACGTCATTCTGAAACAACATGTACGTTTGTTTCGGGGTGCCATGGGCGCACAATTTCTGTTTATGGATGGCAACGCCCGTCCTCACCGTGCAAACATCGTAAGCGAATGCCTTCAATCGGAGGATATCACCCGTATGGATTGGCCAGCATTCTCACCGGACTTGAATCCAGTAGAGCACGTGTGAGATATGCTTGGCCGACGAGTTGCAGCCCGTCAACCTCCTTCTACATGTCTACCGGAACTTCGGAGAGCATTGCTTTTTGAGTGGTGTAATATCCCCCAAGATCAGATCGATAATTTGATACTCAGCATGCCTAGGCGTTGTACGGACTGTATTGCATCGTCTGGGAGACATACAATGTATTAACAATCATACCAACCATGTAATATTGGTTTTTTGTAAATAGGTTTTTTTTTAATTTGCTCCAGTGAGAAAAAATCGCTAATTTTTTTAATAATATTAAACATATAGCATTTTTTTTTTGCTCTTTATCTTTTGTTTAATAAATAAGCTTTACAAATAAGTCAAATTTGTTTTGCTTCTAACTCTTCCTTTGGCTGATCTTGCATTATCCTTAATTTATGGACATGAGTGTAGTTTTAAAAACATTGATAGGGTGGTAACCAGTAGGTATTATTATCGACCTGTGCGTTTAGTGTTTAACTAAAAGTAAATAACTTAAAAATACATTTTTAATATTGTTTAAAATTCTTTGTGGGACAGCCCAAAATTTTACTTCAAATGTGAATAATATTTTATTAGTAAATTTAAATCTTAGTCACAAATGATGATTTTTTTTTTTTTTTACTTCTAAGTCAGTCAAAAATTTTTCAGCAGTTTTGGATTTCCTGGTGTTTATGGAGCAATTGATTGCTCTTTAATACCTATTTCTAGTCCTGGTGGTATTAGAACTGAAATGTTTCGAAGCAGAAAAGGGTTTTATGCTTTAAATGTACAGACTGTCTGCGATGCAGACCTGTATGTTCGAAATATTGTTGCTCGCTGGCCAGGAAGTACGCATGACATGACAGTTTTTAGCAATTTTTATGTTCGTGCAAAACTAGAAACAGAAGTTCCTCCGGAGTACCATTTGATTACTGATAGTGGATATGGATGGAGAACGTATCTGTTAACACCATATTTGGATCCAACATCAGAAGGACAAAGAGAGTAATTTTTTAATGTGTATCCTTTAATTAAATATGAAGTAATGAAAATTGTCAAATATGCTTAATACGTTTTTCAGCAGTTTATGTCAGAAACTTTTAAAATCTATTAAAACATAAAAAAGCATAAATTATATTGTAAATGAGATTTTTTTATTAAATGTTTCTGTGTCATGTAAAGGCATAATTGTTTTTGAGTTACCAAATACTCTGGTAATCTTAAGGTGCTAAAAATGCTGGATGAGGATCTAAGTACTAAAAATTGCAAGTAATACACCATTAAATTCAGAGCATGTGTTACACGATTAATTGAAATCATGTAATTATCCACGTCAGTTATCTACATATATTACATACATTCCTGCTAAGACTTTTTAAATTCTGGTTATACTTGTATACGGTAATTTCTTCATTTGTTTAAAAATGCTTTAAATATGCAGAAAGTTTTCCAATATATTTATTTAAAAATTTACATATAAGCTGAATTGCACAATTCAAGAGTAAATTGTATCGAATTCTTTGTTCTTCATATTCAGTATTTTTGATATTTTAATGCTATTTAACATTGCGATGTTTTAGCATTAGTTGAAGAAAATTTTCTGGTAACTCACTATCAGATCAGAAATAATGGATTAATCAATTTCTGAATTTATATTTTATCTTTATGTACATGGATAGCAGCTATAAGCTTAATTTCTGTCTATCTTTTACAGGTATAATAATTCTCACAAATATATGCTAGGAACACCGTAGAGCGGCAATACGGAGTATGGAAGAGGCGTTTTTCCTGCATTGGGTCAGGCCTCCGATGTAAAGTGGAAAATGCCATGACTATAATAGTAGCAACAGCAGTGCTACACAATATAGCTCTGCAAATGATTCTTTTTTTTTTTCTTCTTTTCTTTTTTCTTTTGAGGAAGATGATGATACAGAAGATTAAAATACAAATCCTGTGTTTCAAGAACGAAATGTGGAAGGATTTGCAAAATGCAATGCAATTATCAGAGAGTATTTCACATAATAATGTAAAAAGATTTTAAAAAAATAATGCTATTAAATAAATTTTTATATTATATTATAAATCTGTGTTTATGTAACTATTTTATTAATCTTTAATACATGCTACAGTAATACAAAAAGGGTTAAAAGTTCAACATTTAGTATATTTCATGTTTTATCTTTAATCTGATGCTCATAGTGAAGAAAAACCTAGTTTCTGAAGATTAAATGAGCACATAGTGAATAGCAATACTGTAACAAACATATCTGCTATGAGTTTATAAAAACTGAGTTTTGAAATATTTTTAAGGAAAATAATGATAATTTCAGTAATTCTAAGTATAGTTAGTAGACAATAAAATATTAGTGGTGCATTGCTATTAGGTGAATTGTGGATTAAGAAATAAAATTATGTGAAACAGATACTTAAGATCATAAAAATGTAAAATATTTATTCTCCTATGTTCTGTTAATTTTAAGTTTGCAGACTTTATTAAACGGGTACTTAAAATTATTAGAAATATAAAATACAATATACTTTACAAAATTATAAAGTGGTACTCCTCAGATACAGATTTCAACTGAAATTAATTTTTTAGGATCATTCTGTATGACAGCAAGTATATTTCTTTTAATTTCTAAGTCTCTCTTTAAAATTTCCATTTCTAAATCATGATCTTTTTACATGTCATGTTCTTCTTTTTTGTATTTCATTGTTAATTCATGTTCTTCTTTTCTGTATTTCATTGTTGATTCATGTTCTTCTTTTTTTTAAATTTCATTGTTAATTCATGTTCCTCTGTGAGAAATTTCGATTTTAGTTCTGAATGTTCTACCAGAGCAGCTGCAGCTGCATTAGATGCTGGAGGCTGTTCTTTGGGCTTTCCTCAGTAGTTTAGGTATAGGTGCAATTTTTGATGATTTATCAGCCTTCGTTTCTACCATTGGTGAATACATTTTGCCTTTTTTGACTTCCTGATATACCTGTGAAGGAGAATCAGTAGCCTTGACTTGTGTTATAAAATGTAAGTTTGGCTCTTTCTGTACAGGTCTGATTTCATCCATTTCTTTAGATCCATTTTCCAAGTTAGCCTGTTACATAAAATATTACACAGTAAGTAAAAAATACAAATACAGTAAAAAAATTTGAAATAATTATTGGTACTCTTCAATTATCGGAACCAGATTCGAGAATGTATGAATATATGTATGCATGTATGTGTATGCACGCACATATTATATGCACATACATGCATACATATTTTCTTGAATCTGATCCTGATAACAGAAGAATATCTTATTATCGATAGAAAGTGCAGATTATAATATAGCAAGAATAGAAATTATATAGAAAAAGCAGATAACAGATGCATACCTTATCTACACAAAGGGCAGATTATAGTAGACCAGTTTTTTTAGTTGTTCCTAATTACATCCTAATTAGTTATATCTTAAATGACCTAATTTGTTTTTTTCTTACTTATAATTGCTGATTTATGTGTGAAATTTGATGTTCTTCGAGACTGACCTAGCTGTTCAGAAGTTTGAGCTTACCTAATATTTCATTTTTTTTATGAAAGGAACCTCAGCTGCAACTTAAGCATCTGTTACACTTTTTCTCCCAAATAGGCCAGAGAAGTTTGTCATGTTTTCTCTTTACTCCAATCATCTATTAATGTTCTAGCATCCATACCCTTTTATACTTAAAAAAATTGTTTTATTAGAAGCTTTGATCGGAATCTTAGTATATAATCTGTTATGCGTTATAATTACATTTATCATTATCATTCATTTGGGAAATATATTTGCACAATAATGTTAGTAATAATTTTTTCTCACATGAATAAAAATTGTATCTGAATGCAAGTAAATGTGAGTAATAATTTTACCTGAAAGGTCACAATATTGCATATAATATTTCTAGATAAAATTCTGCATTACGGACATGTTTGGATCCTAACATCATTACAAACGTTTTTAATCATAAATCTAGTATTGAAATAATCATCAGTCATTCATTCAGATGAAACTATTTTCTTAATAAAAAAAGGAAGGAAATTCTTTCAGTTTTAATATCAACTCCTGGGAGTAATTTTAAATAAATGCTTGAATAAGGTTGTAGAGTTGCGCGCCTCCAACCTGCACGCAACCAAGAGGTGACTGTTGAAACTGGAAAATAGACAGAGTCTTGCTAAGGGTTTAAGTCCCTTTTTATTCAACTTAAGAAATTACAATTGCGTGCTCTTGACGCTCACAAACTACGCCGACCCGGCGGTAAAACAAAAATAAGAACCTGAAAAGAAATAATAACAAGACTCTAACTACGAGGCTCTCTAAAAGTAACTAACTTCACCGCGTTTTACAATACCGCTGCTAATTCAGCAAACTTTGAATATCACGTTGAACGATTAACAATTCTCCGAGGCAAGCACACAGGCCGAAACGCGGGGTTCTCCAATTTCTGGCTAACTACCTCCGCGCTCGTGAAGTACGAACAGCACATCTCGAACTCGTTTCCATTCTATTTAACTCAGAATACTTCCGCTGATAATTTGAATCCTTGCGCGTTCTACTAAAATTTACATCCTCTGGCATTGGCAGTTCCAGGGGAAAGTAAGGCTTGACAGGAAAGATAGTTTAAACTTAAATGTTAGTTAAAATAAATATAAACCCTACATTTGCCGCTGCCAGAATTTGGAAAACTTGGAAGCAGGTCCTACAAACAACCTGTTGTAAAGTTTCTACAATTCTGAACTAACTCCCAAGAGCCTCGTTTACACAAAAAAATCTTATGTAACAAAATGTATACTAAATTTCTGTCGATACTTATATAAATCTCTCTTCTTACAGCAACTTTTCCTGGACTTCATCTATCAATCTTGTTCTTTTCCTTCCAGCAACTGGAAGGAATAAGTATCAGTATCTTTCTATATACATTATAATTTACACTTTCTTGACACTGAATAAATTTTTGTTTTTAAACGATTCGTTTTCCTTAGTTACTGCTTAATTCACATTCATTCAATTATTCAAACATTAATTTAACTTTACTCTGGCTCTCCACCATGTGTGGTGTCAAACGGGAATATTGGTGTTTTAGTCTTACAACAATTCCCCTAACCACCATGATTTGTTAGAATTCAACGACCAAATAGACACACCTTACTCGACATTCTACAACTCGATGAGCTACTTTAACATTCTTAAAAATTCAAGTGTAGGTGAAGAACCCTACAAAACACATTCATTCTAACTTCCCCCTCATTCATCTTTAGACATGCAGGCTTTCGCTCTAAAGCAAGATTTTATCTACAGTTTAATACTTAAATTCGAATTCATTGCTTTTAAGCATTTACTTTTAGCATCTAAAATTTTATGTTTCTAAACTAAATTCTACTTTTACATAACTTTCAAGTATTTACGTATATTTACAAAATTTTAATACATATGATTTTTACAATTTACCATAAAATGAATAAGAAAAATAAATTTTTACTTTACTCAATCTTCGCCAAGCTGGCGGGACTGAAACTAAAATTCTTATTAATACAAGAATACGAAGTTATTTTTATCTTCGGCCAAATTTTGGCTTTAACATAACAGAATTAGTCTTTCGACCAACAGAAAATGCTTGTTCTTAGATTTTGTAATTAAAGAAAATAATACTTTTACCTTAGCTAAATAAAGTAAAACAAAACTAAGTCTCAACCGAGACATATTGACTTTTGTCAAAACATAGAACTTCGTATTTATGCATAACATTTCGGAACAAAAGAAAAAAATTTTATAGAAGATTTTAACTTATCTTTGAGTTTTCGATGATTGAAACTCCGTCATTCTTTTCTGGCAAAATTGTTCCCACGTTATAGGTTTCATGGACGTCAATCTTCTTCTTACTGACCTCCGAGTGTCGTCCACATTAGTTTTTCTCTTGCGTCCTCCGCATGCTGGCCTCTTGGCGTAGCAATCGTCGGGTTGTTGTCTTTTTCGTTTTTGCATTGGACGGGTGGTCTTGACGTCCTCCGGTCGGGAGTCCTCCTTGAATTTCTTCTGTTGTTCCTGGTATTTTCGTTCCTCCTGCTGTCTTTTCAGTTTCCGGAACGGCGGCCTTGTTTGCACCTGACTCTCTGGCCCTGGGAGCGTTCTCCTTGATGTATAATTTCTACTACGATACGTTGTAGGTGGTGTTTTCCTCTTTACCAAGGTTTCTTTACGCGGTGGCTTTGTATTCTTGTTTTTCTCAAATGCTGGGGTCTGAAAGTTTTCATTTTTTCTTTTTGGTACCGTCGTCTGGGTTTTAGAAGGGCTAGGTCTCTCTTCAGTTCTCTGCTTCTTGGGTGGTGGAACGGTTGTCGTTATTTCTGGACCTTCTACTTCTTTTAGGCTTGAGTCCTGCAAGAAACTTTTAAGGATTTCAAAATCATTTGGATTATAGTATTTTTTCACCTGGTCGGGACTTGCTTTACAGATCTCCCCTCTCTCGTTCTTAAGGTACAATACGACTCCTTTGATTTCCTGAATTACATAGGGGCCTTCAAATTTTGGAGCTAACTTTGCAGTAAAATTGTCTGGGGCACTTGATAAAGAAAATTTCCGCTTCAATACTTTATCCCCAACTTTAAAATCTGCTTCACGGCGTTTCCTATCGTAATACACTTTTTGCTTATTTCTTGCCGTATCCGAGCTTTTAAGCGCCTGATCAATAAGTTTTTGCACATCTTTCTGTTTAAACTCTTACTCTCTTTGTTGCACAAAGAATAATTTATCTAAAGGCGTAATTAACTTTCGGCCTGAAAATAATTCTGCTGGGGGTTTTCCCGTAGTATCGTGATTTGCCGTTCTTAAAGCATAAGCTAATTCATTTATGCAGCCATCCCAGTGCTTGTGATGTGTGCTAACGTAACTGCGAATTATTTTTACAATGTTTTTATTCACTCTTTCTGCTATGTTTGCCTGTGGTCTATACGGAACCATTTTGATATGGCGTATGCCAAGTCCAGTGCATATGTTTTCAAATATTTGACTAATGAATTGTTTTCCGTTATCGCTAATGACTTTTATAGGTGCACCGTATTTTAAAATGTATATGTGTAAGAATGCATCTGCGACTGTGTTGGCTGACGCGCGTTTAAGTGGAACAATTTCTGTCCATTTTGAAAAATGATCTACTATTACTAAAAGAAAACGATTTTTATTTAACTCGCTCTGGGGGAAGTGACCAAGAAGATCTATGCCTAAAATTTCATTCGGAAATGTAGCGCGAATGCTATTTAAGTATCGGGCCGGGCTGTAATTAATATCATTTATTAACTGACATTGATTGCAGGACCTGACATACGCAGTTACTATTTTGTATAATTGCGGGAAATATACCGCCTAGCGTACCCTTTCTAAAGTCTTTCTGACCCCTAAATGACCCGCTGTTTTCGCGTCGTGTAATTCCTTCAAAATGCTTAATCGAAGCGAGGCTGGGATGACTGGTTTGTACTCGAGATTTTCGTTTGTTGTTTTCGTATAAAATAATAAATTATCTATTATTTCATAGTTTTCTGCTCTATTTCTTATCGCATCGATATCTGTATGCTCAAAGCTTTCGGGATCTTTCAAATATGCATAGATATTTCCAAATTCAGGATCAGCTTTCAGTTCAGTGATAATCGTATCTCTAGAATCTGAAATTTTTGAAGTCAACACAGCGCATTTAAGTTTATTTCCTTCATCGTCCAGTTTTATACGAGAAAGTGCGTCAGCTACATTGTTTTCCTTACCCGGTTTATATTTTATTATTAGATTATATTCTTGGAGTTTTGAAGCCCATCTTATTAACCTGGGCTTGAGGTTTTCCCCCGAGGAAAGTCTACCAACAGCCGCATGATCCGAAAAGACTGTTACTGGCACTTTGCCGAAATAAACTCGAAATTTGTGTACAGCCATTAATACGGCTAATGTTTCTCTCTCTGTAGCTGTATAATTCCTTTGTGTCTGATTCAACGTTTTACTAAAAAATGCCAGAGGATGGCTATTTTGCATAAGAACCGCACCCACCGCATAGTCCGACGCATCTGCTGCAATTTCCAGGTTTTCGTCCCCCTCCGGGAATTTCAAAACAGGGGCACTGATGAGCGCTTCTTTTAATATTTCAAATGCTGTATTTGCTTCCTCTGTCCACGTAAATTTACTTCTCTTTCTTTTAATTACTAAGCGTGGTTCAACAATATTAGCGAAATCTTTTATGAAAGACCGATAGTAAGAACATAACCCAAGGAAAGAAGAAAGTTTCTTGGCGGTGTTGGGCGGTGGAAAATTCTTGATTGCTTTTATTTTTGAATCTTGCGTTTCTATACCCTTTTGCGAAATTTTATAACCGAGATATTTAAGTTCTTTAGTTGCGAACTTACATTTTGAGGCGTTATTTGTAAGACCGGCCTCTTTTAATAATTTAAAAACTTCTTCTAGATCTTTAATGTGTTGTTCCAACGTACTACTCGTTATAATTATATCATCTAGATACGGTAAGACCCCGCTTAACGCTGTTTCGTTTAGCGCTGTTTCGGTTTAGCGCTCTTTTCTTTCAACCCGGGGATTCCACGAAATAGCTCGCATCATACGGGGATACCCCGAAATATTATGCAGCGATAGGTTTCAAATACATATCCGAAAGAGTGTACTTGTATTTCTTGTTTGGTGCGGTATTGTACAGACATATTTTGAAGGGGTAAATGTGGAAGATGTCGAAGAAATAATTCAAGAAGCAGTGGCTAGTCTTTCTAATGATGAGCTCAAGGAATTAACTGAACAAGAAGAAAACAAAAATGGTGACAGCAGTGATTCAGAAGAAGAACAAAAAGAACTTTCGATGGCGTTTGTAAAAAGGAGTTTGTCTACCATAACTGAAATAATGGATCAATTCATTGAAAATGATCCGAATTTTTACAGGAGCTCAAAAGTAAGGCGTGGTGTTAGAGATGCTCTATCCGTTTATGAAGAACTTTTAAGAGAACAACGCAAAAGAAAAAGGCAAACAACATTAGATGCTTTTGTCACAAAAATGCAGAACACTGAAAACGCTGAAGGCTAACTAAATATGACAGACTGAGAATTTTATTTGTTTTTTTTTAAGAATATTCGTTTTGTTATTTATATTTTGTTTTTATTTTTGCACGAAATAATAATGTGGTATTAATTTGGGCTTTAAGAAATAAATGTTTGGTTTTATTTTTATTAAAAAACATACTTTTTAAATTTAATACCTAACCAATTTCCTAGCCATCTTCCCCTAACCCCAATATTTACATGTAAAGATAGCATCGTTTAGCGCTGTTTCGCATTACGCTCTACTTTGATGGAACGTATCCCCCGCGTTAAGCGGGGTCTTACTGTAGACTAAAGTCGATTTTCCTAGGACAGGCTTTAGAACAATGTCCATAGCTCTCTGGAATGTTGATGGGGCCCCACACAACCCAAAGGGCATGCATAAAAATGCATAAGTGCCCGATTTTGTTATAAACGCGGTTTTATGCATGTCTTCGGGTCTCATGGCTATTTGATAGTAGCCAGACGTTAAGTCCAAAGTAGACATGTATCTTGTAGATTTGATCTTTCTAATAATTTCCTCTATAACCGGCAAAAAGTCAACTGGGAATTTAGTAAGACTATTTAGTTTTCTGTAATCGATAGCAAACCTCCAAGCCCTTTTATCCGAAGGAGGAAACTCGTTCTTTTTCCTACATAGTACAACTGGACTCGCGTACTCACTATTTATGGGCGTTATTATTTGATTCTTTAACATCTCCTGAATATGTTCTCGATGATTACATCTTTTTGCTTATCATAACGATATGGTTTAGTCCTACAAGGTTTTTCGGCAGTTAACTGTATCTGATGCGTAACTATTTGACAACTACCAGGCTTTTCTGAAAACAAGTTAGAAAAATTACTCACCACTTGCTGGATGGCTTGACTTTCATGGTCATTCAGATGGCTAAGGTCAACTTGCGGTTGCTCCACAGGTTCCACCACCTTCTGGTCCATCTCCAGCACCACAGAACTGTCTTGAAAATTCAATTTGGCCCTCGCGGACCTTAAAAACTCCATACCTAAAATAAGAGGATTTTGCAGATTCTTCACTACAAAAATTAATACTTTAAGGCTTTCCTCTTTTACCTGTATGTTTAATGATGATTTCCCGATGCAGTGACAGGTTTTTCCTTGCGCCGCTATAATTTCCGTATTTTTGGTTTTAAATATTCGTAACCTATGAAAATTCTTTTTGAAGAATGTTTCACTCATAAAATTCCCTTCTGCTCCTGTATCGATCAAGGCTTCTACTGGTACATCGCCAACCAGGACTTGTATAATTGGTAGATGTGAGTTCTTTACGATGACCGTATTTAAATGTCTTTTTGAGGTTTTTTTTTAAACTTTCGGGGTTGGACCCTCGCTTTCACAGGTCCCTCTACTCGTTTAAAGCTTTCCTTTCAAGCTCTGCCTTCTGGGTACGCGGATGTTTGTTTTCGAATTTTCTTTTTGGGCCTTGACCTCCGAGGTTCGATGAGTTAGCTTAATAGCTCTTTCCCCCATAAGAGCGGTTTGCATTTCTGGTCTGCTCATTTGAAGATTGCCTTCGGGTACTTTGAGAATACGTTGCCCATCTAGCTTTTTCCGCTATTCTGCGATTTTGAAACTTCACAGCCAATTCGAAGAGCTCCTGCAATGTGCTTGGGTTTCTATTTTCGAAGTAGTCTTGAACAGCAGGTAACAATCTTGGTAAAATTATTTCAATAATCTCCGCGTCGGGTTTCTTCCCATACAGCATATCCGTCAGCTTAATTTTTCGCAAAATAAAGTCCGTCAACTCTTCTATATCCCGTTGATAGAAACTATATAGTTCGGCTTCCAGCCTTGCTCGATCTTTCACTATGGGGAAGGCTTTACTAACGATTTTTTGAAATTTTCAAATATATATGTCTGGCTTCCAAATTCCCCTAATAAAAATTTGCCTATATTCTTCCACCATAGCGTGGCCTGTCCTCTTAGTGCAGATGTGGCGATGGCAACTTTTTGTCTTTCAGGCACAGGGTAGAGCTGAAAGTGATTTTCTAGGCCTTCTAGAAATATCGCCACGGAATTTTTTCCGTCGAAATTGACGTTTGGCTTGATTGACGCTCTCAAAGTCTGGACCAGGTATCCAAATCCTTCCAATTGGCTTGCCATTTCTTGGTGTTGTCCCGCGGCTTCCATCCGATTTTCGGCCATTTCAGATCGATAAGAGTTCGGGCGCCAATGTAGAGTTGCGCGCCTCCAACCTGCACGCAACCAAGAGGTGACTGTTGAAACTGGAAAATAGACAGAGTCTTGCTAAGGGTTTAAGTCCCTTTTTATTCAACTTAAGAAATTACAATTGCGTGCTCTTGACGCTCACAAACTACGCCGACCCGGCGGTAAAATAAAAATAAAAACCTGAAAAGAAATAATAACAAGACTCTAACTACGAGGCTCTCTAAAAGTAACTAACCTCACCGCGTTTTACAATACCGCTGCTAATTCAGCAAACTTTGAATATCACGTTGAACGATTAACAATTCTCCGAGGCAAGCACACAGGCCGAAACGCGGGGTTCTTCAATTTCTGGCTAACTACCTCCGCGCTCGTGAAGTAAGAACAGCACACCTCGAACTCGTTTCCATTCTATTTAACTCAGAATTCTTCCGCTGATAATTTGAACCCTTGCGCGTTCTACTAAAATTTACATACTCTGGCATTGGCAGTTCCAGGGGAAAGTAAGGTTTGACAGGAAAGATTGTTTAAACTTAAAATAAATGTTAGTTAAAATAAATATAAACCCTACATAGTTAAAAATAATATGTTTTCATGACTTTCCTTCATGGTAAATACTGTAACCAACTAACAACACTTTCTGACCAAGGGTTGATTTGTAACACCGCAAATTGAGAAATTGACTTATTGTTTTTATTAGGTGCATGTTTAAAACAATAAACTGTTTATTAGCAAAATTGAATTTTTGATAATTCACACAAAAGTTTTTATAAATAATGTTAATCTAGTATAATTAACTGTATCATTTTACTACACTAAGATATGTTATTTGGCCTTTATAGTATAAACATTTAAAAATATCTAGGCCTTTGAAATGGTTCGCTTTCAGAATTTGCATTTGGTATACATTAACTATGGTCCATGTTTTTACATGCTTCAATAACAATAGGACAATTATTACTGATACTGATAAAATAAGAAACGGGCAATACTTCACTTGTATTTTACGATTATTTCAACTGCTACCAAAAAATCTTAAACTAATTTGTGACTTTGGGGAGAAATGTTTGTTTGGATATGTTCATATCCAGTGCCACCTATTTTTTAACATTTTCCTTTTTCCATACAAGACATGCACACTTACTGATTTTTTTCACTCTTGTTCTTTGCATTTACAAAGTGGTCTGTTTCCACTAAAAATATCATAGGATTATGCAATCGTTCATCATACACAACTGCAGCATAAAAATTCTGGCTAATCTTCCGTGAGTGGGGTAAGTTGGCGCCAAACTACTTTGGCCCTTAAAATTTGGCGGCAGTGAAAGCACTAAGATGCGATTTTTAAATGTCAACAAAAAAGTAACTTTTAAGTTTTGCAGTAGTGAAACACCATTATTGTAAGTAAACAGGAATAGTAAAATGAGATGATAAAATACTAGATGAGTAAAACAAAGCCAATCAGCTATGCAAGTGAAAACATAGTCCAATCTATGTAATTCACGATAAGATAGTATAATGAATAATAAAATAATAAATTATATAACACTTTCCTCGGACTCCAAAATTGTCAACCAAGTAAATAGATTCAAATTCACTAACAACGAATGCATCATAAACTCACTAAAATATACAAGCTACTAGCGCCGTGGAAACAACTTTCGTTCAAAACATTCCACGTCTTTTGATTGCCACATGCGAGAAACAAAACTTAAAAAATAAATAAAATAATTAACTGACCAGGAAGACATTAACTAAATAAAATTAAATGAAAACATTCATAAATTATAAACTTCACGTCATGTGAAATCCAACATTCTCCCACCACCAACAGTTTAACCACCTGCAAATATTAAACAGTAAAACATTTAAAAACAAACACAGTATTTCAAAATTAAATTTAAAAAAAAAACTTCTAGCTATGCTACACTCGTACTCATTACAAACCCCGAAATAAAGCTCTAGGTTTGCCACAGGAAAACGTATAGCCGGAAACCACAACCAAATCAAAATCGTGCCAAGTTTGGCGCTCATCCCGATTATGGAAGATTAGCCCAGGATTTTGCTGCAGGCAATGAAAAATGCAGTATGTAGTCGAATGCATGCTAAAATACAAAAAATTCCGGCTAAAGTGCAGAATCGCCCGCGTATTTGCTTAGCGTTTGTTTGGCGCTTTTTACAAGAGTAAGAAGAATTGGATTTTTGTCAATTTTCTTTGACTTTTTAAGTGAAAATAGGTCAATGTGTACATGGGTAAAGTCAAGGGAGTGCACAATGCCATTTTTGTGCAATTCTGGGATTTTTTTAGGTGAAAATAGGTCAATGTGTACATGGATACCGAGTGTGCGCAATTCTTAAAAACGCGCCAAGCAGTGGGTGATTCTGCACTTTCACCAAATTTCCGTAGAAGTAATTATAATCTGCAGTCACACTGCCAAAACAGTACGGAGAAATAAAAAGCCATCTGGGGAAGGGTAACTAGCTTGGAACATAAGTACGTTTTGGCAACATGGTGCTTTCCCTCATCAATTTCTTGCCTTTTCAATGTGAATTACACTTAATAAGAAAGTACAAAATTTTTAATATAAAATAAAAGTATTGAATTAATTCAGAGTGTGACTTTTAACTTATTATCATTGATAAATGAGCTAAAATAATAAAACTTACTCTTTTTAAATCATCTGCATCTATTTCACAGTTTGGAATTGTGTACTCATCTGAAATATTAAAAACTATGCATTTTATATGTACATGATAGCATATCATTAATGCAATATAATGATTGAATAAAAACAAATTTTTAAAAAGAAAATTTTAATAAATTTATTAATATATGAATTATAGTACTGTTTAATTAGTTCTAGTTCAAAATTAAAAAAGTAAACAATTTTAAATCTTCAAAATTGAAAAATAAGATGAAGTATTAAATTAATGTTACTATACACAAAATTTCTTTCTATTTAAACTTGAGTTTCTGGGATATCTTATAATCGCCTGCATTATTTAAAACCATTGTGAAGTTTTATTAAAAATGTATAGAAACTACTAGTTTAAGAAAATAGAAATGTGTTAAATCTTTTAAGACACTACTAAGTCTTCATTTACTAGTATGGAAAGAAGTAAAATCTTGAATTGACAATATGACATTATGTGAAATTAATCAGCCAAGCATTTTGATACACATGACTTTAACATAACAACAAATTCTATTACAGAAACACAGAATTTTTTAAATTCAGTAAACTTTCAGATTTAAGTAACAGAGTATATTAATAATTAATATGTTTTCATCTAATATTCTTGGAAAATATTGTGGAGTGACGGTATGGCTTGTGGAAAGTTTCCTGTATTACTTCACTGGTTTTTTATGCAAGGTGGAAAATATCAAGACATTGGATGTGATAATCAGATTATCAATAAATAAATCTGAACTTATTATAGCATATAGCACTCAATTATATTGGCCAAAACAATATCATACAAACATACTACTTGAAAATTGAATCTCTTGTATTTTACGAACACAGTGTAACAGAATTCATTAAATAAAGTGAAAAAAGGGCTTATCTTTATATCCTAGGATTTTTGCTACATAAGAATTTTAATTTTTTAAGTTGCACTGTAATAAATCAAGAGTGGTCTAACATATTTACTGTAAGTAGATTTATATATGCCAGTTTATAAATGTGTTTTTACATCTGTCTAATTTTCAGTACATGGTGCAGTGACAATTAACTCAGCAAACAAATGCAAGAGTTAAATCTGTTACAGTCAAAAATCGTTAATCCGGACTCGTCGGGACTTCGGCGATTCCGGATTATCGATTTTTCCGGATTATAGATCATCAGTTTAAATCATGGTAAGATGGCATGCAGAAATTATAAAATTAAAAATATGAAAACGTAATTTATGAAATAAAGAACAATTATGATCTAAAAGGTATCAAAATTTACAAAAAAAAAAAAAAAAAAGCTTAATATTTATTTGTTTACTTTAATAAACATTTCTTTCAATGTAAGTTGTTTGCTTCATTTTATGTGATAATACCTTCTCTTTAATTCTATAAAAAGACATAATTTCTTGTTCAGTTATAGAGTTCCGCTGTTCAAGTCCTATAATTGCTGTGTCGAGAATACCGACTAATTTGTCAATCGAAATTTTTTCGTTTTCAATAACTTCTCTGTCACTTTCTTCACTATCGGAAGCAAATTATAATGACGAGGAAATTAATTTAAATCATATCAAAGACGGAATACATCGAGATGAAATACTACATTTAGTAAAGAATTATAAGCCAAATAAAATGATAACATCTGCCCTGAAGATAAGGATAGTGCTGACAGATCAACTTCGAATTCATTGCGCGCCGTCCCCCCCCCCGCCACAGAGCAGCGTGAAATTGATAAACAGATTTCGGAATGGTTAGGTCATTTTTTGCAGCAATTCCGCTTTTGTTTAATGGACTTCGAAACATACTTTCGCTTTGTAGATCCTTTACATATTAGTAAATATATATCGGAAATTCTATTTGATATAATCGAAAGTTCTAACGTAATTTTATAAAATTGCTCTAACAGTCTGCAAAAAATAATAAGCCGGATACAATTCGAAGATTAAGGAACAACGCAATCTGCAACATTAACTGAATCAGATAATTTTAGCTTAGCTTATTCCGTCCGTTATACATTAAACGCGCATGCGTAAACGTTTTTTGTGCATGCGCACACGCATATTCTTAAGGTCTTAGTCGCGTGCATCAACGCGACGCATGCGCAGAAAGTTTGTAGCTTTGAGGTCCGGATTATAGATCATTCTGGATTATGGGTGTCCGAATTAACGACTTTTGATTGCATATAGTATATCATCTCATACAAAGTTGCATTTTTGCTGTTTAAAACATGGTTAACAAAACCAAGTTATCTCATACAAAATTGCATATTTGCTGATTAAAATGTGGTTAACAAACAGCTCTAATATTTCTTTTTCCATTAAAAACTTTTGATGTGTTAATTATTTTAGCGTAATAGATTTAGATTTTCTAGCTGAAGTGCTAAAATCATGAATTAAATTAAGCAACATATTTTTAACCTGTATACGATGAATAAAAATATGAAAAAGCAATTTTTTACCAGAATAGGAAGTTTGCATATGATATAAATGGTCACTATCATACACATTCTCCAGTGATTGCACCTGTGGCGAGTAATGTTTCATCAATATTATAGTTTTCATTAGTTACAGCAGGGCCGCCTCCAGTTCGAAAAAGTTCTATCGTTTCTTCCGCTTTCTGTTTCGTGGCTTTTCTTTTCAAATTTCTGTAGCAATTATACAATTGTGTTGCAGTACGTACTGTAACTCCGGGAATGCTATTAAATACTTTTTCAATCAAATCCCACGTATTTTTTTTTTTTCTTTCTTTATCAGTTACTGAGGTGCTACTTTGGTAGACGGTTGCACGGATTTTGGCGATTTTTTGGCAATATTTCTTTTGGCGAGTAATACGACTTATGATAAACCCATTGCTGGATAAGTTATTTATGGTAACCGATACTTTTTATTTTAAAAATAATGCGTTTTATTATGCATAAATTTCGTGTTTTAAATATTATTTATGGTTTCTAAATATTAAAAATCAATTTAATTTTGCATTTTTATTTGAAATAAAAATTTTACTGTTTATGATATTTTATGTTGTGGATGATGTAATCAATGACGTCACCTAACTTTAAAAGTAATTAGTTTTAATATCGATAAATTTAATCTAATGTTTAAATACTATTTATGGCTTTTAAATATTAAAATACATTTTAATTTTGCATATTTTTTTGAAAAATGATTTTATTATTTATGATTATTTGAATAATTTTAATTCTAGACGTGATGTAATCAGCTCTCTGATTGGTTATAGAATATTTATGCATTAACGAGCTGTAATCAGCTCCCTGATTGGTTACTGAAAATTTGTGCATTACCGCGCCATTTTAAAATTTAATTCATATCTTCGAATTCCTTCAAAGATGAATGTTGTTATTGTAAGTAACAAGAATTATTGGTATTGGAATAAAAAAATTGTCTTTTGTACTTCAGGGAGGGGCGGTTAAAGGATCTTCGAAATCTTAAAAACAATACCTATTATTGTAGCTTTTTTTTTCTTTTTCAAATTTTTTGGTTATTTTTAATTCTCATGACCCATTAATTTGGCTCTAAATTGCTTTATCTATTTATGAATTTTTTACAATTTTTTATTCTTTCCCTTGATATTACATTTTTCAAATAAATTTTTTCATTGATATCTAAATTATGATTCCCATTTTTTTGTGGTACTTATCAATAAACGACAGGTTAAATGACTCAAAAAAATGTAAGTACATATATTTCTGGTCTTTTATAATTGTATACTTCAGTTTTTGTTAAAAAAAGTAATGCACTATTTTCAAAAATTGCTGAGATAATTATTGTCACATATGTTTTAATATTAATTATATTCTATATAGCGTATTTTAATTTAATAATATTTGAATTTAATACTATTCTAATTCTTTTAAATGTTGGTATGATGGTTTTTTAATTCGATATTCAATTTCAGTAATATTTTAATCTAATTAACGTTGGCAAAATGTTTTTATAACGGTGTTTTTATTCTCTTCTTTGCTATACGAAAGAAATAATAACCTTACTTTAGTATTTTATACTCATAGTAAATGTATTTATTTACACTTGCCTGCTATCTTAAAAAACGACATTTTCAACAAAAAATTAATCCATTACTTTTAACGATATTTATTTATTTTTTTTAAAGTTTCGAATACTTTACTATGCGTAAACACAGCGTTTATGCATTATTTCTTCGTACATAGACAAACAGAAATATATATGTAATATTTGGAGTGTGCAGTAGTTTTTAAAATGCATGAAATTTATGAAATCAGATTGAAATCCGTGTTATATTTTATTATCTATTTAATGGAGAGATACTTATTACTTATTTATTGTTGAATTAATGGAGAGATACGTTTTTATTGTCAAGTGGAGTAATCTTTGAAATATTATAAAAACTGTACAATGGATTGTTTTGCTAAGCAAGTTTTTTCCGAACATTACGCTCTGTTAATTATTTGTTGAATATGTCCACTGTTTTATGAAAAGAAACCTGACATTATATTAAAAACATATTTCCCTAAAAGATTTAAGGAAAGCAATTATTATTCATTTTCTCAAATATTTCTTTTTATATATTAAGTAATGAATGTGAAATTTTTATGATTGCAACATTTGAAATCAATCAAAAAATAAATATTTAGGTCAAAAGAATTGTGTATGTAAAAAAGCTTGTCTACATATATATTTTCATGTTAACAGAATTTGTTTTTATATATAATGCACAATTATGTCAGAGTTCATCAATGCAGAGACTCCGTGTTGATTTCTACAATATTTGTCCTTACAATCGTAAAACTGCATATTTGCAAAAAGTACAGATATATTTTCTTTGAAAATAAAAATAAGACTGTTAAGTAGTGTCTTAGATATCAATTGTTTTATCTTTATTTACAAATTAGGGTGTAATCGGCAGATTACTGAGAAAATTTAGATGACTGAAATCTAAAGAATTTTGAATGCAAGAATATTAGATAATTTTGGATACAGATTTTATTTCTTATTACTACACTTAACTACACTTGTTATTGCAGCTTATGTAAAATTTATTGTTTCTGGTTAAAAAGTTGTTCTTTTTTACATCTTTTCACTTTTATGAAGAAAGTTGGAAAGCGGAAGTATGGAGCAACATTTATTTTATATATTGCCTGCAGAAAAGTAGGACCAATTATGATGTAACAGGAAAAACAAGAAAACCAACAATTTTAAGGAAGTATCTGCAGATATCAATCTTAACAGATAGGTATATTATCCTAAACATTAGTCTGTAACAAATTTTTAACTTTTTGACCCATTTGGGCACCTAAACTATAGACATAGTGATCTTATAGATTCAAATAATTAGATATTAATAAGTGGTCTTCAACCTGTCTCCTATATCTTGCACAACCAGATATTTCCCAACTGCCATCTCCTTTACAGTTTCCAATGGACTCATTTTTTTACACAGAATATACATGTACTTCTATCTACATAATCTATGTATTCATCATATGATTGTTTCTTTTATTTATGTTTCATTTCTTAAGAAATTGATATGCTTTTAAAAAAGGACAACATTTATATTATAACAAAATCATTTAATGAAGGTGACCCTTTTCTTTTTACAATGAAAAAGAGGACAAAAAGCAAACAAAGCAGGACATTTGCGTCTTCACAAAATTTTTTTAAAGCAGTCACACGAACCGTAAAACAACTAAAATACAAATAAATTGTTGTTATTATTACTTCTACATCAATTGGCATGGCAGATGATGCCATGTTTATTGCATTTGACAAAATATGTGTATTACAACCTATGCCTAGTGTTTTCTTTTAGAGTAAATCTGATAATTTTTCATAGATAGGTATATTATCCTAAACATTAGTCTGTAACAAATTTTTAACTTTTTGACCCATTTGGGCACCTAAACTATAGACATAGTGATCTTATAGATTCAAATAATTAGATATTAATAAGTGGTCTTCAACCTGTCTCCTGTATCTTGCACAACCAGATATTTCCCAACTGCCATCTCCTTTACAGTTTCCAATGGACTCATTTTTTTACACAGAATATACATGTACTTCTATCTACATAATCTATGTATTCATCATATGATTGTTTCTTTTATTTATGTTTCATTTCTTAAGAAATTGATATGCTTTTAAAAAAGGACAACATTTATATTATAACAAAATCATTTAATGAAGGTGACCCTTTTCTTTTTACAATGAAAAAGAGGACAAAAAGCAAACAAAGCAGGACATTTGCGTCTTCACAAAATTTTTTTAAAGCAGTCACACGAACCGTAAAACAACTAAAATACAAATAAATTGTTGTTATTATTACTTCTACATCAATTGGCATGGCAGATGATGCCATGTTTATTGCATTTGACAAAATATGTGTATTACAACCTATGCCTAGTGTTTTCTTTTAGAGTAAATCTGATAATTTTTCATAGACATTATTTACTCCTTTTGCATCTTCTCCCACCAAAATTTGTATTTGTATTATCTGCTGTAAGTGCAACAACTTTATATTTCAAATTGTTTTCATTTTTTACTCTGTATAGATGGTTCACCAAAATTTCAACAGTTTCGCCCTCAATAGACTCTAAATTTAAAATTTTTATGTGAGTGCCCTTGTTAACATTATAATATCTTACTAGTATTGGATACAATTTTGTTTCATTATGATTTGATGCCTCATATAAAACTGTTACAAATGCTACATTTTTCAAGTCTTCTGCAAGTATATTGTCACAGTTATTATACGCAGAGTATAATAATTATACAGTGAAAGGAAATTCGTATTTGCATCAGATGTAAATGCAAACTATAATATTATAGACACATTAAAATAAACAAAGTGCGCAAAAGTGTGGCTGCGTGATGTTTTGATATGCCCAGAATGTGCTGTCTGTGCATTTTATAATCATGTTTTTTCGAACTGCACCATCACATGACGATTGACGTGTAACATTTCAAAGCAGCATCTTTAACTAATACAGAGATAAACAGATTAGTTGTAAGATATTGAAAAGGAAGACAGTTGGGAGGACACTTCTTGAAGAACGACAGAGCCTACCAAAGGATCAATTGGTCACCTTAATTTCATTAATGCATGGTGGTTCACATGTCACATTCTTTTCATTGTTACCTCCTGGGGCATAGCTAGAGGGGGTGAGGGAGGACATCTGTCCTTTGGCCCCTGGATGGGGGCATCTGTCCTCATCCAGGGGGAGCCAAACTGATGTTACGAAATTTTAAAATTAAATATTTTCCGTTCTTAGCAAACAAAAGGGCGTGCGAAAACTTCAGATGGGCACTGAAAACCTTACCTATGACTTTGACATAATCAACTTTAAGATTTTCCCCAGGCAGATTAACATAATTCTCATACAATCTTCGGACCAGTTGTAAGACATTTTAGCTCTGCATATTCCTAAGCATTCTTGATTTCATTTGTGATAAAATTTTCATGGTGAATCATTTCCATAAGTTTCTTCAGAGTATCAGGTAAGAGCCAACATTTCAGACATTAGCGTCATATTCTGAAACACAAGCACAGAAGCTAACCATACAGAAAGAAATGCCAATGATGATTTAATAGCTGTCCTTTTTTTTAAAAAAAAAAAAAAAAGATGTTATATAATATCATTTAATAAAGGTTAGTTTTTCTATATAAATTCACCTTAGCTGCTTCTTTACTTTTTACCATTTTGTCTTATTAAAGATTTTACAGCAATGCTGTTCTTTTGCAAAGTGGAGATCTATATTAAATTTATATTTTTTAGATACGTACTGTTAAATATAATTTAACAGAAATTCAATTATCCTTCATCCTCTCAACATCAGTTTTTACTATTCACTTATATATTCTGATGGACAGAATGAAACCCCTAAAAGGCAAAAAATAAAAATAAGTAATAATAAAAAAAGTATTTAAAATAAACCATATTGTGATAAATATGATTATCTTGTCATTTTATTTATAATAAAGGAATAAAATACTGTTTTAAAAGCAAAACAGTACTATGGAATAAAATTACATAGAAATAAATTTCCATAAAAAATGACAAATGGTCAAATCAATAGTCATGTTTTTTCCTGAATATATAAACCTTCATATCCAACATAAAAAATTTTAATGAAATTTCTATCCAGCAGTAAGAAATAATATTGACCTAAAATGGCGAGGATGAGTCATGTTAAAGATGTTTGATATTTATTGTATTTTGTGTAACGATTGTAAGTTATATATTTCTTAAATGCAACTGACTTATATCATAAGAGCTTGCTTTTGTTTGCATAAAGGCACAAATCCACATACTATTGGAATTTCACCTTGCCAAACAAATTCAAATTTTACACGTACATCCAGTTTGTTTTCAATGAAAGCAAAAATACCAATCTGCAGTTTGATAAATTAATCTGCAATTTAATTATGATCTGTACATTACTTATAATAAATATAATAAAAGTTAACATATAACACATATGAAATTTTATTATTGTACAAAATATTTGGTAAAACAATTATTGAAACTTCTGAAAGCTAACAGTAATTCTGAGAACATTAATAAGATTTAGTATTGGGCATTAGTAATAGTTATTCTCTTGTTTGAGCAATCTAAAAGCTATTACAAGAAACAGAAATTGAAAAATCATCAGGAAACATATAGGGTCATCTTGAGGAGATTTCATTACATTTAATATAACTTATATAATGTTTTACTATTTATATATGTATATGGGCTATTTTATCACTGTGTTCTAACATAAGTTGTCAATAACAATTATTAAATGCAGTGGTTTGTGAAATGTGCAGAAGTTTTGATTTTACTGCTTACTTATTTATAATTATTGATCATTCTTAACAGTTACAGTGAAATCATTGGTGCAAACAATTCCTGAAAATGAGTAATGTTTCTAATATCATAAATCAAACTTCACAGAATTCGTTTTTAAATATTAAACTTTAAATATCCCTCTATAAGATGAGGGATTCCATGAAAGATAAGAGCCATGGATGCCCTTCTTGCAAGAGATTTCACTGTGTATATATTTATTTATTGCTATTTCATTACTCATTATTTGCTTCTGCTCTCTCACATAAACTATAAACATCATGATGCTTAAAAAGTTTTCAGAAATATGTTTAATAAAAATTTATAATTTTAATCCAATAGTATATATTATTACATTTTTTCACATTTCAGAAATGTATAATATGGAATTTTTATTTAGTTTCTCAAGGGCGGGGGAAACTTAGCATCATGATGCGTCAATGAAATAAACATCCTGAATTTTTTATCCATACATAATTTATCAATGTATCATCTCATAAAAATGTTCTCAGATTTAATATTTAATAATTATGGAAAATTTTAACTTTTTTTTTAAATAAAAATTCTGGTTTTTAATGTAATGAATCTCATTGCTAATGTTGGAAATAAAGATAAAATTGTACCTAACAGACGGGAGATTTCACTGATATGAAGTTATGGCAGTAAAAAATTATTCCTGTTAGCATAAAGCTTGTGATAATAGTATTCAGACTTACTAATACTATTTCTAATATCTAATAGTTTGAAAAGACAATAGAAATTTGATAATTCAAAATTTGTGATAATTTAAATTTAGATATCTCTTTCTCTGATGAGTTGTTTTAAAAATGGATTCTAACTTTTCTTAATAAATCAAACAGAACTTTGATAAATTAAATTTGTGATAATTTAAATTCCTCTTTTCCTGATGAGTTTGTAGAGGCATTAAGTTATTTTGAAATAGGGGACACGAAAAATGAGCAATGCCCTTGCCGGGAATCGAACCACGGACCTCTCGAATACCCGCCAAGCATGCAGACCACTACACCACGAAGGCACGCTAAGAAGGTGGGAGAAATACGTTATATACTCCCCCTTTTAAAGGGCACTGGGGATTAAGGGATCCAATCGCTAAATTCTGATGGTGGAGAATCGTCATCAACCATCTTTTTTAGTTCAGGCGGCATTGTAGAGATATTGTTTTTTTTTTTTTTTAAATGCAGGAGATGTGAAAAATTAGCGACGCCTTCCCAGAGAATCGAACCACGGACCTCTGGAATATGCGCCCAGCGTGCTGACCAATACACTACGAAAGCATGCTAAGAAGCTGGGAGAATTACCTTATACACTCCCCATTTTAAAAGGTGACTGAGGTTTTATGGTACCCACTCGCCAAATCCTGCGTGTGGAGAATCATCATCCACCCCTCTTTTAGTTTGAGCGCCACTGTAGAGACATTATGTGTTTTTTTGGAAGCAGGAAAGATGAAAAATTAGCAATGCCATCACCGGGAATCCAACCACGGACCTCTGGAATACGCGCCCAGTGTGTAGAAGGAATGCCAAGACAGTCTGAGAAATACCTTAAGAGTTTTATCAAAAATGGATACTAACTTTTCTTAATAAGTCAAATTTCCTTGGGTGCTGTAATCAAAATTTCAATCAAATTTTCAATTTACTCAAAATTCAAAATTTTGAGTAAGTTGAACTTCTTGCATTTTTCCCCCTATTTTTTTCTTATTTATCCTAAATTCATAAAAGTTGTTCTAACTTCTCAGGAGATTCTAATCGATTGAAACATGGAATGTTAACAAATATGTAGAAGTCTTCGGTAAAAAGTGAACTTCCCCTTTTCGTTCTGACGTGCAATTGAAATATTGTAACATGGATACAAGCCTCTATCTCAAAAATCCTCCACAAAAGCATCACTTCTCTTAGCAGATGTCCCTTACACACTTTAAGTTAAATGAAACGTAATCTACCTTGGTATGTAATTTAAGTTTTTCGAAGGCTGTGTTTTATCAATATTCAAATTTTTTAAACATACCAGTAACATTTGTAATAAATATTTAGAGATATCATGTATCATACAGCATTATTTATTATGAAAGAACACAATTCTTGGTTTAAGGATGCTAGCATATGAAAACACTGCAGGTTGGTATCCTTGATCAATGCTATATCTTTTGTTACATCTAAATTTTAATAGTAAATTATTAGTGCTATGTAACTCTTGGTCACCTTGGCATTAATTAAATCACACTGTTTCCTTTGCTTGGTCCTAATACTTACATAATGTGCCGTATATGCTTCAGAAAAGACTTCAGACTGAAATGAGAAGCAATGATATAAGAAGCATGATTGCCAGTGCCTGACTTAGCCTAAATGGGGACCGGGCCAAACACTTTTTGGGGGCTTTCCTATGCTTCACTACTTCAGTAGTGAACAAGCGAACTTTTTAGAGATATTTAAATTTTTATAATAATAAACTTTCTATTCGATATGGAGGCCCTTCTATGATGTGGGGGCCTGGGGCAACTGCCCCGTATGCCCCTGCCTTAGTCAAGCTCTGCTGATTGCATAACCTACAAAGTACATTTTTGAGGACTCTATTTCCCACATATTTGAGTCTCTACTGTCATACTTTGCTTTCTTCCTTGAAATTGGTATTATACTGCTAGCTGCTAAACTTATTATACCATGACGGCGGCATGCAACAAATGTCAAATTTGCCTGAAGTTCTACATGGTGGGATGTGTAAATAGTTAATGATCAGCATTCTAGCGCATGCACACAAAGCAGGTAAGAATAATATCTGCATTGTGTATAAATGTAAAGCCACACCGGGATTTTCATTTAGAAATAGCAACTGAACATAGGTCGTTTGAATATTACACCTATGAATATATCATAAGCAAGTCATATTACGCCTACGTATTATGAACGAAAAACCCCTACCAGCATCTGTCAGAATTCGTCTGCTCCCGGATTAGAGGGTTTATCAGTCCACTAGTGCCCAGAGGACAGCCATATCGTCTAGGCTTTTGCGGGATTGTACAATCACTTCATGTGCCCTGAGTCAGGAATTTGGCTCCTCATGTTCAGTTCAGAACGACAAGTGTCTGCACAGACCACGCCATGATGTCTGCAGCACCACGGACTACGCTGACTACCAATAAGTATTTGGACACCTATGAAAATGACGATATCTGTGGTCCTAAGGTACGTCACCGACTCTGCCGGTATATATCGTGTAGGAAACAGCATCGGCTTTAGTCGCATGCGAGATGCATCGCAGTTCGGAGCTCTATGATTTCAAGAAAGGTATAATTATCGGGTATCACAAATGGGGCCGATCCTTAAGGGACATATCTAGCGATATGAAGTACCCAAAATCGACAGTGGCCTATGTGATTAAGAAGTGGAAGGTGAGCGGTGATTGTCGGAATGTGCCCCGAGTCGGCAGACCAACGAAACTGGGAGATAGAGACCGACGAGTGCTGTCCAGAGAAATTCGCAAAAACCGCCCCTAACCGATGGCCCTCATCCGCGAGGAGTTTCAACAGGCATCCGGGAGTATTGTTTCAATGAATACCATCCTTAAGGAAGCATATCTGCTTGGTTTTCATAGTCGTGCTGCTGCCCATAAGCCTTTGATCACAAAGTCCAACCGCGCTGCTCGGTTAATGTGGTGCAAAGCACATCGAAATTGGACCGTAGATCAGTGGAAACGGAATCTTTGGAGTGACGAACCAAGGTTCACCCTTTACAGTTCGGATGCCAGGGTTTGGGTCTGGCGTCTATCTTGAGAACGTCTCCTGCCAGAATGCATTGTGCCAACAGTCAAGTTTGGAGGAGGTGGAATTATGGTCTGGGAGTGTTTCTCCTGGTATTGGCTGGGACCCTTGGTTCCCATTCATGGTAAGCTCAACTCCGATACCTACTGCACTATTTTGGATAACAATGTGCTTCCTACGTTGTGGCAGTTTTACGGGTGGGACCCCTATTACTTTCAGGATGACAATGCCACTTGTCATGTTTCGACGTTAACCAAGGCTTGGTATGGTGCCAATGGAGTTCATCGAATGGACTGGCCTGCCCAGAGTCCAGAAATGAACCATATCGAGAACCTCTGGGACGAGTTGCATCGCCGAATTCAGGGGTGCACTACCCGTTCAAAATCGGTGAAAGAACTTCTATGTCTTCTCCAAGCCGAGGGGAAGAAAATACGACTAGCTGTCATACAAAGACTTGTGGAAAGTATGCCCCGGAGGGTCTACACTGTAATTACCTCTCGTGGAGGCTCTACCAACTATTGATTTTGAATAAAGTTAGTTTTTCTTTTCTATCACAGGTGTCCAAATATTTATTGGTAGTCAGTGCATTAGGACTGCGACTGTTATTGCGGTTTTCATTGATGACGCAGCAGAGATAGGCGAACGTACCAGTAGTTTGACGAACGACGATATTGGACACAAGACTGCCACCACATCCTCTTTTTAGAGGTTCTGCTTTAGCCTCATGATGAAACCCGGTTCTGCGTCATCCGTCATGATGGACGTATCCATATGTGGAGGTGTAGCAATTTTAACGTCCAAAAGCAGAGTGCTTTAACCATCAGCTGTGTGCATTTAGAAAATTATATGATCATCATGAAACATGCAAGAGCAATGAGAATACAGAAATGAAAATATGATGGAAAACTATGAGTCTACGCTTAGTCACTATGCATGATTGGTCTCAAATTCATTGAAGAGCATACTTCGGAACACAAACTTCATTCTTTTTGAAAAAAATCGAAGCACCATGAAGGAACTGGTTGTTTTTGATGAAATTGAATATGTGTATACACAGATAATAAACTGATTAAAAGGTGAAGGTCACAGTACCTGTTCCCGGCTCACAATCACCCATTGAGTGTTCAAATCTATAGTTGGTCGAACCCTCTCTGGCGACAATGCATGCTTGAATTCGTCGAGGCAAGGAGTGGTAGAGGTTCCTAATGTCATTCTGCGACATATTCTACCAGGCATTCATCAGTTGTCGCTCCAGATCTGCGATATTTTGTTGTGTCCGAATCTGGCGGCCCACCATACCATAAAGATTAAAATAGTTCCCGACCCGGCAATAAGCTATACAATATTGAATGCTGTGACACTAAAGGGTATCTAAAAATTATTTAGCGATCACTCAGCCCGACTTGATAGTACCATTAAGAATCCCTATCGCGCCTGAGCGCGCACTCAACAGAACGGTGGTTCTAGTCCTGTGAAGGCTGCTAATTTTCCCCATATTCCACTTCCAACGTATGCACAGAATAAGTGAGCAGCTTTTGAAGGTCAGGCCCGATTAAGCGCATAAGCAGAGCAGACAACTCATGCATTGCCGCCTCTTCCCTCCGTCGACGAAGGACCCACAGAGAGGTGCTGATGAACATGGCCCAAGAGCAATAAAAGTGGACTCCTCACGATTGAAAAAAAGACAACTATTTACTGACGGAATTGAAATCATGCTCTGGGAAATATTTCTCTGCAGTACAGTGTTTTCATTGATAAGTCTGAAAACAGCTATTAACACTACAGCTTACCACAATATCGCTGACGATCAGATTCACTCAGGACCAGGGTCGGAGCCTGTGCAGCCGTACCGGGCGGTAGCACTTAGGGAAGGCAATTTTTTTAGAATTTAGGGAGGCACTATGTGGCAGAAGTTAAGACAGCAAAGACTGCACCGTGCGGCAAAGAACCTACCATTGGTCCCGCATAAACTCTTTTATAGATGCTATTTCACCAGATGCTAATGTTAACCTTCAAGAGAACGATAGTCACCGTGCATAATTGATCTCATATTAGCTGAAGAGCATTTTCGGAACACAAACAGCTTCCGTGCCAACTCAATTTTTGGTTTCAGTCCTATAAGCATTTGAGAAACAAAATTGAAACATAATTTCCAAACTTGCTGACAAGAGTTTTTAACTGTTGATCAGGTTTATGCGCGTTGTCAAATGGTTGTAACTGTCATCCTAACACGCCTCATGCATATCACTTTTGGGAAAAAACTTTATGGTATGGTGGGCCGCCAGATCTGGCAAGCGAAAGGGAGGTAACAGACATTCCCCTGGAGGCGTTGGCCGCATCCAGCTGGCTATTATCTTGTTCAAGATGATCGCTGATGAATGCCATAGTTTAGGCAATACAGAAGTTGGCAGGATCTTGTTAATAAATCTGTGGTCTCTTAAAGTGCTGCGAAAGATCAGTAAAAAATTTGGTTATTATAGACTTTGGCTGCCTAGATAATAATGCCAGTATAACAGAGGTATGGTTGTTTTACGTTGACAAAGGGTACACAACTCACTGGGACTTCTATGTTGAATTAAGGTAAGTCAATCTTCTTCCACGTATGAATCCCAAGGTAACGACAATCATAATTCATCGCAGAACATGATCCAGTTCTAACCCGATGTATTCGAAATTATCAGCCGCAATACCAGAATAAGCGTTGCTCTCAATGCCCCCACCCCGGGGATCGACGTCGGAAAATCGGTGAAACTACTGTCTAAGATCTATACATAGGCAGTTTCAGCCACGTATAATCAGTCTTCACAGGACTAGAATCTCCGTTCATTCAGAGGATATTTCAGGCTCTGCAGGGACATTATGGCACTGTCTTGTCTGCTTCTTGACTATAGGTCGCAATATGGTTAGATATGAGGCGTTTTCATTGGGTCATTGGCTCCATTCGGTCCTCTGCTGGACTTAGTAGATGGAATACCACATCAAATATAATTGTTGCAACCGGAGTGGTACCCAGCTGGAAAGCTGACTTCGTACTTTTATTGACTGAGCGTTATCCTTCGTCCAATGCTATATATATATAAAGCCGGGGAGACCGCGTGAGTTACGTCCGCTTGAATAGTCTCCTGGATATCTGACGATTTTCCTGAAAGTTAATCCGTCTCCAATGTTCTGTTCTGCTCTTAATGCCTAGGAGTTATGGATATTGCAACAGACACCGAAAATTCAAACCACCTTTCCTTGTAACACTTTTTTTAAACTACACGTCTAGAGTATGTAGAGAAGTGATGCTGAATGGTAGAAGCTTTCAACTAATTTGCAGTAACTCTTGCTATCCCACGATCCTTCCCAGAAACTGTCATTCTAGCTCTGTCCTTTTTTTGGTGATTCTGAATGCCTTATTGTAATGCTTAGTAACAATACAGTTCTAACTGTATTACACTCTTGTCAGAATTCTGATTCTCAGGTCAGACGGTTAATCAGTAAGATCAGTCCGTTCCTATGAAAGTGGTAATGCAGTCACTATCGAATTTATTCATTTGGATTATCATTTATTGAGTATTCGGATACATTCTCATTAGCTAATGCAAACAACACTGTGAAATAGGCCTTCAAAGTTATAGAACGTTGACACGTTAGTCGATATGCTTAACTGAATAAACCTTGCCCAGGCAGTTTTAAGTAAGACAAGAGAAGCCTTATATAAGTACACGGCTTTTTTTTTCCGGGAAACGAGTTTGTCCTCACCTGCACTACTGGCCATTAAAATTGCAACAACAGGAAGGACTGATGTGACGAACGTTAAAATCACGTGAAAGGAAGAAGAGTTTGGATATGTAAATGGATTAGAATTTCAGCGCATGCAGGAGGGAGAAAAGACATCTGAAGTACCGCATAAAAAGTTGTATAGTGGACTTCTCATTCGGAATGCGTTTTGTAAGGCCAGAGTGTTCTCAGAATATCGTGTTATGCGTCGATTAACACGAAATTCTTACCAGCAAGAGTCTGAAATCGATAGAGGCAGGATTGTTGCCCATAGAGAGTGCGGATTATCGTTCCGTGACATCGCCCGTCGCCAATCACTGTCATGCGAATATATAATAAATGAGGATCAATGGGTCATACTGAACGGCATGCCGGATCTCAACGTCGTCTCCTGACTAACGCCCGAGAAAACAGACATATTGTGAGGTTAGCCTTGAAAAAAACCGCACAAACACATAACGAACCATTAGTTAGGAAATGGGTATGTTTGCAGTACGCCCAGTATCCGCTCGTACGGTGCGTCGACGTTTGCATCAGAGCAGTGCTTAAATTGCGCCGGAGCCGACTAGAAGCCGGCAACGGTACTTCTCAATTTTTAAGATAAATTACAATTCTAGCCGGAGCTCACCGGAGCCCTAAATAAGATGATCTTTGGTACTTCCTTTTATAAAACTGAGCCACAATTTCAAGAGGAAAAAATAGAATTCCTAACGTTTTAGTTTAACAATAAGCAGACCTTGCAATACTCTATTTCCCTAGAAATACAAACTCATGTTCAAGTAAAGTCCCCTCACTCACATGCGGAAACCTTTCCCTTTAAGAAGGGCAATAAATTTGGGGTTTTGTTTAGGAACACGAAAATTTCTCGCCATGCCATCGTATCTAGTGTATTGTTATCGATGGTTACATTTAGTTATCCTCGTAGAAAGGAACATTTGTGTTCTTAAATGTGAGTTAAGTGACAGCGAATACAATAAGATTGAAATACTGAGAAACACTGCTCAACACGTCCTATACATCATCTTTCCCACAGTATCCACAAATGCAACCAAATACGGGGGGGCGAAAAGTGTAACCAGCAACTTTACATTCATCCTTAGGAGTCAGATTCAGGACTCATTATACCCGTGACACATCCGCTTGATGGCTGTAATTATATCAGCAGAGAGCCGCGGTCAAAGAGAACGTTCTCTCACACGAAGATTCCCCTCATTTTTTGTTTCCACCCACCTCATACCCTCATTCTGTTTCGCCCTGTTTCTAGAACTATCTGAATTTTCATCAGCTATGCTTTAAGTATATTTAATTTTTGTGATGATAAAAGAACTCCCCCCCCTTTACGAGAGCTTAAATTGGGTTCCGGTGCTTAGTTTTTGTAATAAATCAATTCTAGCCGGAGCGCACCGGAGCCCTAAATAAGAAGGCTGCGGCACTTCTTTATGTAACTGAATAACAATTTCCGTAGAAATTTTAACTCGAAAATTTTATTTTTAGCAATCGCTTATTAGATTTTAATTTGTCGCTTTACATTTATTTTAATTTTAATTATTTCAATAAATAATTAATTATCTAATAATTATCAATTAAATTATAATTAATTGCATAATAATTATTAATTAAATAAAATATATAAACATTACTTAAATAGCTATTAATTAATTTGATAATAATTAATTATTTAATTAAAAAATATTAGTGAGTTTAATAGTCCTTTTATTTATTTATTTTCTCTTATTGCTCTTTGCTGGCGGTCTTCCATAGGGCTCCGGCACTTCTAATTCTAGAAATAAAGCCCTGCAGCAGAGTGAACTATCAGCACGACGACCAATACTTTGGCTTCCATTGAAAATGCAGCATAGAGAAAGACGACGATTCTGGTGCACCGAACGACAAAACTGGATACAAGAATGTCACCTCTACCTCCAGGTCACCTGGAGATTCCACCTCCAGGGCAACGATAGATGCCTCAAATGTGATCTTATTGGAGATGCGGAACATTTCGTTGAGATGTGTACTCTTACCCGGGGGGGGTGAGGGCAAATTATGGAATAACAGGATTAGATATAACACAAATGAAATATGATAAATTATTGAAATTTTCACAAGATGTTATGACTGTGATAAATAAAAATAAAAGTATTGTGGACATTGGTAGTTAGGAGAATTAAAATTGGATGTTATGAATTTTTAAAAGAGATTTTAAAAGGCTTGCAACCATTTGAACCAGTTTTTTTTGTTTGTTATGTTTCATTTTTCTACCTTTTTTGTTGCTCGGGGCCCGGGCCTGGTTTAGCGGGAGCATTTGATATTTTATGGTTTTAAAAATTAAGAATTGTCTGTTTTTTAAGAATAACTTTAAAATTAAGAATTGTGTGTTTCTTTTTGGAGCACGGCTGGCTCGGTGGCTGCCTCGTTTTGTGTTAGACGGGCCTTCCCCATTGTGGCCTTATGGCTGATATGAATCGGCTAGGGGGGTCGTGGCTCGTGGCTGCGCCCACAACAACAACAACAACAAGAATGTCACAATGTCGTCTTTTCAGACGAGTCGCTGTTCAGCGTGCAATATTCTGATAGCCGTATACGTGTCTGGAGGCTGCGAGGAGACCGCACGTCGCCTCCTTGCATTCAATATCGGCATAGGGACCCTGCACCTGGTGTGATGGATTGTGCAGCCTCTGGGTAAAGACACATCTCTAGTTTGGATTGACGGTAATTTGAACGCAGATCGGTACATTTCTGACATCTTACGTCCATTTCTTGTGCCTTATCTTCCAGGCCTGCCAAAAGCTATCTTCCAACAAGATAATGCAAGACCACATGTCGCACGTCGTGTTCCTCGATACACAGGGTGTTCGATTGCTGCCCTGGCCTGCACGGTCTGCAGATCTGTCACCCATTGGAAACATCTGGTCATAGGTTGCTGAGAGACTGTCCCGCCACCCCTCTCCAGTTAATGATGATGAAGTGTGGCATAGACTTGAAGCAGCATGGAGCGAGTTGCTCCTTTTCTGTCATCCAATCCCAGTTCGACTTCATGTGTAACCGGATAAGAGCCGTTCGTTTTAGCAGCCAGGGGTGGTAGCTGTTTCTACTAATTTCTCACCTCTGTAAACCACAAAACTGCTTACAAGTTTAATCATTTTGTCTTCATGCCATACTGTTTAAGTGCAATAAATATCTTTTTTGTATTTGCTTTTCTTCATGGTGTTGCTAATTTAATGGCCAGCAGGCGTATTTCCAAACCCTACCCCACTTTTCGAATTTTTGACGTCATGGACAAATCGACTAGTTTCGCCTGGATGGTAATTCTTGAGCATGCGCTGAAGGGCGAGATGTAACATAAACAGAACTTTGGCTTGCGCTTGTAAACGATATTATATGAAAGTGTATATTATATTGTCTGAAAGTGTATTCGTTTATGTAATTGCATAATTTTACTGTTTCTGTAATAAGAAAACTTCATTCAGATAAAATTTATTTTAATATTATTATTATCTGGTTATAGGATTATACGAAATGCTGAATACTCTAGGTACTATCGTAATCTTCGCATAACCTTTCACATTGGATTTTGCCTTATCATTTTAAAATATATTGTATTATAAAGATTAAATCAAAGCAAATTACTTCGTTAGAGGTGTGAATGTTCTGACTGAATTTTTTTTTGTCACTTATTATTTATTTCCTCTTTGAAAACACATTCATATTTGACAAATAATTATCTCCGCTTTAAATTTTTTGATCGTTTAAAAACTATATTTGTCAATAATGTTATAAAAACTCACTAATCTAGTGCTTCATGGATCAATAAGACAACGAATTCCAAATGTTTTAAAAACCATTCTTTAATCTTTATTTTGTAGTAGATGCAACTAATGTCACGGAGAAAAATTATTTCAATAAAAAAGTTCTCCATGTTAATTCAATAGCAAAATTATTTCTATTTCAGTGAGAAATCCACTTTTAATGCTTAAAAAACAGAAAATGTAAGCTAAGCATTTTAGAAGTTTTAAATAGAAGCTAAAGGTTTACTGTATAATTTTATGTATGAAACATAATAATTTACTTTCATTCCTTTTAAATCGGCATATTAGTTTCCAATCAACTAAAATTTTTGGCAAGTTAGAGACTTAACACACAGTATTCCGTCACTTAAAATATCAATTAATTGTTCTTTTTCGTTTAGAAATACATCGAATTGAAAACACCAAAGGCAAAATGGGTCACAGATCCAACCTAATTCCTTATTTGGAAATTTTTCAAAAAAAATTCTGTCAATTTTATCATATGTTGTTTTAAACAAGAAATCTGTATTATTTTCTTTAGTAAATTGTGAAAAAGCATGTTTCTGTTTTTTTTTTTTTTTTTTTTTTTTTGTTCAATTTTCCTTGCCAAAGTATTGACTTAGTTTTAAAAGCTTACATTAATACAAACTGCAACACAGTGTGTCTAGGTAAGATTATTTGTTTCAAAATGTCTGTTAATAATTTCAAATATTTTCTCTCCAGTTGCTTTTCCTTCCCAAATATTACAACATAAAAAATATTCTACTGCGTCGTTTTCAAAAACATATCTCACATAAACGATGAAATGAAACATTTTAGTAATGTCGGTAGTTTCATCAAGTTTTATAGTAAAGACTGGATTTTGTATTTTATAGTGTCTGATATGACAAAAATTTGGTACGAAACAGTATCTTTTCTTGTGCTATTGTTTTTAAATCATTACTATATTTTTCTGCGTGCATAAATGATGTCATTTTAATTGCTGAAGGAAGAATGATCGATTCTCCAATCGTATGAGGCTTTAAATTTTTTGCAATTAAATATGAAACTTTTAAGGATGTCTGTAAATCCTTCTCAGGAACTGTTGTATATTTTTTCAAAAATACATTTTAATTTTTCATGCTCTCAGCTCATTCCTTAAAAAAATTCTTCAGATTTATTTACTTAATCTTTATGTTTAGTTTCTGAGGTACTTTTCAGTTTCACTGGCGCAACTTGCCAAGCAGACTTTGTTGATGACATACAGTATACACATAAAAAATGTTAACAAACGTTAGTTCTAAGAATTTTTCATTTTGAAGGCACAAATATTTTAATATCTTTTAAAATTTTATAAAAAACCAATAAATAAAGATAATAAATTTGTAAAAAGACATTAAGAATTTACTATGTTTTCATGGTTCAACATCCTGATTAGCCGGTTCATATCACATAACACCACGTGATCTCATCTCACGTAAACTACGCTACAAAAATCTAATTCTCTCAGTAATTATCTACATTAATTTCAAGTTAAATCTTAATTTGGAATACAAGTTTAAATGTAAGAAATATTTCAATTCGTACAAATAGCTTACTCAGAAATTATGTAAAACCGCAGTGCTTTACTTCACTACTGCATTCTCATTAAAATTGATGAATTTAACCCTTCATTTTGCCTTCGGGTGAGTGGTGTGATTGCAATCTAATTGTCTTAATTACCGTGAATGGTCTTGGGGCATAAATTTTAATTATCTTGTAAAAATTCTATGTAGTTGTATGCCAGTATTGAAAGAAACAATCTGATAAGAAATGGCTGCGACTTGTTTCGAAAATGAGGCGGAAAACGTTGGCAGTGAAGATATTCCGTTTGGCATCAGTAGTACCGTTGTTGGCAACTTTATTGTTTGTGGCGGCAAAGTAGGAAAAGTACCGTTTCTAAATGTATTTTTAATTTCGCAGGTTTCATGCTTTCCATTTGCCAAGTTTTCACTGCATTTAACACACAATGCAATGGATATTCTTTTTTCACTGATAATGCAACATGTAAAACAGTATAAAATAAACTCTTCTTGATATTTACTCAATTTTTTTTTTTTTTTTTTTTTTTTTTTTAAGAAGTAGAAAGAGAGCCAATGGTTAAATTTTTGTTTGCATTTTCATTAATAGTTTTTCTCTAAGTTTATTTGATGTTGGTGCATCCATCCCATTTCTCTTACAAGAGATTTTGGGCCATTTAACCATCATGAACAAAATTGCAACGAAAACAAAATTGTTTTTATTATCCTTTGAGACACTACTGAATTTTCCAATGCTTAGGAAATGTTATGTGCTTACTTGACAACAAATTTTATTAGAAATAAGAAACATAGTTTATAAATGATGTGTATTACAATTAGAAATTGCATGCAAGACGCTACCAAGATAGCCAAAAAAACTAAATCTTAGCTGCGCGTATGCAGTTGCTTTGAAATTTGATTCGAGTTGTTTGGAAATCATTAAACATAATGCATAAATCAAGTGAAAGCAATAAAATCAGAATTAAAATATGGAAATGTTTAATTTAAAATTCCTAGCAAATGTTAAAAAACATCCAAAATTCTCTTCAAATTCTGTATATCTTTTATTGTCAAATAAATTTCTTTGAATTTGGTGACCCCCCACAAATTTGTTCTTGACTCCCAAGTTAAAATTTTGCAAAAAAACAAGTTATCAATTGCATTTTGAAAAAAAAAAAAAAATTATTTCAGGCTTGTCTTCAACAGAACAGCATACAATAGAGTATTTTCAAATTTACGAGAAAGTACGACTTATGTGAAAATTTATAAACATTGGCTGTCTAATATGAAAAGTGAATTACGGTTTAATATGTTATGTTCATAGCTTGTGTATTTTGATTAACTAAATACAGAATGATCCGTTCTTACAAACTTCTGCTGGAATAACTGCTAGAATATCTATCTCATTTCAGATGAACAGAAAGCAGGTGTTGTATTCTTATTCAACAATTACAATACTCTTGCATAATACTTACAAGGAATAAAATTGGTTATTTAACTTTAAGTGCAGTCTTAACTTAAGTATTTAATTTTAAGTATTTAACTTAAGTATTTAATTTTAAGTGCAGTCAATTTTATTTCTTATTTACATGAACGATGTATCACACAATGCTGTGTAGGCTGGTGACCTAGTGATGATGACTCAAAATGCATCTTTGCATTCAGGCATACACTCCTTATAAGAATATAACCATGCACTGGAGTCCTAGCTTCAGCAGGTACATTTTGTTATGCTATTCAATCCTCTGTGGGTCTTAAATTCTAAAAACTTTTCACTCCTAAATTCCAAAAATTTTGTTACTTGATATTTCTGTAAATTCCATAATTTGCACACCTGCCATAACTGCACTGGCTGTGGCCTCAGTTATCCAATGTTCCAACAAAATCAAATATTGTAACGTTATTTTAGACCAGACTTTCTTAAACTGTAGATCGCAACCCCCATCTACAGCAGGGGGTCGCAAAAAATTTTAGTAGTTTTGGTATTTCATAAACTTAATATAATAATTTTACAATTACCCAATACTTTAAGTTCAAATGATCTTCATAAAATCCTATAAATGTGGAACAAGAATAATTTAAAATGTAAAAATTAACACGTTGACTGCCGCGTGCATTTTACGTGATTTGCGCATGATGCCAACTTGAAATTTTTATTATGCGATATATATTATGTTGAAATATTATCTACAGAACATAATGTTATATAATTGTGCTTCATGCTGGGGGTCACCAGCGACCTCCAAACATCTGTAGACCATTTTTGTGATTTATAATTTAAATTTTTACGATTTATTATTCTTCAAACCATTATAGTAACAATGGTACTATTTAAAAATTTATCAGTATCAATATTTATTTTACTATTGGTCGCATTGCCAGTGGCACCTACCGCGCTGTAGCCAAGTCGAGTGCAGGTCACCGGTGATCCCCACGGCAGTCAACGTGTTAAAATAAACCATCACAAGAAAAACCAAAAAGTAGTATAAAAGAACAAGAAAGGTGAGGAATCCAACCAACTTTAACATAATATCATCAAGAGGAAGTATGTCGAATTTAATTAAATTTCCCCTTCTAAAACAAAATCCTTGCTTTTCTGTATCCAGAATCAGCTGATGAACCATTTCAATATATTTTTTATCTTAATAGTTCACCAAAAAATTCTAGTCCTCCTCAAAGTGAAGGAAAATCATTGAAAATATCTTTCGATTTAAAAATATTTTTCTAGTCTAAAAAGAATCGAAAAAGAAAGAAAGAAAACATGCCCTTAAAAATGTAGAAAAAATTAAAATCCTGCAGTGGAAAATCTTTGAAAGTTCAAAATAATTTTAACACAAAACTTCACTAGAACCTCTTATCAAACAGCAGTAGCAAAGGAAAATGGGAGGGGAGAGTAAAATCATTAAAAATATCTTCCAATTTAAAAAGATTTTACTAGTCTAAACAGGATTTCATCAAGTTAATTTGAATTTCAATTTTTATTCTTTCTGAAAAATTGGTTCTAAATTTCTTTCTTTATATATTAATTGATCAATTTTTAGCAGCATAATGCACAAAAATTTTTGGAAGGATTATAAATTTTCCTTTTAAAAAATTATTTGTATATACATAGTCCAAACACATCTGTATATAGTGGAATACGTTTAACGTGAAAACGTTTAAGGCGAAATATCGGTTAACACGAAATAATGCAACGGTCCCAACAAACTACTATGTATTTTCATGCAATTTGTTTCTCTTAACACGAAACAAAAATTGCTTAACATGAAAAGATATCCTTTCTGGAAATGAACAAAATACAGAAAACACTGGCATCGCTGGCGAGATTTAAGCGGCGTGTGAAACGAAAGAGAGGTGGTTTCACATGTTTTGTAGAAAAGAGGCTAATTTGGCTTTGAAGTACCCTCGGAATAGCCTGTGACACGAGCCAGTTTTGTTTATCTACGGTACTTTCGCCTTCCACGTCTACAAACGCCACACAAACATCTCATCTCTCATCAGTTAGCTTTGGAATTCAATGATGAATACATGGCAGTGTGAGTAAAAATTAGTGAGTTTGGCTCATATGTTGCACTGCATAGAATTCAGCAACTCCAAGGATGAATGAAAATTATTTTCATTACACACAATTCTCAAAAGTATCAGATTCTTCGGCGCCAAAAGAAATGGAGAAGTAGGATATTGAAACTGAGCTGACACTTAATGAAATGTTTGAGAAAGTTTATTAATGAACTGTCTACTGTACTATCGGAAGAATTCGTTGCAGTAGTTTATGATAATGTGTGTACAGCCTCAATTATGGCAGATAAAGTTATTTTGGAGTTTGTTCAAAGCTAAAAAATTATCATTGATGCAGATTCTGATGACGAAAATAAAGTGAATAATGCAGTTCCTGTTCCCACCTCATCCGAAATGAGGAACATCATAAAAAGTATGGACAGTTATTCAGACGCACATTCCAATGGTGAAATGAATAACAAAATGTTTGACATTGAACAATTTGATGCTAAAAAAGACAATGCAAAGAAAAATATCAGATTATTTTCCCAAAACTCAATAAATGTTTTGTTTTTCAAAAACTTGAAAATTTTGTATTAAATTCCATTAAGTTCTTGTGGATGTTTTAGTTTCATTGGTTTTTATTAAATACATGCATATATACATATCTATGTAAATAAAATGTACTCTAATAAGCTTAATTTTGTTGAATATATGCTTTTTTTTTTTTTTTTTTTTCTTTTCAATATTCTTTATCACGAAAAAATATTTCAGTCCCCTCAGTTTTATGTTAAATGATTTTTCACTGTATATCTGTTGCACATAAATCCTTTTCTTACATAAAATATAAATGTATGTATAGAATAACTAAATAAATTGTAAAGGAAGTTTAATTAGCAACTATGAAATCTTAAAAAAGTACATAGTATGAAATTTATAATGGCAAACATTAAAAATAGATGAAAGTAAATAAAATTTAAATTATAGAATGCACTTTATAAAATTAATAATAAGTGGTTAAAAATATTTTTTTTAATTACTTCAAACATGGAAGTTATTTGGCAGAGATTGTTGGATATAAAATTACTACTTCAAATTTTCAGATTACTATTATTCATATTTAAAGTTTCAACTTGCAGTCTTAATCCACATAACAACCATTGTAAAAATCACCCGTTATCATATTCCAAAGATCAGCAGCATACATTCTTTTCAAAATTGTGCATAATATTAAATATTGGCTTTTGATAGTCAAGTTGATACAAATAAGATGAATTGTTTTTATGATTTTAGACTAGTAGTTTATTCTTCCATTCACTTATTACAATATTTCATTTTTTATATGCCCGGCTATCCAAAACTTCAAGAGCTTTCCGGATATTTTTTTTTTTGTTGAGTTTTTACTATACATACATTTCAGCATTTACATCGTCACAAATGCACAGACACATGCTTGAAGTGAATTTACTTTTACAGCTAAACACAGGAACTGGAAAACAAAAAAGTACTTATTCAGAGATTGTATTTCTTTTTTGTTCATGAAAATCAAAGTTCATTACACAAACATGCATTCACACTGCACAAGCATGTATGGAAATTCTTAATACATTTAGTAATCCTGATAATTGATTACGCATTTAATAAATAAATCAGAAAATATTTTAATGTATAACAAATGAATAAAGTAGTTAAGCTTTTATAAAACAGAGCATAATACAACAGTTACGAAGATATTTAATGTTATAAAGTTAGGTAATTTAGTAAATTTCAGTTGTTCACCAAAGCAATCAATTATAAAGTTCCTTGTATATCTTTATAAATGAACTTTATTGCTGTTTTAAGCAATTAAACAACTGTTCAAGTTATTTTAATAATTTTGAAATATATACACTAAAAGAAACAATAAAATGTATTAATCTATTTGTCAACCTTGATTTTGGCACGAAAGTCTGCAGAATGCTTCGTAGTTTTTAAGCACATAGAGGCACTGCAATTCTTTCTTATTCCTTGATCTGAAGTTTTCTGCAATTGGTTTTTTTTTTTTTTTTTTTTTTTTTTTTTTTTAATTGCCGTATTGGCACACATACAATTTTTGTATAGTGGCTTCAGATGTGGATAAGTTTTTCGAACACTTTCGTTTGTTTTACTGGCGGCGCTGAATTTTGCGATGAAATGCAGCACATTTATTGCCGAGTGTCACCTTCCAGTTTTTTCATACTGTTAATGTATACATCAGCAGTGAATTATTCTCCTCTTTCCTCAAATACACTACGGCGATAAACAATAACCATTCACTAAAGATTTTGCGTAAATTCCCACTCATAATAATTTAAATTGCGAAAATCTCACAATTAGCACCTAAACACACTATTCGGCAGCACAATTCTTTCGAAAGCGCGCCATAGTAGTCAAAAGTGGGGTAGGCATCTTGCCAGGTGAAACTAGTCGATATTTCCGTGACGTCAAAAATTCGAAAAGTGGGGTAGGGTTTGGAAATACGCGGCCAGCAGTTACTATTGAAGTGTTCCTAGCCGAAACATGTTTCGTTGAAAACTGCGTCCCGTCTAGCTACCGAGATATTTTGATACTGAACTAAAAATGTTTCATTTGAAGCGCTGTTTTTCGTTTGACTTCTCCAAAGAAGCGGTTTTGCATAAGTCAACTGATCAAACAAAGATTATGTATTCGACGTTGTATGCATAGACGTTCTTTCTGCACCTTCTCGCACAATGACTGTATTCTCAAATTGCACATTAATTCTCCTAACACTAAATTTCATGAAATGTTTATGCCAGTCCAGAAATTTTACGAGTCATTCATTTTAAGCAATATAGTCTGCTGCTTATTCGATCTAGCATTTTTCTTCCAGTCATTTTAAAAGTGTTAATTCTTCATCAATTTACTACATAGCGCTGATGATTTATGTCATAGTGAATAAACTTCATTGCATTTTTCTGTGATTACATTTCGCTTATTTTGTGACATTGCATTCCCTTTTTGTTTCCAGAAACAATGAAATGTTTGTGCTTTCTGAAGTATTAATGCTAGATAATTCATTGCTATGCAGCAACTTAATGAATATGGTTCAAAAGAACCGACTCACTTGGGCCAAGATTCGAATTTCAAATAAGCTATTTTTTACTGTTATGCTCAAGCACATTAAGAACACTTGAAATCTGTCAGTTCAAAAGTGCTCTGATGTGGGTGGTAGAAAGGAAACAAAAGCTGTAAACCACAGGAATCTGTCTTTCGGATTTTATGTATCGAATCTAAGAAATAATTACCAATACTCCTGCAGCATAAACACCACAGCAAACAACAGGTATAAAGTTGCACTATTATGATTATTCAAGATCTTTCCGCATGTAAAGACTCAGAATAAATTAACAACACACTTATTGATAGTATAACAGACTTGCTTTTCGAGCAGATGATAATCTCCTTTTCATCGAGTTAGAGTGTTATAGAATAAACAGTCCATGTTTAAAAGCATCTAGCTTATTTCTTGGTCTTAATCCTATATCAAGTAGAGTTATACCTGACTTACGCAACTTGAAATTACATGTCTACTTAAATCATTTTTTAAACTCCAATATATGCATACAACCAATGATTGCAAAAACAGAGGCTGCATAAGAACTCTGATGGACAAGTATTATAAGCAATGTACTATCTAACTTACATTTCACAAAAATTTAGACCAAATTTTATGACAGCAGTATAACTAAGAATGCTTTAGACGTATGAAAAAGATTGAATGTTGTAAAGAGTAAAATTATTTTGTTTCCCAGTTGCTTAATGATTTCACTCCTATATATACATATGCCAGTACTGGGCTCAAACACTATTCCTGCATGTAACATATACTTAGTTTATTAAATGAAAACTTTAGTTATCTTCCCGTTTTTAAGTTTATTATGTAAATATAAATATATATATATATTCAGAAACAGGTTTGAAACATATTCACATAGATATTAGATTTTTTTGTGTGTACATATACAGTATTCTTTATTAATTCAAAACTGTACTTCACAATATCATCTTCTAAGATACAGGTTTCCAAACTTTTCCATGTCTAGCAGTTATGCTCTTGCAGCTCCTAACAAAGTTTCTAGGGGGGGAGGAAAAAGAAAACAATTATGTAAGCAAATTTTAATAATAAACAAAAATGAAACATGGAACTAAAAAAATATTACAAAATTTAATATTTGCATAAATTTTTCAAAACAATAATTAATAAATATTTCTGTTCCTGTGTATTGGATATTTTTTTTCAAATTGTGGAACTTTACTGTTAATAGCAATTCTTATATCTGCTTGTGCATCCAAGCAATTTCTGAATTTTATTTTAATTGACAAAAGAGCATTAAGTCATACTTCACAAAGAAGTCCTTCATACAGAAAGGCATCTTTTTCTTTTGTGATTGTTTTCATGTCTTCACAGAACAAGACATCATTCATTATAGCAACACTATGCAGTAGCACCCAGACAGAATAGTAGTTAATGATGCTGCCTACCATACCAATAGGTTCGAGCTCAAATCCCAAAGAAGGCATGGATGTTGTAATGTGCGTAATTGTTGTTTAGCAAGAAGCACTAAAAGCAGAAGGTGAGGCGAAATCCTTGAAAGGTTGTTGGTAGGAGACTTTCCGACCACATTCAGCCTCAAAATTCCATCTGGGCGGAAGCTTAGTACTTAGCAAGGCCCAGCAATACCTAAAGTACCCACCTAGATATACAGGTGCTGGTTTTCCTTCAATCTGTCCGGTACTAAAACAAGCTTATTTTCGTTGCCCATCAGTTATTATGAAGGGACAAACAAACATAAGTTTGATTTAGGTAATTCTGATTATAAATACTAAAATATACATTATGAATATAAGCTATTTGGAACAAAACAATTTCAATAAATATTTATTTGATTGTATTCAAACATTGTACAAACTAATATTTTCAGATTTTTTACCATACAATGTTTACAAGAGAAGGATTTGGGAGACAATTACAAATTAATATTATACAAATTTCTGGGAGCTTTTTATCAGTTTTGAAAATTATTTGAATTTACTTAAAAGAGACTAAAACACCTTAATACTCATTTCACAAAGCCAGAGAAAGTTTTTTTTAACACGTGGAAATATTTCACTTACACAATAAGGAACAATTATGTTATATCATGTGATATGATAATAAAAAATGAAACAAACTTTTCCATAAAAGCTCAACCTCAATCAAAGATTTCCTAGTTTCAACCAAGTTGGTTAAATTTTTGGCTAAGCTTTAGAATATGGTAACAGGTAGTTTGGCGACATTTTGGTAAGGCGATAAAGGTTTCTAGCTAGGACTTTAGCATTGTACATGGATAAAGTCAAGAGTGTGCGCAATGCCATTTTTGTGCAATTCTGGGGTGTTTTTTTAAGTGACAATAGATCGAAGTGTACATCGATACCGTGTATGTGCAATTCTTAAAAACGCGGCAAGCAGTGGCCGATTCTGCACTTTCTCCCAATTTCGCACCTAATCTTCGTCATGATTAAGCACTTTTTTTCCATAAAAGTTCTAGCATAAGCGTAATTCGGCTAGCAGATTGTTGGAAGAAAATGTTGAGTAAAAAAAAACATGCCTTTACTTCGTGAAAACAAAATGGCATCCAAAAAAAAAAAAAAAAAAAAAAAAAACTAGCAGGTTGCTGTAGCAGGGTTGGTCGCCAAATTTTCGCCAAGTTACCATAATCCAAATTTTTTATTGCAATAAAAAAGGCCGTATTTTCATATTTTAAACCTTTAACAGAGATTCTCACAGGTATGTGCACTTTCTGCTTTATGTATTCTGGCTCAGCACAAATTCAAACATTTAAATAAATATATCATCAGAAACATATATATATAATAAAATTTAATTCACATAGACACCACGACTTCCTATTAATTTATACACATTTTTTTGCGGCACTTCATTTAAACTTATTTCCTCAGATTATTCTAAATTAACTGATCCCTTAAGGAAAGTTGAAAATGATATAAAAAAACTGCAAATTTTGAATTTTAATATTTTGCCCAATTTTTTCAGACTGGGAGATCGCATTAAAATTTAGATTTCCTATGTATTGGTGTGTTATTTGTCGAAATTTAATTTAAAAAAAATTAATGTTGCCAAAATGCGAATATTTTCATCATTTCGATGATAAGAAGTATACGTTTGGTACTGGCAATTACAATATAAAAGGGAAATGCACAACTAGATGTTATAGCTCTCCCATATAAAAAATTTTAATATTTTGTGGCTAATCTTTTTGAGTTATGCGAGATAAATACATATGTATATACAGAAGCCATGAACAAAAACTCTTTTGGGAGGAAAAGTTCTTTATTCTGTGCATACATACAGATATGAAAAAAAATCAAAATGCATAATGTTTTGCGATTTATTTTCAATCAAGATAGTATCACTGCATTACATTAATATACATATGAAATTCTTACTTTGAGCTAAGTGGGCCATCAGTAGAAAACTGAATATTGAACAGAGCTGTCCAAGATTCAGTCAGGACATATCCAATGAAATTGATTCTCACATGCCAGCTCGGACATTTTTCAGTCCCTTCTTTCTTGAAAATGTGTCTAACTACTTGTTTGCTTTTCTAATTTATTACATTATATATGATTTATTATATTTTAAAAATGTATACTCCTATAATAATGTAATATTAGGCAAAGAAACAGTCATAGATTGACAAAGATGTTAAATAAAACTACAGACTTTGAGGGAATCTGACACAGAAGCAAAATTTTTTTATATAGTAATGATCAAAGCTGAGAGTTTTATTTAAAATTCCTGTTAAAGGTTGTTTTCTTTGTTTGATTTCACACTATTTATTATCTTAATAGTATACACTCATGTCCATAAATTAAGGATAATTTGGAGTCACGCGGAAATCGAACTCTAAAATAAATATATCACCTGTAAAATCACTACACACATCTTCAAGAATCATATGCAAATTTCAGGAAGTAACCACATGGTACGTCACAATGACGAGAGTGTAAGAGAGTGATATATAAGGAATACAGGCAAAGAAGTAAAATCGTTCGCAGGCGCTTTATAAGCATTTCAGTGCAATTACCGAATAGTTATGACACAAAGGACGCATTTGGATGATATTTTACGTGGTAGAATTATCAGCCGTCTGGAATGTGGGCGTACCCAACTGGAAGTATCAGACGAACTTGGAATTGCCCTGAGTGTCATCTCCAGGCTTTGGCAACGATTCCAAGATGATGGTAATGTGAGTAGACGTTACAGCAGAGGTCGCTCCAGAGTTACAACGCCGAATGAGGACCGGTATTTGGCAGTTACTGCCGAAAGAAACAGGCGGAGCACAGCCTCAGACCTGTCTCGTCAGCTCTCTTCAGCCACTGGTACGACGATTTCAAGGTAGACCGTGTACAGACGCTTAGGGCAGATTGGTCTATTTGCGCGTAGACCTGTCAGATGCGTTCCACTTACTGCAACTCACTGTCGCCTGCGGTTAGCCTGGAGTAGAGAGCATGCATTGTGGACACCGCAACAGTGGGCTTGTGTGATGTTTTCCGCCGAGTTCAGGTTTAGCTTGCAGTCTGATTCTCGCCGCACTTTCATATGGAGAGCTCCAGGTACCGTTACCATAAAGAAAACATCATTGAACGACACCGTTGCGGTGGTTCAGGAGTGCTCGTTTGGGGTGGAATTATTCTGGGTTCCAGAACTAACCTGCATGTTCAAATTGGAACCATGACAAGCCAAATCTATAGGGACATCATTCTGGAACAACATGTACGTTTGTTTCGGGGCGTCATGAGTGCACAATTTGTGTTTATTGATGACAACGACCGTCCTCACCGTGCAAACATCGTAAGAGAATGCGTTCAATCGGAGGATATCACCCGTATGGATTTTGCCAGCATTCTCACCGGACTTGAATCCAGTAGAGCACGTGTGGGACATGCTTGGCGGACGAATTGCAGCCCGTCAACCTCCTCCTACATGTCTACCGGAACTTCGGAGAGCATTGCTTTTTGAGTGGTGTAATATCTCCCAAGATCAGATCGAAAATTTTATACTCAGCATGCCTAAGTGTTGTACGGACTGTGTTGCATCGTCTGGGAGACATACAATGTATTCACAATCATACCAACCATGTTGTTGTACCTCTCACATACAGCGAGGATAAGTCTGGCAACAGCTGCAGGAAGAAAAACTTGGCAGTGTTGAAATGGCAACAGCGGATGATATTCTATAGATATTTTGATTTTGAGTCCATGTTTTTCGCGTCTTTTCCGATACTATTGCGTTACAAAAATCTGAGTTTTGGGTGAATGAAATGGAATCCGCTGCCCCGCTGCGGATATTGGTAAAATATATTTAGAAAATTAGCTGCGTTGAAAATAGTGAAATCCTTGTGTTTGAATTTGCGGTATTTTACCTCCTAAAGTTGCGTCGAATTCAGAAATTATGCCAGGCTTATTCACGCTGGTGCAGATAAGTTCACATTTTTTTTATTGTGTTTATAGTGTATAACTTGCAAATATATGAATAGAATTCTATTAAATAAACATTTAAAATTCTGGAATGCTGTTTAAAATTTTAGATGTAGAGTATTCACATTGCTATGTCGGAGCCAGTGGCAGTCAGGTGTAAAGTAAAATTGTTTTTGCTCCACGACATAACAAAATGGCGAGCCAGCCAGGATTGCGATCCTGATTCGAATGTGTTGGGATTATTATATTAATATAGTTGAGAAAGTATTGTGTGTGCTATATTATATTAATTTAGAATTAAATATTAATTTAAGTGTTATTTGGAAACGTAATGCGTTTTATCGTCTGCAATGTTGAATTTCGTATTTGTATTCGAATTAGTTTCAATTTTGAATTGAAATGCTATGACCTAAATCGTCTGCAGTGTAAACGTAGAAAAGGTTATCCGTTAAATCTTTTGCTGTGATATTCCAAATAATTTTGTTTTGCTGTATTATGAATGTTATGACATATTGTTATTCATTTTTATTATATTGAGTTATATTTTTGGAATTGCTGAGTAAAGACGTTTTTGAGGATTTCTCGGATTGATGGTAACATTACAGATTTTGTGTGGGCCTGCATTTAAAGATAAAATGGATGTTGATATGTTGAAGAAAAAGCGTGCAAAGGCACACAGTGCCTTTACTAGGACGGCTAAGATTGTAAAAACTGAACTTTGTAAAGATGTTCAAACGGATAGAGATGTATTGAAAGACAAAATTTTGAAGTTGCAGATTATAATTGCTGAGTTGAGATCTTGCGATTCAGAAATACTAGATTCAATAATTAAGGGAAACGCCGCTGAAGATGATCTGGAAACAGAGGTCATAGGCTGCGAAGAATATTCAGACGAGTTTATCACGCTTAATCGTCGGGTGAAAGAGAATATAGATAATGCGGTTGACCGTAGTGTCAATACGAGTTCTAACGCGGATAGTAGCATAAGTGCTTTTAATGAAAAACAGTACAAATTGCCGAAAATTCAAATTAAAAAATTCGATAGACAATTATTAAGTTACAATTATTACTTACATTTTGGGGTCAATTTAAGAAGATCCATGAGGATAAGGAGCTTAATGACGTTGACAAATTCCATTATTTAGCTCAATCAATGTTACCCGGAACTCGGGCTAGTGAGTTGATAGATAGTTATCCTTTAACGGCTGAAAATTACCCGAAAGCCATTTCTGCGTTTGAGGAGCGTTTTGGAAACAAGGAAATTTTAAATGAGATATATGTGATGGAATTGTTAAAATTAATTATCCAAAATGTAAGCTCACAAGGGAAGGATCGGTTGCCGCTAGTGTCAGTGTTTGAAAAAATAGAATCCCATCTCAGATCTCTAGAGTCTTTAGGCTTAGCCCTGGATCCTAATGTTTCCTGGTTATATCCCATGGTCGAGTCTTGTCTGTCTGCTGAGATGCTTCGAGTATGGCAGAGAAGCGTTTTGTTCAGTAAAGAAGGATCACGTCTCGCAAATCTCCTGGAATTTTTGCGTAAAGAGGTCGAAGGAGAGCAGAGAGTTAAACTAGCTAGGTCTGGATTTGAAATTTCTTCTACTTCGCGCAATGAACATTTTAAAGATGTAAAGGTTAAGACCAAAAAACCAATCGCTAGCACAGCAAGTCTAGTTGCTGCCAAAGAACAAAAATGTGTTTTTTGCGGAAAATTTCACGAAAGCAAAGAATGTTTTACAGCTCGATCGATGAGCTTAAAGGAAAGATTAGACAAATTAAGAGAATTAAAATGCTGCCTCCGCTTTCTTAAACCAGGGCATTTTGCGAAGAAGTGTCCACAGTTTATTCAATGCTATTTTTGCATTGAATAAACTGTGGCGATCTCACCCTATAATTTTATGACCGGAGGTATCAGAAAACAATGCTGACAATAAGGAAAAACGAAACGAGTCAGTAATGGTACAAAATAGAATGTCCTCTCCCTTATGTATGAATGAAGTCACTCTTATGACGTTAATGGTTGAAATAGTTGTAGGCACTGTAAAGAAGGTGGTCAGGTGCCTCTTGGATTGTGGATCCCAACGATCTTACGTTTTACAATCCAAAGTTGAAGCTTTAAATCTGAAAAGCACTTCCTCTGAGACTTTAACTCATGCGTTATTTGGCGGAACAAGGACTGAGTCAAAAATTCACAAGAGATATTCTATAGGTCTAAGCCCGACTGCGAAAAACATAGTGTACCAATTTAGTTTTCTGGAACAAAATACCATTTGTGGAGACATACCATGCATACCTAAAGGACCCTTATTGAAGGAATTAAAAAGACACAGAATTTGGATTTCAGATTGTAATGTTGCGCGCTTCCCAACCTGCACGCAACAATAATGGTGAATGCTATGAACTGGAAAGTACACAAAGTCTTGAGAAAGGTTTAAATCCCTTTTTATTCAACTTTAGAAATAACAGATGCGTGCTCTTGACGCTCACAAACTACGCCGACCCGGCGGTAAAATAAAAATAAGAAACTAAAAATGAATAATAACAAGTGACTACCTACGAGGCTCTCTAAACGTAACTAGCCTAACCGCGTTCTAAGATACCGCTGATAATTCAGCAAACTTATGAATATTACGTTGAAAGATTTAACTATCTGCCGAGGCAAGCACACAGGCCGAAACGCGTGGTTCTTCAATTTCTACCAAGCCACCTCCACGCTCGTGAAGCAAGAAAGCACACTTTCGAACTCGTTTCCCTTCTATTTAACTCAGATTATTTCCGCTGACAATCTTGAATACTTAATGCCAATGCCAGAGTATGTAAATTTTAGCGCTTTCTACTAAAATTTACATACTCTGGCATTGGCAATTCCAGGCGAAAGTAAGGCTTGACAGGAAAGATAGTTTAAACTTAAAATAAATGTCAGTTAAAATAAATATAAACCCTACATTTGCCGCTGCCAGAATTTGGTAAACTTGGAAGCAGGTCCTAGAAACGACCTGTTGAAAAGTTTCCACAATTCTGAACTAAAATTTAAGAGCCTCGTTTACATAAAAAAAAAACTGTTTTCTCACAAAAGTTAGAATAAATTTCTGTAGATACTTATTTAACCCTCTCTTCTTACAGCAACCTTTCCTGGACTTCAGCAATCAATCTGTTCTCTTCCTTCCAGCATCTGGAAGGAATAAGTATCAGTATCTTTCTAAATACATTATAATTTACACTTTCTTGACACTGAATAAGTTTTTGTTTTTGATCGATTTATTTTCCTTAGTTACTGCTTAATTCACATTCATTCAAGTATTCAACATGAATTTAACTTTACCCTGGCTCTCCACCATGTGTGGTGTCAAACGGGAATATTCGTGTTTTAGTATTGCAACACTTCCCCTAACCACAATGATTTGTTAACCACAATGATTTGTTAATGATTTGTTAACCACAATGATTTGTTAGAATTCAACGACCAAATAGACACACCTTACTCGACATTCTAAGACTCGATGAGCTATTTTAACATTCTTAAAATTCAAGTGTAGGTGGAGAACCCTACAAAAGACATTCATTCTAAATTCCCCCTCATTCATCTTTAGACATGCAGGCTTTCGCTCTAAAGCATGATTTTATCTACAGTTTAATACTTAAATTTGAATTCATTTCTTTTGAGCATTTACTTTTAGCATCTAAAATTTTATGCTTCTAGACTAAATTCTACTTTTACATAACTTTCAAGTATTTACGCGTATTTACAAAATTCTAATACATATGATTTTTACTATTTACCATAAAATGAATAAGAGAAAAATAAATTTTTACTTTACGCATCCTTCGCCAAGCTGGCGGCACTGAAACTAAATTTCTTATTAATACAAGAATACGAAGTTATTTTTATCTTCGGCCAAATTTTGGCTTTAACATAACAGAATTAGTCTTTCGACCAACAGAAACTGCTTGTTCTTAGATTTTATACTTAAAGAAAATAATACTTTTGTCTTAGCTAAATAAAGTAAAACAAAACTAAGTCTCAACCGAGACAAATTGACTTCCGTCAAAACATAGAACTTCGTATTTACGCATAACATTTCGGAACAAAAGAAAAAAAATTTATAGAAGATTTTAACTTATCTTTGAGTTTTCGATGATTGGAACTCCGACATCCTCTTCTGGCAGAACTGCTCCCACGATATGGAATTCATCGACGTCAGTCGTCTCCTTTGTGTCCTTCGAGTGTCGTCCATGTTGATATTTCTTTTTCGCCCTCTGCATGCTGGCCTCTTGGAGTGGTAGTCGTCGGGTTGCTGTCTTTTCCGTTTTGCCCCTGGACGGCAGGTCTTGGCTTCCTCCGGTCTGGAATAATGCTTGAATTTCTTCTGTTGGTGGTGGTCTTTTCTTTCCTCCTGCTGTCTTTTCGTTCTCGGGAACGGCGGCCTTGTTTGCACCTGACACTCTTACACTGGAAGCGTTCTCCTCGATGCAGAATTTCTACTGCGATACGTTGTAGGTGGTCGTTTCCTCTTTACCAAAGCTTCTTTACGCAGCGGCGTTGCTTTCTTGTATCTCTTAAATGCTGGAGTCTGAACCTTTTCATTTCTTCTTTTCGGTACCGTCGCATGACTTGTAGCAGGGCTAGGTTTCTCTTCAGTTCTCTGCTTCTTGGGTGGTGGAGCGGGTAACGTTACTTCTGGACCTTCTACTTCTTTTACGCTTGAGTCCTGCAAGAAACTTTTAAGGATTTCAAAATGATTTTGATTATAATATTTTTTCACCTGGTCGGGACTTGCTTTACAGATTTCCACTCTCTCGTTCTTAAGGTACAATACGACTCCCTTGATTTCCTGAACTACATAGGTGCCTTCAAATTTGGGAGCTAACTTTGCAGTAAAATTGTCTGGGGCACTTGATAAAGAAAATTTCCTCTTCAACACTTTATCTCCAATTTTTAAATTTGCTTCACGGCGTTTTCTATCAAAGTATAATTTTTGTCTATTTCTTGCCGTATCCGAGCTTTTAAACGCCTGGTCAATGAGTTTTTGCACAAACTTTTGTTTAAATTCTTGCTCTCTTTGTTGCACAAAGAATAATTTATCTAAAGGTGTAATTAACTTCCGTCCTAAAAATAATTCTGCTGGAGTTTTTCCCGTCGTATCGTGATTTGCCGTTCTTAAAGCTTAAGCTAACTCATTTATGTAGCCATCCCAGCGCTTGTGATGTGTACTAACATAACTTCGAATTATTTTTACAATAATTTTATTAACTCTTTCTGCTATGTTTGCCTGTGGTCTATACGGAACCATTTTGATATGGCGTATGCCAAGTCCAGTGCATATGTTTTCAAATATTTGACTAATGAATTGTTTTCCGTTATCGCTAATGACTTTTATAGGTGCACCGTATTTTAAAATGTATCTGTGTAAGAATGCATATGCGACTGTTTTGGCTGACGCGCGTTTAAGTGGAACAATTTCTGTCCATTTTGAAAAATGATCTACAATTACTAAAAAAACGATTTTTATTTAACTCATTCTGGGGGAAAGGACCAAAAAGATCTATGTCTAAAATTTCATTCGGAAATGTAGCGCTAATGCTATTTAAGTACTCGGTCGGGCTGTAATTAATATCATTTATTAACTGACATTGATTGCAGGACCTGACATATGCAGTTACTATTTTGTATAATTGCGGGAAATATACCGCCTCGCGTACCCTTTTTAAAGTCTTTCTGACCCCTAAATGACCCGCTGTTTTCGCGTCGTGTAATTCCTTCAAAATGCTTAATCGAAGCGAGGCTGGGATGACTGGTTTGTACTCGAAGATTTTCGTTTGTTGTTTTCGTATAAAATAATAAATTATCTATTATTTCATAGTTTTCTGCTCTATTTCTTATCGCATCGATATCTGTGTGCTCAAAGCTTTCGGGGTCTTTCAAATATGCATAGATACTTCCAAATTCAGGATCAATCACTTTCAATTCAGCAATAATTGTTTCTCTAGAATCTAAAATTTTTGAAGTCAACACAGATCATTTAAGTTCATTTCCTTCATCGTCCAGTTTTATACGAGAAAGTGCGTCAGCTACATTGTTTTCCTTACCCGGTTTATATTTAATTATGAGATTATATTCTTGAAGTTTTAAAGCCCATCTTATTAACCTGGGCGTTAGGATTTTCCTCAAGTAAAGTCTACCAACAGCCGCATGATCCGAAAAGACTGTTACTGGCGCTTTGCCGAAATAAACTCGAAAATTGTGTACAGCCATTAATACGGCTAATGTTTCTCTGTAGCTGTATAATTTCTTTGTGTCTGATTCAACGTTTTACTAAAAAATGCCAGAGGATGGCTATTTTGCATAAGAACCGCAGCCACCGCATAGTCCGACGCGTCTGCTGCAATTTCCAGGTTTTCGTCCCCCTCCGGGAATTTCAAGACAGGGGCATTGATGAGCGCTTCTTTTAATCTTTCAAATGCTGTATTTGCTTCCGCTGTCCACGTAAATTTACTTCTCTTTATTTTAATTACTAACAAGGGTTCAACAATATTAGCAAAATCTTTTATGAATGACCGATAATAAGAACACAACCCAATGAAAAAAGAAAGTTTCTTTGCGGTGTTGGGAGGTGGGTAATTCTTGATTGCTTTTATTTTTGAATCTTGAGTTTCTATACCCTTTTGCGAAATTTTATAACCCAGATATTTATGTTCTTTAGTTGCGAACTTGCATTTTGAGGCGTTAATTGCAAGACCGGCCTCTTTTAATAATTTAAAAACTTCTTCTAGATCTTTAATATGTTGTTCCAACGTACTACTCGTTATAATTATATCATCTAGATAGATTAAAGTCGATTTTCCTAGGACAGGCTTTAGAACAATGTCCATAGCTCTCTGGAATGTTGATGGGGCCCCACAGAACCCAAAGGACATGCACAAAAATGCATAAGTGCCCGATTTTGTCATAAACGCGGTTTTATGTATGTCTTCGGGTCTGTTAGCTATTTGATAGTAGCTAGACGTTAAGTCCAAAGTAGTCATGTATCTTGTAGATTTAATCTTTCTAATAATTTCCTCTATAACCGGCAAAGGGTAAACTGGGAATTTAGAAACACTATTAAGTTTCCTGTAATCGATAGCAAACCTCCAAGCCCTTTTATCCGAAGGAGGAAACTCATTCTTTTTCCTACATAGTACGACTGGACTCGCGTACTCACTATTTATGTGCGTTAGTATTTGGTTCTTTAACATTTCCTGAATGTATTCTTCTATGATTTGCTCTTTCTGTTTATCATAGCGGTAAGGTTTAGTCCTACAGGGTTTGTCGTCAGTTAACTGTTTCTCATGCGTAACTATTTGACAACTACCAGGACGTTCTGAAAACAAGTTTGAAAAAGTACTCACCACTTGCTGGATGGCTTGGCTTTCATGGTCATTCAAATGGCTAAGGACGACTTGCGGTTGGTCCACTGGTTCCACCACCCTCCGATCCATCTCCAGTACAATAAAACTTTCCTGAAAATTGAGTTTGGCCTTTGCAGCTTTTAAAAACTCCATACCTAAAATAAGTGCAAGTTTTTTACTACAAAAATTAATACTTTAAGGCTTTCGTTTTGAACCTGTATTTTTAAAGATAGTTTTTTCCAATACATTGGCAAGTTTGTCCTTGCGCTGCTATGATTTCTGTGTTTTTATTTTTAAATAATCGTAACCTATTAAAATTCTTCTTAAAAAAATATCACTCATAAAATTACCTTCTGCTCCTGTATCGATGAGGGCTTCTACTGGTACATCGCCAACTAGGACTTGTATAATTGGTAATTGTGAGTTTTTTACGATGACCGTGTTTAAGTATCTTCTTGAGGGTTTTTCAAAACTTCCGGGGTCTGGACCCTCGCTTTCACGGGCCCTTCTACTCGTTTAAAGCTTTCCTTTCAACTTCTGCCTTCTGGGTACGCGGACGGTTGTTTTCAAATTTTCTTTTTGGGCCTTGACCTTCGAGCTTCGATGAGTTAGCTTAATAGCTCTTTCCCCCATAAGAGCGGTTTGCATTTCTGGTCTGCTCATTTGAAGATTTCCTTCGGATACTTTGAGAATACGATGCCCCTCTAGCTTTTTCCGCTATTCTGCGATTTTGGAACTTGACCGCCAATTCGAAGAGCTCCTGCAATGTGCTTGGATTTCTAATGTCGAAGTAATCTTGAACAGCAGGTAGCAATCTTGGTAAGATTATTTCAATAATCTCCGCGTCGGGTTTCTTCCCATACAGCATATCGGTCAGTTTAATTTTTCGCAGAATAAAAGCCGTCAACTCTTCTATATCCCGTTGATAAAAACTATATAGTTCGGCTTCTAGCCTTGCTCGATCTTTCACTATGGGGAAGGCCTTTAATAACGATTTTTTGAAATTTTCAAATGTATATGTCTGGCCTCCGAATTCCCCTAATAAAAATTTGCCTATATTCTTCCACCATAGCGAGGCCTGTCCTCTTAGTGCAGATGTGGCGATGGCAACTTTTTGTCTTTCAGGCACAGGGTAGAGCTGGAAGTGATATTCGAGGCCTTCTAGAAATATCGCCACCGAATTTTTTCCGTCGAAATTGACGTTTGGCTTGATTAACGCTCTCATCCTCTGGACCAGGTATCCAAATCCTTCCAATTGGCTTGCCATTTCTTGTTGTTGTCCAGCAGCTTCCATCCAGTTTTCGGCCATTTCAGTTCGACAAGTGTTCGGTCGCCAATGTAATGTTGCGCGCTTCCAACCTGCACGCAACAATAGTGGTGACTGCTATGAACTGGAAAATATACAAAGTCTTGAGAAGGGTTTAAATCCCTTTTTATTCAACTTTAGAAATTACAGATGCGTGCTCTTGACGCTCACAAACTACGCCGACCCGGCGGTAAGATAAAAATAAGAAACTAAAAAGAATAATAACAAGTGACTACCTACGAGGCTCTCTAAACGTAACTAGCGTAACCGCGTTCTAAGATACCGCTGATAATTCAGCAAACTTCTGAATATTACGTTGAAAGATTATCTATCTGCCGAGGCAAGCACACAGGCCGAAACGCGTGTTTCTTCAATTTCTACCAAGCCACCTCCACGCTCGTGAAGCAAGAAAGCGCACTTTCGAACACGTTTCCCTTCTATTTAACTCAGATTACTTCCGCTGACAATCTTGAATACTTTGCGCGTTCTACTAAAATTTACATACTCTGGCATTGGCAATTTCAGGGGAAAGTAAGGCTTGACAGGAAAGATAGTTTAAACTTAAAATAAATGTTAGTTAAAATAAATATAAACCCTACAAGATGTCGGTGAGGGTCACCCGGAAATAGAGATCCTCATAGGGAGTGACATTTATGAGCAAATACTTACTGGTGAAGTAATTCAGCTTGAGGGTGGTTTGATAGCCATAAATACTAAACTGGGGTGGACGCTATGCGGGGAATCGAAAAGAACGATTATCCAAAGTTTTGAGGGAACCCCATCTATGTTAGTAACTAATCTTCTTATTCAAAACATGAAACCTTCCTTTATGTGGAAGTTAGAAACTATCGGCATTGCAGATGATGCGAAAAGCATTTCCAGAGTCGCAGAAGATCAAGCAGCGAAAGAGCAGTTTCTTAGGGTCCTTCGCAGAACTGGAGATGGTAGATATTGCGTGAGTTTACCTTGGGCTCTAAAATTCCCTCCTGATATTCCCTCTAACTGGCATATTGCAGAAAAGAGGCTCATTGCTACTACGAGAAAATTGAGAAAATTAAATAAATTTGATGAGTATAGTACAGTATTTAACGAATGGCTAGCGGAAGATGTCATAGAAATTGTCCCAAAATCAGTAAAGAATGATGGAGGGCATTATTTACCACACCATCCAGTAATAAAATTAGGTAGCCTCACTACCAAGATTAGGCCTGTATTCGATGCGTCGAGCAAAGTCGTTGGTTCGCTTTCGCTAAATGATTGCTTGATAAAAGGTCCAAACCTTGTAGAAGAAATCTCAGCCATTCTAATGCGGTTTAGGGAAAAGGCAATTGGTGTAACATCCGATATTAGGCGGGCCTTTTTACAGATTGAGGTAGAGCGTGAGGATCAAAATTACTTAAAGTTTTTGGGGTGGGTAAATAATAGAATTGAAGTGTTTCGTCACAAGAGGGTTGTTTTTGGGTTAACTAGTAGCCCATATTTATTCGCAGCTGTGATTTCATGTCGTTTGTCCCACGTTTCACCTGAATTCAAAGCTGTTGCGAATAAACTTGCCAAATCATTTTATGTTGACAATTGTGTCACGTCAGTCAATGATAACGAAGAGCTAAAGGTTTTTATGAGCCAGTCGATTACTATTATGGCAGAAGCCAAAATGCATCTTCGAATGTGGACTTTTAATCAATATGGTGATCAAGAGCTGGCAGCTGAAGATAGTGATCCAGTCTCCGCAGTTCTAGGCTTGCAGTGGGACCGACGAGATGACAGCCTTACAATATCCGTCCAAAGAGAAGTCGTTAAAAGAGACTTATTAAAAAGGAGACTATTGTCTCTAACCCATGCTGTTTTTGACCCGCTAGGTTTCTTTGTGCCCGTCATGTTACCTGCGAAATTAATTCTTCAAGAGGCTTGGGCAACAAAAAAATCGACCTGGGATAAGCCATTACCTGATGAACTTCAAACAAGTTTTGAGAGATGGTACGAAAGGTTGCCTAGTCTTTCCAGCTTTATATTACCTCGTCGCATGGGTCATGGAATTAAGGATTCATGGACTCTACACGTCTTTTGAGATGCCAGTCAAGCCGCTTGTGTAACTTTCATTTACTTACGAAGTAAGGAAGAAGACAAAGGTTTCTTGAAATTCGTCACAGCAAAATCACGCGTATCGCCCTTAAAGAAAATAACTATTCCGCGTTTGGAGTTGCTAGCCTGTGTTCTAGGTGCACGCTTGGCAACGTATACTGTTGAAACCCTGTGCTTAGTCGATATCCCGATATATTACTGGACAGACGCTACTGTGGCTCTTAGCTGGATACAACGAGAGAAAACTGGGGAGTATTTGTGAATAATAGAGTAAAGGAGATTCAGAAACTCTCGAAGCAGGAATGTTGGAGACATATCCCTGGGAAATTGAATCCAGCAGATGTGTCATCTCGTGGCTGTACGCCTGAACATTTTCGGCAATGCAATTGGTGGGAGGGCCCCGAATTTCCGAAAAGCTCTCTGAAAGAATGGCCAAACTTTGAGTTTACTCTAGACGAAAATTCTGTTGCAGCAGAAATTAAGAAGGGAGTGATTGTCAATTTCAGTATAAAATTAGAAGATGCTGAGTGGTACAAACGTTTTTCGAGTTTTCCTAAAATAATTCGAGTATTCTGCTGGGTTTTACCCTTTACTAATAAACTCCTAAAGAAGCCCTCGTATTCTTCGGATACCTTAACAGTAGAAGAAAAAACTAACGCCGAAACATTTTTGTGGAGTTTAGAGCAAAGGAAGCACTTTCAAGAGAAAGGAGATTCCGTCCATGGATTGTTGGTAGTGAGAGACAACGACGGAGTCCTCAGAGTTAAAACTAAAATCATTGAACGTGATGATGAATTATGCTTCCTTTATCCCCTGTTGCTTCCGTCCAAGCATTATTTAACTGAATGCCTCATAAGAGAGTATCATGAAAAAAACTGTCATGCGGGAGTGCAGATATTAGCAGCTAAGTTAAGAGAGCGATACTGGATCATTTCGTCGAAACGTAATATAAGATCTTGCGTAAGTCGATGTGTAGTATGTAGGAGATTTACCGCTAAGGCTTTATCTACCTCTCCGATCCAGTTACCCCTTGACAGAATAAGAGATTCGGCAGTCTTTGAAACAACTGGAGTCGAGCTTTGTGGACCGTTACTTCTGAGACCAAAGAGTAAAGCTTGGATCGTCTTGTTCACCTGCGCCGTATACCGGGCAATTCACCTGGAGCCTATCCCCTCTCTGAGTACCGAAACGTTTCTACAGGCTCTGAGACGGTTCATTGCCAGACGAGGCCGTCCTGCGACAGTGTATTCGGATAACGGAACCAATTTTACCGGAGCAGGCAATGCTCTGAGATGCCAGGATTGGAGAAAAATCACAGATACCGAGTGTTTTCCAATAAAATGGAAATTCCCCCCTCCTACGGCTGCGTGGTGGGGGCATAGTGGGAGCGCTTACTTTGTTCCACCAAGACTCTCATCGTGCGAATTCTAGGGAGATCGTCGGTGAATTTACTGACCGTCCTGTGTGATGTTGAATCCGCATTAAACAACCGTCCTTTAACGTACATGTATGATGATTCGGAAGAGCTCGTACCTCTGACACCTTCCCTGCTTTTGCAAGACATAAAACAAGGGGGGTACCAGATCTGGATTGCATCGATTCCCAGAAACTGAATGTGCGTGTAAATTACTGCAATACGTTGAGACAAGAACTGAGAAGTCGCTTCCGCAAGGAATATCTGGCTCAACTGGTGCAGTAGGCAAACGCTTCATGTTAAAACCTAAAGGTGGGGGACGTAGTCCTCATAGAACTAGACAATAAAAAACGTGTAATGTGGCCAATGGGCAAAATTGTAAAAATATTCAGTAGTAGAGATGGGGCTACCAGAGTGGTACAGGTAAAAACAAACAGTGGATATTTGGTAAGAACAATCAAAAAACTGTATCCACTAGAAGTTTCAACTACCAGTGATCCTGTGCTAACTCTGTGAACTGAAAACAGATCTAGATACGGTAGACTCTTAAAACCAAGGACATGCTCTTACTAATGTACAATATAGACCTTTTGGACTTATATCCTCTTTTCTTTAGCAATGACTTAAATTAGAAGTTTATTCTTTATTGATCTCATTTTAGTATGATCTGTCATGTATATTGTACGTTAACCGAGTTTCTTTTATGTGTTTTTTAAACTAATACATAGTACTGTTGTGTTTTATTCGTAATGGTAGAAAAGTTTGTTCAATGTCTGATTTTGAGAAAATCAGGGTGAAAGGATGTTGTACCTCTCACATACAGCGAAGATAAGTCTGGCAACAGCTGCAGGAAGAAAAACTTGGCAGTGCTGAAATGGCAACTGCGGATGATATTCTATAGATATTTTGATTTTGAGTCCATGTTTTTCGCGTCTTTTCCGATACTATTGCGTTACAAAAATTTGAGTTGTGGGTGAATGAAATGGAATCCGCTGCCCCGCTGCGGATATTGGTAAAATATATTTAGAAAATTAGCTGCGTTGAAAATAGTGAAATCCTTGTGTTTGAATTTGCGGTATTTTACCTCCTAAAGTTGCGTCGAATTCAGAAATTATGCCAGGCTTATTCACGCTGGTGCAGATAAGTTCAAATTTTTGTTATTGTGTTTATAGTGTATAACTTGCAAATATATGAATAGAATTCTATTATATAAACATTTAAAATTCTGGAATGCTGTTTAAAATTTTAGATGTAGAGTATTCACATTGCTATGGCGGAGCCAGTGGCAGTCAGGTGTAAAGTAAAATTGTTTTTGCTCCACGACATAACACATGTAATATTTGTTTTTTGTAAATAGTTGTTTTTTGTAATTTGCTACAGGGAGAAAAAATCGCTAATTTTTTCAATAATATAAAACATATAGCATCTTTGTTTGCTCTTTACCTTTTTTTTTAATAAATAAGCTTTACAAATAAGTCAAATTTGTTTTGCTACTAACTCTTCCTTTGCCTGATTTCGCATTATCCTTAATTTATGGACATGAGTGTATTATGATTTAAAGTATAAAATGGGTGAATAACCAGAATATTGTTTAGTTTCTAGTCATTCTCAACTTTACTTGGGACAACAAATTAACGAATGGTATTAAAAAGTGTCATGTAGCATTTTTTAATCTTGTGACAAAAGTGAATTAAGAAGATTAATGAGATGCTCTTAATTTTTATAGCATAATTCAATTAAAATTTTCCTTAAAAGAGTTCTTTTGCATAATGAGAATACATATGGCAGTGCATTAAATTTACTAACTTTGCTAAGTATTATGAATTTAAATTTCTCTTTCTCAAAGTGTGCCTTAAAGCAGCTCTTTTGCATAGTAGGAATAATTATGCCTTTGAGCCTATTGGCCTTTCTATCCATCTAATTGTTTGATCTATTTTAAAAGGGTCATCTATGGAAAACTTTCTATGGAAGACTGACTCATATTCATGTTATACATGGGGAAAACCACAAAAGCCTCATGCAGCCAGTTTTTTCAATCCCTAGGAAGATGATTTAGGTTAAACTGTAAGTATTCTGTAGCCGCTGACTGGTTTTCCTAGATTGTAATTAATTTATTATATGAAAAAGTTTCAAACTTTTTCTTTTTTTGCAATAAATGCTAACAAAGATACACACTGCAAACATTTTTTTGGATAATGTTTCATTACACATTATGAATAAATTATATAAGTACATAAAGAAGTACAGAATTGTATGATTCTTTCTTAAGATTTTCAATCATAATGGCAACTCAAATAACATCACTTTGCGAATGCAATGATGATGCTAATGATTTTGTATTAATAATTTATGTGCTTTTGCATTATAACATCCTAGCTATCTCTATTTTGCCAAGAAACCAGCCCATCTGTAATAATATCCTGAATCTTTTTACCATGAACACCTACTGCACACATGCTTTAATCTGATCATGCAACTTTGACTTAATTGCTGAAATTTTATATTTTCAAAGCACAGATCGTGATTATGACTTTGTAAGGATTATGTTAATTTTATTAACAGTTGAATTTTAAGTTCAAGTTCCTTTCCTGTCAAATTCTTAACTTCAACTTACTACTTCCGGCCAGAACGTACTTTTGGAATCTTGCTGAATATTTAATGAGAAGAAACGGTATTTAAACCACAAAGTTACTGTGGGGGAGAGAATCAGAGTTCCTGAATTACGCGCTTCTGCCTTTTTGGCCGCTCTTTCTCTCAAAGCTGTTTTTACGCTCGGCCGTACTCAGGCCCTTGCTAAGCTTCGTAGTGAAATAAATTAAGGGGCCAACTCTAATTGAACCTTGATAGCTTTGGCTATACTTATTTTAGTAGTTTTATACTTATTTTAGTAGTTATTTAGCTATACTTATTTTAGTTTTAGTTTCATTCTTAGTCTTTTAAGTTCAAGTCCAATTTGCGGGCTTTACTTGAACACTCCCAGCCGGAGTTTTGTTAAATCTTATCGGAATAATAAAGGGTTAGTTACCCTTCTCTCTTGTTGTTTCTTGTCATCGAACTCTAGCGATTATTCGCTTATCAGTTCTTAGATTCCTCACTTCCAACATTAACTTATAATTCCAAAGTGAGGTACTCTACAACTTGAATGAAAAAAACGTTAATGAAATTAGCTCCCCATTAAAATTCTTGAAGGATATTTGATATCTACAGGTATAGTGCCTTTAACATTTTTCTCTTGACAGCCTTGTTGGTTTAGTCTGTGTTATGTAAAACTGACAAAAGTAATAATGATAGGTTTTACTGGCTTAATTTTCTTGCCACAATATTTCTTAAATTAATTGAATGAATTAGCACTTTCTAACCACAACTGAAAGTCTGATAACGGTTTAAAAGCATGCTCTTGTAAAGGTACATTTATGCCATGAGCATGAACTAAATGTTTATTACATTGACTAATAAATCTAAAAGACATCTGACAATCAGGAAAGATACATGGAACATATTCATCTTAATTATTTTCGACATTACAAACTTTTATATGATTAAAATCTTACCACATCTCACAATTTTTGTGACATTTATTACAAATGAAATTTAGGATTTCATGCACAGTTCACATGTTCTCGGATACTTTACTTGGAAACTACCAATAACTCTACTAGAAAGTTCAACCTCATTATCATTAAAAATTTATTAATTGTTCCAACTTCAGACTGTTTAGTACCTGATATTACTACTGAAACAGATGAAGCTTTACATTTACTCTTATGATTTCAAAAAGACTGCTTTGAAGTATAGCACCTTTTACAAACCTAACAAATTTTTAAATGCTTACTTTTAATATCTTTCATAAACTATTAGTTCCTTCAAGATCATCTGTATGAAACATACTTACTATAACCCATTAACGAGCCCGCCCCTTGGAACTAAATGCTTTGAAAATGCAGTGATGTCAGATAACAAACCTCTCAAAAAAAAAAAAAAAAAAAAAAAAAAAAAAAACCGCTTTCGTTTTCTGAAATCTCTCTAAGATGGCTCAGCCTAGAGCAGTATGTTTGCTTCCCCTTAGTGTTCTGGATAAGCCATAAAATTGCCTCCCCGCTATTGAATGGCAAGAAGTACTTCTTGGCTTTAGTTTCGTCTCTCCTCTTTGTACTTGTAGTTTGTAATTTGTCTTTTAATATGTGACGTCCGAATTTTCCGAAATATTTTTAGGATTCTACCTTTCAAGCTTGTAAATTTTCAATTGTTCGACATGTTTTATTGGGCAGTATTTTAAGAAAGATCATTATTTATTTTGTTACACGATTTGTTTACTATTTACTTATCTATTTTACTTAGTTTTAGTAGGCCAATTTATTTCGGAAAATTAAATTTTAATCCATTCTCTTACCGACTCAGTTTCCATCCCATTATAAGTCCATACATATTTACGATGAGAGTACAATATTTATCAGGAATTTTTGGAAAATTTGGCATACGTAGTTATATTTTAGCGTTGAAGTTTTTCCACAAGTTGTTCGTTAACAGTCGAGCTCATCTTCGTAAACACTTAAACTTTTCAGCATGGAATTGGCAAGCAATAATCTTCCTAATGTTTTTCGGGATTTTATAGCAAATTCTAGAATTTTGGCGGTTTTCTACTAATATGTTGTTAAGTTTAGCTATTGTACAGTTGTTACTAATGTGGAATTTAAAACCAAAAATGTATTTCTTCGTTGATTTGAGAGATCGCATTTCGAATTTAAACGGAAGTTTAAATGAATTTGATACAATCTTACCACAGAATAGAGAGAATTATTTCTCTGTGTTTTACGGATTTTCTCACTTTTCCGTATTTTATACATTAAATGCATAAAGAAGACACGCACAAAAATCCCTTTTGATTCTTACGGTTTCAGTTAAATGAATTGTAAAATATATATATTTTTTAACTCTCAAAATGTATTTGCTCGTATATGTATGCTCGTAAATGTATTTCTTGTGTCTTAATGTATTTGCTCGTTTATGCATAAATTTAAAATCGTGGGACTTCTACTTACAAATTATATGACTAAATTGCAGTATTTAAGCTAATAACTGAAATTATAGTACTGAAATGACATAGAATATAAGAATAATTATAGTCAATTTAAATAAATTTCTATTCTATTGTAGTCTATTTAAATAAATTTCTATTTTCATTTAAAATTTGTCATTATTAGCATCTCTCGCAGTTTTATGCAATCATAGGATTTTCCGAATTCTATTAGGTCCTTAGCATAATTTCAAGGCCTAACAGAAAAGTGATAATATGGAAAGACTATGTCTTAAGTACCAATAGCCAAGTATTTGTAATTAAATAATTAAATAAAAATAAATGTTGAATACCAGCCGCTTTTTTGTTTATTTTTAGTCATATAACAAAAGATAAACAAGAATACTATTACATCTAAGAATTATTTAGTAAATTATTTTGCTAATTTTATATGAATGAGGAAACATGGTAAAAATGTTTTAATGATTGAATTCACCGTTAAAAATCAAACCCCAAAATTCCTTTTCCCCAAAACTGCGTAAAAGGTTTTGATTAAATAGGATTTGAATGAGTTTTCCAATTCTGTTTTGAGTAATATAAATTAGGATATAAATATTATTAAATTAGGATATAAATTATTATTAGTAATAATTTTTATATTATAACTTAGCAGAATATCATTTACCGTTAAAAATAGTATCTAAAAGAATTAAATTTTGTAAAAGAATAAAAAATATAATTAACTGTTCCATTTTGTCCTTTATGCATCTATTTATATAAAAATGGAATCTGGCTAGGGAATTTACGACTTATATATGAACTAAAAATTGGTATCTTGACAAAACTTGTCAGAATATAAAAAGCGTATATTCTGTGATATTAGTGTATTAATCATACTTCTGTATACGTAAATGCAGTTTATAATTACCAGCATAAGTATCATAATGGATTTTATTAAAACGACGAAAACTGAATGCATGGTCCTAGCATTATCAAACTACGGCTCTTTATCCCGTTAAGTATTGCTTGGGTCGTAACCAGCACGAGTTTTATTTTTGAAATATTATTCCAAATAAAACAGGAAGCGTTAAATGATATGCATTTTAAACAATTTTACTTTTTTATATGCATAGAAATGGTAAGTAGCTTTAAATTGTACTTCATTTCTGAAACTTCTGCGGTACTATTTTTAGAACAGATCAAGGACTTTAAAGAACAAGTACATTTTAGTAATATGCAACTTTAATGATATAGTTCAAATGTTATTGAACAGCTGTACGATTTGTAACTAGCACTGGAAGAAGCAAAATTTATCTGATGATCCAGTCTTCATTTAATGAATAAATAGAGAATGATACAGGGTGAGCTGCTGGTCAGCATGTTAGTTAAGAAAGTTAAACTACTTTCTTTTTTCCCACCGACAGTGAGGCAGCCAATCCACTGGAGCTGTTAGCATAGGCAAACTACTATTTGCTTGTACAAAAAACTGTACTTAAAGCTTACAGCTTATTTTAAATAAATTTCATATACTAATTACAGCTTCCCTGAAAAGCTCTGTTTTCTATCTTATTTATTTTAGATTTCAGATTAAAGGAAAATAATCAGTTCTGTTTCTCAGAGTTGGGATTCCTGCCTGTTTGTTTTTCGTGGATTTCTATATGTGTAACCCAGTTTCCCACTGAAAGGGCTCCACGAAGGTCCATAGCTCTCGTAAATAAATAGAGGAAAAAAATACAAATTCATGTAGATTTTATGTAAAGTAACATCGATTGATGGATGTGTATCTTTTGCATTGAAGAGGGGGAACAAAACTGCAGTTTTTGACACCCTTTAGGAGTCATACATTAAAAAAAGAGATTCTTCTGTCTAGTAGAAAAGATTATGCTATTAGAATATGACAGAGTAGATGTGGGCTATTTGCATAAGGTGAGGAATGCTTTCGTGAAGGATTTTCGTAGGAAAGCTGACTCGTATTCGCATTCCATAGGTTGAAAACCACGAAAACAAATCATGCGCTCAACATTTTCGCCTTGGATCGAATACCGGTTGAACTACCAGTATTCGGCTGCCACAGATAGAACTTCTACACTTACAAAGAGCCTTTCGCTTAAGAACTGTTTATAACCTCCTTCCTTCCCGATGTTAGGCTTTTGTCGTTATTAGGGAACGTTGTTTACTGTTGTTTGATTTCAATGAATAAAGGTAAAGCAAACAAAGCCTCTCAACCTGAAAGATAAAATGCCTTCAGGTAGGATTTATAGGAAACTGGTTCGCAATCGTTTCATTCATCAGGAAATTTCATGCATCCGAATTTTGTTTATGTTTCTTTCATTTAGCTCAAAACATACGAGTACTCTGTATTTTAAGAAAAGAATGTTTTTGAGGAGTATTTTATAAGGGTAAATTACTTGTATTAGTGTTACACATGGAGGGAAAATCACGAAAAGATCCGTACAGTTAGCTCGTTCATCAGTATTCGGAGCCAGGTTTAATTACTGTGGTTCAATGATCTTAATCTCTTGTATTCTAATGGGCCTCATGAGCTTTGCAGTTTTGTTGATCAGGCTAATTTATGTCGAAATCGCACAAAATTTACCAAAATTTAAAAAACTGCTTTCTGATGAAATATTCCAGTAATTTTGATTTATCAGAAATTTCGAAATGTGTTAGGTTTCTGGAGTATGTGTACATGTGAGCATATAACATTTAAATTTAGTCATTTTAAACATAAATCAGATAGCATATCTTTTATGGTACATTGATTAATCTTCAGTACTATGTAATTAATTCCCTAAATATGAAAGTATGTGAAACTTAAATTAGGAATTATAGCAAATCATTCCATAGAAATATGCTATGCCAGTATTAGACTAGAAAGGATCAATTATGCGTAAATGTGTTAGGTTTCTGGAGTATGTGTACATGTGAGCACATAACATTTAAATTTAGTCATTTTAAACATAAATCAGATAGCATATCTTTTATGGTACATTGATTAATCTTCAGTACTATGTAATTAATTCCCTAAATATGAAGGTATGTGAAACTTAAATTAGGAATTATAGCAAATCATTCCATAGAAATATGCTATGCCAGTATTAGACTAGAAAGGATCAATTATGCGTAAATATTGTAGTAGGCATGTTAGGTAACAATTTGTCAGCAGTATAGATATCATTAATTTAAAGGAGATAATAACGATATGTGCTCCTTTTGTTTTAGCATAGTTCTGCTCCCGTTACTTTTAAGCTAAACATATCACTTGAAATAAACTTCTTTCTAAAATCAGAGGGATTGTTGGCAACCGCCGTTGATTCCCCTAGCGCATGCGCATGATAAGCAAGTTCTCTGCTGTGTAATACTTATACTAAGTTAATACGCAGTTAGCAAAGGTCAATGGTGAGTATTGCATGTAAGAGAGAAGTGCAAAGCGCTGTGTAATATCATGTTTCTACTCTGCTGTTCAACGTCTTCATAGTTTAAATAAATGTTTGTCATGTATATGGAAGACGTCATTTTATTCTTCATAGGTTATGGGCCCAGATAGCGCTTAACTGTGCAGTCCAACCACCATTGTTAAATTCTTTCGGCAAGCCAAGCTGCGTCGACTGAAATGAAAATGACGAAGACTAATACAGTGTCAATTGAAAAGCTAAACAAGGACAACTTTGATACGTGAAAGTTGCTAATGGAAGCAGTTCTGATTAAAAATGATCATTGGGACTACGTAACTGGGAAAATTCCGAAGCCAGAACCTGGTGATGAAGAATTTGCTAAATGGAAAACTACTGACCAAAAAGCACAAGCGGATATAATCCTATCCATCTTACCCAGTGAACATCCACTACTAAAGAATTGTGTAACATCTCACGAATTATGGAGTAAATTGCATTCTATTTACGAATCGAAGGGACCAGCTAGAAAGGCCACAATTCTAAAAAAATTGCTTTTTACAAAAAATGAGTGATTCTAAACAAATGGATGATCATCTAAATGATTTTTTCATTCTTGTGGACAAACTGAAAGAAATGGAAATAAACACTGCGGATGGTTTTCTTACAATATTGCTTTTATATAGCATACCGGACTTTTATGAAAGCTTTCGAATAGCCATCGAATCTCGTGATGAACTGCCTCCTCCAGAAATGCTGAAAATTAAACTGTTGGAAGAATCTAACGCTCGCAAAAATAAAGATTCATCGTTTTTTGAACCACAACATTCGTTCTATTCAAAAGATCGGGAGTATACTCAACGACCTGTTCGTAAACCGAAGCCAGATAAGTCTTCAAACCGAAGACAGTATCCAGTTAACTACAGATGCAACTTCTAGCATATCTATGGGCACAGAGCATCGGAATGTAGGAAGAAAAGTAAAGAAACTAAAAGCAAACGCCTCAGTGAAACTGCGATGTCTGCAGAAAATCAGAATTCCTTGGAGCAAGAAAATGGCAGCATCAGTATTTGTATTGCCAAAATTGCAAAAAAATTCTTGAACAATATTGAAAAAGTCAACAATAGTTCCATTCCCAGGCTGACCTACGACTACACGGATGAAGAAAACAAAAAGAGACCAGGAGCTGTACTCCGGCATTTGATGTAGCCGTACCCAATTCTTTAGGTTCTTTTTCGTACATTTCATACCAAAAATTCGTAAAATACAACTGCATTAACAACATTATTCTTGTAGTATTCTAAAACACGCATAAGTGTCGCCATCTACATTCAATCCCACAAACTCCCAATTTTACTCTCACTAGTCTACCTTCCAAATTTTTGTTACTGCCACACATAATAGCTATTTAGACCACTTATTATTTTAGTACATGATCCTTTCACTCTCATACGTTTTCCTTCGTAGTTATTTTATGGATTTTTGCAAATATTTACTAGTTTTTAACTCGAATCCTCAGTAAGAAAAAACTTTTAGCTAAGCCCCTTGCACCTATTCAACCTTCTCTGCTTGCCATTCCATCTTCATAAGAGCGCCGGACAACGTAGCAGCAGCATACGTTACTCCTACTTAGGTTTTTTTCGCAGCTCCAGCCATGAATGCGACTAACTCTCCCTGCTGTTTATGCGAAAGGCTCATCTATTGCTTATCACGTTCACTGCTTATCACGAGGAATCTTCCCCTTTTAAGTAATATGCCATGATATGCCACCTCACACGTGCTAGATACAGGATGCGACTTTCCCAGCCGAGGCGCCTGAAGAAGTGCCCAGCACCTGAGCCTTCAGAACCTTTGGCCAAAAAGCATTTTCGCTAAATAAAAGGCCAGGAATAGGCAAATTTGATATTCGATCTAAAGAATGTATTTTTATTGGCTATTCTGATGAATCAAAAGCGTATAGACTTTGGGATCCCGAGGCACGTAAAGTGATAATAAGCAGAGACGTAAAATTTATTAATGAGTTTGAAAACTGCTGTAGTTATGACTCAGAGCAAGAAATAAATCTGCCTTTCGCTCCGGAGGAAAAAATTATAAGTAAAACATGTGAAAAATTATCACCTCTGAACGCCTATTCTATGATCACTGGATCTGTCTACAACTTGAGCGAAGAATATTGACCTAAAAAAAAAAAAAAATAAATAAAAAAAAAAAATAAAAAAAAAAACCGGTATGGCAGCCATCACAACTTATCAGAGAAAGCCATTCTGTGGTCCTCAGTTGGTGGGCGGGTGGGTCCATTTAACTTTACTGAAAAGGGACAAGGCTTCAAGGAGCTTTAGACCAATCGCAGTACAGACGAGTGACGAAATTTATAGCGCGCGCTGACTGAAGTTCTAGGAATATTCTCCTATTATTTCACTAATTCACACGCTGCATTTGTAGTTCGAAAAAAATTGCAGAAAACAGTATTATGACCAACACGCAGCAGAATATGCTGCTGTGTTATGTGAAGGAAAATTCCGTTTTTTAAGGGGAAACTTAACACAGGAATTTAGAGCTAAGAAATAAAGAGTGATATGGGATACCACGAAAGCAATGGTAAATAGATAAAAGTAAATGAATTAAGCTTACTTCAAATCCTTTTAGAAATAAACAATTTTAATCATTTAAATTTATAATTGATTAATTTGCATTACAATCTAATAGCAAACTAAGGTTTTTTTTTTTTTTTTTTTTTTTTTTTTTTTTTTTTTCCCCCATGCTTACATTAAAACTGTTTTCCCGCAATTTATTTTACAGTCACTATTGAAAAAATATTTCTTTAAATAAGAAATTAGAAAGAAAATATTTCTTTCTTAATATTTCTTCCTTTTTTTTATTTTCTTTTTCTATGAAAATTATTTCTTTCAGGAAAAGAAATAAAATTCATTCGCTATTACAGTATTGCCGATTGCTGCTGCATTCAACTATCACACACGCATCAAAATGCTTTGTTTTAAATAATTTATTCTATAATTAACATGGAAGAAAATATTTTTTCAATATAAAATATATAACCAAAATTAAACTAATCTATCCTGTATGTGTGATTAATTCGTTTTGCAATTTTTGTCACACAATTACTAATACCTTTTTTTTTAATATTACATTGCTGTTATTTGAATTTTTTATATGTATAAGAACTGCTCAGTTTAAATATTCTTCCTTCTCAAAAGATTTTATTCTGTGAAAATAATTAAAAGATAGTAATATTTTCACCGTGCAAGTACTAACGTAAAAATAATCAGTGTAGGTCTCCTGCAGTTGAAGTCCTTGTCAAACCAGCGTTTCGACACATTTTAAATAAAAACTAATAATAATCAATATCTCTTTTACAATATAAAAATGAGAATGCTATGAATAGTAACTTTTTTTTTTAATTTGCAAAGAAACAATGATTTTTTAATACTATAATAGGTCACAAAAGTACTATTCCATGAACAAACCCTCAGTCTTATAGCATTGTTACTTTATAGCATAATACAATAATAATGCAGTATAATTCTGCTAACAAGCCCACCAGCCGCCGAGGGTAGAGTCGCTGAACGCAGGCAGTTTGGTCCGAGGTTTGAATCCCGGAAACGAGCTGGCCGGCGTTTTCGTGGCTTTCCACATGTGTAACTTGTATACCAGCCAGTTTCCCTTAAAAAGTCCTCACTTAGAAACCAGTTTTAAAACGTAATAAAATTACACATACACACACACACACACAAAATAATAATAATAATAATAATATAAATAAATAAATAAATAAATAAATCTGAAAGCCTTCAGATTTTATATTACTTCCAAAGGGCCATTTTTTTAACGTTTTGCGTGTTATCTTTATTTATTAAATATCATGTTTTTCGCACTTAAACCATAAAATTCAATTCAACAGCAATATCATATAATTTAGAAAAAGCATATCTTTAGAATTTCCGAAACATAGTCTACCGCGCTAGAGATGAAAATGTTTTTTTCCGTACAATGTTGCCACTGCTCGCTTTGAAATCGTTGGGTTTCTTAATCAAAAACTCATAAATGCTTTACAAAATATGAAATAGATAATAAAACAAATTCTCAGTTCCAAATTTGGGCCTCCAGATGCCTATATTAGGATGGAGGATTACGTTATTCAGAATTTCATGGCTCTAGGTACCGTTGTTTTATCACAGTGCGAGAAACATTCATACATTCTGCAGATTCCTCATTATTTAATTTCTTTAAATATAATAGAGTGCGATAATGCTTGGTGGCAGCGATTTGAAAAGTGAAACGCCACAAAATGGCCAAACGAAATTAATAGCCCCTCTGAGCTAAAACTTATTTTTGAAAGTATCACACTAGTAGTAGTACAGCTACTGAAAAAGATATTATAAAGCTATTTTATAGTTATATATATATATATATATATATTAATTTTTATTTTACAGTAGCGTGAATTTCGCGTAATAATGAACGACATTCCTTTTTGTGTTCACAGTATTATTGGTAAGGTATTCAACTGTTAGATTTTAAAGTAAACGTAAATCTTGCTGTACATAAATCGAGTAGAAGCTTATCGGATGTCTATATTTGTGTTAAATAAAGAAAGTTTATGTGCTTGATAAACTTATTATCTTCTACATTTTTAAAGCATACAATTACAATTTATATCTATAATTTCTGTAATAGTATAACTTTTCTTTCAGTAGAAATTGCGTTCTTGTTTTCTGAATGTGGCTCCAAATACTCTCTCAGTCCATCGCAAATTAAAATAACTATAAATTTCGGCAATCTGAAATACGCAATGAAAACATCTTTTGGCAGAGCAAAAGCATCAATATATTTTCTATAAATTCTCCACCGATTCAGAGATCTACGACCGTATTCTTCGTTTAAATATGAAAAAATCAGCAGCGAAAACACATACAAAGCCATTGTCTACTTAATGCGTCAACTGCACAACCCTGATTGACGACGCGGCAACACTTTTTCGCGCGCTTTCGACAACTTCCGTACTCAGAGAATATAGGATGTCGGACAGATCTCTTTTTTACTAGCAGCGACATCTGGCGGTCCACAACTTGCTGTCGACTCTCGTAGTGTAGAATAACCGTCCTGGACGGTAGCGAGTCGCCACTTCAGTCTGAAGCTGAAAAGGAAAGCGGAAGTGACTTAGATAGCGAATCAATGCTTCCTATCCTGATTAAAAGGGGGCCTGGTCGACCCAAGAAACTAAAAACAGGTTTGCCAGGAAGGCCTAAAAAGGAATATCACTATACAATTGTAAATAAAAATGAACAAACTCAAAATGTTGTTGAGGAAAGCATTAATTCTACGGTGCAAGAAGCATTAAATGGACCATATGCTGAAAATTGGCATAATGCCATGCTGTTAGAATATAACTCGCTTGTTCAAGAAAAGGCTTGGGAATTAGTAAAAAGACCTGAAAACAACAAAGTTATTGGTAGTAAATGGGTTCTTAAAATATAATCACGACGGCACTATCGAAAAATACAAAGGTAGGCTAGTTGCCAAAGAGTGCGCTCAAATCCCTGGTCTCGATTTCACTGAAACTTTTCCCCTGTTGCTAGATTAAGTTCCATAAGAACAGTTTTAGCCTACGCAGTAGAACACAATCTCAAAGGTTACCAATTAGATTTTGTAATGGCCTATGTAAATGGAAATTTAGATGAGGAAATCTACATGGAAATTCCCGAAGGATTTCGCGATGAAACTAATTCAGATAAAGTGTGTCTTTTAAAGAGATCTTTATACGGTGTTAAACAGTCAGGACGTCAGTGGTACAAAAAGTTGGATGAAAAATTAAAATCTATGAAATTTAAATCTCTTAATTCAGATAATTGTGTTTATATTAAAAATACGCCTAACAGTGAAACTATTATAATCGTTTATGTAGAGGATCTTATCGTTTTTACCGAGTCTAAGCAAACGTATGAAACAATTCGCAATAGTTTAGCTTCTGCTTTCAAAATGAAAGACTTGGGGAAATTACATTATTGCTTAGGCATAGAATTTCGCCAAAATGAGAATTCAATTAAAATTTCTCAAAAGAAATACGTTGATGATACGTATTTTAAATCGGTATAATATGGAAAATGCTAAATCCGTGTCTTCACCTATAGATAATGGCAAAAAATTATCGAAAGAGATGAGTCCTAAAAACGAAAACGAAATCGCTGACATGAAAAATGTTCGATTTAGAAATCTGATCGGATCACTAATGTACCTTTCAGTATCTACTAGGCCAGATATCACTTACGCCGTGAATTTCTTAAGTCAATTTAACAACAATCCGGGAAAAGAACATTGGCATGCTGCGAAAAGAATACTTCGATATCTAAAGGAAACACAAGATCAAGGTCTAATTTATACGAAAACTGGAAAACCACTCATCGCCTTTGTGGATGAAGATTGGGCATCAAATGTCGATGATAGAAAATCCTACACCGGTTTTGTATATATATTAAGTGGTTCAGCCATAACCTGGGAATCACGAAAACAACGCAGTGTAGCTCTATCTTCAACGGAGGCAGAATATATGGCTCTGTCTGAGGCCGCCAAAGAAACCGTCTACCTACGTCGTTTCCTGAAGGAGCTGGGTTACAACATAGAACACCCAACAACAATATACTGCGACAATCAAGGAGCTCAGAAAATTACGAAGAACTCAGTGTTTCACTCCCGTACAAAGCACATAGACATTCACCATCATTTTGTGCATGAAGTATATGAACGCGGTGAATTAGATGTGCAGTACATACCTACCAGTGGAATGGGAGCTCATGTGTTAACCAAACCCCTGACTCCTGTTAAACATCAAAACTGTTGTACAATTGTAGGATTGAATACTGTTTAATATGTATTTTGTTTTACTTTTCAGGAATAGGAGAATCGGCGTCGAAAGGGGGTATGTTGGCAACCGCCGTTGATTCCCCTAGCGCATGCGCATGATAAGCAAGTTCTCTGCTGCGTAATACTTATACTAAGTTAATACGCAGTTAGCAAAGGTCAATGGTGAGTATTGCATGTAAGAGAGAAGTGCAAAGCGCTGTGTACTATCATGTTTCTATTCTGCTGTTCAACGTCTTCATAGTTTAAATAAATGTTTGTCATGTATATGGAAGACGTCATTTTATTCTTCAGGGATGTTATTAACAATTCTTCTTTATAAATATAAAGTTTATCCTTTATTATATAAATAATTGAAAAGCTTAAATTTGGCATTCTAATAAATATTTTATTTTAACTTTCTGAAAAATTGAATTTATTTTAAAATGTATAAAAATGAATTAAATCCTGAATTTTTTCCAGTCTTATGATAATAAAATTTTAGAATCATCAGTTTGTATATCCGTATATATTATAAGAAAGTATCTCTTTTTTTTTTTTTTTTTTTTTTTTGAGGGCTCTTGTGATGTAAGTGATAGTAGATCGGACTAGCAGTCGGAAGGTCTGCGGTTTGTATCCGTGCGAGAGCATAGAGGAATTTTCGTATTTTCTCCTCAGGAAAACGGAATGTATGGAAACGTGATAGACGATAATTCGTGAACACATGAATTAGGACGATAGAGTCTCGTGCTTCTTCTTTTTCGCCCTATAAGAGGGAAAAAATAAGGAATTATGCCATTCTCCCTATCTTGCTACAAATGGATGTTCTTCGAATTAGAATTTGGAAGACATTGTTGGTAGAAGAATAATTACAGCACTGCTGAATTTTCGCATTTCTTGCTTACTTTTTCTGGTATCGCTTTTCCATTACAGTATGTTGACAGGTGAAACAACCCTGTAAAACGTTTTTTTTTTTTTTTTTTTTTTTTTTTTTTTTTTTTTTTTTACATAATTTACGTTCAAGTTACATTAAAACACAATTTTCGGAATTAAACTTCCTACATATGGGTTCCCTCTTTTTTGATACTTCTAGTAAAATTATATTAGGAGATAATATAATCAATATTTCTTTAGTAAATAAATTATTATTATCTTACTTTGCACAAGTATTAGAAAAACTTCTTTTCGAGCTAAGTGAATTTTAGATCATTCAACATATATATATATACACCGCATTTTGTAATTTCATTACACAAAATTTTATACTTTAGAGACTATATCTTTTCTAGTAGATTTCGTATTGCTTGAATTTTGAGGGAAAAGGAAAGTCAAGATTTTTACAAATAAAAACAATAAAAAAAATATACTATCCTACGTTCAGTGCTGTATCTCTTTACTGACGTGTGGGTACGATTATGGTAAAGCCTCGAGGGCTATCTGCCTAAGGGAAGGGAGGACTTTCTAAGGGAAACTGGCTCGTATACACGTTACACATGGGGAAAACCACGAAAACGCCCATGCAGCAAACCCGTTTGCGGGGTTCGAACCGAGCTATCAGTGTTTAGCGATTTTACCGCTCGGCCGCTGGAGGGCCTCTATTTAATGACGAATTATCACAAATAGATAGGCTGTTTTCTCCCGAAGGTTCGGCCTCTCTGTAAACGATTAGGGGAAACCGGAAAAGCAATAAAATGATTTTTCACTCGTGAATCGGCATCTTCAAGAAGCATGGACCCCCAGTGAGTAAAAGCGACCATCTGGTAAGAGGTATTTTAGCATAAAATGGTTTGCAAATCCAAATAACATTAATTTAGAGAAATTTTATGGACGCAATATATAATTCTTATATAAAAATATAAAAGTAAGTAAAAGGGGGCGATGTAGGGTGTTTTTCGCTACTTTGAATTTTTAGAATAGGGCCCCAAACATATTACTGTCGACCCTGTATTTAGATTTGCTAACTTTACTAAAGCACGCGATATCTGTCTTCTAAGATAGGAATATTTCACTTCCGGCGAACTTTCTAAGGAAAACTTGCATGCATTTGGGTTTACATATAGAGAAAACCATGAAAATTCCATACAGCTGATCTATTCCTTCGCTGAAAATAGAAGCCTAGAAGAATTGATAGTGTTCTGTTGCTTCAGCGACTAGATTTCTCACTTTGATTTTGGAATTAGAAATATAATTACAAAGATCTGCACTAGAGGAGATCATAATTCCTTATTTTTTTCACACATATAGAATAAACGCATAAAGAATCTGGTTAAATATGTTTCCTCGTTTATAAATTATATAAGTTTTTTTTTTCAATAATTTCTGATATTTTAAAGGAAAATTTTCATGTATTTTTTTTTTTTTTTTTTTTTTTTTTTGTAGCAGGTTTAAATAGTCGTTGGTTGAAACCACACTAATTTTACCTAACAATCGGAAAATGACACAAATGACGTGAACTCTTTCATAATTATATTACTCATTAGCATTAAAAAAAAACTTCGGTTGAAGATTACCTCAGAAGAGTTTTTTTTTAAATTTCTTAATTTAGATGCCATACAGTCTGGTAATACATATCTTATATAAAACATAATAATAAGTCTGGTTATATTACAGCCATATCAGTGGCCGATAAGACCTCTAAATATTAGTTGTTCAATTTGGATTTAAACTCATACGAACAAATGCGATGGCTGTGTGGTATTTTTCCATGTATAACATGAGTATGAGCTATTCGTTAGAAAATCCTCTATGAAGGCATCTTTCTACTTAAAAGCAGATAGTCCTCGTGTGTTTTGCTGCATTCAAATAATCCTAGCCTTCAAACTACGACACCTATCACTCTAAATCAAGATGAAAGTTTTCTAAACAAGATTTTTAAATCGGGCTGTGGGGGTTCCAGTGGCCAATCGCTAAAACCGCTGAATACTGGTAATTCGACATGGGTTCAAATCCAGACGAACGCACTTGTTCTGTGAAAGTTTTCCAGGGTTTTTCTACATTCAGTGCGGATGAGATCTAGTTTCCCTTAGAAATTCCCTCCATGATAGTTTCAGTCCTCTTGCGCAGATTCCGAATCCATTAAATTTTCTTTATTAAATACAATTCTAATTCTTTCTTTTTAGAGAAATCGCAGGAAACAAAACTGTAAACATCAAATCGTGTGCGATTACGAATATTTTAAAATAGTTAAAATTTTGAGCGGGAAAGCTTTTTTAATACGTTCATAAGCAACTGATAATTAGGGGAAGAAAAACATTTTAAATTGGCATAAAACTTTGTCGATTTCTACAATAATCTATATAAATGCGTTTTCAAAAACTTCTGCTCAAATATAATATCGAAATGAAAAATAATCGAAATATGAAGAGTCGTATTTGTAAAGTATTTATTAGTGAGATCTGTAATTATATACTCAGCTTTTAGTTTTCATAACCTTCCGGTCATCAGAATAAAGTCATTAAGCGTAAGGGGGGATGAAAAAGGAATTTTAAAGAAAAAATTATTTTTACAAAATGACTCAAATTTTTCTGATAATATAAGTAATTATGTAACTCAAATAATTAAATATTTGCGAAAATTTTGTTGACCTCTCTCAGTCTTACCAATATTTCTGTATAGATATAGAACATAATTATCGATAATGAGTATCATCGATAGTGGAGGATATAGAATGAGCATCACAATATATAATTATGTTTGTCGCAAAAGCGTCCACTTTGATAAATGAACATAGCTGTCGGGAATCGCGTATGAATGTCACATACATGCTTTATAATACCAAGAATGTTATAAAAATGACGGTTATTCGATATCAGCATTTACTGAACTTTCCAAAATGTTTAAAAATATAATATTTCAGAGTCAGCAAGTTTGTTTAAAAAATTGTATGCATTTCAATCACGGTGTTTTGTCGCTATAATCAGAAGCTCGTCATCGATATTTAGACTTTTTCTCGATAAGCTACCGAGTGCAAATTTTGTACTCACACCGTTTACGGATGGAAATACGGCAAGGTAAACCGAGTTTTATAAAATTCGATTTAGAGGTCTTAAAATTTAATGTTAAAAAAATTTTTGACGCATATTTCCATTTAAAACATAAATTAAAAATCTCACAGATTTTAAGTTTGCATCACTTTACAGAGCGTAAAATAGCTTTTGAAATAAAATTTGCATAAAATTAATATTTTTTCTGATTTTGGGCGAATTTTTAAAACTTTATACTTTTATGAGGTAAGAGGAATTTTGGAAGTAAAAGACAACCAAAAGGAGAAAAATAATTTGTCGTACAGATTAATGGGAATAAGAGCCCCTATGAAAAATTCCTGTACAGTTTTATAACAAGAATAATAGATTCTTAAATCACGAAATCAAATAATCGAATCCCATTGACAAAAGTATAAGATTTATAAATTTATCAAGAGAGCTGCACGTTTTTTATTATTCGTGATATAAATTTGTAGAATTTTTTTAAAGAGAATTATTTAATCACGAGATCCCAATAAATTATATAATACATTATTTTCTCATTTTAATTCATTAATAATTTTATGAGTCATAAATAAAAATTTATTTTATAAAAACTTGTTTATTTTATTCAATACTTGCTCTAAAACAGAAATTCTTAAAATTCTTTTATATATACATTCACTTTGTAACTGGTAATAAATTTGTTTCCTTAAGAGTCAGTGTAAGGCCTTTATCTCAAAACATCAAGAAGACTTCTCCCCGCGCTAATGACAAGCATTACCCATTGTCGTCAGGGGTGTGCGGACCCTTGTCCCCTTAGGCAATGGGTGTTGGAAAACGTACAAAAATACGGGCTAGAAATTTTTGGCCATTTTTCCGCTATTACAAAAACACGGGAAGATCTGTTTTCGAGGGTACATTTAAACTAACAATAATCCGTAAAGAACCGTTAACAGAACTGCATAAAAGAACGAGAAAATCCGGGTCAAACCGTTAATGGGATAAGTCAGTGGTCGGCAAACTTATTAGCCAAACAGCCAAATATGAACATTACAACAATTTAAAAAAAAAAATTGGGAGCCAAATCTGCTTTATTAAACTTTTATTCGGATACCTTAAGAGTAGAAGGAAAAACTAACGCCGAAACATTTTTGTGGAGTTTAGAGCAAAGGAAGCACTTTCAAGAGAAAGGAGATTCTGTCCATGGATTGTTGGTAGTGAGAGACAACGACGGAGTCCTCAGAGTTAAAACTAAAATCATTGAACGTGATGATGAATTATGCTTCCTTTATCCCCTGTTGCTTCCGTCCAAGCATTATTTAACTGAATGCCTCATAAGAGAGTATCATGAAAAGAACTGTCATGCGGGAGTGCAGATATTAGCTGCTAAGTTAAGAGAGCGATACTGGATCATTTCGTCGAAACGTAATATAAGATCTTGCGTAAGTCGATGTGTAGTATGTAGGAGATTTACCGCTAAGGCTTTATCTACCTCTCCGATCCAGTTACCCCTTGACAGAATAAGAGATTCGGCAGTCTTTGAAACAACTGGAGTCGAGCTTTGTGGACCGTTACTTCTGAGACCAAAGAGTAAAGCTTGGATCGTCTTGTTCACCTGCGCCGTATACCGGGCAATTCACCTGGAGCCTATCCCCTCTCTGAGTACCGAAACGTTTCTACAGGCTCTGAGACGGTTCATTGCCAGACGAGGCCGTCCTGCGACAGTGTATTCGGATAACGGAACCAATTTTACCGGAGCAGGCAATGCTCTGAGATGCCAGGATTGGAGAAAAATCACAGATACCGAGTGTTTTCCAATAAAATGGAAATTCCCCCCTCCTACGGCTGCGTGGTGGGGGGCATAGTGGGAGCGCTTACTTTGTTCCACCAAGACTCTCATCGTGCGAATTCTAGGGAGATCGTCGGTGAATTTCGAGGAGTTACTGACCGTCCTGTGTGATGTTGAATCCACATTAAACAACCGTCCTTTAACGTACATGTATGATGATTCGGAAGAGCTCGTACCTCTGACACCTTCCCTGCTTTTGCAAGACATAAAACAAGGGGGGTACCAGATCTGGATTGCATCGATTCCCAGAAACTGAATGTGCGTGTAAATTACTGCAATACGTTGAGACAAGAACTGAGAAGTCGCTTCCGCAAGGAATATCTGGCTCAACTGGTGCAGTAGGCAAACGCTTCATGTTAAAACCTAAAGGTGGGGGACGTAGTCCTCATAGAACTAGACAATAAAAAACGTGTAATGTGGCCAATGGGCAAAATTGTAAAAATATTCAGTAGTAGAGATGGGGCTACCAGAGTGGTACAGGTAAAAACAAGCAGTGGATATTTGGTAAGACCAATCAAAAAACTGTATCCACTAGAAGTTTCAACTACCAGTGATCCTGTGCTAACTCTGTCAACTGGAAACAGATCTAGATACGGTAGACTCTTAAAACCAAGGACATGCTCTTACTAATGTACAATATAGACCTTTTGGACTTATATCCTCTTTTCTTTAGCAATGACTTAAATTAGAAGTTTATTCTTTATTGATCTCATTTTAGTATGATCTGTCATGTATATTGTATGTTAACCGAGTTTCTTTTATGTGTTTTTTAAACTAATACATAGTACTGTTGTGTTTTATTCGTAATGGTAGAAAATTTTGTTCAATGTCTGATTTTGAGAAAATCAGGGTGGGAGGATGTTGTACCTCTCACATACAGCGAGGATAAAGGCCCGTTTCCACTGCTGCGTATGCGTTGCGGTGCGTATGCGTTTCTCCAATCAACGAGCTAATTCATTTTGATTGACATCTGCAATCCGGTCGGTGTGCGGTGACGGATGACATACGGATGGAGTTCAACAATGTTCAACTTCTATCCGTATGTCTGCGGATGCGTTGGGGTCACGTGGTAAAAAAGGGGCAATCAGGTGGAGTGACTAAAAATTAATGGCGACAGAAGTAGCGATGAACTCTCGCTAATAGGGAAAGAATGTTTTGCTAAAAAATACTTATTTCTGAATTAACATTATAGCGAGAAATCTGCGTGCTGAAAAAGACAGCAATCAGCTGAATTTAGTTAAAAAAAGATTAAAAAAAATAAGATAACTGCAACTACAGTACTTGTTCGCAGATAAAATCAGGCGTTCAAGAAATTCAGTTCAAGAAAATCAGCTGCAAAAATTATAATTTCAAGTCCATGAAATAGCAAATTTTGTCCTGACAATTATTTCCTAGTTCTTCATATTCATTTACCTTTAATGAAAATGAATGTCTGACTATATCAAACTGCTATAGCAAATTAGATATGATTAAAAGATTTGTTATTTTTTTCTTTTAAAACAGGTAAAAACTAAAAACGTTAATTATAAATTAAATTTGATAGTCTTTTAAATACTCCAGTTCATTGAAGAGTATGTTAAATTTGTATTTCCCTTTATAAATATATCTTTTTGGCTTACATATATTTGTAAGCACATGAAATATATTTTTAATAGCCCGTTTAACTTCAATCGGAACGCCACTTTAAAAGAAAATGTTTTTTGTAAAAAATGTACTAAAAGCTGAAGAACAAACTCTGGTGAATTTCTCAGACGATAGTACACTGAAATAGAACCAAAAAATTTAGTTTCAAGAATGGATTTATTTGATAATGTATATAAGCCAAAATATACATCCACACCATGTGATGCTAGCTTAGTGGTAAAGCTGACGGTATAAATGCTTGCCTTTTGGGGTCGTGAGTTCGAATCCCGTGCGCTTTTTGCACCCTGTCTGCAACTTTCTTAGCTTTTTGTTTCAATTTGATCTATATTCGTGTTTTATAATTTATTTCTATTATTATATACGTTAAATATATTGTTTTATTTATGTTCTTGTTTATTTAAATTTCCCCCCAGCAAAAAAGTTTAAAAATTATATAATACTAATTTAAAGCATACCCTGTATATATATATTTGAATTTAACAAACATTCTCTATTCGTAAAAAGCAAATTTAAAGTTAATTAAATATAGATGAAATAAATGATTAATTATTGCTGCGAACTAATCTACAATATCATTTGAATTCTGAGAGCATATGTAAATCAAGTGCAAGTATCAAAATCCATGAATAAATATATAATTCCAAAAATTTATAAAAATGCATAAGGGAATAATGGGATAGATTATTAATCCTAAAATATTTATAAAAATGCATAAATGAATAATAGGATAGATTTAATCCTAAAAAGTTTATAAAAATGCATAAGTGAATAATAGGATAAATAAATTTTTGGAATTATATATTTATTCATGGATTTTGATACTTGCACTTGATTTACATATGCTCTCAGAATTTAAATGATATTGTATATTAGTTCGCAGCAATAATTAATCCTTTATTTGTTTGCATTAAATTTCATTTAAATTTAATTAACTTTTAATTTGCTTTTTACGAATAGAAAATGTTTGTTAAATTCAAATTTCATTCCTTGCAGCAATGGCGCAAGAAAATTATTTAAATTTAATTTATTTTGAAACCCTGCAGATATTTCACTTTTATGTGAATGTATATACATGTGCTCCGACTTTGGGATGTTTACGACTCTAAACTTTCATTCCAATTAACATGAGACAGTATTAATGCCCAAAACATTTTTTAACAAAAAATTACTATAATAATTGCTTTTAAATTCAGTCCTCTCCAGCAGAAGCGCAGGAATTAATTAATTAAATATTTCAATTTCCTTTACCTAATGTGTGTATATATAAAGAGAAAAATCTTATTTTTATAACTTCTGTAAAAAGAGATATGAATTAAAAATGTTTAAATTAAAAATAATATTTATGGATTATGCATAAAATATAACTGCCCATAGTGCATTTTAAAACAAACGAGATTTCTAATAACTTATCCAGCTATGACCATGAAGTCAGCGGTATACAAGCATAGCAAATTTTGCGTAAATATTGTGAACCTTTCTTTACAGTTGCTCTGTACTTTTAAAGTACCAACTATTTTTTAATCCCTTTAACTTTTTTTATTTTATTTATTTATTTGTTTACTTTTTCACTAACAGTACATTTTAGTTTTAATAATATATATATTATTTCATAATATTTAAGGCTTCTAGAAACACAATTTTTTTTTTTTTAAATTTACTTAAGCTTCTATGGAATTAGTGATGTTCATAATATGCATTATAACCTTACTTATGTAAAAATTGCTAGCGTACTTTACTTTCGCAGTCCATAAGCAGAAATAAAAATTTCCAATAACATGGAATTTAGTAAACAAAACTTTTCTGCGTTTTACGTCAGGATCCATATCAAATCCAAAACCAGCGTCGTAACTTGCGAACTGCTTGTTTGGCGCCAAAATATTACAGTGACACCTAGCGGCGGAAAATGAAAATATTTGACGGATACGCAGCAGTGAAAACGCTTGTACGGATGCCGTAGGCGTGTCTTCAATTGACGCAACGCGTTCGTAGTGAATGAAATGGAATCCGCTGCCCCGCTGCGGATATTGCTAAAATATATTTAGAAAATTAACTGCGTTGAAAATAATGAAATCCTTGTGTGTGAAGCTTTTTTAATACGTTCATAAGCAACTGATAATTAGGGGAAGAAAAACATTTTAAATTGGCATAAAACTTTGTCGATTTCTACAATAATCTATATAAATGCGTTTTCAAAAACTTCTGCTGAAATATAATATCGAAATGAAAAATAATCGAAATATGAAGAGTCGTATTTGTAAAGTATTTATTAGTGAGATCTGTAATTATATACTCAGCTTTTAGTTTTCACAACCTTCGAGTCATCAGAATAAAGTCCTTAAGCGTAAGGGGGAATGAAAAAGGAATTTTAAAGAAAAAATTATTTTTACAAAATGACTCAAATTTTTCTGATAATATAAGTAATTATGTAACTCAAATAATTAAATATTTGCGAAAATTTTGTTGACCTCTCTCAGTCTTACCAATATTTCTGTATAGATATAGAACATAATTATCGATAATGAGTATCATAGATAGTGGAGGATATAGAATGAGTATCACAATATATAATTATGTTTGTCGCAAAAGCGTCCACTTTGATAAATGAACATAGCTGTCGGGAATCGCGTATGGATGTCACATACATGCTTTATAATACCAAGAATGTTATAAAAATGACGGTCATTTGATATCAGCATTTACTGAACTTTCCAAAATGTTTAAAAATATAATATTTCAGAGTCAGCAAGTTTGTTAAAAAAATTGTATGCATTTCAATCACGGTGTTTTGTCGCTATAATCAGAAGCTCGTCATCGATATTTAGACTTTTTCTCGATAAGCTACCGAGTGCAAATTTTGTACTCACACCGTTTACGGATGGAAATACGGCAAGGTAAACCGAGTTTTATAAAATTCGATTTAGAGGTCTTAAAATTTAATGTTGAAAAAATTTTTGGCGCATATTTCCATTTAAAACATAAATTAAAAATCTCACAGATTTTAAGTTTGCATCACTTTACAGAGCGTGAAATAGCTTTTGAAATAAAATTTGCATAAAATTAATATTTTTTCTGATTTTGTGGCGAATTTTTAAAACTTTATACTTTTATGAGGTAAGAGGAATTTTGGAAGTAAAAGACAACCAAAAGGAGAAAAATAATTTGTCGTACAGATTAATGGAAATAAGAGCCCCTATGAAAAATTCCTGTACAGTTTTATAACAAGAATAATAGATTCTTAAATCACGAAATCTAATAATCGAATCCCATTGTCAAAAGTATAAGATTTATAAATTTATCAATAGAGCTGCACGTTTTTTATTATTCGTGATATAAATTTGTAGAATTTTTTTAAAGAGAATTATTTAATCACGAGATCCCAATAAATTATATAATACATTATTTTCTCATTTTAATTCATTAATAATTTTATGAGTCATAAATAAAAATTTATTTTATAAAAACTTGTTTATTTTATTCAATACTTGCTCTAAAACAGAAATTCTTAAAATTCTTTTATATATACATTCACTTTGTAACTGGTAATAAATTTGTTTCCTTAAGAGTCAGTGTAAGGCCTTTATCTCAAAACATCAAGAAGACTTCTCCCCGCGCTAATGACAAGCATTACCCATTGTCGTCAGGGGTGTGCGGACCCTTGTCCCCTTAGGCAATGGGTGTTGGAAAACGTACAAAAATACGGGCTAGAAATTTTTGGCCATTTTTCCGCTATTAGAAAAACACGGGAAGATCTGCTTTCGAGGGTACATTTAAACTAACAATAATCCGTAATGAACCGTTAACAGAACTGCATAAAAGAACGAGAAAATCCTGGTCAAACCGTTAATGGGATAAGTCAGTGATCGGCAAACTTATTAGCCAAACAGCCAAATATGAACATTACAACAATTTAAAAAAAAATTGGGAGCCAAATCTGCTTTATTAAACTTTTATTACTCTAAATAAAATTAAATTTAATACTTCATAAATATTTATTAATAAGAACAATGTGCTTGCATCTCCTTGGAAAGTTTGAGTAAGTTTGGTTTGTATGTTGTTTTTAATTTTAGGCATGATTCCAAGTTCTCATCAATTAAACAACTTCTCACTTTACTCTTGATAATGTTCATGCTTGAAAAAGATTGTTCACATATATATGTAGAACCAAAAAGGGAAAGAACAGCAAACGCGAGCTTTTTCAGCTGATCGTAAGAGTCAGGAATACTATTCGAAGCGTTGAAAATGATCATATCTTCCTTCTCCAGGTCATTCAAAGCAGACCACTTGTGTTGTGAACTAAGATCACATTTTTGCTTCTCCAATATTTCCAATTCAACACAAAGACGTTCGAATTTAGAGCGCCTTATCTCTTTGTTTTTTAAATCCAGCAATTGTATTTCAAAGCTACCAATGTCAATATCAAAAGGAGAAAATTTCAACTCAGTTATCGTAACATTAAAAGGATTTTTGACAAATGCTAAAGCTGCTCTGCTGTTTATAAATTCCTGAAACCTGCTGAGAAATGCATCCCTCATATTTAAAATTATTGTTTTAAAATGGTGTTTATCAATAGAGGAATTATTTTCGTGGCGATGCTTCAGCAGGCTCGGAAAGTGAAACAATGTTTCTCTTTCAAAATCCTGTGCAAAAATGGATGATTTGTTTTCGAATGTTATTACTTCTTCTAACATCGAAAAATTTAAGTTTCCTTTCTCTTGTAGTTTACGATTAAGCTTATTTAGATGAGACGTAACGTCTACCATGAAATAAAAGTTTTGGATCCACTGATCGTCTGTTAGTTCTGGATAGTAAACGCCATTCTCAAGGAGAAATGCTTTAATTTCCGGAAAAAGGGACGCGAAACGTTTTAAAACGTTCCCTTTTGATAACCAACGTACCTTGTTATGAAGCAGAAGATCAGCGTACTCACTCTCCATTTCAAATAATGTTCTTTAAGTAACTTTCACGGTTTTCATCTTTTTTTTTTTTTTTTTTTTGCTTTTTTTTGGTAGCCATGTTAATTGGGGTGCCTATAAAAATATTCCAAATATATTTTTTCTAAAGCCACCAGTACAAAATTATTATCATTATTAAATTGATGAAAATAAAAATTTAAAAAAATCTTTTTAAAAAATTCAATTTTATTAATATATGTAACTGCACTAAAAAGAAAAATACATTTTTTTCCATCATCAGAATAACAAAACTTTTAATGTGACCAAAAATGGAAGAAAACTTCCAACATTTGGACAAATAGAAGTTATCAAAAAATCGATTACAAATTACCGGAACCACAAACATACATAGCAGGTGTAATAAAATCGTATAAAAATACCTGTAAGATGTGCAACTAGATTAAAAAATACAACAACTTTTTAACAAGACAGGACAACGGCAGAGAAGGTAGATAAGACAAAACTGTTCACACTGCAACTGCTGCTCTGTGATGGCAATTTGTACCTTCACTACTTTATAAAAAGCATGAACGCGCATGCCGGTAGCTTGTACATGGTATATGTCTACGTTTACGAAAACTAATAAAATTAAACTCGATGTTCGTTACGTATTTTTACAACAATATAAAATTTTAATTACCTATCTATATTTTTACTCAAACAAAAAATTATACATATTCTCGATTTATAGAAGAATTTTAATTTATCAAAATAAGATGTAATTTTTTTCTTACCAAGTTTTTTTCAAATGAAAATATTCTTGCGCCTTCCGTGGATATCTGTACCAAAACCGCACTTAAGGAGCCAAAGAGCCACATGCGACTCTGGAGCCGCACTTTGCCGACCACTACTATAAGTGAATAGAAGTAAACATTTGGATTAGCACTTTCAGTTACATCTGCCGAACCACCAAAAATAATAATTGCAGATGCCTTAAAATTTCCACGATGAACAACAGAGCTTATTTGCATTTTGCAGCTGAAATCTGATGATGATATTGTTCATTTAAGAATTTGAAAGAATTAACACTCCCCTACCACGACCTCGCAACAAACATAACTGGATCAAACCTTCTCTGCTTTTGAACAATGCACTTGGCTTCAAAATTTATTCTGGTAATCTTAAAATGCTACAGCGATTTCGAAAGGCATCATGGGAAAAATTACACATTTTCGGTAAACTTCCGGTATCAGGGTCTCAGATATCTGTAAAATTCAGTTTTGCCTATTTGCATCAGCCATGTTTGTTTATAAAAATACAACGTATCATCAGAATTCAGCTTTGAAAACTGCAGATTATGCCGTAAATTAATTCACATTAATACTTTCAACCAATGACAACGCTTCTTACATATAATCGAGGTATCTCTCTTGAATCACGTAATTCAGTAATGGAGAATACCAAATGTGCTAACCATAGCTCAGACTGTGAGTTACCACTGATACATGGATCCCGTGATACATGAATTAACCAGCTGCTGGTGAAAACGGGGGTTAAAAGCTTCAGGTTCTCCATTTTTTAAGCTCCATAACACATACTATTTATATCAATATCTCGGATATTCTTGGGAGAACAGCCTTAGTTGCGCCAAATTGGCTTCTTTAAGGGTATGGGCTACATTCGTTATGCCAACGGAAGTAAATGTCACGTGAGGAATTGGAGCTAGGGAGAAAAGAAAAAGATATGGGGAAAAGCGGGATTAACATGTGTTAGCATTCAAAGTCAAGTAATGTGCATTTGTGAGGAAAACGCGGGGCAATTACTTTTGTATCCGATTTCATATATGTGTTAATATATCACATTCCTGCTGATATGATGTACATATGTATCAGATAACTAGCTACTTTTGACACTTATTTCTGGATGTGTATTATTTAACAATTTTTTTCTCCTTCGAAAACCTAAGTATTGAAACATTATGCGTATGCTCATGAAAATATTATTTCAGATATACTCATATAACTAACTATACTATAATCTCATATTATTCAGTTCTCATATAACTACGACAGAAATATGTTTTATTATTTACTTTAAAATGCAGTATTTGATAGCTTTCCACATAGTAGCCATTCTACAGTTAATTCTGTAATGTTATATAATGTTCATTAAATTGTCTTATGCATTATTTTGCCTAACTATTCATTTTCATAACGAATATATATAATCAATATAGAGAATGCGAATTTAATATGTTTTAAAGATAGAGATAATAAACAAAAAATAAAAGGAAGACTACACATGCAAGAAGATAAAAATGACCGTAGTGACCGATAGTACAACAACCAATGAGAAGACTTGTTGAAAAATAAACGTAACTTCATTTTTTTTTTTTTTTTTAGTCCAAAGGGATTTGAATCCCGAAGGACTATTAGTTTCGTTTTGGCATTTTGCGTCGGACTCATAAATGTCGGTTCACTTTTCAAACTGTTGCCACAAAATGTTAGAGTCCTGCATTATATTTGAAGAAATTAAATAATGAAAAATCTGCATAAATGTATGTATATTTCTCGTATTGTGATAAAACAACGGTACATAGAGTCATCGAATTTTGAATAACGTAATCCTCCAACGAATATGAGCATGTGGAAGACCAAATTTGAAATTTGAAATTTGTTTTATGATCGATTTCCTATTTTTTAAAACTTTGACGAATTTTTGATTAACAAACTCAAGGATTTCAAAGCGAGCAATGGCAACGTTGTGCAGAAAAAACATTTTTATCTCCAGCGCGTGAGTCTCTGTATCGGAAATTCTAAAGATATGCTCGTTTTAAAACTATTTTGCGATATTGCTGTTGCACTGGATCTTATGGTTTAAGTGCGAGGAACATGATATTTAATAAAGAAAGGTAACACACAAAATGTTAAAAAACGCCCCTTTGGACGTAATTTAAAATCTGAAACATTTCAGATTTTAATTCTCTCTCTCTCTTTTTTTTTTTTTTTTTTTGTAAACAGATTTTTAAACAACGTATGTTTTTTCATCTTTTTTAAAAATAAGCGGTCATCCCGGATAACTGCTCGTGAGTTAGAGACATTTGTGTCTTTCATGGAAAAGCACCACGAAAGATACTTCTACTTTACACACATCACACACATACATATTTATGTATTATTATTTAGATTGCTGTTATTCATTTCCATCATGACTTTTCTTTCAAGAAATGTAGGATCATGAAATAACTAAACTTTGTGTAATCTTGTTTATTTGAAGTTCTTTAAGCAGTTTTTAAGTTTTTTAATCAGATGTACCAAATTTGTATATTTATTTATTATTTTTTTACAGTAATCATTCAAGGGAAAAATCTGCCTGATTCATACAAAAAGTTTTAGTTTAGGTCAGGTTAATTAGGTTTGATTAGGTCAGGCTTATACACTTTTTGGTTACTTAGAATTATCTACATATTTTTAAACAAATCTCAGAATAGAAATTCGATTATTTATAGTTTTCATGAACAGCAATAACTTGCAGCACAATCCAAAGATATATTCCAATAATTTATGTATAATTTGAATGACTAGTAGCAGTCTAAAAAATGATATAATTTAATTAGAAATTCCTAAATTGAAATGTAAGTTTTACATGTAAGGCAACTTTAATAATTCTGTTGTGGATTGTTTGCTTGATTGCTAGAGACTCTGAATCTATTTGTATTCAGCAGAATGATTCATGAATTTGGACAAAACAGAAGCAGATGTTCAAGTAATATGTTATTGGAATTTGCAAATGTGAAAAAGATGATGTTAAATGAAAACGTACTGTGGAAACAAGAAAATATTAAATACTGAAGAAATAAAAAAAATTAGAGTAAGTGTTAGAAGATAAAGTATGTTTTTTAAATACTTAAAAAATAACTCATTAAAAAGTTTTCAAGGTATATCATTTAAGTTTAGTTCTTTTTCTAGTAAAGTAGCTAACATTATTTTCTAGTAAAGTAGCTAACATTACTTACATCATTAACTTACTTCATTTACATATATCTCGTTAATATGTTAAAAATATAGCTTAAGTAAGTTTTATGTGCATATGGAAAGGAGGGAAAAAAGAGCCTCAAATTAAAGCTTGTTTTAAAGCAATAAGTAAATAAATAAAATACACTGGCTCTATCAACACCTCAAAAAAGTACTGTTATGTACACTAGAAGAGAAACACGCTAATGTGACAATTAAAATCGTAAAAACAACCTTGTATTTAGCGTAAGTATATTGAAACACTCAATGGATTTCGAGGGCAGCTAAAGGTCCCTCCTCATCAGGAGAAAGAAATACCTAGAAAGAAGAAAAATAAAGGGGAAGGAGTCTCATAAACACCCCAGGCAGCACGTCTCCAAAAATATACGTATAATATTTTGGTGAAATAAGGGTACGGTATTTTTTGCACGTTACTTTTACGAAATTTATACGAATGAAAAAGGCTAAAGTTACTGTTGACTCTTGATCGTTATTTTCCACACGTTATTTTTACGAAAATTATACGAATCCGAATGTACTGAAAAAAAACTACCGCCATAATGGTATATTTTATTCGTCACTTTTACGCATATTATACGAATCGAATGTTCTGAAAGAAACTACTGCCTTTATGGTATATTTCATTCGTCACTTTTACGGATATTATACGAAGTCTAAAAAGATTGAAAATGAATTCAAAATATTTAGTGTATTTCTGGCATTTCACTTTGTTTTCCTTGTCTACGAACATGAAAAAAGGGACGTTCATATATGAGGCTAAAATTTTTCTATGAATTTTAACATGTGAGCTAAATCTTTACGTGCATTTTTGCAAAAAATTATATTTTCTTAATTCAAAGATCTTCAAAATAACTTATTTATTTTCTTATATCAAATTTGTTATTTTTATTCATATCAACACTTACATTAATTTACACAATTTAATTTCTTCTATGAAAATTCTATTACCCATTTAACTGGAATAAGCCGTATATTAAATTTGTGTACTTACTGAGTTTGGTACAATATTCGCCTTATTTTATTTAGCAAATGTGGGCAATTAAATTGGAATAAAACTAGATAATCTTTCATGTCGAGGAATAGAATAATAAATACAGCAGAAGATGCTCGAAAATGTTTAACTTCTTGAACAATAGTTTAATGTAGACCAAAGGATCATTAATTATAATCAAAGATATACTAATATTTTTATTTAATAATAATAATAATAACTCTACAAAATTGCAAGCTGAATCCTGATATTTTACATATATTTCAGTTCCTTTAATCTTTGTTATAAAAACCATATGAGGCTAAATTTTGTTTAATGTACGGGAAAAATGATATAGCGATTTTAATAATTTTTATATGAGGAAAAAAATTAAGTAATGTAAATAAATAATTATATTATATTTTATATTTTTCCCGAAACAGTTAAAGACTTCTTAATATGGAGATCTACAGAATAAGTACAAGGGTCCAGTTAAATGAACTCAAAATTTACATAGTTAATTTTACGCTAACTTATAAAAATTAACCGGATTTACGATTATACACTGAGCATGCGCATACACAGACATTTCTATTTTTCGTAGAAAAATTGAATTATTACTTTAATACAGAGATGCTGTGAATATAAATTTATATAATGCAAAAGTAAGTTTATTTCATATGCTAATTTAGAGGCTTTCTTAATATGTTTAATTATAAAGAAAAAAAAAGCGTTGCAATTCTTGTTCACTGACCAATGGCAAAGCAGACACTTTCTACTTCCGGTTGTGGCGGGATATTTGTGAAGTCAGCAATGGCGGTCGAAAAGAAGGGTAAAGCCGCAAAGAATACTGTTTGTTCGTGGAATTGGCGTTTGTGACTGAATCCATCGATGTTACTAATGATTTGAAGAAAGTAAGTGAATATTTTATGTTTTCAGTGTTTAATACTCGTACTTTCTTCACTTATATAAAATTTTATAAATAGCATCTGTGTAGAAAATGTGATTTTCCATGTCTTGTTCTTTTGTGTACGTGCCTAATGATTCATTTTCAGGATTTGGTACTGTTAATGACACAGAATACCAAATCAATAAATTGAAAAAAATTTGCACTAGTCTGTTTCTTACTGTTTGTGTCACTCCTGTTTGTATGTGTCTCACCTTTTTATAGTTATATTATTTTTACTCAGATGTTCTAATATTTATCTTAAAGCATACTGTAATTAAGCAGGAAATAGCTTTTAATGGAAAAAGAAAGGCAATATTAACATGATTAATTGTTCAGAAATCTAATAAAGTATTTAACTTTCATTTATTTATGAAATTCAAAATGTTTTATTTGCTTAGTGTTTTCCCTAAAAATAATTTAATTTCTTATTTTTGAATTTAGTTTTATAAATTTGCTTTAATATATAATCTTTAACTCAAAGATACTGTGCTATTAAAACAGGAAATTTTATGCGATAGAAACACAGGTACTTGGTTCCAAATCTTTGTTCATTTTATTTTATATATACTGAATTTTCATGCACTTGTAATTACTGAAATATATCAAGTTTTTTTAAAGTCCTTTCATGAATGTTTGGTGGTCGTGTGTGCTTAATGCATGATATAATTAAAGAAAATAAGAATAGACAATCTCCTATAACAAAAGAATATATTAAATACTAAATTACAATTTAAATTACATTGCGGAGATCAACACAGAGCTCGGAACACAGTTCATGCTACCTTCGCGTACAGTTGTGTGACGAGAAGTCTGAGTGAGTAAAGATGTCGCTTTGCTGCTCCGATTAAGAACTGGATTTTACACGTGGCGCCATCTCATGAATAGAAGTTGAAGTATCTGTCGGAACGCCACAGTACTCCCCCCCAAGTACCATCGGTACGTTATAAGTACTTTGGGTTAAATTTAACCTTTCTTCCAGATCTGGTAGTTTTAGGTTGCTCTTTAACGGGATGTAAGCTTTCTTCCGGGAGTGATGTTGATGAGGAAGTTGTTGGATCTTGCATTAGAAATGCTGGTTTGAGACGATCGATTCCAATCACTGATTGTTTGCCATTGCAGATGATGGTGAAATGTTTCGGTGTTCGTTTGACAACTTTGAATGGACCATCATATGAAGGTGTTAAAGTTGGCTTAATTGCATCGTTGCGCACGAATACGTGCGAAGATGTCTCAAGCGCAGGATGTACAAAATAGCTTGGCTGGTTATGCGAAGATGCTGGGGTTGGCGAGATATTGCTCATGGTCTCACGTAAACGTTGAAGGAATGTTGGAAGGTCGATAATTGGAGCAGATTCTGGGTGAAAGAATTCACCTGGCAGACGGAGGGTTGCACCATATAACATTTCAGCACAAGTGCTACCAATGTCTTCTTTGAATGCTGTGCGAAGACCAAGCAAGACTAGGGGTAAGGCTTCTGTCCAGTGTGTGCTACTGTGGCACTTCAGACCTTGTTTGAGAGATCGGTGAAAGCGTTCCACCATCCCATTTCCAGATGGATGGTATGGTGTTGTGCGAATATGGCGAATGCCAAGAAGAGAGGTGAGGGATGCGAACAAGTGACATTGAAATTGTCGGCCTTGGTCAGTAGTGGTGGTGGTAGGCATGCCAAATCTTGAAAGCCACTGGGAGATGAATGCTCGAGCTACAGTTTCAGCGGATATATTTTCAATAGGAATGGCTTCAGGCCATCTTGTGTACCGATCAATACAAGTGAGGAGGTAAGTGTAACCATTTGAAGGAGGCAATGGGCCAACCAAGTCCAAGTGTACATGATCAAAGCGTCTTGCTGGAAGGTTAAATTGTTGAATGGGACTGTGAGTGTGACGGGATACTTTACACCGTTGACATCTAATACATGAACGAGTCCATTCTGTGATGTCTTGATTCATTGCTGGCCAGACAAATCTGTCTGCGATCAGCTTTTTGGTGGCACGGATTCCAGGATGTGCCAAATTGTGCAAGGCATTAAACACTTCACGTCTAAAATTGACTGGAATATAGGGACGTATTCTATTGTTCTTTATGTCACAGTAAATTTTAAGCGTTGGATCAATGTGCAGCGGTTGTAACTGAAGGGAGGTTTGTGGATTTGAGATTAGATTCTTGAGTTCCTCATCATGCAATTGAGCTTTTGCAATTTCAGAGAAATCTGGGGTAGTGAGATTGATATTGTTTACCCGAGACAAGGCATCAGCGACACAATTATCAGTACCAGAGACATATCTGATATCTGTACTAAACTGGGCGATGAAATCCAGATGTCGAAGCTGACGAGGAGAACATGAGTAAGAGTTTTTTCTAAAAGCGAAGGTTAATGGTCGATGATCGGTGAAAATGATGAAATCGTGTCCTTCCAAGTTGTGCCGGAAGTATTTAACAGCACAGTACACAGCAAGTAGCTCTCTGTCATATGTGCTGTATTTCCTTTCTGCAGTAGTAAGTTTTCTGGAAAAGAATGCCATTGGGGAAAGTCCTTTAGTGGTATGGGCTTGAAGCACTGCTCCTATGGCCGTGTCAGATGCATCTACCATTATAGAGAGCTGATCACTAGGTGAGTGATAAGAAAGTATGGCTGCATTTGCCAGATCGTGTTTGCATTGCACGAATGCTGCAGATGCAGATTCAGTCCAAGGGACAGCTCGTTGATCGTTTTTTTTGCTATTCTTCAGAAACTCATGTAGGCAGGCTTGTGTTTTTGCGGCATTTGGCAGAAAGCGTCGGTAGAAATTTAACATTGCTAGAAAACGCTTCAGTTCAGAGATGGTTTTGGGCTGAGGTAGGTCGTTAATTGCTTTGACTCTTTCCGGTAAAGGTTTAACTCCGTTCTGGGTGATAAGACATCCAAGAAAGGAAACTGAGGGTTGACCAAGTACACATTTGGATGGATTTAGTTTTAATCCATGATCTTTAAGGCGAGTGAAAATCTGACGCAGATGTTTAAAATGTTCTTCCGCATCTGTAGATGCAACCAGGATATCATCAAAATATGGGATGCAGAAATCGAGGCCAGAGAGTACTTGGTGTATGAAACGCTGAAATGTTTGGCCAGCATTGCGAAGGCCAAATGGCATATATAAGTACTTAAAGAGACCAAATGGTGTAGTCACTGCGGTCTTAAGCACATCTTCAGCATGCACTGGGATCTGATGATATGCTCTGGCAAGATCGAGCGTAGAAAATATGTTTGTTCCATGAAAAAGATGGGTACAGTCTTGGATATGTGGGACTGGATATCTGTCAGGGACTGTGACGGCATTAAGTCGACGATAATCTCCACAAGGCCGCCAGTCACCATTAGACTTTTTAACCATGTGAAGTGGACTGGCCCATGGACTTTTAGATAGGCGAATGGTTCCCTGTGCTAGCATGAATTCAAATTTTTTGCGAGCAGCTTTTAGCATCTCTGGAGAAAGACGACGAGGCTTGGAAAATACAGGAGGGCCATGTGTTTCAATGTGATGATACACTTCTGGCTGATGAGTATGCTGCCCTGATTTGGATGGGTTTAAAATGTCAGGGAATTCTGCTAATAACCGATGAAACCGTGTGCTGCCCGATAAAACACTTATGTTGGTAGGTACGTTTGATACGTGAGAAGCTTGGCCCTGTGATGTCAGCTGAGTTGTAGCATCAATTAAGCAATTATTCTTGACATCCACTAGAAGGTGGAAATGTGTCAAGAAGTCGACACCAATAATTGCTTGAGTTACATCCGCAATAATAAAAGGCCAGTTGAAAGTCCGGCGCAAGTTTAAATCAAGTGTCAATAGTTTGGTGCCGTAGGTTGCAATTTGGGTACCATTGGCTGCATACAGTACAAGTTTATTAAGTTGGTGAGCATTTGTTTTAGTTCTCGGGAGCACTGATATGTCAGCTCCAGTATCTACTAGAAAACATAACTTAGTTGAACGATCAGCCAGTACTATTCTGTCGATGTGGCGGACATTCTGTTGGCCAGCAGAAGACCGCCCATTTAGTTTCCCGCTTGTTCAAAAGTGCATGGAGGGGCACACTTGCGAGCTTGAGAGCCAAAATGCATATGATAAAAACATATGCCACTTGTGGGTTCTTTGTACTGCGTTCGAGTATTATGACGAGATTGACTCCTGCTTCGGGCACGAAATTTATTACGTGGGCCCTGATTTGATCGATTGTATCTCCGTGAAGCATGAAGACTTGTAGAGAGTTCAGATACTTTTTTGGTCAATTCAGCCACTTGTTGTTCGACGGATGAACTGGAAGGTGCAGCATTAGCAGCATTGACATAAGCTGGAGTAACAAGTTCATTAATTTTGTCAGCCATTGCTGCTAAACGGGTTAGATCTTCATTGGAAGCAGCAAGAATTATTTGTATGTTATTAGGGAGACGCGAAAGCCATAGTGACTTCAACAAGTCGTCACTAAAATGGCTTCCTGCCAGATCACGCATTCGTGACAGCAAGTATGAAGGTCGCTGATCTCCAAGTTCAAGTCCTTGTAGTAAAGTACGTATTTTTGAAGATTCACTTTCTGAATAGATTTCAATGAGCCGCTGTTTCAGTTTGGAGTATTTATCACAATCAGGTGGTTTGAGAATTAAGTCATGCACTGAATTCAGAATATCAGACTCAGTTGCTGCAACTACATGGTTGAATTTTGTAGAATCCTCACTAATGCGAGCTATAGAAAATTGTGCTTCGATCTGAGCGAACCACAATGAAGGATTATTTTTCCAGAAAGGCGGGTGGCTTCACCGAAACGCGTGTGATTTGTGGCTCTGGTGGAATATCGTCGGGCATACTGATAGATAATTTTCACTTTAAATAATAAACACTTAACAGCACAAATATTGTAGCATGAAGATACACTATTGATATTTTACCATGATAACAATAAATATTTTAACCATGCAGAAAAAATTTAGTAACGATACACACACAAATAATACAGGATCAGCAATTACACACACAAATAATATTTTACAGAAATGCATTTGAAAAGAAACCCTTATTTGAGAAAAAATGATGCGTTAATTTTGTATTGCGCACGCACAAAATCACCACTTCACACTGCTAAGGCACTTTCGAAGGAAAAAGGAAATCACTCCTGTAGCACATGGGAAAACAATTCACTACTTTCGAACACTGAGAAAAGAATTTTGCCGTAGCACGTTGCACAAAAGTTACTGATGTGGCACATTTAGCGAAAATCACTGTTGTAGCACATTTGTCGTTGAATGATCGAAGAATTATTGCACGACTGGCGAAGTCAGCGGAACGGAACAGATCACATTGATGATTTGCTGATGCTCCTTGCGATGATATGCACGACTTTGAAAAAAAAATACAAGCAATATATATCAATACTTCTAGAAATAATTGAAGGGGTACGTTGTAGCATACGTTTAATGTCCATATTCGTTGTTATTTTTAGTCAGTTCTTCAGAATGCCTTGGATGCACGTGGCTTAGGGTCGTTGAAAATCCATTGTCAGTAGCGTGCTCAGTCAAAAGGTCACCACTTTTGGTGGTCGTGTGTGTTTAATGCATGATATAATTAAAGAAAATAAGAATAGACAATCTCCTATAACAAAAGAATATATTAAATACTAAATTACAATTTAAATTACATTGCGGAGATCAACACAGAGCTCGGAACACAGTTCATGCTACCTTCGCGTACAGTTGTATGACGAGAAGTCTGAGTGAGTAAAGATGTCGCTTTGCTGCTCCGATTAAGAACTGGATTTTACACGTGGCGCCATCTCATGAATAGAAGTTGAAGTATCTGTCGGAACGCCACAAATGCATTTCTTTTTTGTTTGTTTGATTTTGTCGTTTTAAAAGATCTGCCATAGTTAAAGAAAGAAAATAAAGTAAGAATGCTTTACTTTCAGTTTTAAATAAATTTATTACTATTTACTGCAGCTTCAGGTTTCTCTAAAAATAATTTTCGAAGTCAAAACTTGATAGTTATGTCGATTATTAGACTTGCATGAAAAAATTTATTGAAAAGTTAGTATTTAATCTAAAATACCTTAAATTATTTGAATTATATTTTACTAAATCATGTATTTTGATATAACTAGAAAGTTAAAAAAATGAAAATTGTAAATGTGCAGAAATGCTTATATAAAACCAAGAAATTGTTTATATTTTTGTTGCTTTTCCCCTTGTAAATTAAATATATATATATATATTACAGTCTGGGGAGTCAGCACCCTGCTGAATTATAGTAAACGAGATATCCAATCTACTTGACCATGATAGACACAGATTTGGATTTTCTATTTCATAGTTATTGAAATCATAATGGTATGATTGTTTAAATTAGTACTGTTTATAAATGTGTTAAAAATAAATTCTGATAAGCTAAGAAATAATTTATTTTCTATTAATTATGAACTGTAAATAATGTAACCAATTTTCTTCATAGTATTTACTAAACATTTTTTTTAAAAAAAGGTAGGTAGTCTTATTTGTACAATTCTTGCACAGTGAGATAACAAGAAATAAAACATTTCAGGAATTTTCACTCAGTATATCTTGATGTGTAAAATCATGTTGTTCAAAGCCATATTACTTTTCACAGGAAAGTAATTTTATTGATCTAACATCTGCATAAATCAAACTTTTTTAAGAATGATAACAGTTTCTATGCTAACTTAAAATTTTCACATTTAGAAAATATATGTTAAGGTAGCATTAGCTTTCCATGGAATAGAAAATGTTTTAAAAATGTTCAGTTGTTAGAGGGAAATAATATAAATGAGATTATCCTGATATAGTTTCAGCTGTAAATGAAACTGAATTTTCGGATAGTAAAGATGAAATTCTCTGCATTTAAGAATTCTAATAAAACTGATTAATGTAAATCCTATGATTCATGTAGGTATTCTTCTGTTATCAGGACCAGATTCAGAAATGTGTGTCTATATGCATGCATTTTTAAATGTAGGTGCTCTTGTGTACTTGTGTATATTCTTTATGTATGTATGTGTATACTCATACACATATATGCGCATACATGCATATACACATGCTTACATATCAACAGTGAAACCTCGAGATACGAGTTTAATTCGTTCCAGCATTCAACTGGTATAGCGAATTTCTCGTATCTAAAACAAGCTTCCGCATTGAAAATAATGGAAATTCAGTTAACCCGTTCCACATCCCAAAAAATATCAACATTTTAATATCAAGTCAGTTTTTCCTAATAAATAACACAGGTGAATAATATAACCATAGTTTAACTTTGTTGCCAACCTTTTAACTGCTCATTAATCCACACCAACAACAGCTTCTCAACATCTAGGAGTACTTTTATGGTGCTTGGAGGCAACGATAATTTCTTTGGCCACATCAAGTTTCTTAATTTCTTCCTGCTTCTTCAGAATAGTGTAGATTTTCGATGTTCAAAGGCCGCAAGTCTTCGCCAATTCCGTCACCAAGCTTATGTTTATCTATGATTTCTTTCTTAATATCGACGGCCATGGCCTCCTTATTTTTCTTTGCAGCACTATCTGAGGCAACAATCTTCTTGCGAGGCATCTTGAAATAATTGTTTTCACGTTAAATGTCAAAACAATTAACTTACAAGTGCACAAACACGTATATAAAAGAACACTGAGTGATCTGACGAGGGGATTCCCCGAGTTGAGCCGGACAGGGAAATGGCGCCACCCATACCAACAGCCTGGCTCATTCCTCGTTACTCGAGTGAATGTCGTATTTTGCTCATACTTTCCTCGTATCTCGAGGTTTCATTGTACATTTCTGAATCCCGCCCTAATAACAGAGGAGTACCTTTGCCAGTATTGTAACAGAGCTATAATGAATTATTGTGTTAAATATGTGGAAAATGCATGCTTAAAGTACTGTTATTTTCTAAAAATATCCTGTATGTCTATTTTTTACAAGAAGAAAAAATAGCTAAAAGCTGTTAATTTATTTATTAGTTCAAAGGGGCTTTGTCCCTAAAGGACTATTGTTTTCGTTTTGCGTTGGTTCACTATATATATCTGTTTCACTTTTCAAACTGTTCCCACCAAATGTTAGAGTCCCTAGTGTGGGATTAGTACTCTCTACCTTAGTGGCCTCTATATCCTATGTTAGGGTTAACCTGTATAACCTACAAGGATCGCCAGTTTCGGCGAGATATCTAGGTAGTCATCATAATACGTACCTTATTTTTTACTATTTTTAAATTAAATTGAAAGTAATAAACTAGTTTTCAAGAATGGACTTAAATTGGAC